>NC_059073.1:95752434-97110434 GCF_020497125.1 Mauremys mutica
AGTACTGTCCAAAATTTGAGAGGGACGAGGTGTGGAACATGGCTTTAGAAGTCTTAAAAGAGCAACACTCTGATGCAGAAACTACAGAACCCAAACCACCAAAAAAAAAAAATTAACCTTCTGCTGGTGGCACCTGACTCAGATGATGAAAATGAACATGCATCAGTCTGCACTGCTTTGGATCGTTATCAAGCAGAACCCATCATCAGCATGGAAGCATGTCCTCTGGAATGGTGGTTGAAGCATGAAGGGACATATGAATCTTAGTGCATTAGGCACATAAATATCTTGCAATGCTAGCTACACAGTGCCATGTGAACGTCGGTTCTCACTTTCAGGTGACATTGTAAACAAGATATGGGCAGTATTATCTCCTGTAAATTGTAACCAACCTTGTTTGTCTGAGTGATTGGCTGACCAAGAAGTAGGACTGAGAGGACTTATAGGCTCTAAAGTTTTACATTTTTTTTATTTTTAAATGCAGGCTTTTTTGTACATAATTCTACATTTGTAAGTGCAACTTTCATGATAAAGAGATTACACTACAGTACTTGTATGAGAATTGAAAAATACATTTTTTTTGTTTTTTACATTGCAAATATTTCTAATAAAAATAAATATAAAGTGAGCACTGAAAAAATTATATTCTGTATTGTAATTGAAATTAATATATTTGAAAATGTAGTAAGCATCCAAAATATTTAAAATAAATGGTATTCTATTGTTAACAACGCGATTAATCACCATTATTTTTTTTAATTGCGCGATTAATCACCATTATTTTTTTTAATCGCTTGACAGCCCTGATATAAAAAAACTTTCTTGATGTATAATTAAGCATTGTGTGTGTGAGTATATACATGTATTGTGATGCTTCTACTAAGCAGGGACTAAAACCCCCAATCAGTCCTTTCCTTACAGCAATTCCGAATCCCCATGCCAGGTAAGGAGAAGGATCCTGAACAAGGGGTAATCTGGCTCTGTTGGGAAGCAGCAGCAACAGCATAGTTAGCCAAGGGCTGCAGAGAAATGGAATGCAGCGAGGAGTCCCCAGGAACTTCACACAAAGCCACACGTGTAACAGGCACTGCAGTGGGGTGCGGGAATGTGCAGACCTTACGGGGCAGCAGCGCAGTGCCAGGGCTGGGAGCCAGTACAATACCAATGAAAGACAGTAACTGAGTCTCGCCTGGACACCTGTAAGCTCCCAGTTCTTTAAATAGACACTGCTGTGGAGAGGGAACTTCAGGCACTAAGCTGAAGAGACCTAATTCTTGATTGGACACCACTAGGGACCCAAATATTTATCACTATTGCTCACTTTGAACTGTAACTATTTAAGCCTATGAACCAAGAGTATTTACAATCTATTCTTTGTCTACTAGACCTAGTAAAACATCCTTTCCCTTAGCTATGTGTCTAAGTGGTTATTGGGACCCACTAAAGTTAGCACCTACAAGGTCCAGCTGCTGAAGTATCCACAATGCTTCCCTCCATGCTGCCATGCTACTGGTACCTCAGGGGTTTAGTATACTCCAGCACTGAGCAGCCCTAATAACTACAGTATATTTCAAAGGAACTGTTATACCCAGAGGCTAAATGAGCTGAATTGAGATGAATGGTATGCAAGACTTTTCCAGGAGCTGCCACGTGCCTTTTTTTCTGACCTGAAATCTCTTTTTGACAGTTTTCCTATACACAGCATGTAGGTATGTGTGTATATACATATATATGCACATACATACACTGAATATGAATTTGACAGAGAAATTGATTAGAATGGATACACTGGAATACATCTCATAGATAATTTGAGGCAAGATTGTTACATTGCAATTTAGCCTATAGTAAGGGGCAAGGCATTTCTGTGTTGCTGCAGGTGCAGCTTAGGAGGAAGTAAACTGTTCCAGGTCTATACACGTGAAACATCCACTCTGCAGTGAGCTGGCATAGCTTCAAACAACATGACCCACTTCTTACCCTTCCGGCATCTTCCTGCCTACTTCTGAGGCATGGTACATAGTGAGTCAAAGGAATCTGCTACTTCTGTGCATAGGATGAAGTGGTACAGCACCCTGGTGCAAGAAAATAACAGGTGCCTTCCACCTCCTTACTCTCTTGCTCTGGCACCAGAACAGGCCACAGTCTGGCCAATAGTGACAAAAAACAATGTGAGTGTCATGTATAGACATATTTCATGGCAAGCAATACTATACCAAAGTTAAGAAGGGAAATAATCATTGGAGTATGTTGAAGGGTTAACAGCAAAGATAATAAAGAAAGAGAGAGAAAAGGAAAACTAAAATTTTACACCATCTCATTTGCCATTATCTTTATTCATGCCAAGTTTGCACCCCCACTATATGCATGGAACTGTAACTTCCATTTAACTCAGAAAGTTATTGGGATACCATTGGGTTAAAATAATGCAGATTTTAAAAGAAAACAATTTGATTATTTTACAAATAGCTTGGATTTTTACAACTTCAGTCTTAATACACTAATTTACCTTTTTATGCTATTTATTTTTGTGCATTGCCACCCCTTGGACACTGAAAATCCATTAGTCATTTTCTAGTCAAATTCATCTTCCACTTGTCATGTACTAGCAAAGAGCTATAATTATGGTTAGACAGATCCTTGCTTACAAACACTTCAGGGGGTGTGAGTGTGTGGGTGTGTGTGGCTACATACACTCACACACACATACATATTTAAGAATGTTTCTATTGAAATTATTTGTTGGAAATGTTAGCTAAAACTTGTAGGCTTATTTTTCAAAAGCTAAATTCTAGCCAAATTTGATCTGCCAAGCTACTTTTACAAATGTAAAAGATATTTGCATGTGCCTGGGTTATTTGCCATTTTCTGGCAGTTTTAATGATTGATGCTCTATAAATATCTAATATATAGAGAGACAGATATTAAAAGAGAGGGAAAAGTAAGGTCAATCATTGAACCTGATCTTGCTCCATTAATGCAAATGGGAATTTTGCCAGTGAATTCAACTGGATGTGATCAAGTCCATAAAGGTGTGATAGTGGCAAAAAGAGTATGAAGTCCCTAGGCAGGATCCCTCAAATAAAGGATCAAACCCCATGGTAATGATTGTGCTATAGGAACCAAAAGAGAAGAGAAGACGTTTTACCCCTACTGAAGTCAACTGCTAAAGTCCAGTATCAGAGGGGTAGCCGTGTTAGTCTGGATCTGTAAAAGCAGCAAAGAGTCCTGTGGCACCTTGTAGACTAACAGACGTTTTGGAGCATGAGCTTTCGTGGGTGAATACCCACTAAAGTCCAGTGGCAACTGGAAAAGGAATATGTTCCAAATGAGGCAGACATACTAAGGTGAATTCAGAGGTGAGTCTAAATTAGTGTAATTTACATGAGACTGAAAGATATAAATCTACAGTTTAGAACCCTTTTGCCCATTTATTGATCTGTAATCTGCACTGCCTCTACCGTAAAGATCGCTTTGGAAATTGAACCACTCTGAAAGTAAAAGAAAAAGGAACAGTTTAGGAGCTGTCAAAGAGTTCCAGTGATGAGCTCCAAATGAAGGGCTGGGGAATTTGTATAATTTCAAGGCTTCCCACTCGCATTGCTTATTTTACTTAAATATGCAGCCTAAACCCTTAATCTGGCTCCTAACTATTTACCTTCCAACTTTCCTCACTCAGTCATCGTAAAAGCAAAATCACAGGAGGGGTAGCTACAGAAACAACATGGTCTAGCAGATTATAGTGGATTATGCATGAATTTAGAAATCACAAACTCTGTAGTTCTAATCCTAAATTTGCCATTGACCTGTTGTGTGGCCTCCCCTATGGAAAAATCCAACAGCCTTTAACAGAGATGAAACCAATAAGGTTCTATATATTTACTCTAAAATCTATACAATTTAATAGGAAATGATAACCATTCTATAGAATTTTGAAATATCCTACAACATTCTATGGCAGTGACATAGCTCTCTATTAACCTTTAGAGGATGATTACAAATATATGATTTGCTATAGGACCTTTCCATAATGGACTGGAAAAATCATTTAAGACCAGATTTTCAGAGGAGCTGACCCAAAGCCTATTGAAGTCAGTGGATAGATTCTTATTGATTGCAGTACATTCTGGTGTAGTCCCAGAGTAGACAGTCCAGGTAAATACACTATATTTATAAATGCAGCACAGCCCTTATTATCATATGCACAAGAGTATCAGATATTGCACTATGCTCTTTCTGAGCCTTGAGCTACTGGAGTAACCTTATATACAATCCGCTGTCCATACTTCATCATTCCAAGTGTGCTCATGTTTTGACAAATTAAGAGTAGGCCTTTAAATCACAAATAAGTTCAAATGGATTCCTATGACCACCTACTGTTGATTCTGGGACACATTCTTGATAAGCGAAACAGAACAGAAAATTGATTTTTAAGATCCCTTTAGTAACAACTTCCCAGGTTTCTCTATTCCATTTATCCTGGTATTAAATAATGTACTATAACCTTATTCCAAGTTGTTACAGTATCCCTCTTAGGTTTTTGTATTCTCAGAGCTGGAAAGGAATAGCCTCTCTGAAGAGATAAGAAAGGCAAGCTCAAAACGCATCTTGTTTGTTTGAGGTATCTGATCCCTAATGAAAAAGTTCTCATGAATTTGATTGGACCAACAGGGCTCTATACAAACTGGATCTCTATATTTCTTAAAACCCAATAGAATTTAATAGACTTGCATCCCTTCTCTGGTATCTTCACTATCTGTAGATTTAAGCATTCCTTACAATTTTCTGCTCCATTCCACAGGGCTTTTGTACCATGGGTGTTATATCTGAAATATTCAAACAGAGTCTTAACACTAAACGCTGAAAAAGGATAGCAAAAGAAAAGAAAAACAAACAAGATGAGAATGGAAGTGAGGGACATGTGAAACCCTCCTTTAGTTGCAGCTCCCAATTCAGAAATAACATTTTTTCCTTCTGGGAGCTGCCAAGTTCCACACTACCTTCTCCCATTGTTTTATATCCTTTGGTGACAAAGACTGATAGGAGAATTAGACCGAGGGGATGTTAGAGCGCATATAGGGTAGCCTGGAGCTAGAAAAGGTAAACTTTTAATTCTTTAATTTGGATGGAAATGACACCTCAGTTAACCCAGGAGCAAAACTCTCATGATGAATGTGAGCTGAACAAGCAGTTGGGATTTTGTGTTTGTAATTCACAATGGCTGCTTCTTAGAGGTGCAGGTGATTTTGTTTTGTTTTGTATTATTTTCTTAAGGCTGTAGGCTTCTCTAAAGTATTTCCAAGGATGACTCATGATTCATGTCATACACATTAAGAAACCGAGTTGAAGAGGAGGTCATATTTTTTTTTACTGTACCTGTAATTTTATTTTATGACTGGTTGTGTGATGTGAATCAGTACATTCCACGGGCAGTGAATTCTACATCACAGACCAATGCAGCAGCCAGATTTTTGCTTATATCAATAGGCCAAATTCATCTTGCTAGTTAATTGTGGTTACATCAGGGATGAAGTTGGCCTTTGTATTTTGCAAACAATAACAGATATCTGAAAAATAGGAACCACTGCTGAGTATTCAATAGCTACCAAGCTGTAAAATTTAATGTGACCACATTTGTTTTTTGTTTTAGTTTTTTGTAGACTGCGCGATCCAGATCTTTTTTTTAAATGAGGGAAAAGCCGATATGCAAGATTGTATTATTCCATTATTATGGCATGGTAAACAGTCTTTTGCACTAAAAAAAATGAGAGGGGATCAATAAAACAGGAAGTAGCTGAATAGTGGAAGTTTAATTTGTTTGTTCTGTGCACATCAGGGAAATTCACTAGCTACTTTTCAGTACAAGAGCATAAAGAGAAAAAAGAAGAATGATATGAATTTAGAGATATGTTGTTTTGGTGGAAAATTGCATATTTTATTGAATGATTGAACTATACATCTTTGCCATTTTGTTCTGTATCATTCTTTATATTAGCTGAGTATTTGGTACCTTTTAGAAGCGCCATTATGTTTTCTTTCTTTATATATATATATATAATTTACTGAGGGCTAGATGATTTTGCCACCCTTAGTCATAATATCGAGTAGTACCTAAGTCTGCAAAAGGGTCCCTTTGAAAACAATGGTACTATTTTCAGATACAATGTTACTCAGCATGACAAAAGGTGGCAGAATCAGGGACTTAGAGCAGAAAAGAGTGCATCTTTCTACTTAGACTTAGCTTTAACAGTTATCTGTCTCAGGACTCATATTTCCACCAATAACTGCACCTCAGCTAAAACTTCCATGAGGAA
Organism: Mauremys mutica; assembly: GCF_020497125.1. NCBI lineage: Eukaryota > Metazoa > Chordata > Testudines > Geoemydidae > Mauremys > Mauremys mutica. The sequence goes on from NC_059073.1 coordinate 95,758,749, forward strand.
AAGTTTATTTATTAAATTTAAAACAGTTATCTGTAATTTAAACAATAGAGATATCCACTGAAGTTTTAGCAGCCTAATGAAGCCCTACATAACATTGCTAGTTGAACTGGAATACACTGAAAGAAACGCAGTGTTTACCCAGACAGGGCTGACCATCTCAGGACTTCTTTCTAAGTCTGCTGTCTGAGCAAGTTGGGTGGGGGATAATTTCAGATTAAAACATACTCAACAAAATTCTCTAAAGACTGCCTTATTATCAAAGACTTTCTCTCTGTGAACTGCTCCTACCTCAATGTACTTTATGCACTTTCTTGATGCCTACATAGTAGAAGGCTGATTTGTAGATGGTCTGAATTAAGGAAAACAATTCCACGTTACCCTAACATGTCACTTCATTGAAACCCTGTTTTAATCTAGGCCTCAATCCAGCAAAATTTAGGAATGCTTTTAATTTACTCACATGACTTAAAGTGAGTATTCATGTGCTTAAAGGTAAGCGCGTACAGCAATGTACAAAGGATCAATGCTATAAAGTACCACTGGTTCTGCTTTTGCAGTGCATTACATTCTAATGAGAAGGGGCATGATTAGCAGAGAAAAACAGGTTTCTTTTAAAAAGAAATGTATGTGAAGAGTTGATAACATTAGTGTGATAATATTAAATTATAAAGTATGCCCTAAAAAGATAAACTGGCAGGCTCTGCTGCGGCTCAGTGTGCCAAGTCTGTCAAGCAACATGCACCTCACGAATTGCTCAGCATTCTAGGGATGTCACCATGTTTCCTGTGATTTCAATGGAACATCAGATCTTCCGTCAAACTATGTGACATGTGTCGAGGACCAGCAATGAGGTGGTTAATATGAATACAATGCAAATGGTCTGAGGTATGGTTGTTTCAGTATGTTTATGATATAAGTAATCAGGTAAGTTAATAACAGGATATATTATTGTACTCTATAATCTCTCATGTCCATATGGCTCCAGTGGATTTTTCTTTCTTCTGACTTTGTTTCTCCATTAGCAAGGAGGCTGAAGGTGCTGTAGGCGGCAGTTTCCCTACTCTGCAAGCACCAGGAGCAGGGGGCTCAACCCTCGGCCCTCCAGTCCACCCCTTCCCCCACCCTTAACCCGCCTCTTCTTCTCGCATCCTCCCCCTTTACTCTGAACACCGCATCCTTGCTCCCAGGGCTGGCTTTACTGTTTTTGCCGCCCCAAGCAGCACGCCAAATTGATGCTGCGGATGGCCATGTGCCATGTGCTGCCGCGGCTGGAAGACAGAAGCTGCACCACCGCGGACAGCTGAACATAGAAGCTGCCGCTGAATTGCTGCCACTGCGGAAATGCGCGAGCCGCCCTAACGGCACACGGACGGCTCCTGCCGTCCGTGGCGGCAATTCGGCAGGCTGCTTTGGGGGCAAAAACACACAGACTGCCACCCCTTGCAGATTGCCGCCCCAAGCACCTGCTTGGGATGCTGGTGCCTGGAGCTGGCCCTGCTTGCTCCTCCCTTCCCTCTCCTGCCTCCTGCCCACAGCAATCAGCTGGCTTGCAGTGTTCAGTGGGTAGGAGGGAGGGAGAGGAGCGAGGACTCGGCGCGCAGCCTCCCCTTCCCCCCCGCCTCCTGTCTGCAGCAATCAGCTGGTTTGCCGTGTTTGGGAGGCAGGGGAGGGAGGGGGAGCCTGCGCGCTGAGTCCTCGCTCCACCCCCCCCTCCCTCCTGAACGCCACAAGCCAGCTGATTGCCCAGGCAGGAGGTGGGGGGGGGGGAGCAGGGGGAAGGTGCTGATTTGCAGGGTCTGCCAGCAGGCGGGAGAGACTGTGGGGGGAGGCGTATGGGAGCTGATGGGGGCCTTTCAGCTGTGGACAAAGCAGGCAGGAAAATGACATTATAGCGAAGCATTGCACAACTTTAAATGGAGCATGTTCTGTAATTGAACAGGGATGTAAGATCAAAACAATGTTAAGCAAGAGGATGTTAAGTGAGGAGTTACTGTATGTGGAAGCTATACAGGAAATACTCTAAACTCAACAATTTCATTATTTTCAGTTAAACACTTACCAATTGTCTATCCGCTGTCAAAGAATGTTAAACAGCAGGTGGAAATCTTGCCACCATTAAAGTCAACAGCAAAACCCCCATTGACTTCAGTAAGCCCAGGTTTCACCCTGGGTTTTTAATTTTCTCTACTGCCTTTGGCACTACACACAACTTATACATTGTAAAACCAGTTTTCCTTACATTTGAATAAAGAAATGGATACTCTAAGTGAAAGCTTGAATCACTATTACAATGGCTACCCCCACACTGTGAGCATGTACAGTCCAAATTTATCCTTTTTTTGACTAAGACAAACAAAAAGATGGCTGCCCAGGTTTGAGTGGCCATTCTATACAAATGACACTCCACTTCTGTTGAACTTGCAGCTGTTCCTGTGCTGCTTGTTATTTCTTTTACCCACTAGAACACATACAAACAGTTATAGGAGATGCAATTGGCTTGTATATAGAAGCAAATGTGAGGAAGTGGTGGAGCAAGGCAATGACATGGCCTGAAATACTTTGTTTATGAGAGCATCTTTCAGTGACGTGCGTTTGCTTTGGGTAAAAATATGGTTTTAATTCTGCCCTGGAAATGTTGAGCAATTAATTTTGTCAACACATTCTTTCCTGTCAAATATTTCCTAGATGTAGCTTAAAAGTGTTTGCCAATGCTAATAGAGCAGTATCTCCGTTTGCTTTCAATTTTATTTTCCATTTGTTCAAGCAAGAGGTACAGATGCCTGATAAGCATCTGCATCTGGTTTCAACATATATCATCACCACTGACTTCCCATTTCATTTCAGGTTGAGGATGATAATAGTTCTGCTGCCCACCTAATAAAATATTGTTTGTTTTCCTACTTTGTAGTTCTGTCTCAGGACAGTGTAACATAAAAGATTGACCAACAGGACTAACACTTAGGCTTCAGGTCTATCCATCATCAAAGTCCATATAGCATGAAACATAAATTGTCTCACTAGCAACTCAGCCATTTCCCCATGCTTCACCCAGCATTAAATTTACACCACTGGAAAATGCCAGGACATTAAAAAAAACGTGCTTGGTGTAGAGAGGTATTGTAAACAAGAGACTATTATCTAGTACATTTACAAGGTTGTTAGTTTGTTTTCTAAGTAAAGAATAAGAAATTTTTCTATATCTAATTTCTGTAATTTTTTATATCTGTTTCTTATGCCTGCCTTTAAGCAATCACCATGCCTACAGACTCATTTTTTTATTATTTACCCCAGGGAAAAATATTAAATAAGCTGGCTTTAAAACCAAGTTGATATGTTGCCAATTTTTTGTAAAACACCTTAAAAGTATACTTCTGTCAAAACAACAACAATAAAAAACTTTAGAAAGTATGGAAATTAAAAGTAAAGGTTCTATATTTATATATTTTAAATATGTTATCATTTGGAAAGCATCATGAAGTTTACCCAAATGTCCTTAACTGTGCCTGGTTGTACATTAACCAATAACTTTCCATTTCCCCTTCAGTTCTTAAATTTAGAAAAGGCAACATAATTGTGTAGTGTGAAGGTGGAATGTTAAGAATGTGAAATACAGGGCATGGGTTTTACAATTGATTTAATACTTAAATATCCTGGATAGTAAGTGTGATCTTTTGACGTTAAATTAACCTTTCTTCCATGATTCCATTCTAAAAAGTTTATTTATACAGTGGTAAATATATTAGTATTGTATCAGATGATGCTTGCATAATTGGAACCCGAGGCATCTTTGGGACCATGGCAAATGTTTGACATCTGTTAGCTTTTCATCCAATCAGGACCTCTCCAAGCACATTCCATAGACTGTTTGTGGCCATAAAGAAAGACAGAATCTGCAAAATACTTGCATGATTAAGGGTAAGGTATTGTGCTTACAAGGAGGTTATACAGCCTAATGAGTAGGGAACTGTAAACGGGTGGGACTCACCCCTGCGGCGCCTCCTATTGGTTGCTCTGGGGAATTAGCTCTATTTCCAGTCCGGAGCGCCCTCTGCAGGCCGGTGATCCACCTGTTTGTTACCGGCCCCCGTGTCCCTCCCTGGACCCGGTGCCCCTTTTCTCCGGGGTGCTGCCCCCTGGCAGTAACTCCTTTTCACTCTGGGCTTCCCCTTTTCTCCGGGGAACCCCCACCCTCTATCCCTACCTGTTGTGTATTTGGTTGTCATGGGTTTTGTTACTATGGCAACTGAGTTAGACTATTAAGGGATAGCTCAGCCGGTTTCAACCGGCTGAGTGAGCTCTCTGTGTCTGTAAATAAAATGGAGGTTTTGGTTAGCTGTCTGCTCTCGGGCCTCAAGTGATTGCTTCCTACACCGGCTGCCCCAAGGACACAACACTACCTTGCCTCAGTATGTGGCTACTGTCAGTCATTGTCTAGCCCCACACCCTGGGGTAGACTGCAGTATCAGCCTATTCATCATTGGCAGGGTTGGGTTTGGACCTGCTGCCTTGGCCTACCCCTGGGCTGCCCCCTGCAACCCCCAGTACCTGTTGGCCTCTGCTAGGCCGCAGCCTGGGGCTTTCCTGGCTAGAGCTCCTCAGCTCCTCAGCCTTTCCCCAGCCCTGCTTCACCCTAGGTACTTATCTCAGCTCCCAAGCAGCCAGGCCCATCTCCCTCTGAAGGCAGAGAGAGACTGACTGCCTTTGGCTTCCCTGGCCTTTTATAGGGGCCAGCTGTGGTTCAGTTTGGGGCATGGCCTCACCTGCAGCCACTTCCTCAATTAGCCCAGTCTTGAGAACCGCTGCTCTCAAGCCCTGCCAGGCCACTTTTAAACCCCTCTGGGCCGAAGCAGGGGGTCACCCTGCTACAGGAACCATAACTAGGTGTAAGGAGACTGGGTTCTGGTTCTGCCACTAATCTGTTGTATAACATTGGGAAAAATGCTTCACATCTCTCCTTTCCCCTCCCATGCTTTGTCTACCTGGTCCATATAAATTATAAGATATTTGGAACACAGATGGGAAGGGACATATGGGGTCACCGAGTCTTGTCTCTGTTATAACAAGTGACCTCGATACATAACCTCTTTTGCTTAAATAGTTTTTATCTTTCCCTGGTGTCTCTCCAACCCCCTCCCATGTATTTATAGAGCGCAATCACAGCACATCTCAGCCTTCTTTTTGGTAGGCTAAACAAGCCAAACTCTTTTAGTCCCCTCTGAATATGCTTTACTCGTAGCCTTTCTCTGCACCTGTTTCAGTTTGAATTCAACATCTTGAACACGAGTGACCAGAAATCTATATAATAGTCCAGATGAGGTTTCACCAGTGACTTATACAATGGAATTAATACTTCCCTGTCTCCAGTGGAAATACCTAGCCTGATACATCCTAGGCTCACATTCGCCTTTTTCATGGCTTCATCCTCTTGGTGCCTCATAGTCATCCCATGGTCTTTCTTCTCCTCTGTCATTTCCAATTGATGAGACCCCAGTTTACAGCAGAGATTCTAGTCATTAATCCCTAAGTTCATGCCATTGAACTTTGTACTATTTAATTTCACCTCATTTCTATTACTCCAGTCATCAAGATCATCCAGTTCTTCCTATGTAATATTCCAACCCTCCTTGGTTTTGACAATAACTCCCAACTTTCATAGATTCCAAGGCCAGAAGAGACCATTTTGATCTTCTAGTCTGACACAGGCATAGAACTTCCACAAAATAATTCCTAGAGTACATCTTTTAGAAAAAACATCCAATCTTGATTTAAAAATTATCAGTGATGGAGAATCCACCATGACCCTTGGTAAGTTGTTCCAACAGTTAATTACTTTCACTGTCAAATATTTACATCTTATTTCCAGTCTGAATTTGTTTAGATTCAACTTCCAGCCAATGGATCATATTATATCTTTCTCTGCTAGTTTTCAGAGCGCACTATTAAAATATTTGTTCACCTTACAGGTATTTATAGACTATAATTAAGTCACCTCTTAATCTTCTCTTTGTTAGAACTCTTTGAGTCTTTCACCAAAAGTCATGTTTTCTAATACTTTACTCATTCTCATGGCACCTCTCTGAACCCTCTTCAATTTATCAACATCCTTCCTGAATTGTAAACATCAGAACTGGAAACATTATTCCAGCAGTGGTCATGCCAGTGCCAAACAAAGAGGTAAAATAACCTCTCTACTCCTATTCAAGATTCCCCTGTTTATGCATCCAAAGATTCCATTAGCCTTTTTGGCCACAATGTCACACTGGGAGCTCAAGTTCAATTGATTATCCATATGTAAGTATGGCCTACTATCTGTTCCTAGATGTATATATTTCTTCTTGTGTCCCTTTGCCTCCCTAATCAAATTACTCCAGTTCTTAGCTTATGATTTATATTCACTGCTATCAATGTCCCCTTTCTTCTATTTGTTTGGGCATCCTAGTAAAGTGCTCTTAAACAATTCTCAGTTATCATTCACATTTTTCTGATTAAACTTCGTGTCATCAGAAAATTTCATTAAGACATTCCTACTATTTGTGCAAAGATTATTAATTAAAATATTAAATAAGATCAATCCAAAGACTGATCCTTGAGGAACTGAACTAGTAAAATCCCTCCAGCCCAAGAGTTCTCCTTTTATCACAACTCATTGGCATCTCCACTTTAGCCATTTCCTTACTCACTTAACAGTTCTTGTACTAAACCCCATCTTCTAGAATTTAACTAATAATTTCTCATGTGTAGGGTCCTACCAAATTTCACGGTCCACTTTGGTCAATTTCACAGTCATAGGATTTATAAAATCATAAATTTCATGATTTCAGCTATTTAAATCTGAAATTTCATGGTGTTGTAATTGTGGGGGTCCTGACCCAAAAAGGAGTTGGGGGGCAATTGCAAGGCTATTGTAGGGGGGGCTGCGGTACTGCTACCCTTACCTCTGCACTGCTGCTAGTGGCGGTGCTGCCTTCAGGGCAGGGCAGTTGGAGCATGGCATTTGCTGGCTGGGAGCCCTGCTCTGAAGGCAGAGCCACCACCCGTAGCACACAGAAGTAAGGATGACATGGTATGGTATTGCCACTTCTACTTCTGTGCTGCTGCCTACAGATCTGGGCCCTCAGTAAGCAGCCGCCACTCTCCGGCCACCCAGTTCTCAAGACAGCAGCGCAGAAATAAGGATGGCATTGCATTGCTACCCTTACTTCTGCACTGCGGCTGGTGGGGCGCTGCCTTCACAGTTGGGCGCCCAGAGAACAGTTGCCGATCCCCAGCCCCCCAACTCTGAAGTCAGCACAGAAGTAAGGGTGGCAATACCACGAACCCCCTAAAATAACCTTGTGCCCCTCTGCAACTCCCTTTTGGGTCAGGACCCCCAATTTGAGAAATGCTGGTCTCCCCCGTGAAATCTGTATAGTATAGGGTAAAACCCACAAAATACCAGCTTTCATGGGGGGAGATCAGATTTAACCGTCCGTGACGCATTTTTCATGGCCATAAATTTGGTAGGGCCCTACTCATGTGGTACCATATCAAATATTTTGTTGAAATTCAGATAGATTAGATCAGTGTTTCTCAAACTGGGGTTGCCGCTTGTGTAGGGAAAGCCCCTGGTGGGCCGGGCCAGTTTGTTTACCTGCCATGTCTGCAGGTCCAGCCGATTGCGGCTCCCACTGGCCGCGGTTCGCTGCTGCAGGCCAATGGGAGCTGTTGGAAGTGGCGGCCAGTATGTCCCTCAGCCCACACCACTTCCAGCAGCTCCCATTGGCCTGAAGCAGCAAACTGCAGCCAGTGGGAGCTGCGATCAGCTGGACCTGTGGACGGGGCACGTAAACAAACCGCCCCGGCCCGCCAGGGGCTTTCCCTACACAAGCAGCGACCTCAGTTGAGAAACACTGGATTAGATCTACCACATTTCCTTTTCCATAAAATCAGTTATTTTATCAAAGAAAGATATCGGGTTAATCTGGCACAATCTACCTTTGGTAAAACCATGTTTCATTTTATACCTTTTTTTGTTTGTTTACCTCTATGTCTTTAATTATTGTTTTGTTCAAAATTTGTTGTAAAGTCTTGCAAACGATTGAGGTCAGACCAATGGAACTGTCTATTCCCTGATCACTTCCCTCCTTATTTCCCCTTTCTTAAATATCCAGTCATATGGTACCTCCCCTAATTTGATTTTATTAAAAATCATTGTTTATTTCCCTTAGCCATCCTACCTTTGCCCCCATGTTCTCCATGATCATCCTAATTGAAAACTGAGACAAAGTATTAATTTAGTTTTTAGTCACAGCTTGATTGTCCTTAATCTGTACTCCATCCATGCTGCACATTAGCCCCACTTTTTCTTTAGGATGGATACTGTGTCTTATTAAATGTTTATGTAGTCTGCCTCACAAACTGGCCCTGATCTTGGTTCTGACTTATAATAGGGTTGGTCACAAAATATTTGTTTTGTTTTCTGTGGAAAATTTAGACCAAAAAATGTTTTCAGCTGAAAATTTTCAGTTTTTTGGGGTTTTTTTTTGGAAAGCAGACACTTTTCATAACATTTTTTATTTGGTCTAATATTCAATATTCTATTGGAAAAACACCTTGATGGACAATGTTTGACCAACCCTAGCTTCTAGGGCCTACTGGAATATAAATAAGTGAGTAATAAAATATTTGATGGTCACATTTGGGGTGGAATGAACTCTTACAGGAACTAAGGGCCATCCAAGTAGAAACCGGACTTCTTCAGCCTTGCCCTCGCCAATATAAACACATAGTTGTGTGCCCAGGAAGGTAATTTAATTTCTTGTACAATTTAATTATTTTGAAATTTGATTTAGTTCTGATTTGAAATGAAAATCAAAAATTTCAAAATTATCCATGAAAGGGAATTTAGTGGACCCTGGAACCCTGGAAGCTCAGGCTGCTTAAGAACCACATGCTTAGAAGCTTAGGAGTCAGCAGTCCCACGGTTTCCAGGTTCCTGACTTCCAGTTATCCCAGTTGGTGGGCTGAGAGGGGAGGAGTGGTCAGGAGCCTGGGACCTAGGCTGTGAGCCTGGGACCTAGGCTGTCAGCTCCCTATCATTCATTCAGGTGGGCTGCTACTGAGCCAGGCTACTGAGCTGGCAGAAAACCAGGCAAGTTTCTGTTGCCTGCATTCAATTGCAACTTCATCAAAATGAAAAAAAAAATCCAGAAAACATTTTGATTTCAAGGAATCTGTACTTTTTGACAGAAAAATGTTCAGTCAGAAAATTTCCGACCAGCTCTAGTGCACATGTTAAAAAATTCTGTTGAAACAAAACATTACATTGTGCACACAGTTCTCCCCAGGAGGAGAGAATGAATCATACCTGACAAATGTTAGTCATGTTGCCTAATACACTATTGTCGGCGTTCAGATACTAAAGTGGTGAGGGTGGCCTAAGGACATCTATAGAATAAAATTATCTAGAATAGAATAAAATAGACTGGAACAAGTGTGATGGATGGATAAAGTGGCCTCTGAATTTTGTTCTCACTGTGGCAGGGTTAATGTCACCCAACTGATCTTTCCCCTTTTTACAGTAAAATAAAACATCCTTCAAAGATGTTTACTAAAAAGTTTGTATGGTACATATGCTCAGTTTTAACTCCTGGTTAACATTTTTTCCACAGACTTATTCCCACAACATGTACCCCAGTGGTTTTCAAACATTTTAGGCTGCATACCCCCATCTGAAGTAGAGTCATAATATACCTGTGACTGGATTGCCAAGTCTTACTAAATAAAATGCATTGTTCGCCATTACAAGATTTTTCTCATGTAGCCCCTGATGAGAGCTTGCATACCCCTATGGGTACATATACCCCAGTTTGAAAACCACTGACTTAGCCAAACCCACACCCAAACACTGATTCAATTTCCTCCATCTTCCAGGTAAGAGAGTTGGGAAAGGAGCCAGCAATATGAGTGGGTTTGGTATAGGAGAAGCCTTCAATTAAAGGGGTTGGTTGACTCATCTGAGCCACATGTAGCTGCTTGAAAAGAGACACAAGAAGCAGGTATGAAATTTAAAGATGGAAATAAATCTGTTAGATCTAAGAGCACAGTTTCAAATTATTGCCTAGAAATCCCTGAAAAATCTGGCACTGTCAGACTATTATCACTGGAGTATGTAAATAAAATAAATAATGCTTTTAAGGAATGGTATAAAAATATATATCTCTGTTCAAATGATAAGTAGCAGTATCTTTTAAGTAACACAACATTTCTCAATATCTTTGCTTTTTCAGAGAAAATTGTTGATTTCTGCAATTTATATGAGGTGTATAAGAAATGGAGAATTGCATTTATAAAATGATATGGTTGAACTATGTTAAGATTGTCATGATGCTATTAAGAGGAGTACATTATTTTTATTTCAATTTCCATCTGAAAAACATTAAGCTTATGAAGTAGTTCACTGGATTAACATGTCAGTGCCCTTGTGTCATTCTAATCTTCATCTGAACAGCAGGAATCTCAGGAATCTGTAAAAGAAAAGACTGGTGTACTAAAGCAGATGAAAGTTGGAAGCTGGTATGTAGGGCAGGTGATGTGCATTTGTGATATTATTCTTGTCTGTGGTCATTACGGTTGCAGTGAGAACCATTTCCTGATTATTGTTCATTTAAAAGCTCAAAACCACAACTAATCTATCTATCTATCTATCTATCTATCTATCTATCTATCTATCTATTGATATTGATATATAGATATAGATAGATAGATAGATTTTATTTCCTTGTGTGAGCAATTGTTTTATATACTCAACAGTACAGCAGGAAATCATACTAATAAAATTCTGATGCAACAAACACACAAAAATCGCCAGAGAGAAGGGGAGTAAGATAATATCTGCTCCATGCAGCTCAAAAGCTTCTCTCTTTCACCAATAGAAGTTGGTCCAATATAATATATTACCTCACCCACCTTGTCTCTCTAATATCCTGGGATCAACACCGCAACAACAATTCTGCAAACAAAAATCATAATAATTTTGATCAGTTTCACTGAGAATTCCCCTTTTTATGCTTTTAATGCTATCTCCATGGTAGCATCCCCTGAAATGCTTTCAATTCCACATGTAGGGACAATCAGAACTACAAAGTCTCAATTCATAGATGAGACGATGGTGTAGGGAGGAAGGTTTTAGGTTTAGGCTTTGGGAAAGGAGGAGCCTACACAGGAACTATGGGCTCAACCTAAACCAAGAAGGAACCAGATTGCTGGTATGTAAAATTGAAAAGGTTGTAGAGGAGTTTTACTTTTAGGACTAGGAGAAAGTTGACAGGTATAGAGGAGCACACAGTTCAGACAGAGTCATCCTCTAGGGAATGATCTATTAACAGGGATTCTCTATATCCTAAAAACGAGGAGAGGATAGAAGTTGATAAAGTACAGGTAGGAACTGAAGACAAACAGTCAAATGAAAAAAGAATCCCATTCAAGTACATTACATGAAAGCGGACAACTAGGAAATGACAAATTTGATAAGTGCTTATATACAAATGCTAGAAGTCTAAATACTAAGATGGGTGAACTTGAGTGTCTATTAGTAAATGAGGATATTGATATAATAGGCATCACAGAAACTTGGTGGAATGATGACAATCAATTGGACACGGTAATATCACAGTACAAATAATAGTAATGACAGAGTTGGGCGTGCTGGTGGGAAGCAGCACTATATGTGAAAGGAAGCATACAGTCACACAGAATAAAAACTTAAATGAATCAAACTGTACCATAGAATCTCTATGGATAGAAATTCCATGCTTGAATAATAAGTATATAGCAGTAGGAATATACTACTGACTACCTGCCTGAGATGGTGATAGTGACTGTGACATGCTCAGGGAGATTAGAGAAGCTATAAAAACAGAACACTCAAAAATAATGGGGGATGCAGAGATAAAGTTTCTAGATGCTGTTAATGACTGCTTCTTGGAGCATCTAATCCTGGAACCCACAAAGGCAAGAGGGAATTCTTGGTTTAGTTAAGTATCAGAGGGGTAGCCTTGTTAGTCTGGATCTATAAAAAGCAGCAGAGTCCTGTGGCACCTTATAGACTAACAGACGTATTGGAGCATGAGCTTTCGTGGGTATTTCCGGTGAAGTGGGTATTCACCCACGAAGGCTCATGCTCCAATACGTCTGTTAGTCTATAAGGTGCCACAGGACTCTTTGCTTGATTTAGTCCTAAATGGAGCACAGGATCTTGAACATGAGGTGAATATAGCAGAACTGCTTGGTAATAGTGCCATAATATAATTACATTTACAAACTTTGGGGTGTGGAAAGGGAAGGGGAAACATCAAAGAAATCCACCACAGTAGCATTTCACTTCAGAAAGGGAAACTATACAAAATTAAGGAAGCTAGTGAAACAGAAATTAAAAGAAACAGTCACACAATTGAAATGCCTGCAATTTGCATGGAAACTTTATAAAAAAACCATAATAGAGACTCAAATTAAATGTATACCAGAAATTAAAAAGAATAGTAAGAGGACCGAAAAATACCACCATGGCTAAACAACAGAGTAAAGGCGTCAGTCAGAGGCAAAAAAGGCACTTTTTAAAAATTGGGAAATCAAATCCTACTAAGGAAAATAGAAAGGAGAATAAACTCTCGCAAATCAAGTGTAAAAGTATAATCGGGAAGGCCAAAACAGAATTTGAAGTGCAACTAGCAAAAGACTCAAAAGCTAATAGCAATTTTTTCAGTAGATCAGAATCAGGAAGCCTGCCAGACAATCAGTGGGGTGACAGGACGTTTGAAGTGCTAAAGGAGCAGTCTGTGAAGACAAGAGCATTGCAGAGAAGCAAAATGAATTCTTTGCATCAGTCTTCATTGCAGAGGATGTGAGGGAGATTCCCACACCTGAAACACTCTTTTTAGGTGACAAACCTAAGGAATTGTCCCAGACTGAGGTGTCAGTAGACAAGGGTTTGGAACAAATGGTAAATATAACAGTGATAAGTCACCAGGTCCAGATGATATTCAGCCAAGCATTCTGAAGAAACTCAAATAGGAAATTGTAGAGCTAATAGCTATGGTATGTAAACTATCACTTAAACCGGCCTCTGTAAAAGATGACTGGAGGATGGCTAATGTGATGCCAACTTTTAAACCAGGCTCCAGAGGCGATCCTGGAAATTACAAGTTGCTAAGCCTAACTTCAGCACCAGGCAAATTGTTTGAAACCATAGTAAAGAAGAGAATTATCAGACACATAGATGACCATGATTTGTTGGGGAAGAGTCAACACTGCTTTTGTAAAGGGAAATCATGCCCCACCAGTCTACCAGAATTATTTGAGAGACAAATAAGCGGACAAGGGTGATCCAGTACATAGAGTGCACTTGGACTTTCAGAAAGCCTTTGACAAGATCAATCACCAGAGGTTCTAAAGCAAAGTAAGCAGTCATGGAATAAGAGAGAAGGTCCTCTCATGGATCAGTAACTGTTTAAAAGACAGGAAACAAAGGGTAGGAATAAATGGTGAGTTTTCATAGTGGGAAGTGGTAAATAGCAGTGTCCCCCAGGGGTCTGTACCGGGACTGTTCAACGCATGCTGTACAACATATTCATAAATGATCTGGAAAAAAGGGGTAAACAGTGTGCTGGCAAAGGCTGCAGAAGATACAAAACTACTTAAGATAGTTAAATCCAAAGCAAAAAGTTACAAAGTAATCTCACAAAACTGGGTGACTGGCCAACAAAGTGTCAGGTGAAATTCAATGTTGATAAATGAAAAGAAATGCATCTTGGAAAAATTAATCCCAATAATATAGACACAGTGATGGGGTCTAAATTAGCTGTTACCACTCAAGAAAGAGATCTTGGATTCATTGTGGATAGTTCTCTGAAAATATCCACTCAATGCACAATAGCAGTCAAAAAGCTAACAAATTCAGGAACCATTAGGAAAGGGGTAGATAATACGACAGTAAATATCATAATGCCACTATGTAAATCCATAGTTTGCACAGAGTTTTCAAGTGTTGTCATTTCTGATTGAAATTAGAAATGGAAAATGTACAAAGAAAGGCAACAAAAAAGATTAAGAGTAATGAACAGTTTCCATATGAGGTGAGATTAAAAAGACTGGGACTGTCAATTTAAAAAAGAGACAACCAAAGGGGGATATGCTAGAGGTCTATAAAATCATGAGTGGTGTAGAGCACCAATTAATAGGCAGCAGGTTTCAAACACACAACAGGAAGTACTTCTTCACACAATGCACAGTCAATCTGTGGAACTCATTGCCAGGGGATGTTGAGAAGGCCAAAAGTATAACTGGGTTCAAAAAATAATTAGATAAGTTCATGGAGAATAGATCCATCAATGGTTGTTAGCCAAGATGGTCAGGGATGCAACCCCATGCTCTGAGTATCATAGAAACATAGGGTTAGAAGGGACCACAAGATTCTTCTAGTCCAATCCCTGCCAAGATGCAGGATTTGTTGTGTTTAAACCATCCAAGACTGATGGCTATCCAGTGTCCCTAAACCTCTGAATGCTAGATGCTGGGACTAGATCACAGGGGATGGATCACTTGATGATCGGCGTGTTCTGTTTATTCCCTTTGAAGCATCTAACATTGACATTGTCAAAGACAGGGCACTGGGCTAGATGAACCATTAGTGTGACCCAGTATTGCCATTCTTATGTTTTTAATCCAAAGTAAATACAGTTTAAGTTGCATAAATGCCATACACTACCTGAGAAAGATCTCTGTGTTGCTCAAAAGCTTATCTCTTTCACCAGCACAAGTTGGTTCAATAAAAGATTAATCCTCACCCACCTCATCTCTCTCATAGACAAATTAGAAAAGGACATATTATCCAAGCTCAACAGCACCCAATCATAGAAATAATGCCAAGCATAGCCTCCAGAAAATATGACTATCAGACATTTCACAAAAGCTTTATTTCATAAGTAATAATTCTCTCCTGGTATAAACACATCACAAGATCTAACTGTATGGTATAACCTGGCATGCAATCCTCCACATATAGAGCTTCAGGTACTAGACGGAGAACTCACATGAATAAGAAAGTCCTGGGATTTTCAGTTCTAGTAGGCAACATGTTACTAAGCGAATAAGCACAAAAAAGCAACAATGTATAGTCACATTTTTGAAATGGAGAAACTGAGATACAGAGACATTGACTGGCGGTCTCGCACAATGCCTTAGTTTACCCTTATATGTATGTATACAATTATAAACTTGATTATTGTGCTATTTGTGACAGAATGTGGAGATGAACTTTATTCCATCTTCTAAACATAGGAATGCCATGCATACTAAGGTATATTTAATTTCACCTGAAAATAGTAGTTGTCAATTTTTCTCTGGTGATAGGAATGCATCCCTTTTCTTTGGGTTCATTGCATATATTTTGCACTTTTGCAAAAAAAATGAAAACATTTTCAGTTGTGATGGATGCACTTCATGTTTGCATCTCTATGAAATGTTAAAAATCTAGTCAAAATAGCATAGTGAGAGAAACAGAAAGAATAGTGTACAGTTACTCTGCTCAGAGTGGAGCTCAAAGATATTTTAGGGAGATCTTGCAAAAGTGTATTATGCTAGTAGACCTTTCAGCTGAATTCAAGAGCATAAGTTACAGTAAAATAATTGAAACCAAATACATTCTAAAGAGGAGGAGGAGACTTTCTGAAGCACCTGAGAAAGGGAGATGGAATAGAAGGGTTGGTGGAGGTGGGATTCAGCATTACTGGGGGCTGTCAGGGTTCCTTCCCCACTCTGAACTCTGGGGTACAGATGTGGGGACCCGCATGAAAGACCCCCTAAGCTTATTTTTACCAGCTTAGGTTAAAAATTTTCCCAATGCACAAATTCCAACTTGTCCTTGAACAGTATGCTTCCACCACCAACTGATTTAGACTAAGAATCAGGGAAAGGACCACTTGGATTCCTATTACCCCAAAATATTCCCCCAAACCCTTTCCTCCCTTTTCTGGGGAAGGCTTGAGAATAATATCCTCATCAATTGGTACAGAACACAGACCCAAACCCTTGGATCTTAAGAACAATGAAAAATCAATCCGGTTCTTAAAAGAAGAATTTATTTCAAAAAAGATAAAATAATCAACTCTGTAAAATCAGGATGGACGATAACTTTACAGGATAACAAAAAGATTCAAAACACAGAGGATTTCCCCTCCAGGCAAAATTTTAAAGTTACAAAAACAGGGATAAATCTCCCTCTTAGCACAGGGAAAATTCACAAGCTACAACAAAAGATAATCTAATACATTTCCTTACTATTACTTTCTATTTTTTGCAAATTAGATACTTAGTGCAGATATGGCTTAGGGAGATGTATTTTCTCTGCCCTGGTTCCTTGCTGACTCCTAGAGAACAAAGAAACACAAAAACAAAAACCTTCCTCCCTTATTGGTCCTTTTGGTCAGGTGCCAATCAGGTTATGTGAGCTTATTAACCCTTTACATGTAAGGAGGGATTTTATGCTACCCTTAGCTGTATGTTTATGACAGGGGCTCTTTTCAGTATTGTTCCAGAAACACAAACTGATTATACCTAACACATATGGTTGATCTTTAATTATTTGTGGGCCTGATTGTGAAGTCTTTATGTATGCAAACTCTCATTGTTTCTATAGGAGTTTTCTTCATATAGGGACTGAATGATTGTGCCCTATGTGATCTTGCATTGTATCTTTTAAATATATTACCAAAAATGTTTCATAGATAGGTAATCAAATTTGAAAATTAATTTTCTTGGACTGTGTTTGGACCCCATTCATGTTCATTTACTAACAACATTCTAGCTAATGAACTTTGCTAATACAAAAGTCAACTTCAACCTGTACTATTTTTAATCTTTAAAATAGATTGGAATTTGAACTAGAGAACTATCTAACAGTGTTTCAAATTTCAAATTTTATATTAATATTAATGTTGAATCAAGGTCTCGATTCAGATTTGAGGGCTCTGAAATCTGTGACACATCCTTGTGAGAGAGTTTGACTCAAAATAGGCCATGTGAGATCAACTCTTCTCACAAGGTTTTCATTGTCTTGAGGCAAAATCTCATGAGAATAATCTCATGACATCCAAAACAAAAGAGAAATATAGACTTCTTTTGGGAATGGGTTTAATCTGGAATTTAAGCCTTAGGAGCAGATTTAGATCTGAGAATTACATTCTGAATTATCTTGAGATTTTTGAAATGTAGGGGCTCAGGTGTGAAGTTGTGGTTCTGACTCATCTTTTGTTCTGACATGCATTGTTTGTGCCCCTATGAAAGACAAGAGCTGTAGCATTGGTATTTCTTACTCTGTACAGTTGTTGAGATATTTTTCTATAGAGTTTGACAGATAAAATATATCATTTTTAGAACAAAGTTAAATGTATAGTGACGTGTGTATCTTTGCAATAGCTCGGAAGCATAATTCTCAACCTCAAACAGTGAAATATCCTGAGAGTTCCCCTATAAAAAATAAAAAGAATGCAAACCATTGAGACAACTCGTACGTCAATTGGAATTAAAATGAATGGTTTTATGTTTCATGAGTGAGAAAACAAAAATCAGAAGCCAGAAAAACCTCAAATCTCACAGGTAAACCGAGAGAACTGAGAAGCTCTGCAATGCCTGAAAGGCCCTGTTTATGTTTTCCAGAAGACAGGCCCTTTGGTAATGTGCTTGACTTATTGATGGGAGAGGAAAATTATCACAGAGAGTGATTCTACAAAAACTTTTTGTACCGTGATCTGTATTTGTACATCCTTAGAAAGCATACTACAATATTCTACAGCAATATAATAGGAGTTTTCCTATTATAAGCTTCTAATGTTTGGAATCATTATTGTACAATCCTGTAGCATTTATATTGAGGGGAAACTGGAATTTATTTAAAAATTTATTTAACTAGCTGGACTTGAAAAGTGATACATTTTGAAAACAATAGTCCAAATTAATCCCTGCTGAGTTGACAGATTCAACTGTGTTACCCTAAGGATACATTTGACCTTATTCATTGATTTTTTTTTCAGAAATAGCTCTTTTTCTGATATAAACAAAACAACATTAATCATAACACAGAGATGTTCAAAGAAAAATACATTGATCTCTGACAGCTGGAAACCCGCCTCTCACGTGGAAAAATGACCATAGTTTTTCAATATCCAAAAGAAGTGTCCTCTGAATTGAGTCTTTTGAAGGAAATAGCTGCAGTCAAATGTATTGAAACCTCCATGTGACAAAGCAAAAGTGATGCATTAGCAGATTTGAATAAGAATATACACATTTGTCTGCAAACCATAAGGATGTGTAAAAAGCTAAGCTACCCAATAAAATCTGAACCAAATGTTAAGACCTGCACACCCATGTCCTTTCTTGTGTTCTATGAGTATGACATTTGTGGACCCTTTACTCTCTTCAGTTCTCATGAGTGACTTCTTGTCAGATAGGTGAATTCATTTGGAGGGTACTGCAAGGACTGAACCGGGGCATTGCCCATATTACTGCAATGATAATCATAATAATTTCTGCAGTGGCTTTCATCCAGAAAGATACCCATGGACTTTACAAACAATGGTCCTGATCCTGCAGATTAAATGTGTGGGGAGACCCTTAAACCAGCACAGAGTCCCATGGGGTGAAATAGGCACCTTCATGCCACTTAAAAGGCCAGGTAACATAAAGTGTCCCTTAAAGCCCCAGTTCTGGATGCAAGAGGATTCTCCTGGCACAGGCACCGGAGATCACAATTGTAAGGTTGCCTCCTGAGGAACCCTTCAGAAATTCGAGCATAGAGTCATACTGGTGGCAGAGGGGGCTAATGGGAGTGGAGGAGCTATAGCATGCAGTACTATGAGATTTTGGGCAGCACTCTGGACAACAGGGCAGCTTCAAGACACTATAGTAACATAGAAAGTCCCCCAGGGATATCTAAGTCATGCCAGGGAGTAGCCAAGAATGAGATGGGCACATATACGGCTTAAAATCACTGTAGCCCTCCATTCCCTGGGCTGCAAGGTACACACTGAACAGAATCTCACCCACAGACTTTAGAGGGACTCTCTGTTGTATCTTTGCTATCTACATAATATTAAGAATAAGGGGAAACCACATTGGCATGGTTGGATTCCAAATAACCATTTTCATTAGCTATCTACGAGACCTACCTGCAGCTCTGGCAAGGCTTAATGGTTTCTGAAACAGAAGACAAGGAAACCAATTAGAAGGCTCCCAAAATATTCAATGGGATATTACCTAATTCTTATATACTACACTCTGCTTGGATGTAAGGGTCTACGTGCACGGATCCCTTTGCAGGCTCAGATTCATTGTACAGAGGAAATGTTCACCCACCTTTTGGATGGAACACAATCATAGTTTAGCAGCACATAAAAACACTACTAATAAATTATAAAATAAAAAGAATATTATATCCAGCTGGAAGTCCAGGAGAATGTCAGTAAAGAGAATGACTATGGCTAATATACCATGGCTAATACAATATCCTTATTCTTTCAAAAATGGCTATGGAATCTTCAGTGGCCAAATAGGGTCAGGATCTGAATTTTATACCTCCTGGTGGGAAAAGAAAAGGCACTTCCCACACAACAGTGTGGAATCTGATCAGTATTGACAGGAGGAAAAGTGTCACCTATGAAATCACAGGCACCACTTTCTGCAGCATCTCATGTTTTCCTTAGAGGTATTTAATCTACCATAAGAATTGATCAGGTCCAAACCAATTTAGCTTCTGAAATCTGACAAGATCACTGTCCAAACTCAGAAGACAGAACTATTATTTATTAAATAGAATATTTGTGTATGTAAACCACTGTTCATTTGGTCTAAACAAATCGTCTAATAGAAAAAGATATGTGTTGTAAAAAATCAAGCCCAATTGACAAGGTTTAGCCTTTTTGTCATTGCCTTTTTGTGAAAAAATCCTTCAGCAAAAATAATATTATGGGAAGTTTGTGCTAGGATACAGTATTAGTTATTAAAATGTTATAAATCTGTTTTCTTTATACAGGGCTGGGGGAAATATGATCCTGATTCAGCAAGCACATGATTAACTTTATGTATCTGAATTGTCTCCAGTGGGATTAAGCACATGTTTAAATGCTTTGCTTAATTGAGGCACAGATAGGTTTTTTCCCCACTGGCAATATTAATTAATACTTTAGAAATATTTTGCCTACTTTATGTGTCATATTTGTTTGATTTTTTTTTAAATAAGTCCCATGCTTGTTCTTGTTTACATGACTCATTGGTATAATTAATACAAAAGGATTAATCTGGACTTGCACAAATAGCTTCCCGATAATATGAAGATGCTGTTCCTGTTGAATTATTTTTGGTCCTGATACTTTCCTTTATTGCTACACACAGTTTCTGTTTGTCTGGGTGCCCAGGGGGAGGACTGGAGTTAGAGGAATGTGTATGCTTAGATTTTTTACTTAAGAAACAGCTCTGTGCCTTCTCCATACAGTAACTCTGACCACTTCAGGAAAGAAGCAGGAAGAACTGTGGGACAGGAGTTGGCACAGGGGCTCAGTAATCCATGTGAACTGTTAATTTAGAGCCTCAAGCCAGTCTCGGCCCCACAGGCTCCATGATGAGCCTGGGGGAGATTCCCCCTTAGAATGGAGTTAGACCTACTGTAGTTACTATCTTGGTGTACATACTGTGCCTAAACCAAAGGATATGATAAATAAACTGTGTCCAAGAAATCTTCAAATGAGATTTTGCAAACCAGCAATCTGTGTATGCCTTATTTAAATTACCTTGAAAAGGCTTAGCTATCTGACAGAAGAGAAACTGTGATGTTGGGAAGTTCAATTGATATGCATTGTATTTCAAAACCTTCTGAGAAAATATAAATGGTACAGAACTTGATTTAAGGGTAAATTACATCGCTCTCTGCTAGATGAAAAATGAACAGCTTTATAGAACTCCTCTAGTTTTTTTCTTTGGAGCAAACCAATAATTTTAGTGATGATGATGATGATGTCATCTCTTGTCTTTCATCTTGAAAGTTTCCTGTATTGTAAAAGAATAGCTAGAGCTGAGTCTGTTTATGGGACCCTGAAGGAAGAACCATTCTGCAATTGCTGCTGATGCATATTTCTAGAATGTACCTCTTTTTGAGGAATGTCACTCGTTTTAGTCCCAAAGGTATCTAAGTTCTGCACAAATGCAGAGTCTCCCTGCTTTTTTTTATTGTTAAAAGTTGTTTACATCCTAAACAGAAAGAGCGGGAGTACTTGTGGCCCCATAAAGACTAACAAATTTATTTGAGCATAAGCTTTCGTGGGCTACAGCCCACTTCTTCGGATGCATAGAATGGAACATATATTGAGGAGATACATATACACATACAGAGAGCAAGAAAAGGTGGGAGTTGTCTTACCAACTCTGAAAGGCCGATTAAGTAAGAGAAAAAAAACACTTTTGATTATCACTCAATATATGTTCCATTCTATGCATCCGAAGAAGTGGGCTGTAGCCCACGAAAGCTTATGCTCAAATAAATGTGTTAGTCTCTAAGGTGCCACAAGTACTCCTGTTCTTTTTGCGGATACAGACTAACACGGCTGCTACTCTGAATCCTAAACAAAGAATCATGAAACTGAGGTTATAGCAAGAGATATTTGAAACTGAAGCAATTAATCTCACAGCATTTTAAATTACCTATATGAATAATATTTTTGTGTCCCTTATTTTGGGTCTCTGTCACACATTGTATCGCACCTTCAGGCCCCAGCAGGTTAAGAGATATGTGCAGATCAGCCATGTCGCTCTTACTTCCAATACTCTATCAGCTCTGTTAAACCACATCACTGCAGCTGACCAACAACTGGATGATATTACTGATTGAACTATGAAACTGTCAGCCATGCTGCAGGACAGAAAGCCCTTGGAATGGAGGATAATGTGGAATAAAGGGATAGTTTCTCCAGGTCTTTGCTGAAGCCAAGTTCTTGCTAAGTATCAGTGTCCTAAATATCTTCAATAAATATTTCACTGAAGCACAGGTTAACTATGCAGAAAACCCTGTGAATAAGGTTTGTAGGTGGGATAAAAGAACGCAATCCAGTATAGTTGTTCTTAAAGTATCATTATTACAAATTCATTTGTTGTTCATACACAACTTGGTTTTACCTCATTATGATGGCTCTACCCTTTCACCGCCTTTGTACAATAAATGTGTCACCTTGTGGGATATTGCTTGTTAGATATTGGAACCCAAATCAAACCATCTACTAGAACTATGTAAATAATGCCTAGAGAATAGTTTATATGATGAATTTAATTTCTTTTCCTGTTCACAAATTGTCTCAGAGTACATAGTGATTTTCTCCAGTTAATTGTGTCACTGAACTTGTTTGTAATTTGGATATGTAGGTTACATGATGATGTTTCCGTTCTTTAATTGTCTAAATGTAACTCTTATAATCATATTTGTAGGGTAAAAGCTTGTATTTATGAATCTGAAATTCACTTTTATGAATATTCTCTAATATTTGTGTCGCTGAAAATACTCTAATTACTGTGCCTGAACATAAACTCTTTCACTACAAAATGCATGATAATGATCACAAAAGGACTTTGAACACAAAGTTCAGTCTTTTTTTTTTGTGTGAAACAAATATTTATAGAAAATTGTTCAGCTAATGTCTGTTAAGTTTTACTTGTTCTGAAATAGCTATTATGCAAATTAGTAAATTGCCTTATTAATATTAGCTCTTTATTGTTTCCTTAAGATGAACACACTTGCATCTCTGGGTGCAGAGATTTCCCGCTGGAGGCACAAATGCTAGTTTAGTTTCTGAGTGAATTTGTGACTCAGTGAACATCGACACCATGGCCTCAAAATGTATCCACATTTGATAGTAACACCCTTAGGTTAAATGGTTGTTACTTATATAAAATGAGGGCATTTTTTTTAAACTAACACTTTTCACTTTCAGGTGAACCCACAACTTGAACTTCAATACCCAGAGGCACAAGATATAAGGTAGGTTCGCTCCTGTTTTTTTTCTCACATGGGAATAGCAAAATGACTCAGGTACCACAAGTTATTACATATATATTCCTTTCCTGTTCCTTGGTTTGTTTTATTGCTTTTCAGAATACTTGTTCTTGTTCCTGAACAAGAACAACACTTGCTTGTGACAATCCTGACATCCTCAGCACTTTCTCTAAATGAGTGATGGGTGAGATGGTGAGTGAATATGACTTGTAATGTGCTTCTTGACTGTTTCACTTAGTTAAAATAGGGAGCATGGAACACATTTACATTAAGCATATTCGTTTGCAGAAGATGACATGAGCACTTGGAATTTGACATCTGTCAAAAGAATATTTTATTGAAGAGGAAGTCTTTTGATTCTGGCATATTTCACTAATGGTTTTAACTGACAAAGTTTCATTCTGAGCATCCATTTTCTGCTGTTGAATGTCTTGTCAGTTGGGCTTTAATCTTGCATATTGTCCTTTTCCCTGAAGAGGCAGATTTCAGCTAGTGTTGGTTCTGCCATTAAATTTTATAGCTCAGTGATAATAAAATATCAAGGAAACTATTTCATGGCCTTTTAGCAATGTAGATGGATGGAGCTGGATCAGAGAAATGTATTTTGCTATAGAACTCATCTAACATATGCCCTCACTTAATTGATGATAGATCTATTAGCTACAAAATACAGGCCTGGAAATTGGTTTTACACTTTCATCCCAGTTATGTTTTTTTTTTCATTCTGTCAATGAAACATTTGAAAGATGCAGTGAGGTTAAGCCACTAGTGGCCATGGTTAATGGGAAACATTTTAATAGCAGATGGTGGGATAAACCACAAGTGCAAAGCATGAATAACTGCCCAGTCCCCGTGAGACAGGATATTAAACTAAAACATATCTGTTTCTATTTACATTTTCTTGTATCCTTTTTGGTTGGAACTGGGCTTCAAAAATTCACTTTTATGGCCATGGCATGTACCTACTGAAGTTAGGAAACCTTGTACTGCAAGCACTGGTTCCCTCTAGAGGGAAGAAAACCTTACAGTTTGATTTATCTAACATTAAAATGTAGTACTTTGGCCAATATGGCCCACTTATTCTGCATTATGCAGAGGAACTAGCAAAGGGAAAGTTGAATAAAATATGTTTGCAGCAACTCAAACATAGGCTCCTTTATTTCCTTTCTTTCTACTCAAAGTGAACAGGCATTGCTGGTCACCATTTAAATATACCTAACAATTAAAACTACACTGGTCTGATTATAACAGTCAAATATGGGCTTTTAAAATAGGTGATGGGTGGCCATTTTTGAAGATGACATTAACAGTAAATGCATCAAACTTGTTAGCATTAAAGTATTAAGATATTAACATAGATTAATGCTCTGCTTAAATCTATTATATTGAATGTCTGCATTCATAACATTAGTTAACATGTTTCTGGGTTAAAACCATAGCAGAAGTAAAATAAATTGGAGTCCTCTCCAACAGGTAGATGTGCCCTACATCTGACTTCCTTCATAAATAGATATTTGTCAATTCCACTTATTTTCCTCCCTAACGCCTCCTAAAACAAATATTATGTATTGATTTCTTTTGGAACAATGACTAGTAATTTCACCTTTGAGGATCTGACAACTTCCAAATGAAAACATATTTCATTGGAAAAGTACACAGGTCTTCCTTACAGGTAAAATGCAATTTAAGTGCACTATTTGTAAGATAGCATCCTTCATGCGAGTGAATGAAAATACCACAGGCAGACTGCTCTGTCCTCTTTGAGGTGCAACTAGTGAAGTTAAGATGACCTCTTCATTCTGCATTAAGGGATTATGTTTTGTAGAATTGCAAAATACTTCAAGAAAAACAGAAAGAACAGTTAAAAGCACAGTGCTAACGGAGGCCAGATCTCCTCCGGGGCTTAACAAAAAATAACTGATGATACCTTGCCATTTCATTTTTTTCCTATCAAATTTTGCAATGTTTCTGCAGTAACCAGGCTCTCTCATATGTTAAATTGCTGCATTTGAATCCTCAGGGCATACTGCAAGCAACCTTTGAAATAGCAGTACTGTTCAGCACTCATCAACACTTCAGCACTGTATGTGAAAGAGACAGAGATCTGCAGGGATTTTCTTTTGCCGTGTTTAATAATTTGTGTGTGTGTAATTATTTTCTGTATCATAGGCTTGGCCGTACTTAAACAAAAATAAAGGGTCTTATAGTTTATCAAATAGGTGAATTTACCCCATTTTATATTCTGTAAAATGTATAAAAATCAACTTCTGTGATTAGGAGTATGTATCCACCATTCCCACCGAGGGGAGCAAGGGGTGACTGAGCCTTCTTGTAGTGGAGACAAAAAATTCGGTCTTTCCCCAAGAGCAGATATACAAGCTCTCAGTGCTGGGAAGGGCTAACAACTAACCCTTTAAGAAGCAGGCCTCTAAAAGGCAGTGTTTGGGGTATGGAAGTGCCTGTTGATTTCAGTGGAAAATATATTATGATGTCTAATCCATAGCTGAGGGGACCTTGGCCTATCAATCCTAGGACCACATTGATTGCATGAAGGTTGAGAGACAGTAAGTCTGATTGGTGAAGCACTGGAATGGGTGACCTAGGTAGGTGGTGGAATCTCCATCCTTAGAGGTTGTTAAGGTCAGACTTGACAAAGCCCTGGCTGGGATGATTTAGTTGGGGTTGCTCCTTTGTTGCACAGGGGGTTGGACTGGATGACCTCCTGATGTCTCTTCCAACCCTAATCTTCTATGATTCTCATTCACACTAAAACCACTGTATGTCACTCTGCCAGCATGGTTTTAAATGGCCCTACAGTAAATGAGAACCAGGACCTCTGTGGTTCATCTGTTTTGGGCTCCCAGGACTCTTTTGTACTGTTTCCCTCGATACCCAACTATATTTATTGAGTGTTAACCCTTCTACTTGAACTCCACCCCTGGTTTAATACCTGCAGCTGTATTGTGCCTTCCTGTGATTTCCTTGAAGTTGCTGGAACCCGGTGTTGCTGCCATGATGTTTCAATGGCCACATTTATTTTCATGAGTGCTACTATGTGTGTACAATGTTACAAGCATCATCTATGTTGTCAATGAAAAGATATAGTAGAAACCTATTCCGTGAATAAAAACTGCAGGGTTCTATAAGTGTGTTCTTGTTTTATGAACTGTACTTCAGATTAGTCCCCAGAGAATAGATTATCTTGGCATATCTGCTCTTTTATCCCAGTAAAAGCCCAGAAGCAGGAGCAATGTAAAAGCAAAATGGTTAGGAACTGTTCTGTGGCACACTGTCAGGTGTGGTCAAGGGAAATTCATGTCCGACAGCTTCATTTCTTTTTCAGTCCACTACCCTCCTCCTTTCTCCCCGACCATCCTCTCGCCTCCCCAGACATTGCAACCTCTAATGAGTTCACAATGGTTTCCATAATAAACACTGCCTGAAAGCATTGCCCATTGGGAACATCCCTGTGATGCCTTAAAATCATGTTGCAAACCTACCTTACACTGGGCATTTGGGCAGAAAGAGGGTGATGAGACAGGATGCAATGGGGCTTTGGGTAGGCTTTGTTGTTTAGATAAATTAACTTTGTTTGGGCAGGTTGTTGAACTGACTGAGGCTTTACATTTTTGTATTAACTATTCTAGGTCAAGTACCTCTGCTGACTGCAGCTGCAGCATCATTTCATAGAGGGAAGCAACCCCTCAGTAGTTGGATAAAGCATCCAGACCTTAGGATGAGTGCTTTAAAGAATCTAAATAAATAAATATTCAACATGTCTAGTACTTTCAGAAATAGCAGTCAGTGCATTAAGGGGCCATTCTTTGCACTTTAGGATAAGCAGAGCCTTGAGAATCATAGTGCAGACCCTTCCCCTAGGTTAGCATTGAGAGCACCACAGACTAGGAGTTACCCACATTATCTCTGTCTTGTAGCTCATCATTGAGCTACAATACCAAAGTCCTTGTTCTGTCATTATTTCTTAACAGGTGTCTGCAGAGTATAGGAAATTTTTAAAGACAAGTCAATTTCCTGTAGAGATAAATAGAATAAATCAACTGTAGAGAATATATCATGGATATTTTTTTCAGGGGCATGCTGGGGAAGAATGATTCTGAAACTTAAAGTCTGGAAGCCTCATAGTGGTTTGACAAATATTCCAGGATTCCTGCTGTTGCTCAAATTAATTAAAAGAACAATTTCTAGAGAAATGTGTTGAACACAGCAAAATATTGAACTGTGGTAGAGCTCCCTCACAGTAGCTTTGCAGGTCCTTGCCAGCATCTGAAAGACTAATAATCTTTCTCACAGATGCATTCAAGCTACAATCATTTAGTAGTGCTATGCATCTGTAACTTTTAATTATCTGTTTAATCAGGCTGTGAATAAACTAAAGTAGGTTAATTTAAAAAATCCTAATTGGATCAAGTGTTTTGACTGCATTTGAAAGATACCCAACACCTGGTGAGATTATAGGATTAAGGCAAGACAGACATATTATCAGAAATTTGTCATCCATTTTGAGGTCCCAATGCTTCATTTTGCATAAATCAGTAGTCTGACTGCACTGTTTGAAACTGACACCTGGACACCAAAGATTTGAAAAGATCTCGATAGGAATGAGGACAATTTATTCCTATAGCAGGGGTGCTGGAACAATTTCTATAGTAGAGGTGCTGAGCGCCATTGAACCAAACTGTAAACTCAGTATATGATAGAAACCTCTTTAAGCCAGGGGGTGCTGCCACACCCCCAGCATTCCTAGTTCCAGCACCTATGGATTATATCATTTACAATCCTGCCTTTTGGAAATTTGATTTACAAAATAATGGGCTTCGCAAAAGTATCCTGTGCATCTACAGGGCTCTATGCACTGCATTTTCGTAATCCAGTTTACAGCATGGAGAAGGCATCTATTATGCTGCACCTTTTGACTGCTTGAGGACTGTTTGTTTGCATGTCATTAAAGTATAATAATAAGATGGTGTCTCTAATGTGTATTGTTCATCTTGATGTTCATTAGCTCTACTGCATGTCTCCAGGGATTACTATTTACACTGCAGCATGAATGCTAATTAATTTCTATATTCAAAGTGTTAGTAAATAGCCTCTTGACTTGTCAAAAGTATTGTACCTCTCCATTGTCTTGGAAAAAAATACGGAGTGCCGTCTGAACTGCAGTATTGAGAAGAAAATTGAAGTTTAAATCACACTGATATCTACACTATACTGAGCATTCAGTACAGTGCACATATATTAGTGAAACTTTATTTTTGGATTTAATTCCCACTGTTATGCTTTCAAGTCACTTTCTGGGTTGCAGGAATTGAACCTGAGTCATTGAATCTATCTGCATGTGACTGTAAATTTATTAATAAAAACTGGATAGGAATATATTTCAGCTAAATGCCTTCTCGTCTGTTCAGACAGGGTTCTGTAATTTTTTCCTCAGTTACCACTGGATGTGTCAAATAATGGTAAATATTTAATCCACTAAAGACATTGGTAGATGGAAGTAATTTGGGAACAGGATCTGTATTTTCTTCAGCTATGTACACATGTAGTCCTATGTAGCTATTATATAAAAAAGACATACTTTAAAATCTTGAAATGAATGAGGACAGTTTATTTCACACTTCCCCACTTTTACACTCACTGTTTTTGCATAAATACCAGCCCACCCACATAGAACACGTCTTTGCAAGTATAAATCTATAGGCCAAGATTTTGAAATGTGGCTATTTATTTTGAACACCTCAATGTTTGGGTACCTACCTTAAAGGTGCCTGATTTTCACAGGGTAGTTACTCTCTTTCTGAAAAGCAGGCCCCTTTTAGGCATATCAAGTTGATCACCCCAAAGTGGATGCACTACGAAGTGGGCTGTAGCCCACAAAAGCTTATGCTCAAATAAATTTGTTAGTCTCTAAGGTGCCACGAGTACTCCTGTTCTTTATGCAGATACAGACTAACACGGCTGCTACTCTGAAACCTGAAAATCACTAGTTATTTATTTTTGCAATATTCACGTATGTGGGCATGAATTGTATTTATAGCAACTTCTCACAAGGTTTACAATGCATTGCTATGATCAGCCAATATTTGATCTCCCTTCCTGTTTCCTCTGCACCAAAAATGTATTTAAGGCTATGGCTACAGTCGGAGCTAGAGAGGGGGGGTCTGATCCTCAGCACTCATTCATGTTAGTTTGATGAGAGCTTGTGTAAGTCTAAATATTAGTGTAGCCACAGTAGCATGGTCAGCAGTGCCTCACCATAGCTATTACAAGTATGTACCCAATGGGTTCAATCGGGTTTGTACTTGACACAGCTAAACTGTGCCACCACTTGCCTATGGTACCGCAGCTACACTATTATTCAAACTTGCGCAAACTCTCATCGAGTTAGTGTGAGTGTGCGCACACAAGCTGGGAATGACATCCCTAGCTCATTGCTGTTTGTTTGCTAATATACTATGAACACTTTTGATACCCTTTTCATCTTAAAAAATGAAGAGTCAGATCCTCAGCTGGTTTTAATAAACACAGTTGCACTGGAGTTTCATTTTCACCAGCTGAGGATCAGGCTCAGAATACTCATTGCAAATGAGCATTTGCTTCCTGTGAAAATTAAAATGGTAGGGGAAATGGGAGGTCAGCCAGAGTGAATTATTTTTCATGTGTTCTGGATTCTGCCTATCTTTTACATGCGTAAGTAGTCAGGGAAGGAAGGGCATCTGAGCAACTCTTTCTGAGCACATGCACGTTTGTTGGGAAAAGACTAATTTAATCCAGATTTAAAGTCAGTTATGTTTTTATGACCCACAAGTGTCACAATTTTATGACCCACAAGTGTCGCAAAATGGGGTCACAATTTTCCTAGCATGAAACAGGGAAGAAAATTTTGGGAGCACGAATTTATATTCAAGAGAGCAGCACACACACTGCTATTCAACTTGCACTTTTAGTTGTCTCTATAATATATTAGTATAAGCAGGAGCCTAACTCAGGTGGTAAAAAAAGGTAATAGAGGAGATCTTCAAATGCACAAAAGAGTAGTCTAGTGCCCAATTCCCATTGACTGACCTTTTGAAGGTTTCCCCGCTCCAGGGCCAAATTAAGAAGTGTAAGATGGTTGAAGTGAGTCTGATTCTCCTCCTCTTTATATTAGTGAATCAACAGTAAAAGACAGAATTATTCCAGCTAGTATAAAGTAGGACAGTCTGCTAGGAGCCTTACCCATAGAGAGGAAAAATTGTATGTGTGAAGCTGTGAAAAATCACAGCGAGCTTTAGTATGTTTAATCCGTGACTAGATTTTGAAATCCTTGCACACACAAAACTCCCACTGAGTTCGAGGAAACTCTACAAACAGATTCATGCAGCAGAAATCTCATGTCTTCTTGAATACCTGAATTAGCATGGATTTTAAAACACAATTTTCTTAAATTCAGGCCCAATGCCTCCTCCATAATCTATTCAACACTAGATTCTGCTATGTCTGAGAACAAGCACATTGTAAATGCCTCCTCCCTTCTTTTCTTTTATATTAGCCCAAATGGAAGGGTTTTACAATGGGATTCGTTAACCTAAAAAGATGGACCTTAGTGAAAAGGTTTTGTGGAATAAAGCCCTGACTAAACTTAATCCTTGATTTGATCCACTGAAGTAGTAGTGATAACCATGATTTCTGACAAGTAAGATTGTTCAGAGATAGGTAGATTATGATTATTAGTTGACTTAAATTTATTTTTCCCTAAATGCTTCACTTATCTTAGTGAGGAGGTAGTGTTATGACAAGCTGACATTACAAAGAACATCAGGAAAATTAAATTTCAAATCGGTCTGTAATCCTTAGAATCCTCTAGGGCTCATTCATTTGCCTTTGGAAAGTGAGGCTGGTCAAAAAACATCTTATGTAGTAGCTTTTAAGAGCACATGCATACATGGCGGATAAAGACAAATGTTTAGTAAAATTAACTCTCTAGACAGCTAGATTTAAGGCTGCTGCTTCACATGAATTCTGTTCTGTAACAATTTGCAGCTACTTCTGACATTAAACTGTCAAAAGAAGTGTTTTAATTTTAATGTTTTTGCTTTGAATAACAGCTGCATGTGCTTTAAAATTTCAGAGCTCTTGTTGTAAGATAACTGAATATTCGCAGGAAAACAAAAGATATAGTTTATAGCCACAAGGGACCCTCTAATGTTGTTTCCATGTTATCCTTTAACATACACAATTAGAATATAACACAAAGTTTTATGCAGTTGTTTAGACAGTCTTCAGTGCTTGAATCACTTTTTACCAATTATTTTTGCTGAATGCAACTTGGTTTTAAATATGAACACTCAGGCCATGATCATGTAACATCAAATCCATATGGACAGACACTTTGGAGTCCTACAGATTTCAGTGGGATTCTTTGTGGTTCAGGAGCCTGCCTGCACAGTTCAGGCTGCAGAATTGTAGCCTTTGCAGTATGATGAGTGGGACTGGAAAAAGAGGGTCAGGTTTCAGGAGGGATCTTGTTTGGGAGACACTTGGAGCTGAGGACTACAAGTTAGTGGCCAGGATGATACTGGGCAAACCAACACTGGCCTCCATACCCACTCAATAAAGTTCTCTTTCCTACAATTCCGACTATCTTTTACATCACTTATTGCTAAAAACAGTCTTAATTTGGGCATCTATTTTATGTGCTTATATGCCCTCTCCCCCTCCTCCGATCACCATAGTGTCTGAGCACCTTACAGTCTTTAATGCATTTATTCTCACAACACCCCAGTAAGTTAGGGAAGCTCCCACTTTACAGATGGGGAACTGAGGAATAGAGTTGATCAAAGTAACAGAGGTAGGTTATAGCAAAGGAGACAACTGAATTCAGGTCTCTAGGTCCTAAGCCCTAATCTTAGGTTTGCTGGCATCTGTAAAGAAGTCTAAATTGAAACTGGACTTTTTTTTTTTTAAAAAGGGGGTGGTATTTTCACGGGCAATTCTAGACTGGCCCACTTCTACTTAGCATGATGTGAGCTGTGTGTGAAATTTCTGGCTCTAACTTGTGCTACTATTTTCAGAAACATCAAAACTACCTTGAAATTTGAATGGTTTTAAATTAATTTTTCAGATACAATATTTGGAAAGTGAAGTGTTTCTTAAGAATCAGTGGAAGATAGTCTGAAGTTTGTCAATATGATCATCCTGTTTATCGAGCAAATTTATGATTAATTGTGATTGTAAGGTTCCGAGTGTGAGAAACTGCTAGAATACCAACTTAGATGGCCTCCTTAGGATTCTCCTGGTGTAAAATGAATACCTAGGTGATGTTGTAGCTCTAGTTCAGCCTCCCTTCCAGTCCTCAGTGTAGTATGCATGGCTGGGGGGAAAGGAACATGTCTGGAGCACTCTTTGGTCCCACAAACCCGACATGCTGAAATTGCTCCTTGGTGCCATGATAGTTGGGCATATGTTAGATGCCTCAGGGCTGCTCTGTTGGTTGTTCCAGGAAACTGTCTTAGCACAATGAAGGGCCAGGATCAAAAAGGTGTAAAGCTGACTGACATAGCCCATGCTCTGTCCCAATGACGAGAGAAGAAACAAAACAAAAGATCTGAGGGGAAAAAACAGATGGAATATGGTTTTGAATGTGACAGTAAAAAGGAATTTGGAGGACACTAAAAAGAGAAGGAAATGGTGGGTCACATTCATCACGATCTTAACTTCATATTAAATAGAGCTGGGTGAAATTTTTCATCCAAGATTTTGTTCAGTGAAAAATGCAGATTCAGCAACACTAAAACTTTTCCTTAATTGGTTCAAACAAAACAAACAAACAAAAAACAAGCAAACAAAAAAGAAACATCTCATTTCAACATTTTCATAATGAAATATTACATTTTCTCATTTCAAAATGTCCTTTAATTTTATTAGAAAACAATCAAATCCTTTAAATAGTCAAAATTTAAACAAAATGTTTCATTTCTGGTCTAACAAAATGCTTCTTTTGATTCAAAACAATTTTGTTCAAATTTTTCAGTTAATCAAAATATTGGGGAAAAAAACATAATTTTTCAGAATTGCCAGCAAACTAAAAACAACAACAACAAAAAATAAAACTCATTATTAACCAGGGGTTAATTTGGATATGCTAGTTAAAAGTTATGAATTTGATATAAAATTTGATGTCAGTACATTACAATAAACCCAGAATAAAACATTTTATACATAGTCTTCACTGAAACTGTTCTGTGTTTTAATGGTATTGTAAAATTCCATTTGTTCTCTCACAATTCCAGCTGATTACTATGTGCATTGCCTTTCTGAGGTTTTATAGAACCTGCCATGCAATTCTTACTGCCAATAGGAGTTTATGTATTTACTTAAAGTCACCAATAGTGGGAAAAATGAGTAGTGTAGTCAAAATACCCCATTTAAAAATGTTTGCGGCAGAAATGGTTACTGCACTTAAATATTACATAGATGAATTCAGTTCTTCCCATTCTCCTCTCTGGTCACAGACAAACTGAATACTAAACATCAGCTTTGGAAGATTCATTGCAGACTTTATCATTAGCAAAAATAAGAGATGGTGAAAAGAATCTACTAGATCATTTAATTCATCATATTAGTGCAAGATTTTACCCAAGAAATTGATTTCTAGTGCTTTCTTTCTAAAGTTTTCACCCTGACATATTGGTCCTGAGGACAATGCAGACAAGTCAGATAAGGTACTACCATATATTGGACCAAAAAGTGTTTCATACATTATAATACACAAAAGTCCCCTTAGTACTCAAATATATAAACAACGGTCCCTCAATATTATGGGTTTATTTGTGGCTTTAAGGAAGTGGTAATATAGTCATACTGATTTAAGGGAAATCTGGCTCCTAGTTTCCTACGTGCTCCAGGGTGGAAGTAATCTGTGCTGGTCCTTTACCTGGTGTGGATTACTCTCTCTCAAGCACTGGTTCACCTCCGCTTGCCAGTACACTTGGTAGGGAAGAATCAAGGTACTACCTATCTACATGTGCAGGAGGGAGATTAGCAACCCCATGGCGCCTACTTTCCCCTCCAAACTGTGTTAAAATCCACAATGCAAGATAGGTATAAGGGGGTTATATAAAGCCTGTTATTTCCCTGCAAGATAGTCCCAATCTAATCCTAAATCAAAATTGATGAAAACAAGATAATCAAACACTGTCTGTCACATCTGGAGAAATCTGAACAAGCTTATTCAATATTTTGGCCCATATGAAACATTTCAGTACAGATTGTTAATATTAGCTTTAACGTAGTTGAATCCTGTCTCATCGCAGACCTTGGCAGGAGTCCAGTTCTATCAAACAATATTGTATTCCCAGTGTTAGAAAGCTATAAAATTATCAGAATGAGAAAGCAATAATATATCCCCCCCCACCCTCAAGTTTCCCATTAATCATCACAGTAACAAATTACTCATGTCTTTTTTGTAGACGGCTATAAACACGTGAACCTCTTTTTAAAATTCTATCTTTGAGCCATTTTATAATTGCACTAAGACACTCTAAGGCATGTGTCACAAAGCCTCTGAGATATGTGTTATCTCACAGTAGCACACACCTTGTCATGTATTATTTATTACACTGAAGTGTCTTGTAATTTTCATTAACAGTTAGATGTCTAGCAATAAGATAAGAGAGATGCTTCATTTTAACTCTTTCAGCTATGTATGTAGACACAGGCTACAATGTAGCATCAGTAGGGAGTGATAGTCTCAGTTATATATAGTACTAAAAAAAATGTACTGGAGAAAAAGTGCAGAGAAATGGGAAACAAATTCCACTTTCACCCTAGCTGAATCCCATGATACTTTGTTGGCTCCACAGATGGAGAGGATATCAGGAATCCTGTCTGGTATTCCCTTTCTATTAGCCAGAGGTGACTCAGAAAAACAGTGCAATACATCCAGTGGCTCAGCAACTCCCCCTATCCAGTCTTCTTGACATCCAGAGGTCTCACTCCACTTCTCAGGTCAAATATGTACACGTGCAATATTCCATGCAGCTACAATTGTTGGTCAGGCTGTCCAAAGCAGGGCAGTGGACTCAGGCTTATTTTCTTCCTGACCTTCCTCGCCCTCACCCCCATTTTGCCCTGTATGTCTAGAAGTTCGAAACACATAGGAAACGAGTGGTCCCTGGTTTTCTGCTGAGATGTAGTTGGAAAACAGATGAGGGTGTGTAGCATTTGACCAATGGCATATTTGGTAAGTGGTGACCATTTTGTGCCTGCTACAGTTGCAGAAGGCACCTCACGGTGGGGTGGGAAGAAGTCCTGTTTCTTCCATGTGCAAATGCAGCATGCTGAAACTGAAAGAAGTTAGATTGAACTGCTATGGTACACAACAATGCTGTTATAATGCTTGCTTTTATTTTTCTTCCTTCTTGTCCAGTTCCAAGCTAAAGTAAATATTAGACAATGATTATGTCTAATGTGAGTTTTACTTAAAGGAGACGTCCCTCTTGACTTACAATTTAGAAATTACTTGAAAGTGCAGACACACACTACAAATTTGTAAAAAATAGCTTGAAAAAACAATGAAGTTTTTGTTCATTGTATCTCTTTGGCTCCATAGCAAACTTGCTCGATTTGCACTGTATATATAGTGCAAATTGAGCACTATATATATATGTGTGTGTGTGTGTGTGTGTGTGTGTGTTTTATTTTTTCAACTGACAGTCTGGGATCTGAAAGTCAAGGTGTGTTAATTCTGGCTTGTATATCACCAGCCAAAAGAGTCTGCAAATAGAACATAGTTAAAAATTCCACTGATAACATGCAAGCCAGAAGAAAATATAACTCATACCTGTATTGTCAGCAATACTAGAAGGATTAGAACAATATTTTTTTAATGTCTCTAAGAGTAAGTAGCTAATATTTGATTCTTGATATGCAAGGAACAGATCTTTTGATCAAGAATGTAATTTTAAAATATTTCTTGTATTGACAAAAACCATCCTTTAATGAAACAAAATGACATGCTGCACATTTCCCCCACAAAGGGATAAAATAGAATTGTAAAAGATATGATACAAAAGAGGACAACTAAAATGACAAAGAATGGACTTTCCATAAATATCTGTTATTCACAATGGTAATGAAACTAGTTCTGCATATTTGGGTGAGAGGCAGAGTCAATGGGAAGCTCACTGAAGTAAACAAAATATTGGAGAGGAAAGAAAAGAAAAATAATGCCAGATTGCTTGGGCACTATTCCAAACAAGAACAAAAGGATGATAAGTTAAGCTGTATTCTGCGTACTGAAAGAATGCAAGCACCATTTCTTTATACAGAGTAAATAAGGACTTGTCTATCCATGATAGTTATACTATACGAATAAAGTGTGAGTTTAAACTGCTATAGTTAAACTGATATAACTCCCTCCTGTGGACACTCTTATTCTGGTGTATTCCAGTTGAGTTTATGTTGCTTTGCAATAAGAGCATCTAAACAATGAAGTTATACTGGTATAACTATAGCTATTTAACTCTGCTATTGTCATACCAACATAACTGGAAAAAAACCTCCCATGTAGACAAGCTCTAATACAGTAGAGTTTGTTTTTAGTGTTTACAATTTCTTATGGGGAACCAGCTCCTCTCTTCGATGATAATTGCATGAATAGCATAAATTTGTTTTGCTCTGAGTCATGCAATCAAAACATTTTGATTTTTGGTTCTGAGAAGCAGAATCTTATCTCAAAGAAATATGGGACTGAATTTATCCCTAGCATGACTTAATAGAGTTACCACCAGGCCCATGATGTCTCATCATCTAAACTCCCACAGCAAAAGCCATTCAGCCATCATACAGCCATGGACAATTCCTAATGACTTTCCATGTGGCATCAGAGATACTATTCACTATGGCTGAAAACTTGTTTTATGGCAGTAAAGACAATAATCCTTAAACATATATGAAATAAGTAGAAAATGGGGAAATTGAGTTAAGAAAAAAAGTAGAACACATAAATGGAACATAAACATGAATTAAATATGGTTTGATTCTGCCACCATTACTTATATTGATTATAACCTTACTCTGAGTAGTCCAATTGAAATAACTGAGATGCTGACAAAGTCAGAACCATAATGTTTTGCTATAGTTTTATTTAGAGTTAGAATTAACTGTTCATTCACTAAATTATATACAGAGATATTTTGTATTCAAGCAAGTGACATTAAAGCAGTATAAAATTGCTATTAGAGGAATAATTGCAATATCTTAGTGGGAGAGGAGTAACAATAATATTAAAATATATGATGGACAGGGTTCCTATTAATTCTAAGTCATCTTTTGACAGCTTTTGGAAAACAAGCCTTTTAAAAACATTATTAATGACATAAATTGTCATTTTCACACTGAAGACTTTCTACTTTTGAAAAGCTAAACTCTCATGATTTTACTAGAACAGAGATGAGGAATTTCAAGCTAAAGTGAATTGTTTTTCCCCCAGTTAATTTGTTTAAGTGAATCCAGTTGTTGGATTGACAGTCCAGTCATCTTAAGTTCCCATTTTTATTCACAGAATAAATGAAATGTGTTGTACAAACTTTCCACCCCATGGTGTCATCATATGGTGGCATTTATTCCTTAGAAATTTAAACTTTTTGGTATAAAAAACAAAAACCTATCTTTTTTTGGGCCAAAACTTTCAGCCAAAATCCAAACATTTCAATTTAGAAATGGTTCCATAAGTCTCACAATGTCTCCTGGGAGATGTAGTTTGGGTGCTTCATGCCCCCATTCTCCTGTAAGTGCAGTGCTTGTGGCCAGATTGAGTCTCCCATGATGCACATAGTCTCCCTCCTTGCTGAGGTGCTGCAGAGCATCATGAGAACAGGATTTTAGCTAAGAGGCCTGGTCCATAGGAGAGAATGGAGACATAAAGCACTCCAACTACAATTTCTGTGAGGCACTGCAGCATTATAGTCAGATGCAGTTTCATGTTTAACTGACTTGGAGCTAAATATTTTGGTTGAGGTCAAGAAAAGGAAATATTTCAATTTATGTTGAATTTATACAGAACAAAATATTTCATTTTCATATTCCCAATGAAATGAATGGAATGGAAAAAATGATTGTATGGAAACTGCATTTTCATTTAAAAAAATCATGTCAAAAGAAAATTACCAACCAGCTACAAGAGAGACATAGAAAAGGAGAAACAACACCAACAGAGAGGGAAAGGGAGGGAATTTCTTTCTGTGATTTGGCATAGAAATCACCTTGAAATAAAAACAACCAATATATGAACTTGCATGTGATTTGTTACTTTTTCCTGTTAAGAGCTGAATTGGTCTCTGCTGAGATATTTGAAATGTATGTATATAAGCTGGGAGGGTGAATTCTAAGGTAGAGAAATGCTCTAGTTGAAATGGTATTTTCCATTGGCAGAAACAGTTTACAGCTCCAGTGTTATGAGTAAAAAGAAAAAAAAATCCTGTAAACCAGTTCATCATGACCTTATTCAATGGCATGCAGCAAGTATGTGAACACCCATGATTTTGTGGGACCAGAGCGGATGTTTTAGGGAGAACAGAAACAGAAGTATTAATGCTTTGTGTAGGCAGGTTTGTGGACAGTCTCAGAAAACATTATTTTTCAGTCTTAGGACAAAACAGATGTGTCAGCTCCCTTCAGTATATCCTGGGAACGTGCTAAAGTTAAGTATGTCCCAGACATACAAGGCAACTGTGTATCTGAAAGCAGCTGCGTGAGACATTTTTATATTGATGTAAAGACAAAGGTAATAAAAGTGTCATAAAATTTGATGAAAGAATAGAAACATTTATTCAAGACTTTTACCTTTGATATGAGTTGAAGCTGCCTACAAAAAACAATAAGATTTTCAGATCACAATGAAAATGACTGAGATGAGAACTCAAGTGATTCAAAGGTGATTAAAAATAAAAGCAAATCTTAGGCTGTGCAGTCTAGGGAATTCAGTTAGATTACTGACTATCATATCAACATCTAAATTGTAGTGTACAACTGGGCTGAGAGACACTTTTTTTAAAATCTCTATTTAAATTAATTGTGATTGCGCACCATTTTTCATGCACAAATCCATAGGAGTGATTTTTTCCCTTCATTACATGTGTTTCAGTGCTAAAATATTCTATGCACTGTAATGGCCGTGAGCAGGGCTGGCCTTACCATGAGGCAAACTGAGGCAGCTGCCTCAGGTGCCAGACTGTGGTGGGGGGTGCTACTAGGGCCCAGAGTGTAGAAAATTGTGTCTGCTGCTGGTGCATATGTATTGTCTCTGCTCTAGATGCACAGAGATGGTGGAGGGTGCTGCAGGCAGGAGAAAAGGTGAGAGGGAATAACAGAAAGCAGCAGGAGCTGCAGGGAGAGAGAGAGGAGGAGGAGCCTCTTATGTACCTCTCTAGCACCCCCAGGAGCCTGAACTGATTAACACCAGCTTTTCAGGGAGCTTCCTGTTTCCTGCTGCTTCCCTGAACCCACTTGAGGAGAACAGGCAGTCAACTGAAGTATCAGGAGCCAGTTAGGCCCTTAAGACCCTGATATCTTCCCTCACTCAGGCCCTGCTACCAGCCTGCTTATTTGTCCCCTTCAACTGAGTATTGAGAGTCACCATAGCTGGCACAGAACAGCAGTCATGAGTGAAAGAAGAAAACACCCCTCTGGGGCAGCATTCAGAAAAAGAAAGAAAGCAAAGGAAGCTTTTCTATCTAAGCAGGAAGGAGCTCTCCTGAGATACATAGACACAAATGTTCATGGTGAGCCTTCCCACCCCAGTGAGGATGTGAGTAGGGAGGAGATGACTGATCTTCCAGTTAGTCAGAGTGCAGGTGACCTGGCAGCTCCTGCAGCATCCATATCTCCATCTCAAATGGATGTAACCATGCACATTCCTGAAGAAAAGTGTATATCAGAGAAGAATGTGGTGGAGGCGGAAGAAACAGCTGCTGCTGAGTTTAGTTTCTTAAGTCTAGATGATCCAGGACTGTGGACCCACTTGAGCAGTAGCCCGAGGGACTTCCTTGTACGGCATGGGCCACAGCAAATGAAAAACTTCATATTCCCCAAAGACAATGACAATAGAAGTTTCCATCCAACACATTACTGGCATGAAATCCCCAATGGTGACAAAGTTGAGAGGCCATGGCTTATGTACCAAAAATCCAGAACACTGTATGCTGTTTTTGTTGCAAACTCTTCCAGTCTAATGTTCCAGCCACATTGGGCTCTACAGGAACAAAGGACTGGAAAAAAATGTCTAAAAATCTGGCATGCCATGAGAAGGCAGCAAGTCACCAGAGAGCATTCCATAAGTGAAAAGCGCTTGAGATGAGACTAAGGTTAAAGGCCACCCCTAGATGATCAGCATCAGAGATGATTGCATCAGAGTCTATTTACTGGCAAAATGTTCTGAAAAGGCTCATTGACATTGTGAGAATGCTTGATACCCAAAACTTAGCACTGCATGGCACTTCAGATCAGCTGTATGTGCCAAACAATGGAAACGTCCTTAAAATTGTAGTGCTGATGGCTGAGTTTGATACTGTACTCCAGGAGCATCTAAGAAAAGTCACTACCCAAGAAATGTACACACACCACTGCCGTGGAAAAAACAATTCAAAATGAGATCATACAGTTACTGGAAACAAAAGTCAAATAGAAAATTGTGGCAGATCTAAAGTCAGCAAGATATTACTCTGTTATTCTGGACTGCACACCTGACATCAGCCATATGGAACAAATTACTTTAATGGTGCGTTTTGTAACAACAACAACAACAGAATCTAGTGAAAATGTCCCTGCAATGGTGATTGTCAGAGAGCATTTTCTAGAATTTATTGATGTTGATGATACCACAGGAGCTGGTATGACAAATGTGCTTCTTAAAAAGCTGGAAGATACGGGAATTGCGATAGCTGACACAAGAGGTCAGGGCTACGATAATGGTGCCAACGTGAGAGGAAAGAACAGAGGATTGCAGACATGGATCTGAGAGTTAAACCCTCAAGCTTTTTTTTGTCCCATGCAGTTCTTTTTCATTGAACTTCAGTGATGCAGCATCAGCTTCTAGTGAGGCTGCTGAATTTTTTAATGTAATTCAAAGCATCTATGTATTTTTCTCTGCATCAACTCATCGATGGCAAATTTTGAAGCAACTTCTGGAAACATCCTCTCGGACACTGAAACCACTGAGTGTCACACAATGGAAAAGTTAAGTGGAGGCGATGAAGCCTATCAAACACCAAATTGGGAAGATAGATGATGCCATAGCTGCCATTATGGAGGATAATGCTATGACCGAAACTATTCGTGGGAGAACAGTGGCAGAGGGAAATGGAATCACCAGAAACATACATAACTTCAAATTTCTGTGTGGCTTAGTGTTGTGACATGACATGCTGTTTGAAATAAATGTTGTAAGCGAGAGACTCCAAGGTGTTGACCTTGATATATCTGGAGCAATGGAACAACTGGACAAAGCAAGGTCATGCCTACTGTCTTACCAGTCAGATGAGGGATTTCAAAACATTCTGAAGAGTGCACAGAAGTTGGAACTTCACACTGAATTTTTTTTCCCAGCCATTCAAGAATAAAAGAATCACTGAAGAAGAAGACATTTTGATTACGAGGCACAAGATAATCTCATAAAAGACCCCAAACAACAATTCAAAGTTGAATTCTTTAACCAGGTGCTAGATTGTGCAATACAGTCAGTTGAAGAATGTTTCATGCAGCTCAAGGAACACATATTGGGATGTTGTATGATATTCCAAAACTCCTCACTATACCTGAAGAAGACCTGAACCAGCAATGCAGGGCACTAGAGACAGTGTTGACACATGATGACATGTGTGATATTGATGAGAGTTATTTAGGTGATGAACTGAAAGCCCTTTCAAAATACATTTCAGCAGGATCATCTCCAAAGGCTGTTCTGCAATATATGTGCACAAGTAAGATGACCATCCTCTCTCCAAATGCTTTTGTTGCTCTGCGCATACATCTAACACTTCCTGTAACAGTTGCCAGTGGAGAACACAGCTTCAGGGCCGCCCAGAGGGGGGGGCAAGAGGGGCAATTTGCCCCAGGCCCCGAGCCCCACAGGGGCCCCCACGAGAGTTTTTCGGGGCCCCTGGAGCGGGGTCCCTCACTCGCTCCGGGGGGCCCGGAAAACTCTTGCGGGGCCGGGCGCAGGAGCTTCTTCGCTCCCGGTCTTCGCTGGTGGGGGGGGGTCCTTCCGCCCCGGAGCGGAAGGAACCCCCACCGGCGAATTACCACCGAAGACGGAGCGGGACCCGCCGCCGAAGTTCAGCTCTGTCTTCGGCGGTAATTCGCCGGCGGGGGGCCCTTCCGTTCCGGGACCCGCCGCCGAAGTGCCCGAAGACCCGCGGTGGGGGCCCCCCCGCCTCCGAATTACCGCCGAAGACCGGGCTGCGCTTCGGCGGCGGGTCCCACTTCGGCGGTAATTCGGCGGCGGGGGGGCCCCCGCCGCGGGTCTTCGGGCACTTCGGCGGCGGGTCCCGGAACGGAAGGGCCCCCCGCCGCCGAAGACCCCGGGCCCCCGGAATCCTCTGGGCGGCCCTGCACAGCTTCTCCAAGCTGAAGTGAATAAAAACACATCTACACAGCACAATGACACAGGAGAGGCTGGTCGGCCTTGCAACCATCTCAATAGAGCATGAGCTGGCCCAGACTGTGTACCTCCATCAGGAATCAGTTCAAATCCTTGCAACCAAGAAGGCACAGAAAGCACCACTTTGATTATTGAAACAGATAAAATTGCCAGTGTTTACTATGCAGACAAGAAAAGGTAGATTTGCTGTTCTGGCATTTGAAAGTTAACTGTTACTTAAAATTTTTGAACAAGGCATTTTAAGTTTCAGAGGGGTAGCCGTGTTAGTCTGGATCTGTAAAAGCAGCAAAGAGTCCTGTGGCACCTTATAGACTAACAGACGTATTGGAGCATGAGCTTTCGTGGGTGAATACCCACTTCGTCGGATGCATGAATACCCACGAAAGCTCATGCTCCAATACGTCTGTTAGTCTATAAGGTGCCACAGGACTCTTTGCTGAATTTTAAGTTGTTAGTTCTCCTTTATTGGAGTAGGTATCAGAGCAGTACCATGAGAGGAGTAGAACAGGAAGAAGGCAGAATTGAGACCTTTCAAAGTTTTGGCCCAAGCGAGGGAGCATGGGGATGTCATTTGAGCTTCCCGCCTCAGGTGCCAAAATGTTGTGGGCTGGCCCTGGCCGTGAGAGTTGCTTTGGCTGATGTGAAACTTTCTAGACAATTTTCAAATATCTTTTGTTTCATCCACTAGACAAATGATTACATTTCCCTACAGATGGGGCAACAAAGGTCCTGTCCTGAGACAATGCATACAGTCACAAGGTAATCATTACTGACAAACACTAAGAACAAGACCTCCACCCAGGTTTCTAGGAAGTGGAACATTTTTATGATCTTTTAAGATTTTGATATAATGACATTAGACTCATGGTATTGCAGATTCCCTTTGTACACAGTGCTGGAGAACAGCAGGAAAGGAAGCTATTGAGGTTTCAGAGCCCTAACTGATTTGTTTTTGTGAAGTGACAAATCCTGCCTACTAGTTCTATGCTTTTTATTTTTTAATAAAACAGCAGCTCCCTGACTGTGCGCTTCTTTGACTTCAGCTCCCAACTATGTTTTAATGGCAACTCCTCTCAAAAGTATTTCCAATACTGTGAGATCAAAACAGTATTTGGGAACCATTAATCTCACTTGGCCCAGCATACCAGTCAGTGGGTCAGAGGCAGAGCTGGCCCAGGCTGATGGATGGTGGTGAAAGGTCAGCTAGAGAGAGCAGGCCAAATGCCTGTGGAAGGAACTGGAGTAGGTTGGGGGCCTGCAGAGAGAACAGGAGCAGGCAAAAAACTCAGGGAATCTTTAACACCATAAGGCATAGGAATAATTCCCAGTCTAGTGACACTGTATAGACTAGCTTGTGGCTCTTCTTGTGGGATTAAATAGCTCTCCCTGGAAGTCATCTGACTCAGTCCTTTTTGTGGATTGGCTGCTGCAGCACACCTGCAGGATGAGTC
The DNA here is from genome assembly GCF_020497125.1 of Mauremys mutica. NCBI lineage: Eukaryota > Metazoa > Chordata > Testudines > Geoemydidae > Mauremys > Mauremys mutica. The sequence continues at coordinate 95,802,922 of NC_059073.1, forward strand.
ATCACAGGCTCTGGGTGAGGGTTTCCCTCACAATAACTATCCAATTAAAATGAAGAAGGCAAACCACACACTGTGCACACTTGACTAAAGAACATTGCACCAGATTCTTCAGTCATCCTGAGTTCTGGTAAGTGTAGGAATAGCAAGGATGGCAAAAATAACTTTAACCCTCCTTTGTACCTTCTCGTATTCTGGGGCAATCTGGGATCCTATCTGACTACATCTAATTTAAAGCAGTCTCATGGTTGTCAAGAGGCTGCTTCACAGACAAAAATAGCCAGAACACAGCATGCTGGAGTCTCAATCCTTCCTTCCCACAGCATGGAGACTGAAAGTATATACAGAGCCTTTCTCTTATCCTACTAAACCAAATAAAAGAGTGATTCAAATTCTGTCTGTAGAGGACAGTACAGCAGTAAAAACAAGCTAGCAAATCTCTCATGCATTTGTTACCTACAGTCATATAACCTTGTGTTATGTTCCCTTCAGCTCAGACAAGCTAATTGGTGTCAGGTCTTTTTCATGCTTGGTTGGGAGAATGAAGTTCAGTATCACAGGAAATAGTACAGATGACTTAGGTGATACTCTTCCATCTGCATCAGGACTGAATCATTGAATAAGCTGTGTAAAGATGGCTGTGTTTCACATCAGTGGTGGATTCATTACTATGGTAGCTATAGTAATCACTGCACTTAGTATGTAAAGGAACCTTTGAGATGAGAATTATTTTATATCTATGTCTTATCTGAATATTAATAACAACACATATTTTAAAAATAAATAAGAGGCAGATTCTATCCTGCACTTTTGCTCTGCTTGGGGTAGGATTGAGGTGGAAGGCATCAAAGAACCAACACTGACAATACTTAGATCTGCGGTAGGGCAATTGTAAATTTTGCTACTGGAAGAGATTTCTTAATCCCCTAAAAGGTGTAGCAGAATGTAGTCCTGCAATGGCACATCCCTGTTCCTGACACATCTCCTCATGGCGGCTATCGCAGAAGGCACAGGCATAGGCTCTTGATCTGACACAGATGTGCCAGACAGGAATTCACCTCTGACATGGGAATTCTCTGCTTGCAGTTTGCAGGTAGAATCCCCTTTTTTTTGCCACATGAATGGTGCAAAAGGGCCAGTTCTCAAAAGAGAATCTGGCCCAATATACAGTACTTTGAAATGGCTTAGTGGATTAGGGTCCTGAGTAGGAAAGAGGATCTTTCTCTGACAGAGATTAAGCTAATGTCACTGCATATTTAGGGAAGGATGGATACTGAGGAGAAAACACATACAGAAAATTAAAAATACTAAAGACCAAGGAGTCTAATTTTCAGAAGTGCCTTGCACTTGCATGTCCCACTGATTATAGTTGAAGTTGTGGGTTTTCAGTACCTCTGAAAAATGTTGCCCCTAGTTATTTCCATCTTCATATTTTTTGGCTTAACGAGCTTTCAGAGTGTATCTGACCTAAATGGTATATGCCCCTGGTGCACAGTAAATAACCGACCATTCAACTGTAAATTCCTCCTTTGAGGTAGAGTATATTTCATTTTGTGTATCAGTCATAACTTGTTGCAGTGGTTCCACAAAGTCAGAACATATTTCAAAATGGGAGGAAAAAGAGAAAAGTATGTTTGAAAAATTAGACACAAAGTATCATTATGTACAAATGTTATTTTTATTGTACATTGAGCCTATGTCACTTCATTATAAGATTATAAGTTCCTCCAACTATAAGGTCACTTCTTTATTCCTGAACATAAAGCGAATAAAGCTCACACTCAATGAGAAATGGAATGAGAATCAGAATAGTTGGTGGCATTTCTTAACTTTGCACAGATGGAAATTAATACACCAAGTGCAAGGCAGAGGTGGATCAGCCCTGGGTCTACTTGGAGTTAAGTCAAGAGAACACTGGTCAAACTATCTGACTTTTTCCAATATAATCCTAAAAGAGAACAAACCAAACTTCAATTACATCATAATTCAGGGTAACTGGACTTCAGTTGACCACATTTATACTATGTACTTGCACGAGAGAAATACTTTGATTACATTAGAAAACTTGCACTAGCGTAACTAATGTCAATCTAGTTGCACCAGTGCAAATCCTTTATAGAGAACAGTTAAGCAGGTTAAAATTGTACTTACACTGATCTACCTTCATGCAGTAATTTACTAGTTTAAAGTTTAAATGCATTTCTACTGCATCAATGTAACTAGCTTGGTTTTACTTATGCCAGTGTACACTTTCTAATATAGACATGTCCAAGGAGACAGAAGTGTGATGGATTTGTTATTTAGCAAGTGTAGCAGGTAACATGACAAGTGTATGATCAACCAAAGGAATTCCTTGTCACAGGATGTCATTGACTCAAATACTTATCTGGATTTTTTTTAAAGGTGGAAAATGTTATGACCATTTATGAACATTAGTAACAATTGTAGTTATGCAAACTAAGAAAAGGATAATTAAATTTCATGTTTCAAAGCATAAATTGCTCACCTGTAGTGTTCATCAGGAAAATTTTTCCACTCTTCACATATTGAACAATTTGTTAGTTTAGTTGCCTAATAAATTGTTTGTTTTTCCTTGACCTGAAATATCAAGCACTTGGTCACTGTAAAAGGCAGGATGCAAGACTTGATAGCTCTTAATGATCTGAATTGGCATGATAAACATATCTTTTTAGGCTCCTTCTCAAAGAATTCTAAGTGAATTAGGTGCCCAAATGCAATTCAGTGGGATTTAGGTATATAATGTCATTAAGCTCCTTTGAAAATCTCAGCCTTCAGGGCAGAAGCTTGTGGACTTCTAAGGTTAAATCTCTTTTGATGTGAAAAAAGTTGCCTAACTCCTTTGCATGACCTAAATTTGCTAAATATTAGAAATAGATCTCAAGTAAAACCCTGAACCCAAATACTCCCAAACTTCAACAAAGTTCAGAATTCAAACCTAGCACAGATCTGATTTCTTTTAGCTTGCTCTAGTTCTATGAATGTGGTGAACCAAAACGTGGATCCTAACATCTTTGAACTTTGGGGGTTCAAAAATCAGTTCCAGAACTTGTACTTCAAAATTACCTCTCTCTATCAAATATATCCTTCATGGGTTCTATCTGGCAGGTCTTGTAAGGACTTGAAAAATCACACATCATATTCTGGGTTTGTTCCTCTTAAGGAATGATTCCTTGCATCCATTTTCAAAGCTTTATTTTTCATTTTAAAGCCATATTTAAATTTAGGTAATGTTGTAATAATGAAAATAACTAAAGTTCCAGTCTTGTGAATTGCTGAGCGTGCTAAGACGGCTCTCAGCCTCGCACTCTCAGTCTCTAGAACTTTATTTCCCTAGAAAGAAACAAAACAACCTGAAAATAAGTTCTCTTGACAGCTCTGAGATGGCTAAGATGGTTCACAAACTATAATGTATTGTTGCTTTACAGATACAGAATCAGTAACACAAGGGCACACAGACATAAAAACAAAATAGAAGATTAATCATAAGCCCAGCAGACATGTCAGAATGAAGAAATATGCATATATCTACCAAAATGTGATCCTATCAATGACTAAAAGGATCAGAAGCTATAAAAGTAAAACAACAACAACATCATCAACATTTTTATAGTGTGATGACAGCTGAAAACACAAAAAGACATACAACTGAAAGACAGATGAAAGTTTTGGATCTGAAGTATTAGATACACAGATGAGAACATAACATTCTGAAGGAAGATGGCATATATAAAAGATGAATAATCCAGTGCAGATAAAAGCCCATTCTATATTGGACAAATAATTAAATATTTTTAAAGCAATGTTCTATAAGTGAACATACAGACAATTTGCTTCAGATATCTCTAGTCAATTTCATTGCTGGTGTAACTCTTGACTTCAACAGACTTCATTATACTGTATACTTTGGTGATGAGCTTGTGATAGAAAAATGGATTGCCAAAGGTATCATACCAGGTATTATTTTGGCCCCGTGTTCAAAATGCATTTTTTAAAGTTTAAAAAAGCAGTTATAGCAATATGCTGCCCAGAGAAATGACTTCAGAATGGTAGCTGTGTGTACTGTGAGGAGTTTCCCCATGATCTGTTTGGCTTGTCCCCGTGCCCATCAGTCCTGAAAAAGGGCTCTGTGTGAGTTCAAAAGCTTGTCAATAAAAAGTATTATCTCACTCACCTTGTCTCTCCATCAAAGTCAATGGCTAGCAGTGTATTGTTAAAATAAGGGCCTGGTTCTCTTACACTTACTCCCATTCTTTGAGTACTCCCATTGACTTTAAAGTTGAATAACTTACAACTGAATGGCAGAAAGACTAGGAGAATCAAAATCTAAAGACGGAATAAATATCTGCTCTGGATGTTGGTGACAACACATTATTTTACTATGTATGGGACACCAAAGAAAATCAAGTTCAATCTCTTCTTACCTATGCCAGCAGGGGCCTGGAGCATTAAGGCAGTGTGATTTATCTCTGGGTGAGAACACATCTTTTCACTGATCTCTGGCTTGAGCTAGTGTTCAGAGCAGCATTTGTGAGCACTGGGTGGAGTTAAGAGCCATCCAGGCAAAGGTACAATGTAGGCACTGAAGTAGCACGGAAAGGACAAAAGGAGAAAATCTGCAAGCACCGCCCTTGAAGAAAGGAAGAAATGTTTTGCCAGATGTTTTAAATTCCATATTCTACCTTGGAATAGGAAGTGTGGGGACATATTTCATTTCACTTTATTACTAGAGACTTCAACTACTTTGTCAGTTCCATTTTTCACACGTTTTAATTGTCTTTGTCCTGCACCTTGTCTAGTCTCCTTTCTCCAGTCCCTTGATACAAACCGTTGGTCTGCATGTCAGACCTGTCTTAGAAACATTAAAGATAATGAAAAGGAAAATTGCAAAAGAAGAACTAGGGAGAGAGCCACTCATATAGAGCCTATTCTCACAGTCTTTGTAGGTTCCTCATCTGAAGCACAATTAGAAAGGTCCAATTTACCAGCACTTCAAATTCATTGATGCTATGGCCAGTATTCAGCAAAATGAACACAGCACAATGCCAGTGCTATAATGTGAGAAAAATAGTCACAATTGAATGAACTGGTAAAATATCAGAATTACTGTTGTACTGCTGAAAATGGCTGAGAAACATCGGGCAGGTACTGTGTGTGAAATCAACAGTCCTAATAGCTGGAATTATATCGACATGAGGGTAGTGGTATTACTCTATTTCCCATTCTTCCTATCACCTTTTTCCTAGTTTATTTAAGAAACATCATTGTTTTCCCTTTTCATTACTTTCTGCCTCACTTTTCTTTACATCCCTTCCTGGTTTTTTGTTGTTGACTCCTTTATGTTATAGACTCTAACAAAAGAAGATACATCTAGTAGTGTCTTGACGGTTCCTAATATCTAATCCATATGTTTTAAAGATTCCAGATTGGTGGTGTTTCTTGTGTAATGGTAGGTATTTTGGTGGTTCATTTCTATACCCAGGACCAGAATTTTTATACCTAGGTGTCAAAGGTTGGCCTCCTCATTTTGGCACCTAAATGTCAGTGGCTTGATTTTCAGAGGTGCTGACTATCCCCAGCTCCCACTGAAGTCAACAGAAATGGCAGATGCTTATCATCTCTGAAAAATCAAGCTAAGTATGGGCTTGGCAGCCACTATGTGCCCAGGTTTGAAAATTCTGGCCTAGATATTTATGGTCTAAAAGTGTGCCATAGTTGATGTTGCCAGAATTCTCTTGTAAACTATCAGTCTATGGGAGTGTCCTGAGGGGTATGTGTTACCTTTGTGGCTGATAAATTTCTTTTTTCGTTGTTTGGATTTGATTTGAAAGGAGGTTATTATTATTGTGAACTGGGATTTTCAGAAGGGACCAAAAGAGAAAGGCACTCAGCTTTCATCAAAAATCAAAGGGATTCGGATGCTGAAAACTCTTAAGGTCCTTTGAAAATCCCAGTCAATAATCATCACCACCACCATCTTCGTCTGTTGCGTGTTTTCTTTTTGTGACATATAAATACACCCAATCGACAAGGAGAGAGAGATATTAATTTTTATTTTACTTTCTTGGGACCTCCTAAGGATCCATGTTCTAATCTCTATACTGATATTGTTGTAAGAAGCAATATAAAAATTATCCAAGGTCAATTGGTCTAGAAAAGGGGTCTGTGAGCCTCTCATCTGGATGTTATCTTCGTAGTAAAATGGAAAGCAATTTGATGTCTACTTTTGTGATCATAATAATTTATACACAGACTCTTTGGTCTGCTTCTTGGAGGAAAACTCCCTGCTGAGTATCAGTGAAAAGCATATGTTCAATAAAAGATGTTATTACAGTGAATATGTATTTATTGTTCCTTAGAAGTTTTTCCTAGGGGGGGAAATATCTTCCTATTTTCAATTAAAGATGCCTTTTAAGGTACTTCATGAATGTGTATAAACATGAGGTGCTCTTTTTAGGACAGTCTGCAATGTTAAGTATGTTTATCATATATATGTATACACCCACACTGTTTGAAAGTTTGTTACATTATTTATTGTTACCTATTCCATAGTTTACTATCTTTTATCTGATTAAGTGGGCTGGATGGGGACTTGAACTGTGCACCTACACAGGGGCATAAGGGGAGGTAAGAACCTCTCTTTCCCCTTTAAACCTTTGTGCAGGCTATACTGGACCCTGGGCTTGGGTACGCGTAAGTGGGCAGGGAGCTGGTGGATTAAGATGGTTAGAGAAAGGGTGGAATTGGGACTCCACTCCCCCTCCCAAAGTCCTAGCCAGTTCAGGTATGCCAGTGGAGAGGGTGACATAATCTGCTGTTGGTATAGGCAAATGGCAAATTACTATCTCCTCCCTCCCCCACACACAGGGGCGGCTCTACGAATTCCGCTGCTCCAAGCAGGGCGGCGCGCTGCGCCGCTCACGCTGCCGGGCGCCGGTCCCGCGCCTTCGCGGGACCTCCCGCAGACGTGCCGCTGGTCCCGCGCCTACGGTGGAGATTCTGCAGTCATGCCTGCGGGAGGTCCGGTCGTCCCGCGGCTCCGTTGGACCTCCCACAGGCATGACTGCGGAAGGTCCGCCGGACCCGCCTGCCGCCCTGCCGGCAAAGGCCGCCCCACGCGCGTGCTTGGCGCGCTGGGGTCTGGAGCCGGCCCTGCCCACACACAAACAGACACAAAGGAGGAATCAGGTAGGATACTGAATTTCAGAGGAGTGACCCTGAGGCACAATTCCTACAGGAGTTACTTCTGGGGTGGTGTTGTCACCCATTGCTCAGGGCTTTCATAAAGACTGTCTAGTTTGACAGATGTAACAGAATATTACCCTTTTTTATTTATAGCTGAATAGTTAGATGAACTTCAAGTAAATAGATCTAAATAACATGTTGAAGGATGATTCTGTCCCAAAGCATTCCATTTTCTTCTCATTTCAACTTGCATAAACTAGGAGTAGCCCTCCTGAAGTAACAAGGGGGGAAAGGGAGAAGGATAGCTCAGTGGTTTGAGCATTGGCTTGCTAAACCCAGGGTTATGAGTTCAATCCTTGAGGAGGCCACTTAGGGATCTGGGGCAAAAAATTGGTCCTGCTAGTAAAGGCAGGGGGCTGGACTCGACTCAATGATTTTTCAAGGTCCCTGCCAGTTCTGGGAGATTGGTATATCTCCAATTATTACCTAACAAGGTTACATTGGTATAAAACCAGTGTGAGGATAGAATCAAGACCTATGGGTAATGCAAAATATGTTAGACTTGGAGAACACCTCTGTTACCAACCAGTCCAATGTTCTTCTTCCAGTAGGAGCTTAGCCTAAACTTAATTCTATGTAATTCATTTTTGAATACCTCAAATGAGATCTTTAAAGGAGAAACTAGTAGTTTATTCCCACAGGTAACTTTTTTCTCTATTAACTTTTTAATCTATTATTTCATATGTTAATTTTTTCCATTTTAAAAATCAGACCCATTAGTATGCATTTCACAGTGGCCTCTGCAAATGGCTCTATTGATCTATTGAAATTTAGCACTCTAAATATTTCCTGAGATATATATCACCTGCTTCTTTAAAATAAACATTTCCCTATGACTGAACATTCATAAACTTTGGCTATGTTCTTGGTTTTTAAATTTATATCAGGCAGTATGACATACAGTCCTCTGGAAGCTTTTCTTTATTTTTAAAGAGCATGCTGACTATCCCATCTCTGGTTGGCTCAGGACAGATTTCCAAGTTAAAAGAATGATTGAATATTATAAGGAGCATAGTGAGAGCTTATGTTCTAAACACTTATAGAAATTGATTCCTGGTCCAAATCACCTTAGAGCCTGGCCATTGTAGAGAGTATCAGTCACCTGTGTGACCTCTTTATCTATGACCTGTTCACTTTTCAGCCTCCCCTGCTTATTTTTAGAGGGGAGGGACAGCTCAGCAGTTTGAGCATTGGCCTGTTACACCCAGTTTAGTGAGTTCAAACTTTGAGTGGGGGCATTTAGGGATCTGGGGCAAAAATCTGTCTGGGATTGGTCCTGCCCTGAGCAGGGGCTTGGACTAGATGATCTCCTGAGGTCCCTTGCAACCCTGATATTCTATGATCATTACACATTTGTTGGTTAACTGAATCACAAGCAATCTAAAAAAAAAAATCAGCATCTCTTCATGAATAATTATATTCCTAGTGAGAGGTTAGAAGTTGCCTGCTGTCTCTGCAAGTTAAGGAGGAAGGAAAGCTTTTCACCTTTAAAGCATAAGGTTTGGGTTTCCATTGCTGCTTTGAAAACAGATTTACAGTCCTTGAAGTTTTGCAGTCCAACTGGCTTTAGACTTTTTGAGCAGAGCAATGAAACTGTTTTTCATCCCCCTCACCAAGCATGACCATCTTCTTACAGAGTTATATTGAGGATGCTATGAGCTTTGGGAAAAATCAGTGTCAGACTTTCAACCTTAGTAATCAGTTTTACATTCATTTGCATTTTCAAGGCTATATTCCCAAGGGGAAAAAAAGCTAGAAATGTACTTAGATGCAGATTTTTTTCTACATATTAACTCAAAAATTTTTAGGCCCCCTAACTTAGAGATAGATTGACTGGGATATCTCTTCTTGATTGCAAGTCACAGTTTTTTAACTGTTTTTTTAAGTTGATTTTTGATGATTTTTAGCTAGATGATAGTAGGATTCTATTAGGACCTGAGCAAATCAAGCCTTTGGCTAGAGGCTAGTGTCCACCCGTCCCATGTGCATCTGGAATCACAAAGCCATTTATGTCTTAAGGGGTTTTGGAAATATTCCACTGGGTACATGTGCTGAAGAGCCCAGAGTGCCTATACATTTCAACAGAGCTTCTGTAATGGGCCTAGCTTGAAGGCTTTTGGATCCTGACATTGTAGCCAGTTCATGGTTGTATGATTTTCACATTGACAATATAATCTGTAGCTAGGATTTGTTAGGGTACCGCTGAGTTTTCTCCTCTGGCCTCCAAGGAGGATTATTTGTTTTTTCTTCCCTTTTAAAATATGACCAATAAAATAGAGGATGGAGGAGAAATTAAACTTCCCAAAAGTGACATTAAAATAATGTCGTGTGCCTGATTTAAGTTTACAAAGGCAACCCAACTCAAAGTGAAGGCTAAACTTACTGAACTGTCCTGAAGTACAGCAGCCCTTAAGGTACTGCTTGCAATATCACAGATATGTTCCTTTCAGAGTAGATTGTAGACACATGGGAGTTAGTTAGAATAGCTAGTAACATGGGAGTTAGTTAATGACAACATTCCAACCATAAATCACAATTTCCTTTCTCACACCTTTCTTTGAGCAGTGCGTGTCTGTGTATGATTTTGGACTGTGTTTGTGTTATTTCTACATGTATGAGTGACAGGTTAGTTAGTGATTCATTTCTGAAACTGAACAAGCTAATACTACTTTATTCACTACAGCGAGTACAGTGAATACATTCTTCTCCTCTTTGTTGTATTGATTTCTTCTAAAGGTGCTGACAAGGGCACCATTTTCCTGAGGACAAGCATCACAAAGAAGGAAAGCTAATCAAAATCACAAAAAGTTCAAAGAATAGCTGAGCAGAACAGCAGCTATAACCAAAGTACCATAAAAAGCCTTTAGTGAAAAGCATTTGAGATAAAAATCCATAAATAAATATGCCTCTTAGACTTCTGCAGCTAATCATTCATGTTTTCCTGTAATACCTGTAATACAGTCAAAAAGTTCCACCTAGGGAAACTGGGCCTGATTCTCATTTATATTAAGACCTTTTTACACTGTTCTTGCAAGTGGCCTTCAGGTGGGTTTAATTACACTGAGTTTTCCAACACAGTTTATAGAGAAGATTATTGCTCTGATTCTACACGGCTTGTATGGTATATATATATTTACAACTGTGTAAAGTGAGCACAAAGTGGGCTAAAATACCACCAAGTCTGAATCCTTCACTTGCATTGTTGGAAACATTGAGCAGCCAGTTGCAGATGTAAATGACCATAAGACTTGTGAGGCAGTGGAGAATTAGAGCCTTTGTGTTGAATTTGAAGAACAATTGGGGAATTTCAGCTAAAATAGCTTTTGAAAGAGATCCCCCAAGTAAATCAGGCATTTTATGCTATCTAATAGTGCATTAAAATGCAGTTAAGAAAAATTGTATAACCTTAAAACAGAAATATGAGCATTCTTGATTTGAGTAAAAGGCTGGACTTTACATTAATTTCAGATCAAACCATATTAGCCTCCCTGCTAATATCTTGTGTTCTGTTGTGAATCTCTCATTTGATGTTGGACTTCTGCTGTCATTCACACATAGGCAACCTGATTGGACTCAATATGGTTACATAGTGTGAGGGCAAAATTTGGCTCAAAATTTCAGCTGATACTAAGCAGAGCTTAAATGTCTGAGGAAAAATTTGTTTCCCTAGCAAGTAATCAATGTGTAAAAATGGTTTTATAATAAAGCACTTACATAGTTTAAGTAGAGCTTTCACTATCACAAATCCATAATTAGTTTCAGTGGATCAGAATCAATTTATATAACCTGATTTTATATAACCACTCATTCTCCTGCCATCATTGCAGGTTCAGAGAGACAGGAAGAAAAATTAGGTGGTCTACACTACAGACTTTTGTCAGCATAGCTATGTTGCATCAGGGGTGTGAAAAAATACCCCACACACCCTAGTCAACATAGCTATGCTGGCAAAAACCCTAGGGTAGATGCAGCTATGCTGACAAAAGAGGGCTTCTGTCAGCATGGCCGATCTTCTGGTAGGTGGTTTTACTATACCAGCAGAATGCCTTATGTCGGCATTCACTGTATCAGACTATGGGGCTCTGCCTGTATAGCTATCACAATGGCAGCTGTCTCTACAGAGCTTCTGTAGTGTAGACAAGATCTTACTCTGTTACTGTCATTCCCATTCCCAGGGTTCAGATCTGGCAAAACACTTCTTATTTTTTAGATCTGCATATTTACTTTAATAGTTTGGGTCCAGATTCTGCTACCCTTGCTCACCCTGGGAGTGGCTTACTCTACGTGTAGTAAGTAGTAATCTCAGAGTAAAATGCTACTTAGGATGGCAGAATCTGGCCCAATGTAAAACTGATTCTTGTTACAAAAGGGCCATCATTCTCCTACTGCTGACTACTTTATTGCTCTGTCCTGAAACAGCACACTTGAGGGAGGTGTTAGAGAGGAAATTATATGATTTAATTAAAACGGTAAGTGCCTGAGTTTGTTTATTATTGTGTTAATCTATCTGGAAAACAGTCTCCCCCAACTTCAGATTCCCAGAGTGCCTCATAAACTAAGAAAAAGTAGTATTGAAGGAAGATACTGGGAATCTTAGTATGTTTCTTGATTGTAGCTAAAGCTCTAGTAGTCTTTTGGTTATTTTTCCCTAGACACCCCTGGACCACTTTGAGCCAAGAAACAGTTCTCCAAAGCAAGATGGGCATAAAAGTATTGTTCTGCTGTTTGTAGACTCCAAACATTATCCAATAGTAATTTCCATAATCTCTTTTTAATGTATTGGATTTGATAGTCAGCACTTAGCTCCCTTATTGTATATTAGTTCTTTCCCCTCAGTGTTTAAATTATCTTCAAATCAGTGTATCTCTTTGAAGTCACTTTGCTCGTAGGTGTTATTCATGTTGTGGGGTGAGATAGAAGGTGGATCAGTAGTGCTCTCCCATCACTCTTTTTCTTTGTAAGAAAACCAAACTGGATTTGAGTTTGAAAACAAGAGAAAAGAGAATGAATGCGCTACTCCTTTAGAAGTTTGCCTGAATATAGTTTGGTGTTCTCCCCAGTCCAACACTGAATTCACACACTGTACAATAGTAATTTTTCAGTTTTGAATTTGACAATACATTGGTGCATTTGCAAAGCCAGAAAAAAACCTGTCTTTCATTATCCTCACACTCACTAATGTATTGCATTATTAATAATTAGATTTCCTAGCTAATTCTACGGCTATTCAGTGGACAGTGTCTCTAATGGTAAATACCATACTATTGTTTCTTCCTCTCATCCAAAAAAAAAATGATTAGTCCTAGAACATAAGACATTATGATAAGATATTATCATGATTTCAATTTCACAGAAATACAGTGCTTAAGAACAAAAGTGAACCAGGGCAGAGATGTAGGAAATACATATGAATATTTTTTTTAAAAGTTGTGAACAAAATTTAATTCTCATTAATTCCTGTATATAGAGATCTATTTATTCTCTGAGATAGCCTCTGCTACTATTCCTATTGCCCATGTTGTACTATCAATATGTACAAGTTACCTACTTGTATTTATTGGTATTTTGTGCTCAGCAGTAGCTGTGCAAGCTATACAATCACTCACTAATATACTTCAGTCTTCACCTGGAGGGACTTGTCCAGGAATCATTTGTCTCAGTAACACCAATACCAAAGCCTTACATATTTATGAGAATCTTCTTTTTTATGACATGGACATCCGAATTTGCAGAAAATTATTTTTTTAAATGCCACATAGAGCAGTTCTCTTAGTGCTTAACAAGATCTGCATGTTCTACGTACTTCATGTCTGTCCCAAAACAGAAGTAAGTACTAACATGTGAAGTAGGGTCTCAGGAATACTTCTCCCTCATCTGCTGTAGCTGGTAATTATATCAGAGTATGAAGTTCATAGTGCCTGTGACGGGATGTACCAACCCCGCACTGGGCCGCCAGGGGTGGACCAATCATTGTGGGCCCAGGGGGCCACACCCCCTTTCCCCTGCTGCGCATGCTCCATGTGGAGAAGCCAGATAAAAGGAGGCAGCCCAGCTCTGTCAGGGTGGATGACAGAAGAGGAAGGACGTACACTGCTGGTTCCTACAGAGGTGTCTGCGATGCTCCTGGCAGTAGAGCTCAAAGACCCGGTGACTCTCCAGGTGACTCGCCGACTGTGGACACTGCCAAGAAAGCCAGCCCGCCTCCCGCTGAGAAGGCTGCTGCCTATAGACTGTTTGCTTGCTTTGCCCCTCCCAGGGGTTGCAGCCTGCTTGCTGGTTTGCCCTGCCCATGGGACTAATTCTCCAAGCGCCACTACTACCCCGGCCAGAAGGCTGCAGGATTCTAGACTGGTTGTTTGTTTTGCCTGCCCAAAGACCATGAACTATTTGTTTAATGACTCCGTCACTGGGCCGGGACCCACTTGGCCAAAATCACCCACTTAACAGGGAATCCCAATGACTGAGTGATGGAGTATACCAACCCAGCACTAGGCCGACAGGGGTGCCCCAGCTTGACGCGCAATGGCCCGTCACACTGCCCTTGAAGCACATTGCATTTATACTATACATGAAACTCCCATTAGTTAGTAAATTATAAAAATTTTGTGAAACATTTGGTAATGATTCAAAATGTATAAATATACCCGCTACCTCAATATAACGCGACCTGATATAACATGAATTCAGATATAACGCAGTACAGCAGCGTTCTGGGGGAGGGGACTGCGCATTCTGGTGGATCAAAGCAAATTCGATATAATGCAGTTTCACCTGTAACCCTTCTGCCCCTCTGAGTTGGCAGCAACAAGGGCCGGGTTCAGTATCCAGGGGTTCTGTTTCAATAACACAATGCAAAACCGGCTCGAGCCCCCACCCAGTGACCTGGGACAATTACATACCACCCCCCTGGGCACCTCTAGGAGGCAATACTTCCCCTCTCGCAAGCACGGAATCTGAGTGTAGCAAAATCCTTTTAATAAAGGAGGGAAACAATGCGGCATCACGTTGAAGAAACACCACAAACAGGATTATAACACAAACCATAAGCAACAAAAACCCACCTCCAAGTACATTTGGCAATGTCCTTTCCCCCTTAGGGTCTTAAGTCCAATCACCCCAGAGTCCAACAACCCGAAAGCCTCTGGTCAGTGCCACCCCAGAGTTCAAAAGCTTATCTGCAGAATTTTACCTCCCAGTATGGGTGGAAATGGGGGGGGGCGCACACAGGGTGTTAAGGGGCACCTTACGTGGGCCAGGGCCAACTGCTGGGCCTCTCCGTGGAGTTCTGCTGCAGCCTTCCCCACGACCAGCTCCACTACACCAGCTTTGCCGCTCCTCCAGCCGACCCATGAGCTGCTCCAGCCGTCCCCACAAACCTCTCCACTCCGCTCACTATGCCATGGGCTGCTCCAACACGCTGCAAACTGCTCCGCTCTGCCAGCCGCTTAGCGATAGAGCTTCAGGGTCTCCCACTAGTTAACACAGCACTTAGTGATCTCAGCCCAGTAAGCTTAGCTCTTTTAGTGATTTCAGCTTGTAGTAGGGGAGCCCCAGTGCTGGTGCACTACTGGCCCAATGTGAATTCAGCTCAGCAGTCTCTAGATGGACTCCTAATGGAATCAAAATTAGCTCTGCTCTTTAACAGTGGAGAGAGGAGGAGGTGCAATGGGTGTTCCAGGCCCTCAAAAGGGGCCCATACCATAAGGTACACACACCAGCCTCCAACCTCTCTCTTCTCACTGGGTTTTGGCACCCATGTCCCTTGTCTAGCAAGTGCTACTTAATTGATGGTAAGACATCACTTTATTCCTCCTGCCCCAATAACAAAGAAATTGGGGATCCCAAAGCTGTCAAAATAACCATCCCAGGCTGCTGTCAACTATGCTAAGTGGGGTGGGAGTGCCAATGCAAATAACTGAAATGCCAATGCAAATACCTGAAATTCCTTTCCACACTCCCCATAATTTACCACCAGATGTCAGGGTAGAGCTCATCCTGACTCTGCTTACACACCTATAATGCGGTAAGATTTTTTGGCTCCCAAGGACAGCGTTATATCGAGGTAGAGGTGTATCTTAAATGCTCACTTTATTAATTCCTGATTATATATTACAGTCTAAGCAAGTGTAAGGGCCAATTTTCCCCCGTCAATGCATGCAGGGAATTTGCCATAAAGTATTCAATAAAAGAGTTTAGATATTTGGCATTCAAATAAAATTGTACAGCAAATTGTCTGTATGAGTACAAAGGAAACCAGAAATTAAAGAAGAGCTTGGATTATTATTAATATGCTTAAGAATGGCCTATGTTTGTAAAACGAGGAAAAGATCAAAAGGATTGTTCTCATTATGGTTAGCAGAGATCTCTAAAATACAATTTTTATTGTGTTAAGTAATAAACTATTTTTATACTGTAGTTCTCTTCCTATTTCTAGAAACATCAACATTTAGGACCTGATCCTACTCTCTGAGCTGGGACACTGCACCTGTGCAAAGTGTTTCACGTGAAGAGCTCAGAGTCCATAAATATTAAATTGTTAAGCCTTGTAAAACCCTGACAGGTAGGCAAATCAGACACTTTTTACCATTGAATAAACTGAGACCTTAACTGGTTAAGTTCTTTGTTTAAGAAAGAAAACACTGTAATATAGAAAAGACATGGAAGTCTGATTGCATTCTGTGTCCACATATTGATACTATTAGCAGAGCACAGTGTGTTTAAATAGCTTTCTCTCTTGAGTGTTTTCTGTTACCAGAAGTCAGTGGAAGTAGAGAGCATGCCAGTAAGTACGTCTTAGAAGATGCTCAGCAGCATCCAGGATTAGATACATGATTAGGCCCATGTGGTTTATCTACAAGTTACTAGATACACTTCTCTTTCTGCTCTTTCACCATTTCTGGTTTGTTTTTTCTCTGCTTTTAACTGGCTGGAGACAGAAGTGGAAATGCCCAAACATTTGAAAGCAGATGTGTTTTTACAGAATTTTTGATCAAGTAAGAACTGTTAGAAATATCATGAAAGAGCATGTCCTTGAGAGATTTCTTGCCCAGTTACACAGACACGGAGACATGCAGATGGTATGGATTAAATCTGAATATGTGTTCAAATTAATGGGTGATTATCGAAACCAAAGAGAAATGTTCACAATATTACGGTTAGCTTATTATTATTTTAAACAAAGCATAAAAAAATCATAAAGTAAAATCTATGTCTCCATGTAAGTATTTTGTACCTTTCATTGTTACAAGTAACCCCTAAAATGACTAGAACAGTAAGAGATCAGAGATTTTTTTTTCTATTTTCTCAGTTCATGTATGCATTAGATAGCAATTAACACTTTGTGTTTAATTGTTTTCACCATTTTGTTGCATTATTCTCAAACTTTTCCGGGGACTCTGACACCCCTGGATCTGCAAATGGTTCTTACTATTTAATGTGTGATTTATCAAGGGATTTTTTTAGAAGTCAGTACTGTTTCTTTAAATAGACGTAGCTCAGTCTAAAAATGAATGATGCATCAACCTCTAATGGTTGTTTTGAGAGGGAAAGCACTATGTGAAGTCATTTTGACCCCACCGAATATTCTCTTGAATTCCTTTAGGAAGAGACTGAGGAGTTTGAAAACATTGACAAAGAAGTGGGAGCTTGCAGCATCACACCCTATGCTGTACACTACTGTAGGGATAATAAGCTGTTATTTTAAGAAACTAAATTATAGGATAAGATCAGGAATGGTTACATGATTTAACTTTTCCCCCTATATAGGTTACTTTGTGTGTTGAAATTTTTGAGAAATAAACCAGTTCAGTGTATCTTCATAAGTTTATTAAAAGATTAAGCAAGATAAGACAAATACAAGTTTAAGCAAATATGTCACTAGCTAAGCTAATTTATTGGTTTCCAAACCTACTTTATAATGGTCACATGCAATACAATGCAGTGGTCAAATTCAGGTTATAGTTGAAATATAATCAGTAAATCAAAGGTTCAATTAATCTAGCTCATCCATTACTACAATTAGTAATTAAATCAATTGATAATGAGCAAGTTACAGAAAACAATTCTTTTAAGGTTTTACAGGAAGGTTAAGGAGAGACTCTGTTCCCTTTAATTTGATCTATTTAGCTAAGAAGTTGCTGAAGGTAGAAGCTATGACTTGCCTTGGTTTTAAGGAAACACGGCTCTTAAAATAATTTCCTGCAAACTTCCTTTTTGGCTGCTTTTTCTCACATTAACTTTTGTTCAATCAAACTTTTATTTACCCAATATTTATTTTCCTTCCCTCCTTAACACAATGCCTGCATCTTTCTGGGAACCTGGCACAGACACAATGATTTCTATAATCTCACACTTATAAGCAGCTTTAGAATGATGTTGGTTTAACCCAGAGATCTCTTACTGTTTAAATAACAGATTTAGGGCTTATCTATATGACCTTTTCATTTGCAGCAAGCTGGGGTGTGAATCTACCCCCATGCTGGCAATCTATCCTGTTTCAAAGCAGGGTAAATCAAAGTAAACTAATGAATAGTTAGTGTGTGTCAGCAAGGTCCATATGGACTGTTAGCTCACGGCAGGCTAGTGTGGGGTAGATTCACACCCCCTGCTTGCTGTGAACTAAAAGGTCATAGGGACAAGCCTATAGAGACAAGCCTTTAAGGGTTTAGTGTCTCCTTTGGAGAACAATTACTAACCAACTTACCCAGGCAATGGAGTGATTCAAGTGTCCTTGAATTGCTTTACAGAAGAATTTTTACACCCTCTTCTTCTCAAAGTCCTTAGCTCTTATGACTGGTCTGAGCTTGGAACTAAATTGATATTTACTGGTAACATTATTGATAATGTGTAATTTGAGCTCTTTTGCAAGCAGGAGGTAGTCACTCTTTTCTCACTCTCTACTTGCAGCTTAGCTAATGGTCAGAGGGTTTTCCTCGCCCTCCTATTTCTCCTTCTCTGGATGGCCTGTTCAGGGAAGAGAGCAGAATACTTTTCAGGTGTCTTGCTGGGCTGAGACTCTCCCCTCTCACGCTGCATGACTGGCATATGTAGGGATCAGTGACTCCTCTGCTCCACCTCAGGGGACAACTCTTTTTCAATTAGGAATTTCAGCTTGCTGCCTACAGAACCGCCCAGAGGATTCACTGGGCCTGGGGTCTTCAGCGGCAATTCGTCAGCGGGGGGTCCTTCCGCCCCGGGGCGGAAGGACCCCCCTGCCACTGAAGAAGCTCCGGGGGCCCAGGCCCCGCAAGAGTTTTCCGGGGCCCCTGGAGCGAGTGAAGGACCCCGCTCCAGGGGCCCTGAAAAACTCTTGTAGGGGCCCGGGGCAAATTGCCCCACTTGCCTCCTCCCCCCTCTGGGTGGCCCTGCCTATAGCCAGGGCCTGCTCCAGACCCCAGCGCGCCAAGTGCGTGCTTGGGGCGGTGTGCCGCGGGAGGGCGGCAGGCAGCTCCAGTGGACCTCCCGCAGACATGCCAGCGGACTCTCCGCAGGCACATCTGCGGGAGGTCCACCGGAGCCGCGGGACCAGCGACCGCCAGAGCGCCCCCTGCGGCGTGCCGCCCTGCTTGGGGCGGCACAATTCCTAGAGCCGCCCCTGCCTATAGCCCAGTGGCCAGGCACCTTGATCTTGGAGTCATATCAAAGACTTCAGTCTATTGTATCCATAGAATATCAGGTTGGAAGGGACCTAAAGAGGTCATCTAGTCCAACCCCCTGCTCAAAGCAGGACCAATCCTCAGACAGATTTTTGCCCCAGATCCCTAAATGGCTCCTTCAAGGATTGAACTCACAATCCTGGGTTTAACAGACCCATGCTCAAACCACTGAGCTATCCCTCCCCCCGTATCATAAACCACTTCATTGCTAACTGCAAATAAGAAGTGCCACATGATAAGAAACTTGTAGGCTGACTTCTGCCGAGGCCCCAGACATAAGTGTCTTAATTGTTTAAATATAATTAATGGGTAGTCACCATTTCACATGAGCTCATTCCCACACATTCTCAAGATAGTGAGTTAATTATGACACTGGGAAAGTACTCCCAGGCTACATCTACAGTGGCACACCTACTTGAGTACTGGGCCATTTATATGCTCACACATGGATCCCATACAGCATTGAATGTTCACATGCTGTTCTGGACACAGGTATATGCTCTGTACTTGGGTATACATGCATCCAGGTTGCCTTTTTGGGGGTATGTGTGGTTAGCACTAGCATTTCATGGACAGTATCCCAAGGTTCTGTGCATCACAGAAGACACTCTAGGATCCACCTTACTCTATGTTGGTGGTCATCTTTAAAGGAGGAGAAAACAACTGAACTTTGGAGAACCATTAGTTTTGTACAAATGCCCTGTCCCCAGGCTGAACCTTTCCAAGCCCTTTCTCACTGTCATCCTGTTGGCCAGCAAGCACACAGACTCAGGGGCAATAGTTTACTGATAATTTATTCTATAGCTTCTGTCAAAAGCTTTATAGTGGTTCACGGTAATTCAATACAATGTTGTATTTACAGCTTTGTCTTGGTTGGGGACCACTGGGGAGAAGGGAAGATGGTGGATTTCAAGTCCTGCAAGTAGCTCTGGAGAGAAAGGGAGGGGGTGGTGGCAGGGAAGGTGGGGATTTACCTTACCAGCCGCAGGTTCTGGTTCCTGCTGTGGCTTGCAGAGCCAGCTTCTTTGGGTAGAGCTGTAAGATAAAATGCTCCTCTTCCTCTAGGTCTTCTGTGCCTCATCCTTCTCTGCAGTCCTCACTGCCTGTCTTCCCCAGCCTTCATTTGCATCCCATTAGACAATGAGGCCACTGGGGTTGAGGTGGTGATCATGAGTCACCTCAGGCTCTGTACTGGGAACCCTGGAAAGTGTCCAGCTGAGCTCCTTGAAGAATGGGCATGTTGGAGGACCCTTCCTGGAGTGACTGCAGGAGTCTTTTGCCCACTAGTACCAGATCTTCAGATGCTTTATCTGTTCCCGCACTGGGCTGGAGGCAGGTGAATGCCTCCCTGCTCCAGACTTGATGATACTTCCCAGTACAGGTGTAAGTTCCTGGTGCTCCATGAGTAGTTGTGAAGGATGGTGAACTCCCACCACACATTTATAAGGACCTGGGTGTGCTCAGCTGACCTGGCAGCTGCTCTCAGAGGATATTCTATGGTCACCTGTGCTGGTCAAAAAAGCCTGGAGGAAAGCTGTTTTGAACTGATCAATGCAGCTCACTACTCCCTGTGACAGCAGGTTGACAGGACCTTTACAGATTTGGGTGGAAGTCAGGCAGGAAAGAGTTTACTGCATTGTAGGAACATGGACTGGAGGACTAATGAACTTTGGACTGGGTACAGGCATCTCGCCCCCATTCACATCACACACTGGTACGGGAATGGGGCCATGCCACTGCCTGAATCATGTTCACATCCACACTCCTCAAGCGGGCTAGCTTGCCCTGTACACATCTTTAAATCTGTGCCTCTGGGGTTTACACGTGGAAGGTGCAGGATGGGTTGGCAGAACCATGCTCATGGATCTGTGTCCAATCACCAGAGTAGATGTAGCCTAAGAGATGGGAGCAGCATCTAGGAGTAGTGAATAACCTTCTCCTAATAACCTTTTGCCTACAAACTAGAAAGCTGCTTCAAACATTTCCTAGTCGTGGCAACTTTTATTAAATATTTAGCTAACTAAAATAACTCAGGCCTAAATCCTGAGCCTTTGGCCTATGTTTTGTATAACAGCTTTCTGAAAATAAACAAAGGACTTCAAGTCCTAGGACTTTTAATTCAGCACATTTAACAAAGAACCAAATTTGCTTTAAAGATAAATTTTGGAGGTGGGGGGGGAGAATATATATTTAGAATCATCAGTGGCAGAATTTTGCTAAGCTTGACTGATGCTAGTTTTGTATAATATTTTGATGTAAGGCTCCTAGGTTATTAATTAAATTAGAATTTGGATTTGGGTGGGTGTTTCTGACTTCAGTGGTTTATGAGATGCTGGCAAGTGGGGCAGGAGTACTGTCTATCCAATCAACTGCCAACTGGTGGATGTCACCTTGGATGTCATCCCAAAGCTGTACTTTTAGTAAACAGCATCACAGCACTACAAAATGCAAATAACCACATACTGTGACATCATTACAGCAAGTATTGAGGTGGTAATTTTGGGAAGTATATAAAATAAACATGGTTGCTTTGTGTATCCAAATGCCTGCTGATAGGTGGCATGCCTGCTGATACTTTTCTTTTAACATCATTTTGTTGTGTTCTGTCTCTCTTTACAAAAGTATGCACACATTGCTGTCTGCTGCATTCAAGGGGGGAAAAAAGGACTTTAACAATTAAAGTGTTAGTTGCCAATGCCATACAAGTGCCTAGATAGAATTCTGTAGTGCTAATGACTCATTCATTCATACAGTAACCTCCACACCCTGAGACTATAACAGGGATGAATTTGGTAGAAGCTGGGCACCCTTATTACATAAAAAGGCCCAAATCCTGCAATTAATACCACACAGATCAACTTCTGCACTTGCACAGAGCCCCTTGACTTCATTGTGTCCCGGCATTATCAATGGTCAGAGCAGAGTCTTGGAGATTGTTGTGTTAGTTTCCCTTTTGCAGCAGATCTTAAAGATGGAAGAAATTAAATCAAAATCAGACTAAGATCAAGCTCAGTGCACACTTACATTGCTAATCAAATAATAGTTACAGCTGAACAAATAGTTCATTTAATGAAGGTAGTTAACTTCTCTGCTTGTGGGGTATCCAGAAGCAGATATAATTTCTCCTCAAATGTGTTCATTACTGGAATTTATTTGATGGCTGTCTTTGCAAGTGCTAACTCTATCGACTGACTGCAAATACTCTGAATTTCAGCTGTGCTACAGAGTTGTGACTGATCAGAGAAGTCACATATTGGTCTTGTTCCCTGACTGGATGAGTCTACAAGCACTTGTCGTGTAAAGTTTGAAATCAGCTGCTGACTGGATATCTTGCTAGTTCATGCAAAGCTAATGGAAAAGGGATACTATGAAAATGTGCTACCTCCTTAGGAGCAGAAAAATGAAAACCAGAGACAAACATAAAAGGAGTTAAAAATACATGCTAGCTGTCTAAGAGAAAGAGTTAAAAAGTAGCAGCCATTATGAAATCGTCACTTAAGGGCTGCAGTTGCCATTCCCTACCAAATGTAAAGAGCCAGTCCCCAGAAAGGTATGCTTAGAAAAGTTCTTATAAATGGTCAACATTAGAGTCGGGAAAGAGCTAGAACAGTGACCAAGTGAGTTGTCCCTGTGGAATGAAGTGATTTTGTATCTTACATTCGTACCCCCTAGCAGCCATGTAAACATATCTGGATCAAATTGATTTAAAATTTGGTTGAAAGTTAGCAGACAATATTTCATTCAGCTCTAGTAAAAATCAAGAGGAATAAAAGAGAAAGGCTGGAATCTCACCAGAAAGAAAAGAGGCAAACAGTAACAATAGGTGTAATGTCCAGTGGAACATAGGAAGTGAACATCAAGAACTTAGAGGATCTTAACCCTCCCCTCAAATCTTGACAAATTTTCATCTTCTAGAAAGTCTGCTGCATTTAACAGCATGGTAACTTCCTGCACAGTGGGGGACAAGTCAATGAAATCTGAAGCTGATGAGCCATTCCTGCTGAGTTTTTACATCTCCAGTAGTGAGGCAGCAGGCAGGCCAGCAGAGTGTCTTTATATGTGTACTTGCTTCATGCCAAAATAGGGAATAAACTGTTGGAGCAGAGTAGAAATCAAGAGGAAGTTTGAGGTCTACTGAAGGAAGTTCACCAGCTGCACACATAAAAGTGTTCTGCCGGGGAAAAATGGCTAACATTCCAAGGACATTCATGGGGAAACACTAACAATACATTAAGCAAGGAACAGACAGCTAATAGATAATAAGCTGGTACAACCAGAGCCATTATAGGAGACTCCAGACACTGGACAAAATGGGGAAAAGATGAATAAAGGCATGTCAGTAGGGAGAAAGTGGAGGCTTAATGGGCTATAATATGTAAAGAAAGTGACTAGTCAGTGTATATTGAACAATTAGAGAGAAAGGAAAGGAAAGTAAGGGTACGTCTACACTACAAGACTATTTCGATTCATCTTAATTTGAATTTCTGGAATCGACCTAATGAAGTCGAAGTTGTGTATCCACAATAAATACAGTAATTCGACTGTGTGAGTCCACAGTAACGGGCGAAGCGTCGACTTTTGAAGCGGTGCACTGTGGGAAGCTATCCCACAGTTCCCGCACTCCCCGCCGCCCATTGGAATGCTGGCATTTCCCACCAATGCATGCTGGGGGGGGGAAATTGGGAAAAGCTTCCCCAACTTCTAACACACATTTAAAAATTAAAGTACGTGCTCCACTGTAGCTTTACAACGGTGTCTTTATTGATGACTTTGCGTTAAAGGGTTGAAACTGGGAAGCACACTGTGCTGGGTAGGGTGTGTGGTCATGTAAAGACCGCCTCTAAAGTCGAGGTTTGACATGCTTCCGCTCCCAGACTGGTCAGCAGTGCCGGACTGGTTGTTTCAACGGATCCTGCCATCCCTCCTTTTTTGGACTCTGTGTGCGGGGGCTATGTGGCCTTGTTGCGGGGGAGGACGGATACACATTCCTCTGCTGCGTGGCTCTGCGGTCCATTACAGGGACCGTTGCATGACATCTGTAACCCCCCTCCCCCGCTACAAATGCACGTACCACCCCCAACGACAGAAAACCTGCAAACCACCTCCCATACCAGCTAACCGCCTACTGACTGCACTGTGTGTGTGACATGCTGCTGATCCAGCCCCCGTCTCTGTACCCTGCTAAAGGTGACTGTCCTATGCATTACACTACCCCCTCAACCACCCAACGACCCACCCAAGACATCTAACACAGCGTTGTGTAAAAAACCATGACAGAAAAAGTAAGTAACAGAAAACTACTTTTAATAATCAACAACACAGTAAGGGAAGGACTTTTCAAAATGTAGTGACTGATAGCTTTTGGGTAATTTAACACTGTCCTGTGGTGCAGTGACAGTTTTCACGGCCCCTGGTGACCCTCCTTCTTGTTATTTTTGATGAGGGGGGGATTGGAGTTTGAGGCGGGGGTGGGCGGTTGCAGATACAGTGCAGGGGGGCTCTGTCTTCCTGCCTGCGGTCCTGCAGAACATCGACAAGGTGCCTGAGCGTGTCCGTTTGCTCCCTCATTAGTCCAAGCAGCGTTTGAGTCGCCTGCTGGTCCTCCTGACGCCACCTGTCCTCCCGTTCGCAGAGTGAGCGGTGCTGCTGAGTGAGGTTCTCCCTCCACTGGCTCTGCTGGTCCGCCTCGGCTCTGGAGCAGCCCATAAGTTCAGCAAACATCTCGTCCCTTGTCTTTTTCTTACGCCTTCTAGTTTGCGCCATCATCTGTGAGGAGCATGGTGGATCAGGTCGTGATACAGTTGCACCTGTGTGATGTCAAAAAGGTAGTGAATTTCTTACAATGATACATTTTTTAAACAAAGAAACATAGTCTACTCGGTGTCTGTGAACAAGAGTATGCACAGCACCTGTCTCATGCGCACTCACTAATGGAAAGTTCGATTTCTCTGAATGCGCTTTCATTGCCTGGGGTATTGGGCTGCAGATCAGAGAACCTTTGCAGGAAAGAAGAATTCGTGTAGCAGCAACGCATGGTAAGCCAAACACTTTTGGATTCATAGAAGAGAATGTACAGCTCTGTCCTCTTGATGCAGGCAATCCTGAAAGCATAAACTCGGACCCTGTTGCACCCCCTCGTGGCTGTTCACTGGGAAAGATCCCTGTATGCTGCCACTCTGTAGACTGCAGCATGTGGCTGTTAAGTGAGGCTTCTTGTTATGCAAAGGAACAGTTAAGCGCTCCCATTACTAATAGTACCCCAATTACTCTAATTTCATGCAGGAGTGTGCGAGAGAGATCACCCTGAGGAGAGTCTCACGGGCAGAGAGAGCGCGCATGCTGGAAGAAAGCCACCACAACCCAGGGGCCTACTCTGCCATGCTCGTGAGGGCAATGGTCCCGGAGTTCCAGCTTATAGCATGGCACGGCAAAGTGTGCTACCTCGGGGCACACGATAAGCTAGCTCTGCCAAGGAACCTCCTGCATAGACTTTCAGATTACCTCCAGGAGAGTTTCCTGGAGATCTCTTATGAAGATAAATGTTCCGTCCCCCTGTATGTAGACCTTCTGTTCTCCTAATGTCTCTCCCTGTTTAGTTACTAAAAAAATGTTAACTCGTTGGTCTTAGCTGCTTTTAATAAATAAATGTTAACTTGTTTAAAGCACTTACGGACTGATCCTTCTCCCAATTCAGGGTCCGTGGTAACGTCTGGGGAGGGTTGGTAGGGGATCTCAGAGAGGGTGAGGAAGAGATCCTGGCTGTCGGGGAAAGCGCCGTCGACTGCCTCGTCCTCCTCATCTTCCCCGTCCGCGAACATCTCCGAGGAACAGTCCGTCGACACTATCCCATCCTCAGAGTCCACGCACACTGGTGGGGCAGTGGTGGCAGACCCACCGAGAATGGCATGCAGTGCCTCGTAGAAGCGGCATGTCTGGGGCTGGGCTCCGGAGCGTCCGTTTGTCGCTCTGAGTTTCTGGTAGTCTTGTCTCAGCTCCTTGACTTTCACGCGGCACTGCATTGCATCCCGGCTGTATCCTCTGTCTCTCATGGCTTTGGAGACCTTCTCGAAGGTCTTTGCATTCCATTTGCTGGAGCGCAGCTCCGAAAGCACAGACACATCGCCCCACACAGCAATCAGATCTGAGACTTCCCGGTCAGTCCATGCTGGGGACCTCTTTCTAGTCTGAGATTGCCTGGACTCCTCTGCTGGAGAGCTCTGCATCGTTGCCGGTGCTGCTGAGCTCGCCCCGATGAGCAACCAGGAAATGGGATTCAAACTGTCCAGACAGGAAAAGGAATTCAAATTTTCCCGGGGCATTTCCTGTGTGGCTGGTCAGAGCATCCAAGCTCCGACTGGCGTCCAGAGCGTCAACAGAGTGTTGCAGTGTGGGATAGTTCCCGGAGCTAGTAAGTTCGATTTGCATCCACACCTAGCCTAATTCGACATAGCCATGTCGAATTTAGCGCTACTCCCCTTGTCGAGGTGGAGTACCGATGTCGAACTAAGGAGCCCTCTATGTCGAATTAAATGGCTTCCTGGTGTGGATGGGTGCACGCTTAATTCGATTTAACGCTGCTAAATTCGATTTAAAGAGCTAGTGTGGACCAGCCCTAAGAGGAAAAGGAAAAGAAGAAGGAAGCATAAACTAGTAAGGGGTCAACCATTTGAGATAAAATTAAAATGGACTCAATCTTTTACTTAATATTTGAACCAAGACTTTTGAGTTTTGAAAATATTTGAATAATTTTCTTTTTTCTTCAATTTCATGCACTTCTGCACTTCCTGATTCTAGCTGTGACTAGAAGCAGGAAGTATGTGAAATCTTACCAGCAAGCTGACTCCCGCATTTCCAGCTCAATTACAAATTTAGGTGGTTCAGATAATCTTTCTCTCTTCAAGTCAGTTCAACTTTAAACTGCATTCTCTCCTTGTGATGCATTGATTCATGGGAAATGTAGTTCGGAGCCTCATGCACCCATTCTCTCCTATGTAGTCTTCCACAGGAGAGAATGGGGGGCCAAACTGCAACAACCATAAGGGAAACACTGTTTAAATGTTTTGTTGAACTAATTGAAAACAAAATATTTTGGGTCAGTTTAATGGAGTGAAATAGTCCCGATAATCCAAAACTACCTATTTAATTTCAATTCTCCTAATGAAAAAGTTGAATTATTTTAGCAAAATCAAAATTTTCCTAAAGAAAATTTCAATTTTATAGAAAATTAATTTTCCATTAAAAACAATCTTTCCAATGGCAATTTCCCAACCCGCCCTTGTATATAAATGTCTGTTGACTCACTTCTTATGGCCATTGCTGAAGAAGTGAGTCTGAAGGAAGGATTTCTATAAAGCTAGTGGCATGGGGACCCAGAGTAATGAGCACATTTCATGTTTAGGATATTCATGGAAAATGCATTCAAATGATTGAGAGAGAGGTGGGCAAGCAGGGCATCAATGTGGGTGTCACTGGTGGAATGGGGAAGGTGACACAGTAAGAGATTAGGGCAGATTAGAAACCAGGATGGAATTATGTAGGTCTCCAAGATGAGGACAAAAATTTTAAATATGATCTGTCAGAGAAAATGAAGCCAGTGAAGGGATTAAAAAAAGGGGTATGACTTGGCCAGATCGACATATGAGGAGTACAGTTTTCATAGCCACATACTAAATAAACAGGAGGGGCATGATGTGGGTACCAAGGAGTGCCAACAGGAGGAGGATGCAGTAGTTAAGAAGAGAGATGATTAGGACATGAACAGTGGATTAAAAAATAAATTGAAGGGCCAAAATCCATTTTCTGTGGATGTAAAATCTTAACCATAGTTTCTGTTCAGAACTTTTCATCTAGGCCCAGAGTCCACAGTTTGGCCTGGGGCATGAGGGCTAGCTAACAAAGAACAATATATGGCTAAGGGAAAGATGGGGTAGACAGAGAACCTTGTGCGTTTCAAGTTGATGAGTGGAGTCAGCATGACTCCAGATGGTGAGCTGCAGTTGGGTGTCCTTATAGCGCATTATAGACACATGAAGTGCTGAGAAGGGCCTCAAAGTTAACTCCCGGGTACAGATGCCAGAACAGAGTTCAGGGAGAGTCCTAACATGATTGACGTGAGTAATGACACCCTCCCCTTACAGATGTATGCCAATCTTAGCCCATAGAAATGCAAGGGTAAAACTATAAACAATTATTATTGTTGAATACTAATTACTGCTTCTTTGCTTTAAATCTCCAGGAATGTATCTGTTAGTCAACCAGGAGAGCTGCTACCTCATTCACCTGGACCCCCAAATTAGGATTTAACCTATATACTTTAATGGGAATAGTTTGAGGGTAATTATCAGAGTTTAGCAATATGTTAATCTAAGCCATGGGTGGAGCCATTATGTAATTTTTTAGACCATTTGCTTATTGTGCTTATCTTGCTGCTAGAACCTATCCAGGGGCTTGGGAAATCCCATCCCCGTCGCTTCTCTCCGCCCAATGAGCACCCTATATAATCTAATGTAATCAATTGTTTTGCAGTGTCTCTGAGCCTAATAAGCAAAGTGATACTCCGCCAGCGCTGTGCGTAATAAACTCCTGTGCTTGACTCTACACGGTGTCCATTTCTTTTCCTTCATAAATAATAATAATCTTTATAGTTTGAAGTCATGAGGAAGTCTGATGTTGACCAGCTAGATGCATCATAACATTCATATTTTAGCTGATTTCTTCCATTTTTCATACTACTTTTCCTAGTTTATAATGGCTTCACAAATCAAAATAAATAATTTTAGTTCCTTTAAACGTCTAACAATTTTTTAATTGTATGGAAAATGAAATATCTTGTTAACCTTTTTATTATTTTAATGGGCTGCAAAGATAAATATATCTTATGTAATAAATGTAAGTGGTGCAAATTTGGATATACTGCACTTCATTTTTATTTTATTGTTATTAACAATAGATTTGATCATTCCTAATTTTCTTTTTTGTTTAGAAAAAAAGAAATAGCTTCTCACTATCATTTGCCTTGTGAAATACCAAATGTCTATGAGTTTTAGACAGTACAGTCATAAATATATTTCAAGTTATTACTTGCTTGAGTTGTATCCCTTCTCAAATCCTTGAGTTGCTTTTTAAATCTTGGAATTATACAAACTGAAACATTGATAGTGGAATGCAGAAATCAATAGTAAACTGGCCCAAATTAAAACAAAGTTCATTTTGAATTTACAAAATTTGCAAACCTGGAAGAAATAGTCAATGAATCTTACCAGAGTACCCAACTTAACATGAATTTGCTCTACATGGGACTTCTGCTATGAAAGCTTTTCAGAACTCCATTTACAGAGTTTACACATTATAAATCATACTTATATTAGAAATACTGCCCCATATAGCCCAAGTGGAACTATGCTAATATCACAGTTTGCCAAACTCTATTATCTCATTATGGCCCTGATTCATGAAAGTATCCCTATTCAGGCCAACACTTAAGCACATGCTTACATCAAACTGAAGTCAGTGGAGGCTTAAACTAGTGCATACGTATTTTCATCAATTGGGGGCTATATGTATATACACCTCTAGCCCAATATAACGTGACCCGATATAACACGAATTTGGATATAACATGATAAAGCAGTGCTCCGGGGGAGAGGGGGCGGGCTGCACACTGTGGAGGATCAAGGCAAGTTTGGTATAACACGGTTTCACCTATGATGTGGTAAGATTTTTTGGCTCCCAAGGACAGCATTATATCGGGGTAGAGGTGTATATTAATCGGCACCCATCACCACAGAACCTGAGTGCTTCACAATCTTTAATAGATTTTTACCCCCTCACCATATTCCTTTTTGACAGAGAAGTATTATAGGATCATAGAACTGGAAGGGACCTCAAGAGGTCATCTAGTTCAGTCCCCTGCACTCAAGACAGAACTAAGTATTATCTAGACCATTCCTGCCAGATGTTTGTTCATTCTGCTCTTAAAAATCCCCAATGATGGAGATTCCACAACTTCCCTAGGGAATTTATTCTAGTGCTTAACCATTATGAGAGGAAGTTTTTCCTAATGTCCAACCTAAACCTCCCTTGCACATTGCATAGGTCCTGAGAGGTTAAGAAGAACAATTTTTCTCCCTTCTCCTTGTAACAACCTTGTATGTACTTGAAAACTGTTATCATGTCCCCTCTCAGTCTTCTCTTCTCCAGACTAAACAAACACAATTTTTTCAATCTTCCCTCATAGGTCATGTTTTCTAGATCTTTAATCATTATCCTCATTTTATAGATGAGGAACTGAGGTAAAGGGAAGATTAAGTGACTTGCCCAGAATCACTCAGGAAATCTCTGGCTAAACCAGAGAGTTTAACTAAGTTATTGAGTCCTAGTCCGGTAACTTATCTACTATGTCTCTCTTTCTGTAGAAAGACATGCTCAAAGCTAAGTCTTCTCACTGCAGCAACTTTGAACTGTGAGGGTTTCCCCCCCACACTCTAATTGACAATTTTCCTTGTTTTGACTGAAAAAACATGTTTGCTTCATCACTGATAAATGCATTTCCGCTGAAAGCCAAAGTTTTATGACACATTCTAAGACACGCAGGAGGTGATGATAGTGACATGAACTGAAATGAAAAGGTCCGTACAAAACCCTGGCAAGATGAAACCACTGACGTTAGCCAATACTCTTGGACAATCTCTTCCAAACTATCACATATCACAAACTGATCAACTATGAGACTCCTCTGCAGGAGATTCTCTCAGTGCAAGCTTACTGTAAGCAACAGATTACATTCCAAAATGCAACATTGTGTGATATCCATGTCTTTGATATAAAAGCATGGCATGTGTTTGCTTCTTAGCTATGGCATGACACCTAGCTTTTGATAAGCTACTGCCTGAAGCAGACATGTGGCATAATTTTCAGCTCAACTTCATGCTTGCCATAAAATGTTTCATTTCCCTCCTTCTCATTTTGGATAACAATTTATTTTATTTTGTTATGTCACACATGTTCATAAACTATATAAAGAAAACAGATGACAATTTGCTCAGCTCTAAAAACTTTAAATTCCAATGATATGGCACATTGTGTTTTATATGTTGTGCATGCATACCCTTGGTGAGCGGTGCTTCTGGTCTATGGAGATGTCAGAACTCTTTTGAGTCAAATGGGGTAACATATTCCTTTGAAACAGTATAAAATATAAGGGAGCAGGTTTATGTTTGAGAGATTTTACATTTCTTTTGTTTTTAGGGAATCAACTCCTGTCCCCTCAAAAACCACATGAGGTTATTAGATGCAGGAAGTTGTATTGGTATATTTTCCTACTTGTGCAAACTCATATTAGCAATTAGCTCCCTATTAGCTCCCCATGAAAAATGAGTGAATTTTTCTACCTGAGGCGCACTTGAAATAATGTATCTGTTAAATAAGTCTTGGATGGCACAATTTGCATGAATGCTTTGTTTACTTTACAACTTCTTTCTGGCATGTGGAAGATTAATAAAAATACATGTTGATATGAAGCTCACTTTGACATGTGAAAAAATAATAAAAAAGGAATAAAAATTCAAGCCATTGACACTTGAATCACTTTTCAAAGATAAGCATTATAGATTGGATATCAGAATTTCACCCTAGAATCCTTTATTGTCCTGTATTCTTCTGAGTAGGGTCTCCTCACCCGTTTTTTCTTGGTAAGCAGTCATGTCTCAGCTATATGCAATAATGTGAATTCAGTGTTATAGAACTATATTGTGCTTCCTTTCATTTACATCTGTACAAGAATTACAACAATAAAGAAAACATATTCTTGAATAATTATTTTAATCCCAAGATGCTAAATTCACAATACATTCTACATGCACTGTATTCTTCTACTGTTTCATATTGAAAGAGCATTATCCTTATTGCCTGGGATTCTCTCTTAAAGCCATCCTGAGCTTTATCCACTGCCCATTGAAGTAAATGAGAAAACTGTCACTAATATCAGTGGAAACTGGATCAGGTCCAGGTGAAAAAGCATTTATGTAGTACTTTATTAAGCTCTCTAACATTAGATGTCTGTGTTGTATTGGTTAGAGTAGGGATCTGGGAGTCAGAAGTCTTGGGGTTTTATGCCTAGCTCTGTTATTGTCTCACTGTGACACCTTGAACAAGACAGTGAAAATTCTGATGCCTCAGTTTGCCCCTCTATAAATTGGGTTTCATAATACTTGCCTACCTCAGGGAGTTGTGAGGCTTCATTAATTAATGTTTGCACAATACTTTTACAGTCTATGATAAAAGGTATTGACATAAGTAAAACTATTACTGCTTTTACTATCTCTTCTCTTCAAAAGGCCTGTCAGAGGAGTCTTAAATTTTCTCTTCCTCCCTTCCCCTGCCCTTCCAACCAGTCAGTCAGACAGAAGAGGATTAGCAATGAGTTGGACAAGATGCATCTCCAGTGGCTTTCTGCAGAATTCTATAGCTGCTGCTAAGACTTTTCCATCAGTGTGCCATCGGCAAACATCTATTGCTACCTGTCACCCCCCACTATCCAGTGTCTTCTGATCTTCTTCTGGCTCCTGTATTCCCCAATGGTATTTTTGATTTTCTTCATGATTTAGTTTCTAATATCGTGCATGAATATCCTTTAGTCACTTGCTCATTTTTATTAGGTTTTTCATTTTGTTATTTTGTCACTATCTCACCAGCCATCTGGCCTGCTAATTTTAATCTGGCTTTTAGTACTTTACTCATCGTTACCTTGTATACATCAGAAAGAAGTAAGTATGTTTCTGCTGTCAGGCTTGGAACCCACCTTCCTCCCGCTCCCCCAAGACTACATTTCTCTTCCTCTGATTGTGCTTTGCCTTATACATTTGCAGTTATCAGGAAACAGACAGTTATGTTGCTATTCACTTTATATTTATAATTAACCTAGAGGAAATATGGGCAGTGATTAAGGCAGGCCCCAGGGAACGATTCTACACATGGCTCTAAGCACTAATTTGTTGAGTCACAGTGCTCAGGTCTCAGACTGACACCTTCAGAAATGGTCACCGCTTTCGATGGCTCAGTTTTTGGTTGCTTGGCCTGAGACACATGGGACCTGATTTTAAGAAGTGCTAAGTATCCACAGCTCTAAATTAAGTTAATGGGACAAGCAGGGTCTTAACATCAGTGAAATATCAGGCCAAAGTGTCACAGTTTGGGTCTTCAAAACATTGAAGAACCCAAGGCCTTAGTTTACCCATTTTCCATAGGTATTATGACAATTCCATACCTCAAAGGGGTTATATAAAGTTTACTAATCACTATTTTAAAGTACTATGAGATTCTGAGATTAAAGCTGACATTTACTATCTATAATTATCTCAAAGACTTGGGCTCACTTCTTTCTGCATCTCTCCTGTCTCTAGTATTCACTACTAAATGAGAATGTGCACTTTCAAGAGTCCTTTCATTGTTAACTGTCTACAGTTTATAACTAGTACTTGCTGTTAATATTTCAGACTTACAGGGTTGCCCTGCACTAGTAACTGCCCAGGTCTACACTAGCGGGGGGGGGGAGGGGCAGCTCCAGGCCCCAGCACGCCAAGCGCATGCTTGGGGTGGCATGCCACGGGGGCCGCTCTGCCGGTCGCCGAGAGGGCAGCAGGCAGCTCCGGTGGACCTCCCACAGGCGTGCCTGTGGAGGGGCCGTTGGTCCTGCGGCTCCGATGGACACTCCGCAGGCACGACTGCGGGAGGTCCACTGGAGCCGCCTGCCACCCTCCCGGCGACCGGCAGAGCGCCCCCCGCGGCATGCCGCCATGCTTGGGGCGGCGAAATGTCCAGAGCTGCCCCTGGGAGGGAGTCGACCTAAGATATGCAACTTCAGCTACCATTCTCTGTGATGGCAGAAGACAGAACAAGGAGCAATGGTCTCAACTTGTAGTGGGGGAGGTGTAGGTTGGATATTAGGACACTATTTCACTAGGAGGGTAGTGAAGCACTGGAATGGGTTACCAAGGAGGTGGTGGAATCTCCATCCTTAGAGGTTTTTAAAGCCCAGCTTGACAAAGCCCTGGCTGGGATGATTTAGTTGATGTTGGTCCTATTTTGAGCAGGGGGTTGGACTAGATGATCTCCTGAAATCTCTTCCAACCCTAATGTTCTATGATTCTATAATTCTCTACACATCTATTCTTCTTTTGCAATGAGTATGCTGCTCCTGACGTGGGTCCTTGGTACAGAACACAATGCCATTCTGGCTGAACTTTAATATCATTGTCTATTAAATCAGCTGCTACCATTACAAACATTTCTACAATTCTGTATGTGAACCTATCGTATGAGCGAGAAGCTGTTTGACTGCTTTCAGATTATGTGATGATTGTCACTGTTTGATGGAACAGTTCTTTACTATGAAGGTCTTTGAAGTTGGAATTGTTTTCATCTTGGGAATCTCTCATGACCAAACACAGCTCTTCTCTTGAGTAGTTTCTCCCTGGCAGTTTTCCTAGCTACAAACTTCTTTTAAAGAAGCCAAGATGGTATTTGCTTTTGTGAAATGTCTCAATATTGTCGCAATCCGATACATAGTTATGGCTCTGTATGGCCAATTGTCGGTCCACGGCCATCTTGTCCTGTTAAAAGGACAAGGCAGCCTCCATCTTGGACCAGGTTCTTGTTGTATAGGAGAGGGCAGAGACTCAATCCTGCCCAGCAACACTAGCTGTGTATGCTCTCCTGTGTTTTTGTTTTTTTCTCTCTCCTGCTGGGCCATCTAAAGGTCAGGCTAGTTCTGTGTGTGAAGGCCTGATTCTGCCCGGCAACCTGTTTTTTTTTTGGGTCGGTCATCTGGAGGTCAGGTTAATTCTGCCCAGCGACTCACTTTCCCGCTCTTTTTGGACCCAGTCATCTAAGGGTCAAGTTTGTTTACTTGTCAACTCCAGTGTGCCTGTGCAAATCCTTCCGACGTGGGGTGGCAACAGCTCGAAGCCTGAAGGGAGGAGGGACCAGGGAGCCAATCATATACTGACACGAGGGAGTGAGACCCTTCTATAAAACTAGGTTTCCCCCCAAAATTTGTGTGCAGCATCCGCGTGTTAGCTGAAGGACTTGATCACCCTTTCGGCCAGGGTCTCCTCCCGGTAAAGTGCACTCGTGTCGTATCGTTTGGATTCGTTGTCGTTTGGACCCGATCCCTGTCAGCTTGTCATGCTTCTGGTGTCTGTTCTGCTGGTCAGCTGCGCCTGGAGTGCGGTATTTGTTTTTTGATATCTGACAGTTAGCTTATCTACCCTCTTATTTTTTCCCCTCCCTAACTTGGTACCAAATATCTACTCAGGATATCAGGATTGTATTAGTGAGCTCCGAATTGCACAATTGCTTAGCTAGCTTGTATAATTGTTCTATTTGTTATTGAATTGTTAATTGCAAACTGTTTTATGTGTGTGAATCACTGCTCTGTCTTTGTCCGGAGTGAATGAATCTGGGAGCTGTCTCCACCTGGAGATTAGCTGACCAAGGGGTTCCCGTCCCCGCGGTCTGAATGAGTGGAATCTGCCCAGCTGCAGCCGCACCACACTCTGGGTTACCCTTAGTGTGAAAGCAAGGGTGGCTGAGGCAGTGGCCCGTGGGTCTCTTTCTCTGTGTTGCACCGGGCACCGCCCTGACGAACCCGATTCCCATCTTGTGTGATTGGTGTGTCTGCCTATTTGGTGTGGTGTGGTGAGCAGTATAAAGTGTATTATTACTGTGTTTTTGGGATGTGTTTTTACTTTTAATACCATTCCAGCCAAAGTTGCCTACTCCCCCGGCCCAAGTTGTAATTATCCCCCAAATAAACGCAGCCACTTGGCTTTTCACTGTTATTCTGGTCCTGCCTGTTTTTCCTCACTCAATACCAAGCTTTAACAAACTGCAATCTATTTCGGACAAATATCTGATTCAATTGTTCTGCTTAAATAGCATAGCAGAATGTAAATACATCAAATGCAAATGTAGCCCTAGGAGGCAAGAATGCTTTTTTTCTCCCCTTCCCATTGTCTGAAGAAAAATGGCTTTGACACAGCAGGTACATCTTCGTAGCAGAGATTACAATATATATTTTGCAACTACAATATATAAAACGTACATATTGCACCTAGAAATATTTGTGCAAGTTTGAGGTATGAACAGAGGTCAGCAAGTAGATACTGTTGGTTCTTTATCTATATTTGGGAATTACCTAACATACTGCACTTGGTTCTGAAATCCAAATAATGAAAATTATAATATAACACTGCTTCTTTATATGCTAGCTATGAACTGTACAGTCCTTGATGGGTAAATATTTTTAACTCATTTTTGCCTCAAAGGTTGGATTCAGGACTTAAATTGTTAAATATTCTAGTTTTAGAATCAATACTTAAAAAGTGTATATTACATGCTGCTAACTGTACCTGGGTGCCATTAATGCACTTTACTACAGCAAATGCATATTGTCATCTTAATTCACCTCATTAGGAACATTAGAGAACCTCTTAATTAGCTAGCTGCCTTTTAACTTACAGTATGATATTATTTTGGATAATGGCCTTTTCATTCCTGGTAGGGAGCTTTCCCGGGAGGGTGTGAACTCTCTCAGAGAAAGAGAAATCAACACAAACCTTCTGTGACAGGGTGCACTTGCCCCACACTGGTCAAGGAGGGATTAACCCTACAGTGTGGGCAGAGGAAACCACTCCCCCTTGCCCCTGCTCCAACTGGAGTACCAGTGTAATAGGAAGCAGCCCAGCTCAATCAGGGCTGACCGCTGAGAAGGGAGGATACATGCTGCAGGCTCCCACCTGAGGTTACTGGAGCCTGAGACCCTGGAGGCCAAGCCTGCCAGGATCCGGACAGATATTTGGCTACCTGCAGATATCCAGGAGATGTCAGAAACCACTGGGAGCTTCACAGACCAGAGACCCCAGAAACACAGGAGACCCAGAGACTGTGCCACTGGAAGACATGGTAGGACATAGCCCATGGGAACTAGACATTGATCCAGTTGTAGGATTGAGCACTAAGGGTATGTCTACACTACGGGATTATTCCGATTTTACATAAACCACACTAAGCACATTAATTCGGTGGTGTGCGTCCATGTACCGAGGCTAGTGTCGATTTCCGGAGCGTTGCACTGTGGGTAGTTATCCCGTAGCTATCCCATCATTCCCGCAGTCTCCTCTGCCCACTGGAATTCTGGGTTGCGATCCCAATGCAAAAACAGTGTCGCGGGTGATTCTGGGTAAATGTCATCACTCAATCCTTCCTCCGGGAAAGCAACGGCAGACAATCATTTCACGCCCTTTTTCCCTGGATTGCCGTGGCAGATGCCATAGCATGGCAATCATGGAGCCCGTTTTGCCTTTTGTCACTGTCACCGTATGTGTACTGGATGCTGCTGACAGACGCGGTACTGCAGTGCTACAGAGCAGCATTCATTTGCCTTTGCAAGATAGCAGAGACGGTTATCAGTTGTTCTGTATCGTCTGCCATGCCATTATAAATTGGCGATGAGATGACGATTATCAGTCGTTCTGTACCGTCTGCTGCTATCATGGGTGCTCCTGGCTGGCCTCGCTGAGGTCGGCCAGGGGCGCATAGACAAAAATGGGAATGACCCCCTGTGTCATTCCCTTCTTATGTTTTGTCTAAAAATAGAGTCAGTCCTGCCTAGAATATGGGGCAAGTGTAGTAGAGAACCAGAGAGCACAGCCGCTCTGTGTCAGAGCCCCAGAGATCCCGCAGAAATGATGAGCTGCATGCCATTCTAGGGGGTGCCCCTGCAACAACCCCACCTGTTGCTTCCCTCCTCCGCCAACCCTCCTGGGCTACCGTGGCAGTGTCCCCACATTTGTGTGATGAAGTAATAAAGAATGCAGGAATAAGAAACACTAACTTGTTAGTGAGATAAAATGAGGGGAAGGCAGCCTCCAGCTGCTATGATAGTCCAGGCAGGACATTAAAGGGTGCGGGGGAGAGGAGCCCACATCCCGCTGCTATGATAGTCCAGGCAGAACAGAATCTTTTCTTTACACATGAAGGGCGGGGGCTGATGGAGCTCAGCCCCCAGTTGCTATGATGAAGACGGCTACCAGCCATTCTGTACCATCTACTGGGAAGGACCGGGAGTCATTCCTATTTTTACCCAGGCGCCCCCAGCCGACCTCACCTGAGGCCAGCCAGGAGCACTCACGGGCTGATGATGATGATGGATAGCAGTCATATTGTACCATCTGCCACCGGGGAGGGGAGGGGAGAGGATGCTGTTGTTCACTGCCGCAGCATCGCGTCTACCAGACGCATTCAGTAGACATAGGGTGACATTGAAAAAAGTCAAGAAACGATTTTTTTCCCTTTTCTTTCACGGGGGGGAGGGGGGGGTAAATTGACGAGCTATACCCTGAACCACCCCAGACAATGTGTTAGACCCTACAGGCATTGGGAGCTCAGCCAAGAATGCAAATGCTTTTCAGAGACTGCAGGGACTGTGGGATAGCTGGAGTCCTCAGTACCCCCTCCATCCCTTCATGAGCATCCATTTGATTCTTTGGCTTTCCGTTACGCTTGTCATGCAGCACTGTGCTGAGTCCCTGCTGTGGCCTCTGTCTGGAGATTTTTTCAAATGCTTTGGCATTTCGTCTTCTGTAACGGAGCTGTGATAGAACAGATTTGCCTCCCCATACAGCGATCAGATCCAGTATCTCCCGTACGGTCCGTGCTGGAGCTCTTTTTGGATTTGGGACTGCATGGCCACCCGTGCTGATCAGAGCTCCACGCTGGGCAAACAGGAAATGAAATTCAAAAGTTCGCGGGGCTTTTCCTGTCTACCTGGCCAGTGCATCCGAGTTCAGATTGCTGTCCAGAGCAGTCACAATGGTGCACTGTGGGATACCGCCCGGAGGCCAATACCATCGATTTGCAGCCACACTAACCCTAATCCGATATGGTAATACTGATTTCAGCGCTACTCCCCTCGTCGGGGAGGAGTACAGAAACCGGTTTAAAGAGCCCTTTATATCGATATAAAGGGCCGCGTTGTGTGGATGGGTGCAGCGTTAAATCGGTTTAACGCTGCTAAAATCGGTTTAAACGCGTAGTGTAGACCAGGCCTAAGTCAGCGTGTTGCAGTTAGATCTCTCTGACCCAGTGGTGAGTACCCTTCTGCTGACAGGGCCCTGGGCTAGGACCTGGACTGCCTACCCTGCCCCCTCTTTGGTGGTGGCACATCCTCCTCTGACCATTAGGCCGCATGGCCCTGCAAGAGAGGGCAACCATAATGACTTTGGCCATCAGGCCACAAAGCCCTGTGAAAGACGGCAGCCGTACTGACTCTGGCCATTAGGCCGCACAAATTTGAGGCTAAGGGTGGTCCGGTGGACTTAGCCACGGGGCTATGATGTCCTTTCCCCATCCCTAAAGGGGGCTGGGAGCACTTGCACCACAACACGTTCCTTAACTTTGGTTGCAGAATTTCAGTAGGAGCCTTTGATAAAGACAAGGTGGTTGAAGCATGCAAATAGGATTCAGGAGACATGGGGTCAATTCCTAGCTCTATCATAGAATTTCTGTGTGATCTTGTACAAATTACTTAATCTCTCTGGGTCTGAGTATGCCAACTGTGAAATGGGGATAATACTTCCTTTCTCCCAGCATTTGCCTCTTGTCTATTTATTGGTGCCAAGTGGCAATGGGATTTTCCATTCCATACAAAAAATGGAGATTTTGAAATGTTTTTTTCTGTAGCAGAAGGCGGAGAGAGAGAGAAATCTCAAAATGGCATGGTGGCTGAGGAGCTGGGTAGTCTCCCCATCTGCTTCCCAGGTGGGCAGCACAAGGGAGCTGGCTAGGTAGAGAAACCACCACCTAGCTCCTGAGGGAAGCCAGTTTTCCAGGGAGCCAGTGGTCACTGAAGCCCTGGTTCCATGGTAGCCCACCAGGTAGATTGCCAAGGAGCTGGACAGCAAGCAGTTATATAAAGTTTTCCCATGAGAAAATGATGTTTTAAAGATTGTATTTTCTGTTAAAATCCCCAACCAGCTCAGCTATTTATGCCATAAGAGCTCTAGGCATGCATTGTCTCTTACTATGCAGCGTACAGTATACTTAGCACAATGGCGCCCAATTTGAGTGGGACCTGTAGGTGGAACAGTTATATAAACAAATGGATTGGGAATCCCCCAAGGCTTCCATCCACCACATCACTGATAACAAGGGAGTGAATTTTTTGACCAGTATAATTAATAGCTAAAGTCTCCACCTTTCTTTTAGTCCACTAACAAGGATGGAGGCTGACTGTTAGCTCTCCCCTCAAAGACGTCTCCTGAAGACAAACATTACTATAGCACAGAGCTGGGGTGACTGGTGCAGAAATTCAGTATTGACATTTGCCTGATATCATCTAGCAAAACAAACTACTTACAAATGTTAAATGCTCTCTTGCCAGTGGGTGAGAGACCTGTTTGTGGATAGGGCTAGAGGAGGAAGTAGATCCTAGTGACTGTAAAGTCAGGCTGAGAACACACCATTGGCACTTACTGAAGAATAACTAAGAATAGCTTTCATAAGGTTAAGAACTTACTGTGCTTACAGTGGACTATATTCCTCCCCTGAGCTTGGGGAAAAGGATAAATTATGGAAGACTTCACAGTACTGAGGGTGTGTGTTGCTGAGGCCTTTAGTAGGGATATTTCAGAACTCCTAACTACAGACATTTTTAGAGGCCAGTCAAAGTTCAACTCGGTGGTTGCAAAATAGCTGAGGGTAACACAGCCTTTGAGACTGACACCCATAGAAACCAAATGTGAGATGACACAGCCTTATAATAGAAATTTAGTCACTTTATAATATAGTTTTCCACTTGATCTGTAGCTGAACTGAACTCAATGTGTCTGGATTTTCCATCTGGGTTTTATGCAATGAATTTAGGTTAGACAGCATGATACATGGAGATCGAAAAGAGGTGAAATATTACAGCAAGGATTTACAACTAACTGCTGATTGGTATGGAAGGTCTAACAAAACTGGTGGCAAGTGTGCAGAGGGACCAATAAACATTGGATGGCTGCTTCCATTAGACAGGTGGCTGCTGAATTCTTACACTATAAATTAAGAGAACAGTTGGAACTCACCTTTAAAAGTCTGTTTATCTTGTCTGAGTAATGACAAGGTGATCTGTGCAATTGCCTCACTTACAATGAGATCTCAAAGACCTGTTCTTAGAATCAAATCCTTAGATTTAAATAAAACAGGGCTCTGTTGGTACTAAGCTGTATTCCCAAGAATATTTCTTTTTTAAAAAATACAGAGGGTCTTTAACAGATGATTGATGGTGTCTATCCATAAAGAAAATCCATTTTTTTCTAGATTAGTGTACTGCTTGAGCTCTGGGATCAGATAAATCAAAGGAATAATAGAAACATGGTAAATGCTGTTTATACAGATTGTGCAGTGCATTTTTAAAAAAAAGAATTTAAAAAACCACTTTGTCAATACACCCAAGGACACCATAAACCTCCTATTTTGTCCAAAGGATTATAGGGGTCTTCACACATTCATATAATTATCTGTTTTCACTGGAGCTTTCATCTTTCTCAGACTAACAAGGAACTTTTGCCACTTGTCAAGATAAAAATCTTTTTTTCAATCCCAATTATGAACAGAAGGGTTGTTTTAAAAAAAAATGGGTGAGCTACTAAGTGGATTGTACTTTGAAGCTCCAGAGATCACATTGTTTTAAACAAACAAAAGTCCTCGAATTAAATGGAGAAGTTAATTTTTTTTAAATGTCTTGAAAGTGATATTTGTATTCTGCTTTACAATGTTCATTTCAGGCTTAGTTTGGCCAACCTTTTTCACCTATCTTACCTGGTGATTTGTCCCCTTGAAATTAATGGGACTAGTTAAATAACAAGATGCTATTCTGTATTAATAGGTCTGGTAGAATTTTGGCATGAAGGATTAACTCTGAATGTATGTCCGTGTGACAGGTCCATCTATGCCTACACACATTATAGATGGTGCAGATAGTAATACCTATAAATAAGGTTGCCCAACACTATCCATTATGATATCCTTTTTCAGTTCCTTATAATTTTGCCAAACAAACTATTCAGGCTGAAATTTTCCATGCTAGGTGTCCATGGGAAATGATGATATGTGATCATGCAATTAAAGAGTATCATAATGCATAGTCACAATGCGTCTGAATTAAGGTTGCAAAGACATTGCCTAAGTGTTGAGTGCTTGACTTTGCAACCTTAATGCTCTTTTAATGTAGTTTTATTTGTATGGGATATATACTGAGACTATGAAATGCATTTGCCTCCACCTTTTACTTTGATAAAAGCTTTATTCACAAACTCCAGTATTTCTTTTCTTTTCTTTTTTTTTCACTTGAGTATGTAAGATTTACAATAGTGTTAATTTATAGCCTATCTATGCAGTGAGCATCCCCATTTTATGGCGTCTTGATGTCTGATTTGTGTCCATTTATTCATTTACATAGAGACTGTCCAGTTTGGCCAATGTACATGGCAGAGGGACATTGCTGGCACATGATGGCATATATCACATTGGTAGATGTGCAGGTGAACGAGCCTCTGATAGTGTGGCTGATGTCATTAGGTCCTATGATGGTGTTCCCTCAATAGATATGTGGACAGAGTTGGCAACAGGCTTTCTTGCAAGGATAGGTTCCTGGGTTAGTGTTTTTGTTGTGTGGTCTGTGGTTGCTGGTGAGTATTTCCTTCAGATTGGGGGGCTGTCTGTAAGCAAGGACTGGCCTGTCTCCCAAGATCTGTGAGAGTGAGGGATCATCCTTCAAGATAGGTTGTAGATCCTTGATGATGCGCTGGAGAGGTTTTAGTTGGGGGCTGAAGATGACGGCTAGTGGTGTTCTGTTACTTTCTGTGTTGGGTCTGTCCTGTAGTAAGTGACTTCTGGGTACTCTGAAGAAACAGATTGTCAGAGCCAAAAGAGTAGAGCCCCCATTGGCCTGGAGCGGCAAACCGCGGCCAGTGGGAGTCACGATTGGCCAAACCTGCGAATGTGGCAGGTAAACAAACCGGCCTGGCTCAACAGGGGCTTTCCCTGAACAAGCAGCGGACCGGCTTTGAGAACCACTGATTTAATGTACAGCAAATGCAATGTAATGTGTAAATGTATAAAATGGAAGAGGTGGTCTGTGTAACTTTGGATGTGTAGTATGTCCCCTATGCTTGAATCTGATCAGTTCAGCGTAGTTTTGCTGCATGCCAAATAAAGGAATTTGAGTGATGAAATCTGGAGTCAAACTGAGTGGTTTGGATTCCAGAGAACTGGATGAAATGTTCTCCCAGAACTGGGCAATGTCTTCTATATAAGCCAAGTGGAAAAGGTATTGGAGGAAATCCCACGAATAACTCACTCCTCTCTACAGCTCCTTGCTCCCCATAGTTGCTAGGAGCAGTACCTGTGCACAGGACAGTCCCACAATACAGCTATACCTAGCCTTTGCATGCACTACTTTGGCCACTGTTAATATCGCCTATGCCTAAAGCTACCCCAAGTCTAACTCAGTTCTTTGAATCAGAAATTGCCTTCACTTTTCCAGAGTAAATTGTTATAGATATAGGAAGAATGTATTCCTTCTCTTTCAGATACTACCAGAAGGCTAGCTACTGTATAACAAGAACCACTGCCACAAAAACGCACAGAGAGTGTATCACTGCATCCCTTCTAACAGGTGTTTTAAATTAGTGATGAACCTTTAAAATGTGGTTAGCATTGCTTTAGATAAGACTCTTACAATGTGGATCTTTGGTCAAACATATTAATAGTTTTAACTAAACTCTTGCGGTGTTAGACATTTATTGCTACCTCCACAACAGAGATTGTGGATAGAATCCTGCAGCCATGTTAGCCAAGACTCAGATTTGCATTTGCTTTCTTAATCTTCTGTCAGTTCAGGGCTATTCAGGATTTTCTTACTCATCTCAACAATGATAAATGTTCTGTTTGTGAAAAAGCAGTAAATGTCTTTTTTTTTTATTAATGCTGGGAGATCAATCCTTCATGACAGCAGCAATCGTGCTCTGAACAGCAGTAATAACAAGAAAGTTTAACTCATTTTAATTAGTTATTATTTGAGCAGTGCTTTGAAAATGTAGAGTGTTATATGCACACTAAGTTTTTATGATCATTTTACACAAGTTTTTTTATTGGGTCCTTTGAGGAGAAATTTGAATTTCTTACAGGAAATTGGACCAAAAAATTGCTGTCAACCAGTAATCCTGGGAATTGAGCAACTAAAAGGATTAAACAAGCTGTAAATCTGACAACTTTTACCATGGAATTATGGATTTAGTTTTTAATAGAGATTGGCTCTAAATTCATTTAAAATGTTAATACAGGAAACAATTAAGAGCAGCAGAAGGATTTGGGCAAACAAAGAGATTAATCAAGGTTTCTTCAAAATGAAAAATCTCTTTAAAAATTATGTGAAATACCATGTGGTAGCAGAATAAAATCCCAATTTGTTCTAAAACATACTGCAGAACAACAAAAGTCCAGATGGAAGAAGACTTGAAGTAGTGCATTCATTAAGGCTGATAAATCATATATTATTTTAAGATGTACAAAATTATGTTGGATCACATTGTACATTATACGGTAACCCCAAAAATATACTCTAATAATCATGATCATGGGCTTGGCTATGCAGAGACTTGAAAACTCAGAACCTAGCATCATAATTTTATTCCTGAAATGCCACATGTGATGCTATTTATTCATAAAAGTTTTAAAAACTTGGTCCTCCCATCCCTTAATTCTTTCCCCCTCCTGATGCAGCTTTTGGTATAACCCATTCCTGGTATTTCCCACAAGGTCAG
Organism: Mauremys mutica; assembly: GCF_020497125.1. Classification (NCBI taxonomy): domain Eukaryota; kingdom Metazoa; phylum Chordata; order Testudines; family Geoemydidae; genus Mauremys; species Mauremys mutica. Next base: position 95,847,701 of record NC_059073.1, read on the forward strand.
AGGATGAGGAACTTTCATAACATTGTGACGGTGCATTTCCTTTCTCTAATCAGCTTGGAAAAGTGAAACAGAATGATGAGGCTGACTAGGGATTTCCCTTTGTGCCATAGATATTAAACAGTTCACTTACGCTCAACAACCCAGTTTGCATTCTTTGACCTAGGAAAATAAATGTGTTCTAAACTTCCTATTTGGCTTTACAAAACTATGTACACAGATCATCTTCCATAATCGAGACACCTTAGCAAACTTTTCTCATAGAATATGTAATGGGTTATGCATATGAAATTTGACTTCCATATTGTAACATAGACTTACATTGCTGTAACAGATCATATACTGTTCTTGCAGCCCTTCCTTATGCCTTGATCAATTTGAGTATTTATTGCAATTCCCTCTTTTTATGATGCTGAACTATTCTCATCTTCAGGAAGTCTGGAATAGTATTGCCAAACTGCTCCCTTGCCTAAGAAGTAGGGCCATACCATCCACCTCATTGCTCAACTGTGTGGGCTACCTCTTCATCTCTAAATATAAATTAAAAAAATATCCCTCTTGTCTTCAAATCTCTTGGTACACTTGCATGTCCCCATACCCTGAACATCAAAGAAAGGATGGAGAGGAGACCAAAATTAAATGGTTAATAGAATTATAGAAGTCAAAGATGGAATAGGCCTATTATATAATTTATGATAACATCTGCCAAAATACTCTAATGGTTTGGCAGTCTAAGGCTTATTTTCAACTTGACTTTGGCACTTAGGAGAACAAGTCCCATTTTCAAATGTGATGTGAGTACGTAGAAGCCTAAGTCACTTAAATGTTTTTTTTTTTTTAAATTTACGCTTAGGTCTATTTCTTGATCAATGCAGGATTGTAACTTGTCCATGTCTTAGTTTTTTGTCCATTTACATTCTGAAGGTCCTAGCAATGGACTTCCCATACCTCTCTTGAGATACCTAACAGATCTTACTGTTGAGAAGTGATCCATGATATTCAGTTACATTTTCCTTTTCTTAATTTCTTCCCATTATTTCTGTTATTGTAATATACTTTTTATCCCAGCAGAAACATACAACAGACTACAGGAAAACTCAATAAGCTAAGATTTCAGGCCACAATTAGAAAATGTAATAGGATATTTGGGACTCTCTCTTTGACTTCTTTCAAAAGAGTTGTAGAAGAAGGATGACAGCCAAAGCCCCTTCAGGAAGTGGTACAAAATAGGGATATGTCTGATAAACCAAGAAGAGGTAAGGGAAATACTGTAGAAAAGTGATTAGCTAAATATGCCCAGAGCCATGGAGATGTAATAAAAAAAAATTGAAGAGAAGAATCATCCTTTGCAGTAAATATATACTGTGTTTCAGTGAAATCTGTATCAAGAGATATATTTACATGTGTAATACAAGATGTTACTATTGCTTTAAGCAATTAAGATCAGATGGGTCACTTGTGCTATCATTTTGAAGACTGATGATCTAGTGGTCAAGTATTCTTGGTTGAGAGCTGTCATTTGGAAATTCACTTTATTATTTATTAGTGTGCAAAGCCTGAGTTGTATTAAATTTTAGGGCCCAATGTAAAGCTAATCACCTCTTAAGGCTTTTGCTTGAGAAGGATGATGGATAGAAATAAAGTGACATTTGTGGAGGAGCCATTGAAATTGACATTCATCAAAATGTTTATCTTTATATTATTATACAAGAGCCCTAAGATTTATTGCTGGGCACATTTTTTCTAAATCTTAAAATAAGTGAGTCTTGCAATTGTGTTTTAGGCCAGTGGTTCTCAAAGCCGGTTCGCCGCTTGTTCAGGGTAAGCCCCCTGGCAGGCCAGGCCAGTTTGTTTACCTGCTGCGTCCGCAGGTTCGGCCAATCGCGGCTCCCACTGGCCGCGGTTCACCGCTCCAGGCCAATGGGGGCTGCGGGAAGCGGTGCAGGCCGAGGTATGTGCTGGCCGCCCTTCCCACAGTCCCCATCATCCTGGAGCGGTGAACCGCGGCCAGTGGGAGCCACAATTGGCCAAACCTGTGGACACAGCCAGTAAACAAACCGGCCCGGCCCTCCAGGGGCTTTCCCTGAACAAGCGGCGGACCGACTTTGAGAACCACTGTTTTAGGCAACCTGAAGACAATTAATGAAGAAAGTAAGAAAGCTAATAAATAATTCATTACATTAATAGACTGATAATTGTAATGCATGCATTGATCAAACTCTGGGTATCTCCTGTCCTGGGTATGGAGCATAACTGGGCTAGAATTACTAATACTGGTGGAATCCAAGCACAAATTTCTTCAAGGACAGTGTTAGTGTTGGAAATGGTGTGCAGGGAGTCTAACTGAAAGATTCCTTTTGGATCTTATATTCATTCAAGATAATAGCCAAAAGAAAACAGTAAAAATAGATAGACAGGAACAGGTACACATGCATAAGCGATAGACAGTGGTTCAAGACCAAACTCTCAAGGTTGGTTGTAAGTTTAACCAAAGGAAAAAAAGTGACACTGGATAGTGTTACAGATTTGTCTTTCAGAGTCTAATAATGACTACCTCGAAAAGAGGTGCAGGAGATGGGAAAGATGAAAGACGTGGATAATAGATTTTGTTACAGCTGTGAGCTGAAGGGACAAAAAAACAGCATAAGCATTCTCTGACAGGACTTCTGACCTGTGTGTCTGCTGATGCATTGTATATTTGTTCTGGATAAGCTTAAAGTTATGGCTACACTTTGCACCTTACAACGACGTGGCTGTGCCGCTGCAGCTGTGTTGTTGCATGGTGCACTGTGTAGTCGTGCTTTATCGCCAGGAGAGAGCTCTCTCAGTGACAAAATAAAACCACCTCCAACGAAGGGTGATAGCGTCATCGCCGGGAACACAGCTCCAGCTGACAAAGCACTGTCCACACAGGTGCTTTTTGTGGCTAAAACTTTTGTTGTTCAGTGGTGTGTTTTTTCCCCACCCGAGTGACAAAAGTTCTAGTGACAAAAGTGCCAGTGTAGACAAAACTCCAGTTAACCTTAATCAAATTGTACTGACTCTATTCAACTTCTTGTTTATCATTGCCTAATCATTAGTCCAGTTAGAAATACTGATGTCTGTCTTTATCTTGAAAAGATCCTTGAGGCACATATACATACTACCACTGACGTTTTTCCTCTCTATTTTAGGAATTCAGCTTGCCTTATTTTGACACCTAATCTACTGTGAATACTTGATTATTGTCTGTCATATAGATTCTGTAATTATAATGTTATTACCATACTAATTGACTTTTCAAAGAAAATTCTAGAAAGACAGGAAGAATACAGAAAAGATTAGCATGGTGCTGGTGCAAACATTTAATGCAAATTCTTGAAGTGCATTTTTTTGGTATTTTGAGTGAAATTTGAAGCTATGGTCCTGGTCATTAAAGCTCCTCCAGTACTTTCAGAAAAGTAAATGTATTGCCTACAGTTTCCGGAGAAAATTCCCAATTGAAAAATCACTTAGGGCTTGTCCATACTATACGCTGGATTGGTGGACAGTGATCGATCCAACGGGGGTCGATTTATTGCATCTAGTCTAGATGTGATAAATCAATCGCTGACCACTCTCCTGTTGACTCTGGTACTCCACTGGAGTGAGAGGCGCAGGCGGAGTCAATGGGGGAGTAGCAGCAGTCGACTCACCACAGTGAAGACACCACGGTGAGTAGATCTAAGTATGTCGACTTCAGCTACGTTATTCACATAGCTGAGTTTGCGTAACTTAGATCAATTCCCCCCACCCCTCAGTATAGACCAAACCTTAGTGTCTGTTCCAAATCATGCTGAAGTCAATGAGAGAGTCTTCCTACTGGCTTCAATGATTATTGCACATAATGGCTACCAAATTAAATCTTCCTGCATTTTCAATTGGATAGCGTTCCATTTCCTTTCTGGAACTGTCATTCAGTGTTGTTCTATGCAATTATGATCAAAGTAGGTACATGTTAATGGTAGGTAACATGATCCTTATATATCCTTTACCTACATCACAAGGTTTTGTGATATCAGCTGCTTAAATTTTGTAAACAATATTGATATCCACAAATGAAAGGTGACATAGAAAAGTATAAATTATTATTTCAGCTTGAACAAGCCTTTGCAGTCTGACTTTATTTGGTTGAGGAAACAAACATCAATCAAGTAAGTTCTTAATTATTTTCTTTCCTGTTACCCAGCATATCAACCAAAACAGCTTTACTTTTTACCACTTCTGAACCTAATTATTTAATTGGCTCTTTCCAATACTATCCAAAATCTCCACTCTACCAGTCACATACAGTAGTCATTAAACAGCATGCCTATCTTTGTATCTACAAACCTATAAATACTCCTTTACTATTAGAAAGACATTTTGCTTTTCTGTTTTCCTCCCAAGTATTATGGGTGTTAGGGATTACGTTCTTTCATTGTCTTCCACAATAGTTATACTAGTAACATAATCCCTATAAACAATTGCAATGTCTGTTGTATTTCTTTTCTTCTTATTGCGTCAATTACAGGGCAGATTCAAAAGTTAAATTCACATGTACAATGAACCTCTCTTTTTTAATAATTGGGTTGTTTTGTTTTAAATGCAAGCTCATTGATTTTTCCTCATTTTGCCTACATTTCTGATGGACAATAAGGCCAACATTCATAACATTTTACACGGTTAAGTAAATGCTTACCTTTGACACATCTTTGGCTTTTAAGAGGCAAATCCTATCCTTATTGGAGGCAGGTGATTCAGAGGATGGTATCAATGTTTTGCTAGTTGTGCATGCTGCAGAGGAAGCAGGCTTGCTTGGGTCAGGTGGCCACTATAATTATTTACTGGACATATTTCTCTTTTCCTAGGTAGGAGCAGTTTGTTAAATGATATTTTGTTAGCTAGAGAATGCAGCTGATGGCAGCATATATGCTGGCTTGGCTACTAGCTATGCTCTGATCAGCTGGATGGTACTCACCCTAGTGTATTACAAGACCATTACTACCTTTTTACTTATGTATGGCCTGTCAGCTTCCTTCTGCAACCCAACTGTATCATACATTATGCTTGTTATCTTTTTTTTCCCTCCAAGGAAGCACAAGAAAGAGCAATGTTCAGTTGTACATGTCCAGGGCTGTCGATTGATTCAATAAAGTATTCAATAAAGATAACATTTTGGATTTCCTTTGTTTTTAGAGAAGGATCCATTTCATCTCTTTATGCCTTGTTTACTCGCAATGCTGCCACCTGAGGACAAACATCAGGGTTACTTTTCCCAATAACTCACATCTAATGTTTTGGCTACCTTTCTACTGACTGCATCAGATTCCCTTCGTTAATCATCAGTATTCCTAATTGAGTCAGAGGGGTCTATTTGAGGAAACAACGTGTTGGTGAGCTGTAAAATTCAATAACAATTTTCCAAAAATATTCAAGATTTGGAACTATCAGCACTGTGATTTATACTGGCATCTGACCGCACTGCCAAGTTCTCATGCAAATACCACATGTTCATAGTCCTAATAACACTTGAATCTATTGGCAAAACACTGTGCCATGATTACTGGATCTAATGATAAAAAATGAGTTTTGTCTGCAAAAGGAGTTTTGCTATGCTTGGCCTCTATAGTTTGCAATTGTTTATTAGCTTGTTTTCATGCTTATGTTTTGTTTATATAAGAATATTGTTTAGTTTATATAAGAGCATAAGAGGATTAATGTCCTCTGTGTGCAAACAAGCAAATAATAATGTTAGCTTTAAAGCACAGTGCACTGTATGAACTCAACACAAAATCACTTAACATGTGATATGTTAAAAAGATCTATTGGCTATTTACTGTGCATCTACGGGCTACAGCTTCATTTTAGAGGTTTAATTTCACCTTGATATATGTACTTAATACACACTAGCTGTAGTTCAAGTTACATATGTGTTTTGAGCACAGCTCCTAAGCAAAATTCAGCCCAAGTATAAGTGGATGCAACTCCACTGAAGCTTATGGACTATTGTACTAGGTTGAACTTGGCCCTTGATTCCTTAAAATGTACAAGATTCTAACTCTCCCAACACCTACATTTGAGACCATTATTTTAATTGTCTATTTTAACCATTTGTAATTTGGACACATATGAACCCCAATGAGCCCCAATTGTTCATCAAGAGTTAAAATATCAAAGGCAGAAGGTTATGTCCTTAAAGTTTCAAGTTTGTTTGTTTTTTAATGAAAATGTAAACTTCATGATTGAGAGTACAACCCATAGTAAAGATTGTACTTCTTGCAAGCTATGTTTAATAGCAAAGACGTCAATAAAGACAGTAGCAGAGTTCATCTTTCCATCTGTATTCTTGTATTAAATTCTTGTATTTCATTTAGTGGACATTGCAATGTGAGTAATTACAAGTTAAACCTATAAATAAAAGGGAAGAGGCAACCTCAATAAAAGGCATAATAAATGCACTGTACAAATGCTCCATGGCACACTGAGACACTAAACTTGTGCCACCAATGCTTCTTGTCACTGTTTTTTTAAGTTACATCTAGAAATGGGCCACAATAAAAATATTTGAAAGTAAAAGATTTGCTATGTATTCTAGTCACCCCACACTTTTTTATTTGTGAAAGGTTCGCCTTGCCTTGTTTATTCAGTCTCAACTACCTTGATTGCCAGTTAATTTAGTAAACACTTTAGAATCAATTTGGTACAGCAGAGCCTTTCACAGTTTGATCCAAAACTCAGCCAAGCAAACCTAGCCTTCCTCAGAGGCATCACCCTGAAATCCTGTATATCACGTCTGAATGATGCTCCCAAGGAAGTGTCTAGTGCCAGAATTCTTCCCAAGAGATACTATGGAAACTGATGCAGAGAGAGCACCTGTCACCAGGGAAAGAACTGCAGTTGAGGGAAATCATTTCAGCAGGAAAAAAAATGAATGGGAACAGCATTGTGGAACACCACACAACATCTGTGTATTGCAACTAGAGCTCTGTTAAACCCTCTGTGGGGGTTCATGTGAACATATACTATGACCAGCCCTTGGATAAGGACTATGTCCCTTTTTTAGATAAGCTCATTCTGCCATGGCTAAAATCTCATTCCCTAAATTCAATGAGTATAAGAAAGCTTTGCTGCTGAAGCACAGGACTGGGAATCCAGGATTTCAATGTAGTTGGCTTAGTAGGTTTAAATTCATCCTTTGGAGCTTGGGTTCAATTTGTCTAATTCCCCCAAATCCTGACTATTTTATTTAAGGATTATCCAAACAATCCAGAAGTCCTGAGTCTGACAAATATGACTGGGATTCTTGCCAGTATACCAGACAGGATTTCTCCTGAGATCCTGTGCATTTCCAAGGTTGCTAGCTCTCAGGATTTCATCACAAGTCTCACTTAACTTAGCTTTTTAGTTCCTTGGTACAACTGATTTCATAGGAATTACAGCTTTCATTTTAAAAGAGAAACGAATTTTTTAGCTATGAGAGTGTGGCCAAGTGTGGCCCAAAAGGCTTAAAAATGAAAAGCAAAGAACCCAAAGTGTATTACTTTGGCTAAAATTTATCAGCTGTTTAGCCAGTCTCATGACTTTTTGCAGCTTTACTCATTTTTAATCTTTCGGCTTGTCAGTACTGTATTTCCTCCTTTCTGTCAGGCAAAATTGTGAAAATAGCCCTGCTTGAGGTATTTGTCTCTTTGGTAGACGGAGATATGCAAGGTGTGTATCACTGCTCTTTGCAGAAGAGTCTATTCATCACAGGTATGCTCCCGCATGGCTCACGTTTTGTCCATCCCCTTCCAGAGAAATCCAGGTCCAATATCCCAATGGCCTAGTAGTGTTGTACCAGAGACTCAGCCCAATTTCAGGTTTTTGGGGCCTACCAGCCCTTGTCTCTGGGATCTTCATGCCCTGCCCTCAGTGGACCAATAAGGGATTATTTTGGTAATATTTTTATGAATAATGTGCATGGCAGTGACTTACTTTACTAGAGATTGCAACCAGTGGGTGCCAAATGGTTAAAGAGCTGTCCTTGGGGTGGAGCAGGAGACTTGAGTTGTTTGTGTCTCATAACTGTCCGGGATGGTATGAATGAAGGACTGGCTGAAACAGATCCATGTCAGGGGAAGATCTGAAAAGACAATGGGAACTCCAGGGACTGAACAAATTGACACATAACACTTGGACCAGCAGAGCATGTGAACTCCACAGGGGTCTGCAGGAGGAAGACAAGGAACTGAGAGATGACAGATGGCTAGAATGAGAGCTGATCTTTGGAGACACAGGGCTCTCATCTGGGGCTGACAGAGCAGCAGAGACACAAAGCCAGAAATGGATTCCATGGCACAGCTTGACTGGCTGATTGCTCTGGCTGGGCCAGTATGAACTGTCTTAACCTTTGTTTCTCTATGCTAACCTAAGGACTTTCTGAGGTTGTGTTCCAATTGACTAATAAACCCTACTCTGTTTTTGAAAAGGTGGCCTGGTCTCACTGCAAATACTTACTCAGGAGTGTAAAAGTCTCTGACTCAGAGTCTCTCTCAGAAGGACTCTCTAGACAGAGTTCATGGTGTGAAACAGGAATGCTAGAACTCAAAGGCTCCATTTCAGAGGTTTACATGGTCTACCCTTAAGAAAGAGTAGGAATGCTTCAGAGTCTGGCCAACTGAAGGGGGTCCTCCAAGAGACTTATAGCAAGGTTGAGACTCACCATTGCAGCGCCTCCTGCTGGTCTTCCTGGGAATTAGCTCTTTTCCAGCCTTGGAGTGCCCTTTGCTGACCAGTTGGCTCTTCTGCGTCAGGCTTGGGGCGGCGTCCCGCGGGAGGGCGGCAGGCGGCTCCGGTGGACCTCACGCAGGCGTGCCTGCGGGAGGTCCACTGGAGCCACGGGACCAGCGGACCCTCCGCAGGCATGTCTGCGGGAGGTCCACCGGAGCCGCGGGACCGGCGACCGCCAGAGCGCCCCCCGCTGCGTGCCGCCCTGCTTGGGGTGGTGCAAATCCTAGAGCCACCCCTGGCGTCAGGCCCCCCCCATGTCCCTCCTGGATCCCAGTTCACCTTTCTCTGGGGTTCTGCACACCACAGTGCCCCCACACTCTGGGTCTCCCCTCCTAGGGGAACCCCCAATCCCCTATACCCACCTTGCCTCAATGGCTACTGCCAGTCATCATCTGGCCCCCATTCTCTGGAGCATACTGCACTCTGTAATGGCCACTCATCATTGGCAAGGGGGTATGACCAGCTGTCTCTGCCTATCCCCGAGCTACACCTCTGCAGCCCCAGTACCTCTGTAGACCTTCACCAAAGCCTGCAACCTGGGGGTTTACCAGGCTGGACCTCCCCAGCATCTCTTGCCCTTCCCCAGCACTTCTCTACTTCAGGTACCTTGCTCTCAGGCAGCTAGCTCTTCCCACTCCAGGGCTAGAGTGAGACCCCTTTCACTCCTGGCCCTCCAGCCCTCTTATCAGGGCCAGCTGGGTTCTGACTGAGCTGGCCACATTTATGGTCAGCTACTCCCTCAGCTGCTCTTACTCCTTATCACAGCCACAGCCCTCTCCAGGGCTGCTTTTAACCCCTCTTCTACTTGAGTGTGGCAGCTGCCCCACTACAGGACTGTTTAAAAGCTGGGGCATGGTACAGACTCTGTGGATATGTGTAACTTTATTTCCCCCCTCGTGTTCCAGCCAGGTCATCTACTGTAGGCTCCTGAGTCATCACCTCTGGGTGAAGACCCATATCTCTCCCTCCTGACTAAGCTCTTTTCAGGTCACACAGTTACCTGCCTATGCTTGAGTTCCCCAACAAGTCAGACAGCCTTATCAGGCTCAAGTCCATACTTTGCTTTCTCTCCAGAGACCATAAACAGCATAGTTGCCCACAGTTAAATTACCACACAGCCCTTTCTAAACAAGCATTTATTCTGAAGGTAAAAGCATTGTAGAGAAAAACAATGAAAGAACTGAGAAATCCTAATAAGCTTACCAGAGATCACCCCCCCAATTACAACAAGGGCCCTGGCTGGTGATCAGGCCTTCAAACTCCACACAGAACAAGCACCCCATGAACTTCAGAGTCACTCCTGTATACTTTGGGCCTTTGATCTTCAAAACCTGAGAACAGATAATCAGCAGACCGGGATCACCCAGTCCTCAGGAAGTGGCCTCAGAGGACTGGGGGGTCTGCATAAGCAGAAGTCGGGGGGAACAGTGGAAGGGGTAATGTGCATTCACCTCCCCCTAGATATTTCCCAGGAAATCCACCTCACAAGTATTGCCCCCAAGTTCATTTTTGTCTGCCACTTTGCTCAGTTTAGTCCTTTTATAATCCAGGCCCACAATAATTCATAACCTTTGAATTTTATACAATTAGGGTGAACAGAGATCAAGTGTGAAAAGTCAGGACAGAAGGTGAGGGGTAACAGTCCTGAATATTGAGACTGTCTCTATAAAATCAGGACATCTGGTCACCCTAAATACAATGGACTCCAAAGATACTTAAACTTCATTCAATAAGATCTTCCAAATACAATGCAGGAAATTGCCATAACTGTCACAGTGTTTGTTCAGGTCCTCCGCAATATCCCTGAGATGCTTCCCATCATGGTTTGTAGTAGGTCTTCCTCACAGTCCCTTCACTAGCTGACTCTTCCACAGTTCCCAAAACAAAGGAGAACCAAACTTGTTATGAGAAACAAATGGAACAACGGTCCTGCACCAGGCCTACCTGCAGAGGCAAAACAGGGCCACAGGGCACAGCAAGCCCCCACACCCTCTTGGCCCCTGACAGCTGGCAGTTTGGCCCATCTGTCCCTCTGTCAGAACAGAGAGGCAGCCAGTCCTAATTTGAACATTGCAATCCCATGTTCCTGCTCCCCCCCTCCACCTTTGCAGTCCTTTCAGCTCCCATAAGCACTGCACACCCCCAATGGGAAACAGAGCAGGTAGGACCAGGAACCTGCAGGTCTGCCCATCCCCGCAGCCTTAAGAGATCTATTTCCTCTCTGAGTCAGTCACTAGTGAGCTGGGCTTTTCCTCTTTTATCTCCTCCCCCCAGGTTGGACACCTTGTACAGGTCTGACAGGGTTGGGCTGATTAGGCCCATTTGCTCTCAGTTAACCCCTTCCTCGTCAGTGTGGGGTCAGTGTATCCTATCACAGTTTTATGTTTAGATTGTAAGGTTTCAAAGGCAGGGGTCATCTTTTTCAGTATGTGTTTGTATACCACCTAGCACAGTGAAGTTTAGATCCATTACTGGGGCATCTAGCCTCTACTACAATGCAAACAATGTATAAGTATTTCAGAAATTCTGTTTCCTGTCCCATCTGGAACCCAGATCACAAAGGTGTTAAAAATGAAATATAATGGGGAAAAAAGTTAAACTAATATTTGATAACATTCAAAAATGCTCAAAAGTTCAGCAAAAGCTCAAGGGGGTAGGTGGGTAGAGAGGGAGGTTTATATTTCTTTTATATTAAATTATCTGTGTATATTTAGTACATTATTTAGCATATGCATTTAACCTGTGAAATACACATATTTCAATAGCCTTCCAGCTCCCACTTTTCTACTGTAGTTTAGGTGTGAAGAGAAAAGTTTGTTCAGTGTAAAGAGTTTGAACTCTAGCTGATATCAGCTTGCAAGAATTTTTTTTATACATATCATCTCTACTTATTTAATGTACCTTGTTTCACTGTTTTTTGTTTCACAATTTATTTTTAAGCAAAATTAAGACAGGGATAAAATAGGTTTAAAAGATTATAATGTGCTATGATTATAAAACAATGCATAAAGACAAAGAAAACCCTTCCCTTTCTCTTGCTCAAAATTCACCTATAAATGTATGAAGTTGGATTCTATAAGAAAAAATGTTGTGTTTTGTGTGTGTTGTGTGTGTGTATGTCACATTTTTTCTAACTTTCTCAGTTTTGATAATTAACATTTTTGTTGTTGCTGTTAATTTAGTGAATTTCATACTGGTAAAAAACTACCAGACCAGGGAATCATCATTCCCCTTATCGAATATAGCAAGCTTCCCACAACTGCATTCAAACAAACACCTCATCCCTAATCTGAAGGAATTTCTTCTAAGGTTACAGTAGCTCATTTTTTTCATCTCTATTAAAACCTTTGGCCTCTGTGTTGGTGTTGCCTACATGTAGGCCTATTAGTGAAATTTGACACATGTCCACTAGAACATAAAGTGGTCTCTCCAACCTATGCTAAATTTGAGCTAGTGTCCAATAGATAAATGCTCTGTATGCTATTTCCCAATCCCTAAGGCATCCAGCCTAGCTCTGTCTAACTGTGCTTTCCTTTTGATACTGGAGCATCTATTTGAAGTATTTCATTAGGAAAATCTTATTGAGAAGAGCAGATTGTACTGAAACAGTTTGTAAGGGATAAAGGAGATTGTCAGTAAGATTTATTAGGCCAAAGAGGAACATCAGGATAATGTTAGTGAGTGTGAGTCAACATATGCAGGGTTTGAAAGAAAAAAAAATACTTGCACTACATCTTGCATGCTTTTATCACAAGATTCATTGGCAGGCCACGATAATGACTGTGCATGAATATAATCTACTGGGGACTCAGTCATATGGTACATTTAAAGGGACGGTTGAAATGGTTATGAATAAAGAGACTTAGATGTTGCAGTCACACAGCTGGAGATGTAAGTATAGAGGATTTCTTTAAATGTATTAAAAACTGGGATGAAATGTTTGGAAACAAGAAGAGAATTCAGAAGGAAGAGCGATGCAGAAACACATTGAATTAAAAAAAGTTTCTCCCTCAAAAAGCAGCATTAAAATAGGTGAATGTGCAGTGAGAGGGCACTCTGGATAGAGGGCAGAAACTTGAAGACTTACTCATGAAAAACTTCCACTGAATTCAGTGGAAATATGAATGTTGGGACCAGCCTTGAGATAGATTTTTTTTGTAGGTTTCTGGTCAGTTTGCATTCGCCTGAGACACCATGGTGCCTCTTGAGGTTATACTTCCATGTCCTTCCACTGTCCCACATAGGCCTGGCTCCCAAGCCAGACTCCATCTCCCATGACTCATTGGAGTCTCTTGCTGATGTTGCAGTCCTGCATGTATCACCGGACTTTGTTTCAGGTTGATAAAATAAATTTAATTGTTTCAATTCAGGAATATCAGAACATTAATTTTTATTTAAAATGTTGTAACAAAATATTTCTGATTGAATTTTTTTCTGAAATTTCATTATGTGAAAAGTTTTGATACTTTGACTTTCCATCCTAATTTAGAATGAAGACAAAAGTCAGAATGTCAGAATTTCTCCCAGGAAGGGAATTTCATTTTTGATCAGCTCTAGAAAGGGATTTAACAGTAGTTGTGTAGGCACAAGTGCAGGATTTTATTCAGATAACCCAGGCTCAGTCAGATTTATTAGTCAAAGATAAATAGCTGTCCTCGGAAGCCAAAATATCTTACCACGTTATAAGTGAAACTGCGTTATATTGAACTTGCTTTGATCTGCCGGAGAGCACAGCCGTATCTTCCCCACCCCCACTCCCCGGAGTGCTGCTTTACCACGTTATATCTGAATTTGTGTTATATCGGATTGCGTTATATCGGGATAGAGGTGTACTTTACCAATCCAATCTGGAAAACAAAGGCTTACAGCATTCAATCTGTTCTGAAATTATGAGCTCACTTCTGCTCATTATATACTACCCTTGTTTACAGTTAAATGGAAGATTCACTTATCCCACACTATTACCTAGGATTCATGAGCCAGATCTGACCATTGTCTTGTTTTGAACATACTTTTCTAGAAGTCAGCAAAATTACAGACATCTGCAACTTGGCATAGTCTGCATGTTGGCTAAGCATCAACAAGACTATTCATCTTTATCTTGTCTTCCTGGTATATCTCTGTGCCTAGCACTGATATTATACCACTTCATACCAGCCCTTGGTTAAACAACCTAACAAAGTAAAAAGTGTCCTGGACAGAATTTAATATGAATATAATTGACAGTTATTCAAAAGCACACTTGATTTATTGACAATATTTGACTATTAGTATTGTCCAGCACAAAGGCTCCTGTGCTGCACTGCTACTACCTCAAACCTAACACATCTTTCTTAGCTAGTTTTTTGTGATGTTTTGCAAAGCATAAAAATGCCTTGCACAGATACCATCTGGATATTCATCTTTTGCGAGCCTCAACATATATCTTAATTTCTGACAGATTCCCCTTGGCTTTCTGCACATACAGAGATTGCAACCATATAATTTCCGTGCAGTTCAAAGTTATACAGTTTAGCATGAATATAAAAGCAATCTAAATATAATATACTCTACTTATTTACTACTAGCTACTTTCTTATGTTAATTACACAAACACCTTATTCAATCATACTTACAGTTAAAGCAAGGAAGTAATTTACATTTTTCTTAGTACATCTGCTTTTGAGAGCTGTTTTTACAGTCTTTTAGTACCACTCCAGTCCTTATATGGAAACTGCCATTGCAACATCAGCTCAATAGCTTTTAAGACAATATTTTCCCCTTTGGTCTAGCCACAAATGGTCTAGCCATTTTGACACTCTGGTTCAGTTTGCAATGGAGTGGGAGGAATGGGAGGAATTCATTATGGTTTAGATTTTGAGAGGCCACGACTGTTATTTGCTATATCTTTGTACAAATCCCAACACAATAAGCTCCTGATCCTTACTGGGGCTTCTGGACACAACAAGAATGTCATGGTAGAGCATCCATTTTTTTTACATAATATAATTGTGTCCCCTTTTTGAATTATTTGTTGCCTACTCTAATGCCCCTAGTCTAGAATTCAGTAATCAACCAGTCAATGAGAGTCCATTTTTAGAATCTGTTTCCTAAATCTGGTTACAGTACGTACACAGAGAAGCATGTAATCAGACGAAAGTGTACATTTGTACACAGAATAGAGCCCATGATAAATTTATGAATGGGATCATATGATGGGATTGTCTGGGATCATGGGGGACTGGACTTGATAATCCTTCTAGTCCTATGTCCTTAAGAGAAGTTACATAGAAAATGGTGTAACACAGCCAGGATCATATTTAAAACTGTCCTCCAGTGTGGTGTTGCAGCTCTGAATTCTAATCCCTTTCAAGGCCCTGATTCATCACGGCACTTAAGTATGTGCCTCACTTTAAGCACATGGGTAGTCATGCTGAACTCAATGGGACTGCTCGTGTGCTTTACACTAGGCACGTACTTAAATACCTGTGTGAATCGAGGCTCTACTACCTGATGTAGTCCTGCACATTTTCCACAATAAGAGGCAGAGTATTGCAACATCTGACAGGTTGTGTCAGAGGACAATAGCCAACTCACTAGGAACACACTTTGTGGAGTAGATAGCAGCTACAGTGGAATTGCTGAACTTAATTACTTTTTTAACATTTTATTTTACCAAGCAAAATCCATTGGCTTTGTGGCTGGGACAGCAGTGTTCATTTAACAACCCTCAGGTTATTATTAGATGTTCTTATCGCTACATACATTCATTGCAGAAACTTCCAAATAAATCAACATTTTCAAGTGTTACAGATGAACGTGCTTACAGCAATTTGGAAAATTAGGTTCAATTTGATTTGGAAATCTAGATTTTGACATGAAAAATTGTAAAAATTGTGTTGCTTCATTTAACGAATAATTAAACCAAAGTTAGGATAAAGTAATAACAAAACCACACAAACCCAGACTGTAATAGAAAAGATCCACCACCCCTTCACAGGGATGTTGGAAGTTTGCTTTTCAAATTAGTCTGATGCTGCAATGGAAGGCAAAGTATGCATTTAAATGAAGATATTTTGATGGGGTGAGATCCAAGGCACTTAAATTAGGTTTCAGCAACAGATTTGCTTTCGACTGAATGACATTTCATTGCTAAATTAGTTCTTTTTCTGTCATAGTGGAACTGAAAAGGTTAACGAGAAACTACAATTTACAGTAGAAAGTTACTTGAAAAATTGATTTATCTTTGTTTAAGAAGCCTTGTACTGCCTAGCAGGGGTTGTGTTTCTAAAGCACATTTGTTGGAGCTGTATACTTAAAGAGCATATTTACCCAGGCCAAGTCAGCATCAATCATAATTACATGTCAAGCACTCTTACCCTCAGTGTACGTACTGTAACAGCATGTCCTCCCGTTTGCTGTGGGCCCCCCTCAGTCTGCCACTCTGATTTGTCTCTGAGGGAGTGTGTTGGTAATTCTCTTGATATGAGGTCCACAGGAAAAGTACCCTCAAAGGATGCCAACCTGGACTTTCTCCTTGACAAATGCTGACTCAGTGACTAGGAATGATGTATTCAGTGGAAGTGGCAAAGACAAGGGAAAACTCATACAAGTAACATTCAAAACCAGAAAGAAATGGTTGGACCTTCTTATTTCCCGTTTGGATTACGACCCAATCTCGTTGTAGCATGTAACATACACTATTCCTTTCTTACAAGCCTAGTTCAAGATAAGGAGAAAAAAGAAGTTCCACACTGGGGGCATCTGACCAGCTTCCCTTCTGCAGAAAGACATGACTCAGCAATTTAATAATAGTTTATTGGGTATTTTTAACACCAGTCTCACAGAGAATTAGGAGGTCAAGTAAATGTTTGGGGATTTGCTATATGTATTAATTTAGGGCCTGATTCTGCCATCCTTTCTCACATTTAGCCGGGCAATCAATGGCACTTCTAGTGGAGTGAGATGGTACTGAATGTGAGTAAGGGTAGCAGAATCCAGCCCTTATGTTTTAACAATTTACTCATATCCTAACAAATCTTCCCCATTGCTTTTTTGAATTTTAATAAATCATGTAAGTACAGCTGTTTTTATACAGGAGGATCTGAGGAGGAGCAGCACATACAATGATTCTATGTTGATGATCTTATTCAGGAAAGCACTTAAGCATGTGTTTAAATCTCAACAACTGTAATGGAACTTAAGTGGCCTGTATGATTAAGGATGTCTTCCTAAATCGGAGCTTAATAGAGTACTTCCAGCTCCCAAGTTTTACTGACCAGAACTGAGCAGTTGGTGGAAAAAATGTAATTGTGATCATGTTTGCTAAATCCACTCATAACCTGATCTGAAAATATTTGTTCCTTTTTAATTTGATTTGTGGTGAGAATTTGGGCCATGAGTTTTTGTCTGCACAAGTGTTTAGTGAAGAGCTTTTTTATTTGTGTAAATACAGGTATTTGTGTACAATCAGAGGTATTTGTGCCAGAAGCAGTGGTAAGAAAAGATTGTGAGAAATTAGGAAAATATTTTAAAATAGAGCTACAATCCTGCAAATTTTAAATTATGTCCATGCTTAACTTTAGGCATGGTGTAGTTCCACTGATTTCACTGTGAGTAATCAAAAAACTACTCATAAGATTGAAGTTAAGCATGTATGCTAGGGTGACCAGATGTCCTGATATTATAGGGACAGTCCCGATTTTTGGGTCTTTTTCTTATATAAGCTCCTATTACCCCCCACCCCATCCCGATTTTTCACACTTGCTGTCTAGTCACCCTAATTGTGTGCAAATATTTGCAGGAGCAGAGCCTAAATACATCACCATGAACAGCAGTGAGGGGGAGACGGCAGACAAGAGGCCCCAATTTTGTCAAGTAGTGGGATGCCTGGATATAGCACTTTAGATATAAAGAGTACATTCCCATTTTATGCAC
This sequence comes from Mauremys mutica, assembly GCF_020497125.1. Taxonomy (NCBI): domain Eukaryota; kingdom Metazoa; phylum Chordata; order Testudines; family Geoemydidae; genus Mauremys; species Mauremys mutica. The sequence continues at coordinate 95,865,383 of NC_059073.1, forward strand.
ACCTGTGCAATCCCTTTGAGGCCTCTTGAGGAGATAATGAAAGCAGAATGTAGCCCATAAAGTGGGGTTAAAGGCTGGAAAAATATCTTAAAAAATCACTGAAATGTCAACAACATTTATTTTAATGTTATAATTTTGCCCTAAGATTTTAGGACTTGCTGCCCTTTTCTCACTAAAACTCCAGCTGTGCTGATTATAACGAGTCTTTATAACACATTAAATCATAGCTTTACTACTCACCAAGGAACAAATATGTGACACTATCCATTAACATGGGTGAAAGAGACCCAAAATGAGTGACGAGGAAGAAACACGGTATCATTTGTGATGAATTCCCTTAGAATATATAAAAGTTGGGGTCGGGGGTTATGACCTCAGTTTGAGGATTTTCCATTTCTAACACCATCAATTTATAGTAATAAACAGTAAATTTTCACTAGGCTTGTTTCTGATGAGGATAAACTTGGGTCAGTAATGAGCTGTGATGTACCACATAATGAGGCAAAGTTAAAGGTAAGTGTATATAAGATAGTACAACAAAGATTGTTCCTTGGTATCTGAATTCTCCATATGGTGGGCTGCAATGTTTCTTTGCATATATAATTTACTCTTTTGCTGAGGAGATTCAACTAAATTAATATATGTATTTTACCAAGATGAAATGAATCAAACGAAATATGAAATACAGAGAGTGGGATCTGGCTCACAAAAAAGTATATCACCTCCACAGCACATATCCTTACAGGCAAGATGGTGACTCCCTTATTCACATTTGTAAGCAGTTACACATAGAGGTAGTTCTATTAACTTCAGTGGGACTGCACCCATGAGGAAGAAGTTCAAAATCTGGCACATATAATTGTATATTTTTAAATCGATTCAATGTAAAATAAAGAAAACTAGAAATATAGTTTCTGTTGCTTTGGAATTTTGTCAGATTTTACAGAGCAGATTTTCAAGGGCATAAAGGGCTGCTAGGTGCCCAACTCTCATTGAAAGTCAATAAGATTTTTGTGGCCTAACTCCCCTTTGTCTTTGAAAATCACCCCTGTAGTATGGAAACTGTCTATCCCCCATGTGTTGTTAACAAAGGGGGAAGCTGAATGCAGGCTAAGTTGAACAAGTAGAACTTTCTTAAACCCTGTGCACAGCTCTGTCCATATGGCAGCATTGCCTTCAGCTCAGCTCCATTCATTCCCTGCTCCACTGGTGTCCCATCAATAATAGTCCCTTCTAGGAACATAGGAACCACTGAGTCTAGTTCCACTGATTGTGATACAGATACTGCTTTTTTATTGTGCTTCAACAATAAAGTAAAATATTGTCAGGTTAAAAACAAAAGAAAAAAATGGACTGTTAATGGTTAACTATATATTATTTGTGTTTTAGTGACTCCCACAATGTGCTTGGCATTGTCCATATACACCGGCAGCCAGTCTCTGCCATCAAGAGCTTACAGTCAAAGAGAGACACCACTAGCAGTCAGGGATACCTGTCGTGTACTTATAGGGTGCTAGTAATGCTAGCAATGCTCAGCAGCCTGAGGAAGGCAGAAGCATCTCTTAAGGCATTCCTGGGATACTTTCCAACATGTTGTGTATAGAATCAGCCTGCTCTCACTCTGCCTCCAGATCAATATACAGGGGCGGCTCCAGGCACCAGCACGCCAAGCGCGTGCTTGGGGCGGCAAGCCTTGGGGGGCGCTCTGCAGGTCACTGCGAGGGCAGCAGCCATGCTGCCTTCGGCGGCTGCCTGCGGAGGGTCCACTAGTCCTGCGGCTTCGGCGGATCTCCCGCAGGCTGTCGCCAAATTCGCGGAACCGGGGACCTCCCGCGGGCAAGCTGCCAAAGGCAGCCTGCCTGCCGTGCTTGGGGCAGCAAAATACCTAGAGCCGCCCCTGTCAATATATCTACTACAGAGGGATCTTTCAAGCCTTGGATATACACCACAGTAAAATTGGGTGGGCAGAGTGGAGAGAGATAAAACATGATGGCTCTTTGTTCATAAAGTACTGTGCTTACTTCACTTACAATAATGTGTAATCTATGGTCAGTTATTTCTTACCTAGCATTTCAAAGCCAATTTAAATAGATGAGCAAGTTCTGCTAGAAAATTGAGGAGCAACAGTGCAACCTTGGCACCAGGGGGACATGCTGAGCATTTTAGGGACTGCTTTAAAAATGTGTAGGATCCTTGTCAATGGAAGGTTATTATGGCCAGAAAAGCAACACAGTAAATAATAACACCTTAGTTCCATATTTATTTTATATTTATCATCCCCTATATCAAATATATTAAGTTTGGAAATTTTGATCAAGAGTCCCCTAACCAAGTTCAAAACCTACCTGGTTTTTTTTCTGCTTCATATATCATTAGTAACCACCACAGGTTAGCACTCTTCTCTCTGGAATCGGAGTTTATCTGTTGATGCCTGAAACTGAATTTGACACAGCTTGCTTGGCTGCTGCTATTGTATATTAACTTTGCTGGGCAAAAAGTAGTAAAGTGGCCCCCACTGAAAAAGGCTGAGGAGGTCAGTACGAAAGGCCATATGCACAGAGTTACTTTTCTGATTATAACTGAACTTGAAAAATTACTTAAGAAAATTCTGCTTTGCTCAATTCACAGCTTTCTTTGTGATGGTTTTTATTCTTTTGTAACTGTTTTCCACCTTATTGCCTACAAAGTTGCACAGAATTTGTTCACAAAGTGAAAGCTTGTGTTATAAGCTGAAGAGCAGGGAAGAAAGATTTTTGTTCCAAGAAGGATATGGTTGAAGATTTTCCATGCACTTATGTTACCCGCACAACCTAGGGCACCCCAGCTATATCCTACTGAGGGCTCAAGATATGACCCAGTCAATTTAGACACACCCATCATTTCCCTTTTGAGGGCTCGGGAAGTAAGGCACCTACTCATACCCATGGGGCTCAGGGAGAAACCTGATCTATTTAAGTACCTGCCCTTTCCCACGGGGCTCAAGGCTCTAGGGGTCTGCAGAACCTTTTCCCAGTGAAAGAGCTTTACACAGCTGTGCTCTAGACATCTATTTATTAGCAACACATACAGAATAAATATACCAAGCAAATCTCTTATGCTCACCACTCCCAATATACACATTTCACAAGATGGGCAGTCAGGATCCTCTCATCTGGGGGTTCCCAGCCATGCCTCTGTACATCACAGTTGTGCAGAGGGGTCAGAGTTCCAGCAGCTTGATGTTGAAGTGCAGTCCGGAAATGGTTTCCGAAGAGCATTGTTTTTCATTTACATCATATAGGTAAATCTAGCTACCTCCTTCCAATTCACTATCACATTATCCCCTAAGTCAGTGGTTCTCAAAGTCGGTCCGCCGCTTGTTCAGCATAAGCCCCCTGACGGGCCGGGCTAGTTTGTTTACCAGGCGCATCCATATGTTCGGCTGATCATGGCTCCCACTGGCCACCATAGCTCCCACTGGTTCGCCGCTCCAGGCCAATGGGGGCTGCGGGAAGCAGCGCGGGCTGAGAGATGTGCTGTCCGCCCTTTCTGCGGCCCCCATTGGCCTGGAGCAGCGAACAGCGCCCAGTGGGAGCCAGGATTTGCTGAACCTGCAGACACAGCAGGTAAACAAACCGGCCTGGCCCGCCAGGGGCTTTCCCTGAACATGCGGTGGACAGACTTTGAGAACCACTGCCCTAAGTAACAAAAATTTTACCCAGATACACACTGGCACCGATGTGTCCTCCTTCCTGCCAAAGTTTTTTACATTTAATCTTTCATGCCTAAATTGTAAGTTACTTGTGACCTTCTCCATTTCTGCAGATGACCAGCATAAATTCACTGGTTACCATTTGTTGAGTCTCTGTTTGCTCCCTAAAATTTCTCAGTGCCTGGGTGTCTCTATTTTACAACCTTGGTGGTTATAACTCTTGTTAGGGACATTCCTGCGGTGCGGGTGCTTTATCAGCAGCAGAATATTCTTTTTTCTTCCATTTTAGTGGGGAACTCCATGCGTTTTACCCTAGGCTGATTTAATATGCGGGGGGGGTGCTGATTAGGTTCCAGGCCTACACTTACATTTTCATATAAAGCCCACAAACACCAGTACCTCAGATTGAAGCCTGATTCAGGCTAAGTTGTGCCTTTAAGCAAAGACTTGAGTAATGGAAGGGGAGTAAGCAGAGTGTTCCCTCAGAGGATTGCTGATTCCTGCAGAGGGTGGGCACAACCATTCCTTCACTGTTTCCTGACTAATTGCTTCCACATGGGAGGACCCCGCATGCAGCCCCATCCGTAATACCTAAAACTGTGTACTAGGCAGGTCTTACCCAGCTGCACAGAGGCAGTAGGGTGGGGTGTTATTTCTCTTTATTCTTCTGCACAACCAAGTTAAGCTGGAACATGATCCAGTCCTCAGTTTGTCACAAAACAAAACTTTCCACAAAACAAAAATCAAGGGTTAAAGGTTGTCCATTTAAAAACATACCAAACCACCCCAACCCCATTAGCAAACCCCCTTTGCGAACTGAAGTTGCATTCTGAAATGAGAAAAGAACATATTGATTGTATGATAAAGTTTTACATCTGAGATGATGCCTGGGTCCAGTTCAGAAGCTTCTGTGTTGCATTATAGGGCTAGCAGAGAATGGTGCACATTTAATGATATCTCTTATATCTCTAATGCTTTGGAGAGCTTGAAGTCTAAAGATTTTCCTATCATACCTGAACTTTTGTCCCCTTTTCAACCCACATGCTAGCCAGCCAGACAAGGTGCTTCTATTCAAAAGTACATCAAAATGCATCACCACATTACAGTAAACAGGAATGCAGCAGTGCCAGGATATTAAAGGGTTCTGGTTGTAGTCCCCTCCCCCCACCTTAAATCAGTCAGTTCAAATTCCCTTGAGTGTGTCAGGAGGAAGCCCAGGACTCTCAGTCAATCACAGCAGGACGTTATCCTTGGAACTGTCAGCTCTGGGATTATTTATTTTAAAAGATCTGCTACAGTATTAACTACACTGAAGGAAAAAATAAAGTGCCCCTGCTATTAAAAAATACAGCATAGTCCTGATGTATTGTTGTACTATTCTTACAGATATTTTCCCCAAAGAAGTCCAACAGCTTATTATACACTTTCTTTCCATTTTCCATCTGCACTGATTCTTTCTCAGTTCAGTTCTTCATTTATCCCCTCCACACCCAGAACTGGTCATTTGGAATTCCCATACACACACCCTCAAAAAAAATAAAAAATAAAAAATCAACCTAATTTAATTACTGTGTTGGGTTCTTTTTTTTAAATGTTTCAAATTAAAGAATGAAATCTTTACATCAACATATTGCTGTGCATGACTGATACTCCTTCGTCTCTCGTCCTTTTTGCCCTGGAGAAGTCCCATTAGGAAAAAGAATGTGTTGGACAACCTAACATTCTTTTATCTGTGTCTTTTTTTATTGTTATTATTTATACCAGCTAAGCTGCCGTGGCAGATCTGTGTTTGTCTGGATAAAGTATTCACTGAGTCTCTCGCATCCTTTTCCTGGAAGAACTGACTTCACAGAAGGTCTAAGCTTTGCAATGTCAGAGTGTTGTTAATATCTCTTCAGTAAACTCTTAAGTGAATCTGACAGTTGATAGTGATTATTAACCTTGCACTGAACCAGTAATTAATCCATTCAGGCTGTACAGGGAAAAAAAAAAAGCTAAAGCAAACTTGAGTGCTCTGGCTCAGTGATTCTGCTGAATCCAAGTGCCTTAGTCTGATATTGTTTTAACTCATTAGCATTCACTATGTAATCTGGAGATTTAATTCATTACATATATCATTTCCCTATAGCCCATACACCCATTTTAAATTCCCAAAACACATTTTTTCCTCTACGCATTTCAGTCTTGGCAGAAGAAAATGAGGTTAAGGAAATAAATATCTGAGGGGGGATGCTGTTTAGAGGGTGCTAGGGAAATCCTACACCTTTGGGAGAACTATTAAATTCAATAGGCTTGCCCTGGGTGCGAGTAAGGGCAATATTTGGCCCCATGTATGTTTAAGACAATGATTTATATTCCTTATAGAACTGTATGGCTGATGTTGTGTTTTTACTATGGTGCCAGATATTTGTGTTCACAGATCATTTCTAAGCACGTTATTTGGGAGAGGGCGAAAGCATTAGTCTTAAGAGAACAAAGTTTGATCTATTGAAATCACCTTTGAACCATTTGGCTTCAGACCCACTCCATTTGATATGATTATCCAGCCACAGGATGGGATATAAAGATCTCAACTCCCTGTAGCCACAGTGAAAGCAAGTTCATATAAAGAAAACCTGACACGTACTATGGTCCTTGATGGACTTACTTCCACGTTTACTCACAAGTTACCCAATAATATCCAAATAACACCACAAAACTCACCTTGCAGCGAAAAACTTATTTTACAACCCTGCAAACCCCTTTTGGGCCCTTGCATCTCCTGATGAAGTTATGGTTGTAAAGCCTCATGAAAATCCTCCATTCTTCTAGGCTAACTTGCGTTTGCCTCACACTAGTTGCTTTGATGTTTTTGTTTATGGCTGCATAGATGACTGACACACCTAGTAGAATTTTCTCTGTCTGTATGAAGAAGAGGCTGGTATCTTTGGCCATCTCGTTGCTTCCGATGTTCCCCCTGCTTGTTGGTATATGTTACCACTGTATAATTGTCTGATTTTTCCCTGGTTGGTCTGATCCTGGATTAGAAAGGCAGAAGAATCAAATGAGTCATTGTTGCTTCTAGTCTGTTGATTGTCTATTATTTTTTTTCTTTGACAAGCTATTGTCTCAAGCTTTTGTGACAAACAACACCATGCTGTCCAGGCGAGTTTCCAAACTTTGGAGACCTTGACCTATGGTTAGGCTCTTCCACGCTGCAGTTTCAAGAGAACAACAATTTCAGAGATTCTGCTTGATTAGTCATTACCTGAAAGATTTTCTAATAATCATTTATTTTATTAAAATGTTGTCCAAATTATTTTGAAAACACAGATAACGGGGGGAGTGTAAAAAGTAGAATGATAGAATATCAGGGTTGGAAAGGGGGTGAGGAGGTCAACTAGTTTGACCCCATACTCAAAGCAGGGCCAATCCCCAGACAGATTTTTACTCCACTTCCATAAATGGCCCCTCAAGGATTAAACTCATAACCCTAGGTTTAGTAGGCCAATGCTCAAACCACTGAGCTATCCCTCCCCCTTAGTAAGCTGAATCCATCAAAAATTTTAGAGATGATTTCAGACTGACTTATAGGTCTATCAGGCATATGGAGTCTGATCTGCAGTTAATAAAAAGACTCCCATTGACTTCAATGGGCTTTGGCTCAGGCACGTGGCACCTACAGATATGATGTGGACTATACAGCTCAAAAATACCAGTCTAGTACACTGGAGCAGAATTCTTTTTTAAAAAACATTGTAAAAAAATGAAAGAAAATAACCTCCTTCAGGGACTGAAATACTGTTGGATAATATGAACTGGCAAGTGGCAACACTGAAGTCATTTGGGCTGAATGTATTAGATGTCAAAAAGCTATAATTAATTTTAGTGGTTGTTTAACAAAATGTGCTCTCTGCATGCTGCACTCATTTCTCTTTTCCTTTGTTCCTTTCTGTAATTGCTTGCATATTTATCTGTAGTCTTTTTGATCTCATAGGTATGGTCTGTTTTGCTAAGTGCTTTTTTTTTTTGCTATATATATATTTTTAATTTTTCTGTATTACCTTTGGTAAAAAAAATAATTATCAAAATCCATGCTGTTGTGATGTTCTGCTGCTGCTGCTGTGATGCTTCACCTTGAAGTTCTTTTCACTCTTAATTTTTCATGTCTCTGAACTCTGGGACTGTATTTAAGGGCCAGCAATTTCAAAGGAGTCGCACTCCCTATTGGTTCACCAGATTTGAGATTCTCTCATCCTCTGGCTAGAGGAGATAGACACTATTTCAGAGACTAAGGAGGATCAAATTAATCTCTGATAAGGTCAGTGCATCAGGGTTGAATTTTCCACCTCCCTCCTTATGTTGTATTTGTGTTTGTGTCATTGCAGGCAGCTCCCTGGTGCATTAAAGTGGTGAGGTTCCAAAATAATCCCACATATCCCTTCAAAAGGCCTGCTTCTCTACTGTCTTGCACCTTGTATATTACATTGCACCTGTGCAAGGTGTAAATGCTACCAATTCTGCCCCAGGCTTTGTATCTGTATCCCATTGAAGGTGATGGGATTACACACATGCATTCAGGACAATAATTTGGTATTAACGTGTTATGGGTCTGTTCCTGCACAGTGTTAAGCACCTCTTGCAGGTTAGAGAAGCCTTGACTCACAACAAACACAAAGTTCCCTGTATTGTGGATCAGAAACTGATAGCAAATGTTCTGCATGTGAACAGTGGATAAGCCTTTTCATTTTATGTGCTAGTTGCTGACACTCCTGGCAACACAACTCATAAATTTTAATGAGCCACAGCTAATATGTGTAATTAAATGGCATGTTTATTGTCCACCTTTGGAATATTATTAAATAGCACATCATCCAAAGCCTATTTTAGGACCAGATTGTGCCTAACCACTATATATCAGTAATTTTAGTAACCAGTGCTACTACTAAGCTGTCACAATGCATACAAGAGTAATTCCTAGATAAAGAGTAAGTGGCTCATGCTCAGTCTGAGCAAGACTGAAGCAATGCTAGCTGGGAGGGAGCAATGCTTTGAAGAACTCTCCAGGACACTGTTCTACCCTTTCATTGAAGTCATTCAACCCATTTCTCAAAGTGATGCAGTGCATCAGAGTGTTCGTTGACTCAGGGCCACCCAGAGGATTCAGGGGGCCTGGGGCAAAGCAATTTCTGGGGCCCCTTCCATAAAAAAAGTTGCAATACTATAGAATACTATATTCTCGTGGGGGTCTGGGGCAAATTGCCCCTCTTGCCCCCCCGCCCCCTCCACCCGGGCAGCCCTGTGTTGACTCATCTCTGAGCATAGATGATCAGGTAGCATCAGTGATTACAAAAAAAAACCTTCCACCTCCAGGTTGCAAGAAAACTTCATGCTTCCTCCCAAATGAGAACCTAGCCACAGTGATCTATGCCTTAGTCATATCCATGCCTTAGTCATATCCAACATAGATAAATGTAATTCACTGTATCTGAAGTGGAAAGTAAGAACAATGCAAAGGCTTCATTTTTTTTGCCAAGTGCAGCTACCCACCTCCTCCATGGATTAGGCTGCTTGAGCACATCAAATGTGAGCTCCAGTCTCCCTACTAGCTTCCGCTGCCATTTCAATGCCTTTGTCCTGATCTTCAAAGTCCATAAATAGGTACAGCTTCCCACTTACATTAGGGAGTGAATCTCAGGTTATAAATTGTTGAGACAGCTACACTCTGGGACAATGAAGATCACAAAGTCAAGAGCGAAACATTTGAGACCAGTAAATAAGACACTTTTCAGTCATTGGGTGATTGGTTGGGGAATGAACGAAGTCTGACTGCATCTCGCTCACACTGCAAAACCTTCCTCTCTGAAAATCTTTCCCCCATAATTAGAATGACATTCACAACATCAGCCCTCTTCTTTCCCCACAAGCAAACAAACAAAACCTACTCCAGTAGAAGGTTTTCACGACTAGAGATCCACTAGGAGCATTGCTATGCTAATTAACCTAGAAGGCACTCACATATTATAAATGCCTAAAACGGTACGATTTACATTTCAGCCACTTACAGTCTGTTTCCAAACACTTGACTCTTCCTTTGCTTATGATTTTCACTCAAGCTGCAGTTTAAAGAACAAATAAACAAAAGACAAACGTCTTTAAAAAGATTACTTAAAAATAAACACAGTGAACTGAATAGAAATATCTATCATCACTCATTTATGGATAATTGGTAGACTTTACTCACCTGAAACGACATATGAGCTTTGATGTCATCTATAAACATGTGAAAATAACACCCTATTTCAGCCTAGTCCACTCTAGTTTAATGCCTTTTTACTGTGTGCGAGTATGTGTTTTTGTACATAGTGATTAAAAAATTCCTTCTGGTTTGAGAGTTATTCCCTATTGTTACAATGGAGAATACTTGTGGAAACTGTTTGTGCTTTTCTTTCCCTGGCACTTCCAGAACAAGTTTTCTAGGTGTGACCATCATAGTATTCAAATATGGACAATAAATATGTCTTTTCATTAAATAATGTTAGGTGAGGTTCCATACAGTTTATAAACTGAGTTTTTGTTTGTGTAAATATGTGATTTATTCAGCTCCTTAAAAAAAAATTGCACCACAGCTAACAAAGAGCATATCTATAAGATCTAATTTTCAATATAGCTATTTAGATAAAACTTGTAAGGCTACCTGTAATAGTGCAATCTGATCACTTTCTACACTGATCAAAGCACCAGTAACTCCTTTTCATGGTCGTTACTCACTGCATGGGAGGATGCTGGGAAGCAGACAGGGTGGAGGCCAGCCTACTGCAGTAGCACCAGGGGAAAAAAAGGTTGCTACCGCTCCATTCAAGATTTCCAGGAAGTGTTTCTTTTGTTCTTATAGATAATCAGCCTCCCACGCTCTCTTCTCCACAAGTCCCACATCCCAAACAGGCTCACTGAAGCTGCAGATCTATGTAAGGAGATTAAACATAGTATACAAAGTGCTATGGGATGAAAAAGAGATATATGAAGTAATATTTAAAGTTCTATAAAATGAAAGTCTTCTTAAACTAAACGTCAGCCTTCCATCTTGAAAGACGAGTGTGTAAGACCTAAAGCAGTTCAGTTACTATATATTGTGCTGCAGCATCATGAGTGGCTATAAAGTCCAATTCACAAGTAGCAGTCCTTGCCACAGATAATGCAGGGGTAAAGAGCTGAGCCAGAGGTAGCCAGCACACTACTAGCACTTCTTAAACTACACTTATAATTAAGAAGTAGAAATCACCTGGTGTTGAAAAAGCAGAATGACAATCTTTTAGCTGGGGAAGGTTTGCAACAGGCAATTTTTAAACCAACATGCACTTCACCTTCACTTCAGCCATTTCAAATTGCTTGTCTGTACAACAAATCTAGCTCACTCAAAAGCTTCTGTCCTCCTCTTACTTGTTATATTGCTCTGCATCATCCAGTTTCTAGGCAATTTAATTGTTTCTTCACAGTATGTAAACCATTTAACTTCTCCAGCAATGTGGAGAAATTAAACTCACGATGGACCCAGTGGCACAGATGATAAACACCTGCCCACACACTACAGCAGGGAATTACTCACATTCTTTAAGAGGGGTAACATTCTCACTGTCACAGAGTTACAGATTTTTAGGGGGAAATGGTGACTGACAGGTTTTACTTGTGCTGGTCAAACAATTTTCTACAAGTCGCAGGCCAGGATCTGCCATACATTCTAACACTGAATACTTCATTCTTCTCTGAATAGTCCTGTTGACTACTGTATAGGGGCAAACTGGGAGGCAAGTGAGGTGAATTCCAGCCAATTGGGACAGGTCAGGGAATAATGTACTGATCAATATGTATAAGGGATCAGAAACTTACCCAATATTTGTTATGAATTTAGCCCTTTTATCGGTGAGCAAAGTGTGTTTTAGCCAATTATTATACTCTGTGATTTAGTTCCAAATATAGTGGTTAGTTGTAAGTGTAATCATTTATGATGTTCACAAACTATTTGCTTCAGGTATTTCTTATTCCCTATGGGCCAGATTGTGAAGCCCTTACTCACAGGGGTGTGCACTTAATACCAGTGAGCCAAGCCCTATCAAGGACACAATATTACCCCAGCAGCCAAAAGTGAAGTCTCTTTTAAAGCTATAATGCAGTTCAGTGGTGAGCTGCTAGAGAGTGCTTGAGAGCAATGCAGTCTGCTTTGCACCTTCCCCTGGAGAATGAAAGCAACATCTGGTTTCTGACAACTTCTGTAGTCATGAAATGAGAGATTTATGAGGTTGGATTTGATCTCTGGCCTCCCATGAGGTAGGGTGTGTTGCATCACCAGGCAGAGCTAATTTAGCTTCCTAAAGGTGAACTTCAAAGGCTTTATATTAATAAATATTCAGGGTGCTTTTTTTTTATGCTAGTTAAGAGAATGTGTGTAGACTTAACATTACAAATACATTTGATTAAAAAAAATACCTGAAAATCAATTGCTCTTTTACCTGCCTAAGTTCAGAATTTTTTTTTCTGTAACAATTAGTGACCTCACCCATTGAATCAGTGCCACCTGTGCAATTTTGGGTGGCTGTGATGCTATGAACACTTGTAAACATGGAATCCTTAGGCCTTAGCACGTACGTAAGAGGCCAGTACTTTGAGGAGCTGAGTGCTTCCTGCAAGATGGTGCAGTGAAGGGAAAGTGAGAGCACACAGCTCCTCACAGGATCAGTCCTTATGGGAAGGACTACATTGTTTTCAAACTTAACCGTTTGTAATTGTTTGCAGTTCATATGTCTTGGAGCAAAAGTAACGAGGCTCTGCACCGTGAACTCTGGTGAGATGATATCCTTTTCCTGCCATAGAAGCAGTCATCAGGCTGCAACTTAGTCCCACTGCAGCTGCTCGTTGAGCCTCAGCTCCTCCGGCACTCTAGCACTATGCTAGGTGTGGGTTTTGGCCCAGGAGATGTACATAGGCGTGGATCAGGCTGCCCTTTTTCAGGCCTGCTCACAATGTCACCTTCCTCATGAGCATAGTCAGGGCTAGTGTGGCTACCTCTCTCTACAATGTGCTCTGCCTGCACTTCCTGTCTCCTTCTTCCACATAGCCCTTCTGTGGAGGCTAAGCATGTAAGGGTCTAGTGCAGTCCTTCTAAACTTTGGTGAATATCACCATTTGGGAAGAGTTGGATTAAGTCTTAGGCACTACAGGCCCATGCCTAGCGACCTAGCTCCAGGAATCACGGTATAATTAAAAAAGAAAAAAAAAATCTGACTCACATGGTTCTCAAGGAAAGTGTGAAAACGTGACCTGAGTGTAACGGACTAATGGAACCTGAAGCAATAACTCAGGAAGTACTCCATACATCTGAACGGGGTGTTAATTGCGAGACCCACTGCTTGTGGGAGGCCCATTAACACCATCCCAGCAGATTTCTGTTTGTTGCAAGAGGAGGAGAATACTGTGAGCCTGGTCTAGTAGATGCATCCCAGCTGTGGTAAGCGCTGAATGGGACCAGCCCCTGTTTCTGTTCGACCTTCCTGGCCAGGAGGAAGAGGGGAAAGTTCACCTCTTCTGCTGTTCCCAAAGGGAGGGGAGCGCCTGGTGCTGCTGCTTCCAGGGTACAGAGGAAAAAGGGGAGAGTCTCCCCACCATTGTCACTCCAAGTGGGAATGGGGCCATAGAATAGAGCCAGGCCTGGTGTGTGTGGGGAAACGGGAGGAGACATGTCATGGTTTGCCTGTATCCCCAGGCTGTCTTAATCTAGGCCTGCCTTAGTATATGACTCTGAAACATTCATTTTTTGGAGTAGCACTTTATTGCATGCACTAGTCCCATTGAAAGCAATGGGACTGCTCTCAAAGTAAGGTCCTACCCATTGGAGTAAGAGTATCATAAACTGTCTCTTAATGATTTTGGATATAAAATAAGTTTTCTTTTAAGGCTGCCAAGCTTTGTAAGTCACCTGTACATTAACAGAAATGATTTCTTCAGGCCTCTTTCTGAGCATTTTGCTCCTCCTCCCCGTTTTTTAATTATCTTAATTTTCCAAAATGCTTTATCACAACACTTTTCTTTATTTACCTGTCTTTAATTGAGATCATTTCACTGGAGATATTACCCACTATGAGGATTATAAATGGCCAGGTTCCTTTCCATAAAGCTGTTTCAGCAGGCTGTCGGACATGAGATTTATTCACATGCTGTAAGGTCAGAATTAGTTTCTCCATAAAAAAGGTGATACTTACTTTACTAAGAAATAGTGTGAGTTGTCACGCTGGGTAATGTGTTGTTTCTTGATAATTAGTTCAAAACAAGCTTGTAGCTGCTTCAAAGCACATTTTAAATCAGACCACACTAAGGGGTCTTTGGGGATGCATCAGTAACCATTCAGTGTAAGATTAAGAAGCTGTGGATGCATATTACTCAAATATTTATTTTCCCAGTATATGAGTTATAAGGATATATTGAATCCACTTGGATCTAAGAAACATGAACTGAAAAGCTTTAATGTGCTACCTTTCAAGACTTGAATTCAAATTTTATTCTGCAGCAGATTATCATTTTAAAAACACCTAAAACTTGGTCTTGTATTCTTTAGGCATCAGCCTAATAATTAATAATTAATATAAGGTCTTTATCATCAGCTGAAACAGAATTACAAATATATGCACTGTAAAAATGATTAACAAAAGAAATAGTATTTTTCAGTTCACCTTATACAAGTACTATAGTGTGATTTCTATCCTGAAAGTGCAATTTACAAATGTAGATTTTTTTTTTGTTACATAACTGCACTCAAAAACAAACATCCTTTGGAATTGTGGTGGAAGCATGACAGGACATATGAATCTTTAGCACATCTGGCACATAAATATCTTGTAATGCTGACTAAGTGCCATGTGAATGCCTGTTCTCACTTTCAAGTGACATTTTAAATAAGAAGCAAACAGCACTATCTCCCATAAATGTAAACAAACTTTTTTGTCTTAGTGATTAGCTGAACAAGAAGTAGGACTAAGTGGAATTATAGTCTTTAAAGTTTTATATTGTTTTATTTTTTAGTGCAATTATGTAACAAAAAAATTACATTTGTAAGTTGCATTTTCATGATAAAGAGATCACAGTCTAGTACTTGTATGAGGTGAATTGAAAAATACTATTTCTTTTGGTTATCTTTTTACAGTGTAAATATTTGTAATAAAAAATATAAAGTGAGCACAGTGCATTCTGTGTTCTGTGTTGTAACTGAAACCAATATATTTGAAAACATAGAAAAACATCCAAAAAATGTATAATAGATTTCAATTGGTATTCTATTATTGTTTAACAGTGCAATTAAAATTGTGATGGTGATTATTTTTTTAAATAATGTGACAGCCCTAATTTAAATGTAAAGTCCCAATCTACATTCTCTTAAGAATATGGGATCTTACAGGATTTTAAAAAATATATTGCAAATGAACAATTTAAGAGACATACCTATTCATTTTGAAAATACTTTCATTTTGGCTGGCTATAGACCCAGGGATTTTACTATTTCCTAAGGAAATGCTACTGCTGTTAAATACTGAGCATTTATGTGACTCTTTGTATTATGAATTATCAAATGTAGCTTGTTTGAGTCCAATTGACTCATTTTATTGATTTATTGATAAAGATTTTATATCCAAGTCCCTTGGTGTGGCTTCCTTGGTCAACTAAGCATCAGGTTCCCATGTACACACCATAGAACTGGACAGTCTCTACAGTCATGGGACTAATGACTAGCTGAATTGCAAAGTTAATCAAGAAAAGCACAAAATATTCTCAGTACATAAATCAAAAGAATCACATGGAAGAAAATAGTAACATTAGAATGGCCATATTTTGTCCAATCAATTATCCATCTATCCCAGCATTCTGTCTTCCAGCAGTGACCGGTGTCAGATGCTTCCGAGCAAATGCACACAACGGCAATTACCAAGTGATCCATCCCCTATCATCCAGTCACAGCTTCTGCAGTCAGAAGTTTATGGACACTCAAAGCATAGGGTTACATCCCCAGCTAATAGCCATTGATGGACATATCCTCCAAGAATGTATCTTATTCTTTTTTGAGCCCAGTTATACTTTTGACCATCACAAATCCCCTGGAATCCCCAGGTTGGCTGTCTGTTGTGTGAAGAAGTATTTCCTTAAGTTTGTTTTAAACCTACAGCCTGGGTTTTATAGATTTCATTGGGTGAACCCTGTTTCTTGTGTTATGTGAACAGGTAAATAGCACTTCCCTATTCACATTCTCCACATCACTTACGATTTTATAGACCTCTATCATATATCTCATTAGGCATCTCTTTTCTAACTTGAACAGTTCCAGTCTTTTTAATCTCTCCTCATATAGAAGCTGTGGCATAAGCCTAATCATTTCTGTTGCCTTTCTCTATAACTTTTCCAATTCTAATATGTATACATATTAAGATGGGCAACCAGAACTGCATGCAGTATTCAAGGTGTTGGTGTACCATAGATTCATAGAGTGGCATTATGATATTTTCTATCTTATTCCTTTCCTAACGGTTCCTAACATCAGCTTTTTGACTGCCAGTGCACTTGGAGCAGATGTTTTCAGAGAGCAATCCACATTGACTCCAACATTTCTTTATTGACTGGTGTAGTGAGGAGGCATGACCTCCCTCTGAGGCTGACCAGGAGGAACCACTCTCTGCCTCCTGGTGGCTCCACTCAAGATGGGTCCACTCCATCCCCCATTCTGGAAGCAGAAGGTCAGGACAGTAAGTATAAGAGGTGAGGCCTCCATCTTAGGTGGGCCAGAGCCAGGTACCTCTACCTTGCTGCCGAATACTCAGAGGAACTGCTGGGACTGCCATCCACTGAGTACCCCAATGAGAAGGAGGACCTGTGAATCACAGAGCCCTACGAAGAGAGTGGGGTAGGAAGTAGCTCAGAAAAAACAGACATTAATCTGGGTATAGTACTGGGATTTGAGTCAGAGTGCTGTAGTGCAGATCCAGTGGCGGGATCACTCACTACTGCAAGGGCCTGGGGCTGGTTCCCCCTCCCCCGTGCCCTAAAATGTCAGGTCCCTAGTCCTAGTCCATTAACTGCTTCTACACCTGCTAATTCCCTGCCAATTGATTATCGATAGCTGGGTTGCGTAGTGAGACTGAGTGGCATCCCTCTGACTCTGGCCGGGAGGAACCACTTGAAGCCACTACAGCGATAACAGCTAATTTAGAACCCATCATTTTGTAAGTATAGTTGGGATTATGTTTTCCAACATGCATTAGTTTGTACTTTTCAACACTGAATTTCATCTGCCTTTTTTTTTTTTCCCAGTCAACCAGTTTTGTGAGATCCTTTTGTAGCTCTTCATAGTCAGCTTTGCACTGAATAATCTTGAGTAACTTAGTATCATCGGAGAACTTTCCACCTCATTGTTCACCTTCTTTTCCAGATCATTTGCAAATATGTTGAACAGTACAGATCGCTGAGGGACCCCACTATTTACCTCTTTCCATTGTGAAAACTGGCCATTTATTTCTACCCTTTGTTTCCTTTTAACCAGTTAAAGATCCATGAGAGGATTTTCCCCTTATCTCATGACTGCTTACTTTGCTTAAGTATCAGAAGGGTAGCCATGTTAGTCTGGATCTGTAAAAGCAGCAAAGAGTCCTGTGGCACCTTATAGACTAAGGGTTTGGCTACACTGGAGAGTTGCAGCGCTGGTGGTGGGTTTACAGCGCTGCAACTTACTCACCGTCCACACTTGCAAGGCACATACAGTGCTGCATCTCCCTGGCTGCAGCGCTGGCTGTACTCCTGCTCTGCCTCGGGTATAACTATTGCAGCACTGGTGATGCAGCGCTGCTCCGCCAGTGTGGCCACCAAAAGTGCTGTAATTGGCCTCTGGAATTTTCCCATAATGCTTTTAACTAAAGAACTCTCTTTGTTTTGTTATGATGCCTCTCTTTGTTTTGTTGTGAACTCGGGGCTCCTGGAGCTGCTTATCTAAAAAAACAAACACAGCTACTGTTTGCTGTGAATGAGGCAGGCAGGGGGATGAATGTCTACAGCTAGTGTTTGCTTGAGGAGAGAAACAGCATGGGGGGAGAGGGGGGGAAAGGGAGTCCGTCGGAGCAGCTGCTTATCTGGTCTGCAGGCTATTTGCATTTAAGAGTGAATGAGGGATCGGGGAAATGGTCAGAATTTGCAAGGCAGGGAGCTGACACAGTGGGAGCATGAACGAGGAGGTGAGAGGAGCCAAGGGTTGCACTGATATCGCCTTGGGCAAACTTAAAAGAAAGGAAGGGATCGGAACTTGCAAGGCAGGGAGTTGACACACAGCGCTTTCCCTACACAGCTCCAAAAATCCACTCTCTCTCTCCCCCACACTCCCTGTCACACTCCACTCCACCCCCCTCTTCTGAAAAGCACGTTGCAGCCACTTGAATGCTGGGATAGCTGCCCATAATGCACCACTCCCAACACCGCTGCAAATTTTGCAAATGTGGCCACACCCCAGCGCTTTCCCTACACAGCTGTACGAAGACAGCTGTAACTCCCAGCACTGCACACCTGCAAGTGTAGCCAAGCCCTAACAGACAGGACTCTTTGCTGCTTTTACTTTGCTTAAGAGACTTTGGTGTGGGACCTTGTTGAAAGCTTTCTGAAAGTCCAAGTACATACTTGTCCACATGCTTGTTGACACCCTCAAAGAATTCTAATAGATTGGCGAGGCATGATTTCCCTTCACAAAAGCCATGTTGCCTCTTCCCCAACATATCATGTTCATCTATAAAGCGACAAAGAGTCCTGTGGCACCTTATAGACTAACAGACGTATTGGAGCATAAGCTTTCATGAGTGAATACCCACTTCGTCAGAGGCATGTAGTGGAAATTTCCAGAGGCAGGTATAAATATACAGGCAAGAATCAGTCTAGAGATAATGAGGTTAGTTCAATCAGAGAGGATGAGGCCCTCTTCTAGCAGTTGAGGTGTGAACAGCAAGGGAGGAGAAACTGCTTTTGTTGTTGGCTACTTCCGCCCTTGGTGTTCACACCTCAACTGCCAGAAGAGGGCCTCACAGCTTCCTGTCAACTGCTGGAAATGGGCCATTTTTATTACCACCACAAAAAGTTTTTTTTCTCTCCTGCTGGTAATAGCTCACCTTAACTGATCACTCTCCTTATAGTGTGCAAGGTAATACTCATTGTTTCATGTTCTCTCTCTCTCTCTCTCTCTCTCTCTCTCTCTCTCTCTCTATATATATATATATATATATATATATAATCTTCCTACTGTATTTTCCACTGCATGCATCCAATGAAGTGGGTTTTAGCCCATGAAAGCTTATGCTCAAATAAATCTGTTAGTCTCTAAATTTCCACAAGTACTCATGTTCTTTTTGTGGATACAGACTAACACAGCTGCTACTCTCAACCCTTTCAGGTTCTTTTGAGTCCCAATGCTACAAGGCAGCACAGTCAAACAATTATCCTGACCCACTTCTTCCTTCCCAGCAACAATTCACCTATCTCCAACCAGCTCCACAAATCATTTCCCTATACCAATTTTAAGGTGTCTTCAAAGCTGAGGAAGCTAACAAGTTACCAAACAGGAAAAACTTGGTCTTTTTAAAAGACTAGCTAGAGTAGCTAGAGGTAGCAGTGAGAGCCGAAAACTTTCCTGACACAGTGGACAGGCCCCAAACTGCTCCAGTAGCCCTGTCCCAGGAATAGAGCACAGCAATCCGGCACGTGCACTACTGCTTTATTTTGAAGGTGGGACTGCAACCATTTAACAATACCTCCTACATATCCTGAGAATGGGTCCCCAGAAAACATCAAAACAGAGTTTGAAAGGATGGCAGAGTACTAAGCCAATCTCCTTCCCTCAAACAACCCTACAAAAGAGAGTGTCCCACAGCTTCGTGAGGAGAGGGAACAGCTATATAGGGAATGGAGGGAGGAGTTCTAAAGTAAGCCAAAATATAAAATTCAGACCAGGTAAGCAAATCTACCATAAGCTAATGTTCAACATTTGCAATAAAACCTGATGCCAGGTGAAATTTAACTGGTCTTGCGCTTTGTTTATATACTTTCCACAGTTCTATGTTTTGGGGGAGCAGACTTATTTCTATAGGAATAAATATTATTCTTGCAGAAACAGCTCTATTTCTATTATTTTAGGTATGTATATTTGAGAGTCAGGAATTATATTATTATTTTCTGCTCTCTTGATGATAATAAAATTAGCAAAAATAATGCTTTTCATTTAAGCAGCACCTTTTACCCAAGGATCTTATAGTACTTTACACAGTTATTAATAACTTTTATGACATTTTGTAACCAAATAATAAGGCTTTTCACTTGATTTCTGCAAAATGTACCATTCCACTCCATTTATATAATCAGCTTTGGTTTGCAACAAAGGAAGGTGAAAACACTCTGCTTTCAAATGACCAGTAATTGGTCCATGTATACAAAAAAAGTTCACAGTAATTTCCAAAACAGGAAGACCTGGTGCTACTTTAGTTATTGTTCATGTTAATTACATTCCTCAAACCGAGAAACATGGAAGAATAGGGAGTAATAAGAAATGCTTAAATGATGATCAAATAAAGGGGAAAAGTGAGCAAACATTGTTGCCTGAAAAACACAGGTGTAGTGTAGCCTGAGCATAGCTATAGCGCACTGTTCTCACCCACAGTTGCTGATTATTTAAGTAAATGACATTTATAGTGTGTGGCAATTCTGCAAGTAAGCAAGCTTAACAAAAGAAACCTCTTTGGAGGTCTTTTTGCAATAGCATTGGGAGGAGAGAAAATAAGCAGTGCATTCAACATTTATGAGTGGATGAAAAAATACCGCAGGACATCAGCTTTCACAATGCGTCTCTGGTCCAAATAAATTTATTTAGAATCCATTTTTTAAGAATTTGTCATTTTTCCATTTCTGATATAAAGAAC
Organism: Mauremys mutica; assembly: GCF_020497125.1. Taxonomy (NCBI): domain Eukaryota; kingdom Metazoa; phylum Chordata; order Testudines; family Geoemydidae; genus Mauremys; species Mauremys mutica. Next base: position 95,886,029 of record NC_059073.1, read on the forward strand.
AAGATGGCTAACCTTATTTTAGCGGGGGGCGGAGGGGGACAGAAATAAGATTATTGTTTTTCAATTCTAATTGTATTCTATTCAAAAGGACTAGATAAATTCAGAAAAGAACTAGATAAATTCATGGAGAATAGGTCCATCAATGGCTATTAGCCAGGATGGGAAGGGATAGCTCAGTGGTTTGAGCATTAGCCTGCTAAACCCAGGATTGTGAGCTCAATCCTTGAGGGGGCCACTTAGGGATCTGGGGCAAAATCAGTACTTGGTCCTGCTAGTGTGAAGGCAGCGGGCTGGACTCAATGACCTTTCAGGGTCCCATCCAGCTCTATGAGATAGGTATATCTCCATATATTAAGGAATGGTGTTCCTAGCCTCTGCTTGCCAGAAGCTGGGGATGAGTGACAGGGAATGGATCACTTGATGATTACATGTTCTGTTCATTCCCTCTAGGACACTTGGCATTGGCCACTGTCAGAGACAGGATGCTGGGCCAGATGGACCTTTGGTGTGACCCAGTAGGGCTGTTCTTATTTCTGAGGTGACTGTGCGACCATATTCCCCAACAAACGAAGGATGGCAGGCTCCTAAAAGCATCAAAACAATTCAAAATACCACATCTCATTAAGATCTCAGCCAGAGCAATAGGTTTAAATTATAGCTCTTTGGGTTTAATATGTATGCAGATCTGGGAAAGTAGGGGCTGTGCAATTTCTCATGGGGCAAAGTAGCTCTAAAAAGAGAGTGGCTATATACCAGTATTTATGAGCAGTTTAATTTCAGAGGTCAAGAATCACAAAACAGTTATGTTCCTTATTAATTCATTAGAGCAGTAGTGCTTTTTTATTGGGGAAAAAAGAAAAGAAAATTAACTTTGATTTAAACCAGCTGGTAAATCCAGAACTTTACTGATTCTGCTGTAAATAAAGACCTTTTAAACAGAAGAGTCCATTGTGCATAGCACTTCTTTTTATAACAATATAAACATTAATGTGGTAATAAAACTACTAATACATTGCTATAAGACTTTTGCACCCTATAAATAATGTTACAATTTTAAAATATAAATTGGTATGGGTTTGGACATAAATTCTATCCAGTGCCATCTTCACTTTTCTTTGAAATAATGTGTGTTTGTGGGCCCACAAATGTGTGTGTGTGGTTATGCATGTGTATGTGTGTGAGTGGGGCGGGGGCATTGGGCATGTTTGTTTGAAACAGGAATTATTCATAATTTTGGGAGGTGATTTGAGTTCAATGAGTTGTGGGGGCATTCTAGCGCCTTATCCCAAGAATATACTTAAGTCCAATATTCTCACTTTGAGGCTCAAATATTTGCATAACATGAAATACATATTTCAAGTATATGTACAATTTTTAAGCCTGTAGATTTGTTTACTAGTGTGATTTAAATTCATAAATATCTGTTCTCCGTTGGGACAGATTATGACAGAGGAGAGGTTCTTTGTTTACTATACTCTGGGGAAAATCAGCAAGAAGGTAAGTCCTCCTCATTTACTTCATAAATAATAACAAAAACTGGGACACTTGTCAGCACACTGGTATCAAAAGATGGCTCTCCTCAACCCAGGGCTTTCTCTCTTTCCTCTCTCTTCAATTTCCAGAACATTCTAATAAATATTTTACCACTAGAGGGTGCTGAAAATTGTGTTTTAAAGTCTACTATCAATAAAGTAAACACACCTATCTCCCTGTGGCACCAGGAAATCTAAGGCTAGCATTCTAGAATTTCAAACCTTAACCTCTATCACTTGTTCATGAAAATAGGACTTTCTCTGGTGAGTGGCACCAATATAACAACATACAAAAGTGATAATTAAAATAATGTGCAAGTATATATTTATTATTATTAAGTGCCTAAAAGCCATTTGCATATATATATATATGGCCAGACGCAGAAACCTTTGCAAATGGCTCTTTAACAGTGCAGATTTCTCTCTGTTCTGTTGCAATCATTAGTGGGCCCAGTGAGAATCTAATGAAAAGTAATTTCTGTGCTCTCTTAGAAAGACTGGACACAATTTTGGTATCCTCAGTCTGTCATGAAGGCCTTTATCTGATGCAGAGACTGGTAACAAAGAAAGGTAGACAGGAGGTTACAAGAAATAGTATATATTGCTGACTCTCATGGGTAAAATTTATGCAGGCTACTGTATCTTCTGATTGCATTTTCTTCTGATTGCCTGTCTCTTGACCTCTTAAAGACACTGGGACAAATATAGTAACACCAAATTGTCAACTAAACTATAGCAATAAACACTTAAAATGTCTTCCAATATACTTATATTTTATATCTGCCTTAAATAATACAGAAAACAGCTGCCAATTAAAAAAAAAAGGTTATGAAATATTGAAAGTTAAAAAATATCCCCTGAATACATAATGCACCTATAAATGCCATATATTTCTGGGCCAAATTCAGAAGTAATATTAATGGTCATGAAAATTAAACATAAATGTGTGAGTATGAGATAACATAAAATAGCCCCATGACTTTATCTGACACCTTCCTATTAGTTGCAATTCTTTCTACACATTCCCTTCTGCTCTGCTTCCTCAGCGAGTAGATTACTCCCTAATAATGACTTATTAATGTCTTAATTTACAGAATGATTTATGATATTTCTTAATTTGTTCCTTACTCAGCTAAAATTATAGGCCTTGATCCTAAAAGTAAATGTACTAGTGCAAACTTATGTATTTGTTTGAAATCTCATTTAAGTATTTAGGATTCCATGTAGGTGTTGGATCCAAAGTAGTGCATCTTTGCGTGTAATATACATAATATAAAAAGGATAGTTCACATGATATAATGGAATTGTGAGGTCAGATTCTCTGTTGTGCCCCTTCCAAGGTGCCCAGAAGGTACAGCCTAGGAAGAGGGAAGGCTAAAGTGACTATAAAATGTTTGCACACTGGGGGTGGGGGTCGATGTAAGATACGCAACTTCAGCTACAGGAATCGCGTAGCTGAAGTCAATGTTTCTTATTTCAATTTAGCTTCCATCCTCACGGTGCGGGATCAATGATCGCAGCTCCCCTGTAGACTCCGCTTCCGCTGCTCGCCCTGGTGGAGTTCCGGAGTTGACGGGAGCGCGTTCAGAGATCAATATATCGCATCTAGACGAGACGCAATATATCGATCCTTGATAGATCAATCGCTACCTGCCGATCCGGCGGGTAGTCTGGACGTACCCTAGGATTCAGGGCTGCTCCTGGGACTAACAGTGGCCATAGATTAATTTAGAGAAGCCCTCTGTGCTGCTCTAAGTTTATGGCAGCCTTTCATGGCTGCCTATGGTCTGCTCTGCCAGAGCACTCTGGCCATGCTGAGCATGGTTTCCCCCCCTTCTTGCCCCCAGCCACACCCCATCATGCTCCTATACTGGAGAAGTAAAGTGAGACAGCGTAGGGCTGTGTATATCAATCCCATGCTGCTCCTTTAATGGGGAGGTCCCCAGGATGCCTTTATAGTTTTTTTACACTGCAGAAGTGGCCAAAATCTAGCTTGTTATCTCCATAAATGAGAGGATTCTATGATGAAAAGTGCCCCCTGGTCATATGATGACATAACCAGTTGTTTATAGGTGCAATGACTTTAATGTGTTTGTAAGGCCTTTAACGTTATTTTAATGTAGTGATTGTAGTAATTGTACTTCAGTTTCACCATCTTGTAAAATGGGGATAGTGGTAATGTCTTTCTTCATAAATTGTTTTGAAATCTATCGATGAAAAACTCTATAGAAGCACTATGTATTATTTTATTTTTGTTGTATTTAGCTTTCTCTCTTAAAACCACCTTTAAAAATAGGATTATCCCCCTGTCATTGATCTCATTATAGTATTTCAGATCCTGATGTTTCCTAAGAGCCTTTACAATCCCTGTGGAAATGTATGATACCCTAACCCTGCCACAACCTGCAAATGGTTTACTCTCCACAACAGATGGTAATAGATCTCAGGGAGTCATTAGCATCTATCATGTCAATGAACAGCAGTAGGCAACCTTATTGACATAATAAACAGTAATTTCTCAGTTCCAGCAATTGTTGTTTATCATGTCAATGCATACTCAGGAAGTTCTTAATTCATGGATATGCTATCAATATTATTAGGGAAGGACCTTTAAACCACAGACTCTATTAAACACACCCAATGACCTATTTTATCAATGTGAACTGGTGTATCTAAAAATGGGCATTATATATAATTGATGTATATAGTACATACATAGTAAATATGCATACTAGAGCTTTGATGAAAAGGCAACAGCCACCAAGCTAGCAAATTTTTAAAGCTTCAATATTGCTGCTATAGTAATAGAAAAAAATCCCAGATCTTTGATCCTAATTACATTCTAATGACTATAACATTTGGGATTTTCTACTCAAAGCCTTCTTTGAGTCACAGAAGTGATGAAAAAGCATCCACTGAATGTCTGTCTTTCTCACTGTAGTCTTTTATAATTTTACATCATCTAAACCAATTTAAACCAATATTAGTAAAAATGCTTTGAACTGAGACCTTATATGTCAAGCTGCAATTTAGAATGAATTTTTACTGTCAAATTATAATCCCCCAAACTAGGAGGTGCAATATAACTGAAATGCTGACACAGGCCTCTAATTGTAGAGGTGTTGGCAGGTGCTGCGATGCTAGCAATATATTAGCAACTTTTGCATATAATTATTATTCATTAATGCCTATTACTATATCACATGCATGCAGATGATAGGCTATATAATGACAGCTGTGTAAAATCAGTTAAATTAGAATACATATCACAGATGTAAACAGTCACACATTAAAGATATTGAATGAGTGTCCTTCAAAGGTTTTTCAGTTTAAAATAATATATGGAAAAGATGTTCATTGGGATGTACTTTAAAATAAAATGCCTAGCTCATTTGCTCTGAGATGGTACTTAATACAGCATTCATAATAAAGGGCAAATAGAAGTGCATCTTCTTTTAACTAAATTTTAAGTTAGCTCAACTGCAGTGATTGTCTGAATTGTGACTGTGTATTATAGAACACAGATCTAATTGCCTTAGGGGTTCCAGCCATCCAGGCAATGCAGATGTTATGCAAATGATTTAATGCTCATTTTCAGAAAGTAAAGAAATTTAATGATTTTTGCAATGGGTTATTTGTTGCTTTGGATTTGTTGGAGGAGGGGGCAAAAATTATCATTAAGCTTTCCAAAAAATGAATATCAGGAGATACTATTAAAAATTCCACTGAATTGCAGGGATGCCTGATTACCACAGAAACATGTGAAAAGCAAAATCTTGTTACATGCTTGTTAGAGATAGGCCCTAACCAAAACCCTGGAGCCAAACATCCCTGAAATTTGGGAAAGTCTGAACCTGGAACTGAACTTCATGATTTAGAGCATCCTCAAAACACACACTCCCTGTGCTAGATGGTGACAAGTTGAAAAGTGGGATGGATGCCTGTGGTGCACTGCTCTCTGCATTGCTGCAAGCACTAAGTAGTGAGGACGTGCACCACTGACACATGGAGCATAGTGTGGACATTCAAAAGCGATTTAATTACTGCAGTGGCTGTACATTGATATAACTTGCCTAAAGTTAGGCTCTTAGTTCTTTGTTTATGCACGTATGTAAGTGAAGTGGCCTGATTTTTGAAACTGTTCAGGTAGCCAGCAGCTCCCATCTGCTCCCATATGACTGCACTGGGAATTTCCTGTTATTAAACATTGAACCAGTTATTTAGCTGCCTAAATATGGACTGGATCCAAAACATTAAACAAACATGACAACATTAAAATCAAACCATCAACTTCAGTGATTTTTTTAGTTGGGCCGTGTAAAAACCTCAGTTTTATATTTCTGTAGTTACTTAACTTATTTCTTACAAAAGCTAAGATCCTTTTCATTATTCTTATAAAATGTGAGTAGTGTGAGCTGCCTGAGTGATTTTGTTATCATGACAAGACTTGAGGTATCCCAAGATGAAGATACTCTGACATTAACCAGTTTAACCAGAAAAAGAGGCTGGAAGTAGACAGATGTCCTCCTTATCTCGCATGAATTGGTTAGGTAGCTTCTCAAATGTCTTTGTAATGACAGACCAAGTTCATATCTCCTCTTTTTCTTCCAGAGGAAAGAACAGGTGAAGCAGGCAAGGAGTCAAGCTGCTTTTATCAATTTCTCAAGCATCTGCTGTTTGTCCTTTGTAAATAATGTATAGTTAGTTAAAACACAAAACAAAACAAAGAAAAACACTACCTTATTTTGTTTCAGATACTTGTCTTTGACCAAAATGCTCGTCATTAGGCCCAATCCTGCAAACACTTATGCATGTGCTTTTCCTTAATACTGTGAGCAATCTCACTGGAATCAATGGGGCTACTCAGAGGGGTAAAATGAAGCACTTGCTAAGTGTTTGCATGATATGCCCTGATCTATACTACAGAGTTAGGTCAACACACATCACCTTACATCAGCCTCACTCTGTACGCATCTACACTAAAATGTTACTCCCGCTGATGTAACTCGCCCGCTACGCTGACTTAACTCCACCTCCACAACAGGCTTAGCACTTAGGTCAATGTAGTTAAGTTGACCTAAGTATAGACACCCCGGGTTAGAAGGCAGGAGTGACACAGCTACTTACATTGACTTTAGTGGCCACCAAGAAGTGTCCCACAGTGCCCCACTGCAACTACTTTGGCCACCATTTTGAACTCTGCTCCCCAGCAGTCAGGTACACAGGTAGGTGCCTTTCCTCTCTAAAGCCCCGCAAATTTTTGAAATTCCATTTCCTGTTTGCTCACTGTGGAGAACTCACCTACACACTTCCCAGCTGACCATGCCAGGTCCATGCTGCAGACACACTCCTCCTTGGAGTACACAGGAAGTGTTGGATCTCCTGAGTCTGCGGAAAGAAGAGGCTGTGCAGGCACAGTTCCGATTCAGCCATAGAAATGTTGATATCTATGAGCAGATGGCTTTGGGCATGGGGGAGAAGGGCTACAAGAGGGACCCACAGCAGTGCCGTGTGATCATCCCTCACTTCTTCACTGCCAGTGCAGCTCTCATTTTGGTGTCACTATACTGGAGGGCTGGGGAGAGCTCCACACACACATCCAGGAATGTGGCCTTGTGCATCTGAAAGTTCTACAGCCACTGCTCAACATCCTGTATCTGAATAATGATGTTATCCCACCAGCCAGGGCTTGTTTCTTGGGCAGAACCAGCACTCCACCATCTGCAGCTGCTCCATGAATGCCAACAACCGTGAATTGTTTCTTTCTATGTTCCACAACAAGCCAGCTTACAAGGAATTGTCTTGTTCCCCATGGCTCCTCTGGCAGCTCTGCAAATGATGCAGAATCAGGTATATTGTGCTCACAATGCTCATCACAATAGTGCTGAGCTGTGCATGATCTATGCTCTCACACAGATGGCGGACGCATGGGTTTGCAGTTTTGAAAGGCGTGAACCATTATGGGATGCAGATAAAATTATGGGATGGATAAAACTGGATCATGGGACGTTGAAACTATGTTCCCAGTCATACCTGCATGACTCATTTGCCCCCCAGGACATATTGCAAACCCTCTGACTTAATTTTGTAGTGTAGCCTTGTCCATAGGAGCAAATAAACCCAATGTCTGCTTTGACTACAGTATAAAATGTCTTTAAAAGATACTCATATTGTTTGTGTCTTTTATGCCTTGTGGGTGAAAAGATAGAATATGAAAAAAAAATTGTCATTATTCTCAAAACAGGTTTATTGTCACCTGAAATGGCCTGATTGATCTAATTTGAACCATTCAGAAAAAAAATATGCCATAATTTCTCGTCTTATTTCCTTGTGGTATATTTATTCAAAATATCCCATCATATTGGCAAGAGGGACTATGGTCTCATTGGGGCAGGGGCCTAGAAGACAAGACTCCTGTATTCTATTCCTGGTCATGCCACTGATTCAGTGTCCTCTCCTGTGCCGCAGGAATAGTATCATTTAACATTCTCACAGACGTGTTTGTGAAACTTAATTAATCTTTGAAAAATGCTGCAAAATATTTTGAAGGAAAGCATCATTTACGTGCCAAGTATTGCTAATCAATTAAATGGACGTTTGAGCTAAGGTTATTGTATGACCCATTACATTACTAAGATACATTCTGTGCTCTATTCTACCCGTTTGCTTACTCTTTAGTCAGTAAAACAGAACTAATACAGATGATGAAAACACTCTAATCTAGAAAGAAAGCAAACCTTAATTGTGTGCTACTGAACCAGTCCACCCAAGTGTCTGAAAAGACAAGGAAAACTAAAATCTGAGAGGTTATCATGACTAGTTCCAATAAAATAATATCATCCACTAACATCACTTTCATTTAAATGTACAGAATAAATGAACACCCTTTTTTTGAAACCCAGATTCAGCAGTATTTTTATTTGAGCATTCCAGGTGTCTGAAATAAATTGTAGTTCATTCAGAAGGATAGAAATAGTTTTATCTACGTCTAAAGCTGGATTAGGAGGCATTTGGAAAGTGAGCAAAAATCACAGTGAGGTTGCATCTAGACAACAGTGCCTCCAATGGTGACTAAAACTGATGCCAGTTGAGTTGCAGTATATTAGCATGAGTTGAGTGATTTCAGTAAATTAGTTTTTTTTTCTTTAAGCTCGTACCATGCCTTTTGTCTTGTAGCAAGAGTCAAAGCCAGGATCAGTTGAAGCAACACCCCTACAGAAAATAGTGTGGCATGTTTTAATGATGATTTTGCAAGCAAAAAATAAATAAGTTTCACTGCAGGGCAGGAAAGGCTTTAGGTAAAATAATTGCTTGTGGTCTGACATTGATTGATGAAGGATAGTTTATTTGTCTCACATATTTGGATTGTTTTCTTTTCTCTTTGGTGTGATGATCAGAGAGATTTTTAATGTGTCTCGATTAATTCTGACAGAAAATGAAGTCCTCTCAGGATTACCAAGTATGATCTCTTCTGAATTAGTCTTAAAAAATTTCCTTTTCCCTCCTGCCTAATTGCATTGTGCAGCTATTTATTCATGCAGCAGAAGTAATTACACACTTTTATTCTGTTTTATTACTTTTCTGTCAATATTAAACCACATATTTGAAAGGACATGCTATATACATAAATAATAGTCAGAAATAAACATAATAATGAATTAATTCATGGCTCTGATGTGAAGCTCTCAATATAAGGGGATAAGAAGAAAACAACTTGTGTACACAAATACCTGGTCAAAGTGTTCTGTCAAAACTTCATTTTGACTGAACAATGGGTTTTTGTCTAAACACAATTTTTAGCCAGAGTTGTCTGCTCTCTACAGAAAATGTTGACTTTTTGTCAAAAAAAGAACACCTGTTTTCTGCAGTTGTAGATCAGGCACTGCATAACCCTATATTCTCTATTGACTGGGTTTCCCATCCAGCTGCATCTCTCATGTTGCACAAACAGTTGCATTTTTTCAAATTGAAATATAGAATAGAGAATTTCAACATTTTTTGTCTATATTTTCCAAAGAAAACAAATAGTTTTCCAGCCAGTTGTACTTGTGTCCTTCAAGTTACAAAAAGTCCAGCATTACATTTTGGCATTTTATAAACTACAGAAAGCAGTGATTTATAATGCAATAGCTATCTCAATGTTGGGCCAAAACTTGCTTTCTTTATTCAAAAAATAGCCACAATGAGAATACTGATGTGATATGCAAGTAAGCTTTGATTATTATTATAGTGTCTGTGTAGCAGGGTGGACCCTGCTCCTGCCCGGAGGGGCTTGAAATGCTGCCTGCCAGGGCTTGAGAGCGGTGGCTCTGGAAGCTGGGCTGATTAAGGAAATGGCTGCAGCTGCGGCCACGCCCCAAACTGAAGCCCTGGGGCTTATAAGAAAGCAGGGAAGCCAGAGCCCAGACAGTCTCTCTCTGCCTTCAGAGAGGGATGGGCCTGGCTGCTTATGAGCAGAGGTAGAGTACCTGGGTGAAGCAGGGCTGGGAACAGGCTGAGGAGCTAGGGAAGCTCCAGCCTGGAAAGCCCCAGGCTGCGGCCTAGCAAAGGGCCAAAGGTACTGGGAGTTGCAGAGGGCAGCCCAGGGGTAGGACAAAGCAGCAGGTCCAAACCCCTTTTGCCTGTGATGAGTGGGCTGATACTGCAGTCTGCCCCAGGGTGTGGGGCTAGACCATGACTGTCAGTGGCCACTACTGAGGCAAAGTGGGGATAGTAGTGTGGGGGTTCCCCTGGGAGGGGGAGACCCAATTATAGTGAAAGGGGCCCCGGGTCCTGGGAGGGACACGGGGCCGATAGGAAAAAGGGGGGATCACCAGCCTGCAGAGGGTGCTCCGGGCTGAAAGAGAGTGAATTCCCCAGAAAAACCAGCAGGAGGCGCCGTGGCGGTGAGTAGCCCGTTTACAGTCTGCAACTGCAAGAATATACTGTAATAAATCTAACAGACCATATCCTGGCATTCCTCAGTAAGTAGACTCATGAAACCCTAACTCCAAAGAATTAGCAAGAAAAGTCAGTACAGATGTGAATCAGTGTTGAATGCTCAGATCCATATTCTGTTAATGAGTCTAACCAGTGTAAATCTGTAAACAGAATAAGAAACCAGAATCAAGAAAAAAACTACAAGAAACCAAGGGAAAGGATAGCTTAGAGAGATCAATTGATCTGGGGGTTTGAGAGACAGCTCTCACAGGAGTCCACAAGCAGAAATTGGGAAATTGACAGTAACCTGCTTGCTTGAAAACCTGTATCAGGAACCCTAGCATGATGTTCTAGGAAAACAAAAAACCCTCAGGTACATAACACCTGCACAGCCATTGGGAGCCTGCTCAGAGACAAGAAGGAAGAGTTAGTTGGCAAGGAAGTGAAGGACAACCAGGACAACCACATCCTGCATCCAGAACCTGCACCTGGCTGGGACTGCCAGACATGAATAAAGAGGCCTTTCAGAGGAAAGCAAGGGAGCCTTTCCTCATCTGGGCAAGACAGGTGAGTTTGAAAAAGGCAAGCCTACTTGTCTTGCAGTGAGATTTCAGCTGATTCAAAGCACACAGCTTGATAAAAGTATTAATTTCCAAGCTAGCTGCTCCCCAGAGCAGCTCTGCTAGAGAAGGAAATAACTTTGGAGCAGGCATCTGGTAGGGAGAGAATCCAGATACCTTCATAGCACATCCTCACAAACATCAAACACGAAGCTAGAAAGCTGAGGACAACCAGCCTGCCCAGTTGTGGATCTAAAGGAGAGGATAAATGGTACATTAAAACTGTTGGAGATTCATCTGAGGAAAAACACAGCCTTACAGTCTCATCTGCTAGGCCGGGGGTCGGCAACGTTCTGCCCATCAGGGTAATCTGCTGGCTGGCCGCGAGGCATTTTGTTTACCTTGACTGTCTGCAGGCATGGCAGCTCCCAGTGGCCGCAGTTTGCCGTTCCCAGCCAATGGGAGCTACGGGAAGCAGCGTGGGACCGTGTGCTGAAGGTTGCCGATCTTTGTGCTAGGTCCACCCCCTTGCTCTGGAACCAAAGGGAAGGCCATGGTTTCAGCCCCAGGAGGACTTTTTTTTTATTTACTTCAAGAGCCACTGTGAATATAGTGGTACTACATTTAGTTAGCAAGTATCAGAGGGGTAGCCATGTTAGTCAGTATCCACAAAAATAATGAGGAGTCCGGTGGCACCTTAAAAACTAACAGATTATTTGGGCATAAGATTTCATGGGTAAAAAAACCCCACTTCTTCAGATGCATGGACTTTTTTACCCACAAAAGCTTATACCCAAATAATCTGTTAGTCTTTAAGGTGCCACCAGACTCCTTGTTGTTTTTATTATATTTAATTAGGTGGCTGCGACATACCTAGGGTACAATCCAAACTAGTGAGTAGCTGTGTCACTCCTGCCTTAACCTGGGGTGCCCTTTACTCTGCTTTGCTGCTGTAGCCTCCAGTGAGGACTGCTCACAAACAGCCTCCAGTAAGCAGGTCACTCCCAGCTATGTCTGTGTGCATGCTGCAGCCAGCCACACCTTGACTCTTATCAGCCTAGTTATTTTGCAAGGTGATCCCAGATTTTCCCCCAGAAATATATTTCCTGCACTACCCAGTTATCTCCTGGATCATACAAATTCATATAAAGTCTGTCATTTCATTAATAGAAATGATATGCACACATCCTGTTATCATAAATGAAGTTTCCCAAACACTTCAATTCAAACACACTGAATTAGATAAAACAATAAAACAAGTTTATTAACTACACAGAGAGAGATTTTAAGTGAATACAAGTACTAAGGAATAAAAGTCAGAAATGATTACAAGAAAAATAAAGCTAATACACAACTAATGACTAACTTAACAAACAAGGTTAAATTCAAAGCAAAGATTTTCTCACCACATACCAACAGTCTTACTGACCAAACTTCTTAGGCCAGGATCCCTTATTCTGTTTACTGACTGCTTCCTTTGTTCCTTCTGGTGCAGTGAATCGATGGACACATAAAGAGCATGGAGGAGGGATATATTGGGGTATCTTGCCCCTTCTTTTTATAGTCCTGTTTTCCTTTCAATGGCATTTCCAGCTGGGAGCATGACAATAAGCAATCTGTGTGGACAGGAACTCCATGATGTTAGATTTTTCTCCTCTAACCCCTTTTCTGCCAAAGAATGGCCACTTAGCAGGTAATGACCCATTGACATTATTTACATCTCGCTAAGGCGTCAACTTGCCCTTTGTATCTGAGGAACTGGTTTAGCTGCTCCCCAGACTTGAAACGTGTTAACACCATGTAGCAGAATCCTATAACTTTACATATAATGTTACCACACATTTTACAAGGACAATAATGACTAGCAAATTCTGAGTTTTCAAAGGCATACAAATATTATTACAATAGTGGACACACGGGTATAATCTGTCACAGTGGGAAATGGGTCTAGGGTGGCTGGTTTGAAGAATTCAATTAAAGCATAATCTAAGACAGGGAGGGTCACACAGAGATGAAAGTTTGTGGCACCGTCACCACGTACCCAAGCTACAGTCCTTTCTTTTTACTCCTAATCCTCCAGTGCAGGGAGTATTAGATAAAGAGAACACCTACCTCATACTTTGGGACTCATACTCTTTTGGGGTTGCACTCATTTCTTTCTCTTGGATTATGTCTGATTAGCTGAAAAGCAGCTATTTGACGGAGGGAGTGTTTGATTTTGTTTTGAGATTGACTGTCCATATATATAACCTTCCATAAATCCATGCCTTTTCTTTTACCCCTCATCTCTACATTTACTTTCTTTTTTGACTTCTTGAGAGTATAAGAATTCCCCCACATGTCATAGGGACTGTGAACTCCTGTTATCATCTGATCACTTGGTGGATGGTGGAAGCACCATCTATCAGGAATACAGTAATCATCCAAGAAGAATAGTAAGATAAAGGCTGGCATTTTAAAAATGGCCTCAGATCTTTCGATGGGCCTCATAGCCATTTGGGACAGAGTAGCAAGTGGACTATACCGATCTTGGGAGCTAAGAGTAAGCAAGGAGTGGGCTTATATACATGTATAAAAGATAGTATAACAATTGTTAATATGAAGCAATCTTTCAGAATTACTTCTATCAGATTTCTGTGTTTAAAACTTTTTTTTTCTCAATTTGGCTGTAAGGTTGCTCAATCAGAACTCCACATTTGGAATACATTCTCTTTTTGTCCTTTTCATTTACTTTCTTCTTAGAAGAAGCAGAGGGTGTCCTGCCTTTGGGACACTGCCCAGCTAGAAGAAATGAGACAATAAAAATCTGCATATAATAACTGCAACTTCATCCAATTTTTACGGGCCATTCACAGCTGCTAAGTTACAAGCTTAGTATTTCTTTCTTCCAGATGAAGGATCTATATAAGAGCAGCTGCTCCAATGTCCAAAACTGTGTAGTGCACAAATGTGAATATGAAAAGGACAACAGAGGACATATACTACAAATGTGGATTATTCTAAAATACACTAGAATTTATATTGTATTAGATTGTATAATATCATTAATTTCAGAAGATAGATTTGATTGTAGTTAATGGTTTTATATATTCATACTCAATCTTTGTATCCATTATTGAAATAGAATTATTCTATTGTTCTCTTCTGCGTATGGATATTTCTGTTCTTTATGGTTTTTGTCACTTATGGATTTTACCGTTTTTGGCTTTGAATGTCCACAAAATATGTTTTCTAAAGTTTGAACTCTAAACTCTGGAATGCTATAATGTGGACTTCTAGGCCCTACCATAATACAAAGTATAAATAATAAAAATAGTAATGTAAGGGTCAGATGGCAATTCCATACATAAAGCTCTCTCTTGCATGGAGGACCTGAAAAGAGAGTGGATTCCTGTGGGGAGGATAGGCAATAACAAAATATGTGGGGGACAGTGCTCCCTGGGGCTCAGGATCTGATCATGAGAAGAGGATAAGGAGAAAGCCAGGTCTCCCCCAAAGCCACACTACTTTAGCTGGCACAGTAAGGCTAAAATTAAAATGGATTTGATTCATATTTTTAAATGCACTTTTACAGGATAGAAAATTGAAAGAAAAACCCCCAAATTCCTGAAAATCCTTGTTTTAAGGAAAGAGATGTTTCTTCTTTTTGTTCTCTGTACAATATCACTCTTTAGAAATATGGGGAAACCTATCTTCAGTTTTGGATGAGTTCTTTTTTTAATTCTACATTTCTCTAAATGTCTGTTCATAGTGCCTCAAAGACAAAAAAATTATCAGATTACAATTTCTTTTGCGTTTCATGTTTACGATGCATGCACAGAGAAATTCTTCATTTTAATAGGAACTGGCAGTATTCCCAAATCATGAAAAACTGGCTACTTTAAAAATTTCTCTATTTAGCCACAGAGTGGACATGGCCTGGGTAGAAGCAATGCAGTCTTCCTCAAAGCATACCCTCTGTGGTTTCTGTATAGTATATCTCTTGGCAAATGCTGACTTTTTATGGCAACCATCAGACAGCATTCAGAGTGGTAGCCGTGTTAGTCTGTATCAGCAAAAACAACAAGGAGTCCTTGTGGCACCTTAGAGACTAACAAATTTATTCGGGCATAAGCTTTCATGGGCTAGAACCCACTTCATCAGATGTATGGAGTGGAAAAAATAGGAGCAGGTATAAATATATGAAAAGACGTGATTTTCCTTATCAAGTGTGAGGTCAATCTAACGAGACAATTCAATTGACAGCAGGATACCAAGGAAGGAAAAATAACTTTTGAAGTGGTAATGAGAGTGGCCCGTTTCAGACAGTTGACAAGAAGGTGTGAGTAACAGTAGGGGGAAATTAGTATTGAGGAAATTAGGTTTAGGTTTTGTAATGACCCAACCACTCCCAGTCTGTATTCAGGCCTAATCTAATGGGGTCCAGTTTGCAAATTAATTCCAGTTCTGCAGTTTCACGTTGGAGTCTTTTTCTGAAGTTTTTTTGTTGAAGAATTACCACTTTCAGGTCTGTTATTAAGTGACCAGGGAGACTGAAGTGTTCTTCTGGTTTTTGAATGTTATGATTCCTGATGTCAGATTTGTGTCCGTTTATTCTTTTGTGTAGAGAGTGTCCAATTTGGCCAATGTACATGGCAGAGATATATGCCATCATGTGCCAGCAATGCCCCTCTGCCATGTACATTGGCCAAACCGGACAGTCTCTACGCAAAGAATAAATGGACACAAATCTGACATCAGGAATCATAACATTCAAAAATCAGCAGGAGAACACTTCAGTTTCCCTGGCACTACTACTGGCACTACTACTGCACTCAAATATCACTAGGGGAGACATTATTTTATTTATAGTCTCATACTATGCCCATTACTGTGATATTTGAGTGCAGTAGTAGTGCACTCAGTAGAGGGTGCCCTTCTGTTATTTGTTGTTAGAGTTCACACTTCGGGGATAAAGTTAAATAAACATCTGCTCTTATGTGATCAAGTAATGGCTGGTGGTTAGAACTGCATTTTTTGTCCATGCCCAGCCAGAATGATATGGCTTTGCTATCAGGTGGGGCCTGGGTCACTTGTAAGTTTAAGCTAGTGTAAATGGTGAATTTTCTGTAACTTGAAATCTTTAAACCATGATTTGAGGACTTCAGTAACTCACTCAGAGGTTAGGGTCTAATACAGGAGTGGGTTGGTGAGGTTCTGTGGCCTGCAATGGGCAGGATGATCACAATGGGTCCTCCTGATCATAAAGTCTGTGAGTCTATGTGGAGCACCACTCTTGCCCTTGCCACTTCAAAATTAGGTTATTGCAATGTGCTTTACATACAGATGCACCTTAAATTCACTTAGAATCTTAAATGGGTGCAAAATACAGTTACTTATCTACTAAATGGTGCATCTCACCTAGAGCACATTATATCAGTGCTGCATGTTTGATTGTTCTGCATTGATTATTTCCAGTGGAATACATGGTGTCAGTTTTGATCTCTTATGCCCTTAATGGTCTATAAGTTACCTGCTTGAAAGACCACCTTCCCCCATGAGATAGTGCCATAATTGTGATCAGAAGAGTTAGAGCATCTTCAGTTTAATCAGGTGGGGCTGTTGGCAGCAACTTTGACACTGAAATTCACTCTATTGGTTGGTCTAAAAGAGCCTAAATTATTTCTCTCGGAACATTGCAAAAAACATGTATTTTCCTGGGTATTTTGGAATGGTGAGTGTGCACATTATGGAGAAGGGGGCTCTCAAATGGAATGGAGGAGTTGTTTAACTGTGACCCTGATTGCATGACTGGACTTCTGCATTACAAACTTGGAATGTGATATTTCCATTTAGAAATCTAAATAAATATTTAGCCACAGAGTAGTGTCTGAGATCCTGCATATAGGCTTGATCTAAAGCCATTAACAAAATGAAATTCTTCCATTGTTTTGCATGGGTTTTGGATCAGACCCTTACTTCCTATGCTAATTGGAGGATAATCTTTGGTATCTCAGATGCCATTGTGCAGTAACAGTGTATAAATACGGACTTTTTATATGGCAATAGCTCCATTTTATTTACTGAATAAATGAGATGTTGTATGTTACACAGTATATTTATGTAAACCCAGTGCGGGCTTTCTACATGTAAAAAGTGAGTTGTTGTTAGGCTGACAGAAGCAAATACTGTTTTCTCAACATCACATACAGACTGAAATGATCCATTAAGTTTCTAAATTCATTAACATTTTAACTTTGAAAAAAATCAACATAATTGGAAAACTGTGTTATGGTGTTCATGCTTCCCTTTTTCCTTACCTTCACTTTTTTTGACAACCCCATGTATAGATAGCCATAATGATTTTAGGTAGGATAAATTGACTGCCATGTCATGACCTATGCACAACACCCACACAGTCTACAACATTGCTGAGAAATTAGATGCTTCCTTTAACAATGCCCATTCTGTAGTATAAACTAACGAACTCTTCAGAAAATTGAGATTGGGATTAATTTTAATTTGGAACAGAATATTAATTATATTACAACACATCCACATCTGTACAAATTAGACTGTACTGACAATATGTCAGTGATCAGGACATAGAATCAATTGGGAGATGGTGCATTCTTATCTAGGAAGGGTATAAGATATGGGTCCTTGATGCATCACTAGAGACCACCTTGAGGGGGAAGATGAACAAGAGAGGATGTTCAGTGTTTTGCATAGCAGTCAAGCCTTTGTAAGGTCAAATCCATTGCATAATGAAACCCTCTTTATTGCAGACTGCACTCTTCAAGGCAAATGTAAATATTCAGTGGAAGAATGTGTGCACAACATAGGAATTCTTTGATTATTTTCAGAGCAAAACATTCACAAAAGTGGCTTATTGTCAATACAATTTTGGAGACTGCACTGAAGAAATAAAAAACACATTGTCCAGTACATGTACATGAACTCTCTCTGAAATGATGATTTGAAATAAAACTTTCTTGAGTATTGACCTCAGTATATTTCATTCAATGAAAATATGAATAAACAAGATCCTGGAATTCATATTAAGCGTACTCAAAGAGTTTTATTCAATTCTCCAAATGAGCCAACAGAAAGACCTTCTTTGTAAAGGAAAAATCCTCTCTTTATGCTGGGCATGGTCTCTACATTTTTGTGTTCAATAAAATATGTTGTTTTCAAATAAAGCATGCAGGCTTTCATGAAAAAACTAAACCTGACAAACACAGACGAGGTCCATGTTTTAAATGAAAGTGATCATTGAGCTTCATTATTTCTGGACTACACTATACATTGCAAATAGGGCCAGATTCACCACTTCCCTCTGGCTCCTTTGCACCATGCAGTGATGCAGAGCAATCAGAAACGTGGCTTTACCAGCCACTTAAAACAAGATACTGTTCTGTACCACAGGAGCAGTTATGCCAGTGAATCTGGTTCCTGTTCCTTTATTTTATCCATTCACCTAACAGATTTAAAAAACATACTTAATTGTTTAACAATTATTTTGTAATACTCCTAACAGACATACTGCCTCCTAAGGTGGAGTATTGGGCAAAGGTTTCATTACAAATTGGAGACTTTAGGGATGGATGTCATACTAATGAAATGAATTGTTGTAAAGATTTATTGTTTAATTGGGCGGTACTCTTTAGAAGGCTTGAATTCTAACCAGAATACATTGGTGAAGATGGCGCCGTTTTGAGCTATCATCATGATCATCACAGTGCTTCAGGTGTTAAAAAATAAACTTGAGTGAATATAGTTTCCAGTAAATCACCTCTAAAATATTTGAAACCACTTGATGTCAGCAAACCATGTGGTCGCTGACCAGGTGATAGATGTGAAGTGATTACATTATTGCAAAGAGTGGAGATGTATCCCATAGTGTATCAGTCTTGACAAATTCTCAGGTTGTGTTTATTGTGCCCTCCAGTATTGATCAGCTAATTAACAAAGTGGGTGGGCTGGACACATAATGACATGGGAATTCGATCTTGATTTCTGTTCTTGTCACATCCCTAAAACTTTCATACAGGAGGGTGGGTGTTCGTGTAGGTGTTTTCCTCTGGCCTGTCAGAAAGTGATAGATGTTCATTCTCTCAACTGTTTCTACTTCAGAATATGGGATTGGTTCAGTGTGGGTAGACATTAGAAAATGTATTGGAAATAAAAAATATAATGCAAGGTCTACTGGGCCTATGAGGCATATAATTATGTGTTCAGGAAGACCCTTGGTTTAGAGGTAAAGAAGATTAAATGAATGAGTACAAGATGAAATGTAACCATCCACAACACCTTGAAAGCCACTTCTAACCAAACTAGCTTCCAATCATTTACTAGAGGTGGACTTTTTAAAAAAAAGTAAGAGTGTGTGTGTGCATGTATTGAATAAATAAGAGGATAAGTAAAGCCTATACCTAGAGCAGCAGCTCTCAAACTTTTATCAGTCTGGACCACATTTTAAAGAGGACATTGTCTCATGGGCTATCTCCCATATATTACTAATTGTGTATACCACATCCCCTCCCATTCACAAATACAGAACATCCTTGTGGCAACTACTTCCCTTGCTTACATGGGGAAATACTGATAGATATATTAAATACTTTCCTCTCAGATAGTTACATGACTGTTATTACTGTAACATCTGAGTGCCTCACTGATTTTAGTGCATTTATACTCACACAGTTATGAGGCAGGGAAGTACTATTATCCACATTTCACTGATAGCAAATTGAGGCACAGAGAGATTAAGCGACTTGCCCAAGTTCACCCAGGAAGTTTGTGGCAAAGCAGGGACTTCAACCCGAGTATCCGAAGTCCCAAGTTAGTGTCTCAACTACTGAACCATTCTTCCTCTCTAAAGTATGTTTAGTTCTTTTTTAAAGTAAGTTAGCATCTGTAAATAAAAAGAAAGACCAATGCCATATCTGTAGTCATCTCTCTGCTAACCATCAGCAAGTGTTATGTAGATGTAGACGACTGGTGGCTAATGTACCACACTTTAAGAAACTGTGTATTAGAATGTATTTGTCTTCGTTTCTACACATATGGCTTCCATGAGATTTTTGTGCTGTCTCTTGGATACACAGGCAAGAGCTGTTTTTCTTTAGTTCAACATTAGCTTTTAGGATTCCACAATATATGACCTTCTGAGGTAAAAGCATGCTATAGTGCTGCAAAGGGAATATTATGAATATAATGTAAAAGAAAGAAACATCAAAACCAGATAAAGAGGCATATAAAAGGGCATGGCATTTCACTCAGTTATATTGTGATGAAGTCTAACCTCATTCAAAGAAATTAGCCAGAGATGTACAGGCTTGGTATTTTTCTCAGATAAAAAACACAGTCTACAAAAGGAGGGAGAGAAAAGCAATTACTTTTGTGAGTATAAACTATCAAATTTGCTAATTTGGACACTAACTTCATTCTGAAGCTTAGCCAGCCTTTAATAATTTAACAAGTAGCCCTGATAATCTGCTACATTGTGCACAGTCATTGTGCCATTTCTAATTAAAATTGACAAACCCCCTGAAACTTGCCCTGGACAAATGTGGTTTAGAATAACTTGAACTAGTTTAACTGTTTGGTACCATTTTTTAAAGAAGGAAACAGAAATGTCAGATGCTTATGAAAATTTAGCATAGAACATTTTGCTACATAATGAAATACAAAGAATGGTTTACAAAACCTTCAGTGTAAGTGAAAACATTGTGATAGCCACATCTCCACTGAGTACATATTAAAGGTATTTTGTATATATTGTGGGTGGGGATACAGTGAAGGAAAGGAGCATACTATATGTGGTAAATTATCCTACCAGCTGTTTGCCAGGATCCATTGGGGTGGAAAAAAACAATGGGCATGTATTTATATATAGTTGTTAGAGCTGAGCAGGAAATAGTTTTCATGTCCGGTGTAAAAAAAAATGAGATTTTGGAAATGAATCAAAATTAGGAAAAAATTCAGTTCAAATCAATCAAAATGGTTAA
This sequence comes from Mauremys mutica, assembly GCF_020497125.1. Taxonomy (NCBI): domain Eukaryota; kingdom Metazoa; phylum Chordata; order Testudines; family Geoemydidae; genus Mauremys; species Mauremys mutica. The sequence goes on from NC_059073.1 coordinate 95,907,032, forward strand.
CTTCAAAATATTTTGTTTTGATTTTGACAATTTTTATTTTTAGTATTATAATTAGCTTTTATTAGTATAATAATAATCTACACTGCTTCCAAACAAAAAATTATTTTAAACCAAAAAACCTGAATTTTTTCATTTAGAAAATTTCAAAACTTTTTTTTTTGAGTTGAGAAATTCTGCCACACTGACCTTTTCCTTAAAAAAGGTTCATTTTTGATTAATCAACTTTTTAAAAAATGTTTTGTCACAAAATTCCTGAGCAGTTGTAATATTTATGTAGGTCTGTAATGTGTTGATATCTGTATAATACAATGAAACAGTATAATACACGACTAGGTATTTATATTTGGCCGATTCTCTCTGAAAGACGCTATCATTATGGTGCTAAGATTTATGCATATTAGCAATGTATGTTCTATTTCCATGTTATATAAGCTCTATCAGGCTCGAGGTCTTGCTGAACAAAATCATATGTGAAAGACACAGGATTATTAACTCATCATTGCAAGTAAGTCTAGAACTGATGGTCTAGATAATGGTGTCTAGGGCAACTCTTCTTTGTACCAAAAGGTATTTCAATAGGCACTGACAGGACAAGGAGGATCCATTTTGTCTGTTTCTATTCTAGAGGTTCAGCTGAGTATGACACATGAAGCAAGATGCCAGGATGGTGCATGCTCTGTTCTCATGAAATGTTTGAGGATTTTAGCCAATATCTCTAGCAAGATTTACTGAAGAACACAGAGAAAAGAAATGGAAATTTTTGACAGTTTATAACTTGTCTTTTTATGTTTTTTAGGGTTATGACAAAAATCACCTCTTTTATCCCATGTCTATTTCTTTGCCAAATTTCAAAGTTCCTGCTGCAAAACCTGGAGGTGCTAGAGCTTCTAAAAAAGTGACCAGAAGCATTTTTATAATGGACAGCATTAGACAACTTAAATGTAAGCTTTGTTAATCCTTCCCCTAAAGTTTAACTATGCAAATGCTCTAAAACAATAGGACTAATGGTGACTGTAATATATACAACTTGAGATGCTGCAGTCTACAGCTATGCATTAAAGATACATTATTAGAACAGCCCACCATTGCAAACATGGTCCTAGTAACTGAAAGCTAGTTGTGCAACTCAAGTAATTCATTTTAAAACCTCTACCTCTATTTTTGTGGAAGATGACAGTTCAAGCGACACCTTATCCCTCATGAAAATCATAACGCTGCAAACAGACAGAAGAACCAGTTTGAGAAACAGACAAAATTGTGCTAAGTTTCTCATATATATATTCATTTTATATAAAGACACAAAATTATTTTAGTTCCATGTAGAATGTAGGTACCTAGATTATGTATATGAAGGCACAACACTATTTCTCACATTTGGCAATATGTAATTCTTGAAAGAGTTTCACTCTTTAATGATGATTCCCAAATGGAGTCTTTGAGCTTTCTGAATTTGAGAGAGAGGTGGGAAATTCTGATCACAGACCAACCATTTTACTTTCTTGTGTTCCATAGAATGGCTCTTTAAGGAAAAAGGAATATAATTTCCCATGATCTTTAGATTTCTTTGGGTTCGAAGGTCTTGGCTCTCCCATTTATACTCTTAACTGTATTAAACTGTACAATTTCTGATGAGTCTATATTATTTTATTTAAGCTGAAGAACTGGATTTTAATTAATAAAAGATAAACTAAACATATAACCTATGAGCATTATACATTGTTTATTTTATAATTTGATGTTTTATGTTGTAATTCCTGTGAATGCAGGAGTTCTACAAATACACTTAGTAGAAATTATTTAGAGGAATGGTTTTGTATGAATTGGATTATTTTTACCTGAGAAATGTACAATGGTAACTAACCATATTTGAAGAATAATTGAAACTATATTGAGAGAAATGGTGAAAATAATTATTTATAATCTAATATAAATTTTAGGCATTAGATTCAATGTAAACCCTGAATAATCTACAATGCTTCTCTGTACTCTATGGTGCAAGGTGGCTTTTTAGGAGCCAAATCAGGGAAAAAATAAAATACAAAAGAGCCATCACTAAAAGGTAGATCTTCTGTCACTTACACCAACAAGGACCTTGTGGAGATCAGCTGAGTTGCTGTCCACATAGATGGACTTCTCTACTAAGGATGTATTTGGTAGACTTTGCACTGCCCCAACCCTATATGGATGTCTTCCATGTAGGACACTATACACTATAAGCAAATAAATTCTATACAATATAAGCAAAACAGAATGGATTACATGTTACCAAATGTGAGAAACAGTGCTGTGCCTTCATATATATAATCTATATATAACTACATTCTAATAGAACCAAATCAATTTTGTGTGTTTCTATAAAATGTGTATATAATAATGTTACATTAAACAAATACAATTTGACCACTATTCCCTTCCTTTTTGTTTGTTAAATGAACTTAAGGCTGTTCTGAACTTGTCCCCACAGAGGTGAAGCCAGCAACCAAAAAGGGAATACTATCTTTTCTGGATCCTAATGTTAGAGAAGGACACTAACCTTGTGTCAGAGAGAGTACGGTGAGATTGTATATGAAGAGTCAGCATTTTGGGAAGAAGAGAATTAAGAGAGCACTGGGATTTCAGGAAAAACCCCACTACTTATTAGTTTTACTTGTAAACAATTTCTGTGAATTATATGGGAGAGTAGGGAAGAGATCAAAGAGAAAAAAAGGGAAAGAAAAGAGGGGGGAAAGTCCAGTCATTCAGATTTATTAGTAAAATGAATTAAAATTAAGGGTCCTGTTTAACCCTGCTACTCCTTAAGAGTGGCTAGTTATTTTTAATAATCAGTGCTTCTTTCTTCTACAGCGCTATGTTAATAGTGAGGAGTATGGACTGCTATTTCCTGCCTGCCCTTTCCCACCCTCCTTCCCTTCCTTCTTTTCTCAATTGTTCGGATTCATGTGTAGCATAGTCTGGTTTCATATATCTCCTTGCATGATGAAGCATCTGCCGGTGGTGCTGAAGCTGCTGGCACTCTCTGTGTTTGCCCCAGAGCACATTACAGATGGCAGTGTCATTGATGATGATAGCCTAATATACTAATGTTAGCAACAGGGGACAGCTGCTGCCTTTGTTCAGTTTTCAGTCACATATCCATCCAGCATGTCATGGGGACTACTTTAAAGACAAGCAAAGATGACAATTTAGGTGGTGGCCACTGGGTGGGGCAAAAGTGCCCCCCTTTTTTTTAAAGGAGGATGCTGCTCATTTCTAGAAAACAGCAATATAGAGGAATTTTAAAGTACTGTATATATTTTTAAATGTCGAAGTGATTTTTTTAAAATGTTCTTAAATTATAGCAATATCAGAAACTCTGGATAACTCCTAAGCATTATATTTTAAAAACATTGTTACATATATTCCTTCCACAATAATTTTCACCAGGTCACACATCATAAAACTCTGTTTTGAAGAATCTTGTGTCACTAAGACCATAGGCTATGTACAAATTTATACCAGGTAATCTGCCATAATTTGCACTGCTCTTTCCAAGGGTCATTTACATTTACCCATTTGATTAAAATATGCATTTTCACATTGTAAAATGGCAAAAGACCCTTCTTCTAAAAGCTGTGCAAAACACATGATAACATGGGCTGACTGTTTCTCTTGTGGAATATATTCTAATAGCGAAGACTGGGTAGTTACTAAAAGGTAAGAATTTGTCATTGTAGTTTTTACCTGGGGTATAATATTTTAACAAATGCATTCCTTCTGGTCCTCGGTCTCAGTGCTTGGTATTCCATAAAGATTTCACATAATATAATGCGTATGTAAAACAGTACATGTAGTACAGTATCCTATAATCATGTCATAGTGGCAACTCAAAATGTGGAGCTTCGGATGATTTATACTGTCAGAAATGGGAGAACAGAGTGAGTGGCTTCTAGAAAACAAATGGTGTTAGCCTCCTCTGGATCCCGGGGGTCTGCCACAGCCTATTCCACTTGAGGCAAACCCTGTCTCTGCCTGCACGAATAACAGGGTAGATGCTCTGCAGGGGGATTCTTGAAAAGATGTCTCCATCACACACGCTTATAACTATATTTCTTTTAGGTTTTTATTCTGGAAGGGGATGTTCTTGGCCAGAATTCAGTGAGTAGTTAAAAGGTGGGCATATGAAAGAGGAAAAGAGGGGCTTCTTTCATTAGTAAAACTAGTCATTGCCCAATGAACAAAAGAGTATTTTTTCCTAAACTTTCATCTTTTTGTAGATTACTGAAGGGCTATCAGATTTTTTTTCTCCCTGATCATCTTTCTATGTGACAGTATCACTTTCTGCACAAGTTACTACTGAACTTGCCCCCAAAAATGATAGGTTTGTGATTGTCCAGCATGAAATCAGAGCTAGAGTATTGCTATTCCTCTTCCATCTGAGGAGAAACAAACTCCTCTTACAAGACATACATAGCTTTTTGTAAAAAAAAAACAAAAATCTTATTTTAGTGATTTATTTTTCTTCGTCTTCTTCTTCTTCTTCTCGTCCTCTTACTCCTCATTCCCTTATGGCTACCATAATCTATATTAGGATGAAATCACTCAGATGGGAATCCTTCTGCTCTTTATGACATAAACATGTTTGTATTTTTATTTATGTCATAAGCTCAATAGACAAGATACACAGCTTTCTATAAGACAGTCTCAGTGGAATGTAGTCTGATAGTTGAGGTGTATATTGCATGCAGAGTTAGGTTAAAGATATAATGTCATGGAAAGAAGTTGTCAAAATCTAGATCACCAAAATATCCCCCACGTTGTGAGGAATGAAAAGTGCATTAGCTCTAAGCATTAAAAAAAAAAAAAAAAGGAAGGGGATTGTAGAGTTTAGAAGATGGGAAATGGGTTACAGAGTCCAAATTCAAAGCCATTAATTGAGATCTAATCAATGGTCATTTGCTTATCCTCAGCTGGGTGACCCTATACAAATAAATGTGCTTCAGAAAAATCAGGATGAAGAAATAAAAATAAAATGTATTTATTTCTCTATGAGGAACCACAACCAGATGCCCCAGCAAAAAAAAAAAAAGCTCTTGTACTAAAAGTCCTTATCGGCCACTAGTCGTTTGTCCACTACCCATCTCCTACTTCCATTCCCGCCCCCACCACAGAGTAAGGGCTTGTCTACACTGGCAATTTACAGTTCTGCAACTTTCTCGCTCAGGGGTGTGAAAAAACAACCCCGAGTGCAGCAAGTTTCAGTGCTGTAAAGCACCAGTGTAGCCAGTGCACCAGCGCTGGTAGCTGTGCCCCTCATGGAGGTGGGTTTTTTAGAGACCTGGGAGAGCTCTCTCCCAGCGCTTTGCCACGACCGCACAAGCCACGTTAAAGAGTTGCCATGCAAGAACTCATAAGGCAGATATCCATTTGCCAATTTGCTGCACCTTTGTCTTAAGCAGAGCGTTGTTAATCTAACCTTTGTTAAAGAGGCAGAACACCCAGCTATTTTCTGTTATTGGGCCAGGCATCTATATCAAACCAACCACCAACACAAATATTGCTAACTAGCACCCCTAACAACAGGTTTAGCAGAGAAGTCAAGGGTTTGGAAACCAAATTACCCTTCAGAAATTATCACACCTGAACAGACCTGAGAAACAATGATCTTTTGCTCTCCACGTTATCCTTGTTCTGCGGTTAAGCAGATTTCAGTTTCAAGTGTTGTCAATCTCCATTTTATAAGCATTAGAGAAAAAAATAAAGAGGAAAAACACCAACACATATCATGATAACACAATTAATTATACATTAGTAATTACTAACTGCACAACAACCCGGCAAACCAATAACCCCTCTTCCCCCAAAACAAAACAAAATTAAAAGCTTTTTATGAGTTGGAAAGGTAATGTGACCTACTGGATGGAGCACTGGATGGGACTCAGGAGACCTGTTGGGTGACGTTTGGCAAGTCACATCATCTTTCTGTGCCTCAGTTTCCCCACCTGTAAAATGGGGATAATGACTTACCTTCTTTAAATGACGTGTTGAGATGTACTGATGAAAAGTTCTATGTAAGAGTGAGGTATTATTATTATTATTATTATTATTTACAGTAGTTCCTAGACGCTCTATTGTGCTAGTTGCTGTACACACTCAATGTATACTCAATAGAGTTTACATCAATAGTGTAGCCTAATCAATTATTGCAATTATGTATAACAGAGTTATTATGTTTTAACACTGGTCCCTTCCCCTTAGACGGCTATTCAGAAGATTTTTGTAATTCTTGTTAATTCGAATCAATTGATTGACTGATTGGGATTGATGAGCCATACAATAGAAATGATAAAAAGAAGTACAAGCTTTACTTAACATCCAAATGAGTCCACTCATTAATATAGTCAAACAACCTAAAACTACATACACAGAAATAGCTCTTAGGATTTCAGGCATGTAGGCATATTCCTAAGGCTTATGGAAAACACAGATAGAAGAAATCAGTGAGTGGGGGGCATCAGAAAGCAGGTCACAAACTAGTTGATGCCATTTCAGGGCCCTCAGGAGCCCAAAATTTAGACCCCCCCCCTCCTTTATACCCCTCCTTATATACCCCTCCTTTATACCCCCTTATATACCCCTCCTTTATACCCCTCCTTTATTTAATTCCTGAGATGCACAACCATATTTGCTAATATTCAGTGACCATAACAAGATTTTTACCTGCCCTTGTCCATACATGGCATTGCAAGTGTCCATATTAATGTTTCTGATCAGTAATCTAAACATGAGAGTCAATCAGTTTCTTAATAGATTATATGTATCAATGCAGTATAATTTCCTAGCACAGGGGTTTTCAACCTGTGGTCTTCAGATCTCTGGGGTCCACATACTACATCTAAGATTTCCAAAGGGATCTGCACCTCAAATCAAAAATTTTGCCTGTCATCATCTGCAAATGAAAATTTTTTGAAAACCACTGCCCTATCAAATAAATTTTAAAATATTGCAAAAGTCCCCAAACTGTCCCCCTGTTTCAAATAACTTTTGCAAGCTTGCCATATACCAGTCTTTCTGTGGTCACTTATTTGTCACATGGAATGAGAAGGCATAATTCATGACTTATGTTTAAGCCTTGGGCCTTGTTTGGTTCATCTAAAGTCAAATCTTAGCATAAGCTTATCACAGTAATAAAACAGGCTTTATATCATAGCAAAGCCTAACAACCCAGTTATTTGTGTCCTCCGACATGCCCTCAGAATGTTTCAAGTTAATAGAAATTAAAACCTATCAATATTATAGCCCGATAGGGTTGTTACAAAGGTATGACATGATCATGAGTCAACAATAGACAAGACAAGCAAAGTCTAAAAGGAATAATCCCCATCCCTCAGACAGGTGAAGTACCTATGTCAACAGGAGAAGCTATCCCATCACTATAGGTAGTCTCTTCGCTAAGGTCTTCACTAAGGCCACAAACGAACATGGGCATAACTGCTTCACTCGGGGATGTAAAAATCCACACCCATGAGCAATGCAGTTATAACGACCTAACCTCCAGGATAGATAGCACTGTGTTGATAGGAGGGTTTCTCCCATTGACATAGCTACTGCCTCTCGTGGAGGTGGGTTAACTATGACAATGGGAGAAGCTCTCTCATCAGTGTAGTACATCTTCACTGAAGTGCTACAGAGGCACAGCTGCAGCGCTGTAAGTATAGATAAACCCAAAGTGTTATAGGAAGACAAGGACATGACCCAGGCATATATTACCATTATGTTTATGCTATAACTGGCTTGAGCAAAGTTTTTAATAAGCGTTTTTGGGAACCGTGAATGTTTTATTAAAATGTCACCTGTATTGATAGTGTGGGAAGGAAATGGATGCAGATGTTAATTTAAATAATGTGTAATGTAAAGAGCCAATAAGAAGGTGGTGGAATTATAATTATAGTAAAGGACAGTTCAGTGTCAATTAGTATTATAATGGAATATAAAAGGAGTAAGCCTTGCTAAATTGCAAGAGATTGCCAATTAATATTCAAAGGGTACTGTTAGGTTCCATGATTATAAGGCTGTACTTCACTCTGTTGCCAGTGGACTATCACCCACTGATACACCATTTCATCTTTGAGTGTGAGAATAATAGTAATGTTTGTGTAAGCTGCAATTTCATTCCTATTTCATTCCTATTAGCTTAACTAATCATTTGTTTTCTTTTTTAGTAACATTTGGTGGTTTCATTCAAAGTGTCTCCTAGTGGTCCTTTACTAAATAAATTTTCTGCAACTGACCTCGAGGCTCAAACCTGAAAACTAAATTGGGTTTTTTGCACCCTTATCTTTAACAACTTAATATTAATTGAGAACATTTAAACATAAAGGCTACAGTCCCACACAGAGAGATTGAGGGACTAGCATAGGATCACAAAGGAGGTCTGTGATAAAAATGCACATTGAGTCCAGATCACCTGAGGCCCAATCCACTACCTTAACTACAAGACCATCTTTATACTTCTCTAAAGTGTAAAATCACAGTCCTGAGCTGCCAACCCTTCAAACTCATACTTGCTAATGAATATTGTTATTAATACTTAATATTCATGAGACTAAATACTGCTGGGAAGGAAGTACCATACCTCCCACTGAAGTAAACAGAAGCTGTGAGTTTTTATATTAGGGCTAAATTAGGCTTATAAAGCACTATTCCTCCACTGATTTCAAAGCACCTAACAAAGATGTGTAAATATAATCCCATGCAGATGAGGAATTTGAGATGAAAAAAGACTGTGACTTGCCCAAGACCACACAGTGAGTAAATTGTAGAGGTAGGTATAGCCTTATGCCTCCTGACCCAGTTCTTTGCTTATACTGCTAAGCAGTGCTGCCTCGCAACCCTGAAAACAAAATGGAATGATGAATTAAATACAGGAATACATACAACTTGTGATATTCAATAGATCAATGTCAATTGCAAGTGAAATATTAATTCAAGGCCTAAAGTTAATATAATAAAAATTGCACAAATTAATCACCATAAAAAAGTCAAATGGAAAAATGAATACAAAATCAAATCAAATTCAAGTTTTAATCAGCAAAGCCATGTTGCTTTATGACTCCTCCAGATTTCATGTTCAGTTCAGTTTCCAGATCATAGTCTTGTAAATTACCTCACTGAGACACAAGTTGTAACTATATATACACTGTGTGCTTGTGTGTGAATGTGTGTACATATATATTTCTGTATATGAATATAAAACACTAAGAATTAATCTTAGCTTCACTAGAAAAAATAAAACATTACCATTTTTCCTCTTACAGAGCACAAACATCAACTTCCTTTTTGTTGAAGTGACATTATTGACATTCAAGAAGAGGATTGTATTGTTGTTTCACTAAACTTCTTGTTTTTCCCAGCAGCAGGCAGACTATATTGAAGGGGTAAGATCCTGATTTCATTTAAATGAGTGTAAATCTAGGGAAACTTCATTGATTTTAGTGGAGTTATTCCACATATACACCAGCCTATGTGAGATCTGAATCTAGCCCATAATCTCTTCAACAAGATTATCTTGCCATCACTATTTTGTTTTTCAGCTTTACTAGAGATGGAATAATACCCAGTTCAGAATCCAGTTGCACATGAATCCAGAGGTACTGACATATTCAGAGTCACTCAGATTATTTGTACAAGTTTAAAAGGAACAACCAACCAAATATCACAATGATGTCACATCATTCACTCTCCTAAGTCATATGACTGGTCTCTAAGTTCTCACAAACAAATACTCATTCGGCACTTGGTTGGAGTGAATCCATTTTCACTTTGTTTTAGATACAAGTGAAGAAAAGCAGCCTGGGATGGGTTTTTTTCTGTTTGTGAATCAAATTCCAGAAAAACTGACAGCAAAGTGTGCAAAGCTAGGTTCCCTCAGGGTAACACACTGTTTGGTTGTTCCACACTACCCATACAGAAAGAAATGGTAATCAGAAAAATGGAGGTGTAACAAAATACTGTGCAAAGGTTCAAGCAGAACCATGTGTTTAAGCAGTGATCTGAACTCAGTCAGATGCTTCTTGGGCCTAAGAGTATGGGACCAAATCCTCAGTCATACATTGCCATAGTTTTGGTGACATCATTGGAGCTACACCAATTTATGCCAGCTGAGATACTGTCCTGATCTTTGGTTTTGTGGCTAAGTCATATGGCTGAATCAATTAAGAGCTGTGTTCTATTCCTAATTCTGCCACATACTTCCTGTATGACATTAGGCAAGTCATTTGAGCTTTCTGTGCCTCTGTTTCTTCACCTATAAAATGATGGTAATTCTACCCTACAATAGAGGAGTGTTGTAAAAAAATAACAAGTAGTAAAGTGCTTTGAGCTCCTCAGATGGAAAGTGTCTCACTTTCTGAGGGCTACAGACAAATGTGCAGCTTAAAGGAGAATATTGGTTCCCAGCAACAAAAGTAGTTCACGTGGCCTTAGCTGAGCTGATGGCTAAAGACAGCCAACTATAGGCATGTCTATTTTAGCGGCTGTGTGCCTTGGGTATAGCCGGTGAATCATAAAAATATTTGTGGATAATGAATAAAAAATGCCCACTTTCATAATGAATTTTAAACACGGCTTATTATTTGTCCAGTGCTGGTTTTGAATGTCTCATTAAAGGACTGGAGCCTCATTATTACAGAAGATCCCCTTCCCTCAGGGGTTTTGCTTGCAGTGCTGTAGCCAGTAAGAATGAACCTGTTCAGCAGCAGGTATCAGTTCTGATAAAAAACATCAGCTGTTACTCTTACTTCAGGCATGTGACTGAAAGAGACACTGCATGGTCCTTTCTGGGATTAACAGCACACCAAAGGAACGAGGGGTTCTAAAGGACAGCTGTGATATATTGCAGTGACTTTGACAGCAACCACAAGAGAATCACCTCTAGTACATGACTGGTCTAAAACAATGAATCTAACATAAAAGCTTTTAGTGATAAATGTTTACAGTTTGGGGTACAGTCAGTAGCTCTGCATTATTAGAGCAGTCCTCTATAACAAACTTGATCTCAATCAGCTGAAAGTCAGCAGGGCATCTTAGACACTCTTTTCCTGCAATTTCTCAGCTGCAAAATTTACAATGAGAATGAGGCTTGGTTGCAACCAAACCAACTTAAAGAAGTCATGAATGAGTAGAATTCCATTTACAACATACATATTTGTTGGGGAAAAATGGGCTCTCACTCTTTTTTACTCCCAGGATCTTAATGTGCCCCCCCGACTATGTTCCAATGGTGTCTCCAAAAGCTAAAGGTATTTGAGGAACTAACATAGAAGAAAGTTCTACCCAAGACAGTATTTCTCTGGAAGTTTCTGCTGCTTGAACACTGGTAGTTCCCATAAACCAGGAAGTTCTACATCCAGGCATCCAAACAATTAAATCAAGAGTTTTAAAATCCATTTCAGACCAGTCCATCCATACTGAAACGCAGCAAGTGGATGCTATCCTGTTGCCTGTGGATCCACAGCTTAAGGTCTATCCATCTAATTCAGATATAGCATGTGCTGCTGCAGGAAATGTCACTGTGAATTTGTCAGAATAGAAGACGGCACAGAAACAACAAAACTGTAAAGTCAAAAAAAAATCAACCTACAAAGCAAACTGTTACCTGTACAAAAGCAGCCTATGCTGCCCTCTGCAAATAGTGGATACAACAAATATGTGGAGCTGTTGGGAGAAGATACTGGCTTATTCTTAGTCTCCAACAAATGGAAATACAGTGAAGAACAAATATTGTTCGTATCATTCTCAGCCCATTATGCCACAGACAGCTGACTGCATAGATTGGTGGAAACAAAATTCTATCACACATCAAACCCTCCTGCTATTATGATGTCTTCCCTGGGAGTTCTGCCCAGCAATGCACTGTACCTTCTGGGCAGCTGTTCATCAGTGGTGAGGATAACTGATTGGAACACAGAAAATGACTCCCAGAGTTGTTAATGTGCAAAAATGTACTCTTAAAAGTTGAGATACAGGTCTTTTACCATTCTGAACCAAATCTGAGCTCTGGTCTTATTTTACAAAGATGCTCAAGTATATGTAATAGATCAGTGGTTCTCAATCTTTTTTCATTTGTGGGCCCCTAAAATATTTCGAACGGAGGTGTGGAACCCTTTGGAAATCTTAGACATAGCCTGCAGACACCTAGGGGTCCACAGACAACAGGTTGAGAACCACTGTAATAGATAATACTAATAATATCACTCTGCTATAATCTATTTTAGATGTGGTGTATATTGATTATACTGAATTTATTTTTCTATCCATGTTGTGTATTGTAATTTTAACCCCCTAACATACTGCTATTTTTATTGATTTAACATCCCTTGCACTGCAGAGTGCTGTGGCTTCATTGATTTAACTTTGGAAGCTCTACTGGAACCATTCTGATAGTGTTTCAAAATTTGAATGAAGTCTCTTAATAGGTGAATTCACATTTGCAATTCTAATTATATTTCCGGTGTATTGGCAAATATTGATGCACCAAATAGAAAGAGGATTCATTACATTACAATTCTTTTACTTATTTTTATTTCTTACTCTATAAGATTTGATCATACCCGTACAATATACCCAAAATAGCATTCTATCCTAATGCCTCTGGTAGCCTCAGAATTTTGTCATTCTTCTCATCAGAATTACTATCAAATTGCTATTTTGAACAATTTTGCATGGAATGTAGTTTAAGAATGTCCATAGCAGAACAGACAAACAGTACACTTAGTTCAGCTTTGTGTCTCTGGTGATGGTCGGTGACTGAAGTTTCACAGGATTCCATAAAATCTCAAAAGTGCACCTAACTGTGCTGGGGGAAAAAAAATCCTTATCTTAACTGATTGTCACTATCCTGAAGCATTAGGATTCATGGTAGCTCTTGTAATTTTAGCCTAGGTAGGTGTTGTAATGTCAAATTCTCTTCTCTTTCATGTGTTTGATACTTTTTTGAGTCTTCTTTCCCTTTTGCCTCAATAAGCGTAGAATTCCATGGGTTAATCACATACTGCATTAAAATATTTCCTTTTACCTTTTCAGTGTATTGCCTTTTATTTTTATTGAGGATCTTCTTGATTTTATATAATTGGAAAAGTGTGGCAAATTGGTTTTCTCTAAAGAATTCATTATATAATGTAAGACTGGGATTTTCAAGTGGCCAGAGGGCATTAGATGCCCAACTCTGTTCCCTGTGGATGATGAAAATTCCAGCCTCACCAGATGGCTGGAAACAGTTCTCTGATTTCTTTTTCCCAGCATGTGAGCATCGTTAGTCTTTCAAAAAATGTTGTGGTTGTTATTTTTGTAATGCATTTTCTTTTGAGGGGAAGCTGTTGCAAGCACCAGGAATTGCACTCTACCTTAATCTTTCTAACTGGAGAAAATACTTGGGTCAGATTTGGCAGAACTAAGTATTGGTGCTCTGAATGAGATTTCTGAAAGAGGGATTTACCTACATGCTGTTACCACTTCTGTGCAAGGACTCGTGCATATACTGCATGTAAATTACACTAAGGAAATATCCAGAATCCATGTCAGAGATTTCTCTTTCAATGAGAAATGTGCCTCCAGAACCCAGAAAGTCAGCTACCATTTGGCTTCTTACTCTTTCCCTTTCCACACAAAATAATCAGTATTTTTTTTAATGTAAACCTATATCAAAGACTTCATAACTGCTATTGTTGGAAGCCCTTTTTAGGATCTTTTCCAGTTTTTCCTCTCTTTTTTAGATGTACTTGTGATGGGGCTCCTGTAGTTGGCCGCAGCCCCATCCATGGCTTGACCCTCATCCATGGCTCAGCCTTCCCCAGACTGCAACAGCTTCTGCTCCCGAGGAGGAGGGGCAGCCCATTCCCCCATCTACTCCTCCCCTTTTTGCTTTTTCAAGTGAGGTTGGCCTGTGTCTGTGTAGACTTCATATCATGTCTAAAAGTGCAATTGCACAGTTTCCTGTCTGAACCACAAATTACAGCAGCAGTCCCATTTGATGTTGCATGCTTGCTTAAAGCTATACTAGCAATTGTATTCATGCTTAGGAATATGTAATCAATATGTAAGGGAGTGATGAATATGTAAGCAATATGGGCTTGCTAGGCCCTGATTGGCTGCTCTTTGCAGCCCCTCTCCTATTGGCTGCTTCCTGCACAGCCTCCCTAGGGCTCTATTAACCTCTTTCATGCCAGTGTGGGACAGACACCTAATCACAGTGTTGACCAAAACTGAATTAAAAATTCAAGTTAATACTAATTTTATAAATTAATTATGGCTGAATAGGCAGCCTGATGGACACTGAGGTTTTGCAGATCTTTGCAACTATTTTTAGGGTCTGCAATGTTTGTAAACTATGGCCTCAGTCCTGTTCCTTTCTCTGACTGTTTATGCTCCATTTTTCACTGGACTACTCCTGCACTTTTTTTCACAGGGTAATATTTTCAAAAGTACCTAAGTGACACAGAAACCTAAGTTACATTTGTACTATTTATAAAATACTATTATACTATTATACTATTACTATTTATAAAATAGTTTTTTTGACCTGGATATACAAAGAAACTGAGATTTTTGTGAAGCTCCGCATCACAAAGACTAACTTTTAGGCACCTAGAAAAATCACAAGATCAATACTGCAATCCTAGCATTTCTGTACAATTAATGGGGAGAGGAGGCAACTAAGAATGTGATCCACAAAAGCCAGCATGGGGAGCTAAGATAACCAGTGAGAGATGTCAGCAAGAGGAGTGTTTCCTAAACCTGAGCCCTACATGGAAATAGGCACGGAATCTTGGCTGCAGGGAGGTGCCTATCTTTGCTAAGGATCCACAACTGGAAATCCCTCTGTGAGAGTCAGTTGGCTTAGGCTTATTTGTTTCTTGTGAGAGTGAGTTAGATGCTTGCCTTGCTCAGCAGAAAACAGGAAGAGGAGAAGGAGCACACCTTATAACTTCTGGACCAGTGTTTAGAGCACTCACCTGAGATGTGGGAGACATTCTGTATGTTAAATTCCCCCCCAGAGGGAGAGAAGAGAACCCCCCTGTTCAAATACAAGGAAACAACAGAGACAGGAGATACCAGCAACTTTGTATTTAGTTAAACAAAGTATTGAACAATTACTACAGAAGGCATTTATAATGGAAATCTTCAGTTGGTTGCCTGTAACACACATCCCAGTGACCAAGGTCCAAGAAAAACTACAGGGCAGACTCATAGGGTGCAAAAGTCTGCAGAGCTGAGTGGTCCCACAGCTGCATGTCAACCTTTGTTGGCCCTGTGTATAAAGCTCCAGCAGATTGCTAGGGGGAATTACTCTTTTAAATTCTTTAGGGAATGGATCCAGGTTTTCTCAGCCAGAGATCTTCAGCCCAAACCTACACTCCATCTTTAGGCCAAAGTCTCCCAGTCTCCAGTGTGAATTGTGCCTGAATTAGGAGTGCAGGACTGTGGCCATAATAGTGGATTCAATATATATTACATGAAATTGATCAAATTGCACAATCAGAGAAATGAGATAGAGCAATGGTAGAGAAAAACGGAGGGTGATAGGAGTGTCAGATTGAAGAAATTGTGAATATACCCTGTCAGCTACTAGGAGAAGAGAGATTTAAATTCAACCGCAATAAAATATTTTTATTCCTGGATGTTTGTGATATTATTCCATCAGAGAAGATGTGGAAGACATGCAGTTGTGCTTTGTAAGAAAATTGTTAAGGCTGATTTGTTTTATCTACTAAAGCAAAAAAAGTTAAGGGTAATTCACATAGGAAAGATACAGTATAGTAGACATTTAGTTTTCTGTCCCCATAGAATAATTTAAACGTGTTAATTAATTCATGTTGGTAAAGTGCTTTGAAGAAGTACAGTGTTACATAAAAGTGGCAGATCATTAATTATTATTATTATTATTATCATATATTATATCATTCAGCTCTTCCAGTCAGTATAAAGTTTCACAATATATTCATTCACATTGTTCAGTAACTGATAAGCCCTCCTTCTTTTGCAGAGCCTGAGTGAAAGAGCTTTGGATGTAGTGGTTCTACAAGGGCCATGGGGGAACCATATCCTTAACTCAGAAGATAGTCTGTGGCTACATAGAAATGCATCTAAAACAAACAGACCACAAAAACACTGCAGTCCATTCGTTCCAGTTACCTCTGTGGTCACTGTATCTTCCTATGTTAGAGAGAAAGATAGGAATTGCCATATTGGATCAGATCCAAGGTCTATCTTATCCAATATCCCATCTCTAACAGTGACCAACAAAGGATGTTTCAGAGGACAGTAGAATGCCATAGTACGCATATCTTCCCTTCATATAGATCTCATCTTGATCTCTAAAAGTTAGAGATATGCTTAAGCACTGAAGCATAGGTTTAATATCCTTCCCAGAACTGCTCTTGTCACTGATTATAACTGTACATTCTTGATATTCATATAACTATCCAATTCCTATGTTCTTGACCTCAATGACTTCCTGTGGCAGTGAGTTCTATATTTAATCACATTGTATGAAAATGTATGATGAACAAGTCCAAGATTGGCAGCATGGAACAAACACTCCTGGTCACAACTAGGAGAAAAAGCAAGTTGTGGGTGGTTGGTTTTTTTTGTTTGTTTGTTTTGTTTTTTTCCTTTTCAGATTTGACTATTTGGGTTCATTTCAAAATTACAGTTTACAAATTAAAAAGTTCCATTTTTTCTATGAAAAATTGATTTTTGTTTCAAATTTTAAGTTAATTTACAGTAGAACAAGGTTTAAAAATGTTGAAATCGAAATATTATCAAAACAAAATGGTTTTCTCAGTAGTGTTTGACACTCAGTCGTGCGGTGCAACTTACTTGCTATAGAGTTCTGGCATGCAAAGGGAGAAGTACACAGAACTGACTCATCCTTCCTGCCAGAAGGCCCTAGCTCCACCTCAAGAGCTCTCACATATACAATTTGATGAGGTTCTATACCTTTCCCATTCCTATTCAATATCTACATGTAAAATCTCTTCGGCAGATTGTGACTTTCAAGAGTTTTTAAAAAGTCCTGCACAAGAGGATATCAAGCAATCAGGTGAGACAGATAGTATTAAATGTCTTTAGTACACACACTCTTGGCCTGATTATCCTTTACATTAAGGCTCTGGGCTCATAAAGGGATCTTAAAATGATGGCCAATGTTGAAGTATTTGGACCTGATTCTCATTTACACTAAGTCTCCTTCAAACAATTCACACATATTTTATCAGTTCTAGTATCCATTCTTTCTATGGCTATGTAATGTAACTATCCATTCTTTCTAGGGCTACGTAATGTAACTATCTGTGTTTTCAGAAGGAACACCTCAAAACTGTTTTTGTAACGATGAAATCTCTAAGAACCTACTGTGTCCCAACACCTTACAGAGAAGACAAATGTGATGAAAAAGGTTTATCTTAAAACTAAAGTGCTTCCTCTCTGGAAACTCTTTTTCTGGATTTTGTTTTAAAGGCCTGTTTGAATATGCAGCATTTATTTTAGAAGTTGCAGGGCCAAATTACACTCCAGCCTAAAGGACTGAAATTCTAATGAAGTCAAACCATACTATATGTTCCATTCTATGCATCTAATAAAGTGGGCTGTCTCCCACAAAAGCTTATGCTCAAATAAATTTGAGTCTCTAAGGTGCCACAAGTACTCCTGTTCTTTTTGCGGATATAGACTAACACGGCTGCTACTCTGAAATCAAACCAGAGCTTAACTTGGCCATCTCCGTCGGCTATTTCAGGGGTCAAACCTCAGAGGTTACGCAGCACAGGACTCCAACATACCATTCTATACCCCCACCTCAGGCTTCCTGAATCAACATACATGTTTTCCCCCTAATTCTGGCTTCTGTACCATCTAAGTGATGAAATAGTGAGATCCCATCTTCTTTCTTCCTCAATTACTACCCTACCTCATGTATAACTATATTTCAAAGACCAGTTTTTATGCTCAGCCATTCTGTTTGAGTGCAGAGACTAAATAAATGCAGTAATACTCAATTTCACTTGGTCTTAAATGTACAACTTTATGAATTAAGGTGAGCCACAACCTCAACCTCCTTCTTTTGAACCAATCTGGTGAAAGTACCTATGTGTCAGCACAGATTTCACTTTCATTCTGGAGCTATCAAAGAGCATTTCCTTTTGAAGTGGTAAGTAGTTGGCATTTTGGCTTAATGCATTAGTGGATTTTTTTTGTTTGGCCTCAGTCTCAGAGAATTGCTGGTCTGATCCTTAGCACAGCAGAAAACACTGGGATCTGAGAAATCTGGGACTGAAGTGAGTAATTGCAGAAGCTTGGCTGCACTAAGCAAGGGGTCATGCCTTCATCTTTCCCTGCTAATGCCTGCTTTGTGTTCCTGTCTCATTTGGTAGATTAGAAAGAGTTTCATAAGTGGAAAATACCAAATCCTCAGCATTTGTCTTATGTTACATTTCCTTTGTGTAGCAATTATGTAGCATGCTGTTTTCAAGCACTGAAACAGACTGATAAGGTGGTGTGAACTGGTGGTTTACCACTTTAAAAAAAAGTTTTCTGGTGTCATTTAGAGGCAAGGTTCTAATGATGCTATGAAGAGAAATTGACATTTGATCACACATTCAACACTTAGATCCTAGGATAGTCTTCCAAGTGTTAACCAACAAGCCATTTGTTTCCTTAACCTGAATCATTAGTGTGTCAATTTGAAATGTTCACACATTAAATAATTAGGTGTAACTTAATAAATGTTTAAATTCCATTTTCCCCCCTGTTCTCCTTCATGTAACTGTCTTGTAGTTTATGTCATTATAGCCTACTTTTCAACAGGAGCATGTCTTAATATTGAGTGTATCAAATCTAATCCTACGGTTATTGTGGGCAGCCCCAGTTGGTCCTGTTCTAAGACTTTTCCTCCTTTTCTGGTGAATAGAAGTTATACTGTTGCCCTGCTGGTGGCCTGAATCACCTCAATTTGTTCTAGCAATCAGAGGCAGCTGCTCCATGTGAAAGGAGCGTGGACCACTGAACAGAGCATTAGGACTGACCTCAGGCTGAATGCAAAAGGCTCGGCCTTTTCTACTAGGCCAGTCGAGCATGTGCAAACAGATTTGCTGAAGTACAAAATGGTCGAGTGATTTAAAGCAAGTTTTCTTCTTTCTTTCTCTCTTTCTCCCTTTTAGAAATGAAACAGGATTGAGGACAGACTGGGTACAATCTTAGCAACATCTGTTGCCTTTCACTCAGGTCTTGGCTGAGGACAATATCTTTTCAAAGAGGTACTGACATTTTACTGAAAGAAAAAAAGCCTTAAATAGAGAAGCATTTGGACATGTTTCCCAACACACACAGTTGGGTCTTTTTTATGGGTGTCTGTCAGAATGTGTTGGGAAAAACACTTTTTTTATCCCTCTTCCTCCCATTTCTGGAAAATCTATCGGAAGACAAATCTTCAGCCAATTACCGAACTCACTAGGTTTATAGCATTGAAGAACAGTTAAATTTTCCCTTTTTTGCTTATATTCTCCTAACTAAAGGGTGTTTGAAAGCCCAAATCTTAAACATATTTGAGAAGAAGTATGAAGGAATTTATGTTTAACATTGTTTCATATCTGCTACTTTCTAATTCTCTTATTAATTTAACTTTTAAACTGACTAATGATTACACTGGAATCTTTTAACACTTACCATGACTGATATTATATGAAGATTAATTTTTAAAGTATTTGGATGTTTTCATATCCATTTTCCCCTATATTTCCCCTCTTTCCCTCAAAATAATTGCAATATGCATTAATTTTAGCCAACGCTAAGAAACAGTTACCAGCTTTTTTTTTCCACATTGCTTTTCACAAGCAATTTTGCTCAGTCCAACCATGACACACCTTCATAAAAATGACAGATGAAGCAGCTGAGTAACTAGTGGGTATATTATCCTCCTGCAGGCATCTGCTGCTCAAAGAGCACCTATTTTTTAGTTAGCCTTAGGACTGAAAATGTATATGTAACTCATAGATGAAGCCATTCTTACAGCCGTTCCACTATTTTGAAGATAGAGTACATTAAATAAAAAACTACTCAAAAGAATTCCAATAGATTCAGTCAATGTAGATTAACAATAAGGATGTGTAGATATAAAGATAAAGGTTTAAACAAAGAGGAGAGCTCAACAATCCTTTACAAGAAAGTATATTGCTATTCAGGGTTTATAACTTCTTTATTTTTTTTAATCATGCCATAATCATTAAATAAATAACCATACACATATAAATGTCATAGGTTATGTATATTTTGACTATAAACATTTCAAACTATCAGATGATACAAAATACCTTAAAGTGACTTACATATATCAACGTGTGTGTGCTTATTCTTATTTATTGGCCTTGTGATAGTGTGGTTATCCCCAAACACATGACAAAAAGATAGTTCTTGCTACAAAGACCACACAGTGTATGTAGTATATCATATATGTAATAAAAAATCTAATGAATCAGAGAAAATAGTAGTAATTCTATTTAAAATCAATGGAGCCTAGGATTGACAACACTAGAGCCGTCCTGTGGGCCAGCAAGTACAGCATCCTGGCTCTGGCAGTAGACAACATCTGGTGCTTCTGAAAGCCAGATGATGGCCCATCCTGTGTACCAGTGCAAAGGAGTAAAAGGGTTAAGGTGCCCTTTACTTTCTACCACCAGTGCACTGTACCACCACTTCCTCCACAGGGGTACTACTTTCTATCCCTCCTTATACACATATTCAGGCAGGACTGAAGGGGACATGGGGGAAGAGAACAGGTGGAGCCTTGAATAAATAATAAAAGAATCATTGGGGGCAGGGAAGTGAGAGCAAGAGAGAGACTCAGTAGCCTGGTGGTTAGAGGACTCACTAGGAGGTGGGAGATGCAGCATCCAATGTTTTTTTTTTAAATTATTTACCACAGTGGAACAGCTTCAACAGGAGAAACTGAGGGACATACCTTTCAGACTATCCCATGGCACAGAGGTGGCAAAGCCTACTTCAAATCCCTTCTCCCCCTTAGGTGGAGAGGGGAATTGCCCCATGGGTCTCACACATACCAGGTCAATACCTTAACCACTAAAAGTTACAAGGGAGGTCCTTCCTCCCCACGCTGGCTTCTTGCTAAAATAGTATAAGTGCCTATTGCCAAGAGAATGTTTGCAGCTGGCAATCTGGGGATGCTTCCCTGAAGCCTGGATTTAGGTGCCTATCTCTGAGAGAGGGGCAGGACTGAGCACACATCCCTTGGATTGGTGCCTGCCATTGCCTAATTTAGGAGCCACTATGGCAGTTTTTGCCAGTCCCATTGTGAGGCACATATCTCATTCATATCTCATCCCATTCATTGGATATGAAACCTGGCACTGAACTCAGGCTTTGTGCCTAAAAGTTAGTCATGGCAATGCTCAGCATCACAATACTTAGGTTCCTTTGTGCATCTATGGTGTAGACATATAACTACACCATATCTAAACATATGAGTATTTAACCGTTTGTATCATATGTAAATGCAGTCAGTACTCACAAAGAGTTACTTCATCCCAGATCCTTAAAAAGAAGCATGCAGCAGACCTCTTATGTGGAGTGGAGTCCCACTGAAGTTCATGGGGCTGACTGTACTTCACTCTTTCCAAGGCTATGTATACATTCTTGCAGTCTGTTGGAAAATTGTCATGATGTGTTCTACAATATAAACCAAAAAAGTTGAGCTAAATAGCCTATGAAAATGTATATCAAAATATCTTATATCTCAAATCAGTGTAATGTACTGTAGATATTTATGCATGCTTGCAATAGCTCCAAGCAGTGTCTGGCCCTTTACAGACATGTAGAAATACAAAGTCCCTACCTCAAAAAACATAGTGTTGATAGATAATGAATTAATGGAAGCTGCAGGAATGCAGAAAGGCCAGGAATATCCTTATGTTGAATATACTAGTAATAGAGGTTAGGTTCTCTGCTACCAGAAAACTGTTTGCCATGTCTTGACAGGTATTTTTTGCTGTTTTGAGAAATGGGAATGAAGGAAATAATTGTAGACTGAAGATAGTCAGAGCAAGGTTCTGTATTTGATTTATAACTATATCAGCGTGGATATGGAAATCGACAACAATCTCACTTCTGAGATAGAAGGTCATAAATTAAAGTCATACACCTGGACTTATTCTCAAAGCACTTCTGGGCAATAGGAAGAGAGCTTTCCTAAAGGTACTTATAGTTGTACTGGTGCTTTTTTTCAAACCATATGGTATAGTTATTAGAGGTGCTATCCTTCAGATGAAATGTTAAACAGTAGACTCTTCTACTTTCGGGAATACTAAGGGAAAGTTAACATTATGTCTCTGAGTGTAATATATTCTAATATCCAAGGCACTGTGCAAGCTGTTGCTGAACACATAATGACTGTTATTTTTGCCTACAGTTACTGAGCTAACACTAGCAGCATCTAGTCATTGCTTTTTAAAGCACATACTTTTGAGTATGGATATAAATAACAGTGTTGGGAGACTGGACAGCTTAGGGGACTGGTAATGTGGTTTAGAACTTTTTATGTCTGTATCATCAGTTCAGAACCAGCCCTGAGCAGCAATGGCCAAAAGTTGTTACCATTTGATGGCTGTTTGAGAGTCTATGTGAAATGAGTTTGTGATCTCAGTTCAGACCAAATGTCTGCAGCATAAAAATCATCCATTACAACTGGTATGAAAGAAAAAAAGGCATCCCCATTTGAAGTCTTAGTAGACAGATCAAGAAGTAAAAGGACATGGTGATCAAGGTATTTTCTCACACCTAGGAGTGGTTCCTTCAGGCTGTAGCCAAAGTATATTCATAGGGTGATCCAGCCTATGTTGCTGCTCCCCCTGCCACACCTGTTTTTCTGACAAACTGAGGCCCATACCTCTCACAATCAATACACTCCATAGAAAACATGTAAAAAGAAAGACAAAATCACTAGAAGTGTAGGCGACAGCCAAACTCAACTAGCCAATGTGTTGGATATAGCCTGCCTCGCTATCAAAAACTCATCAATAGGTCAGTGAAGAATATTTATATATATATTTTAAAATATTTGCTTGTGTTACTAATAAGACTAGATTTCTAAAACTGAATAAGAATAATTTACTATTTTATATTTTATTCAGTTTGTGCAGTGAAACTAAACTGGCCTGGGCAGTCAATTTCATTTTTGTTTTTGGAGTCACTGGGCTCAGTTTTGCTCCCATGTAAATCAATTGATTAAATACGTTTAATTTCAATTTGGGAATGTAAAAATTAACACAAAAGAAAAAAATGCCTATTTTCATTATAATTTGTTTTTAAAATATATAACTATTTCCATTTATTCCATTTCCATTTATTAATTCATGTTTTGATTTACAGAGTGTAGATCTTTGGCACAATATACTTGACAGTGTGCCTTTAAACTTTTTAAGACATTGAAAGCTTTTAACTTGGCTAATACTGAGTATTAGTATTCTGCCTCAATAGTATATCAGAATCAAAATAAAGGTGAAAGAGCCCTTGTTTCATGGATAGTTTAAAATTATCAGATAATTAATTAGCCCACACTATGAGTCTCAACAGGACAAAGCTTGTTGCTTTCAGTTAAAATGTATAATACTAGTTCCCTCCTACTGTTTCACCTCCCCTCCTTGTCCCATGTTCAAAAATGAAAGATTATTTTTAAAACATATTTTCATCAGTGTAGTTGTGGCTATCAAATTAAGTATGAAAATATAAGAATTCAAATTCTGATTAAATCTCATAAAATGTGACAGGAAGCAATCCCAGGAATTTATTGTTTTTGAAGATTAAAACAATATTCTGTTCTTGAACCTTGTTTTTTTAGATCAGTGCCAACCTCCCTGATTCCCCTTAATCATGAAGATGCATTAAAATATCCCTTATTGCAATCCTGGACAAATTTTGAATAGTTCTGTACAGTTATGTACCAGGGTTTTCTTGCTTCAATTTATCCTATTAGAATATGACTGTGTACTCGGGAGCTATGTAGGTTACAGAATGCAGATTGCTTCTAGTTACATCTTTAAACCACTTCTCCCACAATTCACAAATGCTATGATGCTGTATTGCCTATCTCTTCTAGAAGGATGACTTCAGAAAACACATGCCTAAAAATGAAGCTAATCGACAAGACACGCATACTGCCACAGCAACTGTTCCATTTTGCATTTATTAAAACATTTGTGTTTGTAATTTAGTTATTGCAAACTGCAAACAAATCCAAAGATTTACACTATTTAATATAGTACTTTAAAATAGCCACCTATTTGTAAAAATAAGCAAATAACTCTACTCTAAAGGTATTTTGTTATAAATAGTGCCATACTTCACAGTATGATCTATCAGAGAGCAACATGTAATTAAAAAAAACTACACTTTTTTTTTGCTCTTTGAAAGTTCAAGAAGGCTTTCAAGAAAAAGGCTATAAATCAAAAGACAACATAGGCTCAGGCCTAGTTCAAACAGTTGCCCTTGATATGATTCACTGTTCTAAAAGCAGTTGGTGTTAAAAATATTCTGAATCTAAGGAAAATGTCAACCTACTACATCATTTGTACCCTGTGCCATTTATATAAGGAAGCATTCTGACTTTTTGGTAATATCACTTAAATGGTTTTCCCTGTTTTATTGCAGGAGGAAAATGTTTAAAGAATGTTGAAATGAAACTAAGTTGTACTTCTGCTTTCAAAGATTAACCAAATACAGTAAGTCAGCGATTCATATCTTACATTCTTGTGAGCTGTGAGATTTAGAACGTGTGTGTACATTTTAGATGTATGTGTGTGTGTGACACTGTTTCCTTCTCCTTCCAGTACATACAGCTTCAGCACTGAAACACTGCCATTTACTCAATCTTCTATTTCCACCATGTGGTTTATGATGAGCCCTTCTGGTTCCGGAAACCTGCGGTGGGTAGGAGGGGCAGTTGCACTTTATAGGCTAAGGCAGCCACAGTTCTAGGATCCTAATGGGATCGCAATGACAGCCTAAGCCCGCTCCAAACCTTCCCTCTGTATTTAAGTTCTTTGAACCCAAGGCGCTGGCAGCGCGGTGTAATTAGGCTGTCAAAGCCGCAACACCCCGCCACCCTGTTAAAAGCCTGGCGCCCTCCTCATCCAAGGAGAGACCCTTGAAGGAGAGAATCTCTTCAGATCATTAAGCGTCCCCCTACTGTCTCCTAAGCCGCTCCTCGCCCGAGCAGCAGCAGCTGGCTGCGAGGCGCCCCCCTCCCCGGCCCCCCGCCTTTGCTCAGGTGCCTGTTTCACACGGGGAGCCGCTCACACCGAAGCGAAGTTTCCCCCCCCGAGCGCGGGAGGAGGGGAGGCTTTCTCCAAGCACGGAGAAGTGGAAGTGGGACAGGCTGAGAGGAGATTGAAAGGGCACCACTCAGAAGCCCGAAGTTCTGATTAGTTTGATGACTTTGCCTTCATGCCTCAGGAGCTCGATTGATCACGGCTCCTATGACAAGCTTCAAAAAAAAAATCTTAAACTCTCTCCTCCAGCTCCAAGCTTTCAAATGCAAATAGCTCACCCCGAGATCGCCTGGCTCCAGCCCCACCCCCTTTAAGCCCTGCTCCTGATTTTTCTCCAAAGGACTCCATCTGTAGAGCCTGTCAAGGAGGAGGAGCGGGGAGCGGGGGGGGGTTGTGGGGATGGGGGGGACGGCTTCTTCTTTGGATTCCTTTCCAGTAGCCGCCAGTGGGTCTCCGGGAGGGAGGCGAAGTCTCAGTGCCTCAGCAGGCTCCAGCCGCTGAGCGGGGACATCCTCCAGCCACAAGCGCATCCATCGCCCCCCTCTGCCCCCGCCCCGTGCTCCTCTTCCCCCCGCCAGCTCCGCGCCCAGTCTGAGCCGCGCTTGGCACGGGGAAGGAGCGCGCTCCTCGCCGCCGCGGACAAGGGGGCTCCGCTACGTCAAACGCGGGAGCTTGGAGGTGGAGGCTCTCGCTCCGGGAGGAGTCCCCGGCGGCGCTGCCGGGTGTGATTGGAGGCCGGGGAGCCCCCCGCGCTGGAGCTGCCCGACGCGCAGACAGACTCGGCTGGCCGCGCAAGTTCTCTCCCGTGGAGCTAGCAGCCGCCCGGGCCGGGCACATGTGCGAGAGCATCCAGCGAGCGCTTCGCTGGCGAGCCGCCCCCAGCCGTTTGGATTAAAAGCCTCACTGCAGCAGCCGATCCAGGGGAAGAGGAGGCAGGTAAGTGCCGGCTCAGACGGGGTGCGGGTGTTTTCGCGGGGCGGGGAGCCTGAGGAGTTGCAGGGACGGTATTTGTCTCTGATTTTATCCGCTCGTTCTCCCTCGCCAAACTGTTCCCAGTCCAAAGTCAGATGGTGCTGATCTGCAGAGTCAGGAGGTGGCTTAGCGCTGTTCGCCTTCAGAAGTTTCCTTTTCGCTGTGTTCTCCGGTCTGTGTATTTGGAAAGAGACTATATGCAAATAGCCTGAGCTGAGAGCGAGAGAGAGAGATCAGTGCGGTTTGGAAAAGCCATCAGAAATACAGACACTAGATGTGACAGCAGAAATCGTCGAGAACTGTAATCACGATTTCAAAAAGAAAATAGCAAGATAGTTGCCCTGTCTCTGCACGTATGTCACGCAGACAAAAGGGAGAAAAATAAATACTTCTGCAACATTTAGGAAGGAGCAGGTCTTTTCTCATTAACTGATGCAAAACTCAAGTGGCTCTCTTTGTTGCACCCAAAATCCAGCATCAGGTTTGGAAATGTGGAAATGAGAAAGGCTTATTTCTTTAATTAGTATTCAGCTGGTAAGGTTAGCTCTGCAGTGCTTGAGTGTTTAATACTGACCCCCCTCCCATCCATACACATACTAGCACGTCCTGCTTTCTTGGAGCATAGTATATGCATTGCTGGTAAGTGTTTCATGGTCTGGATCCTCAGGCTTCAAGTTGATAAACGGAGAAAATGGCTTTTTACCCCGTCCCTAAAGATCAGTTATTACCCCTGTGCTTTCAAAAGATGATGTAGTTCAGGTGAGTCAGAGTTATGTTATGGTTGACTTCCCTGGTGATACAGGGAGGGTTGCTTTTTTGGGGGGCGGTTAATGCCACTGAGGCTTTCTGATTTTGCTAATTGAAATGTCGATACTTTAATCCGTTTCCATTGAAAAGAAAAAAATCTTCTGTTTGATTGATAACTTCTCAAGTCAAAGCAGAGACTTGCAAGGGCAGAGTATACTTTATAGTCCCTCTCACAAGACGTACTGCCCTGCCATTTTTCAAATCAAAATGGGTAATCATAAAACATGTAGAAAATAAATTTGTTCTCAGGGAAGGGGAAAAAAATAAGCAAACAACCAACCCCCCCAATCCTATAGCTAAACTGTCTTGAATGCCAATCTCTAGAAGCACCTCAGTTTGGTAATGAGGAGTAGACAATTTACTTTTCTCAGACTTTATTATGATTAATACTTTTTTTCTCTTTGCCAAATGCTTTGAAGTTAGCATGACAAGATATTTTATTGCATGGTCATTAATGAGAGCCAGGTTAGGTGATGAGGGTCATTTAAGTACCAAGATTGACAGATTACATTAATTCCAGAAAAGTTGTGTAACTATAACTTGCTTTAACTGCTGCCTAGAATAAGGGTTTTGAGGATACAGCAGGTAAAAATTAGTTAGGAAAGA
This sequence comes from Mauremys mutica, assembly GCF_020497125.1. Classification (NCBI taxonomy): domain Eukaryota; kingdom Metazoa; phylum Chordata; order Testudines; family Geoemydidae; genus Mauremys; species Mauremys mutica. The sequence continues at coordinate 95,934,724 of NC_059073.1, forward strand.
TCATGCTGGCATGCTGTCAGCAACATTAAAACAGTTTAATAAATGACAGCAGTGTACTTAGGCTGTTTAGAAATAATCTGGCCATGCCTCATTAAAACTATCATGGTTTGACTGTGCTGTTATTACCTTTGAAATATTCAGCTAGGGCCCAAATGTGACTTCTTGTTGAAAGTCCTTGTCTAGACTTTTTAGCCCTTCCAGCTTGCAACTACCAGGGCATCTAATCGAGACAACCTTTTGTGTTTTTTGGAACAGTGAAAAAGATGAAAAAAAAATTTAAACAAGCAAACAAACAAACAAACAAAGCCCACGGCAAGGGGGAGAACAGAAAAAGAGCTAAGAGATGACTCTGACAACTTCTTATATTAAAAAAAATATGTTATCTTTGGTTTGAGAACTTAACAGACACAAACTTCTAATAGTGTTAGGTAAATATCAGAGTCAATAGTCTGATCTAGTACTGTACATTGGAAGTGTTCTTTGATTGGACCTGTTCCTGTTGGTGAGAAAGACAAGGTTTTGAGATTACACAGAGCTCTTCTTCAGGTCAAGAAGTCTGTAAGCTGGAAAGCTTGTCTCTCTCACCTATAAAAGATATTCCTTTACCCACCTCGTCTCTCTAATATCCTGGGACTAACGCGGCTAAACAATACTGCATACCTTGGAAACATGTGTCAGTTAATGTGAAGAAAAAAACAAAACAATAATCAGTAAAGCAGACCATTTTCTTGAAGAAAAAAAAAGCCATTAAGCTTTGCAGTTTTAATCAGAGGGCATTGTGCCCTTATAATGTGAGATATTATTGTAATTAAGGGTTGCTATAGGTCATTAGGACTGTATTAACAATCAGCTGATAGCCTCACAACTCTTTTAAGTTTACTTTTATTGATTTAATAGCAAAGTGCTTTTATCCTTCTGTATAAAAGGGTAAATGTAAAGCATCTGTATAACTACAATTTATCCTTGAATTGACTGTAATGTCCTATGAACAGAAAGTGATGCAGCTTCAGTGTAGGCTTCTGTTTATCCTTCACATATATGCTCAATACATTGCAACTTTTTATGTATATGTTGTGTGCATCTCTCTCTGTTTAATCTTGTTAGCAGTCAGGCAGTAAAGATTTGAGGAAATCTTCATTAATATATATTCAAAAAACTCCATGTTACTTTACCCTGAGCCAAAGTCCTTATTTATTAAACAAGCATTGCTCAGGGTTCTCAACACACACATTGCATCCTCTGTGTATAGAAAATTGTGAGTTGAGTATTTTCAACTTGAAGTGATTTGGGGCTAAATTTGCTACTTAGGAGCTAGTTTATGAGTGCGGTGTTGGCTAATAAGTTTTCATTTTTCATTTCACTGGCTATTTCTAAACCTGATATTCTGATACCATTTTCAATGGATCCAACTCCTTAGCCATCTAATTTGCCTTAGTTGATCACATACAATTTGTTGATGTCTGCTTTCATGTCACTACTGGGTATTACTTTCTCCTGGCAATAAAGGATCAGTTAATTCTAACTGAGGGAGGGTGCATAAGATATGTGATGATTCCCTCAATCCCTGTCTGTCACAGCAAGCTTAACCATAAGAAGTAATATAGGAGTGCCTCCTCTGGGGATTTAGTGGTTCTACAGGGAAATACCACAAAGTAATTTCTTCCCCTAGGTATTGTATGAAATTCTACAAACTAACTGAGAATGCAAAAATCAAACTAAGGCCATTGCTGAAATTTAACTATTTGTGCTGTATAGTTACAACTGTAAAAATACTGTTAAACATTTATTTTCAGATATCTACATAACTGATCAAGTTAGCATGATCCTTTTCAAGAACAGTTTAATATAAGCAAATTGGGAGGCTACAAAGAACTTGCATATGGAGAAAATGACAGACTTTTTTAAAGTATGCTTTAAAAATATAGCATTTCAGCCATACAATGTCACATAATCAACTCCAGAATACCATGGAAGACTGAATAACAATCACTTTGCTTTCTGTGTACATTATGCGAGACTATGTTATTTATTAAAGACTGCCCATTGTTTTTCTGTTGTCTTGCCAAATCTTTTCACCAGAGTCAGAGAGTACTGGAGCTAGTTTTGTGTAACAGTGCCATATGTTTAGAGCAGTGTTAGTTTCTTACTTGATAACCAGATGCAGACTACAGGATGCGCACTCCATTTACAGTGCTCCCATGTGAATATTTAGGCCAGTTAGCAGCAGGAGGTTGTGGTCTGTAGTTGTAATGTCATCTGGCACAGGGAGTTAATGGGTTTGATCATGCTGGCTTGAGTTGTAGAACCTCACTTGCTCAAAGGAGCTCTCTTTTTTTGAGAAGAAAGGTAAAGCCAGCAGTTGCAATGTATACTATAATTATCTAGATTTGTTCTCATATCTTCACCTGTAGTTGTCTAAACAAGCATGGATTTAATGTTTTTTAATGTAAAAGAGACTCCTGTGATAGGAAAGCCACGTGTGACACGCTTTAGAGCCCGCAGTCACTAAAAGGGAGTTTTATTTTGCACAGAAAATGGTACCATTTCCAAGTGGCATTGTAAAATAGAATGTCAAAACATAAATATTTCAGTTGTAGTAGCTCAGCTATCAAGGGGATAACCTGCTGATTCCACTGTATTCAAGGGATCATGGTTCGAGTTACAGTGGCAATAGTCAATTCTACAATTATCTCAGCACAGACGGTGTTGCTTTATTGAGTGACTGACCTGTAATGAGAAAATTAAGGGATAACTTTGCACTATTGACCCATCTGGGGCATCATTTACTGGATAATATTGTCTGGGTCCCACTTCAGGGATGTTTCCAGAGACAGTGAAGATCAGAGTTAACTCCTGTGTATTGCCATGGTATTGAGAAGTGAAAGCCATTTAAAGAAAGGATAATAGATGTGGGGAAGGAAAAGTAGTTAGAACCGGTAAAACTCTTCAGTTACACACATAAAAAATTGTCATGAGTTGGCTGGGAGACTATTACACTGTCATGTGTAAAAATGTAGGATTAGAAAAGCTTTTAGTCATTTCCCAGCCTAGAAGTATTGGGGTGTGAAAGGCAAGGAAGTTAGGGTGGGGCTGAGTAGGTGGGATAGAAGGAGCAACATGGTTCATGGACTTAACTGGCAGCGAGACAGTAGTAGCAATGTGTGAGTGTAGGCCTATGAAAATAATGAGCTAGATTTTCTCTTTAAAACAGAGGAGGTGGTGGGAGGAACCGAGGATCTTCTATTGAATGGCCTGGGGCTTGGGGAAAGCAGGGAAAGGAAGAACTTATACCTGGATATCTCAAAAAGGTAAGAGGAAGAAGTAGGCTCAACCCTAGCCACAAACAACAAGAAAAAGTTTTATTACTGGTACAGACATTAGCAACTGAAACAAAATATTGAGCCAGATATAAATTGGTTTAAATTGGCCTTGTTGCTTCGAAGTTAAAGGTCTTTGCCAGTTTAGAACAGCTAAGGACCCAGGAGCTGGCTCTTTTCTTCCAGTCAGCATTGCCCTTCTGAAACAATGTACAATATTCACTCTGACACCATCAGATTGTGCTTGCAAAATAAAAGCATATCATTTCTCAGTTTAAAAAGTGTTCACTGAAACTCCTTTGCTTGTAGAGTTTAGCTCAAATGCAGTTAAAATCTCAGTAGCAAGATTCCTTTAGACCTGTGATTTTTTTTATGCCATGATGTTTTACAGATCAACCAGCTAAATGTCTGTGTGAGAACACAAACAATATACAGTAAATGTTCAATGGTCACTCCTTATGGATTTTTTCTGATTCTTCAGGCTCATTCCATAAAGCACACATTTCAGCTGTTGTGAGATATGCCAGTAGCAAACAGAAATATTAAAGACCCGGTCACAGAATATACTCCCTTAGATTATAGGATTTATCCCTTGAATTACAGTTTGATTGTTTTTACTGATGTTTGGCACTTTTGGCAGACGAGGGAGCTTTGCACAAAGTAAATTACAAAGCTGAGCTCTCACTGAAAATGAACTGCAGTGATTTAAAAACATATACAATCCCAAGTTATTTCACACCCTGACATTTAAAAACTGACCTGCTTTTCTGCACTCACAATTTGAGGACACAGGTTTGCACCCCAAACCTTGTGTGGATACAACCTACATCATTTGGATGTCTGACTACTGTACCTTTTCTGAAGGTGTAATTAGGTGCTTAGATGTTTAACTTACATTAGTTGAATCTTCATATAATGTCTCCCTTAGCACCCACCCAGCATACTGTGTGGACAACCTTATTCAAAACAAGAACATTTTAAAACAAGATAGACAATAATTGAGAATCAGTTTCTCCTTCACTTGGTACCCAGTCCTTCAGCAGCAGATGACACAAATGACACTTAAATCAGAGGCCAGAGCTGCATTCCATACAATGCTTTCAATGTTAGTTGCTTCGAGTGAAGCACAGAAGCCTACATTTATGCCTTGGCAGGAAAAAAAGCCTTGCAGTTTACCTTTTGGCGCTATCAAAATGATATTCTGTATAGATGCAGCAGATGATCCAGAAGAGATAGTTATTCCCCATATGCATATTAGTCTATATACATACAGTGAGAGAGAGAATATAAGATACGATATATATGAATATACTGTATTGTATATCTGTGCATACATAGAGCTATTAATGAGAGTGAAAATGAAAATCATTTTAATAAATAATTGTCTGTTCTTCCAGGAAGCAAAGAATATTATGCACTGGATATTGATTTTTTTAAAGGAATTATCATGTTGAACTATTAAACATGCTGGAAGGACTGAACCCCCCCGCCCCTCAAAGAATTAGTTCAGATAAAATAACATATATTAATAGTTAGAGGAATAAAATATCCATTGGAAAAAGTGTGTTGCCATTTATCTGAATAAAAGTACACTGCTACCTTGATGGAACACCACCTGATATAACATGAATTTGGATATAACACAGTAAAGCAGTGCTGCGGGGGGGGGGGGAGCTGCGCACTCCGGTGGATCAAAGCAAGTTCAATATAACACGGTTTCACCTATAACGCAGTAAGATTTTTTGGGTCCCAAGAACAGTGTTATATCGACGTAGAGGTGTAATAATAAAAGTAATTGGAACAATGAGACAGTGTGATAAAACTATTTGAGAATGGGAAAGGAATGATTTCTTCCAAAGTACATGAGTATTGTATATTCTGCTTTTTATCAGATTGTGCTCTCTAGGATATGGACTGTATTTCGGCTGGTATTTTGGGTGAGTTTTCAGTTCCATGCTGTGATGTGTGGCTAGGGACAACAAGGATAGCACTCCATATGGTGGTTTTCATACTTTTCTTCAGGTGTAAAAGAACAGGGATCAGAAAATGTTCAAGATAAAGGTTACAGAAATACTAGGTTTTAAATTTCTGTTCAGAGCAAGACATTTCAGAGTGTTCTGTAGAGAGACTCTAACATACTATAAATGTTTTACTGACATTTTTAATGAAAACCCATTTCATATTTTTATCTCTGATAGATATTAGTGTGCTGCCTCTTTGAAATAAACAGAGAGTTTATCAATATCAGATGTCTGCAACTAACGTGTAACAGAGATGTTGATTGGTACTTTAAGGGTGCATTTACAATTGCTGGTATGAACAGCACTTTTCTGGAGAACCATCTCTTAACTGAACTGAGTGGTGGAGTGAGAAACATGTCATTCCGCGAACAAATCCTCTCCTGCATTCTCATGCTATTATTTTTGCTGGTTGTGTTTTTTTTAATCACATTATTGTCTTAATTTAAGGCTCACATCAAAGTTGAGCTATGGCTGTTCAGAAGTAATCATTCAAACATATAATAAATAATTCATACACCAGTTAGCTGAAACTAGCACCTTTATGTTAGTCCCACTGCAAAGGGAATCTTCCATGTTCCAGAGATGCTTCAGAATTGTAGCATTTAGAAATCAGGGTCATGAGATAATAGGTTGCTTATTTTCTTCACTGCCTGTAGCAAGGCACTAGTTCTTTACATATGGAGCTTTCAAATTACTGCTGCTTAGTGAACATGCTTAGTGGGTTTGTGGTTTATCCCACCAGTCTCTAAGTAGAGCCTTTCTGTTGCAAGGCAGTACCCATAAGGGATTACTATAAAAAGGCATTAAATACAGACTGTAATCAGAAGGGCTTTTTATTTGTTTTGGTATTTTGCCCTCTAGCTACCTTTGGGAGATATATAGAAATTGCACAGCTGAAAAAACCAAACCTCTGGATACTGTGGATACTGTGCACAACTATCAGAAACTGTATTTCACTCAGTTCTAATAAAGAGGGTTAGTAATAAAATAATGTACTTAAAACATTTAATGTGTAATCGCTAGTCCACTCAGTTAAGTAAAACATGCAAAAGATTAACTCTTTTTTTCTTCCAGGGCTTCCTAGATCACAGTATTTCACTCTGTATGAATTACTTGGTAACCATTTTAACTTCATCCTCATTTGCCCTTTTATATTTGACACATTTCTAATGCATCTTGACTGCCTGACACGTTGGCCTGATAAGGAGCAGAAATCCTTACTGCAGGAGGAAACATTGCTTACATAGAGTTAAAGCAGTCAGATGATATATCTGCAATGTAAGACCTACTTTTGGCCCTCTCAAATAACTCTATTTTTATTTAATTATTTAGGTTAAAAATTTTGGGAAAATAATCATTTTGCATTATAATGATATATTTATTTGATAGATAAAAACAGATTTAATAAATGCAAGCGGACAGAGAATGTTTTGGTAAATTTCCCATGCTATTTTGAGGCATTTTGTTGGGATTGGTCATCTCTCCTAGTAAATTCTGCCAGCTCCTGAATAACCAGAATTTTGAAAGTGAAACAGAGAACATACAATATAAGAAAATGTTTGTTTGTGTTACTACATAAGAATCATTCAGCCTCACAACAACATTGCATTGAACATATAAAATCAAATTATTTTCTGACCTTTTTGAAGCTATAAATAGTTGTGTAACATGCTTCATATCATATCTGACACTTAGTTTTGAAATGGGAAAAAATGAATGGGGAAACTCCTGGCTTTTTAGCTGATCAGATTCAAATCAGAACACATCAAAACATCTGGTGTACTGTGACTCAGAATCAATCAAGTTGTTCTGAGTCACCTTATACTACTTTCTATCACTTTCCTGCTAAATGCAAAAGATTTAAGCTAACATATGTCCTATCCATTGGTATGAATCACTGCTGTTAGATGCTTTGTTCTTATGTCCTAATAATGACAAGTAAAATTAGCTGTAACAGAGAGAAGAAAAAAAATCAAAGCTAGTAAATGTAAAATAATTAGAAGGAGGGAGAAAGAGAAAAGACTGTGGTGTTTGTATTAGGAAAACTGCATAAATCAAGAGAACGTTCATCAGAAAAATATAAGACTTTGTATGATTTTATGATTAAGATACAGATCAACCAGCAAGATTAATATAATCAAAGTAAGACAGTATAAAATGTCAAAGCATTATTGTATAAGCTAGTCTGTTAATACTACTAACGATGATGAGCAAAGTTTTAGTAAAGTATAAGATGCAGCAAGTGAAAGCTGAAAGTGATTGTATGTTTTTTAACTTCCTGACAATAGTTCTTGTCTTTTCCTCTGATAGGTACCTATTATACCATTTCTCTGGTGAAGGCTATTCAGCAGTAGTGACCTCTTCCAATCGAACACTCCACGAATTATTATCTCTGGACTCCCAGCTGACACCCTGCCGGAGGCTAGAGCTACTGAGCCAACTGGAATTGCGCCCACACTCTTATCAAGGTTTTTTCTTACACAGGGGAAAAAAGATGAAGTTGGGCAAAGTGGAGTTCTGCCATTTTTTGCAGATAATAGCTCTTTTCCTGTGTCTTTCTGGGATGAATCAAGCAGAACTCTCAAAGTCCAGATCAAAGCCCTACTTTCAATCAGGGAGGCCAAGAACCAAGCGCAGCTGGGTGTGGAATCAATTCTTTGTGCTGGAGGAATACATGGGTACAGACCCTCTCTATGTAGGAAAGGTAGGGGATTTGATCAGCATTTGGAAAGTGAAGATGCTTGTTTTCTTGATGCATTTTTACAGTATGACTCTGAATTGTCATTCTATTGACTTGGTAGGAGTAGGCCAGGATAAAATACTTTTTTTTTAAATAAAAAGATTGTTGGAAATACAAAAAACAGTAACAATACACTGTATCTTTGATTCCTCACTCAGAGTTTTTTTTCCAGGGCCATATATTGTAGCTATTAAAAAAAGAATTAGGCTAACCTAAGCATTTCACCATTGTTATCACAAATATGATTTTTAATTATTCATATAAAATTAATAGATGCTCATTACACTCAATATGACATTTATTTGTTACATAGCTATATAGCAACATAACTGTACGTAGTCCTTTACAAGAAATAAGAAAAAAGGCAAACAGAAAACAGAGTTTCTGCCCTATATTGCTTACAGGCTTAAGATCGGGGTCTGCATCACTGAAGACAATGGTGAAAGGGTAGAATGGCAGGTTGTAGGTGGTGACTAGGAGAATGAGGGAGTGTCTGGAATGCTGCTATGCTCTGGTCTTCTTTGACTGGCATACTGGTACTTTGAGAGCATAGCTGGCCAGTAATCTTTAGCACAATCCAAATGCTGGGCTACACTAAAGGGGGCACTGGGCCAGTATAAAACAACCTCCAGCATCAGGGAGTCCCAAATGGCTCTTTTGTAGCCCCTTTAGCTGCATACTGAGCACAGCTGTGAAGCAGGGCCTAAGCTTAGTCACTGTTTTGTGGTGGCATGTAATATAGCTTGATCAGTACCTTTCCAAATGAGAAATGGTTAGGTTTTATTTAATATCTCTGGTAATTGTTTATTGAAAGAAACATTTTTCTCCTATTTTACAATCTAGTTTCTTATTAAGAAATATATACACATTAATAGAAGTAGTTAGTTTCTTGGCTAAATTAAAGCAAACATAAAATACAATATAATAATTATTTCTGGCAAAATTATAAAAGTTTATAAGAAGTCGATAAGATCCAGGGTCCAGATAAAATAATTCAAAGCCTACTAATGCAAACACTTGGGTATGTGAAATGCAAACACTTGGGTATGTGAAATTTTGGTATATATGTGATCCGTCCCAGTGATGTCAAAATTACTTATGGTCTAAGTGTTTGCAAAGTTGAGTACACCTTGATCCTGCCAGGTGCTTTAACCACATGAGTAGCCCCAAAAAGATCAAAAGAGGGATGGTTATTATGCTTAAAGTTATGCACATGTTTAAGTGCTGTGGTCGGGAGGGGTCAGAGTTCTAAGCACCTTGCACAGTTGAGCCCATTAAAGACCTACTAGGATCAGAGATGATGAGACGATCAGATTCCAGTTATTTCTTATTATAGGAGTCATGAAAAGGCCTGCTATATTTAAGGTTATGTAAGAGTTTCCATTCTGATACCCTATTTTCAGTCATTTATGGGTTTCAACCTTTGAGGTTGAAATTGTTCCAGCTTGATCTCTGTCTGAAGATGTAGGTCTGTTTAAATATTCAGCCACTTTTGACTAGTAGTAGAAAGTTGAAGTTTGGCTTGGAAATAGTCCTAGATGAAAAATATCTACAGATGTTTTAGAGAAAGTTGGTTTTGATTTAATCCATTACAATTCACATTTTGCACATGTTTAGTACATTTTGCATCGAGTTCTCATTATAGCCGTTCCATACACAGGTAAAGAAATCCACACCACACGTGAATGGCTAATTTAGTGGTACAGTGAGGTATTTATTGAAGGTGCATAGTGAATGAGGCAGGCCTCCAAAGGCACTCTTCTCTCATGTAGGGGTACATTTTCAGAAGTTGGACTACAGTATGAGCTCTCTGTTTCTAGGTACAATTTGTATGCTGCCTATTTTTCTTTTTCATCCACAAAATAATTTGCTGGTACCAGAACTCATATTTGCACCAGAAAATCATTTTGCAGATGCAGAAAATACAGGCATAAATTTGCATGTGGAAAAGAGACAGTGCTTTACTGAAAAATACCCCGTGCTGTGCATATTGTAAGATAAGATGCACAGATCATAATGTTAACAGGAAAGGGGATCTGTAGTGTGGACTTCCTATGGGTCAGATTGTGACTTTAGCCATGCTTCCATGCAGGGGAGTGAAGGAATGCAGAGTTACATTTCTGTATGGGCTACTGTAACATTGTGGAGTGAGCAGGCACAGGTGAGCTGCTGCTTCCACCTCCATGCTAATGGTTGGTGAGTGGACAGGTGGGAGTGGTGATTGGGTGTGCCTTGAACCCCAGTGTTCTAGGAGAGTGGGAAGCAAGCTGTGTTGGGATAGTTGGGATAGCAAGGGGGCAACAGGACCAAACTCAAGTCACATTTCAATCTGCTCTGCTCTTGGGACAGTTCAGCTGTGCATAGCTCCTTGTTCAAAATGCATTGCAAGGTGCAGTCCAGGTCTAACTGCACAGGACAAGACACCTTCCTGGAGCCTTCAGAAACTGTGTGGGATAAAGTGTTTCAATAACATTTAGACAAATAGATCCACATTACGGTATGTGTTTTCCTATCGTTTTCTTTAAGAAGCCTTAGGCATTTCAGTTTAAAAAGCAGTGTTAGAGGACGTTAGAGTTGCATGGGAAATCATGCAAAGTCACAAAGTGCCAACGTTAAATGCATGCTTAACATTAATTTTGTCCTCTTCTTTGTATGCATTTTGACACATCAGGTACCTGATGACAGAGGGTGAAGTCATAGCCCCAGTGAAGTCAATGGTCAAATTCCCATTGACTTCAATAGAGCCAGGATTTCACTCATACTATTTTTTTCAAATGATATAATATCATAGTTTTTCTATACTTTAGATGAATATATGGAGTGTTTTGTAATATTGCATTCTTGTATCCTTAAACAATTTCCACTGCCATCATAGATCAATATACTTTTATATTAAACAGGGTCTGCTTCTTCTGTCACATTGGTGTAAATCAGGTGTAACTTCACTATTGTTGGGGGAGGTACATCAATTTAAAACTGTTACAAGTCAGAAGAGAATGAGACCCTTAACCTGTTTATATACATTCTTTTCTCTCCAAGATTTGAATTTTAATGGTTCAGGTCTGTCACAGGGGCACTCTACTCACCACTGTGCACCTCCCTGTGGCTGGATCTGGGGATTAGCTCCACTCAGGTCTGACACCCACTGTGCTAGTCACTACACACCCTGTCATTTATCTCACATTCCCTGTGACTCTGTCTTCATGGCTTGGCCCTCCGGCCAGGTCATTATAGTCTTCCCCTTCTGGGGTATCAAAGACTTTCCATACCAATGGCCTTAGGCTGTCTTCTCATGCACTACCCTGATGGTGCCACCTCCCCAGTGGCTGGTAGGGAACCTGAGCCAGCTCGGTACTTCAGGTTCCAGTCCAGGGATCCTATCGCTAGCAACGGTGGCCTGCTCACTCCCAGATCATGTTGCTCTTCCCCTGGACTCCTTCCTACTTCTCAGCTCTATTTTCTGGCTCCCTCACCTCTCTGGGTTTTCCCTCCTTCCAGGGATTAACTGCAGGCTACCTGACACTGTAGCCTCAACACCTCCCTTTTCCCAGGGAGTGATGACAGACTACCTCCCTGCAGCCCCTTGCCGTTGCCAGCTTCGTGTCCTTATAAATCTGGCCCACCTTCTCCCCCAGTTGAACTTCATCAGCAAATTAGGTCTTAGCACTACCTGGCTTTGCTCCAGTGGCAGCCTATAGGTTAATTTTAATTCTGCCCCCTGGTGCATATGTGTTTCCACACATATTTTGATTACATGGTCACATACTGGTTCTCAAATAATATAACAGGGATCGGCAACCTTTGACACATGGCCTGTCAGGGGAATCTGCTGGAATGCTGGGACGGTTTGTTTACCCGCAGCATCTGCAGGTGAACCGTGGCCAGTGGGAGCTGCAATTGGCCGAACCTGCGTACGCTGCAGGTAAACAAACCGTTCTGGCCCGCCAGCAGATTTCCCTGATGGGCCTCGTGCCAAAGGTTGATGATCCCTGTAATACAATATAATAGCATGCATTTTTTCTACTGCTTTATACAGGCATGCAGAGAATTGTTTAGTACTTCAGGCCTTGTGTGCGGTGGACACCCCCTCACAATGGCTCAATCCTGCATTATGTTCAGTGCTTCTGGGATGTGCTTAATATCCAGTAGGATAAGGTGCTTAGCCATATATGGCACAATTTCTTTCCATCCATCAGCACAGCATACCTCAGGTACAATTCAGGGGATGCAGCAGTTAATTATTTAGCAAATCTAACTGAATACGAAATTATTTAGCAAATCGAGCTGAGCATTCATGCATACCAGAGGTGAAATGTAGGGGATAAGCCAGTCAACTCTGAAGCCAATTTATCTGGAAACTTAGGTGGTTATATTTGTTGGCAAATGTTTACTATTACTCTGCAGTATTTTGTGTAAGAATGCCTTACTCTGTATTTTCCATATAAATTACTTTAATGAAGCCTGTTTGGCATACAAATAATAGTGCGCAGTACTAAACAATTCTGTGCATGTGTGTCTAAAGCTGTAGAAAAATTGTATGCTATTGTATTGTACTATTTGAGAACCAATATGTGATCATGTAATTAAAGTCTGTGTGGAAACATATATGCACGGGGGGCAGAGTTAAAATTGTGAGTGCAACGATAACTTGGGAATTTTCTATTTTCTTGATTGCTTAACCATGTAACCCTAATGTTCTCTTCATTTTGTTTTTTTTTGGATAAAATGCTGGTAAGAATTTCAGTCTCCTCAAGAGCATTGTGAGAAATTGCATGACACCAGATCTCATTCAGCCGCAACCTCTTCCATTTTTTGCCTGTCTAAACAAACAAACAAACAAACAGACAAACAAACAAACAAACAAACATAAACAAAGCAGGAAAAGAGAAGAAGACTGTGAACGAGAGTGTACTAGTTTATAGTCTGCTTTCTGGCTTTACTAATTTAATCAGCATTTGTCTAGGGAGAGACACTAGCTGTAAAAATCAGATCCAAACCCAGATCTGGATTCTAAAATCTTCCAAATTTGGGAGCAATGGGAGTGGTGCTGTCCATCTCCAGTTATGTGCAATATGTTTAATGAGATCCATTCTTTTTTAATACAATCTCAATAGGATCTGAAAGATTCTGCAAACAAAACACAAAGGAAAATAGGTATGAATGAGCAGAAAGGAAAAAGAAGAAAAATCCCTGTGGACTTTTAAGTGGCAGGATTTAAGAACTCAGGATTTGCTGGCTCCCAGCCCCATTTTGCTTATTCGTAGGATGCCTCTTGGTGCTTTCTCTTAACTACTTGAAGTTAAAAAGACAATCGGACACAATTTTCAAATACATTACATGTATAAATGTAATTATTATTATTAATTTATATTGCAGCTGTGTCCTAAAGTCCCAATCAGGATCAGAGCCCTGTTTAACTAAATGCTGTACAACATGGTAGACATTGTCCCTTCCCCAAAGAACTCAAAAACTAGGGCCCTAATCTTACAACTGGTCTGTGGAAACCACCATGGATGAGATGGTGGTAAGTAGTTGTCATCCATTAGGCCTGAACTCTTATGCAACTCACATTTTCTTTTGAAGTGTAGTCCTGTATCATTCTATCCCACTTGTCCCATCTCCTGTACTGACATGTGCAGAGGACAATCACCCGCTCCTCTCCTTCCTCCTATTTTTTATAATGGGGTGGTCAGGTGGCCCACTTACCCTATCTACAGTTTTTGGGAGGGGAGATTGGGCAAATAGGCTCATACTATATGGTTATTAAATGTTCTTAATTGGAGCCAGATAATCAATCCACATCTCTTCCCCTACAATTTACACTGTCTCATAAACACTTACTGATAAAGGCCTCTTACTTGTCTGGCTGAAACGTGCCAGAATCCTGTGGACTAATGAGTAGGTAGAAGACCATTAGCCCACTGCCTATAGAGCCAGTATATTTAAGAGAGTGTATATACATGCAGTGTGACATTTGGGAAAGGGAATCTATGGGTAGGGGAATGGAATGGTCCAAATGTCTCCTCTCTTTTCTGTAGGACCAAATGGGAGACGGTAGTGTTTTTTTTCCAGCCCTGTCAGGCCTGTGAAAGAGGGTTACTGGGATGGAGAGTGTGCTCTCCTTCCTTTTCTCCTTGAGGCCAGGAGAGGAGATTTATTAGGGTACAGGACATTTCTTTCGCCTCACTATAAAGGTAGGAGATGGGGGCCTGATGAAGGAGGAATGATATTCACATACATTATTAATGCTGTTCCAAAAACATACAGCACACTGTACAGAACACGTAGACTAGAGCAACAAAGAGCTACTCCAAAGAGCATAGCCCACCATTTTCAGAAGTAGCCATTTATTTTGTGGGATTTAATTTTGGGGTGCCCAACCTAGTACACTTTGAAAATGTTGGCCTTTCAGTCTAACTCCTGCCAATAGGATGGTACACCAGTTCCTGAAGGGTTGAGGAGATTTCTTCAGTGAAGAAAGTAATGTAGGAAAGCTGAAGACCTCTTAATACAAATATTGCCTATTCACCAATTATTAGAAATTACCACCAAAGAATTTGTCATTGACACTGTGGGACAAATTCTCAATTGAGCTCTGAAACTGCAAGCAAATGCCAAGTTATGGCCACTTACATCTGGGCTCCCAAATATTTTAAGTGGTCTTGCACTATATTTCCAAGCCACGTCTTTCTGGGAAGTATGAAAAAGTAGCCACACAGTCATTTCAGACTCAAATGGAGGAAATATGTATATTTGCAAGTTTTTCTTGTCTATGCCTTTTTCTGTTGCATAATATGTATACGCTCTATTGCTTTGTATTTCACAATAAACTGTTCTGGAGATTGATAAAACAATTCTATTGTGCTTCTGAAGTTTATCAGTCTCAGCAGCTGTTTATTGTTTCATATAATACAAAGTGATAACAGTTGATCCCTTAGTAAAAAGGGACACCACCATTCTTATCAATGATATTGTACTGAAAGTGCTGCAGCCATTTGAAACAAATGAGAAATAAAATGAATCTAAACTCTACTTAGATATCTCAGCATGTCTATCTTAGGGGCTGGGCACAGCCACACTACCCATTGTGCTCTAGGGCATACAAGGGGCTGCAAGCTCCCCTCTGTGTCCCTGGTCAGGTTTATGGGCTTGTGTGGTGATAAATGGCATGGGCCATGGCCCTATTTCCTTCCCACCACCTTAGGGCTGGGTTGTGTTCCCAAGGTACAAGAGGAGGAAGTAGTCTTTGCAGTCCCATAAGCATAGCAAATCTGATTGCTCTTTCTGTAGGAGATTTAATGGGAAGAAGATTCCTTACAACCTCACTCATGCACCCACACAAGGGCCAAGGACAATTTAGACCTAATTTATTTATTAGAAAAGGTAGGGTGATTGAAAGAGCTAAAGAGATACCTACTGAACTAGGAAGTGGACAGTGTCACTTTTTTTGATCCTTTAGCATAAGATAGAACACTGACATTTAATGTGAGGCATTGTGGAAGGGAAAGTTTTATGGAAGTAGTGACATCACCACTGTTGCCCTCACCTGAACTTTTCTTCAATGACACAGTCATGCTATTTAGATCATCTTTTAATAGCAGTTCTGCATTTTGATTGGCCAGTGGCCTTCACCAATAGCATTATGCTTGATGTTTCTTCAGGAAGTTATTTTAAACTATTTTTTAAGGCAGTGGTCCCCAACCTTTTTCATCTGGCGGGCGCCAGATGACGAGCCACAGAGGACTGTGGCGGTGGACAAGCATCCACCGAAATTCCACCGACAAGTGGCAACGCCGAAATGCTGCCAACAAGCAACGTCATCCAGAGGTGTTGCTGCCAAAATACTGCCAAAAATTGGTGGCATTTTGGTGGCGAAGCCTCTGGTTGATGCAGCTTGTCGGCGGCATTTTGGCGGATGCTCGTCCACCAGCCAGTACGCGGGCGCACTTAGACGCCCTGGCGGGTGCCATGGCACCCGTGGGCACCACGTTGGGGACCCCTGTTTTAAGGGCTTCTCTAACAATATAGAAAAGTAAACGCTAATTTTGCAGTGACCTACTGTAGATGCAGGTCTCTTGCATGCTTGACTAGTTATCAGAAAATGCCTTTTCTGTATGAGGACATGAGCAGATTTAAAATTTTGATGACAATCAAGCTCATGCTGCTTCAGCTTATTTTTTTTTAGTTTATTTGCTTTCCTTTCCTTTTGTCTTGCACTAGCATTTCTCCTCCTTTTCATCTTCTGAACTTGTGCTTTAATTCTGTACCCATAGCTATTGACCATGACTCATTGTGCAGTTTTACCTCTGTCATATACTTTTATTGTTGCAAATTACTGAAATCTGAAATGCAGGACTATTAAATGGAAGTTATTGGTGATGCTGTTTATCCTAAAAAAAGAATCCTACATAATTTTAAACTTCATGCACTGATAACTGTTTGTCCCACCTTTAAGATTTGTCTCTCATTTGTGGCCAACAGGTCAGGATGTATGTTTGGACCCCTTGTCCTCCATGCCAGTGCCTAGCTAGCTGTTCATAGGTCTTCTCCAAAGTCCGGGGAATGATGCAATGGGAGTCCTTCTATTGACTTTAAGGGGCTTTGGCTCAAGCCCCTTGTGAGGTGATATCAGAAACATGCCTAGCAAGTCTGACTCTTTTACAATTTGCTAGCATAGTGCATCTCTTCCAGGCAATCTTTCTCTTTACTTTGACATTTTTCGCCAAACCTTCCTGAAGCATTTGACACAAATGTCTATCTACAGACTCATCAGGCTTTCATTCTAGGTATTAAGTGTTTTTCATCTCTCACAACCATAAAGTAATGCTGGACCTATTGCTGTGCTACAGGCTATTACTTGCATTGTAGTGCTTGTGCCATCTCTTCTACACTCTGTTTCTCCAGCTGTTAAATGACAACCTTGCCTTCTTGTTACAACCCGTTGTTTCTTCCATAATTCTAGAGACTTGACAAAATGTTTCTAATGGAAAGATCTAATACATACAAACCATATTCCTGTGTGTATGTGTATGTGTATGTGTGAGTGCATGTGGGTCATTTTTCTGTATGAACTTTCCCTCTTTGTTAGAGCATTTATGAATTGTTTAAAGATACTTGGAGATCCTGTATGTCCTAGTTTCTAAAGATTAAAGGCTCAAAGTTTGCTTTGAGTGCACAGCCAAGTGAACTTAAACATAATGGAGATTTGTGTTGCAGAATTTCCTCTATGTAAGTGTACATCTCCTCTACACTGACAACATACTTGAGAGGAGAGGTGCACAGAGTGCGGGAGAGGTGCATGTCAGGGGCAGGTGGAGGTATGGTGAAGCTGAGCTCTGTTATGCCTGATTTCCTCCCCTCCCCATTAATGAGTGTGTATTACAGATCCTCCTTTGTGTCTGATCTGCAGAGAATATGTGACCATAAAGCCCCACTTAGAGAGGATTGACTTTTTAGTGCAAGCGATACAAGCTAATGCTTTTAGCTCTGATTCAGTCCTGAATGTGTCAGCCAAAGTGGTGGCCATCACATGAGTTCCAGCTTCCGCCAATGGTGAAAGTTAAAGAAGGTCTCCTGCTGCCCTAGCTTCCAATGGGGCTGGATGGATGAGGATCAATGAGCAACAATCAGTTCCCTGTATTTTGTATCGTCAACTACATCTGAATGGGGAATTGGGACATAGGAGGTTCTGTGTTCCAATTAAAAATATTGTATAACCTTTTGTATGCATAGAATATCAAAAATGGAATGTAAAGCTAGATCCCTCACTGTATCTCACTTTGTCCCAAACCATGTGTGCATATAACCCATTCCTAGCTGGACACATAGTAATAACTAAGTTCTTCAAAGTAGTTATATTGTATCAGTTCCACAATTCCACAGGTCCTGTATTTCAGGAACACTACAGCTGATTTATATTTGTCAGTACTGGTGAAAGTCTACATTCCTTTACATTTCAATATTTGTGTCCTAACCCAGATTATCAATTTTGCTTTTTGCTTTGTATTAAATGAAATGGAACATCAGAAGATACATTTACTTTTGTCTCATTCATCTGTGCTGTCTGAAAAGGAAAAACAAAAACAAAACCCCCAACACCTAAACAACTTCTTAATAAAGGAAAAAAAGCCTATCTTTTGTTCTCACTGAAGTCAATGGCCTAACTCCCATTGATTTTAGTAGAAGCAAGACATAGCCCTAATTGCTTATATATTCTTTATGTTCATGTTCTGGTTAGTGGGTAGTATTAACTTTTATAATTTTATAGTTCAATTAACTACCGTAGCTGGAAATTTTCTATTTCTAATTCTTTCAACTTCAAAGAGCAACCGTTATTTTGTTATATGCTCTGTATTATATTGGAGATATTTTTCAGTACTTTCATATGAGGAAGAAAGGAATCATACAGTTAATTTAAATTAGCACCCGTATTTTTGCTGTGCCTTTTGCTTTGGACGAAAAATATATTGCATAAATATGCTGCTGCTAAGCTATATACTACGAAGGGGCTGGCAGGTTATAATAGCATAAAATGCATATTTTATTTTGCTCCCAAAACATTGATAGGAGAATGATTATGTATAGATTTTTATCTTAGGGTAAATATATTTTGTTCAAATGCAAAAAGATGCAGAATAACCATCAGTCTTATATCCTAAATATAATATTAATGACTTGCAGTACATATTTGCATAACAATTGAACTTTTGTTAGTCAAATTCAAAGCATTTCCCTTTATATTTCTTGGTTATATAGAAAATATCTATCTTGCTTACCAAAATTTATTTTCTTCCAGTTTAAAACAAACAAACAAAAAGTACCTCACTTGTTTAACATTTATTTTGTACAATCATTATTTAGGATCACTCATTTTAGTTTAGGAAAAGCTGAAGAGGAAGACCGACTGGAAATATTGAAGGAAAATGTGGTAAAATGGCAGGGGCAACCAAAGCTGGAAAATACATGTGCGCTAAATATAATAGTGTATGTTCAAGACTCAGTCTTCCAGATGTTTAGAGACAAGTTTTGCATGTGCTGCCTTGAATAGCCCCAGTGCTCAATAGTATTTTGAAAGACTGGATCCTTGCGGTAGAGACCTTGTCCTTGTATATGTGTGGAGATATATAAGCCTAAAATACACAGGAAGGCAAACAGTGCGAATGGAACAGGAAATCACTGAGATGCAAGTACAGTACAGTAATTTGTAATATGTACGTGTACCTTTTGAAGGTATATAAAGGTCACAGAATTTGCCATGATGTCTCAGACTCTCAGTCTGTGTTGCTCAGTATTCTGCCTCCAGGGGGGACAATACTGAATGCTTCAGAAGAAGGTGAATACTCTGTAATGTGCTTTGCTAATTGTACAGTGGGGTAGAGCTGAAGATTCAGTCCTAATGCCTGTATTATATTGGAGATATAAGGGGGAGTGGCCATTCTGCTAGGGGATGTGGCCAGATGCCCAGTCACCTAGAGTGGGTGTTGCAGCCCTGGTTAAATGGATGTATCCTGCCACTTTTCAAAGAGGCACAAACTGAGATGATCAGTTTACACTCTGAAGCATAAGTGCTACTGACTCTGTTACAGCATATGCATAATTACCTATGTTATTTTTGGCAATAAAATTATTCAGTCCATTTTTTAAAATCCAGTCACAAGATTTAACTCTAAAAGTTATTAAACAAAGAGTGCTGAGAATTGATGGACAACAGGTGGCAGATATATTCCACAGTTTAGCAGTGGAAAAAGCATGCCTTAACTTCCTAAAGTTCTGTGTTCTTGGTAGACTGCAGCTTATCTTAGTGTTTGATAAAGTTTCCCATGGATGAACAGGATACATTTTAGGAACGGGAAAAGAATATCTGGATCAAAAATTCTACCACTTTTTTGTGGACTGAGAGAAATGAATAAAGCTCTACATTTGCCAAGTGATGTCTGGGTTTCTGACTTCCCCTGAAATGAACTGGAGTCACATGGCATTATCCTTTCACATCTGTGGAAATCAGGAGCAACTGTATTGATGGAGCTAGTGAGTTACATTGATGTAAAACTGCTGTGAGTGGAAGGAGTCTTGAGCCCAAAGGTTTGTGTCTCTGTGTAATGCATTGGAAAATTAAGAACAAGTCTGATTCTTAAACTATGTCTGCACTGCAGTCAGGTTGTATTTTGCTATCTTGTGTGATAGCATTGTTCTAGCCAGGTTGCTAAAATTATCAGAGAGAACACAGCGGCATGTACATGGCATGGGTTATGCAAGTCTGCCTGGGTCTGTACTCATGTTGCAAGCCCACTCTGAATCCTGCTCCACCATGCCCTCCCTGCTATTTTTAGCAATCTAGCTTGATTAAAGTTAGCATGCTGATTTCTACATGAGCTGCAAATTACACTTTGGGTGCAGTAGATTTAGATACAGTATATGTAGCCTTAGATACAGTACAAAGAGGATAAGCTGTTAAAATATTTCTCACTGAAGTATTAACTTGAAGTTCCTGTCTGCTAGTAAATCAAAGCCCGTTCAGTTTTTTTCTATAAGGTTACATGAGTGTTCTGCTAATATAATTTTAGCTTGTGCTTCTACAACAATGAAAGATTTTCAATCACAATCTGGGAAGCATATACCCTTTTTTTTTTTTGCCTAGATATGTCACAACAGCATACATAGGATATCATAAATGAGTAAATAGTTTTAACTAGCTTTCCATTAAAGATGCTTAAGTTACATGGTGTAAACTTCCTTGAAATTGTGTTATGCATTTTTATGTTTCCCTTTTAAGTTACAGAACTGTGATACTGTATGAGGTTTATTTGAAGACCATTAATTAACTCCTCTCACGCCTAGGTGTTTATATTCTTCAAATATTTGTAGACTGTTATTATGCCCCTTCCCACAACCACTTAGCTATTGCTTAAGTGAAGCAATATGTATATTTCACTCTTGTAATTTTTCCTTATTAATCTGCCCTCTAGCCCAGTGGTTCTCAACCAGGGGTACCAGTATCCCTGGGTGTATGCAGAGGTCTTCCAGGGGGTACATCAACTCATCTAAATATTTGCCTCATTTTACAACAGGCTACATAAAAAGCATTTACCAAGTCAGTACAAACTAAAATTTCATAGAGACTGCTCTATATACTATACACTGAAATGTAAATACAATATTTATATTCCAATTGATATATTTTATAATATTGTAAAAATGAGAAATTAAGCAATTTTTCAGTAATAGTGTACGGTGACACTTTTGTATTTTTATGTCTGATTTGTAAGCAAGTAGTTTTTAAGTAAGGTGGAACTTGGGGGTACACAAGACAAACCAGACTCCTGAAAGGGATACTGTAATCTGGGAAGGTTGAGAGCCACTGCTCTAGCCCTCTGATCATTTTTATTGCTCTTTTTTTCACTCATCCAATTTTTCAGTCTCTTCCGGGTGATGAAAAGCCCAGAAGTGAACAGTATATTATAGCTTCAGCTAATCAAGAGCTGCAGAAGGAAACTGTTACCTCCTGCTCCATTATACTATGCAGATTTTACAACTCAAAAGTTGCATGCCCCTTTTTATACCATACTATATTGCAAACTCATGTCCACTATCACCCCTGGGTGGAGGTTATTAAGCATAGCTGCCTTTCAGGATTTCCCCCCCTACTGAATGCAACATCCTCTTCCTGAGTCACCCCCTGAGGGTGTAACATATTTATGTCAGAGGCATTATATGGCCAGTGCTCTTGAGAGAGTGAAGTCCATTGCACCACTATAAAATTTTCCCTGGCAATGGAAACAGTAGCTCTTGCAACCGGTTGTTCTGTTCTCTCTTCCACAGCCAATGCCATGCTGAGTATGGCAGAGCAAATAAGGAAAGGAGGACATCAGGGTTACTTTCTTGGAGGGGAAAATAGTAACAAAGACTACAGTTCAGACTGCCTGCTGTGGACTGACTAGCTAGCTGGGATCCCTTAGATGCCCATGTACATCACCCTCTGACTGGTGTGAATACTCCAGGGGATGCTCCTTCGATCATGGTTTAGTTAGTGAACCCTTGGGGAGAGGACAGGCGCGGTGTTGGATTTTTATTTGTATTGGATTTAAAACCCCTGGATTTTAAGCACAGGATCACTGTGGGCTTATGTGTCTTCAAGAACCACTTCAACATGTCATTTTCATTTGGCTTGTATTCCTGAAAATGGTTTAAAGTTGCTCTTGATCCATTGGCTGCACTTTGCAGACCATCTGTACGCCAGCAATGGCCAAAAGAAAAGGGAGCTCTTAAAAATCTTATTTTAGCATTAATCTACTAGCTGCACCTTTAGGGTCACATGCAGAAGCCTAAGGGACCGAATGGAGCAGACAGATGGGTTTTGGGGTCTGTTAATGGATAAACTGATTGTTTTATAGACTATTATCTATTCCTTTCAAGTCCTTTTCCCCGTATACTTATCCCCCTTATTTTCCTGTACCTGGAGGTATTTATGATCATAGCTTGGTGGGGGGGGGGGTGTTATTTTTGTTTGTTTCTGCTTAGAGCACTGTGTATATTATGCATTGGAATTTTTCAGAGGCAGAACTTTCTCAGGTTTCAGAGTAGCAGCCGTGTTAGTCTGTATCCGCAAAAAGAACAGGAGTACTTGTGGCACCTTAAAGACTAACAAATTTATTTTAGCATGAGCTTTCGTGAGCTACAGCTCACTTCTTTGGATGCTACCCTGAAACCCGAGAAAGTTCTGCCTCTGAAAAATCCACGAATCGACACCAACTCTATACACATCCTCAGGGAGCTGGAGGTAACACTCTGAGTCCACTTGATTATTAACCCAATTCCAGTTGTTGCTACACCAATGACACAGCAAACCAGGTCAATGACATCCCAGCCTAGAAACCCAAAGCCCTTATGACCAGCCAGATAGTGCTGTATAGTGGAATAGGGTTTTCATTCAGTATTACTTTATATTTTTCTAAGATGAATCTCATTTTAATGTTTTAGAAATTCTCTAGTTCCCTTTTT
This sequence comes from Mauremys mutica, assembly GCF_020497125.1. Lineage (NCBI taxonomy): Eukaryota > Metazoa > Chordata > Testudines > Geoemydidae > Mauremys > Mauremys mutica. The sequence continues at coordinate 95,957,799 of NC_059073.1, forward strand.
ATTATTTCTTTGGTCTTACTAGTTTTTCAACTCCCATTAATTTATTATTGGTAATTTTTACGAATATGCTGCTTTCATCCTGTTCTAGATTATGTAGATGTTTAATAAAACCACGGGTAACATTTTCAGAAGTCTCTAAGTTACTGAGGCCTGGGCTACACTAGTGGGGGGATTCAAACTAAGATACGCAACTTCAGCTATGCTATTCACGTAGCTGAAGTCGAAGTATCTTAGTTCGACTTACCTGGCCGTCCTCATGGTGGCGAGTTGACCACTGCAGCTCCCCCGTCGACTCCGCTTACTCCTCCTGCTGAGGTGGAGTACAGGTGTCGATTCGTGGATCGATTTATCGTGTCTAGACGAGACGTGATAAATCAATCCCTGATACATCGAACACTACTCGCCGATCCGGTGGGTAGTATAGCCTACCCTTAGGAGTTTAAATCTCATTGAGTTTCAATGGGACTTAGGCTCCTAAATATCTGTTGCTAAATATCTTGAATATGGGATTTAGGCTTTTAATTCACTTAGGTGCTTTTGAAAATGTTAGCTGAGATCTTACACTGATTCCTTTCAGTACCTCAACAGATACGTTTCCCCAAATTGATACTTTGGCATTAATCATTACATTTTGGTTAAGGTCCTTCATAGATTCATAGACTCTAGGACTGGAAGGGACCTGGAGAGGTCATCGAGTCCAGTCCCCTTCCCTCAAGGCAAGACCAAATACTGTCTAGACCATCCCTGATAGACATTAACCTAGTCTTAAATATCTCCAGAGATGGAGATTCCACAACCTCCCTAGGCAATTTATTCCAGTGTTTAACCACCCTGATAGTTAGGAACTTTTTCCTAATGTCCAACCTAAACCTCCCTTGCTGCAGTTTGAGCCCATTGCTTCTTGTTCTATCCTTAGAGGCTAAGGTGAACAAGTTTTCTCCCTCCTCCTGATGACACCCTTTTAGATACCTGAAAACTGCTATAATGTCCCCTCTCAGTCTTCTCTTTTCCAAACTAAACAAACCCAATTCTTTCAGCCTTCCTTCATGTTCTCAAGACCTTTAATCATTCTTATTGCTCTTCTCTGGACCCTCTCCAATTTCTCTGTTATACCATTATAATAAAAACCAGCAGGATCTTATTAAGAGGGATAAGGCAAAGATGCCACATTTATTGTAAATACCATAATAAAACAAAAGATAACAGCAAACAACGTTGTTTTACTACTTATTCCTATCACTACTTATTCCTTACACACACACACACTCATTCATTCAGGTTTTGTATAGGTGTCATAGTTACCAGCCTAGACGTTGCTCATGCCAAGTTACTGGCCAGGTATCTTGGTCATGAGGATGGAGCTGAGTCTGTGTCAGATGCATCTGATGCTCCTGGAGGCTGGCAGCAGAACCATAGACTCAAAGTCCTTATTCTTTAGAGTTCAGTTTTAGAGGGATTTTCCCTATGTTAGTTCATAGGAGTTGCTTCATTCTGCTGTTGCTAAATCAATCAGCAGATGGCTGGCTCCATGTTATTAGATGTTTTGTTTTTTCTTCCTTTGAGGTGTGGTGGCTGGATTCCAGTTTGCCCTCCGGGGGTCATTTGGTTGATTCCACTTGACACCTTCTTCAGCGGACACTGAATTCTTCAGGCTGGTAACTCCCTAACCACTCATTCATTATTTAAACTAGGCACTCATTTACATACATTCTCTAACTTAATTACATTTATTTTACTGTCTTTTTACCTTTTGGGGTGTTACCAATTTATGTGAGACTCCCTGTCTTTTAACAATCAAAAATAAAGTGAGATGAAAACTTACAGAGGGTGGGGGTCTCTATCTATATACTATAACACTATCTATATACTATAACAGCTACTGTTTTGGCTTACTTAGAGTTAATTAATGTTTAACAAGTTTTATACAAAGTATTTCTTTGAGCAGGCTTCACACAGACACAGCTGGTGGCTTGCAGGTTAGAGGCTAAATGTTGGGAATCACATTTACTTCTAACATAAACCTTCAGTTATAAAGTATCATTTAACAATAAATTATTTCTAACAATAAATTATTTTTTATATAAACCATGTCCAATATAAAACTTCTTTAATATCCCTACATCTCCACATCTTTCTTGAAATGCGGTGCCCAGAACTGGACACAATATTCCAGTTGAGGCCTAACCAGTGCAGAGTAGAGCGGAAGAATGACTTCTCGTGTCTTGCTCACAACACACCTGTTAATGCATCCCAGAATCATGTTTGCTTTTTTTGCAACAGCATCATACTGTTGACTCATATTTAGCTTGTGGTCCACTATAACCCCTAGATCCCTTTCTGCCGTACTCCTTCCTAGACAGTCTCTTCCCATTCTGTATGGGTGAAACTGATTGTTCCTTCCTAAGTGGAGCACTTTGTATTTGTCTTTATTAAACTTCATCCAATTTGTCCAGATCATTTTGAATTATGACCCTGTCCTCCAAAGCAGTTGCAATCCCTCCCAGTTTGGTATCATCTGCAAACTTAATAAGCGTACTTTCTATGCCAACATCTAAGTCATTGATGAAGATATTGAACAGAGCCGGTCCCAAAACATACCCCTGCAGACCCCCACTTGTTATACCTTTCCAGCAGGATTGGGAACCATTAATAACTACTCTCTGAGTACGGTTATCCAGCCAGTTATGCACCCACCTTATAGTAGCCCCATCTAAATTGTATTTGCCTAGTTTATCGATAAGAATATCATGCGATTGGCTTTTAGTCTATGTGAGTGAGTTTGTATGCAAGCTGACTGCAGCAAATGTTTATCCTCCTGCATGGCCAGGTCTATGTACATCTAAAATTCCTCCTTCCACTGGGGTCCATTGCTAGGCTAGATTTTTGTCTGCAAAATCCAGGGGGCTTCAAACCAAGTACCATGGCTCATGTTACCAGCTGCTGTACTTCAGAGCACTCACAGCTCAGATGCTGCCATCTTTCACAAAGACTGAAGCTGAATGCAGGTTAAGTTGAACAACTGGAACTTTATTAAACCCTGTGGACTTCTCTGTCCATGCCACTGAGTTGCTTTCAGCCTATCTCTCTGTGTTCCATGTTCCAGTGGTGTCCCCTCCAGAGCACTTGGGCCCTCTAACTCCAGTTCCACTGATAATGGTACTTCATGGTTAGTTTTTTTTCTGAGATACTATGTGAAATCAAAAATTACATCTACTACTTACCCACAATCAACTAATTTAATAATTTTGTCTAAAGGGAAAAAAAGCAATGAAGTTTTTTTTGATTAACAACACTGTTCTTTAGAAACCCATGTTGTTGGAGTTTTGATTCCATCATCTAGAAGTTTAGGGGTTTTCCATTTTATAATTTGTTCCATTATTGTCCAAGGTATAAAATTTTGACTTACAGGTTGGTCACTATCAGGATCTCTATTCTTTTCTATGCTTTTCTTTGAAAATAGATACATTTAAATTTCTTCTAATACAGGGGTCGGCAGCCTTTCAGAAGCGGTGTGCCAAGTCTTCATTTATTCACTCTAATTTAAGGTTTCGTGTGCCAGTAATACATTTAAACGTTTTTAGAAGGTCTCTTTCTATAAGTCTATAATATATAACTAAACTATTGTTGTATGTAAAGTAAATAAGGTTTCCAAATATTTAAGAAGCTTAATTTAAAATTAAATTAAAATGCAGAGCCCCCCGGACCGGTGACCAGGACACAGGCAGTGTAAGTGCCACTGAAAATCAACTCGCATGCCGCCTTTGGCACGCGTGCCATAGGTTGCCTACCCCTGTTCTAATAGCAATGAGTTTTCTGCTGTCAGCGGATCAATATAGGTAATTAAAAATAATGTAAATCCTTTTTATATTCCCAAAACTTGACAAATTTCAACTAATTCTATTCATTATTATTCTCAATGCCCACATAATGCGTATAGTTTAGATCAGGTGATTTATTTATTGCATGCTCAAATTGTCCAAAGATTTCATTCCCATTTTTATTAAAATAGTTATTTGCACACAATTTTCATTAGTTTCTAATTGTTTATTATTAAACAAAAATAAAATAATAATAATTGGCAGTATTATTATATACCAGTGTAAGAAAGCATACGCTATCATAGCCTCTGCTGTAACTGTCCGAGTCAAAACTTCAGTCTCCAAGTCTGTTAATTCAGAACCTTTTCTAATTTTACTAATTACAAAATAAAAGGAAAGAGGGAAATAACTAATTAAATCAGATTCCATTGACCTCGTAGGAAAACTGCCATCTTGGCTGATGCACCATGGTTTGAACCAGGAACCTCCAGAGTTAAAAAGCAAGAGTCTTGATAGTTTGAGCTGAAGAGCCAACGCTGTTGGGTTGGGGCTGTGACAAATTTATATTCTCCATGGACCTTTCATACACACAGAGGGGGACCTTTCACACACACTCACCAGTGGGTTACAGTCTCATACTTTTCATGCAAATATTGGAGATATTCTTAAGCCATAAAGAGAAAACAGGAACACTGCCTTGCACCACAGTATTAATAATTAACAGTTGTAGTTCAGATTCACTTCCCTGGAAAATTACTTTACAGAATGATTAGCAAGATATCATATGAAACAAATTATGGCTTGAACATTAAGATCAGAAGAATAAAGTTGTAATAAAGAATGGAGTGATTAACAGTATTAAAAGTTTTCATTGAGTCCAACATTATAGAACCTGTAAATAGCCCTTTATCCATAACAGAACAGATGTGTTCAGTGAATTCAAGGAGAGTGGTTGTACAGAGCAATGGATTGAAACCAGACTGTTTTTCCAATGATTAGATTGTTCTGTTGAAAGTGTGAGTACAATTAATGATGGACAATGTGTTCAACACTCTCCTAATCCACTGACAAAACCAAGATATGCTGCTAGCTTAGTTGGTGACAATGGAGGTATTGTAGTTGTTTATATCACATAAGATTGGATAGGTTTTTCCAGTCCAAAAGAGTCAGAGATTCTTTAATAATATGTGACAGAGGATAAAATGATATTTTAGCAGAGATTTTAAGAGGCAAACATTCATAAATGCCAGGGTATATTATTTTGACTCACAAAGTTTTACAGAATCTTGGAAAGAGAAATTTGTCCATATTTTGTGTCCCTAAAAATCTGTTGTAAAGTTTATTGAACTGGTGAACAAAGAAATGGTACAATTCTAAGATTGTAAACTCCTTGGGGGCAGAGATCATCTTTTTGTTCCATTTTTGTACAGCACCTAGCACAGTGGGGTCCTGGTCCATGTCTGGGGCTCCTAGGCACTACCATAATACAAATAAGATGTACTACTACTATTACTAATAATAATGAACTAGCACATATAATTCAGCTCAGAGAGCTCTTTGATATTGATAGTTAAGGAGAGGAAGTTCATACCTTTAGCTGGATGTCCTTTTAGAATGTTTCAAAGGCTTCTTGTATATTTCCATATATTACTTTTGTTTAAAGTGTGATTTTACTCTGAAAAGTGATTGTGTAAAATGGGGTGCTTGCTTACACAACAGATCAGCTCTCTGTAGGAATCATATCTGCTTTCTTTGGTGACAAAAATAATTGTTCTGCTTTTTATTTCTGTTAGCCCTGCTGAGCCAACAGTGCTGAGAGAGAGAGAGTGAGCTGTTTTCTATTTGTCCGTGTGTGCGTATCATCTACAGAATTCTTTATGAGGTTCCAATGAGTTAATCCTGTGTAATCCAGTTGCAGGCAATGTGACTATACATTTGATGAGAGCAGAATTTGAAAATCAGACAGTTTTTCCTGGTATAACTGCAGGACTTTTATTTCTAGTGATGATGCAGCAGAATAGTAGACCACAGCTTTACAAGACTTGATTAAGGTTGCAAGATAGACAGTTTGCTTTTCACTTGTCCACTGAGCCCATTAGATATGCAATAAATTGGGAAGCAATAAATACAGATTTTCACAATGTCATTTTGGATAGCTCAGTGGTTTGAGCATTGGCCTGCTAAACCCTGGGTTGTGAATTCAATCCTTGAGGGGGCCGTTGGGGATTGGTCCTGCTTTGAGCAGCGGATTGGACTAGATGACTTCCTGAGGTCCCTTCCAACCCTGATATTCTATGTTTCAGAGTACAATGCACGTTAAGAGCAAACCTGTTTTCCTCTGAATATTTTTATTATTACTTTTGTTTTAATTGGTAGGGCTGATTAAATCAGTTCTTTGATCAGTACAGTATTTAATTCATGGTGTTTTTGTTTTGGACATTTCATACATTCATATTTACCCTCTGTCCAAACCAATATTTTTCCATTTGCATAGACTCAAGGCCTTCCAGGGCTCTGTTTCTAGGCTGGCACTCCTCTGTTGTTGCCCAAGACAAAAAAAATGGCATTTGGATAGCCTCTTCTTGCTTCCTTATCCACTTATGCATCCATCTTAGTGTGATGAACTGGGGCTATATCTGTATGATTTTTTAATTCAGATTCATAATATCAAGTTGCATAATGAAAAACTGCCATGTCATGAGTGCCTATATGTCCATCACTGCTGACAAGTTCTGTAGCACCAGAGATACAATGGGGTAGTGCTTCGAATTCAACAATCCTATTTAGACACAAACACTTGAACAATGGATGAGCTGCATCCTTAAAAAACTAGTCTTAGTTTAACTCCTTTGAAGGGAAGGGGGAGGCAGGAGCAGTGGAAAGTTACCTCAAAGACAGAACAAAGGAAGCCAGTTGTGTTTAAGCAGCTCATCACACAAGAATAGGAGGAGAAGACAGAAAGAGAAAATGTGGGTAGACAGACCATTTGTCTGGTTTTAAAGCAGACAGTCCTCTTTTTGGATGGTTTGTCCTCCGGTTCGGTACTGACACAAAACCAAATGGGGGTTTGTCCAGCATCAGGTGGGGGATGCCACTTTGAAGAGCGCACCGCTCTGCCCCCGCCAGCCTGACCTCACATGCTCCATGCGTGCAAAATCACACCAGCAGGGCAGAGCGGCACACTCTTCAAAATGGCATCCTTCATGTGGCATGATATCATATGCACCATGAGATCAAGGTCACACCAGTGGGGGCAGAGTCACACCATTCCCAGAATGTCCTGAATTCTGGAAATGCGTAAGTGGACCACCTTAAGTGTGGTGCAGGATAGAACAAGGTCACAGAATTGGGGAGGGGGCTCCATGAGGGAGGAAGACTAGATATAGCTCCATGAGGAGGGGACATCTTGCCTGCCTGGATGCCAGTGGTTCCCCCCAGGCCTCAAAAGGGAAGGGTGAGCTAGAAAGTGAGGGATATTGCAGTGTAGACATACCTTTAAACTGAAAACCATAAGATTCACACCTTTGGGGTGGAGTTTTGACCAAGGGCTGTGTTTAAGAAGTAGTTTTCTGACAGTTTAGCACTGCATCCAGAGGGGCTAGGTGGCGGGACTGCAGGTTCCAACACTCAGAGGCAGATGCCAGAAAGAAGGCCTGCACCCCGAGTGTGCACCTAGGAACCCTCTGGTTGGGGCAGTGGCTGGATTCCCTTTAAGTTCCAGGAGCATGAAACAATTCAGGGATCGAGAACACCAGAGGCTTGGATTCCTCTCACAGCAGTCTTAGTGTGTGGTTAGGGAGGGATGCTCACTTTGATCTATGACACTTTATAATTCATCTACATGTTCTCCACGGGAGTTATTTAGTCCTCCCTGTGTTTGCTGAGTCATCTGCAGCAGCACAACAGACCCAATGATTCCCAGCCCCCTCTTAGATGACACCATAGGTGGCCATCAACTCTAAACCTGAAGACTATTCATGTGCTGTAAACTACATACTTTAAGTCTATTAACATATTTTTAAATGGAAGAAAAAAGCTCCCTGTCTTCTCCTCTTAACAAATATGATTAGAGAGGTGCATGAAAAACAAGATAAAACAGCAAGACAGAACATAGGGAAAAACAACAACAACAACAACCCAGCATTCTACTAGTGCAGGAATACTGGGCATTAGTTGCCTATGGATCCTGGGGGAAGGGACACGAGGTAGGAAAACTGAGCACAGAGGACATCAAGTAAAAGGGGCATGATACTCATGTTTTAAAATACAACTTTGGTAATGGTGGTAGGGGGCATAGGGGGAATTAAGATCAAGCCTTGAGCTGATAATTGAATTGACCAAATAGAATTTTCTGTTTCACTCTAGTGCTTGGTTTTAATTATGTCCGAAGTTTATTCATCCTTGGTCTTCATTAATTTGACCAGTGTGCTTCAGATTTTTTAATGTTTTTATTTTAAATTTATGTATTTGTTTTATTTTAGACAGCTAGATCTCATTAATTCATAGGTAATGCAATTTCTGAAGAGACCACTTTGTTATTTAAGGATGGTTACTGTAACATGCTTAATTTAGGTAGGGAAAAATATTGGGACCAACTACTCTTAGGTAAGTGAAAAAATAATAATAAATGTACAAAAGCATAATTAACATTTGAAAGATATATATCAATATTTGAAAGTAACTTTTTTCCCTTTGAAAGTTATAAATTGGGTTAAAAATTGGTGCAGTCCTTCAAACTAGCTTCAAATATACGGGATTCGGAGCAATAGAGAAATGATAGATTATTTTCCTCCCTAAAAATATGGGACAGATTTTCAGTTGATGTAAATTTACGTATTTCCATTGAAGTCAATGGAGCAATGCTGATTTACACCAGAAGATCTAGCCTCGAAGGGACTGCCCCCTTAAATAGTGTTAATTAACATGAACAGAGTGCTAAATAAAACACCTGTTATAAAAAAAGCCCACAAGAAGGTGTTATACAAAATGAAAATGCTTTGTGTACAAAAAAAAAGTACATTGGCTTTAGGGTATTATAATTGGTGACAGAAGGCCAATCAATGAGACAATAATCCTGTAAAAATACTGGAAGATCAGATTGCTTGTAGAATTAGAAAGCTTTAACATGGGTGCACGGAAGGGGATAGCAAAGGAGTTGGAAACATTCCATATGCTTTGTATACAAAGTAATTAGATTGCGATCACTTAGTCCAAGAGGATAGAAATGATACACAATTCTGCCAAGATGAGACATGCAAATTGGATCAATTAAGCTTTGAGAGTGCTCAAACAATCTGGTGGAGAAGTTTACATGCTGTGTCAAGTGAAACTTAGCAAAGATCAGTCTTGAACGCTGGGGGCAAGTATTACACTGATTTAAACTCTAATCTTTAAAAACAACACATTGGGGATTCAGGTTTAAAAATGAAGTGTTCAGACACTGTAATAAAAGTTTCCTTTAGGAAATGGTTGGTGATATACACAATCAAGAAGTATCACAGGCATGCAAGTAACAGTAAATTTAATAGAGTTGATGTAGATGGGAGGAAACTTAAAGAAACTGATTTAGTTTGCAGTTAATGAAATAACTAATGCAAATAACTCCTCTACCTTCATGATGATCACAATCCTTAAAATACATGGAGTGTCCTCTTGGTATAGTGGGAGTGCACTATCATTTCTATTCTTATCCTACCAGAGTTCATTCAGAGGGAAAAACAGCATGAAACTGATGATTAGATAAAAGTGCTCTAATTTCCTCAATTTTAGTTTGGGAGTCTTTGTACATTCAACTTGCTTATACTATGGAAAATCTTTCGTTATGATAAAATGAAATATTTGTGTCATATAATCAGATAAATATTTATGTAAATCAGAAGATCCCAGTGACGTGGAATAGTGGAACCATCAGAAATGAGCTTCTGAACTGAAACTTTGAACATTTCCAGTAGAAACTAGACAGCTTTCAGGATTAGCACAGAGACTGCACAATTTGAATTTTAATGTAGATTCAGCAACCGCACATATCCATAGTAAAACAGCACATGCCATTTCACTGATTTCTTACCATTTGGTTGTAAATTGAACATAAATCCATTATATCACCAGCAATTAACAGTGGAGGCTAATTTACAAGAAACATGGAGACAATGGCACAGATATGAAAAATAGATTAAAATATCATTTTACTGGTATTAATGAACGAGGTCAGAAAAGCTTATGTATACAGAGAGCGAGCTTTGATTTTAGTCAATTAATGTCCTCAGCTGATCATATTCAATGCTAAAAGGTGCTCTTTTAAGGAAACAAGATGTACTGACAGCACAGGAGTGAGATGAGATGATACATATTTAACACTCTGCATACTCAAAGGAATAGGAAGGGGGAAAAAATAAATGCTGTCCCCTTCAACTACCAGACCAGCATTACACCATTCACTATAAACCCAATCCAGCTCCCACTGAAGTCAGTAGGTACTATAAGTAGTTAGTCTGATATTGGCCATCCATACCACATGTAGGTGGTTTATCTTTGTATTGCCCCCTTCCACTCATCTCTGTCACCTATAGTAGAAGTGCCTATCAAAATGCAAATCACTATCCAGAGACCAGTCTGGTTATATCCGGAAGTCCCAGTAGACCTGCAGATGTTAACGTTAAGAAAAAAATTGAGAAGACACCAAACCATTTAAAGCACTTATTCACTGGGGATCACTTTAAATGATCTGAACAATTTAAGACAGACTCTGAAACATCCATATTTACTGTGCATATCATACTTCAGCTTATTCTGAATACTGAACAGTTACACTATGAATTTATATAATAGAATCCCGTCGACTTTTAATGTTGCTTCTTGCAATTAGTCTGTGCAGTGCTTCCCTCTGGTAACCACATTTCTGTTCATTAAAATATCGTTGCTCTGCATGCACATTAAGGCCCCAGATAATGAAATCACTTACACACGTGCTTAGCTTTAAACATCCCTTTAAGATCCATTGACTTCAATGGGAGTTTTAAGCATGTGTTGAACCTTCACAAATATGTCTGATTTCCTGAATCTGAGCATTATTGACACAGATTTAGTAAGGTGTAATATTGGATTAAATTACTTCATTCTTGTTAGTGAGGTTAAAGTTTCAGCAATGTACTAGTTGACAAAAAAAAAATCTTGGGAAAGAAGAGAACATGGGAAATCAGTATAAATAAAAATTGAGTAAGATGAGAAAAGATGAAGTGAAATAGTACTGTCTTGCCCATAACTTCTGAATGCATAAAGGGATATCTCATCTATCCTTCCATCTGGTGGTCTGCCCTACAGAAACTGCAACTTTAAACAAACACTAGTGGAGGCTGGTGGAGAACACTAAAAAAGTGTTATGATTGAATATCAACCAAGCCAGTAGCAGTGAAGAACCACTACCCACCCTAATTATATATAGATTCACTGAAAGAAAGGATATTAAATTAAATGAGCAACAATGATCAATGATTTGAAATGATGGGCTAAACAACGGCAGTGGATTTTGCTGTTTTTTTTTAATGGACTTTACCCAGCACTGGCACTAAAACACAACACCAGCATCTAAGGGAGCATAATTAAATTGTGAGGTTCACTAACATAAGAAACTGAGCTATGCACTGGTTTCATATGTTACCCTCTGATATATTAGGAATGGGGTGTCTATGGCATGGTATAGATTTCCATTGGTTCTCTTTTTTTGTTAAATAATTTACCCATGCTAAAACCCTTTACCTATGCTTCTCTGCTACTCTCTTTTTTCTAAATTTCTCTGCCTACTCTAAACTCCTTGCTGTTTTTCAGTGGTGTGCCATAAGCATGGAATAGCCACCTATTGTATGTACATTAAGGCCCTGATCCAGGAAAGCACTTAATCTCATGCTTAATTTTTAATCTGTGAATAGTCCCATTTAATTTAGTGGGAATACTCATAGGAATAAAACAGCAAATGTCTTTAGTAATTCCTGGTTGAAGATCATTCTTTAAATGAATGAAGGAATGAACAACTCTCCTAAACCTAGTCTGTGGAACATTCTAAGTATAACCATATAACTTCCTTATACTATCTAGTACTTCACTGATTGTATCAGACTGTAGGCTTGTCAGGGCAGGGACTTGTTCATTGTTCAGCTCAGATCACCCATACAGTTATACGGTGCTATATTTAATTATAGTAACTTGATTTTTAAGCAAAACAGCTAGAGCTGAGCAAGATGTCTTGATACATGTATGTTATGAGTAGGGTTGAAAGTAAGAGGAGGGAGACAAGCGATGATAATGTTATTTTATTTTAATAGTTTCATAGATTTTATTTAACTAGTCTTTAACTGTTTTCAGGGAATTAAAGGTTAGACCCAGCTTGGACCCAGCTTATTGTATCTGTTCTGCATTATAAATCTTTCATCATTAAAATGATCAGATCACGCATAGTGCTGCAGTCCAGCACTTTATAGACTTCTACAGAGACAATTAGTCACAGTAATTACTTTGACTGCTTTACATTTACACACTTTACCATTTTCACCCATCCTATTAGGGTTTCAGCACTTCTCAGACCCACTGACGTGCACTGTAATATTACAAGAGAATTTTCAGTAACATTAAAATTTCAAAGGCAAAGGAAGTGTCAGTAAGTGGATGCAACATTGAAACAAAACAAAACAAAACAAAAAAAAACCATGTACCCTCCAGGAATCTATTTCTCTGTATTAATGGATTAATGTTCTTCGAAAGCAGGTTCCTATGAGAAAATCATTATCAACCAAATAGTGCTGCAAGCTATTTTAGATAGTTCAAACGGAAAAAGAATAATCTCTCTAAACTGTAGATCAGTAATTTGACAAAAAAGACCACACAGAGTTTATATAATACGGTTTATACTCTGTAAACACATGGAGATTTGATATATGTACATATTTGTCCATATATAAGACTTTATGTTTTATGCCAAATGATTTTTCATTTCTAAATTAGATATTATGGACATGGACAAACAGGTACAGTGTATGCTTATCTACCCGCTCTTTAATTACTTACATAAAAATGGTGTATATTGTGAGTGATGCTACTATTGTGTCCACTTCTGAGGTCTTTGTTTCTTTCTTTCTTTTCTTTTTTTTGTTGATCTAAATGCTCCAAAAATGTTGATGGAAAAATATACTTTTTGATGTACCCCAGACTCCTGGGTATTTTTTCAGGTTTCAAATATAACGCCTAAGTAGCAGAATAAATATTATGGCAGAACTAGCTTTCCTATAGGTAGGTCTGCTTTTTTTAAAAAAATTTCCAATTTCCTTGTATGTATTCCCAAAAGCAGTGGGTGAGGGGTGGGGGGAGGGGAAAGTATTAATTTTGCAGAATTGCACTTGCATATACTATGTAGATTCCCCCCCCCCCACACACACACACTCCAAAGTACAGAACAGAATCTTGTAATGTCAAAAACAAATCTGAGTACTAAACATTAAATAATTAATAGAAGAAAGAAAAAAAACACTTTTTCTCTAATATTCTGCAAACTCCATAAAAAATAGATGACTTACATAATGCAATAAAACCATGCAGTTTCTGGAAGAGAGTTTGCTCATGCAAATTTAGTCTCTATTTACATTATGCTAGCTAGTGCTTCTGGATGGTTTCCAACTGTGGGAGTAGAAGTGGGAAATGGGATTTGTTTTACATGTTTGGGGGAGATAATTGGGGCAAATAGTTTAACCCTATCAAATGCATTTGATACCTCTAGCTGTTCCATGTGAGCTGACCCATTGAAGTCAGTGGAGCTCTGTGCAAACATAGCGGTCCTTCTACATGTAACACCTTGCAGGGTTGGGGTGTATGGTATTTGTTATATCCTTGGGGGGAGCCGGGTTAGGAAGAAATCACTTGAGGCCAGAGAGCTGACAGCTAACAAAACCACCATTTTATTTACAGAGACAGAGAGCTCACTCAGCCGGCTGAAGCTGGCTGAGCTAACCCATAATAATCTAACTCAGTTGCCATAGCAACAAAAACCATGACAACCAAATACACAACATATTCCTCCCCCCCTAATAAGAACATCCCCTAAATAAAACACACACTAGACTAGAGAAGGAGGGTAGACTGCCTCCATTCCCGGCTAAACCCTGGGGATTATTTTGCCCCATAACCGTGGGTTCGCCCTAGCTAAAGATCCAGCCGATGAGGAGGCCTTCTGTCTCTAGGTGGATTACGGCAAACTTCTGGTGTTATTGCACCCGAAAGCACTAGGGGCTCAGGGTCCGCAGCACGAACGGGTGAGGAGGTGGTATCAGCTCGTGCTGGGCAAAGGGGTATCTCAGCCGCCGGCAGTAATGGAGGAGAACAGTCAGGAACAGGTGACTCGTGATTCGGTACCTCACCAGAAGAGGTGAAGTCAGACCCCTCAACTGCAGATGGGTCCTGAGGACTGGCATGACCTGGCAACAGCTGATCTACATGTCGCCGCCAGGTAAGATTCTCTGCAGTCCGGACTGTGTAGGAAACAGGTCCTGTTTGAGTGATGACTGTGGCCGGGACCCATTTAGCTCTGGAAGTATAATTCCGAGCCAAAACTGGCTGTCCCGGGCTAAAGGTTCGGTCTTTTGCTCTGGGTGCCCGTCTGATGACTTGATATTGCTGCTGATGTTGCACAATTTGTCGGGGTTCCGAAGGTTTCAGCAGATCAAAGCAAGTGTGCAGCTGTCGTCCCATCATTAGAAAGGCCGGAGATGCGTGGGTCATAGCATGAGGTGTGTTTCTGTAGGAAAGTAAAAAGGTATCCAGACACTTTTGAATGGAGTGTTGTCCCCTTGCTGATTTCAAAGCGTTTTTCATTGTCTGCACAAATCTTTCAGCTAATCCGTTGGTGGACGGATGATATGGTGCTGACTTGATGTGGTGTATCCCATTTGCCTTCATAAAATTTTGAAACTCCTGAGAAATGAACTGCGGTCCGTTGTCACTCACAAGTTGTTCTGGCAGACCAAAACGACTAAAGAGTCCTCGTAGTTTTTGGATAGTACTCTCTGCAGAAGTGGACTGCATTATAGAGACTTCTGGCCATTTAGAATGGGCATCTATTGCCACCAAGAACATGCTTCCTTCAAGGGGGCCAGCAAAGTCAACGTGAATACGTTGCCACGAGTTTTCAGGCCAGTCCCATGGGTGTAGGGGTGCCCACTGGGGTGCATTCCTTACACCCTGACATGACATACAAGCTTTTGCCTTCTCTTCAATAGCGCTGTCCAATCCAGGCCACCAAAAATAGCTTCGTGCAATTTCCTTCATGCGCACTATTCCACAGTGACCAGAATGTAGCTGTTCTAACATCTGTGATCTCAGTGGTGGTGGAATAATGACACGTCTCCCCCACAACAAACAACCAGATTGGACCGATAACTCCGTCCGCTTGGACATGTAGGGAACAAGGTCGGATGAGACCGGAGAGGTTTGTCGAGATTTTCCATGCATCACCAGGTCCATAATTTGGGACAATACTGGGTCAACGCGAGTTGCCTTCTTTATCTGAGTAGCAGTGATGGGTGTATTCTCTACCTGTTCAAAGTAGAAGATTTCCTTTTGGGCACTATCTTGGTGTTTGACCGGCAAAGGCAACCTTGAGAGGCCATCTGCATTGCTGTGCAGAGTGGATTTCCGATATTTGATTTCATATGTGTGTGCTGAAAGTAACAATGCCCAACGTTGCATACGACTAGCAGCTAATGGGGGAATGCCTGTGTAGGGTCCAAAAATTGATGTCAGAGGTCGATGGTCTGTGAGAAGAGTAAACTTTCGCCCAAACAGGTACTGATGAAACTTCCGAATTCCAAAAACAATTCCTAATGCCTCACGTTCGATTTGGGTGTAGTTAGTTTCTGCTTTGCTTAGAGTGCGTGAAGCAAAAGCAATAGGTCTCTCTTCTCCTGAAGGCATAATATGTGACACGACTGCTCCCACTCCATAAGGGGAGGCGTCGCAGGCCAATTGCAGTGGTAAGGATGGATCAAAGTGCGTTAGAACTTCAGAATTTAGCAATGCATCCTTAGCTTTGTTAAATGCAACATCACTGGCTTCAGTCCACTTCCAGGCCTTTTTCGGCCCAAGGAGCTCATGAAGTGGTTTTAGCAGTGTGGCTAACTGTGAGATGAACTTTCCATAATAGTTCAGGAGTCCTAGAAATGAGCGCAGCTGGCTTACATTTCGAGGTGGGGGAGCCTCCACAATAGCTTTAACTTTTGCAGGGGCCTTATGAAGACCTGCAGAATCAATGATGTGTCCCAAATATTCAACAGAGGGCTTGAAGAATTCACACTTGTCTTTGCGAACTCGTAGGCCATACTCTTCCAGTCCTTGTAGGGTAGCCTCTAAATTCTTTAAGTGATCCTCTTCATTTCGTCCAGTGACCAGGATATCATCCAGATAGCACTGAACTCCTGACAAGCCACACAAGATCTGGTCCATAGCCCTCTGGAACAGGGCGGGAGCAGATGTTATTCCGAAGGGTAGGCGACAGTATCGATAAAGCCCCTTATGAGTCACAATAGTCAACAGCTCTTGGGACTTTTCATCGACGTGCATCTGTAAATATGCTTGACTCAGATCAATCTTACTGAACTTTTGTCCCCCAGCCGGGCCTGCGAAGAGGCCATCGATGTGGGGAAGCGGGTATTGCTCTGCACACAACACTGGGTTGACAGTGACTTTAAAATCACCGCAAATCCGGAGAGATTGGAATGATAGGAGTGGCCCATGAGCTATGGGTAACTGGTATTAGGACTCCATTGGTGACCAGGCGCTCCAGGTCTGCTTCAACTTTTGGCCTGATGGCATATGGCACAGTTCGGGCTTTCAGATATTTTGGTGGACTGTCAGGTTTAATGTTCAATGTCAATGATTCCCTTCATACTTCCCAAATCATCTCCAAAAACAGCAGCATGTTTCCTTAGTACAGGGGTTAGACTGCTTTCTTCTTTAGTCATCCGGTGCACTTCTGCCCAGTTCAGTTGAATCTTCCCAAGCCAAGACCTACCCATTAGGGCTGGGTAGTTACCTCTCACCACAAACAGTGGCAATTTAGCAGCCTGTCCATTGAGCTCCACCTTAACATCAATAGTGCCCAACATGGGCACAGCTTCTCCCGTATACGTCTTCAGAACAGTTTTTGTTGCCTTAAGCGGAAGATGCTGTAGCTTTTCTTTATACACAGTCTCTGAGACCAGTGAGACGGCTGCACCGGTGTCCAGTTCCATGCGTATAGGTTTGCCATCCAATAACGGGGTTACCCAGTATTCATGTGAGCCCATTGCCAAAGACAAAACATGCAGTAGCACTTCCTCTTGCGATGAGGTGTCACTTTGATCATCCTGGGTCTGCTCTAGGGTATGCAGGGTTCCTCTTTTTGTTGGCCAGACCACAGGCCTCTTTTTCTTTTGTTTACAGGCACACTCAATGTGTCCCTTTTTGCCACAGTGTTGACACACCAGGTCCTTACACCAGCATTCTGATGCCTAGTGACCCGGCTTACCACAGCGGTAACATTCTTGACTCTGCACAGTTTTGTGGGTCGGTTCTTGTGACACTTTTTGCACCCTAGGGGATGCACCGATGTATTGCGCCTCCCTTGTTGCCAGTTCCATGGAGACAGCAATATCAACAGCCTTCTGTAAGGTAAGCTGAGCCTCTGTCAGTAGGCGCTTCCGTATAGCTTCACTGTAGAGGCCACACACTAGCATGTCACGCAGGGCATCATTTAACATTTCTTTAAATTCACAGTGTTCTGCTAGCTTTTTTAAAATGGCTACAAATTGTACAACTGTTTCATCTTCCTTTTGGTCTCTTTTGTGGAACCTATATCTTTCAGCAATTACCAGTGGTTTTGGGGAAAAATGGGACCCCAGGATTTCCACAATGTCACTGTAAGATTTAGTCGCTGGCTTAACAGGGTGTAGTAAGCTGCGTAGCAGGGAGTAGGTTTTAGCCCCTACAACACTTAAGAATATTGGCACCTTCTTCGCTTCTGTAATGTCATTTGCAATAAAAAAAAACTCAAAATGCTCAGTATACACATGCCACTGCTCTATATTCTCATCAAAAGGCTCCAGGGGCCTGGTCAGAGTAGCCATGATTTTAGTTTCACTTTCACAGTCAGTGCAAAAAAGCAGCTTTTTTGTTTGTTTGTTCTTTACCTTGACTTCTACTTCCTTCTGTTACTGGAGCAGCACCGGAATCTCACCCTCGTCGCCACTTGTTATATCCTTGGGGGGGAGCCGGGTTAGGAAGAAATCACTTGAGGCCAGAGAGCTGACAGCTAACAAAACCACCATTTTATTTACAGAGACAGGGAGCTCACTCAGCCGGCTGAAGCTGGCTGAGCTAACCCATAATAATCTAACTCAGTTGCCATAGCAACAAAAAACATGACAACCAAATACACAACAGTATTCATTTATTACACTACATTCCTTATGCCTATTCACTTTTATAGGAGTTATACATGTGGAATACGGGGAGCATAGATCCTTACACAATTTGATTAGAAAACTGAAGCATAGAGTAGCTGGCTTTTGTTTCACAGCTTCAGTGCTTCCTGGCAATAAGATAAATCAAGTCACTGGACTAGTAAATACATTGGCATAGTAAATAATATCAGGAAGCCTGGTGCATTGTGAATAGACATGGAACATGTGATAAAACCTGTAGCATTTTGGAAGAGAGGTGTGACTCTATCTTGACATCGAAAGTAAATTAAAAGGTCCAAATTTGCCTTCTCCAGCTAAGGCAAATAATTATTCAGGAACTTTTAAGTAGAATTGTGCTTCAAGCATATTTTCACACTATTTGTTTTCGTAAGCACTTGTATGAGCAAAGTTGGATCACTGAGATTTGTTTGATCACAAAATGAAATCGGTTTTGGGTAGAACAGAAGTAATTTATATTGGTTAGGTCAGAAAAAAGAAACAATACTATATAACTTATCTGGCGAATTACACAGTTTGAATATTGAAATAGTAATACTGAATACTTGAAGGAATATTCACAGTAAACACAGTCCTCTCAATGCATGTTTCATCCAGTGCATTGTTCAATGTACATTATTTTCTCTGTTCTGTTACAGCCTGATTGACTTCAGTGAAGTTGCATGTGTATAAGTGTGGGCAAAATTGGGTTCTATCTATGTAAGCACACAGTTATCCCTCCTTACTTGCCCATTTCCCTTTATATAAGTGTGATGTTGCCTCTGGGCTGTTGGTGGTGCTACAGTACAGAATTGTTGCTTTTCAAATTAAATATTTTGCAATTAGTATGTGAAGATGTACATTATACAAATTGTTTTTACCACTCATAGCTGCCAAACTGTCATTTAAGAGCGTGAATAACAAATGACCATTTTGAGGAGTGACATACCATGATGATGGCCCATTAAAACTCCTCAAGAATACTCATGGACTGCATATGCCACTCAGCCATCTACAACAGCAGCTGCCTCTGTGTTCTTCCTCTAACTGTGCTAATCTTAATGGGCTTGCTGCACATTTCCTTGGAGCCACAGGGCATCCAGTGCTCTTATTAAAACTGGGGCAGAGGAAGGCAGAGGTTTAGGATTGCAGCATCTGCACATGTAGAGAATTGAGAAGAACTCAAGAAGGAGATTTATATCTCTGTATGACATTATATGTTATGTATATATTTAGTTGAGTGACATTGCTTGAGAGGAAAAAAAGTTGTGTACATGTTATAGAACATGTGTGTGACTTAGCTTCTCTTATCACATCCAATTTTCTGTATTTTCTTATTAATTATTCAACCTCCAGTCCTTAGATGACAGTACCTCATATTCCTACGCGGACCCTGTCATCTGAACTTGGTGTTTCATTCAGGAACCTTGAGGGCTTACTTAGATTATAACTGAAATTTTTTGAGGAGTAGGTTTAAGAATATTGGCATGGATTATGATTGAATAATAATTTATCAGGCAATACAGATGTGTTTGCTTCAACATTTTTTTATTTTAGTGTTGGTTCAATGAATGTTCAGTTGGCTCCCAGGGTGTTTAAAAATCTGATATGGGCTACACTGTGTGATATTAGCACCATATAGTACCAGTCTGGAAGAGTAGACAGTCTCTATGCGTCATTAAAGCTCTTTGGCTACTTTAAAGATATAAAGGTTAAAATAAAAAATGAGTCTTTTTAAAGGAAATGTATAATGCTTGTGGAAGTTGGAGGCTTGGCAGTGTGGAAGGGTGAAGTCCTCCTTATTCACAGAACAGGTACTGCATATGGCTTTTGCAGTGCATGCATCACCAAACTGTCCCATCAAATGTCTCAATCCTTGACCTGTAGGAGTGAGAGGACAGTTGAGTACTCTTGTCAATTCAAAACTTGGCCTCAAGAGATAGCAACTATATTTCCTGTGAGGAAATGAATACAATTCTTAAATTTTTATCTCTGTGACCCAGTGCCTACTCTCAGCTCCGATCCCTTTGTGTTGCTCTAGCACCAAAAAGGGCCAGAAAGCTTCCCTAACAGGATCAGTGAAGAGTCATCTGGCGTATGTGTCACAATGGGTCACAGCTGAGAGTAGCAGCTTCAGGACACACTGCTGAGAAATAGGGCAGTATCACTCCCAAACTGGTGGTTATTCTATCATAAGATATACCAAGACAGTAACAACAGTAAACTTCTGTCTCACCATACTGATTAACAATAAGTGTAAAATGCAGTCTCCTTAGGCATTCTAGCCCTTGCTTTACCACCCAGACACTGGACTTTTATGATGAGTGGTTATTGAAAACCAATTTAGTCACATATAGGGTCCTCTAATTCCAAGAGATCAGCCACATAGCCAGGTCAATATTTAACTCAGATTTTATCCAATAATCTACACTGTTGCCAATCCTGTATTATCTAATATCTAAAGGTTTATTTATAGAAAATAAAGGAAAGAGGAGAGATTTAAAATGGTTAAGGAAGTCTTATACATACAATCATTGCAAAGTTATTGGATCAGGTTTGTAGCAGTGATGTTACAGACTGCTCACTTATAAAGTCTGTGGTAACTTACAGAAGATTAGAAGATCCTCTGACCATAGTAAATATGGTCCTTTTAGTGTAAATCCATAGTCCAGAGATCAGAGCAGGAAAGAGGCAGGGCTGGCTCCAGGCACCAGCAAAGGAAGCAGGTGCTTGTGTTAGGTAAAAAAGCAAGTCCTTACTCACCTCTCCAGCACCCGAGTTCGTGCGGAGTTGGTATGGGGCTCACAAATCTGTCAGAGACCAGACAACACTTCGTTGATCAACGGGCTCACACTATCCTTAGCTTAAAAGCCTTCGGAGTAAGTGTGGCAAGTTTATTAGGGGTGAGCATCAATATTTATACACAGAAGTAAACAAAGTGATTAACAGATCATAATGGTCATGCATAATCAATCAAGATTCTACAGGATAAAACAGGTTAAAATGTAGATTTAAAAAGACAAAAGGGGAGATGGCTACTTAAGGGGAGGGGGGGTGTCATGAGTAGTTCGCAGGTCAGAGCTTTGATTAAAAGTTTCAGACAGAGACATCAAGTCTGGATTAAGTTTAAGCTCATCAAAAGTTCAGACTCAACACTTGGGGCGGCCAATGGAAAGGGGCAGCACGTCCAGGTCCTCGGCGGAAGTTCGGCGGTGGGTCCCTCAGTCCCTCTCTTCCTCTTAGAGCTGCCACCGATGTGCCGCCGAAGAGGAAGAGAGGTAATGGCATGATTGAGCTCCCGCTGAAGTGCCGCCCATCAACTTTATCTTTTTTTTTTTCCCCTGCTTCGCCACTTGGGGTGGCAAAAAAGCTAGAGCTGGCCCTGGAAAGAGGCAAAGTGGAGATGCTTCCAGGGTCCTTCTTTTATACTTTCTCCCATGTGGAGGGACTGATTAGTTTATGGAAAATTACAGGCACAAGATGGAGTTCAGGGTCACATGAGCAAGTCACATAACTTTGCATGCTTTGATGACTCATAGAAGCAGCCATTACCCATATTTTGACTAAAGCATCCACAGGAAGGACCATCAGATGAGAAGAAGCTTTTTCTGTGGCCCATTGTGAGATTTAAGTGTTATTTAATGGGTCATCAACTTGAATAGTTCATTCACAATGTGCTAGCCAGATTGGATATAAATTACCTTGGGAGTGTTATCTCAGGAGCAAATACATTTGATATATAGATCTATATAGCCAATATTCATAACTTCAGACACAAAAATGTTACATGCATATAAACAGGATAATCATACTTAGCAAATCATATCTTTTCCATTGACACATTCCATGACATACTTTGTACAAGATTTGTTGCAATTGTCCAACAGGCAATATTAATGATTCAAATGGTCATATTTCAATCATACAGCATCACAGTAGGGAAGCTGGTTGGCTAGAGTTGACATAGCCAGTCCTATGCGATCTCTCTGACTGCCAATTGTATCAGAAGGGCCACAGGGGCAGGAGATGGTGAGGCAATCATCAGCCAGCACAGAGGCCCTTAAGGAGGGCTCTCAAAACTCGCATAATTTAGAGCAGCTCTGGGCTGCTCTAAATTACTCTAGAGACTGCAGTGACCCATGGCAGCCCAGGAGCTTAGTGAAGTACAAAAGTTGCTTAAAGCTGTATTTCCTTCCATTTTATCACTCAACTACGCTGTTCAGAGCTCTGGAACAGCGGAGGATCTGAGACTGTGACTCTAAATTTTGAAAAATACTCTAATTTTTTTCACTGCTCTGTGCACGTATGGTCACTTGCATTTTTCCCTTTTTTTCCCCTCTAGACCTGATTTTGCTGATTCTGAATCTTTTTAAATTTACGACAGCCTTCACTGTGCCTCCTAATATATAATTTAACTGTTAAAACAAATTTTCCCTGGAGAACATAGTTTCTCTGTAAACACAGGGTAGTTACAGCAAACATTTACAGTTACATGATGCTTGTCCAGCAGCAAAAAATGCTGTAAACATTCATAGGATATCCAATGCCCAAATTGGAATATTAAAAATGCTGGTGAGCTGCTACCATTCTATCCCAGAGATTCTTTCTCCACCCTAGACTGCAAAATCAGCCCCATTCACTATTTTATTTTGTGCTTTCTTTCTTTTTTACCATCTCTATAGCTCTTTGTTTTTGCCTTCCATTCCTTTTCACTTTCTATCTCTCCTGTTATCTTTTCCCTCCATATTCTTCTACCCCAGTGCCTTCCCTCCTCCTCTGTTATCACTCTGACCTCCATGTCTGGTGTGCCCACCCCTTCCATGTCTGACATCTGCTTTTCTTTCATTCTCCCCAGATATGGTCTATGGCCATATCTGGGGAGAATATGTGCGGGACAGTGGCGAACCATGGCCACTGGGAGCTGCGAGCGACCGTACCTGCGGACGCTCAGGTAAACAAAGCATCTCGTGGCCTGCTAGGCACTTACCCTGCACAAGCTGCAAAGCAAGTTTGGGAACCCCTGGTCTATGGTGTCATGTCTACTCTGTTCTCTTCTCCCTGATGTCTTTTTTGTTCACATCTCGCTGCTCCTCTTCCTGACCCATATGGATCTGTACTCTCCATTATCTCTGGACCTCTGACCATGTCTCTGCATTGCAAAGCCAATACTAGTCTCTTCTGCCATCTACGCTCCAGTCGGCATCTGCTCCTCATTGTATCTTCAGGCCAGTGCCCAGCAGATGCTGTGCTCTGGGTTGGACCAGATTCTGAGTAGTCCTTGATGTTTCTGCCTGTGTTACACAGAGTGAATGTGTGTTTACTGTGGTGCTACTTCCTCTACTGCACTGTGGTCATTTCTGTTCAAGATCCCAAAACAAGATAGCCAAACACATGTGGCTAGTATGTCAGAAGGGTGAATAGTGCCATTGTGGCGTAACTATCTACATTGGTTCCAGTCAAGCATTGATGGCATTGCTGATACTGAAGGCTTGGACACCATGACAAAAGCCAAGCCTTTAGAAAGCGTATTATTAGAAATAGTCCCCCACCATTAACATTCCCTGATTAAGATTATAGTTATTTTTGGACATACATTTATATTTGGTGCTTTTCTCTTTACTTTATCCCTTCCCTATATTGATTCTTATACTAAAAAGCAGAACATAAAATAGTGTTTTTCCCCTGTGATCCTAGCATTGTACAGCAATGTAACATAAAATAACAAAACAAAACAAAAGGAAACATTTGCCCTCCAGGAGTTGTTCCTCAGTGTTCTTTGAAGCAAGTTTCTAAAAGAAAATCATTATCAGCTGAGAAGTACTATGGCTAGCTCCTGGGTGTGAGGTGAACGATGCGAATTACAAGCCTTTGCGGATGTCAGTTATGTGTATTACAATAATCTATTTCTATTTCACATGATTTTGTGATGAGGCAAAATGGCAATTCATGATATACGGTGAGATTTTCAAAAGTGCTCAGTATTCAAGAGCCAGGCAGAGAGTGCACCCTGATTTTAACAGGAATATGACAAGACTCCAAATTAAATTTAACTTTGACAACACCCCTACATAGACTAATTTCATTCCAGATTGAAACTTTTACTCAGGTTGAAATTATTCCAGTTCACTGAGTCTTGATCCCCAAACACCCTCCCATATAACAAATATTGTACAGGTATATATTTTATGGAAATATGTAACAAATTTTAATTAACAATCACAATTGAAAATGCCAATACAAACAACAATATAAAAATATATGGCAAAATTGCATAGTTACAATCAAAGAAAATAGTAAATCCAATAATATTAAGTATTTAAGTAACAGCATTGTCGTTCGTGACCATTGAAATGAATAAGATGGGAAAGAAAGGAGGCAAATACAGTCTTTGCTAAGATAATTTTGTTTGAGATTCCCCCTACTTTCATTCCATTTTCGGACAATTTAATATTTGAAAAGTGCCTTTAGTTTCATCTGGGCATGTGGCTGCGCATTCCCTCCCAGCCCACTTGTCAGTCTTGCCAATGGGATGGCAGCAGGTAGTTGTGAGTGTGTCCCCTTCACTTCACAATCCATCTCCAGTCTTTTTGGTGAGATGGGGGTGGGGGTGGGGAGGGGAGAGAATGGGGAGAAGGGTGCTGCCAGGGACCTAGCTCATCCAAACTATTGGCTGGACACAAGACCTGAAGAGTCCACAATTGTAGAGCCAAAACAGAGTTCTGCCATTTTGTCTTTCTTTATTACTTCCCCCAACCGTCATCCTCCTATCTCCCCATCATCCGTGCTCAGTTTTAGTGTTAAGACAAGAGAGCAGGTACATTTGTGTCATCTCCACAGTACAGAGAACTATGGATGAGGAATCAGTTCTCCTTTGTCCCCCATCCCTTTCTCATACTTTTCATAGTGGGATAGAAAAGGGGTGAAATGTGGTGACTCGTCCTCAGGAGACTTTCTCAGTTATGCTGAGAATAAGTATCTATATTTGATTCAAAAGCCCAATATTTTTTAATCTGTGAATACTGTAGCGTCTCATACTCTTTTTCTCTCCCTCTTTCTCGCCACAGCCTTTGTGATCCTGTTGGTGGTGGAAAGCCTGCAGCTCCTCATATTCTTTCTGTCTTTGTCTTTTCTACCCTGCCCCAGGCTTTGCATCTCTGGACCTTGCAATGAAACAGGAGCCATTAACAATCCTGTCACCACGAGGAACAGCTTCAGATATAGATTTAAAATGTATTTAATGTTAGAAAGAGGAAGACAGGAATATTAGCATTCCACCTATTTTGTGGGAGTCTGAAACCAGGGAAATAGCAGTCCATGCCTCCGGAAGTCAGGGAGAGTCTTGCTGGTCAGACAAATTGACTCTAGTGCACAGGTATCCATAGTTATTGATGGAAATAGATTTTTAGCTCTATAGGAGATACTACAACAGCACACAATAATGCTAAGTAATGGAAAATGATGTTATCATTGGCCCTGTGAATCACAACCCACAAGATGTCTGAAAGCATAGAGCATTTAGTGTCAGTGAATCTGAAAGAAATGGACTAGTCATTTGTTAGACCCTCAATGGCAGAGTAATTGTTGTCCTAATTAAAAAAATACAAACATAGCAGGTCAGACTGTACCCTAAGGTTTAGCCCTTCAGGTTCAGCAGGTCCCATGGGTGTACTGAGGGCAGAATTTGGTTTACTTTTTTATTAGAGAAGTAGTGTCTTTGCTGGTCAAAATCTAAAGAGATCACTGTATATCTCACACACATACGCACAAGAATATTTTAAAGTGATGGTTTTTTAGGGCTCGATCCTGTGAAGCGCTAACTGACCTTTATTCCTGTTGATTTCATTGGGAGTTAAGGGCTCTCAGCAACTTGCAGTGTCAAGCACACAGTGAAAATAATTGTCATTAGTGATACATAAACCTCAAAAAATGTGTATATGTAGTTCAGATAACTACCAAACCTCTGGAGATCTCCTCACTCCCAACAGACTAACATGACCATGCCTTTCTAGAGTTGTTAGTTCTCCCTAAATCTTCCTGATTATGGCAACATCCTCCCACTGTTAAAGTTGCATTTGGTGTTTTCTCTTTAGAGCTGGTGCCTTCACTTTTATTTCTCGTGAGCTCTTGTGCACAATGCATGCCAGGGAAAATTAAACCACAGAACCTACAAAGCCTAATAGTAGATGTGCTTGGGGCTCAGCTGAGAGGCATCTGGGCCCATTCAACAGATCTTGGAAGATAGAGATAAGGTGACCTAGATCCCCACATGTGTGTATGTGTGGGGTAGCTAATATGGGGGATTGACTAAAGGTGGACTTGCAAGGAGGCACTAGGAATTGGGGGGAACATATAGTCCCTTCATTAAATGAAGTGATCTGAAATCCTTGAAAAAAAGTTTGGGTTCAGAGAAAGTAATGAAGACCATTCCCCCCTAATTATGGCCTCTTGTAAAGAAATCTGTGGCTGGTGGGGGTAGGAGATCTCTCTGATTTCCTACAAACTGTGCCTGAAAGGCAATGAGTTAGGGGAACTCCAGAGTGGGCAAAACTTCCAAACTCTTTGGATCCTTGGGACCACCCCCTCTACAGAGACATGAGTCATTTATGTTGCTCTACTGGATAACCTCTCCCCTGAAATCATAACGTATTTGCACTGCTACAGGCTGGGCCCCCTTTTAGACTTCTGTGCTAGGTCCCTCTTGGATTTCTATGTGAGAAATCACAAGTGCAGCGGAGAGCATGTTGAGGGCAGTGCCACAGAGCAATACTACTCTACCTTACACACAATCTGAATTGCAGAAACTCTCTGGAGCTCTTCCACACAGAGTTCCAGAGTAGGGTTTTCCTGGAAAACAGCTGGCAAAGAGTGCTGCAGAAGTGGCACCATATCCTTCTGAATATTAATCCCCCAGGATCAACCCAGGTCAGTTACAAGGCCAAATATCAATATTTAGTCCTTCCCAGGGTCTCAAAGTACTTTGCAGACATTTATTAATCTTTACAAAGCTTTAGACTCTGACCTGGGTAAATATTCCACTTTCAGATGGGGAAACTGAATAACTGAGAATGTGACTCCACAGACACATTAATAGTCAGTGGCAGAGATGGAAGTAGAGCCCAGAACTCCTGGGTCTAAGTTCTGTGCTCAGTCTACAAGGTGAGTTACTTCCTCCATCTTAACAGTAGACTTACACTAAAGATACCTAAAGCAAGGTAGATGTGTACATTCTCCAGCTATCTGGATCCTTTCAGTGCAGTTGAATTTTTTACATTGTTCCTTGCACTGAACTTTCATTTTTCTCGTGCTGGTACTAAAATATTCAAAAAAGTGTTTAAACAAACTTTTTAGGGTGTTCTTAAAGAATGAGAGCACCACACTGCCTTCTGTGGTGATATAGGGTTTTCCCTAGGATTAAGTAAGTAGGGAGTGCTTCTGCAGCTAGTTGAGCCTGGGGCACTCTTTTTTAAAGATTTAGTAGAACAAATATTCTGTAATTTTAATAAAATAAAATGTGCAGTGAGTGTAGCTCACCCATAGCCTGAATTTTGTAGTATCAAAGAACATTGTTGGTCACTCTTTCAGTCCACAGAGTATCAGTTATCCACTAAAAGCTCAGACTGCAGTCCATCTATTAAGATTGGTAGAAGGAGCATACTGCAACTGCATAAATAGTAGCTATCTAGAGGATATAAGCTAGGTAATGTATAAGTAATATGTAGCTCTTTATCCATTTTAAAAATTCAAAATTGGTCTCCAATTTTTCACTGCTGAAATGACACAGGCCTTTTGCAATTGTATTAAGTTCTGACTCAGACAGCAATTGTCTGCCCATGAATTCTGGCAGTGATTACAATCCTAGTGATACTCCCAGCTGAGAAAAAAAAATATTAGTGATGGAAAGAATGATAACCATGACGGTAAAGTACAAACAGGCTCAACCTGCATTTGATATGGGGTGAAAGATGTTCCAAAGAGGATAAGAGAAGCAAACAGTTTGAACATCTTCGTCATTGTCCTCAAGTAACACAATCTTTTAACAAAGCAACAGGTGCTAAAATGCATATGACTAGTGTTTTCACTTGTTCCCTACGGAAGTGTTTTTTTGTTTGTTTGGGGCTTTATTGTGTGTGTGTTGGGGGGGGGAGTTGGGGATGTGCATGTGTGGGTTCTGTTACCTTTATTCTGTCCCATAATAGCTACACTCTGACATTCATGCTGTGAAGTGGTAGATATTATATAAAGGTGTTAGGCCATCTCTTGGTTCTTTTCATGTTCTAGCCACATATCTGTGTGAAGCAGGGTTGGTTCCAGCCATGAAATGCAGCTGTGACATATAGTGCTATTACTACCTATGTAGGTGCAGATTGGTTATACTGTTTCTGTATTTTAAGACAGGCTTTAGATGATGTATAATGAATAAATAGATATCATTCCTGGAGCATAGAAAGGTGTGACTATTTTCCAGGTTTTTACTGATCTACACTTCTGCCATTTGTATTACAAAATTGCATTTTGATCATGTTTTGGATGAAATTTTGTGAACTTCATCTTGATCTCAGTGAAATGATAATTTTTAGCACTAGTGCAATTCTTTGCAGGCTGGTAAGGGTTATCCACATTTACATATGAGGAAACTGAGGCACAGAATGAAGTGACCGGTTCAAGGATATACAATATGTTAGTAGCGGAGCAAGACTCTTTGATTCTCGAATCTAGTCTGATTCTTCCAGACTATCTTGTACAATGAACACTGGGAAAACTATCCTGTAGCTGATCTAGGGTACCCAAAAGCGAAGAAACAATTATTGAGATTTAGTTGATAGTAACTTTGCTCCAAAATCACAAACATCCTGTAGGACAGGCATTGATAGCTACTACATGGTTACACCTATTTAAGAACAGACAGCATTCTAGAACTGAAATGCAGCAGGAGGCTACTGTTGTTTTGAAATGACATAAAATGCTTTTGAAAGTGAGATTACATACTGAAAGGAAAGACATTTTCTTGCTTACAAGAGCAAGCTGACAGATTTTAATAGTCTTTCACATGCTGCACACAATAAACATTCAGCTTATCTTTCCAAGAACAATAGAATTTCATGTACTGCTGCATGACATAAGAATTAGTTTTACATATCTCCATATCACTGACTCTCTTGTAAGTTAATCTCATCTCTCATCAATTTTTCACCAGCTTCACTCTGATGTTGATAAAGGAGATGGCTCCATCAAATACATCTTGTCAGGCGAAGGGGCAAGTTCCATTTTCATTATTGATGAGAACACTGGGGATATTCATGCTACAAAGAGGCTGGATCGGGAAGAGCAGGCCTACTACACGCTCCGAGCACAAGCACTAGATAGGCTGACTAATAAACCTGTGGAACCAGAGTCGGAGTTCGTCATTAAGATTCAGGACATCAATGACAATGAACCAAAATTTCTGGATGGCCCTTACACTGCTGGGGTTCCTGAGATGTCGCCCGTGGGTAAGTAGAGAATACATTGTTCATGTCTTGGGAAATCTGTTTGTATTATCTGTTTTAAAATGTCATTATTTTTTACAGTATTACACCAAACTATTTAATTATCTATGAGCCACCTGCAACGGTTGGATGTTTGCAGGCTTGATGGGAAAATAAGGTTTTACAAAATATTTATTCTTTCAAAAATGTAGAAAAACTTAAATTAGCTATATAGGGATTTAGATAGGCGTTTTATGGTGTACTTCTCATTTCAGTGCCCAGAACCTTTGTTTTATAATTCTCATTAAGAACAGAAAGTTTCACACCAACGCTCTGGCACAGAGAGGTGATAATATCTCCTTTTGTATACATCAACTCCATTATGAACAAATTCCTTTAAAAGCCATTTAGTACATAAAGTGTTTAGTATGTATTGCTTATATTGGTGTGTTAGAACTGTACCTCATTTGTAATAGCCAAATTATGCTCTGTGGGAACACGTGCATGGACCCAAGAGCAGAACTTGGCCCAACTTAAAAGAGTTTTGAAGTTTATTAGAATTAGAGAGTGAAGCCTTGTAAGTAGTTCAAGTATTCTACTGGAATATAGCAATATGAATGAGGCACATCTAAACCCTGTCTACATTCAGATCCATTATTTAGTCATTTTAAAGGACCAGCCCCTCAACAGGTGTAAATTGGCAATGTTCTATTGGCTTCAGTGGAGCTATGCTGATTTACACCAGCTGAGAATCTCGTCCAGAAACCGGCTCACTTAAAATTAGTTTTGTTCCGAGCTAAGGGCTTGTCTATGCATAAACTGGAATAGAAAAAAAAACTAAATATGTTGTAATTCAAACCTTTTGTTACTTCAGTTACTTTGCAACTGTATGTGTGGACACTCTTCTTTCAGATTAAGACTGCCCTATGTCAATTTAATTTAAATTGATTTTTTAATGATTTAAGTTATATCAAAATGGGACATTCAGTCTGAATGAACAAAGTCCATACACAGACTTGCACTAATGGTGTGAATTACAATCATTTTAGTTTTTTTCAGTTTCACTTTTGTATGTTAGCATGCCCTGTGTTACGGTTCCAGAATGAAAGGAGGAGAGAGAACAAGAAAAAATATCTTGTTTAGGACTCTACTGAAATCATTAGTCACCATTACAAATAAAGGATGCTCACTTGAAATCCCCCAAAATATTAGCAGAGAGAACATAAGTAGAACGTTGCTACTGCCATTTGATTTTACTTAGCAGAAGTCATAGATATGATCCCTCAGTTGATATTTTGCATTTGTTCATGATCATTTCATTCTAGGTCAGTGTCAGAAGAGGCAGGAGTAACATTTGAAGGAAAGAGGGAGATCAATATTCTTGTAAAACATTAGGGGGAAGGTGAAGAGGACAGATACTTCTAAAAACTGTTTCCTGCTGCACTCTGGAAAGAGAAGATAATTCAGATAATTCAAGAGACTTTTAAGAACAAATAATCTAAAAGTTTAAGAGCAAAATATTCATTACCAAGAAAAAAACAAAATACCAATTTTTCAGACTAAGTGACCCTCTTCCAGGGTTAAGCTAGTTTTACTGCAGCATCACTGTTTTCAGTCATCTTTGTACTAAATATATATAATTCTTAAAGTGTTGGCTCAAGTGAATTCATCCAGAGTGCAACAGGAAGTAAGGTTTTAAAGCATCTAACTTCTGTATCTTGCACACTGAAGAACAGTATCTCCATCTTTCCTCCCAGTGAAACTTCTGCCTTTTCCCCCATTGATTTATATTGTAAGTGCCACACTAAAGATGAGGGCTTTCTCCCTCAAAATATAATAGGAAACAATTTTTTGGTTGTGCATTTGAAACTGGATTGTGCACCTGACTCTTTTGCCATTAAATAGCAATCCACATTAGTGTCATTCTATATGATAGAGAACACCCACACAATTGTTTAATGTGAGCTACTTTCACATATTCCTTTGCTGCTTCACCAACATAAATGACTGGGTGAAATTCTCCCCTAAGCAGGGGATCAGCACAAAGTATATATACCATTTAACTCCTACTTAACTACTCAAAATGGAGCTTAAGTGGGACTTGAGTGGTGCGGAGGCTTTGTGCTGACCTCTGCATGGGACTGAATTGCACCTCCTTTGAGATTTCTAGAATAATACATTTTAAACATCTTCGGAGTTTGCATTATAGTAATACTGAATACTACATTAATATTGGATTAAGGGTTTAGTAGCATGAAGTCCTTGTGTGGCATTTATCTTACATAGTCACATTGATTCATAGTTTATTCATATTACATAATTTCTAATTAAACATCTACAGCATTCGTGAAATATTAAGGGGGAACAAAGTATCTCTCTCCTATTTTGTCTAAAATTATATCCATGACAAAGGATTCCTTAATTGAATATGAAACAGAATGAAAAAAGATCACAGGTTTATAAACCAAAATGAACTATAAAAGCATGAGAACTATAACCCCACACTTCCAAATAGTATTATTATGAAAGCATGATGATTCTACATTACATTTGGCAAATATTTAGAACATTATCTAAGGACTATTGAAGCCTTCAGTGGGCTTTGGATTGGACTTTTTATGAAAATATTGGGCAGGGAGATATCTTCATAGAATCATAGAACTGGAAGGGACCTCATCTAGTCCAGTCCCTTGCAAGGCAGGACTAGGTATTATCTAGACCATCCCTGACAGGTGTTTGTCCAACTTGCTCTTAAAAATCCCCAATGATGGAGATTCCACAACCTCCATAGGCAATTTATTCCACTGCTTAACCACTCTGACAGTTAGGAAGTTTTTCCTAGTGTCCAACCTAAATCACTAAATCTTGATGGCTTGCAAATTTTTCCATGGAAATAAAAAAGCTCAAAAAGTATGGCCTATAGGAATGTCAGAGACAATAAAACATGAAATTATGGATAGAGTTATGAGTGACAATGTATTTTGCTTATTTTAAAAATGTAACAGAATGTTATATTTCAAACAAAAAAAATAAACCCCTTTGCAAATGGATCTAATGATGTAGGCTGGAATTTCAAAAGGGCTTAGTATGCAAAAGCTCCCACATAAGCATCTAAAAAAGTGGATTTGCAGAACACTTGAAAATCTGGCCGTATGTGCTTCAAAAGTAAGGAGACTGAAAATTAAGATTTTTACGCCTACCTTAATTCTGTCTCTTTGCTCTGCCAATTTTTCACTTAGAAGAAATCCTCCCCATTACCACATAAAAGAAACATGCCTCTCCTGTTACATATATGATGTATAATGGTATGGGCTTTCATTGTATGGTGATTTATTAAATTTACTTATTTTTAATCTGTTATTGTGCCACTTGTCAACTCTGCAGGGGCTTACAATTTTTATTTATTTAAATTTTTTAAACCAGACCTTTATCAAGCATAGCCAGTCACTAAAAACAAGTTTTTCTTAATGGGCCATGTCAGCCCTAAAAACAATCTTCTCCCCAATATTCCTTGCACAACCTCATTTAAAACCCCTGCCTCCCATACCGCCACTTTTTCTCGAGGTACTTATAATCTTTAAAAACCTACAAACACCTACAAACCCCCAAATAAGCTCCTCTGTAACAACCAGTTAACCTCAAGCAACCTTTTACCAACATGAATAGCCTGGGAGAATAGGTGACCTTTAGCAGCATTTCCTGAATGGCACCAAATCTGGGCTCTGGTGAATCAAAGTGGGAATGAGTTCTAAAGCCAAGGGTCCCTCACTCCAAATGTCCTGCTGCTATTCCCCAAATGTTTAAATAAGAGAGTAGTTAGGTCACGGGCTTCAGATTATTATAACTCTCTCTCTATATATATAGTAATATTTGCTCCCTGCATGAAACACCATTTAATAAGCACACTGCCCCATTCTGCACTACCTGTATTTTCTGGAAGAGTTTAAGGTGTAGCCTAATTACAGAGGTCCTACCTGGAAGTGACTAAGGCACATCCATATCTAAAAGAAAGTGGCTACATCCATATCTAAAAGAAAAGGAAGAAACCTCCTTGGCAAGTACAGAGGATAAAATAATTTACACTCTTACTTTTGGCCTGTACAGGTATAAGCGAACCACAAGACATTGTGAGGATGTGTATTTTGCTGTGTGTTCCACAGCCCACATATGTAGGTGGATATGATGCAGATTAATCTTTTGCTTGTATCTGGAGTTTGGGATCTCTGACCAATCTTGGGATGGTGAATGAGATTCATTGGGGCTCCCAGTTTATTATTGGTGACAGAGGGGGAATAAGGTGGGGTGTGGTTTGCAAGATGTAGCATACCTATCTCATACCTGGAGGCCAGAAAGGGTTTGGGTCTGTGGTCTATAAGTAGTAGGTGGGTTCACACTTTACAAGCTAATATGTAGAACTGTCCATGGGCTAGTGAGGTTATGTAGCATATATTTGAATATTATATGAGGAAAAGTGGTCAGAAGTAACAGGTAGCTTTAAAGTTGATGTAGGAATCTTAACTTCCAATTTCCTTACTTAAAAGTGTTGGTTTTGAATTGTAACTACTATAGAAAAATCTATTAATTTTTTCTAAGTAATATAGATTATTGTCCTTAAATTTATTTTAACAAACTTTTGGCAATGAGATTTTTCTTTTCTTTTCTTAAGTAAAACTTCCAAGTACTTCCATTTCTTTCCACTGCTATTTTAAATTATTTTAATGAAGATAAGAGATGAATGAAATAAAAATTTTGTTAACTTATATAAGGTTACAACAGCGGAGTGGGGGTGGGGGCATGCATGTTCTATTCCTTGAGAGACACAAAAGCAAGACTAGCAGGGCTTTTTGTCACTAGCTGCATTTTCTGAGAGCTACCAGTACTTACTCTCCAAACCTTGTCTTGTACTTCCCTTAGAACACATCTTCCTCCCAGGGGTAATTTTCTATACACAACTTTCACATAGAAAACTTTCTATCTAAGGTGATTTTATGCTGAAAATTTGCTACACAATGGCTTCTACATGCTAAATATCATATACATAAATAAGTAGGTTGCACACAATGTTTCTTTTGTAAAAAGTCCTTTATAGAATATCTGCTCAGAAACACACATGGTAGAAAGATTTCTATATGAAGGTTTCCTACCTAGAAAGTTTTCTGCAGGAGATATTTGTATGAAGGGACTTATCTTCACTCCAGAGGAGATCCAGGTGCACTAAAGAATGGTTTAATAATTTAATAAGTCCCTGATCTATTCCTCTCATGAAGTTTAGAAGTTCATTTGGCTTCATCAATGGAGTTTGAAAGTACACAAGCACAGTTAAATTTGAAGAATTTACAAGCTCCCTTTGTTGTGGCTGCAGAGCTTGTCATTTCCTTGCAGACATTTGTTTGTAGACCTTGAAAAAACCATGAGCAGTGAACAAAGACCTTACTGTCTGAAGATGTTGTAAGCATCACTTGCAATATTTGCAGACCTTGTAAGCTCCATTGTCAATGCTTAGAGACCTTGTAAATTCCAACATAGTAAGCCTGGCATTCACAAGGAGCACAGAATATTGAATAATGGTTATAATATTCATACATGCCAAAGTTAAGGATTCTGGCAGGGTTAAACTAGGCCTCCGTATTAGCTTTCATTGTAGATCAAGCTGTAAAACCAGTTTAAAGTACTGAATCAAAGGTCTTAAGTACCTACCAGGTCCATAGGTTGCTGAGAGGAAGGTGACAAAAACCCACCATTCCCTGTCTAATCTGACAGAGAAAAATTCTTTCCCAGCTCCCAAAAGCTGACTAGCCTGATGCAAGCCCCAAGGCCCAGAAACCCAGTTGTTCTCTAATCCCAAAAAGGGGCAGGGTGGGAGTTGTTCATCCCAGATTCAGAATGATACCTCAGGCAAAGGAAAGGTCTTATTAATCCTCTCATCAATTGCATGGGAGCCAATGGGCTTTTGCTGAACCCTTCCAGCCAGCCAGCCTCCCCTCCCCAAGCCAACGAGGAGGCTGAGGGCCCAGAAGGAGGAGAGGAAAATGAGGAGAGGCAGTCCTTAAAGGGGCCAAAAGTTTTCTTTCCCCAGTTGGCCCCAGACAGGGAAGAATGGTGGGGATGAGGCATGTATAGAGTTGTTGCCATAGCTAATAATGAGTTGGGGTCTCAGCCCATTTCTGGGTGGACAAGTGTTTACATAGCAAATTACCATCACAGGGGCCCTAATGCATTCCCTTATTGGTGGTCTGATCACTGAGGTCAAACATTAGATGGTCATAGGGAATGAATGTCCCTCATACTTAAATCTGGTCCCTCCAGGTCAGGACTGAGCTACATTGATGGGGCAATGTGGGGTGGTTCTCACTGCCATTTACTGTGGTGTACCTATCTTGTGGACTACTAAAACACGTACGTCACAAAAACAGCGAAGCCAGCTCTTTCATCAGAACGAAAAATAACCGTAAAGGCAAAATATTACAATATTCAATAAGATTATGTACTGTTTGTACATTTGGTGAGGAGGTTTTAAAGGGCAGCTGTTAATCTGTACTGATGTTACAAACTTGTATCATAGTAGCCTGTAGTAGTCATTTAGAAAGGTGAGCTAACATTCTGAGTGGGATCAGTGTGGAAATGTAGGGTGGGCTAGTCACCTGCTATGCTATGTGGAAGCAGAGGGATGGAAAAAATATAACGTTGTTTGTAAGTCTAGCTTGTTGCATTAATGTAATTCAGAACTGTGGGACATTTAACTAAAGTAGTGTCTTAAACCTTTTATAGGAACTTCTGTGGTTCAGGTAACAGCTACTGATGCAGATGACCCTACTTACGGCAACAGTGCCAGAGTGGTGTACAGTATTCTGCAAGGACAACCTTACTTTTCTGTGGAGCCAAAGACAGGTAACTTTTTCAGGTTCCCCCACAGATAAGTCCACAATAATGCTGAGATATAGTTTATACCACATTTGTTTGAAACTCAGACGGGATACCTGCTAGTACAGTGTGTTGTTAGAAAATGAATTGTGGTTTTAGCGGTCTTATTTCCATATGTCAAGAACATGTTTAGTTTGTAAATTAATAGCACACATTTGAAATATATAACCACTTGAAAATATTTTATCTGTTTTGTCCTTCACTGTGATCTCACCAGCTTCCTTGTTCATTGCCCCTACATACACCAACCCTCTTCAGGCTTCCTGAGATTCTCTTCTGTATGACCACCTTTCTCAGCTTCCGTTTGCTGCCAAAAACTTCACTGTGGGTCTCAACCAGTCTCCATATCTGTATGGGGCCTGGCCTAGATTGTTCCTTTGAAACTTTGAACATTTCTGGATTGTCTCTAGATGTTCTCAGATGAGCATAATTCTCTGGGTGTGCCTGTTTAAGAAGTCCCAACAACATGCAAGTAGCCAGCTCAGAACCAATACAAAGCCATAAACCAGCTAGGGTCCAGGTTTAAATCTGGGAGTTTAGGCTGGTGTAGGGTTGTGGATTTGGAAGAAAAATGGTTAAAAAATTCAGACATTTCTTGATGAAATGATCAAAATTTCAGCATCTCCATCTGAAGCCTGTTCCCACTTTCCACCATCTCAGTACACATCTGTAGCAACACAATGAGATTAAGCATCAGAGAAAGTAATTTTTGGCACAAATTTCCAAGGTGTTCTTCACACATCACAAATCGGTGTCATTTATTTTACTTAAAAGTAGACTGTAACAAACACTATGGTTTGCAATGTAGGCCTGCAAGCATTTTGTGCAGAAGAATCCATTATTCTATTCCATTCTGCTTTGATCCACATATTGTACTCATCATTGTGATATTGGTAAACATTTGCCACCAGTTGCTGCATAGCTGCTGCAGTTATTGTTATCATTATTATTTTCATTTAAGCATTCATGATATTCTGTACAAGACATACAGATTAAGACTTGCCTCCTGCCTGATTTTATTTTGTACTCCTCTCGGTTCTGTGTTTTTATTCCCTTCTCCCATTTTGTAAATGTTGTCTCCTTTGGGATGTCTTCTGACTCCAGATTTCCTCTTCAGAGAGTGAAAATGAAAATTCTGTGAGAAATGTCAAACAATTCTTTTTAATTTTTATTGAAAAAATTAATAGAAAATGTTTATCTTTTTTCCCTTTGACCAGGGCTAAAAACAAGGCATTGTGCTTTTGAATGCCAATAATCACTTGTCACTTTTCTTCCAGCCACTACCAAAAAGAAATATTTTTAAAAACAATTTTCTGTATGTTTCACAGGAATTTATGAACTTTTACAGCCAAACATCATGCACATGTCCTTACAGTCTTCGTGAAGTTTGTGAACATTATCCATTCTATTGCATCAGTTCTTATGAAGACAAAATTAGTAACTTTTGCCCTTTTTTCTTTAAGTATGTATCTGGTCCCTACCAATGTAGTATCTGAGTACTCAACAGTCATTAGTGAATTTACCCTCACAATGTCCCTGTGAAATAAAGAATTCTTACTATCCCTATTTTAAAGTTAACACAAACTGAGGCACAAAAAAATAAAACGATTTACCCAAGGCAACTTAGGAAGTCTGTGACAGTGGTGGAAATGTAACTCTACTGAGTCCAGTGCAGAGCATAAACCACGTGGCCATCCTCTCTCCAGCACTTCAACAATGCCTGAATTTATGGAAATGAGCTATATTTTTGTATAACTGCATTCACATCAGGGGTTTTGTACCCGTTTCTAAGTCGATATACTGGTATCTAAAATTTGTGTAGACCAGCCTCTTGGATAGTGGCATGGTAACTTCTGCTCAATCAAAATCTTTGAAGAATGAGACTGAAATGTTTTGTTATGTTTTTATTAGTTGTGATGCCACAGTCCTCTATGTACATGACAATCATCTTCCAGAAAGGATGACTAGCATTGGAAGAGTTATGACAGTAGCTATAAATGACAAAAAGCAAGCAAATCAGAACATTTAGAAACAATTAAAAACAAATATGTTGTGAAATTAAGTATTCATTTTTTTCCACACATTTGTTGTACCATGAAATCTATTTGTAAAGCAAATATTTTTGCACCAAAAAGTTTAATGCAGAGCCCTGCATTCAAAAGAAGAGAAGATAAATAGAACTGTAACTAAACATTTGACAAATCTCCGATGAAGAGATACGGGCCCCAGTGTGCCTCTCCTTTATTTCGGTTGTTTGTTTCCTTTGTTGGTGACACTAAGCATTGGGAGAGTAAATGCCTGCCTCTCTGGAAATCAGAGTTAGCAGCTGTACAATGTACCAAACATGAAATATTCATAAAGTCATCATGGTTTGAGAAGGAATATTTATTTATCTGATACGTATCAACAGAGCAGAATGGGTAAAGCAGTGGATTTTTTGCTGCTTTTAAAAAAAAAAATTTCAAACCATAATTACAAATTATATGTAAATGACTGAGTGGATATAACAATAATATTATTTCATATATTAGAGTATTTCAGTTAATACATCAAAGCCACCTCATTGCATGGAGTGCTTTAGAAGTGGCTACTGTTTAAATAAATAGTAGCCAATACAAAATAGCTTCATTTGAAGGCATTAGTAGGATATGAGATTAATAATACTAAGAATCCATTTGGTCAATGACAATTTCAAGACATTTGTTAAATTGTTCGCTCAGCTTGGAATCTTGAAAAACAATAACAAATATGTCTTTCTCCGTATCACCAAAATAGTGGGGAAATGAAGGTATATGAGAGACTGGATGGCTGAGGACCCAAAAAATGTACAAGTGCCAGCAACTACATGAAGTACACTAGGGACTTTGATATTGCTAATGATTTTTCATAGAAGGAGCTCATAGTACAGTGGTGGGTGGCAGTATAAAACCATAAGGCAGAGAGAGCCATTAGCCCATGGTACCATTGGTTGAAAATTGTTACCTTCTGATGGCAGTGAATGGTGGACACTTTGCAATGAGTGTGCGGGTTCAGTTCAGTTTCCAGTGAAAAGGTGCCATGACAAAATTGATACTAATTACCCCCCTTCTTGGCACTCTCAGCAGAGATGCAAAGGATTGAATGGACATGGAAACTGACCCAGAGGTAGTTATTTCAGACCAAGCTTCAAACAATTAGCAGGAGCTTATACTACATGGCTGATGCCTATGTAAAAGCTTTCTATGAATAAACTACTTTTCTTGATCACTAATTTCACAATAGGAAAGATAAATCTATAAATGTTGATGCTGTCCCAGATAGACCTAACAAGGACCTTCACCATTGTACCTGACAATATATTATAGACATGGAGATACTGGGTCAAGTCATCATTGTATCTCATTACAACACTATTCTTATAAGGCAAGCATAATGTTTATATCAATATATTTACCAATAATAAATGCAACCAATGACATTGTGTGTTTTGTTCTCCAGGTATTATCAAGACTGCACTTCCGAACATGGATAGGGAGGCCAAAGACCAGTATTTACTTGTTATTCAAGCAAAGGATATGGTTGGACAAAATGGTGGACTGTCCGGGACCACATCTGTAACTGTCACCTTGACCGATGTCAATGATAACCCACCACGTTTTCCACGGAGTAAGTTACCGGTACTTTATGACAACTGCTACCATTTCTAAACATTCTTGCATGCTGTACATGCCATTTTAAAATGGAGCTTATAATACTTATCTCTTCTTTAAAGTGCTTTGGGATCTCTGGATAAAAATTGTTATATCACAGCTAGGTTATATTATTAGTAGTATTAGTATTATTACATTGTAAAAATCTATCTTGTTTATCAGTCCACACAAAAATATTTTTCAGATCAGTTTAAGCAAAGTGATGCACACTATATACATGTATTAATATCTTTTGCTCTTTCCCTGACAAAGGAAAGATAAAAGATTTATAGTGCAGCATTTACTTCTTGGGTTTCAAGATGCATATTTTTTCTTTCTTGCGTACAGTTCACATTCCTTTGGAAATTCAGCAAGATTTTTCTTGTGCAGACACTCAGTGTTTCATAAGAAATCAATCTTGGAAGAACCAGAAAACCATCTGCCCCCAATTTACTTGAGTTGACCAAAATGGCTCTTGACTTAAACAAGAAGAGGAAAGAAACAAGTATATTACCAAATTCGAAGCACCCTGTTTATAAATTACATTTTATCTCATCCCTTTTCTTTCTTCCAATGGTTTTTCATTGCTATGGGAAATTAGAATAATGTGCAGAATGTATTCATGCCCAATCTGGCCTCTTCTCAAGTGTATATAAAAAACAAATATGTCCAAAGAGAAGGAGAATTAGATTTCCTGCCACCAATTGCTTGTGGTATTAATAGAACAACAGTGAATCTATTTCTGGAGGTGAGAATGGTATTGGCTGCACACTACACTCAGAAATCTCTTCTAGCTGCATATAATATCACCTTCTTCTTGAACTACAAGGTTGAAATGTTCAACGGAGAGGGAGATGTACTTATTAAAGGGTCAGAAACTGAGTACATCTCAAGATCCAGCCATGTCAAGTATGGGCAGGGCTTCCTTGAGATTTACAGTTATAAAAATTAGGGCTAATACTCATTCTATTGGCTTTTACTTTATTCCCCTGATATTATAGGAAATATACCAAAAATATCCTGTTCTCTTGAACCTTTTTAATAACAGTTCATCTCATTACTTCACACCTTAATTTAGCGAGATGCTGTCTAAATAGTCCTACAAACCTGGTGGGAGAGAGTAGAGGATGGAGAAATGATATCCACTGTCTTTCACCTGAAAGAGCAATTGGTCTATTTTTCAACTAAGATTTTTATGTGGTATCTTCAACAGAGTTGTCAAGTTAATATAAGTCATGACCCCAGGTTCAATGATTGTTTTAAATTTCACAGGGTCATATCAGTATAATGTCCCAGAGTCCTTGCCTGTGGCTTCAGTGGTAGCCAGAATAAAAGCTGCAGATGCTGATGTGGGACCTAATGCTGAAATGGAATATAAGATTGTGGATGGTGACGGCCTTGGAGTTTTCAAAATTTCTGTTGACAAAGATACACAGGAGGGAATCATTACAATTCAGAAGGTAACACTGACTCTTTTTTTTTTATTTATGGCGGAGTAAGACCAATGTAGTAGGTATAAGGATGAGACTGTATGGTTAAAATGAGGAGGATCCTCACCTGCTGTTACTGGGTCATGTTAGCAGATGTCATTTTGATTTCAGTTTTTTTAAAAATGCCTGAACATCATTTGTACTGAAAACTCTTATGATTTTA
Source organism: Mauremys mutica (assembly GCF_020497125.1). Classification (NCBI taxonomy): domain Eukaryota; kingdom Metazoa; phylum Chordata; order Testudines; family Geoemydidae; genus Mauremys; species Mauremys mutica. Next base: position 95,999,798 of record NC_059073.1, read on the forward strand.
TCATGAGTCCAATGATCTTTGGTGTAATTTTTTTAAGTCCCAGCACATATAGAATTATCTGAGACTCTCAGCTTTCATTTATAAACATGTAGATTTCTAGCCCTCAAGATTGCAGAGAAAAGCCACAAGGCAAATAAAAAGGATCCCAAGTTTATTTTTTTTTAAATCTCATGATTTTTAAGCCATTCTCATAATTTTTAGGGCCCTGAATTCACAATTAGAGCTGTGTAGGATCCAGAATTTCCATTCTGTGGGAAATTCCACAAATTCTTTACACGCTGAAGAGGTGATTTCTGCATGATATTGCAATGTACTGCCTGATCCTGTGAAGGTACTGAGTACCTCCTGAGAGCTGCTGAACTCCCATGAAGTCAGAGCAATGTGAGGATGTTCGGCTTCCCCCAGAATCAGTTCCTAACACTGCAACGTGATTTGCAAATATCCTCTTTCAAGGCAGAAGTGATCAAGCATACTTCCTGCATACTGTGTTGATTTCTACTTAACACATATTTGAAATATAGCTAGTGAAAAGTTAGCCTTTTCTTTGTTCAGCAGCCAAATTCAGTGTGGCTTCTTCAGCTTGCTCATTTAATGTCTCCAAGTACAGCTCTGGAAGAATTATGCCTGTCCTAGAGGGAGAACATTTGTCAGTGTCACACTGAACAATATTGAATCAGTCTGGGGTCTCTTATGATCCAAGTCAGGAACTGATGCATATGTTTTAATTTTGCTATCAGCCTGTAGGCATGGAACTTAGACTCAGAGAATCTCGATTTCAGTGTTGTGCAGAGTGGGGTAAATAACTGCCATTCATTATTATTATTATCTCTGTTGTCATTGTTATATTTATTGTTGGGTTTTGACCTGTCCTTTTCAGTGGTGAAAATTTGGTCTGAAAAGTGTTTCATGAAATGTCTGGTGAACCACATTAAAAAGAAGGTTATCAAATTTTGACTCACTCTACTACTCCATTCTGTTAAACATTTGAAACCTTTTTTGGGACAAAAAATAGTGCCTCAGAAATATGGTAATCTTTTAAAATGGAAAGTCGGACTTTTTTTCTCAAATATGGGTGCTTCCAGCATCCCATTCATTTTCCTGCTTTTAGCAGCCTGGCCTCATTTGCAATACCCTCACACACTAAAATCTACCCTTGAAGCACATGGCAAGCTCAAGACCCTCCACAGTACATAAGCTCCACACTGGAGTTGCACAAGGGAACACAGTGTGGGGTGGGTATGTAGGGGTGCCTGTGAACAGTTGAAACAGCCTCCTTGCTAAGCTTGCATATCCCATTGCAGACAACATTGAGTGAGGGGGAGAGGGATTGACAGTGGAAGACTCCAGGACTGATCCCAGGCTTGCAGCTAGGATTTCATTTCCCAATTCCCTTTCTCTGCAGTCTACTTATACAGAATTCAATTACGGGTTCTGTATGCAGGTGGAGTGGATTTCAACTATAATGATGAACATGCTAGCTCACAACTGAATCAGCCAGAGGGTGTCACTGCATGGTAACATGACTGAGCTCTGCACAGAAGTGTAAGAGAATGAGCGTAAGTTTGTAACTTGGAATTTACCTAATAGCAATGCTGTGCTAGCAACTGCAGGAAGTATTCTACACAAGTGTCAGTAATTCATTGCCTTCTTCCCAAAAATCAGAGTATGCATTAAGGAGCAAAATTTGAAAGAAGCCTCAACCCAGCCTCCAAATTTTTTGCCCATAATTTAATACATAATCTGTTTGTGTGTGCAGATGTCATTTGTGCACATACATCAAGCAATTAGATGTCATGGGAAACACTTCTGAACAAGGAGGCTTGTGTTCAGTGTACAAAAATGCATGTGTAACTGTGCCCCTTGTCTTTTGCACATAGTTACTACAGTCATTTGTGCAAATCAAGCAAACAGGCATGCAAAGGCCCACTTGCTGTTAGAATAAATATAGGAGCACAGTTACACTTGCTTCTCTGTTTAATATTTGGCTTCCTGCTACTTGGTTTTCTCTTAGACATTATGATTTTACATTCTGGCTTTAGTAGGGCACAAATTTAGAGATAATTAAAATTTTGGTCCCATTGCTAAAGGGACTTAATTTTGCTTAATTACAAATCATACACAGAGCTTATAGAATCATTAGTTAAAACAAATGAAGATGAGATTTCCTAAAATTAAGATATCAATGATATAGAAAAAAAATGAGATTTAGGGATATTAGCAAATAAAGCAGAACTTGTGTATATTAAGACTAAATGGGAAAATGAAAGAAACTACCCAAGTCAGCAAAAGATGTAAATAGTGTATTTTAAAATAATCTACTAAGGAAAGAGCTGAGCAGATGTTTGGAAAGGGCCAGACACAGGGATGCTGATATTAAGACTCAGAAGCTAGTTTATAGTTGTGTATTCCGTGAGATTTGTATCTAATATATCTTGCCCATTTAATATGGCTAGTGTCTTTGCTGAGGTTGAGATTCAAGTATGAGCTTTGGGAGGGTTTTAGAAAGATACACATCTGTATCTTAGGTGCACACGTTCCAAAACAAGGAGTTGTAGTCTTTGTAGCTGTACTCTAAAGTGTCCAATACGTTATTAATAAAAATAAACTTCATGGGGTATATTCTGCCCTCATTTACACCTTTTCATTCCTGCTCAATTCAGTGGAGTTGCACAGGTATAACTGGGGGCTCCATGAAGGCTGATTTTGGATGAAATCTTTTAATGGTGAGAGATGCACAGGGAAGAAAAGTGGATCTGCTGTTCTCATGGTTCATGCTGCCATGACAGTACCTGGGAGGACATGGTGTTGAGAATGCTGTACTGCTGCTGCCTAGTGCCTGATGACAATGCACAATAACTGACTGGACTCCTAGTCACATTTCATGTCTGTTAGTTGAGGCCCCATTTGAGGCAATATTTGCCTGATGTGACAGTAGCTTTACCCTCTACTTGCATTCCCCTGAGCATTAGGAGGGACTGGGCAAAGGGAAGATAGGATCCCTACATCTTCCCACTGTTCCCTGGCAACACAATAAAGAGCAGGATTTGACCAGTAATATCTTAGGCAGCATTACTATGCAGGACCATGTAGAAGTCTTGCATATAGATCAGTAGAGATTCCGGAGCTCTCTTTTCCCTGAACATTTTGGAAGGATCCTTCCCTCAGTTAATGGAAGAGGTGGGAACAAGACTCATCTTTTGATTGTGTGCATGTGCTTGTGATGCTTTACCCGACTCCATGCCAGGCAAACCAGGATTGGACACCAGGACTGGATGAAAAGGAGAAACATTTGATATTTAAATTTGTTTCAAGCTCATGTCACATAAATTAATTGTTTTTATTTTCTTTTGATTTTGGAGCTCGTTCCTTGGGTTAAGAGTCATGTCTTCTACAAAGCAGAGCACTCTGTTGGAGATTAAATCATAATAATGGGTGAAATCTTGGAAAATTGAAATCAATGGGAGTTTTTCTATTGACCAAGTTTAATCTAGTAAATAATAATAATTATAGAAATGAGCCATTTACGTTGCTATTGGCATTTTAAAAAACCCAACCAACCAGCAAATTAAATCCTTTCTATATCACATGGCACATATTATGCATTTGAGTTACTAATCTGTTCCTACCTAACAATGCATGCACTATTTGTATGAGCAAACATTTTATCTGCTTATATATAGAAACACACATACCAATATATTGATACATCCTTCCTAGCATGTCAGTTTTCATTTACTGCCTGAAATCAGGACTTGAAAAATTTACCAGATTTGTATGAGTCAGAAAACAAAACCTACTGGTCAGAAGCAAGTACAAATAATGAATGAATGAGGACTCACTACCAACATCCCAGAGGCAGTGGCCTCCTGAAAAACCCAGCCCATACCTATTCCCAGGTACTGGAAGGATGGAAAGTCCTGGGACTAGTAGCAGGGTGCTGTCCTAGCAACCTGCTTAGGGTGTCCATCTTTCATAGCGACTCCTGGCTTGTAGTTATCTGATCAGTTTGGAGCCCCTTCCTCTCCCCACTATGATTCCCCCCCTCCCTCACCAAACAAAACAAAACAAAACAAAACAATTCTTCTGGCTTCTGGAAGGGAGAAAAAGTATGCTAGTTTTATTTTTCCTCCTAGCACAAAACTGCCTTCCTGACCTTTGTAAGGGCATATCCTCACGACTATCTCTTCACTACTCCCCTGGCTGCTGCAAATGGAAGGAGAGGTTTTTTTGCTTCTCTGTGTGTCCTCTAGCCTCAGGTTCTGTTTTTCCTACCCTCAGTGAATAGCTAAGTAAAATCAATAGGAGTTAGGCAACTCACCTACTTAGGTGCTTTTGTAAACCCTGCTAGGCACTTGTATGTATCTTTAGGGGCCTAAATTCCTTTAAACATCTGGCCCTATGTAATTTTTGAAAATGGGACTTAAGCACCTAAGTCCCTTAGGTGCTTTTGAAAATTTTACCCTTGGTCTCTCTGTGCCTCAGTTCTCCATCTCTAACGTGGGGATGATAGCTTTTTCTTACCTCACAGGGGTGTTGTGTGTGTACATATTTTAAGTGGTGAGGCATGGGGGGGCATTATCAATAACTATGATTGATAGAAAACTTTTTTTAAAGCTTAAAATCTACAGATGTGTATACCACTCACCACTCACAAGAAAAAGTGCCAACTGTACTTACCAGTCGTACATGGAGTTTTAAAACTTTGCCTGTCATGCTCTGTGTTGGTCTCCCTAACCTTTTAGTTGTTTTTTTTTAAATATGAATGTTTAAAATTCACTTTATTTTTAAAGTATGAGTGCTTAACATTCACTATATTTTTTAAAAAAGGTATATGTATGTGTTGACATTGTGGGTTTTATTTGCTGGAAGAGTGAGCTGAAGAGACAATGGAGGAAACATGATTGTAGCAATTTCACAATGGACAGAGGGAGCATGACTATGGGCTTGTCTCCTCTTATCAGGGGATCGACCCGTGGTGAATGATCCACCGGGGGTCGATTTAGCAGGTATAGTGAAGACCCGCTAAATCAACCGCTGATCGCTCTCCTGTCAACTCCGGTACTTCACTGGAATGAGAAGCATAAGGTAAGTTAATGGGAGAGTTTCTCCCATCGACCCAGGGTGGTGTAGACACCAAAGTAAGTTGACCTAAGGTACGTTGACTCCAGCTACATTATTAACGTAGCTGGAGTTATGTAACTTAGGTCGACTTCGCCCTGTAGTGTAGACCTGCCCTATAACTGTTCTTTCTATTGTTTGATTTTGGTGTTCTTGAATGAGCCTTATCAACATTTAGCTATTAATATTTTATTTAGTAAGGACCCATATAAATTACTTACACACTCTAGTTAGCAGCATTTTGAAGGGAAGAGTAATTTCCCTGCAGATAAAGTAATTGTAGAAATTATATCACATTCTTCTCCCCTGAAGTAGCTTTGGAGTTGAAAGAGAATATGGGGAAGTGTAATCATGGTTTGATCAATTATTACACCCAATCACAATAAAGGAAACTTACTTTTTCAAAGTGTCTGTACAGAAATGTGCTTGGACAATTGCAAAACAAATTTGCACTGGCCTTTGCACAATCCTGACTTGTGTACACACATCCGATGTTTTGAGCATGCTTCTCTTTCTGTATGAAAAAGCATACCCACAATTTTGCACAGGCCATATTGTATATGCATTTTTAAGCATTTACACCCAAGGGTAATAGGTGGAGAAGAGAATCATATATACTTATTTCAGTTTTATTTAAAAGAGTGTCTGTACCCATGTTGTAGGCAACAGTTAATCGTACAGTCACAAAAACATCACCCCATAACACAATACATTAAGAAAATGATTGTACAAGGCACTTGATAGATAACAAAGTCTCTTATATCCATCCCATCCCACTCCATCTAAAAGTTTGCCTTCCCCAGAAGTCTTGTGAAATACACAGCTTTTAAAGTGGTAATGGTAGTAGTAGGTAGGTTGTGCATATCTTATTTTATTTAAATAGGATATATAATAAAGTCCTTAAAAGTGATAGAGCTTGATCCAAAGCCCTTTGAAGTCAATGGAATGACTTCAGAACAGACCTTTACTGCAGTGAGAAATCCTGAAAAGCAGTTGGAAGATGGTCATACTTGATTTTTGTCTAGTAACAAGTATCAAGAAGCAAGAGCTTGTAGAGCTACTGTTGAGTTTGTCTTCATTTTCCTCTCATACACACCTCCATCACCAATATCACCACCCAATTTGAATGTTATATGAAAAAAATTGAAAACAAGTGATGCAAAGTTGTGTGTGTGTGTGTGTGTGTGTGTGTGTGTGTGTGTGTGTGTGTGTTGCTGTTGAGTGATTATTTTAAAACCTGAGCTGGCTTCTAAGAGTAATATTGGCAATTATAAAAAGAGGGCTTTTATGAGTGAGCCTTTGAGTGTTAACATTCCATTTTTTCCAGCTAGAAAATTTGCTTTCAATTCTGTATCAGAGTTTACAATGTAAGAACTTGAGCTGTTCTTGGTTCCTTTGAGATATAATGTGCATTTGTTTGATGTACTGTGGTTTTCAATATGAGACCTCAACTGGGCTTAAAAATGGAATTTTCACCTCTGTCAAGTACATTATTACAAAGTCACCATACAGTAAAAAATGAGCATTACAAAAATGGGCTTATTGTGAAGGATAACTGAATATCCAGCTTCTGTGCTATGGATGACTTGTTTTGTAATTTCCTTCAGATAGGACAAAATCCCTATCCCCAAAAAAGAAAGAAAGGGAAAAAAAAGACAAGATGAATGGAGCCTGTACAGGATCTAATCAGATAACACTAATGCACAGATATTAATGAAGCTGTCAAGCTCTATTCACTGTACTGAAGAAAGAACTAAAGTATACATTGTCCTTTTAACCTTCAACACTGATGTAGTGATTTGTAAGCTTTTGGCTTGGTATTCTTTTACTGGAAACTGTGCTTCTGTTATAGCATTCAGTAATGAGGGGATAATCTGAAGGCCAGTTAAATGATGCTCTGTATAATGTAAGCATCAGTGCTAATTAGATTGATAGAGAGGGGAAAAAAACCAAAATCTGCAGATCTTTCCAGTGTACTTTTCTTCCTTTTATTAATGTCTGTAATGTGCAGTATCCTTGTAATTTTCTATATTGAAAGTTAACCTTTTTTTTAACACACATTTCTTCCAGCTCAGTAATATCTATTGCTTATATCATAACTGAGAAAGGGTTTTCCATCCTCCCAGATTACCTGAAGTGTGTAGCTTGATTTTCTGATTTAAAGCCTGCCATAGAAGGCACAAGTGTCCTATTTATGAGCGTTTGGGAACTAGATCCTATGTCAGAATCAAACTCTTAGGGCTAGATCCTACTGCTGCTTCATCTTATTATTAGGGAATCATTTTGCTGGATATTGTACACATATATGCTAAGAGACAGTCTCTGCTCCAAAGAATTTATAATCTAAAAAGACAAGGCAGACAATATTATTATCCCTATATAATACCCATACTAGAGTTATTATGACCTCCATATTACCGATGGGAAACTGATGATCAGAGATATTAAGTGACTTGCCACAGTTACACATGAAGTTTGTGATAGTCAGGAATTAAGCCCCAGACTTTACCTGAAAAACAAGACATCTTAACCTCTACTCTAAGTAGTTCCATTGAAGTCTGTGTGGCACTACTCACAGTAGAGTAGAACACATTCCTCTGCTGGCACCTGTTCAGGACTGAATTTTACTCAGTATTGAGCATTACTTTTGCTAGAAAGTATTTGTAAGGTTGGAGCCTCCTTTAGCAGCAAACTACAACCTTGCTGAATTAGCTATCCTAGTAACTGGCTTGAAAATGGGTTTGAAAATCTGTTCTCATCATTTCCTGATAGCTAATTAGTAATTCAGTCAACAATCACATTTCCTCCATTGTTGAACAATTGCTGATTATTTTGCAATGTATAAATATCTGGACTGAGTTCACATTGTTTTCACAAGGCCACTGGATTGTATTTTAGAAAAATATCAGTAATTTTTTAAGGATTATTTTCTTTAATCAAGGAAATATATTCTTCTCAAAAATAAATATTCTTCATAAAATAATGTATGCAGGCAGATCCCACTATTACTATTATGAGCACGAGCAATTTAAAATATATTAATAATGCTCAAGTGCTAAATGGTAGACCTTTTTATTTATGTATTATATGAGCACGTGGAACATGCATTCAATAGTGCTTTCTTTGAGTTGTGATCTAATATAGACAGGAAATGCCAGTAGCTTCGTATACAATAGTATACTGGGATATACTACTGAAGTAAATCTGGAAAAAAAAACAACCTCAACTCCCATACCATAAGGGGGCCCATGAAATTTACCTGGGACCAGCCAGGGGTGAAGATTGCATCCCAGAAGGGTTACCATCCTGTTGCCAGGGAACCCTCCCTTAAACAGAGAGGAGGCTGGAGGGAAGGAAATAAAGCAGCAATCCCAGATGTCCTGTAAGAGGGGAGGTCTGATTAGTTCTTTACCCAGAGACCAGATGCCTGGGAGAGAGGAGGTAGCCCCTCCTTCTGGGGTGTCATTTGAAAAGGAAAAGAAAGAGAGAGAGAGGGAGAGATGGAGCGAGCCAGAGAGGAAGGGAGCATCCAGCTCCCCGCAGAAGATTGACTATTTTTTTTCAGTTGCTCCACAGCTGCCACAGCCTAGCAGGAGAAAAAGCAGAAAGCAGAAAGCTTATAGGTAAGCTTGTCACCCAGAGTGAGGAGGGTTTAGAGCTGAAAAGCTATTTCTAAGACTCTGCAGATCATCCAATCTCTCAGTCAAAATACACATTAGACCATAGTGCCTGTAGCATCTAGAGTTGCACCCGAATAGGTACCTGCACGTGGGACTGGCATGTTAGAGGAATGTGTGATGGGTTCAGTCACAGAGACCCCCTTGGGACTGTCACCTGATGTGCTGAAACTACCTCTGAGACTGTTTTCTCTGATGGCTTGGGACTCCAGAACCCTGCCTTATTGAGCTAGACATGCCAGCGTGCTGCAACACAGACCCAAGTCTGGTCCATGCCCCCAAAGCTGCAGGATTTGACTGAAAACCACTCAGCAGGCATTCCTGTCTCTAGCATCGAAATACCCAGCTCCCAATGGGATCCAAACCCCAAATAAATCCATGTTACTCTGTATAAAGCTCATAAAGGGTAAACTCATAAATTGTCCACTCTCTATAACACTGATAGAGAGATATGCACAGCAGTTTGCTCCTCCAAGTATTAATCACTTACTCTGGGTTAATTAATAAACAAAAATGATTTTATTATGTATAAAAAGTAGGATTTAAGTGGTTTCAAGTAATAACAGACAGAACAAAGTAAGTTACCAAGCAAAATAAAACAAAACACGCAAGTCTAAGCCTAATACATTAAGAAACTGAATACAGGTAAATCTCACCCTCAGAGATGTTCCAATAAGCTTCTTTCACAGACTAGACTCCTTCCTACTCTGGGCCCAATCCTTTCCCCTGGTACAGTTCTTGTTAGTTCCAGCTCAGGTGGTAACTAGGGGATTTCTCATGACTTCAGCCCCCTTTGTCCTGTTCCGCCTCCTTTATATCTTTGGCACAAGGCGGGAATCCTTTGTCTCTCTCTGTGTTCCCACCCTTCCTTCTAAATGGAAAAGCATCAGGTTTAAGATGGATTCCAGTATCATGTGACATGTTCACATGTCCTTTGAGACTTCATTACCCACTGGCTGGCACACACGTATACATGAAGGCTTACAAGTAAACAGAGCCATTTACAAATAATTGTCCTAGTTAATGGGAGCCATCAAGATTCCAAGCCATCATTAATGGCCCACACTTCGCAGTTACAATAGGATTTCAAAGTAATATTTCATATTTCTAGCTTCAAATACAAGAATGATACATTCATACAAATAGGATGAACACACTCAGTAGATTATAAGCTTTGCAATGATACCTTACAAGAGACCTTTTGCATAAAGCATATTTCAGTTACAATATATTCACACTCTTAAGCATATTTCCATAAACATATGGAGTGCAACATCACAGGATGACTTAACAACTAGAATCAGGGAAACTTTGGCTATGGCTACATTAGCACTTCAAAGCGCTGCCGCGGCAGCGCTCCCATGGCAGCGCTTTGAAGCGCTAAGTGTAGTCAAAGCGCCAGCGCTGGGAGAGAGCTCTCCCAGCGCTGTCCGTACTCCACCTCCCTGTGGGGAATAACGTACAGCTCTGGGAGCCGCACTCCCAGCGCTGGGGCTTTGACTACACTGGCGCTTTGTAACGCCGCAATTTGCAGCGCTGGAGAGGGTGTTTTTTCACACCCTGCCGCAGCGCTGCAAATTTGCAAGTGTAGCCATACCCTTTGAGTGGTTGTGTTAAGTTACTAAAGAAGAAAAAAAACAAGAAGAAGAGATTTATGGTGTCCTCTATGGATACCTGTTTATATATTTTACAAATCCAGTCATATTAATATATATTTATTTAATATAACTTGTCCTTGGCATTTTTTGTGTTCATAATTTCTGTTGTTTATACAAAGCTTATTGGAGTTGCTTGGTAAATTGAAAATTTTATACTTATTTATGAAGGGAATACAGTACTCACAGTTAGGATGGATCATCCATTATTTCCCAGGAGGTATCACCATTAGGGTTGCAGTTCGACTAATCCATGTCACCGGGGGAGGGGAGTCATGAGTTCATCAGAGAGACACAAATTGGCAGAAAGACCCAGGATCTCAGGAGGTAAAGTACACCCCATATGTCCTGAGTTTGTACCTGCAGAGGTGTCAGGGGGATTATATACTGTATGATTTTTTCTTTATCTTATGAGGCCAGTGATTCATTTGTTACTTTCTGCAGAGATCTGGGTCCCAGTTCAGCAAAACACTTATACACACATTTAATTTTAATCAGATTAGTTATCCCATCTCTGTTCAGCAATGGCCTCATCCGAAGTCCATTGTATTCAATGGGGTTCCTTCCTTTGACTTCTGTGAACTTTGGGTCAGCTAGTCCCATTGACTTGGAATGTGTGCATTTAAATGTTTTACTCAACTGGGGCTCCTGAAGGATGGTGTAATGAAGAATTGTAATTCTAGACCAGGGGTCGGCAACCTTTCAGAAGTGGTGTGCCAAGTCTTCATTTATTCACTCTGATTTAAGGTTTCGTGTGCCAGTAATACATTTTAACATTTTTAGAAGGTCTCTTTCTATAAGTCTATAATATATAACTAAACTATTGTTGTATGTAAAGTAAATAAGGTTTTTTAAATGTTTAAGAAGCTTCATTTAAAATTAAATTAAAATGCAGAGACCCCCGGACCAGTGGCCAGGACGCGGGCAGTGTGAGTGCCACTGAAAATCATCTTGTGTGCCGCCTTCGGCACACGTGCCATAGGTTGCCTACCCCTGTTCTAGACAGACTTAAGATGTCTCCTGCAGTCACCACTTCTCTTCCACAGTGTAATGTTTTCTCTTTCCACCTCTTGATATCAGTGATTAGTTTTGAAAAATAAGGTTCTGTTCCTAAAGGGTAGTGAGTATAGTGGCTTGAAAATTTTCTGACAGAACACTATTCAGTTAAAAAATACTGATTCGAGGGAACTGAATCATTCCGTGAAAAGATATTGATTCTGTTGAAAATTTTGATGCAAAACTAGGCAGGGAGGCAGGCTGTCCAGTAAGCTGAAATATTTCACTTCAGTTCTTCTGAAACAGAAGTTTTCACAGTTTTTGCTCCTGTGAAAGATTTTGAACATTTGAGCTTTTCTCTGGATTTGGGATGATTTAAAAAAAAAATCTAAATTTTAACAGGAGTGAAATGACCTTTTCTGTCCAGGTCTAGTGCTGAACACCCTCTGCAGGGTGCTTAGTTACCATAGTTACCATTGATTTATTTGAGAGTTGAAGGCTTCCATCATCTTATCTGAGGTTCCCAACACCCTCCAGGACTGGCAATTCACAAGAATTAATGATGAGCCCAATTTTTTTCTTAAAAATGTATAATTATTTTTGTGAACAATGTCTACACTATATTACTAAATATATTTTCCCATCAAAATGTATTTTAAAAGTTTTTGGACCATATTTCTTTAGCAAGGGTCCCTGTAGGTTTAGGAAACTATTAGTAGCACTGAATGTCCCATACTGCAGTCTCACTGCCCTTCAGATACCCTAGTAAGCCAGCTTGTAAAACATATGTAAACTACATGATCTTATTCATCCATCCGTCTCAGTAATGAAATACCTCCCTCTTATGAATATGTATTTTATTTGCCCTTTATTGTTTCACATTGCATCCTCTATCACTCCTGTATCCTTGAATTACAATCTAAAAGAGAAGTCAATTTCTGCCCTTAGAAAAAGAGGCCAATAAATGTTAAAAAATTAAAGGTGCATGTCAGTGTGTCAAATGAATATTAATATGTGGTAAGCAAACCAAAGGCTCAGATGTGTTTTAATTTTTAAACTTACCAGAAATTTTAATTTAAATCATTTTATGAACTACACATAATAACAGGAATATCTATAAAAAATTGACCATTGAATCATACTTTTTTTTAACTTCTTGTGCCCTGCTCTATTTGAATTAGGCTTTGCAGAGTTTATCTGATGCAGTATATTGTACTGTTTACACATTTTCTTTTAAAATGGAATTCCTTATGAACTTTTTTTCTTTGGAGTGCCAGCTTTGGCAGTGACGTTAGCTGATCACTAATATCTAATAAAAAGATATTTTACTCTGCATCCTGGTAATATATTTCCATGTGTGATGAAATCCTCCTGTAATCTAAAACATCTTACTTCAACATAAACCATTGTTTAAGTAATGTAACCACCTAAAACCAGCCTAAAATTCTAAAATCAAAGGGATATTTGAAACATAAAACCAATGTATTTTTTTAAATAACTGCTACCAGTATCATCCAGCGGAGAGTTAGCAATAGGTGGTATATAATATACGAAGAAACCTCTAATATAAATTTTGTGTCCAGTGTTTCTAGCTCATAATATGGCCCTGTGTATTACTTGATTCTGCAGCATCAGAATTTGACATAGGGTGAAAACCTGGCCCTGCTGGAGTCAGTGGATGTTTTGACATTGTCTCCAATAAAGCCAGAATTTCACCCACAGAATATATTGGTTGTTGCAGAATTATAGAGTGAGATGTTAAATTACCTCTGTGTTTGACACTGCCACATTGTGACTGCTAATGGAACACCATGCCCAGTTCTGGTGTTCTTACTTTCAAGAAGGATGTTGAAAAATTGGAGAGGGTATAGAGAAGAACCAACAGAATGAATTCATTGGAAAATATGCCTTATAATAAAAGACTCAAGGAACTCACTGTATTTAGCATAACAAAGAGAAGGTACAAGGATGACTTTTTCAGCATCTGTGAGTACTTACATGAGGAAAAGAAATTTGATAAGGGTATGTGTGTACCAAATGTGAGACCTGGGAAGCATGGAAACTTCAAAAGACTTATATTGAGATGTGCCAGACTCTGTCACAGGGAATATTTATAAACATTTATGAGCTAGGCATTGTATTCTAGCTCTATAGGGGAGAGTTACCAAGCCTCCTCCAGGAATTAAAGTCAGTGGGGTGTAATTACTGCAAATCTCAGGACAGGTAAACAACTCCAAAGAACTACCACCCCCTGGGGGTAATTGAATATACTGGTTCTAACCATGTTCAAGAGGTCCAGGAGTCAAAGAAAGAGCTTTGTGTATAAAGGGTCACTCTGAACTGTCTGAGTGCCTCTCATTTAATCCTCAAATTGATATGAATTTGTAACCCAGAGGGCAAAACCCTGCTGGAAGGTTTTAAAGTACTGCCAACGTACCAGGATCTCCAAGTGGAAGATGGGTAACACCTGGTAAGCTACATGAAGCTATGGGATAATCATAGTGAATTGCAAGAAGGCAGTAAGGCTAAATCCCTAGTCTGGAGGACGAGGGAAGAAGGTCTGCACTCAGAGAGGTGATGGCTGGAAGTATGAGATCTATAGGAGAGCCCTTGAGCCGATCCCAGAGGCAGCAGAAGCTCAGTTAACCCTGGAACTATGACAGAGGGCTTCTCAATCTATCAGACAAAGGAGTAACAAGAACCAGTGACTGGAAGTTGGAATTAAATAAATTCAGACTAGAAAGAAAGCACTTTTTTAAAAACCAAGGGTTGTGAGGGATTCCCATAACTGGATATTTTAAGTCAGGATTCAGTTTTTTTCCCTAGAAGTCATGCTTTAGTTCATGCACCACTATTAGACTTGAAGCAGGAATAAATACAGGGAAATTGTATGGCTGTGTTATAAGAAGGTCAGAACGGATAATCAGAGTGGTCCCTTCTAGTCTTAAAACCCACAGATATATGTTCTAGAATAAAATCTTTTCTTTCTGTTTTGAAGTTGTGTTTCTGGCCTCATAATTGTGAGGGAACATAGGCTTGAAAATGTGAACCAAGTGCAAACCAATAGATCAACATTTTCCTAAATCTTCAGACAGCCTAAAACAGTAGCTCGAAGGGGTGTGAGCTGACCTATTCATCTTTATGGTTTTTAAACTCTGAAATCTTAATAAGTTAAATAGCAACAATATTAACTCTTTTATTTCTGAGCATTTTAGCAGAAATATAAAACCTTTGCCCAGCTGCCCCAAGCTTCAGCTACTCCCATGATAATTTTTATGATTCAGTTAAACCTTGTCAGTACAATCACCAGCTGTAGATTGAAAATGTTGGGACAGTACATGTTAAATTGAAATTAATATAAAAATAAACAGAACGGGGCTAGTGCACTGACTGTATTATAGCTCATTAAAACCTCAATTTTCTAATTTTAAATGAAGCTGCCACTGCCACAGCAGAGCGCCACAGAATTCAGACACTTGGCTACAGAATTTGTGTGCACTTTGCCTCAGAGTTCCCAGGCTTTGTTCAAAACATATCATCTTTTCATCTTTAACATTTTTCCCTCCTCTCTATGACATTGTTTGGAACCTAATTTATTTCACTTGTATGGGTAGTTGAGCTAGAAAATAAGAATAGCCTTAACACATTGCAGGTTTCTTGTTCTCTCTGTAAGCCTGATGCACAGCATATCATATCAATTGCTTCATTGCCATTTCTGTAACATCTCTTAGATACTATACAAACCACAATTCCTGCCAGGCTACACCATGCTAGCACCCAGGGCCAGCTCAGGCTTCTTTGCCACCCCAAGAGGCGAAGGAAAAAAAAAAGGCAGCGATCGGCAGCACTTTGGTGGTAGCTCAACCACGCTGCTTCATTCCTCGGCGGCAATTCGGGGAGGGTCCTTTGGTCCAAGAGGGGCTGAGGGACCCGCCGCCAAACTGCCGCCGAAGACCCGGAGGTGCCTCCCCTTCCCATTGGCCGCCCCAAGCACCTGCTTCATTCACTGGTGCCTGGAGCCGGCCCTGCTAGCACCATGCATACTGATACTTAATGGCTGATTGAAGTGGGTTCCTCAGATTGTTGTATTTCAGATGTAAAACCAAATAGAGGTTGAAATTCAAACTAACTGTATTTGTTTCTGTAATAACAATTAAAAAAATAGTCCACTCCTATATCAAAATTACAGTAGATCAAGAGAATCTGCTTTATTTTAATACTTGAACTGCTCAGAATGACTGTCTTGGACATGATTTTTGAATGCTTTAGGCCCAAATCATTAAACATAGATTCATGGAATCATAGAAGATTAGGGTAGGAATCATGACCTCAGGAGGTCATCCTCTCCAATCCCCTGCTCAAAGCAGGGCCAACCCCAACTAAATCATCCCAGCCAGGCCTTTGTCAAGCTGGGCCTTAAAAAACTCTAAGGAGATTCCACCACCTCCCTAGGTAACCCGCCTAGTGAAATAGTTTCACTAATATCCAACCTAGACCTCTCCGACGGCAACTTGAGACAATTGCTCCTTGTTCTGTCATCTGCCACCATTGAGAATAGCCTAGCTCCATCCTTTTTGGAACCCCCCTTTCAGCTAGTTGAAGGCTGCTATCAAATCCTGCCTCACTCTTCTCTTCTGCAGATTAAAGGGGGAGGGATAGATCAGTGGTTTGCGCATTGGCCTCCTAAACCCAAGGTTGTGAGTTCAATCCTTGAGGGGGTCACTTAGGGATCTGGGGCAAAAATTGGTCCTCCTAGTGAAGGCAGGGGGCTGGACTCAATAACCTTTCAAGGTCCCTTCCAGTTCTAGGAGATTGGTATATCTCCTATTATTAAATAAGCCCAGTTCACTCAGCCTCTCCTCATAAGTCATGTGCCCTAGCCCCCTAATAATTTCAATTGCTCTCCGCTGGACTCTCTCCAATTTGTCCACATCCTTTCTGTAGTGGGGGGCCCAAAACTGGGCACAATATTCCAGATGTGGCCTCACCAGTGCCGAATAGAGGGGAATAATGACTTCCCTCGATCTGCTGGCAATGATCCTAGTAATGCAGCCCAATGCTGTTAGTCGTCTTGGCAACAAGGGCACACTGTTGACTCATATCCAGTTTCTCATCCACTGTAATCCCCAGGCTCTTTTCTGCAGAACTGCAGCTTAGCGAACCGCTCCCCTCCCAGGTCACCTCCACCTCCTCCCCCGAGTGCGCCGCCGCTCCACTTCTTCCCTCTCCCTCCCAGGCAAGCCTGGGAGGGAGGGGTAGGAGGGTAAATGCAGCGCGCCCGGGGGAGGGGTGGAGTTGGGGCGGGGCCAGGGGGGTGCGGGAAATTTTTTTTGCTTGGGGCGGCAAAAAACTTGAAGCCGGCCCTGACTGAGGGCTGCTCACCTCCTCCCTATACTGTGCTGCCCAGTGCAACAGTTTGGGAGCTGACCTTGTCTGTGAAGACCGAGGCAAAAAAAGCATTGTCTACTTCAGCTTTTTCCACATCATCTGTCACTAGGTTGCTTCCCCCATTCAGTAAGGGTCCCACACTTTTCCTGACCTTCTTCTTGTTGCTCTTAACATCTCTTGCTAGCTGCAACTCCATTTGTGCTCTGGCCTTCCTGATTACATCCTTGCATGCTCGAGCAATATTTTTATACTCCTCCCTAGTCATCTGACCAAATTTCCGCTTCTTGTAAGCTTCCTTTTTGTGTTTAAGCTCACAGAAGATGTCACTGTTAAGCCGTATTTGCTATTCTTTCTCCACATCAGAGTGATTTGTTCTTGGACCCTCAATAAGGCTTCTTTAAAATAGAGCCATCTGTCCTTGATTCCTTTCCCCCTCATATTAGCCTCCCAGGGGATCCTGCCCATCAGTTCCCTGAGGGAGTCAAAGTCTGCTTTTCTGAAGTCCAGGGTCCTTATTCTGCTGCTCTCCTTTTTTCCTTTTGTGAGGATCCTGAACTCGACCATCCCATTGTCACTGTTGCCCAGGTTGCCACCCACTTCTACTTCCCCTACCAATTCTTTAAGTGCATAACTTAAAGCACATGTCTAAGACCATCCCTCTTCAGCAAAGCAGTGAACTTCCACGTGGAGTTTAGAAAAGTTCAGCTCCTTTTGAACACAATGAGCCAAATTCTTCTCTTATTTATGCAGGTATATACACTGTTACAGGTTGTACAGTAAAATGAATGTAAACATCATTGATTTTGATGGACTTACTTCAGAGAGATATATATATATCAGCGTAACTGAGTGGAGAGCTTGGCCCACAGTGTATGCAGGTTAGCAGATTTGTGTTTTGGTTCTGATTTGGCTAATAATGCCCATAAACACTGTTCCTCCAAGTGTGTATAAAAATGTTTTGCAGCTAGCAGCAGATTATTGTGGCAGGGCATTTCAGATGCTAACAATTTTTTCCAGTATCTGTACAATCAAACCAATTTTCTGTAAGTATTTTATAGTCTCATGAACATAGTTTGAAAGTGTAGCTGATTAACCAAACTGCAGACTTAGCAAGGCTTCAGTCCCTTCATTGTTGTCTATAAATGAATACTTCTGTAATGTAGAAGGTAGCTAGGTATCTAGGCACTCAGTGCATCCTGACTCCATCAGGTTTAGATCTTCATGGTAGCCAGAGACATTACATTGTAGAGTATGGGCATATCGCTGATATTAATTCACTTCTTTCTTTCAGGGACTTCTATCGCAGCAGGATGTCATATCAACATCAGTAAAATTTGTCCTCTAGTTTCATGGGGGCTACTCTCCAAATCATACTCTTGTATTCTAGAAAAGATTATTGGGTCTGGAATATTGAGTGCTGTGTGTTTCTTATTGACTTCTAATATAGTATTAATTGTCTGCGAAAAATATATGTATATAGTGGATATTAATGAGGCAAAACCAAGCGAAGCAACTTTTGCATAGACTGTTTGATAAATAGTCTAGATCAGATGTTCTCTGGACTACATCCAGATGCAATATGCTATGATGCAGACAATGCAGTGTGATGCTGATTTGCTGCAGTGCATTGTATCCAAACTGCTTCTGCATTTGGACCATGCCATTGGTCAGTATCTTTCTAACACTGTCTCAAAATTCTGTCCAACTGTTGTAGTCATTTAAATGTGAATTTCTAATGAGTAACCCCTCTGCCAAACGTGTAGCCCTACATAGTGCAGTAAAAAGGAAATTATAAGGTGATATTATATTGATGGTAAATATTCATAATACAAAATGAAGGATTCACACACATTAAAAACATTGGGTGAAATTCTGGCCCTGGGAAACCAAGGGGATTTCATCTGTAGAGAGGGATTTTCAAAAATAATCATCACTGGACATCAGCTTCAGTAGGAGCAGAGTTAGGCCAATGTGGGTATTTTTGAAAATCCCCTTCAGACAATAGGTCTCATTTGCCTTTATATGCTACAACAAGGATTCATTAAAACCACATGGTAAAGTTTTGCTTTTCGGCTTGTACTCTCACTCTATTTTGGTTAAGCAGCACTGGCTTCTCCTGTTGAAGTTTTGCTTTTTCCCTTGGCAGTGGCATGTTGTTTTATAACTACTAAATTAATGCACTGATGGAAAATAACTTTAGCATTTAATTGGCAGCCTTGGAGTCAATCAAAATATCTTGGATTAGATGGAAGGAGATACTGCAAATAGTGTCAAGCTAAATGGTAAAAATCAGTAGTTTTCTATGATCTGCCTGTCAAAAATGCTGCCTGGATACCAGTGGCAAAGTTCTTTATATACATACTGACATTTGTAAATGAAAGAGCTTTGCTGCACCATCTCTTTAATTAGTAATTACATTTCAAAATAACTTTCTCTTTCTAGGAGCTGGATTTCGAAGCTAAGACAAGCTATACACTGAGGATAGAAGCAGCAAATAAGCATGTTGACTCTCACTTTCAAAGTCTGGGACCCTTTAGCGATATGACAACAGTGAAGATAATTGTGGAGGATGTGGATGAGCCCCCTGTATTTACCTCCCGTTTGTATTCCATGGTAGTATCTGAAGCAGCAAAGGTTGGCACCATCATTGGAACAGTTGCAGCCCATGACCCCGATGTCTCGAACAGCCCTGTTAGGTAATTATAAGGCTTTGTTTATGTATGTAAATACATACGTACATATGTATGTATGTTATCCTTTCATGACATTTTGTTCACTATATTGCAGGATTATTCATTTGTACCAGAAGGGATTATTTAGTTTTTTCCCTTGCGGCATATGTCTGTGCTGTTTGAAAAGTTTGCTTATTTTGACTCCATTGTTGCAGTAGCTTTGATCAAACAATTTATTTAAATCTCTTTAAAATATATGATATTCAGGATTCTGAAACAAAAAATCACTTGATTATCCAAGTTCAGCAGCGGTTGGGAAGAATCCACAAACCATAGCTTATGTCCCTATTAAATCAATTATGCCAAACCTATTACAGAGAAAACTATGTACAAAAAAGACATGATGCATTTTCTGGATGCATTGATAATGTGTATGTTGTAGAATTTGTATTCACAAGAAGAACAAACTGGAGGTTCATTTGTTTAGCAAATTATATTTTTATAGCTATTTGTTTGAAAGATATGTGTTTGTCTGCATTATTTCAGCTTTATTATTCAGCTGCTTCAGGCTCACTCTTTGTACTACAATATAATTATTAATTAATTATATATTATGTGTATACTTTCCACACTCTATATAATTACCAGGCAAAAATCATTTTTAAGATAAAGGTTGTATATATTTAAGGAGTTGGATTTTTAAAAGAATTTAGGAATCATAAAATCATAGAATCTCAGGGTTGGAAGGGACCTCAGGAGGTCATCTAGTCCAACCCCCTGCTCAAAGCAGGACGAAACCCAACTAAATCATCCCAGCCAGGGCTTTGTCAAGCCTGACCTTAAAAACCTCTAAGGAAGGAGATTCCACCACCTCCCTAGGTAACCCATTCCAGTTCTTCACCACCCTACTAGTGAAAAAGTTTTTCCTAATGTCCAACCTAAACCTCCCCCTCTGCAACTTGAGACCATTACTCCTTGTTGTCATCTTCTACCACTGAGAACAGTCTAGATCCATCCTCTTTGGAACCCCCTTTCAGGTAGCTGAAAGCAGCTATCAAATCCCCCCTCATTCTTCTCTTCTGCAGGCTAAACAATCTCAGTTCCCTCAGCCTCTCCTCATAAGTCATGTGCTCCAGTCCCCTAATCATTTTTGTTGCCCTCCGCTGGACTCTCTCCAATTTATCCACATCCTTCTTGTAGTGTGGGGCCCAGAACTGGACACAGTACTCCAAATGAGGCCTCACCAGTGCTGAATAGAGGGGAATGATCACGTCCCTCGATCTGCTGGAAATGCCCCTACTTATACAACCCAAAATGCCATTAGCCTTCTTGGCAACAAGGGCACACTGTTGACTCATATTCAGCTTTTCATCCGTAACCCCTAGGTCCTTTTCTGCAGAACTGCTGCCCAGCCATTCGGTCCCTAGTCTGTAGCAGTGCATGGGATTCTTCCGTCCTAAGTGCAGGACTCTGCACTTGTCCTTGTTGAACCTCATCATATTTCTTTTGGCCCAATCCTCTAATTTGTCTAGGTCCCTCTGTATCCTATCCCTACTCTCCAGCATATCAACCACTCCTCCCAGTTTAGTGTCATCTGCAAACTTGCTAAGGGTGCAGTCCACACCATCCTCCAGATCGTTAATGAAGATATTGAATAAAACCGGCCCCAGCACCGACCCTTGGGGCACTCCACTTGATACCGGCTGCCAACTAGACATGGAACCATTGATCACTACCCGTTGAGCCCGACCATCTACCCAGTTTTCTATTCACCTTACCGTCCATTCATCCAGCCCATACTTCTTTAACTTGCTGGCAAGAATACTGTGGGAGACTGTATCAAAAGCTTTGCTAAAGTCCAGAAATAGCACATCCACTGCTTTCCCCTCATCCACAGAGCCGGTTATCTCATCATAGAAGGCAATTAGGTTAGTCAGGCATGACTTGCCCTTGGTGAATCCATGCTGACTGTTCCTGATCACTTCCCCTCCTTTAAGTGATTCAGAATTGATTCCTTGAGGACCTGTCCCATGATTTTTCCAGGGACTGAGGTGAGATTGACTGGCCTGTAGTTCCCTGGATCTTCCTTCTTCCCTTTTTTAAAGATGGGCACTACATTAGTTTTTTTCCCAGTCATCTGGGACCTCCCCCGATCGCCATGATTTTTCAAAGATAATGGCCAATGGCTCTGCAATCCCATCGGCCAACTCCTTTAGCACCCTCGGATGCAGTGCATCCGGCCCCATGGACTTGTGCTCGTCCAGCTTTTCTAAATAGTCCCGAACTACTTCTTTCTCCACAGAGAGCTGGTCACCTCCTCCCCTTACCGTACTGCAGTGTGCAGCTGTCTGGGAGCTGACCTTGTCTGTGAAGACAGAGGCAAAAAAAGCATTGAGTACACTAGCTTTCTCCACATCCTCTGTCACTAGGTTCCCTCCCTCATTCAGCAAGCGGCCCACACTTTCCTTGACTTTCTTCTTGTTGCTAACATACCTGAAGAAACCCTTCTTGTTACTCCTAACATCTCCGGCTAGCTGCAACTCCAAGTGTGATTTGGCCTTCCTAATTTCACTCCTGCATGCCTGAGCAATACTTTTATACTCCTCCCTGGTTATTTGTCCAGTCTTCCACTTCTTGTAAGCTGTTTTTTTGTGTTTAAGATGAGCAAGGATTTCACTGTGAAGCCAAGCTGGTCGCCTGCCATATTTACTTTTCTTCCTACACATCGGGATGGTTTGTTCCTGCAACCTCAATAAGGATTCTTTAAAATACAGCCAGCTTTCCTCAACTCCTTTCCCCGTCATGTTATTCTCCCAGGGGACCTTGCCCATCAGTTCCCTGAGGGAGTCAAAGTCTGCTTTTCTGAAGTCCAGGGTCTCTGTTCTACTGCTCTCCTTTCTTCCTTGTGTCAGGATCCTGAACTCGAGTATCTCATGGTCACTGCCTCCCAGGTTCCCATCCACTATTGCTTCCTCTACTATTTCTTCCCTGTTTGTGAGCAGCAGGTCAAGAAGAGCTTTTCCCCTAGTTGGTTCCTCCAGCACTTGCACCAGGAAATTGTCCCCTACACTTTCCAGAAACTTCCTGGATTGTCTGTGCACTGCTGTATTGCTTTCCCAGCAGATATCGGAGTGATTAAAGTCACCCATGAGAACCAGGGCCAGTGATCTAGCAACTTCTGTTAGTTGCTGGAAGAAAGCCTCGTCCACCTCATCCCCCTGGTCTGGTGGTCTGTAGCAGACTCGCACCACGACATTACCCTTGTTGTTCATACTTCTTAATTTAATCTAGAGACTCTCAGGTTTTTCTGCAGTTTCATACTGGAGCTCTGAGCAGTCATACTGCTCTCTTACATACAACGCAACTCCCCCACCTTTTCTGTCCTGCCTATCCTTCCTGAACAGTTTATATCCATCCATGACAGTACTCCAATCATGTGAGTTATCCCTCCAAGTCTCTGTTATTCCAATTACATCATTATTCCTTGACTGTGCCAGGACTTCTAGTTCTCCCTGCTTGTTCCCCAGGCTTCTTGCATTTGTGTATAGGCATGTAAGATAACTCTCTGATCGTCCTGGTGTCCCAGTATGGGGCAGGAGCCCTCCCCTCTTGCACTCACCTACTTGTGCTTTCTCCCGATATCCCACTTCCCCACTTACCTCGGGGCTTTGGTCTCCTTAGGCGCACAAATCCTATTGATTTTCAGCCTTAGGTGCTTCTGAAATTCCTACTCGCAGCCTTTAAGTGAAAAGAACCTTATAACTAAGCCTTATAGTAATACCGGTATATATGAATAACAGTAAAAACAAAAACATTTTAATATTGTAGTTTAGAAACTTGGAACTGAGGTTCCACAAACAATTTTAACTATTTCCCCATATCATCACCACAGTATGAATTGTCCATATATCATAGAAATGGACAGAGTCAAGAAACATATTTGGTTGCATGTAGGCGATGAAGACTCAGCAGGGGGTTACAATAAGTATAATGGTGTTCTAAACAGGATAGAGAGGATGGCTCAGATACGTTGGCTGTGTGCCTTTTACTGGTCCCATTGAGGTCAAATATCTGCCATCACCACAGGGAAAGATGTGATCACATTTCCCTCCTACGAAGGAGGGAATGAAAAATCTATTTCAGGTATTCCCTTGCATGGTTAGGTGGAGAATCTGCCATTCCTCCATAATATCATGCTTGGGATCCAAGTATTATGAACATATGACAAGGAGCCGCATATAAAAAGAGTGAATTTTATGTTTATGGTTGTGTGGGGAGAGAGGGACAGTGACAGAAAATGATCACATAAGTTAAAACACAGCCAGATCACTGTAATTCTTTTTCTAAGTACTGTATAGGTGTTAATACTAGATGTCAGAATGATATCCACAGCATACAGACAGTATAAATAACAGTTTTATGTAATATTTCTGTCCCACAGAAATTCTAACCTATTCAAGGTCCGTGGAAAATAGGGCAATTTATTTAAGAGAAAGTTGCTGCTAAGTGTTATTATTGTTAATATTATTCATTTGGCATACACAGTGAAAACCTTATATGGTGCTAATTAATTATTTCACCTTTTCTGTTATCTAATTTTATTTACACTTATTAAAGGTGATTTTGTCACTGTCTTGTGGCTCTGTAATTTACAATGCAGCAACCCTCATGTACAAATAAAGCATGTATCTCACTTGAAGAGGTGACATATGTGTTCTCTCTGTCTCAATATAGATTAGCAACAGATTCAAAATACATGTACAAACAAGTACTAGATGGATGAGTTGGCATGGATTTACTTCTGACATTTATCTTCACTAAGCTCTCTCTGCCATGGCAGTGTTTTCTAGCAGTGTTGTTAGCATCTGGTTTATAAAATTTGGTTTTAGCAGAACTGCAAGGGTTAGTGTTAGTTCCAACTTCCATCTATATACAATCCATCCTCACTGTACTCTTTTTTTCATGTAAAAAGGTGACGGTCAAATTCTTGATCTTACTTTTGTCAATTTGCACCACTCCAGCAGCACAAAGCAACCATAAAACTAGCTTAATTGGCATCTTGATGATCTCCCCAGGCATCTCAAGGTTGTGTAGGACTCAAGGGTAGAGCAGGCCAAAATTTTTAGATAAAACTTTTTTCTGCAAAAAAAGCAGATTCAGCGACATCAGAATGGTTCACTTATTCATTTCAGTTTTCAGAGTAGCAGCCGTGTTAGTCTGTATCCTCAAAAAGAACAGGAGTACTTGTGGTACTTCGAGACTAACAAATTTATTTGAGCATAAGCTGTCGTGGGCTACAGCCCACTTCATCGGATGCATGCAGTGGAAAATACAGTATTATCCACTGCATGCATCCACGACAGCTTATGCTCAAATAAATTTGTTAGTCTCTAAGGTGCCACAAGTACTCTTGTTCTTTATTCATTTCAGTTTCACCAGATTGTTTGTGTAAAAAAAAAAAACCCACCACCCTTTCTTTGAAACATTTTGTTTCAACATTTACAAAACTTTTTTTTATTTTTTGATTCAAAATGAGTTTTCCTCTTGAAATGTCCTTTAATTTTATTAATGAAATAAAAATGTTTAAATATTGGAAATGAAATTTTATTATTTGATATTTCAATTTTCTGAAAATTTTTCCCGAAACATTTCCCCCCCCCCAGTTTTTCAGAATTACAAGTGAATCAAAAAATCAGGTATTAGCTCAGCTCCACAGAGGGGGGTGTGATTGGAGAAAACAATACGGAAATAGCCAGGGTGTGTGAATGACATTGTAAACCCTGGGTGCCGAAATCACGCCTTGAGAAACCACAGATATAAATTAGAGCTGTCCCGAGTCTGCTATAATTTACATCAAGGATCAGACTCACCAGAATTGGAAGAGCATAAAACAGCCATTTAGGAAGTCTAGATGATTATTTCAACAATATGTGTTCCAAGAAGGAAAATTGATCTTGACTAAAGAACTGAATTGCCTGGAAACATACATGTCTTGAAATTTTGGGTGGGATAGTGTGATTATAAGAGTAGACACTTCTAAACCTTGACATCTAAGAAAAATAGAGGATGTGGTAAGAAAAGCAGGGGTTATTGAGGTTTAAAATATTTTTGACAAAGGACCTGCCTAACTAATTTTCAAATACAACCGATAGTAAGGAATTAAAAGATTAAATCACATTGAAATAGATTTTTGGAATTTGAGTATGGATGCAGTACTTGTAAGTAAGTGTTAGGGGAAATCTCTTTTTCAGAATGTTTAAAGAACATTCATTTTTCTTCTTGTTCTACACATATGTGTTGCAATTTATGTAACCCATTGTTTTAAAAACAGTAAATCTTTGGCTCATCAGATTGCTCAGTGATAGTTTTAATAACTGGAAAACCTGGGGTTTAGCAAGGGACTGAATCCCTGCTACTGGGGAAGACTGACTGCATTGCAAAAGTGACAGGTACAGCATACTCTCTAGGGATAACATGCCAGCTATGAAACAGTTGATGAGCACTGCTGACCAAATACACAGCAGCTCTGGCATGGAGAAAAGGAAAAATTGAAATAGAAAAGACAGGAAATACAATAAAATAAAAAGGAGTGTTTGCTGATGAGAGAGGGGAAGTTCTAAATGATGAAAGCCAAAAAGTTTCCATTAGTGCTTCTGTTGACGTAGCACCCTCAGTACATAATATTATACAGTAAAGCAACACCAAGTGTATAACAAGTATCTGTTCCAGATAACTTGCAGTCTAAAGGGACAAATGAAAGCAATGTAGTACAGCACAGAACTAACTGGCATAGTACAATATAATACAAATCCATAATGTGATATAGTCATTATATCTGGGAAGTGATCTCTTTGAGATAGCTACTGTAATTTGACCTTCCACATTATACCAAAAGTGAAGTAGTTGCATTGCCATGACAGTAATGTTAACATTTGACCAGATGATGGTTCTTTAACTCACACTGAGTAGTAAATAAAAATTGTAGTCAAGGCGTCATTGTTAGCAAACCTAAAACTGCATAATCCCATCTCCCATTTTCACACAGAAAAAGTAAACAGTGGACAGGTTCTCCCTTTCCTCTGTGTTGTTTTCTATTTGTTGCTGAGCTGTCTCCCCCTTCCTAGCAAACAATATGTTAAGCCAAGAAACTCAATGTGTTTGTCTAATGACAATAAAACACCAGGAGCTGGCAGTCAAACATGTAATCCCCTGAACTCCTCCACACATTTTTTCCCCAGCCTTGTAGCACAGAGAAGACAGGAGCTCTTCCACTACTGACAGAAGTTCTGTTCCTCTCAGTGCCAGCTCTGCTGGGAGCTGCATGAATTTGATACAGCCCTGTGGCAAGCTTCCAATTGTGATTCACATTAGGTTGGGTTCAGGATTATGCTATTGCATGAATAAATGAATGGCTACCTTAAGGAGGAAAGTAAGAAAAGAGAAGGCAATACCTGTAACCTCACTTAAGAAGGCATTGTGTATGGGAACGGAGCCAGCATCTCTCAGCACAGTTCACTTTGTAGCATTGAGAGGCTGCATATACAGCTTTGTTTCTTCCAGGAAACCTGAGCAATATTGGACAAAAAGCATCCAAAAAGGGGGAAACAATGAGTGCTCTTTCTATCTAGTGAGAAATTAGTGAAACATTTTAACAAACTATAGTTGAACATAAATCAAAAGTTTTCTTTAATCTTTCACCTAGGTACTCAATCGACCGAAACACAGACCTGGAGAGATATTTCAATATTGATGCCAACACTGGAGTCATTACAACTGCCAAGTCTTTGGATAGAGAAACTAATGCTGTTCATAACATCACTGTCTTGGCTATGGAGAGTCGTAAGTTACAATTTAAAAGTTTAATACATAGAAGGAACAAAAGCTTCAGGTTGAATTATAATAATTGCTTGATGGCATTGAATAAAAATATGAAAATTTAGACCTTAGATCTTATTATAGATAATGTGAATAAGGGATAGATAGATAGATAGATAGATAGATAGATAGATAGATAGATAGATAAAGACCTAACACCTGCTCTGCTTCACACCTTATGCAGTCATTTAGACTTGTCTCACTGCAGACAGGTGTTTTATTCATTAAGACACATGTCCTCTCAACTCTGTGATTATCAGTTTACTGTGCAATACCCTTTCACCACAGATTAGCAATTGTCCTGTACTCCAGTAGAAAGTATAGGTCCGTATTGCTAAAATCCATGATTGCTAAAATCCATGATTGCTTCAATTTGGGGATGTAATTCAGATTTGAGATGAATTACACCATGTCTGCAAGTAAAGGTGCTAGATTCCTAGAACTAGATTCACTCTTAATAGTAATGGAATTGCAAGGAGATTGACTTGGGTGGGTAGATGGTACTTCTCTTATGCTTCCCACAGTTACAGGGAAGCCATAAATTCTGTCATGGGCTCCCCTAAATTACTGAGGGGAAATAACTGAATAAATGCATCTCATATCCATTCAAATCATGCCCCATCCTAGGTGAATGGTACTATGCTGACTGGCTGTGAGCCCACAGGAGATGGCAGGGTTTTTATGTCACCTTATTCCCATCACCCCAGGGACTTTTTGCTCCTGAGGTTTATACACTGGAATTAGAATTTGACCCCTATGGTGAAATACGGTTCCACTGAAGTAAATGGCAAAACTCCCACTGTCTGAAAAAAGAACAGGATTTCTACCCTAGAGTTTATTTTTCATTATATTTCTAGGGGGTATTTTAATTCATTTTGACAGGTTTGTGCACAAGAAAAAATGCAAATGAAAGGCATACTGATCAAAAAAATTTTTTGTAAAGGGTCTCTGTTTATGTGTTTGTTTATGTCTTTGTTTGTTTTCCACAGAGAACCCAGCACAGATTGGGAGAGGATATGTGGCCATCACTATCCTTGACATCAATGACAATGCCCCCGAGTTTGCCATGGAGTATGAGACCACTGTCTGTGAAAATGCTCAGCCTGGCCAGGTGCAGATCAATGCTTCCAGATGTTTATTCACATTGGTTAGACAGTAATTTCTTTTGAAATGATGCCAGCTTTAAGATAAAAGACAGTCAGCTTATTGCAATACAAGTGACACTTTGGAATGGCTGCGCAGCATAAACAAATATTAAACAAAGTCTAAAAACTCCACCAGACTGGCTACGGTGAAAGAGCGGCAGAAATAAAAATTAGATGTGCACAAGCCGTGTAAAACTCCAGATGTCCTTGCATAGCAAAATGATGCTATGCGAGCTTGATTCTGTGCAAGGATGAGCACCCTTAATTCCCACTACGAAGTAAAAGTGCTCAGCACTTCACATGACTGAGTCCTATATCCTCTAGCACTCCTAAAACTTAAATGTGGGTGGCACAAGTTTGGCTGAGTTAGGAAAAAGGGGTCTCAGGGCCACAATATCCCCTGTGACAGTTCTCTTGTATTAGAACTTGCACAAGGTTGCCCTCAGAAGGCCTGACTTTCAGAGGTTCTGAGCACCCCTTGCACACATTGACTTCAGCTGGAATTGTTCGTTCTAAGTACCTCTGAAAATCAGACCCAAAGAGATCCATTCACATTGCTCCAACCTCTTACCCCCTAGAAAACTGGAGGCAGTTTTATTCTGCATGGAGTATTTCCACTCTGTGCTATCTCCCAGAGTCTCAGCCTTCCACCTCTTTCATGAAAGACATCACTGTTCTGTCCATTTTTCAAAATTACAACAAAATTTAAAATTACAACAGAAATTAGCATGATTAGCTGCATTTGCTCAAAAGAAACCTAGAACTGAACCGGCGTGGGTCTTGTAAGCCATGAGAATTAAGATGGACTGACCAAATTACATATGACTATCTGCCCACACTGTTCCTGTCTCTAAACAATTAGACCAGATACTCATGACCACATACTCACAAATTATAAACATCAAAGACATGAATCTAGTCCAGTGGTGGGCAACCTGTGGCCCGCGGGCCGCATGCGACCTATCAAGATAATCTGATCGCAGGCCGTGAGACATTTTGCTGACATTGACCATCCACAGGCACGCCCCCCTGCAGCTCCTAGTGGCCATGGTTCACTGTTCTCAGCCAATAGGCACTGCAGGAAATGGTGGCCAGCATTTCCCTGTGGCCTGCCACTTCCTGCAGCTCCCATTGGCTGGGAACAGTGAACCACGGCCACTGGGAGCTGCCATGGACCGGGCCTGCAGACAGTCAACATCAGCAAAATGTCTCACGGCCCACAATCAGATTACCCTGATGGGCTGCAGGTTGCCCACCAGTGGTCTAATCCAGGGATTGGCAACCTTTGGCACATGGCTCGCCAGGGTAAGTACCCTGCTGGGCTAGGCCGGTTTGTTTACCTGCCGCATCCGCAGGTTCAGCCGATCACGGCTCCCACTGGCCGGGGTTCACCGCACCAGGCCAATGGGGGATGCAGGAAGCAGCGCGGGCCGAGGGATGTGCTGACTGCCATTTCCCGCTGCCCCCATTGGCCTGGAATGGCGAATCACGGCCAGTGCGAGCCGCGATCGGCCGAACCTGCAGACGCAGCAGGTAAACAAACCAGCCCGGCCCACCAGAGTGCTTATCCTGGCGGGCCACGTGCCAAAGGTTGCCGATCCCTGGTCTAGTCTGTTATATTTTGTATGGTTTGTCATGTTTCAGAATATGTTGATTAAGTGAATACCCAATTCTGTTTTATTCATCCTTAATTAACTCTAAAATCTGGCCTTTACTTTTACACCTGTGGTTTGCAGACACAATGTGACATTAATTGCACGCACAAATAACTGTGAGAGGCTTGTGTCTCTTTCTCTAGTGCTAGATTATATCCACTGTTATTTTCACACATAAGGTGTCCCCTTTCCAACACTATAAAACTTTTATTCCTAGCCTTAATGAGTGGTTATGTAGTAGATTTTAACCTGTCACTGGATGAATATTGGCCACATAATGCCTCGGGCCAGTGCAGTTTGGGGTAGAGGAAGGAAAGGAAAAGTATTTATCTTGCACCGTTTTCAGTAGGGAGATGGGAGACGAAAGTTAATGGCGTCTAAAATTGCTTACGAGGTTGAAATGTTAGAACAAGGTGTTAGGGGGCAGAATGCAAGTCAGGTGGCTGAAGGTGCATGACAAATGCAATTTATCACTTGACCATGAGCACTGTATGTATAAGGCATGCGTGTATTACTTCTTTGTATTATATAAAATATAAAACCCAATACAACTTCAAACTAACTCTCTCGTTTCAGGTAATCCAGAAAATCAGTGCTGTTGATAAAGATGACCCACCCAGTGGTCACCAGTTCTACTTCAGTTTGACAGCAGAAGCAGCAAATAACCACAACTTTACTCTGCAAGACAACAAAGGTAAAAATATAAATGTGGTTGGGTGCCGTAGGTGAGCACTGACTTAGGTGCCTTAGGTGACCACCACCCTTTTTTCAGACACATGGTGATTATCATTTAGGTGAACTTCCCTGCCAGTGAGGACATTAATTAAGAGCAATCAGCCCAGCAAAGTAACTTTTATCTAGAGATTATCTGTCAAGAGGAAGAAACTGTTATTTAAATCATTTTGAGCCTTGAGCTAAACAGCGGGGCTTCAAATCTTTTTTTTTTTCCAAGTGCCTTTTTTCACTTTTTTTTCTGTATTATAGGTCTTTATCCAAATTAGATTTTACTTTGGGAGCAGTGACTGAAAAATGTCCTGGTCCTCATGTTTTATTAATATAACTCAGGGCATAAAGAAATGAGCCCCAAAGACATGGCAAAATGAGAATTCCTTTGGAAAAAAAAAACTCCACCTTTTCAGCAACTGGATGATGTTTTTAGAGGAGAAGGCTGACTGCTCAATTTTTAGGCTACCTACAATATTTACACATACTGTCTAGGACTGTATTTCCCCGAAGATCTACACAAAGGACCATCATTGGCATCACATTTCCACTGAAAATAGATGAGAACACACTCTTAATTGGCGTTCTCATTAGTTGCTGTATATGTATGGCAGCTGGACATTGTCAGTCTGCTTAGCTAATGGTTGAAGCAAATAGAATAAAATAGACCCCCATCTCACTGCTGCACTGCTCTATTTGCTCTGCAATGTGAAATGGAGTAAAAAACTTGCTCTTGATAATAAAATAAATGATTAAACATATGTTGAGTGAAAAGGCACTATTTTTATGGACTATTTTTCAAACTGTATCCACACTTTGATTCACCTTTTATCCCGAATAAAAATAAGAATACAAACTAAATATAAAATGAAATGAAGTGTCTTTCCTGGACCACAATACAAAAAAATCAGTCTGTTGATAAAGAACCTTATTCAGCTGTCCACAGTTTGTTTCTCCAATGTGCTTAACTTTACTTATATTAACAATAATAGTGAAGTCAAGTAAGCATATGCTGAAGTGATTTTCTAGATCATGACCTAAAGACTCGAATGCATTTATTATTATTATTAATATTATTACTTAGAATACATTACCCCTCTGAGATTCTAAGCAGGATTCTGGGACACATTGTGTCCATATTAAGTACCATAATATTGTAAAAATACACTCTCTTCCCCAGAGAACATACAATTCAGATCAATACACCCCATGCCACAGCAATAAAGTCAACAGAGGTGTAAATAAGGGCAGAAGTTGTCCCTTTTTGATTATCTAACTTTGTACTTACCAGACTTGTGTGCTCAGAAATAATTGCTCATATTTTCTAATGGGTGTGTGCAAAAGTGTATATGTACTTTTTCATATGTACCACAGAGGGACAATAATCCCTGGATGTCAGGATTTGCACAAACACACACACTTTTGTGCATCACTCTTGGAACATCTGGGCCTTTAAGCTCCAATTCAGCAAAGCACTTAAGCATATGCTTAAGTTTAAGTATGTTGGTGGCCTTGTTGAATTCAGTGGAACAGTTAAGCATGGGTACAAGTATTTACTGATCACAAAGTGCTCATTTTGCTGTTTATTAGGAAAAGTAAATTAATTATGTGTTATTCTGAACTACTGAAACTTTAAAATGGGGAAGAAAAAGAAAAAGTCACAAAACAAGTCACTAATACACTATTCAATTGTTTTAATATATTTTAAAACATGTTTAATAAAAATATTTTAAAATTTAAATACCTGCCAAATATACAGGTTTGATTCTTTATTATCCATTCATTTGTTGAGAGCAGTCAGGAACCGTCAGCAAATAGTCATTTCTCACTGTCTTTATTCAGGAGGAAAAATTATTATTTATATCTTTTAAAACGTAGTACTAAACATTACAGATCAGTTGTGACCGCCATATCTATTTGAGCAGCTTAATTAAGTTTTAAAAACCTATCTTTGAGTGCTTGTGAGCTGATAATTAAATCTCAGCTATTCTACTATTTTATTGTCACTAGAGGCTATATAGCTTTTTATTTTCTAATGATAGATACCTGAGATGTGATTATGGATTTTGAAGTGATTGGTTCCATTGCATATGTCTTTAAGCCACTAGGTGCACCATTTTGAGGAGCTCACTTGTGACCTTGAATATATAAACTAATTGTCATTTCTAGATCAGTTTTAAACTCCTGTACACTGGATAAGCCTGAAAAAAGTGCAGACTCCCATTATACGTGCAGATTCTTGCATTATTTGTGTACACTAATGGGTCTTTGTGCATGCAGACAAATAATTAGATGTGCTATTACCTAATTGTGCATTTGCACACACAAATATGTGTGTGTGTGTGTGGTTGCCATGGGTTTTTTGTTTGTTTGTTTTTTGTTTTTTTGTTTGTTTTTTGTGGGTTTTTTTTTGTGGTAGTCATACACAGTGACCCAAGCTGTGATAATGTGGATTTCAGATGCTTATTCTCCTCGGCTCCTCTTCCTGTGTGAATCTAACTTCCATTAATATCAATGCACATTTAGGGTGGGGAAACAGAGCCTGTAAAATTAGAAGTGAAATGTGTATTGATACACCGTATAGCTACATAAAGTAACAAGTGAAGCACAAACTTTTTTATCTCATTTACAGTGCCCCAGCCCTTCTGGGATTTTGCTTCGTGAATGTGGCACTGCAAGTGTGACTAAAGTTTATAGGCCTCCACAATTCCAGCATAAGCCTTACTGGTAAATATAGGCCTTAATGGTTTTTGCATGAGCTAGAACTAGAACTAGAACCTCAAGCAGATCATATCACTGCAGCTCCTTATGGTGGATGACCAGGAAATAGAAGTTAATAACATAATATAAAACTTAAAGTCCATCAGACAGAAAAAAAATGCATTTTTACCTGTGGACTATTCCTCTAGAAATTCTGAGTTTCTTACACTTGTCTTTTTCTTCCTCTAGACAACACCGCATCTGTGCTAACCAGGAGAAATGGATTCCGGAGGCAGGAACAGTCTGTTTTCTACTTGCCAATATTCATTGTGGACAGTGGCTCGCCTTCACTTAGTAGCACCAATACCCTCACTATCAGAGTGTGTGACTGTGATGCCGACGGCATAGCCCAAACATGCAATGCAGAAGCATACATCTTGCCTGCAGGACTTAGCACTGGCGCACTTATAGCAATACTTGCTTGTGTACTGACATTATTAGGTATGTCCTTGGCGTTTTGTTCATTTACACACAAAGTACAGTAGTAACAACAAACAACCCCCCCCACACACACACACGCACACCTCGTTTATTGTTTATATCCTCAGTTTTCTTTAGGCAAGAAAAGCTAATAATCCAGCAACAGAGGCATTTTATAACATGAGCCACATAAAGCCATTTAGTTTGGCTATTCAAATTTGGGTAAATAATGTCAAAGGTAATCTGCCAGAAAGTACAGGTAGAAGGAATAATATCAGTTGCATCTAATACAATAGTTATAGATAGACATTGCAGGTGAAAAAATGGATTTATGGAAGTCTCTCTCTTGTTGAACATAATATAGCTGGTATCATTCACATTACTTACTGAATATATAATATGCATATTTATAAGCAATAGTTTGTTTCTTGTAAAGATATTCATTTATAATATTTATTGTTTTGCAAAGAGCAAAAGACATATAGCAAATGCCACAAGTTAATTTCTTGATGAGAATTAGCATATTTAATTGATTAGCATTTGCACACTGTCCTTTTGTTATACCTGCAGCTGTTAGTACAGTTGCATTTTACATTCCGTGGCAAAACTGAAACTAGATAAGAGGGAGAAAAACTGATTTTGAAATTGTGAAATCACACTAGAAGCTTAGTTGTATCAGGATTTCTCACTTCCCTGTGGAGACTGAAGTCAAATTGACTAGGCAGTGACAGTGTTAAAAACTCAAGATTGTGGAATAGAAAGGGGAACTAAGGAGCTTCCCTAATCTTTTCACACCCAGTGCAAGATTTTGGTGCAGTCCCAGTGTTCTTGAGGCCCCAGCTGAGGTCATACTTAAGTACTTTGCTGGATCAAGGTTTATATGAGTATTCTTGGTGAGCGTTTCATCCCAAAAGGTGTAGGGAGATTGTAATGTCCACAGTTTGGTATCATAGCCGCAGAGGTAGCTAAAATACAGAATCAGTTTAGGTGGTTCCAATCAAGAGGCTTTTACTGTAGTTTCCTCCACTGTGTGTACAACAATTGGATCCAGTGCCATTCCTGGTATTGGCTACTTTGAAGTCTCTAAGTGAAGTCCATTGCCTCTCCTTCCCTGTAGGAGCCTGCATAGTGAATTCGATGCATTGGTGGAGAGCAGGCCACACCTCCCCAAAGAATGCCTTGTACCTGCCTGAGGCATCATATCTTCTGGTACTCTGGACTGCCCATACAGGCTCAAAACTAACAGGCAGAGACTGCCTGGATCACTGTTAACGGAACAATAAAACAACAACAGTATGGAGAACCCAGTCAATTTACACAGTGGTTGTACACAGGTTGCAGTGTTTCTTGTTTCTAGTGTTTTAAACCTGTGACAGACAAAGCAGGGAGCTTTTCAAATTTTTTTTTTACTTATTTTGCTGTACTTAAATTGCTTGGTCAATACTTAAGAACAGTATGTAAGGTTAATAAGGTTAAAAATGGAATCGAGCCACATGGAAAAAATTATTACTGCCCTGATCATTAGCACGACTAAAGAAAGTTCCTGAACACATGCTCTCCCATATTTGCACACTTAGATCAGTGACTAAGGGCCAGATCCTTATCTGGTATAAATTGGCATTGCTTGGTTGAAGTTGACAGCGTAATACAAGTTTGCACAACTTGGGATCTGTCCCAAAGTACTTTACAGAAATACAATTTCTGTACTCATAGAAAGCCATTTCACCCAACACTGACATACCATCATTTCTGGCATATAAATAAATGAGATGGTTATTTTCAAAGACCTGTAAAAAATATTCCATGGTGTACAGGATTGTTGTGTGTGTGTGTATGTGTGTGTTTCTTAAACAGGAGACAGTGTTTCTCAGGGAAATCATTCAACAGAGACCCAACTTGTTAGTTGTTAAGTTGCCAGGTAGTAACTTGTTTATTCTCTTCAGTGCAACGGGGTTGGAATGCAGCAGATAACTTATGGCACCACAGTGCTCCTTCTCATCCCTTGGAGACTGTTCACAAGCACTGACAAAGAGAAGAGGAGAGAATCTCAGAACATATTATCTAAATAATTTGTTCTGCGGCATATGAAGGACATGGCTGCTTGCTGCCTGGCTGTTGATGTTAGGTGTCAAAAGAATTGGCATTAACTGCATTTTGTGGGGTTTCAGAACTGGCCATCTGAATATCCCCAAAAAGTTCACTTTTGCTTGTCCAAATGGACATTTGCATAGCTGAGCCCGTTACCACTTTCTGCCTACAAAGTCACATTTGGTTGCTTACATGCAAAGCTGCAGGTACCTGTTAAACAACTGGCTTTGAAGATGTAGTCCTGTGTGAATGTCAGAGTTAGAGCCTCAAAGTGGAGGGGCCAAAGTGGTGAGCTTTTCTCCCCCTAGTTTGACTAATGAAGATTGATTTCTAAACTGTGTTCCACAAGAAAGTTCTAATAGTCTTAGAAAAGCTGCACAGTATCAACTCTGCAGCAGAGCTGTTGTTTTCAACAAAAACATGGCTGTAATTTATGCTACAAAGAGCGTATGAAAAGTGCCATGCTGGGTGTCATTCACTTTATACTGTACATAATGCTTTTAAGATATAAGAGAGGAAATATTTAACTCCTTTGATAATTATATGGTAATTTCATTCAGTGTAATTTATTTTTCAGTTAACATCTCACAGATGCAATAATAATTGTTTTATAATAAGCATTTAACATAGTGTGTAACTACAATTTTATTATATGTATATGTAAAAGTTCACAAAAAGAAATGTTTGCACGTAAAGCTACACATAACTTATTTCCAGAGCTCAGGAATTTCCATTACATTGAAACAGCAGTGCGGTAGAATCAGAGTCTGGTTAATAATGTGCTTTCCCTACTTTTAGCTTCTATACTTGAAATGGTAACCCACTGTCAGCACCCACTTTCCTATCCCATACTAAAAAAAAGGTCTTTGCACCTCATTATATACACTGCTATATGCTATATTATATAATAATATGATTAAACTTCCAAAAGTAGATTTAAAAATTAAAATCAGCAAAGAATCCTGTGGCACCTTATAGACTAACAGTTTTGCAGCATGAGCTTTCGTGGGTGAATACCCACTTCTTCGGATGCAAGCAGTGGGTATTCACCCACGAAAGCTGCTTGCATCCGAAGAAGTGGGTATTCACCCACGAAAGCTCATGCTGCAAAACTTCTGTTAGTCTATAAGGTGCCACAGGATTCTTTGCTGCTTCTACAGAACCAGACTAACACGGCTACCCCTCTGATACTTGACAAAAATTAAAATAAAATTAGATACAAATTGTTTATTAATTGTTAATATTATTGTACCATGCATGAGTCCTAATGAGATATGCGACTCTTTGTGCAATTTTGGTACAAATACATAGTAAGAAACAGTCCCTGTCCTAAAGAGCTTACATTCTAAATAGATAAGATGGACACAGGATGTGAAACTGACTCATAAAGAGATTATGGCCTATATTTTTTTAAGTAAATGGTGTTTTGGGGTGAGTCAATATTGGGATACCCAACCTGAGATACCTTGAAGGGGGGCTGATTTTCAGATGGTGCTAAGAACCTGCTCTCTGAAAATCATCCCCTGCTAAGACCTCTCAAATTGGTCATACAACATTACCAGTCACTTTTGAAAATTTAAGCCAGGTTGATTTACTCAAGGTCACCCAGAAAACTTGTGCAGATCTGGGAACAGATCTCCTAGTCCCAATCTACTTTAACCACAAGAGCTATCTGATTGCACTAGCCATAGGAGTATATGAATTAGAACGCTACTGTGGCATTTCTTAGATGGTTGAAAATACCCAGCTTTAGCTTCAGGATTCATAACACATCCAAGGCATGAACCATTTCAACTAATTCAAAGCCTGATGTAGTTTATTGCTATATTAGAGAACATGCTTAAGGGACTATTGTATGGCAGTGGGTATTAGCTGCATGCCGTTCTTTATAGCCCTGTTTGTGGTCCTCTCTTCTGGGTTGTCTGTTGGCTATTATTACATCTTTACAATGATACAGCAATTGCCTTGAGCACAAAATGAAAGCCTAGAACAAAAACAGAGACAGGGAGACATGCTGGGTGACAGCCTACTAAGGTAAGTGAGAACTTCAAATTTACACACATTTCACAATGGCTTTGAGAGGCACTGACTTACAAAGGAATATACTTCGGACTGGTCTACACACAGTTTTTGCACTGACTGAACTCTATTTGTTCAGAAACAGATTAAGGTAAATGGTTACAACCCTTACTATGGTTGCAGTGACAGAAAGGTATCAATTATCAGCATAGCTGATTTTAACAAAATGTATCCAAACAAGCTGTGCTGATATAAATATATTTATATCTGTATAACTGCATCCACATAAGGGCATTGTAATGATTTAACTCAATTGCTTTTTCTACCAAGCTAGTTGAATTGGTACAAAATCCAAGTGTAGTACCAGTTCTGGTTATTCATGGATTAGTTGTTTGTAACAATTGGTATTAGCTGCTTTGCTTATTAAATATAACAACCAGTGATGTTATTGTCTTTGTGGTAGTTTAGTGTCAATATCTATACCTAATGCTTGTACTATACTTTTATTTCCACTGTGCAATCTATAAAATTAGCTTTTCTAGTCATTCAGTCAGGCACACTTTACCACTTGATCACTGGTTCTGTGATGAACATGGGAAAGGAAATAGGCCATAATGGGAAATAGACTACATTTAAAATCAGACGTGCTTGCTTTAGGTACCACAGATGTTTGGTTTTTGGCCTGTAATAATCTCCACAATCCCTGCAATGCAGCTAAGGCTTTGTTCATTTAGAGGTTAAACATTATTGTTAATAGCTGCTGGAGTAGTTAGAAATTAATAATCTTTTAAAGCCATCTAAATGCTAAAATGTTTAACCTTTTGAAAGACTTCATATTTTTCTTGGCTTCAAGCAAGAGTGGGATGTACAAGGCATACTACATAAAACATTCATTTTATCTTGATTTTTATTGTACCTCTAGGCAGGCATATCTACTAAGTTTCATATTTTTCACTTATTAGCAGGTATTTAAATCTTAAAATGAAGTCTGCTCAGCATGACAGGAGTGTGAAAACACATTTACACTTGAGTAAAGGAAGTGATTAGATGCTTGTTACATGGCAATAAAAATTGTCACACTGACATGGTAAAAAATATAAAAGAAGAACTAAAAGACGGAGAAAACCCTTAGTTCTGTCTATAGTGATCTTAAATTAAATCACAAATTTATCACTGATAGCGACATAATTTGTCTTTCATTTAAAAATATCACTTTTAGTAAGAAAACCTGTTATGAGTGAAATATAACCATTGTGTCAAGGAGATATATATATGTGTATAGGGACAGAGGGAGTGTACATATTACGTTCACCATACTGTAATTTACAACAAAACATATATTCTGCTAACACAAAAATGTTTGGAAATGACTCAAATCCCTTTTAAAGGTCAAACTCCTAATATTTCAAACTGATGTAAATGTGGCTCAGAATAGTGTTCATCAAACCAGTGCCGCCTTAAAGTAATGTATGTCTTTCTTGTGCCAGTAGATGTCATGCAAAAAATATAGGCTGATGCAGCAATAATTCACAATCACAAAGCATCTGCTAATAGATGGATCATTAGATGCATGCCCTGTAGCTACTACATGAAAAATAATGTATTGCTTACTATATTTGTCAAAAAGAGAAAACTTCAGGAAGAAAACTTGTTTCAGTCTTACTTTTAGAAGGCACACAATGTGCCCAGGAAGGAACTGCAAAAACCTGTCTTTGAAGTCTGATTGTGCTGTAAGCCAGTTTGACACTGGACTGGAGAAGCTACATAAGAAGGATGGTGTGGTGCTTCTAAACAGAAAAGAAGTCTGAAAGGCTTTGAGTTGCTTAGGTATTTTTACCACCTGACCCACATCTTAAATTATGCCCTGTGTGTAGATTGACATCTTTGTAGAAAATACCTCCCTGAAAAGATGTTCTCATGGGGATGACAATCCTGCATTATGTACTGAATTGATGTCACACCTGAGAATACTTGGGGACAGTTCACGTAGTTGGGGAGTGTCCCAAGGTAGTTATTTATGTATTTAATGCCCATAATATGTCTTTGGGTTAATGGTGTCTAATTTATATTTCATTATGTAATATCTCAGTTCAACTACTCTTATTATTGTGGTATGCCCTAATATTGCTATATATCTGGTTGTGCTTCTGTTTATATTATAAAACCTTATATTCAGTGTTTTGAATTCTGAAACAAAAGTTCAGTCCATGAAGAAGCATGGCATTCAAAGAATCAGCCCAAAGAAGAACTGAGTTCCTTTAAACCAAAACTGATTTAAATTAGCTTTCAGGAATTTTTCCCTTCAGGAAGTCTGTGTAACGTCCAGCAGAAGTACGTGAGTGTTGTGGGGCAAAGAATATAACCTTGGATCATGTATTTTTTTACAAAAATATATTCATAGGAGAGTTTTAAAATAGCACCAAGGCACAATGCTATGAGATAGGGTGGAAGAGCAGCTTTACTACTGAATGTCTTCTGATTTTTACAACCTTACGTATGCATTATAGCTCCCACTAATCCCATCAAAGTTATTCAGATGCTTCAATGTTAAAATAAAATAATCATTTTTAGGAGGATGAGTAACAGTCTGTCATCTCTCAAACATGAATGTAGTATTCACATTAGTCCCTTCAAATTATGTTTATGAATAGTACCTGTTTGTTTACCAAAAACATATTTAAACTGTAAATGATTGGAAGTATATTATATGCCTGGAGTGAATCTCCTCCTTGTACTTTGGCTAAGTCTCTATAAATTAATCTTGGCTTTTAAGCTTAAAAAAAGAAACCCGAAGTATCAGAATTTTTTAAACCATTACCTTTAGGGGTTGTGTTTACAAGCTGCCTTTGCAATTCTCATTAGACATAATTCACAGGCACCAACAATATTATTTTGCACATTAAAGCAAAGTGCAGTCTAATATAGAGATGCTTTTAATCCATGAACTCAAAACAGGCTTATATTAGACATTACTTAACTACTCAGAGTTTCCCAATCAAGGAACAGGTATTTTATCAGTGAACCTATGGTGGCATACTTTAATTCAGTCCATTCTCAAACTACAGTTGTTAAACTCCATGCAGTATCTTTATGAATGTGGTTTTACCGCTTGGGCAATTAGGAGTTCAGAAAAAGGTCTCTTTTTTCATTTTGTGGCTGTAAGATGGTAATAATCAGACTCAACTGGCTCTTAAATTTATGTTTAGCAGATAGTGTGGGATATAGCATTAAAGATGAAGACATTAAGTCAGAATTACTGTGGAAATAGAAATAGATTCTGTAATATCTAAAAGGTCTTTGTTTAAAAGCCATTTTAGAACCTACTAGTGATTCGAAATCTAACTGCATGATGTGGACATTGTGTTCCATGGATCTGTATGGTGTAAACTAAGGAATAGTTCCACTACTGGGAAAGAACTGAGTGGAGGATAAATTCAAATTTCAGCTTCACTAAAACTTTGGTCTTTTGTGTTCCAGTGCTGGTCTTGCTGATTGTCACCATGAGACGGCGGAAAAAAGAGCCACTAATTTTTGATGAGGAGAGAGATATCAGGGAAAATATAGTCAGATATGATGATGAAGGCGGCGGAGAAGAAGACACGGAGGCTTTTGATATGGCTGCCTTGAGAAACCTCAACATCATCCGAGACACCAAGACCAGAAGGGATGTGACTCCCGAGATTCAGTTCTTGAGCCGACCAACTTTTAAAAGTATCCCAGATAATGTCATTTTTAGGGAATTTATCTGGGAGAGACTAAAAGAGGCTGATGTGGATCCCTGTGCTCCGCCATATGATTCCTTGCAGACATATGCCTTTGAGGGAAATGGCTCAGTGGCTGAGTCACTCAGCTCTTTAGATTCCATCAGTTCAAACTCTGATCAGAATTATGATTACCTCAGTGACTGGGGGCCTCGTTTTAAACGACTTGCGGATATGTACGGAACTGGACCTGACAGCTTCTACTCATAGCCTTGGAGCCTTTCTATGTAACTGAACTGAAGAAAAACAAAAACAAAAACTCAACATCTGGACTAAGGCAAGTTGTAAATATTTCTCCATTTTTAACCTTTTAGGTTTTTTTTTTTGCCTTGGTGAAGCATATTTTCATTAGACTTGTCCTAGGGACTGCACTGACCACACAGAACCTGAGCATTTGGTGGCATTTTTGATAAAATGAGATGCTCAGCCATATCCAAATAGATAGCAACCCTCCTATACCTGCAGAGGCAACTAACTTCTAAGAGTATGTTGTGCACCGTGACTTCAATGAGCCAATGATACCCTGTAGATGCCTTCACAGTACTGCCATGTCTAGATTGTTAACAGGGCTGGCTCCAGGGGTTTTGCCGCCCCAAGCAGCCAAAAAAAAAAAAAAGTCGCGATTCAGCAGGAGGTCCTTCGCTCTGAGCGGGAGTGAGGGACCCTCCGCCGAATTGCCGCCGAATACCTGAAAGTGCTGCCCCGCTCCGGAGTTGCCGTCCCAAGCACCTGCTTGATAAGCTGGTGCCTGGAGCCGGCCCTGATTGCAAAGTCTCTAATAAGGGATAAGTAGAAGAGGAAACAAACAAACACAATCTTCCATTCAAAACAATCTTACAATATATATTGTACTTTTCTGATACAAAATCTTTTGGCAAATTTTATTTACAGTGTTGCATGCAGCTTGCTTGCTCAAAAAAAACAAACAAACAAAAAACCAAACCCAGCAGAATATTTTTATTGGTGGCGATGAAAAGAGCTATTTAATCAGAAATCTCTGTAAATACCTAGGGTTATCAAAACAAACAAAAATAATTGCAAACCATGCTAAGAAAACCTGCAATGTTTGTCATCAACTTATTGAATTAATTTACAATCCAGATAAAATAAAAAACATGGAAATGGATTCTTAAATTTGAAAACGGTCTTGTGATGCCTGTGTAGGTATGCGAAGAGTTGCTGTCTATTTGTTATTTTTTATTATCTCTTCTGATTTGTACAGGAGAATTTATCTTTTTTTTTAATTTGTCATATAGAGTTATATTTATTTTGGAGCTCCAGTCTCTGCTAAATTCAGGTCCATTTTATTGCCTCGTGGTATTAGACTCGTCAGAACATGCTGATTTTTCTCCAGTCTCAGATACATGAAGGAAATGAAGCATGGAAATGGAGAAATTACAGTAAAGCAATCGAGCCCGCCATTCATCTCTCAGAAAGGAGCACAGCTACAAGGACACACAGTCATTCTTCTGAGCTATTACCATGTCTGAGGCATTTGAATAAAATATTTGTACACTGCATTTTCGAAAGAAGCCTCAGAGGTAGTTGGGAGTGTCTTTAGTGCGAGATTTAGTTTTCAAGGTCACATGTCCTATGCGCTTGGAAGACTTTAAAGACCATGCTTTTTTCTCCCCTTCTCTTTTGCTGTTAATGAATCACAGTAAAAGACTGTTAAAATTTTCTTTCATATGTTAAGCAATGTAATGCTATAAACTCCAGAATCCATCTTTTGATCCTGACTCACATAAGTATTTTCCCCAGAGGAATTAACTTCACAACACATACTTTCTACACTGATTCAGGAGTGCCAAAATAGAAGGACAATTGCAGTAGGTTAAAATATTGTACAATTTTGAAGTAGGGTTTCTTAGAATAAGACTTTTTTTTTATAATTCTGACAATATTTATACTTCATCTTTCATGATTTATTATTAGAAAATAAGGCATATATTCAAGTAACAATAATGTTTTCTTTTAATATTCTTTCCATTTTTTTTCTTTTTGAAACATATGTAGATGAGTTCCTAAATAAGGCCCTGATCTTACAAACATTATTCATGTGTTAAATTCCAATGACTTGACTTCGCTAGGACTTCAGAAGCATGCATAAGTGTTGAAGGGTTAGGGCCTAAGTATGAAGCAAGTAGTCACTCCATAGTGGATGAGGTTCACCCTGAAAGTGCTTCTTTCTGAAAAGAGGACCCTTAAAGTGGAATTCTAATGTATGGATTGCACATGGGGGTGGGGGAAAATACCCTCAAGGTTTTGTAATTCTTGCAATCCAGCATTATCAATTAACTATGTGAAAGTGGCCTTGAGCCTCATTAAAAACGTAATTTTGATCATCTGCAACACAGTTATTTAATTTGGATAACATTTGTGTAGACAATCATTGCTTCATGATTCAGTAGATTTGCTTATAGTTGTATTAAATCTATATATATAGATATATATATATAGATAGATAGATGACTGATTTTGTAATGGAACTGAAAGATAATTACCCATGACTTTTAGTCACATATGTAAGATTTTCAATAAAAGAAAGTGAAAAAAGTATGAAGCGTATGCAATTCAATAAAAGTAAGGCATTATGTTGGTGTTAAATGAACAAGGTGATGGGAGAACAATTTTATAATAATCTCCTTGTTGGTGAGAAGATAAAATAATTCATGCATTTGGACTATGAAGTCAAAAGTGCTGATTTTAGCACATATCACTCAAAGGAGATTTCAGTGTTATTTAAGTAAACAGCACAACTGTCTTGCTTTTTTCCTGTTTTATATTTATAAAAACAAAGTATATCCCTTTCTCATAAAAATGTGTCAGCTTACAATAGCCTTGCATTTGCTATTGGAAGAAATCTGTTCCACTTTATTTAATGCATTGAAAATTCTTGCATGTATTCATTTTCCATTACACAATTTGAAGATGGTCCTGAAACTCTGTTGTTACACTACAAACATTTGTCTCCTGGGTATAAAAATTATTACATTTAAAAAGTCTCTAATATTTGATGAGAGAGGTAACTATAGTACAT
This sequence comes from Mauremys mutica, assembly GCF_020497125.1. Classification (NCBI taxonomy): domain Eukaryota; kingdom Metazoa; phylum Chordata; order Testudines; family Geoemydidae; genus Mauremys; species Mauremys mutica. The sequence continues at coordinate 96,044,790 of NC_059073.1, forward strand.
ATAATGCAATTTTAAAAGGATTCTTCAGAGTATCAAATGATGGTGTTTCAGAGTTTTTCATTGGATTAAAATTCTTTATTTTAGGGGGGGTTGTTGTTGTTGTTCTTATGGGGTCTGATGTTGAACACCTTATAAAAGACTAAGTGGCTGACTAAATATAAGATCATAAGAATGGCTAAAATGGATCAGACCAATGGTCCATCTAGCTCATTGTCTTCTGACAGTGACAGAAGCCAAATGCTGATGTGGGAATGAATAGAAGAGGGCAATTTCGAGTGACCCATCCCCTGATATCCAGTCTCAGCTTCTAGCAGTTGGAAGTTTAGGGCATCCGGAACATGGAGTTTCATCCCTAACCATCTTAGCCAATAGCCATTGATGGATCTATCCTCCATAAACTTATCTAATTTTTTTTAACCCAGTTATACTTCTGGCCTTCATGACATCCCAGATTGACTTGTGTGAAGAAATACTTCTTTTTGTTTGTTTTAAACCTGCTGCCTATTAATTTCAATGGCCCCTGGTTCTTGTTTTATGTGAAGGGCTAAATAACATTTCCGTATTCATTTTCTCCTCACCATTCATGATTTTATAAACCTCTATTGTGTCCCCTGCTTAATCATCTCTTTTCTAAGCTTAACAGTCCCAGTCTTTTTAGTCTCTCCTCATACCAAAAGCTGTTCGATAATCCTATTCATGTTTGTTTCCCCTCTGTACTTTTCCAGTTCTAAATGGTGAAAGTAAAGGGTATTACTTCTTTTTGTGTGTCCCACAAGGACAATGGAACATTCCTAAAGAGCTCCTTTGAACAGACTTTCCTTCACAATTTTTTACAAAATTTTCATGAAAATTTTGAAAATTTCTAACTAGCTCTTGTAGTTAAAGAGAGTTCACTGAAGTCCTCATTTGGCAGAATATCAACCAACCAGCCACCCATAATTAAAATTTAACTCCTTCCTGTTCCCACCAAGTCACAACTGAGTTGTATGGTGGGTATGCCTAGCTGAAATTCCCTGAGGCCTCTACAATATTTTACCACAGGGATCGGCAACCTTTGGCACGTGGCCACTCCAGGCCAATGGGGGTGGTGGGAAGCGAACCGCAGCCAGTGGGGGCCACAATTAGCCAAACCTGTGGACGTGGCAGGTAAACAAACTGGCCTGGCCTGCCATGGTGCTTACCCTGGCATGCCACATGCCAAAGATTGCCAATCCCTGGTCTAGCAGGATTACTGACAAAGTCTGCGTAAAGCTGTCACACTCAGGTGAGATTATGGACCAGGATATTCACTCTGCTATGAACATGTACATCCACTGTAATCAGTGGATTTACTCTGGTGTAAAACTGATATAATGGAGTGAGTAATCTGACCCTATATTTCTTATTACCAGAGGAATAAGGTCAGTATCTACACAGCACTAATATTCAAGATAGATTTCAGTCCTTCTTGAAATAAATGATCCTGTTAGATGGATTGATGTGATCACTCCAGTACTCTTACCAGGTGTCATGACATCAGCTGTGACAAAAACAGATTATTCAGGATCAAAGATATTATTGCTTCTGTTGTGTTTGTTCTTTTTCACTGTCTGAGACTTTTTTCTTTACAGATTTCTCTCTTGAATCAATGTTTCCCTTCTAAATTACTTTTCTTTATTGATTTTCTGTGTATGCACACTTGTCAATATCAAAACGTTTTTCATCCTCTTTTCTTGTACAGATTCTGGGTGAAGCCATGTTGTTCAATATAAAATACCAATCACTTATGTTTCCAAAGTACCCACCACTGGATGACACAAAGTCAAGTGGTATTTTCTGACCTGGTCATCATGAAAAGCAAATACACTCTAAACCACATAGTTGCACTTGTAAGAATATTGCAGAGCTGAAATGGGAACACACAATGCTGTTGACTGTGGTTTCCAGCAAATCTGTTATCAAATTCATGGTTGTAGCTGATCACATGGCTGATTTTTTGTACAGAGCACTTCTCCCATGTTAAAAATCTGTGCATAGTTATACTGATCTGAGGAATGCTAATCAGCTTCACATTCACATCAGCACAGATAGGTATCATTTATGTGTGATCCTTATTTCAGCTAATTGTAATATAGCACTTTCTCATCCATCAAGCTCAAAATGCTTTGCAAAGGAGTGAAACGTCATTATCCCAATTTTACAGATGAGGAAAGTCAATGACAAAGCCAGGAATAGAATGCTGAGTCCCAGTTCAGAGCCCTGGCCATGACATCACATCCCCTCCCACATTGTCCATCTCAGTGCATAGATCAGTCTTGCATATAAACAAATGTCTAACTCAGATTCATCACAAGTGCAGCAGGTAACATTCAGCACTGTTCACAAAAATGGTTTTAAGGATGACTAATTGTCCTTGTGTTCTCTGAGATACAAGAGTCAGAGACCAAAACCGGAGTCTGCCTTATCCAGAATATCCTCTAATCAATTCACTGTCTGAGACAAGCTTACCAACCAGTGTGTGTAGTAAAGCATGCTGGCTAGGCAAAAATGTCATATTTTAAATTATGTTTTGGCTTGCTAGGGGATCATTATCTACCAGATGAGTGGGATACTTGAAAATACCTGAGAGGTGTTACATAAAATCTGCGAACTCTTAGATCATATTGTTACTGTCAGAAAACAACTGGACATGTATTGCCTGAAGAAATCAACTTACCTAATTATTATGATGATTCTGCAACAAAAGAAAGAGATGTGGCAATCACAAGAAAGAACAAAGATTGTAAACATAGATATTGCTCTCTATAAACTCTCAAATCAGTGGAATATTTGCTGTCAAATAAAATATATTGAAAATATTTCTTAATCTATGTATACAGATTGTTCTAAAGAACCGGAAGCCAATGGAATGTGCAATTAAATGTGCATTTAACCATCCCATACACTTTTCTTTTATGTAAAAGGACCCAGCATCAGTGTGTACCGCAAAGAATCAGTTCAAAGAATCTTCCCTAAAACCTTAGGCCATCCCTATGCTTAATGGTGTGATAGCAGTGAAGAACAATCACCAACACATGTAAATGATTACATCTCAGGCCCACCTCAGAAATGCTAAGATTGGCTTTAACAGGAAAATCAGCTATGTTTTTAATATTTTTGACACAAATGAAATTCGGGAAGTGTTGGAAATATTTGCAGAACTCCTTTTCCCAGGAGATTTATAGTCCATTTGTGTTGTTGCATACTTGCTGTAGTCTCAAACTAAGAACACAGAGTAGTTCACTTTACCCACCATGATTGTGAAGTTCCTCTGAGATGGAATGATTTAGCTATTTTACTTTACACCCAGCAACACGCCACAGTTTAAGTTACAAGAGAATTATAAGCAGGAAGAAGCAACTGGGATTTGGTTTGAACCCTGTCACTCTTCCAGAAACCACAATGCTAATTGCCTAACAGATCCTAGCTCTCCTTAGTTACAAGACTGAACAGCTTGTAAGTTGCTGGACCCCTCACTCCTCCCAATTATAAGGGATGAGGGAAAGAGAAGAACCAACCCAACCCCCACTTCTCCTCTACTGGTTCCCAGGGAAAGATCATGAGTCAGCATAGCTCCTCCAGCTACTTTTCTGCCTCATAAACATTAGTGAACTTATTCTTCCAATATCTCTAGGAGGGAGGTAAGTTTTAACACTATTTTATGGATGGGGACGGGAGGCACTGAGTAACTAAAGTGGCACGCTGATTCTGTGGCAGATCCTAAATTTAAATTCCCAGTACTAGTCTTGTTCCATAACCACAAGAACCATCCTTCCTCTTCTGGAAGTAAGAGGAAAGGCACCTCCCTCTCTCATCTCAGGGGCTGGGGAGAAAGACCTGTATACAAAGGAGCATCAGATGACAAGGTGTTATAGTGACCATTGATAAGGTTAAACTGTCATTAACATCACCATTCTTATGGTACTCTAGGGCTAATACTGCACCTTCAGAACAGTGTCATTTCTACTAGTTTTATTAATAATGTTTAGGTATTTAGCAAAACTAAACCTTAGGATTTTTTGAGGTTCATTACCTTTAACATGGTTTCTTCACTAGCATTTATAGCATTCACTTTAGCTATGTGCAGAAAGAGAAAAAAAGATATAAAATTAAACTGAACCAGCACATGTGCAAAATGTCCTATGTACACTGACATTTATTGCCTTCCTCTAATTACTCCTTTGCCTCAGTACTCCTCTTTTCGTCTTATTGAGACTAACTACTCATCAGTTAGGCATAAGTGTGATATCAAACTAGACATTCAAGCCACATAGACCGTTCGAGTCTGACAAGATTGGGCAGTGTGAATTTTTAAGTCTTTTTATTTCCTTAGTGATTAAAAAAATCCTACTACATGAAAAATAATATCACATTGATGAGGTGGTGGTAGGAAGAAAGAAGTGTCCATTAAGACACAAAAGATGAAGGGTAAAATCACCCTCACTGAAGGATAGTAAAGGGAGAGTGATAAAATGACCATTGAAAGTGGCAAGAGAAAGGATAGTTGGTCAGGTTTGATGGTCTCTCCTTTCTATCATCTCTTTATTCTCCTTCCTTTGTTAGGAGTCACTTTTCTTTGTCCTGCCATCAACCAAGCATCATCCACATATTTTATGGTACTACACCTATCTTACTAGAATGTTTTTAATGGCATAATCTAGTTGCTTTCAACAGAGTACACTTAACCTTGCTGTTACAGACAATACACTTGCTCTCATAGGTCATTTCTGAAGATTGATATCTCTGCACACACTAAATATGAATAGTGTTGCAAGAGGTTTATATTTTTGCATGATGTACAATACTGACTGGGAAAATAGCAGTTCAGTGTTTTCTAAAATCCAGAAAATGTGCTTTGTGATGCTGTAAGAGATCTTCATGTAGGGCCAGATTCTGATGTCCTTACTCGCACTGAGTAAACCACAGGCAATTCCATTTACTTCAGTGGGACTACCAGTGGGGTAAGGTACTATTCAAGTGTTATACAAGCTGCCCCCTTCTGTATGTGTGTGTGTGTGGGGGGGTAACTTTGTCATTTTTGTTCTAATAAATTAAATGAAATAAATAAAAAGGGGTGAAGAGGGGAGGACAGAGACATGAAACCAAAAAGTTTTGCCTTGGTGCTTTCATTGCTTCAAAAATGATCCAGTTGCAAAAGGGAGTAGTGTTGCAGGAGTAAAATTCCCCAATGGAAAATGAAATTGCCCTACAGAGTAAAAACTTCCAGTCTTAATAATGGATAATAATAGGAATGATACCAGATAGGAAGCTTCATGGGAAATACGAAATTCCCAAAAGCAACAAGTTCTTGCCAATGGATATTTACCCACACTGAGCCTTATCTATGAATGAAGTGCTCAGAAGAAATGCATTTTGTTCATGCTGTTAGTATGTTTAGTAGGGAATTGCTCCACGTCTTTTGATGTTTTTGGTTTTTTTCCCCCTTCAATTCCTAGCAGTGTTTGAATGTAACATACAGCAAACACCCACAGGGATGAAAAGGTGTCCTTCCTCTGATGCATCCAAGGACATTGCAAGGATTCATGCCATGTATGAGGTTAAAAATTGCTTCCTCTCATGTGAACTAAATAGGCTAGTGGAAAGATGTGTGTTTCTGTGTTCTTTTTGTCCAATTCCTCTTGGCCCCCAAGACACAATATGATTGAGGTTTTTGTTAGATAGCATTTTTCGTCTTTGGGTACTTATTCATTTATTCTCCCTTGCAGTGAATGTGTAGAGGGTGAATGTAGAATAAGCAGGCAACACAGTTGAAGCTTGGAAATAAGAAAGGGGATTTAATATTTTCTTCCTCTTCACTATTGGATGATGCTGGCAAACTGGTTGGAAGGAAATGAAATGCTCATATTTCCAGTAGGGACAATTATCCTACAACAATACAAAAATATAATAATAAAAATTAATAATGGTGAATAATTAATAATAAAAATAGATGAATAAACCATAATCCAATTCTTATAACACGGCAAAACCCAATACCAATGATAAGAACCAAATATCAACACCAATAACTGGAAGCCAAAGTTTAACCTAGACGTGCTGGTCCAGATGCTGCATCACTTGTAAGAAGTGACTTATATTCAAATAGCCAGGGCCAGCTCCAGGGGTTTTGCTGCCCCAAGTAGCCAAAAAAAAAAAAAAACCACGATCGCAATCTGCGGCAATTCAGCGGGAGGTCCTTCGCTCCGAGCAGGAGTGAGGGACCCTCCAGAGAATTGCCGCCAAATAGCTGGACGTGCCACCCCTCTCCGGAGTGGCTGCCCCAAGGACCTGGTTGCTAAGCTGGTGCCTGGAGCTGGCCCTGGCCCTGCAAATAGCTAGCAGCAGACCTGGTGATGAATCAAAACTCAAAGTGCTGCAATGCCATGGAAAGATCCTGAGATAGGCAGCAGCCTTAGGATTTCCATTTTCCTTGAGGGTGGAAAATAGTTTCATATGGAGTTGGAGATAAGGGGTTGAATTCAATGGCAACTGTGCACATCTACATTTAAGGGCAAAATCTGACCCTACGAGCATTGCTGCAATTGGATGATTAGTTGAACAGCATTGTAAAGAACCCCTGTAGGCTGGAAGAGGAATTGTATTGTAGTAGTGAGTGATGCTATGGTGGAAAAAGTCATCAGCCTCACAATGAAAGGGGGATGATTCACTGTGCTGTGAGGATGGATTAGAAGGACAGGGAGAAATAAATTGTCATGGACATTTTAGAAAACAGTAATAAAATGTAACAGGTAAGAAATATTTAATATAGTGCATGAATAAAGGTCATTAGGCCCACCAAGGTTCACAACATGACAACATGATTGTGTCCTCTGCTGGTGTATATTGGGAAGCATTGAGTTCAGTCAAGCTACACAGGTTTACAGCAACTGAAGACCTGCCGCAACATTTTACAGGTAAAGGTAACAACTGTAGTAGGACTACTATTTCTGTATGCACATAAATACATATCTGTAGTTATTCTTTGTTGAGACAATGTGTGGCTGTGTCTAAATCTTGTCAATTCTTCCTGTATATCATCTGTAAGGTAAGGCCTTTCCTCCATCCACACAGCTAAAACTCTTGTCCACGCTTTTATCATCTCATGTCTCAGTTACTGCAACATCTTTTTCTCTGGCCTTGACAAATGCATTCTTGCCCTGCTCATACTCATTCAGAATGCTGCTGAAAAGGTCATTTCCCTAGCTCACCGCTTTGACTATGTCACCTTTCATTTTGCAACCCTCCCTTGGTTCCCCCTTCTCTATTGCATCAAACATAAGCTGCTTGGCTTCACTTTGAAGGCCCTTCACAACTTATCCCCATCTGTCTGTATCCACCTGTTGTCCCTATTTTATATGCTCATTGGAGCATGGAACATCTTTTTATTTTTGTGTTTGTACAGTGCCTAGTACAATAGAGTCCCGATCCTCGGTAAACAGCAATTAATAAAATGGTCAAGTGGCAAGGCCCCTGGGCTTGGAGTCAAAAAACCTGAACTCTGTTCCCAGCCCTACCATTCACCTGCTGCAGGATCTTGGGCATGTCTCCTCCTGTGTGTCTTCCATATTCAAATCTACAGATAGAGTTCTGTATACGAGTTAGTGTTCTAATTCTAGTTACAACACCTCAAATGCTATGGCTTTGTACCCCCAAATAAACAATGTTTGTCAAGTTTTTAACTGAAACCACTGGACATAATAATGGGTAAAATTCAGCCCTAGTATAAGGCTGGAGTAAGCAGTTTCAGGGTCAAATTCAGCAACAGTATAATTTAGATGTTGGGTATAGGGCAGCAAATGTGTGTAAGTGGCAAAGGTGCATAGCTTGAACTGAGCTGGTATTTAGGCTGTGTTCAAAATGAATGCAACTTACATGCCAAGGGATCTAACGGGAAAAACAAGTAACAGGAGCAAGGAGGTGCTTTAGCGATTTCAGAAGTTCCTGCAAAAAAATTCCCCCTCTGCCTTGATATACCCATGTCCCATACACTTTCAGAGGGGAAAGGTGGGAGGCTGGGATAGCTACTCATTTGTTTTCCTTTCAAGTGCTTTTTCAAGTCCCTAATCAAGAAATCAACACCACTGGGCCCCCAGAAGTATACAGGCCAATGTCTGCTGCTAGCCTGTCTGCTCAGCCGAGTTGGATACAATGCTATGCCCCAAGTCTTTCATGTCCCTGCCCCAGGCTGCAGTGTTTTGATCTTTGGCCTACATTTTATGTTTAAACAATAAAAAAACAGGTCCTCTATCCACACTAGCTACAACTCCTAGGGGCTTTATCCCTTGCCTCTCAATGTTGAAAGAAGGTGAAGCCAGCTCAGACCCCTGCTTCAAGTCTTACTTTACTTTACTTGACTAGACTAGACTAGACTAGACTAGGCTAGCCCCCTCCCGCAGATCTCCCTTCAGCTGAGCTCTCTCAGCCCTTTATAGGGATCAATCTAATCCTTTCCCAGCTGGGTCTGATAATTGAACAGAGCTGATTGGCCCTAGCCCCCTTGATACAGGCAGTTTTAAAAAAGAGTTTATACTTTGTTCCTGAAAAAAAGAAACAAGTTGAGTATGAATAAACAAAGCCCAATATTCAATTGGTGATCTAAACCAGTGAATGCAGACATATCTTCCTGTATGACCGGGGGAAGGGTTTGAGTGTATCCTCCTCTGCCTTTTTTGGGGGTGGGGGTGGTAATATCTGATACTTGTTCTAAGTCATTCCAAAACCAAAATATTTGCTCTTCAGAAGTATTTTTTGTAAACCCCGGGTTGAATTAATCTCAGAGGCGAATAAATTAAAGATTCAGGGAGGGAGCAACTGCATCAGAGGAAAATAATTTAATCCTTCCTGCAGTTCAGTCATATAAATCAGCAATTCCCCAAAATTTGGAAGCTGAACCCCTCCAGAAAAAGAAACTCTATTGTACCTGGGGCCCACAAGTCATGTTAGCAAGCAGCATGAGGGAAACTTATATGGCTGCTGTTGTATGCTCCCACACCGGGTACTTCTTCATGCCTCACCCCTAGAGAAAACATGACCCATGCTTTGGGAAACACCGTTTTAATGGTTATAATTCTAAGGAAAACAGTTCAGTCGGCTAAAACATCTTGGGTAAGTTCACATAATGATAAGTTATAAAAACAGTTCTGCTTTCTTATTTCTGTTTTCTGATTTGACAACATATGTAACTGGCCAATACAGCAAATGTTTCAAATTGTGAATTTTACAGTCAGATATACAATTTGAGGGAAATTTCCTAGGTAAAACATGGCTTTTCATGAGGATTCATGCTGGTGAAGCTCAACACTCAAATATTGGTTGAAATAGAACTCAAAAGTATTGGAAATAAAATTATTTTCAAATCAAAATGACTTGTTGCATCGCACTCGAGCAGGAACAGAGCCCAAGCAGAGAGAGAGAGAGAGACAGCGTGTGTGTGTATGCATATGCTTCTTTATTCATTTCCCAGCATGCTCTTATATACAAGATGGTGGCTAATTGATTAATCAAATCAACACAGCTGCAGCTGTAACCCATAGGGTAATTATCCTACACACCTGTATCCTATTTACAATTAGCTGGCCAATGAGAACAAGCCCAAGGCCAGTCCTTCACACACAACTCCCAGCATAATCAGCTCAGTATCTCACATTCTAATCCCACAATGACTGTCCATAAAGACATGCTTTCTATTATGAGCTCTGCTCTATAGAAGATTATATCCAAACAAAATGCAAGAGGAATTGAGGTTAGGACACAGCCCTGCTCTTTCGCAAAGTCCAGTAGGATTTTTAGTAACCACAAGGGGACAAGGTCTTGGTTTTATATCTCATCCAGCAGAACACACCCTTAGTAGTTCAATACCATTATTTAATAGTGTGCTGGGGCAATTGTTCAGTACTGACTCAGAAGGCAGAATGCCACCAACCACTAAATAGCCAATAGCTCTGGGGAGTATCACTGACACTCCCTAGAGCGCTTCCAACGAAATATTGACTAAGTCTAACTTTGCTTACTCTATTAAATGTGGCAAGATTCTCAGTCTGAGGAGATCTGACTGTAGAAGAAAGGGAGGTCGTATGCAATCTTCACCTTTTCATGTTATGTTATTATAGTGAAACAAATCATATCAGCCTTTTATCCTGTATGTCTAAGGCATTGCATGAGTTTTCAGCTGCACAATTCCCTCTGAAGCCACATAACCTAAAATTCTTTTGAAGACTCTCCCTTGATCTTACTTGGGGATCTTTGGTAGCTTACATAGAAAACTTTTATGATTTCTAATTATTTTTCAGTTGCCCTCCTTCCCTTCTCCAGCTGCTGCAGGAGGAGACATATGGTAGGTCAAATACTACGTCTTCCCTCTTTCTTATTTGCAGTTTTTATAAATCTAGTCACTTTGACATACAACATGAGCCAAATTTTAACATCAAACATCTTTCTGGTTTAGAAGAAGAATGATCTGGCTAGGTTTAGAAGTGTACAGTATACGATTATCTCTCATCAACCATCCCATGTAATGTTGTGGGTTATTTTTGTTTTTTGCTGTAGTTTGTAAATGAGTGCTTTTATTTTTGCTGACTTTCACATTCCAAGACACAAAGCGAATTAAGTACTTTTATACATATCTTAGGAGTCAGAGTGACATGTTCATTTACAGCCAACAGGCAGAACTGTGAGTCATGTACAGGGTGACATGATGTTAGAATATGAGGCTACAACCCTCACCAGCCCAGAAACAGGATGTCTTGTTTACATCTGTCTGTATTCATCAGAGAGCTGTTAACTGGGAAGTATTAAATGTAGTGCACTTTAGAAAATGTAAAACGGAGCACAGGAGACTGAGAGTATAAATTGTATTCTACAGGCAAATAAATCTAACCTTCTCCCAGCTCTCAAATAGGTATAAATACACAGTGTAATGTGAGAAGACAATTTAGAGGTCAATCACTGTGGTAGTCCATCAGTATTTTATAGGGTTGCCACCTTGGTGGCTTGAAAATAAATAGCTAGTCACATGATCTCTTAGACTTCCTTTGTTCTTGCACACCTTCACCCTCTCTTCATTCCACTTTGCTTTTCCCCTAATAAATTGATTTTATTGTACATACGCTCAGTTTTATAAAGGTTAAGATTTACCAGGCGCATTTGCTAACACAGAAACAAAATCCTTGGGCTGCAGAATTAGATTGCAGTCCTGGGCCCTTTAATCAGTGCGTCTGGAAGTGCTGCATTCTCTTAGGGTTGTTTAGAACCAAATTCTTCACAGATTTGCACATGTGGGTTGTATTTGGTATAACTCTGGAGAGAGTTTGGCCCTGGAAGATTGAGACAAGATTTTTAAGAAATACATCCCAATCTACTCTTGTCTTTCTTCCTATCTTTGTATCCTAAAGGCTTTCAAAAATATATCTGCTTTGTAGAAGAAATGATTAACAGTCTAACAGGAGGTTATGGCTCAGCAGATCAATAATTACCTAAGAACACTTCCCTTGTAAAATAACATGTTCATTTGAATGTGGGCACTGGTCAATAGTCTCTGAACTGCATTATCTTCTGGGGGTTATTGTGTGCTCTGTGTGAAATGTTTATTGTAGGAGTCCAGTTCATAGAGGACAAGTGTCCACATTACAACTTGACCATGAAACTTGCACCCTTTTTGGCAGTTTCAGCATAGAGGGAGAGAACTGAATTGATACAGAGACTAAACTATCTTCTCACCCCTAGAACTGTTCCCTCCAGCTCATTTTTGAGTCATGTTGGTGGAGAGAAATTGGTGGGTACTAGCCCCTGCTCAGCAAGAGCAACATAAGACTTCAGATGCTAAAGGATGGTAAATTCAACATCTTTCATGAGCAATGCAAAAACAAGTGAAGTAAAACAGCTGAGTAGGCTAAGACAACTCACGCTAAGTTATGGTCACTTATAAAAGCTCTTCTGATATTTAATCAGCCATCATGCTTAACTTTCAAAACTTCCAGCAATTATGTTCTGAGGCAGGCCTCAAGTCATCACTAGCATTTATGCCAAGGACCCATTTCACTTTTAAAAAACAATACAATATGTAACTCCTTTGGAGTTTAGAGAGCATGGCCCCTTTAAATCTTTTTCCCAGGGTGGAGGGGAAGAGTAAGAAAAAGGAGGGAAACTCCAGGGGGGCAGCACAGGAGCTCCAGGGAGAGAGGGAGGCAGGGAGCAGGCCCTGGAACAGTGAAGCAGGGAGAATCTGCCTGTGGCCTGAGCAGGACAGGCCCGATCGGGGACAGCCCAGGACAGGAGCCAGGAGGAGCCCTGTGCCAGGGGGGAATCGCCCGAGAAGGACAGGCCGGAGCTGGACCCAGTATCACGGCTGCCCAGAGCTGCGTGGGGCTGTGAGTACTGGGGCTTGTGACTCTGCACTGGGAACAAGGAGGGAGGTTGTAGCTAGTTAAGTGGGGAGGTGGTCGCTCTGTGGGGCTTTGCAGAAAGCGGCAGAAGAGGGCACCAGAGGGTTTTGCTGGGGGAAAGTTCACTGGCACCGAAGACGACCAGGAGCACCCAAGACTCACCACTGGACTGGAACTTTGCTCAGGACTCCTGAACACTGTGTGCAGACACATTGCTCAGTCAGACTGTGCTACCACTGGGCCTGTGGGGCCTTGGCATGGATGCAGCCCTGTTTTACTGCTCCCCTTATATTTCCCCTGGTTGTATTTCTCCTCTCATCCCTCTGTAAATAAATATCCCCCTTTGTTATATCCATTGTACGTTCCTGTGGGTGGGTGGGTGGGTGTTCACTCTGGGGGGTTTGGAACAGGTGCCCCTGGGGTGGAAGGGATTTCTCCTGCTGCATTCCTGCGCGCGCCTTCTCTTGGCCAGAGCTGCCTGCTGAGCAGACTCCATCTTGGCCACGAGGGCACTAAAGTTACAAATATTATTACAGTTGGCTAAAATTCCAGCATTCTCTGGTTTTTATAGCTTTGTACTTCAACTTACAAAAACTACAGCTGTTCAGGGTGTATTCAGCTGTGAGTGTACATTAATATAAACTTTGTTGATCAGCTTACCAACCAAACAACAGAGATGTCAAGTACTGCCAAGGCTGCTGAGTTTATTTTGTAGATGTTGAAACCCACAAATAAGTTGACTGATCTGTGCAAAGACACCAAATCAATGTTAGAACAGGAGATGGAACTTGGATTCTCTGACTCCCATTTTTGTGCTTTAGACACTAGACAATACTTTATTGCTCATATTCTGATAATATATAAACATATTGATAATATCTGTGGATCTGTAGGGTGTAGAGACTTTAAATCTTTGGGGGCCTAATTCCAGTCTTACTTACCCTTGTCATTCTGAAGTGTATAGTGAGTAACTCCGCTGAAGTTAATGGAGTTAAACTGATATAAATATTGTCTAGGATCAGAATCAGGCCCTTGTATTCTATTTTGTTGCCCAGGGAAATTCATTTGCACAGCCATGAAACGTGTGAAATTGCAAAAGTTAGGACATAAAAGAATAATATTATGGCTGTTATAGTTAGTTGAGGGCTGCATATAACCGTATCTGCCAAGTCCCTGGCTTTTGGCCAGAGATGCTGGCTTTTTCCTCTGTCTTTACACACACTTTGGCTCACCTCTCACTACCTCCAGCTTTCCTGGCTGGCTGTCAGAAACTTTTTTTTGTTATTGTTCACTTTCTGCCTGCCACTGAAGGCCACACTCCCTGCAGCTGATAGGCAAGAAATAGGTCATCCTGGCAGTATCTTCCTTTTCACAGCTCTGCACGGGGCTCACTACTTCTCAGCTATACTTGCTCCTGCTCCATAGCTCATTGTGGAATTGGAGGTGTTGAAGAGAAATGAGGAGACAGAGCTCCTTTTGTATATGATATCATGCGGCAGTGACGGGCACAACTCCAACCCCTCCTCTTCTTCCGGTGCTCCAGAAGGACAGGCAAGCAGCAGTGAAAGCAAGGGCAGAGGATCTATGGGGGTAGGAAAAATTGATAGACTGAGAGTAAGGAAAGAGGAAACGTGACTCTGGCTGTTGATTTGGATCTGGGTGTTGAGTTGGATCTGGGCGTTGAGTTGGAGAGGAGATTTGTATAGTTGGGATCCATTAGAATTTTATTGCAATTTTTGTATTGTTTTTTCCCCAAGGCTTTTTGGTGTGCCAGTATAGGCAGGTCTGGACCACCTGTACAGAAGCCCTTGATTGATTTTTGGGGGTTTTGTTTTTATTTTTCCAGTATCTTTTCCTGATATATTCTGATATGGATGGTAGTCAGGGAATTTTTTCTACCTTTAATTGCTTTTTTTAAAAAATATTTTTGACTTTGAGCAAGTGTTCATTAATTTGTACATAATAGTTTTTTTTACCAAAAATAATTTATTGTGAGTAAAGTCATTCATCTAAGGAAAGGAGAAAAGCTAATGCCTTGGAATATTAAAATTATTTCTCTGACAGATGAATCATGCTATATTTTAAAACCATAATGTAATAGTTTCCCTTCATCAGGGAAATGCTAATATAAGTATGATAATTAAGATCATATTACTGTACATTTATATTGAGCTTTTTTTCTGAGGATTTCAAAGCACTTTGCAAGTTTCCCCTAACCCAGTCAGGTAGGTATTAGTGCCTTATTACCCCACTAGAGACTGGGCAATGTTAAATGTTTAAATGACTTGCCAAAGACCACACAGCAATTCATTTGCAGAACCATAAATTAGAACCCAAGATTCCATGCTCCTTGTCCCCTCTTTCCTGCCAAGCATCTTTCTTGTAGACAAATATTCTACTGCTTAGTGTTGATGTGAAATAAGAGGAAATGGAGTCTGCCTTCTATGGTTTTATTAGGGCTTGTCTACATGCTGGCATAATGCACTCAATAGGGGTATGATTTCTAAAGTGCACTAATATGCTGCCTATTAATTGGGTGGTACAGACCTTGCTGGTGTGCATTAAAGGTTCCACAGTATGCTTTAACATAGTACTTTTTCAAAGAGTAATATGTTAAAGCCCAGTAGGGAGCCTTTAGTGCATGCCAGCGGCGTCTACATGAACCAATTAATGCTCAGGATGTTAGTCTGCTTTAGAAATCACACCCACCCACAGGTCAGATTACCCCACTGTATAGGCCAGTTCTTGGTTGACACGTCATGACAATGCTGCACAGATTTTACCTTTCTGGGCCTAAAGGTGTAAATCATTTTCTTTTATTTTTTCTCCTGTAAACCATTCTGATTTAAGAAAGATGCAGCGGTGCGTGTGAATCAGTAAAAAAAAAAAAACTTTGCTCACATGGCAACAGTGGTTGACCAAAGAGTAGAAAGGAGCGGCTGTGATAGCAAAGGACTGACTGCATTAAGAATTTAAACAATAGTCAATGCTGTATTAGATAGAAATGTGCAGAAAAATAAATACTTTCGATCTAAATATACATATGCTGCCGCTGCTGTTTCCGAGGTAACACAATGTACCGCTCTGAACTGTCATTCCCAAAAGGAGCTGTAACTTTCAAGGGATGTAGAAAGACACTCATATCCACAACATCTCTAACACCAATTAGTTATTTTAGCTGATTTTTTTTTCAGTCATAGACCTTTATATAAATACTGTGCACAATTCCCTCTCAGTACGGGCACAGAGATACAATGGTGAACTATCAAACTTCTGGCTGTCTTCATCTCTGTTTCTTTCTGCATAATCTAAGCTAAAGTAAGTCATTAGCCACCAGTACCCAAAAAAAAAAAAAAGAGTCTGAGAAGAAAGGAAAGTTCAAGGAGCCAGGTGAGCATTCTCCTGGAGCTCTGCTGTGTAACAATTTTGAAGTGCTTGTCTGTCAACCATTTTGTAAATCCTCTGCTTTTGTAAAACTGGGCAATCGCCTAGGAACAGGATTCCAGTTCTGAACAAGCCGCAGGAGGCAGTGTGTCTAAAGCCTGATCTATACTTGAAACTTAGGCTGACAGAGCAACAGTGCCAGTGATGTAAAAACACAGCTAGAACAATGGAAAAATGCTTCTGTTGACCTATCTACCACCACTTGGGGAGGTGGGGTTCCTACAGCAATGAAAAACCCCTTCCATCACTGTATCTAAACCCAAACTCCAGGATTACAGTGGCATAGCTGTGGCGTTGTAGCTATGCTGCTGGAGTGCCTGTAGCGTAGACCTCACCACAGCCTTTTAGTTTGTGCAGTCATTTATACTTGTACAAAGTGGGTGTAAAATTCTACCATTCTGATTTCTACGTGACTCCTTTTTGCACAGATAAAAATGATTACATAAGACAATGGAGAATCAGCCCCATTCATGTTACAGGGACAAAAACTAGGAGAAGGATGAACAAACACATTTCCATAGATCTTTACTTTCTATTCAGTGCTTGCAATAATATTCATAAAATAACAATTATTTATGAAGGTGAATAATTGTAAGAAATATTCAAATTGTGTAAAATCTTCTAGTAGGATACCAATGTATTAAAAGCTATTTGCAAATATATTTCATAACATATCATTATCAAATGTCATATAATTGTCTCTGCAGAAATCTATTTTAAATATGCACTAATTGAGAAAACAATAATGTTATTACTTTCAGGATTCCATGGTGTGCCTATTACTATGTCATTCAAAGTGCTGGTGGACTAAAAAATCCAACAACGTATGCAGTCAACATACAATATTTCCTTGTTAATCCTTTATATAGTCCCTTTGTTTATCTTGCTGCACATAACTTAGTTAATTTGTCATATACCCTGAGGCTGCTTTACCACAAGAGATTGTGGTTTTGCAATTTAAACAGCCTTTGTGGGATTATTCTTGTACATGGTGAAATAGTCCCAGACAAGGCTTTCACAGACATGATTGACTATTTGTTTCTCATTCTTACTCATAATCTTCCTTCATAAATTCAAAAGAGAGGCCTTCAGCCAAAGGCTGTTTAATTAGCTGTATTTGAACACTATGGCTCAGAGCCATCATCCATAATGTGTATTTCACCCCTGGCAGATTATGGCCCTGAAGACATTGTGGATGGTCATAGGAGGAATGCTGTATTGTAAGGGACTTAAGGAGGGGCTGAAGTAGGACAATACACCACCACCCACTCAAGTTCTGTCTCTGACACCTTGCAGACCCAACTCCCTACAGAGCTCCAATTTTGGGAATTGTGTGGACTGTACAGGAAGTGTCTATTCCCTCCTAGTGCATATGGGACAGAGGTCTGGTGCATCACTCTAAATTGCTTAATAATTAAACAATATTAATCTAGGATTCAGTTATGCTTTGGTAGATTGCAAAGGGGCAGAACTCCTCCCAGGGCAGAATACACCCCCTGCTGCACTTGCACAGTCAGATAGCTCCACCACTGGCCAGTGAAGAGAGGCAGTGTGGGGGAGTCTTCCTGGCAACTTTTGAGGTATCTTGTGTTCCAATGGACAAAATGCAAAGAGAGAGCAGCTTCTGAGCTTTGGAATGCAGGTTTATCAGATTACAGAAGGTAGATCTGGGAGATATTCTTTCCCCAGCCTCATTTTGTACATCTGCAGAACAGGCAAATGCAAATCAGCCCCTAACAAAGTAGTACAACACGTGCTGAACAAACGAATCAAAGAATTATTGTCCTGATGTTAATGCAGGAAGTCCACAAGTGGAATACAAAGAAAATTTCATTTAGTTGTGTTTAAAAAACAAACAAAAAATTATATAATACATTCCCTATTGTGTCCAATAGCTTCAGTTTACAATTTATCATCAATTTTCCCCATTGTGAACTCTATAAACTTCACGTGGAGTGTGAGTGAAAACTGCACAGATTAATGAGTAGGCAGCTGTTTGGAATGTTAACAACAAGCTACCTAAATTTACAGTCTAATTTTCAAAATAATGTTGCTCATCTGACTATTGGGAGGGTGGTCACTGTATTGTTAATATCACTGTTCATTTCCACTCTGAACATTAGTTTAAACTCTATCTTTAATGGTTGTTTTCCCTCCTTTTTTCTTTCTTTTTTAAACAAGAAATAAATAAAAGTAATACTTAACAGCTATGAGGTAACAACCACTAAGCCGAGTTCTCTGATAACAACTTAACTGTGAAACATCATTTTTAGTTCATTAAACAGCTCCCAGAATCTTGCTGATTTCAGTTCCTATATTTTGTTTAGCCCCTGTGGTGGCTTGATTACATGACTCAGCAGAAGGCGTTGGGCCTGATCCAGAGTCAGTGGAAGTTATTACATTGTCTTCAATGGGCATTTGATCATGCCACTGATCATTAGCTGGGGGAAGGAGCCGTATATTTAGCTGTGGTATCCCTAGATTGTTTCCACTGCACAGTACAAAGATGAAGATGAGACAGTAGGGACTTCTAAGTCTGAATTTAGGTTCACAGCCAAAGAAACAGAAGCAGCAGCAGCATTCCCCAGCTGTGCTTATTACTATGGGACAACAGTGATAATTACCGAATTTCTATATTTATAAAAATCTCATGCCTTCATAAATATCCAGCTGTGCTTTTATCTACATACAGTATGTGACCATTTTCTATAAATATAGAACTTCTGTAGAAATATTTAACTGTTTGTTAAAATACAAAAGTAGATCTGTTATAGGAATGCCAATGATTTTTTATTTATTTAATTTATTTGTTTATTTATTTATTTAATTCCTGTGAACATAGCTTATCAGAAACACCAATATAAGACACTGGCGTTTTCACTGACCAACAATGCAAGCATTCTGTGCTTTTGACTTGGAGGTCAGTTGCAGTATGGGCTATCTTGATAGGAAATTAGCAGATCTGTAGAGTTTCTGGCTAGTCTGACTAATATACCTATTCACATAATTGATGAGCATATTGGGACCAATCATGAAAATGATGGCATCAAGCAGCCCATCAATGATGTGAAGAAGCTACACATCTAGCACAGAACACATGTACCAATGCAGGATAGATGGAGCATTTCAATTATTTTTTAAAACAACAACACCCTTGTAATAAAATACTGTGGTTAACTTTGAAAGTGTGTTGGTCAAATTAAGCACCTGTAGTGCGAATATTGTCAGTAATTAATGCATTGTGGATTCAGGGCAAAAGCAACCCTGGGTCAGCATCAACACATTGAAGGCAATGAGAGTGTCTGGGAGCAATCCAGCTGAGAACTTCAGGGAGTTGTGAAAATGTTTGCAAGCAGCTTCTTAAGAAATATTCATCTAAAAATGACTCTACCTATAAATGGATTATAGTATGTAAAATGCCACATGCCGTTATATCATCAGTGCCAGCTGCTTGTTGCAGTATTGAATCTTTTTCCATCTTGGCTAATAAGATTTACCTTAAAATGTGTGCCCCTTTTGACCAATAAATAAATAAAAAATTAAAAAATCCCCCAACAGCCCAGCAACCAGCAAAAAACTGTTTATGTTAGAAAAACTGTTTCTTTTAGTTAATCCTAATGGTTCTTAAGTCTTTCTAGATAGCATTCGCATATAGTTCTCCATGCAGTTGGAGCTACAATATATAATACGTCTACACAAATCCTGCAAAATAGATTGCAGCTTCCAGATGATGTATCATCCCATTTCCACCACCTGGACTGAATAAAGGGTTAAGGTTTAAACTATTAGTCTGTTTCCCTGTAGTCACTTGGGTTCCCCCGAGTTTTTAAACTTTTCGCTTGTTAAATCGCTTCATTTTTTAAAAAGCACCGGGGGAACCCAAAGCAATAAAAAATTGGCAGAAATCCCAATGTCATCAGGAAAGGGTAAGGAGAAGAATTCAGGATGCTAAACTACCGTTGAAAATGTCAGCAATTAAAATTAATTAAAATCATTAAATAACTCACTCCCATCTTCTTGTTCCCCATTGATGTTTGTTTAATTTTGACATTACAGTTGCAGTCAACTCATGCACAGACTGAAAACAAGTTACGGATCCAGGTCTAACAGTGTCAGTGATCTACTTATTTTCATTCTTCTTATCTTTGTTGTTCCTGGAGCAAGTGACATTATTAGGCAAGATTCTCCTCTCATGTGCACCATTGTAAAAATGGTATAACTCAATTTTAATAAACTCAGGAGGGAGCATAACCAGTGGATAGGGCACTGAACTATGAGTTAGGAAAACTGTGTTCTATTCCTGGCTCAAACACTTACCTGCAGCATGACCTTTCATTAGTCCCTTCACTTCTCCCTCCTGTTTCCTCTCCCACCCTCAATCTATTTAGATTATAAACTTTTCAGGCCAGTTTCTCACTACTACTCTAATCCCAAGGGAGGGGAGATGGATAGCTTTTCCTCCCAAAAAAATAGCCCCCATGACTTGAAGAAGAGCTTATAAACCCTTCCATTACGTGTGTGGGAGCCAAGAGCCCTGTGACCTGCCAATCATCCCAGAGCTCCCCTCCTCAAGGAGGCTGAGGGGTGTGCCTGGGGTCTACTCCTGAAAAGGAACTAAGGGTTTTCTTTTCTTTGCTGGCCCAGACAAAGTTCCTGAGGCTGTGAGATGACATTGTCTTGGGAACCGCAGAAAGAAAGACAGGCACCAGGAATGTGATTCAACTAGACGGCAACTTTATTAAGTAACGTACCTGGAGACTATCTGGCAAAATCTCATCCAGTGCAGCTCATTCTGACTATTGTCAGAGATTTAAGGACAGAAGGGACCTCCAGATCATCCAGTCTGACCTTCTGCATACCATAGGCCCCTAAAAACCATCCACCACACTCCAGGCCAAACAACCAGAATTAGGCCAAAGTATTACAGCTCTCAGGAGACTAAACTATTGTGTACTGCAGGCAGAGAACAGGAGGGAACCAGATACACCATTGTTTGGAGAGGGTCATAAGGAAGAATACCAACCTCAGGGCAGGGCACTAACTCCAAACCAGTTGTGAGTTCTATACTTAGAGTTCACCAGCCAAGTAAAAAGTGTAAACTTATGTTGCCCGAGTGAAGCAATTAAGGGGGCAGTAAACATTCCCTCATCAGTAAAACAAATCATATTCACTGCCATCTCTCGTTCATGGTAAGCTTTCAGTTACTGATATGTACTGTCTGCCCAGCTCCCCTGCCATGGGGCTTTCATATAGCATAAGTGACCTCATTCACTCTATCACCTCAAAAGGTCCTTCCCAACAATCTTGCATTTTGTTCTTCCTCGCTGGAATCAAAACTAACACCAAATCACCTATGTCAAAACATCTTTCTTCAGTATGTCTCTCATACCAAACTTTTTGAACCACCTGACTCATTAAAACAAGTGACATACTCCCCTACAGGTTGACCTATCTCCTCTGGACTATCCTCACAAGAGCCTTGATTCAAATCACATGTCTTCAATAGAGGAGATCAAAGGGAGCAAAGCCAATAGATTCTTGGGGATCACATCTATATGTGAATAACAAATAAGGGAGTAACATATCCCAGTCATTCATTCTCCTGGTAAAGTATCTTCACCATAGTTTTCAATGTCCCTGTGATGGTCCTCGTTCAGGAGGTATCTTTTTATAAGATATTCTCCTCTCCTTACATAACTTCTCAAGGTCTTTTGTCTCAAGACCATCATATGACTGTGGTTCACTCTTTGGGTCTGTTCTTTGACATTTAAAAACTCTCAATATCAAGTTTAAAATTTTAACAACTCTGGATTATGATCTATAAATCTAATTGACCTGTGGCATGTGAATCCTGCCAAGACAATGCCAAATGTCAAGCTATCTGGAGTGGCTCATGAGAGAGAAAAGCAGTTACAGGGCAGACTGTTAAGAAACAGTGCACAAACCCCAAACTGGTTGTGAATGCTATACCTAGATTCAACCAACAAATATAAACACCTCGGGCACTATACAGACTTATCATAGAGTCACAAACAGTCCCCTTGGATATTCTGATCTATTTTGCCAACCAGACAAGCTTGCTTCTCTGATAGATGGTCACTTTACATCAAGATTCACAAAATATTTAGGTTACTTCCAGACCAAAAGGACCAGTCACTTACACCCTGGGGCGGCTCTAGGATTTGCGCCGCCCCAAGCAGGGCGGCACGCCGCGGGGGGCGCTCTGGCGGTCTGGAGCTGGCCCTGCTTACACCTGGTCAATTTGCACCTTAAATCTCCCACCAACGACAATGCTTGTAGACAGTCCTCTAACAAACTAACTAAAGGTTTATTAACTAGGAAAAAGAAATAAGAGAATTATTTACAAGGTTAAAGCCGGTAAGCACACACACACAAATGAGATACAATTTTAAGTTCAAAAGGTAATAGAAGCGTATATAATAAGCAAGCTTTAATGCCCTTTGGGGCTAGCCCAAGCCAAGCAGCTTGGAGATTGGTTGCTTACATTTAGGAATCTTTGCCCATTAGAATCCAAACAACATAAAAATTCCCTGTCTTCCTAGAGTCCAAGTTGATGGGATGAATGCTTCTGCACATAACTTCTTCATGGGTGAGTGGGTGGCACAATCAACAAAATCTTTGTTCCACAATAGCCCATTTGTATTCAATAGTCCTTCCTGATTGGCTGGAGATAACACCTTCTCTAGGAATCCAGCATTTTGGATTAGGTGCAGTTCCCCCCCCCTCGCCTCGCGCTCTTTGGTGAGTTACAGAGTTTTAGAACAAACATTTTACAGTTATAGAGCAAACACTTAAATATTACCTTGTAGCACTGGATACAGCTATTATATGTAGGCTTAATGCATGCAGCATACTATACACATTTCATAAAGTCTAAACACTAAACACGTTCTTATAACATGAATATCTGTTTTAATTATACTAACCCACAGGTGAGCCAGACTGGTTTCCAGCTATGCATTGTTCCGTGAGGCCCAGGGTCTTGGCATTAGCTGGCATCTGGTATGCCAGCATCACATTACCAATCCCAGTATTCCCTGCAAACACTAAATAAGGTCCATCCCCAGAACAAAATCACTCTAAAATCAAGTCTACACCTGCAAAGAACAAAATGACCTGTCTTCTCTCAGGCCAATCTCCCACAGAAACTCTATTCTTAGTGCTATTGTAATCTGCTCCACCTGGTGGAAGGTTGCTGTCAGCTACTCACCTAATTAATTTGGTCCCAGCACCATTTCCTCTTTTCAGTAACCAAAAACCAAAATTTACCAGTTGCCAAAAACTGAAACCTTTTGGGCGCTCAGCAACTGAAAACTATTTTTGTTTTGTTTTGTTTTGATTTTTGGGGGGTTAAAATGGAGATATGAAAAATTTAGATGAAAATGGTTTTATACAAAAATGTTTTCCATTGAATAAACTTTTAATTGAAAAATTTTGACCAAGTATAATTTTTAACCTCTCTTCATGTGTCCAGCAAATCTGGGTCTGGGCCAACATCTTACTAGACATGGGTGATATCAGTTTTCTCAGATTCTTCTATAGTCAGTATCTTCTCTTACTCTCTATTGTTAATGTTATGCTTGCACTAGCAAAAAATGTGTAATGCTCTTTAGCAATATCTTAGCCTTTATGTCTTCATTTTTCACAGCTCAGTAAGAGAATTTTCTCTTTAGGAAATTTGCTGTCTCATCAGGTCTTCCCTTATGTAAACTACTTTGCCCCAATCCCTTTATTTCCTTTAATTTATTTCCTGAACTTCATTTTGAATCAGTGACTTTTCTCTCCTCCTGTTGGTGTACTGGGAATATACAGTCACATTAACAGGTGCCTTAGTCAGCATAGATTTTAATGCTATAAGACCTAAATGTATGGCACAATCTTTCTTAGATTTCTTAGAGTCTACACTACGAAATTACTCTGATTTTACAGAAGTCGATTTTTGGGAACAGATTGTATAAAGTCGAGTGCACGCGTCCACACTAAGCACATTAATTCAGCGGAGTGTGTCCATAGTACCATGGCACATGTCGACTTTTGGAGCGGTGCACTGTGGTAGCTCTCTCACAGTTCCCGCAGTCCCCGCTGCCCATTGGAATTCTGGGTTGAGCTCCCAATGCCTGATGAGGCCAAAAATTTGTCGCGGGTGGTTATGAGTAAATGTTGTCAGTCAACCCTCCCTCTGTGAAAGCAATGGCAGACAATCATTTTGCGCCCTTTTCCCTGGATTGCCCGAGCAGACGCCATAGCATGGCAAGCATGGAGCCCGTTCAGCCTTTTTTCACTGTCACCGTCTGTCTACTGGATGCTGCTGACAGACGCGGTACTGCAGCGCTACACAGCAGTAGCTCTTTGCCTTTGCAAGTTAGCAAAGATGGTTACCAGTCATACTGTACCATCTGCTGCTGTCATGGGTGCTCCTGGCCGGCCTCCGTGAGGTCGGTCGGGGCACCTGGACAAAAATAGGAATGACCCCCCAGGTCATTCTCTTCTTTAAGTTTTGTCTAATGGAGATTCAGTGCTGCCTAGAATATCAGGCAAGCCTACTAAAGGACCACAGATACAAGCGGCCACTCTGGGTCAGACCTCCAGACATCCCGCAGAAATGATGAGCTGTATGCCATTCTAGGGGGTGCCCGTACAACAACCACACCCATTGCTTCCTTCCTCCCCCCGCCTCCTAGGTTACCTTGGCAGTTATCCCCCCATTTGTGTGATGAAGTAATAAAGAATGCAGAAATTTGAAAAAACTTTATTGCCTCTGCAAGCGGAGATCAAAGAGGGGAGGGGAGGGCGGTTGGCTTACAGGGAAGTAGAGTGACCCACCATTCTGCACTCGCTCAGCCTATAGTTGGACTGCTCCTTACTACTGTCCAGGCTTCATGAGCCATGGGAGCAAGGAGTAGGCTGGGGTAGGTGTGACTGCACAGTGCTGCCGACTAGGAGAGCAGCCTGAGGCAGAAGCCTCCAGCTGGCATGATATTCCAGGCAGGACTGAATCTCCATTACACAGAACTTAAAGAGAGAATGACCTGAAATCATTCCCTTTATTTTCCAGGTGCCCATGACCGACCTCACCGAGGCCAGCCAGGAGCACCCACGGGACGACAATGACGGATACCAATCATACTGCACCATCTGCCAACCTCAAGACAAGGCAAGGGGATGCTGCTGTGTAGCGCTGCAGTACCATGTCTGCCAGTAGACATACGGTGACAGTGAAAAAAGGCGAGAAACAATTTTTTCCTGTTGTTTTCACGGGGGGGGGGAAGGGAAGGGAGGCGCTGACGACATGTACCCAGAACCACCCGCGACAATGTTTTTGACGCACCAGGCATTGGGAGCTCAACCCAGAATTCAAATGGTTGGTGGAGACTGTGGGAAATGTGGGGTAGCTACAGTTGTCAGTTGCCCCTCCCTCCGTGAGAACAACTGCAGACAATTGTTTCGTGCCTTTTTTACAAGCAGATGCCATAGCACAGCAAGCATGGAGCCTGTTCAGCTCATCGCAGCAGTTATGAGCACTGTAAACACCTCACGCATTATCGTGCAGTTTATGCAGAACTAGAAGCTGAAAAACCAGCCGAGGAGGCGACGGCAGTGCGGTGACGAGAGTGATGAGGACATGGACACAGACTTCTCTCAAAGTGCGGGCACCGGCAATGAGGACATTGTGGTGTTAATGGGGCAGGTTCATGCCGTGGAACACCGATTCTGGGCCCAGGAAACAAGCACAGACTGGTAGGACCACATAGTGCTGCAGGTCTGGGATGATTCCCATTGGCTCCAAAACTTTTGCATGCGTAAGGGAACTTTCATGGAACTTTGTGACTTGCTTTCCCCTGCCCTGAAGCGCAAGAATACCAAGATGAGAGCTGCCCTGACAGTTCACAAGCGAGTGGCGATAGCCCTCTGGAAGATTGCAACACCAGACAGCTACCAGTCAGTTGAGAATCAATTTGGAGTGGGCAAATCTACCGTGGGGGTTGCTGTCATGCAAGTAGCCAACGCACTCACTAAGCTGCTGCTATCAAAGGTAGTGACTCTGGGAAATGTGCAAGTCATAGTAGATGGCTTTGCTGCAATGGGATTCCCTAACTGTGGTGGGGTGATAGATGGAACACATATCCCTATCTTGGGACCAGACCACCAAGGCAGCCAGTATATAAACCGCAAGGGGTACTTTTCAATGGTGCTGCAAGCACTGGTGGATCGCAAGGGACGTTTCACCAACATCAATATGGGATGGCTGGGAAAGGTTCCTGACGCTCGCATTTTCAGGAACTCTGGTCTGTTTAAATGGCTGCAGGAAGGGATTTACTTCCCAGGCCAGAAAATAACTGTTGGGGATGTTGAAATGCCTATAGTTATCCTTGGGGACCCAGCCTACCCATTAATGCCCTGGCTCATGAAGCCGTACGCAGGCACCCTGGACAGTAGTAAGGAGCTGTTCAACTATAGGCTGAGCAAGTGCAAAATGGTGGTAGAGTGTGCCTTTGGACGTTTGAAGGGTCGCTGGCACAGTTTACTGACTCGCTCAGACCTCAGTGTAACCAATATCCCCATTGTTATTGCTGCTTGCTGTGTGCTCCACTATCTCTGTGAGAGTAAGGGGGAGATGTTTATGGCGGGGTGGGAGGTTGAGGCAAATCGCCAGGCGGACGATTACATGCAACCAGACACCAGGGTGATTAGAAGAGCACATCAGGAAGTGCTGCGGATCAGAGAAGCTTTGAAAACCAGTTTCATGACTGGCCACAGGGGTGGCTCCAGGCCCCAGCACGCCAAGCACGACAAGCGGGGGGCGCTCTGCCAGTCGCCGGGAGGGCGGCAGGCGGCTCTGGTGGATCTCCCGCAGGCATGTCTGTGGAGGGTCCTCTGTTCCCGCGGCTCCGGTGGACCTCCCGCAGACGTGCTCGCGGCGGGTCCGCTGGTCCACCGGAGCTGCGGGACCGGCGACCGGCACAGCGCCCCCCGCGGCGTGCCGCCATGCTTGGGGCGGCGAAATGTCTAGAGCCACCCCTGACTGGCCAAGGTACCATGTGACAGTTCTATTTGTTTCTCTTTGATGAAAACCCACCCTCTTGGTTGGCTCGAAAACTCCCTGTCAGCAAACCGCCCTCCCCCCTTCAATCACAGATAGGAAATAAAGTCACTATTGTTTAAAAACCATGTATTATTTGTTAATTGATTATAAAAAATAGGGAGATAACTCACATGGTAGCCCGGGGGCGGGGGAGGATAGGTGGGAAGGAAGAGACCACTTCAATACTTGTTGAATGACATCCTTCTGTCCATTGGGGTGGAGTGGTTGGGTGCCTGAAGCCTACCTCCCCTCCCTTGCGTTCTTGGGCGTCTGGGTGAGGAGGTGGTTATGGAACATAGGAAGGAGGAAGGGCGGTTAAACAGGGGCTGCAGTGGCAGTCTCTCCAGCTGACATTCCTGAACCTCCACCAGATGCCATAATATGTCCGTTTGTTTCAGCAGTAGCCCCAGAGTTGCTTCATGCATCCTCTGATCTTCCTGCCACCACCTCTTCTCACGTTCACTGGCCACTTATCTGTTCTCTGCTATTGTGTCCCTCCACCCTTTCTGCTGAGCTCTTTCAGTGTGGGTGGCCTGCATGAGCTCAGAGAACATGTCATTGCAAGTGCGTTTTTTTCACCACCTTATCTGAGATAGCTTTTGGGACAGAGGAGGGAGGCTTGAAACATTTGCAGCTGCAGGAGGAAAAAAAGGGAGAGAAGTATTTTAAAAGATACATTTTACAGAACAATGGGTATACTCTTTCACAGTGAACAACACTATTCACATTACATAGCACATGTGATTTTGGTACAAGGTCATTTTTTGCATCTTATATTAAGTGCCTGTGGCTTTGGTGTTTAGACATCAAACACACCGGGCAACAGAATTCGGCTTGCAGGCGGCCATGGTAAGCTATAGTCTTTCGGCTTCTGCAAACTTCATACCAGCAGCGCCCTTCTTTCCCATACCAAGCAAAGCCTGATGAGGGCTGCGGTTTTTGTGTTAATGTGCAGCATCAGAAACCAAACTAACCCCCATCCCATCCTTTTCTGTGGGATGACCGCTTTAACCCTCCCCTCACCACGGGGCTGGTATCAGGGAAGATCCCTGCTAGCCAAATGAGAACAGCTCAGCGTCAATGCCCGCCCCCCTTGGATAACTGTGGGGAGGATTTCTTTTCAGCCACAGGCAAACAGCCTGAGGATAACACAGAGATAT
Source organism: Mauremys mutica (assembly GCF_020497125.1). Lineage (NCBI taxonomy): Eukaryota > Metazoa > Chordata > Testudines > Geoemydidae > Mauremys > Mauremys mutica. The sequence goes on from NC_059073.1 coordinate 96,072,896, forward strand.
AAAGAAGGGATGATGCTTGAATGCCAGCAAACACCGGGACCATACGCTGCCAGGCTTTGTCATGCGATGATACCAGATTACTTGCTACTAGCATGGCGTGGTAAAGTGTCCTACCATGGAGGATGGAATATGGCTGCTCTCCCCAGAAACCTTCTGCAAAGAGTACCTCCAGGAGAGCTTCATGGAGATGTCCCTGGAGGATTTCCGTTCCATCCCCAGGCACAACAACAGACTTTTCCAGTAGCTGTACTGGCCACGAATACATCTCAAGTCCTCAGGGCAAATTAATCATTAAAAAATGCTTGTTTTTAAACCATGTTTTATATTTACAAAAGTACACTCACCAGAGGTCCCTTCTACGGCTTCATGGTCCGGGATACTGCCTTGGGAGGGTTGGGAGGGTATTTCAGTCAGCATGAGAAAAAGATCCTGGCTGTTGGGGAGAATGGTGTGCTGTGTGGTCTCCTCAACCTCATCGTCCTCCTCCTCCTCATCTTCCCTGTCCGCAAAATCCTCAGGCATGGCGACTCAGAGTACCCCATCGTCGGAGTCCATGGACAGGGATGGGATAGTGGAAGTTCCCCCCTTCTGAATTGCCTTCAGCTCAGCGTAGAAGCGGCATGTCTGCGGCTCTGTCCCGGAGCATCCATTTGATACTTTGGCTTTCTGGTATGCTTGTCTCAGCTCCTTAAGTTTCACGCGGCACTGAGTTGAGTCCCTATTGTGGCCTCTGTCCATCATGGCCTTGGAGATTTTTTCAAATGTTTTGGCATTCCGTCTTTTGAAACTGAGAACTGATAGCACGGATTCGTCTCCCCATACAGCGATCAGATCCTCCCGTATGGTCCATGCTGGAGCTCTTTTTCGATTCTGGGACTGCATGGTCACCTGTGATGATGAGCTCTGCATGGTTACCTGTGCTGATCAGCTCTCCACGCTGGGCAAACAGGAAATAAAATTCAAATATTCGCGGGGCTTTTCCTGTCTACCTGGCCAGTGCATCCGAGTTCAGATTGCTGTCCAGAGCGGTCACAATGGTGCACTGTGGGATAGCTCCCGGAGGCCAATACTGTCAAATTGCATCCACACTAACCCTAATTCGAACTGGCAATGTTGATTTCAGCGCTAATCCCCTCGTCGGGGAGGAGTACAGAAATCCATTTTAAGAGCCCTTTATGTCGACAAAAATGGCTTTGTTGTGTGGATGGGTGCAGGGTTAATTCAATTTAATGCTGCTAAATTCTACTTAAACTCGTAGTGTAGACCAGGCCTCAATGTATAATAAAGGTCAGAGCTAGCCGTATACATTTTTAGACAAAGTACAACTATAACCCACTGGAGGGTGTGGGTTACAGTCACCCTCTGTGCCTGATCTACTAATAATATGAGTCTGTTATAGCAGTGGCTAAAGAGAGCTGTGTCTTTAGCTGAAGCTGAATAAATTAACACTGTTAGTTGTGGAGATCCACTGTTGAATCTCTGGCATTGGTCAAGATGGCAACCATCACAGAAGAACCAGATAGGGAATTGGGCACCAGTTTCTTGGACCCACCACCCACCCACATACTGTAAGTGTCCCAGGTTCAATCTTCCTCTGATTATCCAACCATCTCCACATCAATTTCCATCTTTCTACCTCTTGGTTTTCTTGCCATGTGAAAACCAGTGGCCTGACTTCCCGCAGGTGAGCTTCAGCTCCTCTCAACATTTTAGCCTGCCCACATCCTTCTGTTTCATCCTCCTTTGCATGCTTGATCTTAGCTCATTTACTCCATTTCCTTTCCCTCCCACCCCAGCTTCTACTGTGTTGACAACTGGTCATGAGCTACAGGCACCCACACTTCTGGCATCACCTGAGAACCAGTTTGAACAAAGACCCAACACCAAATAATGTTGGGGCTCATAGGAAGAAATAAAGTGGCATTTTTTCTGTTCTACATAGATTCTTATACCATGCTCATCACTGTAGCAGCTGAGCTCTTGAACATTCAACTATAATTCCAGTGTAAAAATTTTGCATTTCTTGTATTACTATAATTTGCATTCATACAATGAGAGATCATACCAGAGCTTTTGATTGGTGTAGGTTCAGTGGATCTTTGTTTCAGTTCCCACAGGTTTACACCCATTAAATTCTGTTTTGAATTTGGAGTTCGACAGGATGGAGCTCTCATCATGCAAGATCCCATCTTACATCTAGAGTCTACTTTTCAAAAGCAATTATCTTACCCATTCTGACTTTCCCCATTTTATCCAGGTAGCTCAGTGATCTGCTATCCAATGTCTTCTGATGAATAATCCTTTAAAGTGGTATTTGGCTACTGGTGAGGGGGCAAAATGATATGCTCAAAAAGGCAAAAATGTCCTAGTTGGAATTCTACACCTAAATTCCCCAAATTTCAGTGAGTTTCACTGAAACTTGGTGAACCACTGAGAGTTGCATGTTCATAATAAAATCAGAAGTTGGGTGAAAGTTACTAGCAGTCACATTTTGATAGAAAAGTCTGATAAAACCTTCATTTACAGTAGATTTTATATAGTATCTGAACAAACATTTCACAATAATATTAATGACCAACGTGATCCTGGCTTTCATTTGATACTTCACATGACATTCTTTGGTGGAACAGAATGTACACACCAAAATCAGGACATTCCTGTAACTCTCATGCCAGTTGGCACTAAGGGGTTCTTGTGTCACACAATGCTGGGCTTTGGAATGAGGAATACCCTTCCTCATTATGGGCCTGATTTAAAGCCCACTGAGCCCTCTTGAGCTCTCCTTGACTTCATAGGGTATTGACCAAACTTTCTGGGTCATATTCATCACTGACATAAACAAGCACAATTGTAATGAAGTCAAGAAAGATTTGCTTGTGCCAGAGGTGAATTTGGCTCTAGCTCTCTGAAAGAAACATGGCAAGAAAATGTTCTTTAAGTGTTTGTATTTTTATTGGTAATTCATTTTTACATTAAGTTTTGCAAAGTGCACCCACAGTTTTGCAGACTTTCACACCTGCTACATTTCCCTGCATTGTTGAAGTTCCTCCTCTCTTAAAACAATGAAGAAAAAAAGTTCACTGTGAAAAGTGGAGGCAGAGAAAATTAGTGGGTTTTTTCATTCCCCATCTCCAGTAATGATAGTATCTATTTTCTCACACTTTCATCCTTTGACCCTCATGGTTTCATTACTGCTTTGCTAGCAGTTACCTCAGTTTCATCAGTTAATGGTGACAGGGGAAGCTTTCCTTTACAAGATCTTTTGTAAAGAATCTTCCTTTGGGAAGCTAACTGACATCCCAACCATTTTCGTAATGAGCTATTGATTTTCTTGTGCTTTCTCTCTCTGTCAGACATGGGAACTTAATGCTTTAAAGATGCTACAACTAGGGAAGCAATTCAAACAGTATATTGTGTACCATATTTTGAGCTCCTATTAACTCTTGTTTATCTTTCTCTTCCTCTTACTGTTTTCTTAACCTTTTAATGCTCTCTCTACCATGCAGACATATCTCCGAGGACTTGATATACCACCACAAGTTTTAAGTTCTAAAGTACTACAACTTTTCAGAGATTCCTTTGTCTTCTCTGAGACTTCTGAAAAGTGGAGCAAAAATATTCTAAAATGGGAAGAAACAAGCAAGTGAGCAAACAAACAAACCCTGAAACCTCACCCCAAAATATTTGTTTTTTTCAAGGGAAATGTATATAAACAAAATAAATTAGATTAATTTATGGGGCTGACTCTCTGTCCTTATCCACTTCATTCATGAGGTACAAGGGAAATGGAAACCTCCTCTAATCTGCTTGGGATACCCCCCAGCAAGGAGCAGCACTTGTGAGACCTCATCTGGAATACTGTGTGCAGTTCTGGTCTCCCATGTTTAAGAAGGATGAATTCTAACTGGAGCAGGAACCGAGAAGAGCTATTAGGATGATCTGAGGAATGGAAAACCTGTCTTATGAAAGAAGACTCAAACAGCTTGGCTTGTTTAGCCTAACCAAAAGAAGGCTGAGGAGAGATATGATTGCTCTTTATAAATATATCACATGGATAAATATCAGGGAGGAAGAGGAATTATTTATGCTCAGTACCACTGTGGACACAAGACCAAATGGATATAAACTGGACATTAGGAAGTTTAGACTTGAAATTAGACGAAGGTTTCTAATCATTAGAGGAGTGAAGTTCTGGAACAGCCTTCCAAGGGGAGTATTGGGGTGAAAAGACATATCTGGCTTCAAGACTAAGCTTGATAAGTTTATGGAGGAGATGGTACGATAGGATAGCTGAATTCTGGCAATTAATTGATCTTTGATTATTAGCGGTAAATATGCCCAATGGCCTGTGATGGGATGTTAGATGGGTTGGGATCTGAGTTACTACAGAGAATTCTTTCCTGGGTGCTGGCTGGTGAGTCTTGCCCACATACTCAGGGTTTAGCTGATTGCCATATTTGGGGGCGGGAAAGAATTTTCCTCCAGGGCAGATTGGTGGAGTTCCTGGAGGTTTTTCACCTTCCTCTGCAGCATGGGGCACGGGTCACTTGTTGGAGGATTCTCTGCACTTTGAGGTCTTTAAAACACAGTTTGAGGACTTCAGTAACTCAGACATAGGTTAGGGGTTTGTTACAGGAGTGAGTGGGTGAGATTCTGTGGCCTGCATTGTGCAGGAGGTCAGACTAGATGATCATAATGGTCCCTTCTGACCTTAAAGTCTATGAGCCTCTGCCCCCAGCAGGTATAAAGCTAAGAGAGCTGATACCTATATTGGGATTTAGAGGGATAAGGAGTGACTGGATAATGATCTTTCCCCCCATCTAAAGTCAGTGGAAGATGATGGGTTTTTAGCACTTGTGAAAATCAGGACATTCATTTAGTCAACTAAATATGCATTTAGGAACCTAACATTTAACATCTTGGCTTTTCGTCTTTCTCTTCAAGTTCCAGTTTCTCTGTCTCAGGTGTACATTTTCAAAGGCCCAGCTTCCTTTACCATGTGGATATACTGTACTTGTCCATGCACAAACTTGTGACTGCAGCGGGCAGGTGCAAAGACCTGTACAAACACCGTAAATAATTTAAAGTCTACAGGAAAACATGCCTCTTTATTGACGTTGGTTGGTGCAAATTTTAGCACGTGTGCAAACCAAGATATAAACGTGTTAAGGCTGCATGCAAATATTAGAATCTTTGACACATGCACATAGGTGCATTTTCACTTTCATTATGTGAGCATCAGTAAATTTATTGTCCTTTGGAGCCCAGGTAGAAAATGAGATGAAAGGAGATATGGGGAAGGGAAGGCTTGTATTGCCCATCTTTTTAATCAGGAATGGGCCTGAATTTACCTACTGAGAGGCATTAATTTTGAGTGCATCTTTTAATAAGTTACCTTGTCTGGATAGCAATACAGTATATTAAGCACATTCAATTATTATTAAAAAATGACATACCTAAACATATCCAATTTTAAACAGGCATTAAAAGCATCTGTTTTGTTGCCACTTACATAGCTAATATTATCAAAAGGTTCTCTTCATAAAAAGCAAGTCCTCAGAAATGGATTAAAGAAATCTGGACCCCAAGGCTCCCACCCTCCACAGCCTTCTGCCCAGGCTCTACCCCTATCCCTGCTTTGGAAGATTTTGGCATATATCCACACAAGATCCATATAGTAAATTTGTAAGTGGCTTGCAACTGCTCCTTTTTTGGGCAGGCTGGGGATTCTCTGCCTTTCAAGCTAGCTGGGTTCAGTTCAGGAGTGACGACAGAGCCCTCACTCACTCAAACAAAGGATTGTGTGGGTTCCCACCATCATTACCTCAGCATAGCATGGGCCAGTGGCAGGAGAGACAGCATGGCCCCACAAGCAACAGCACAGTGGTATCCCTAGAGCTGCAGCTGGCCCTGTTTTCTCTTGATCATGGTTGTGGATTCTTCCCTGGTTCTAAAAGCTGTTGTGCCTTCCTCAGTTGAAGATGGTCTACAGACTCAAACAGATGTCACAGGCAGCATTGGTTCACTTTTTAAAGCTTTTCTTTGTAGCCATGTGAGCTAGAAATGTTATTTTTCTAAATGAAAGCTTAGTCTGATATAATCACTACTCCAGGAGCTGGAGACAAAAGCACAGGACTATTGTTCCTCCTATTGTTAATCCAACCATAGACATTTCATTCATATATACATATATCATGAATGTTCACCATTTTTGAAACTGTTGAGTCTCCTCCAAAATGTTCCAGGCAACCTATTTAATATTCATAGTCTGCAACAATAACATAAAATATATGCATGTTCTTGTAAAGCAGCTAACAGCTTTCAATGTATTATGGAAAGATTCCTGAATGGAGTCAGAAATTTCTGGCAAGTAATATTAATTTAAGTGTCCACTGAATTAAAGCACATACAGTAAGCATTATGATGGGTGTCCTCATGGTCTGAGGGCTTACCAGATTCTCCATCAACCCATTCATGTTTGACAGCTGGTCATTTATTTTTATTGGGATTATTTTGTATGGTTTGGTTTATAATCACTGACCAAACAGAACCAATGCCCATTAATAATTGTTACCTATCTAGTCCTTCACTAATATATGAGTGTCTCTTAACCTTGATTTGTTTAGTAGTTTCCCTTCTTCTATTACTTTAATTGACTTCTGGTCCTTAAGTAGTAAATTGTTTGATTCTGTGCTCATAGAAATGTAGCCAATTTTCTAAATCCCTTCATTTTTAAATATTTAACGAGTCTGGAAAAATCACCTTCACAAAGACCTTTCAAATCATTCCATAAATAAACTAATACAAATCACAGAAGTACTGACCTCAGTTAGACACTGAAACTCCAAGCAATTAAGTCAGCAATTATTATCACATAGGTGTATAGAAGGTTTTAAGAGATAAGAAAGGCAGAAAGCACATCTTTTTTTGATTGCTTCCCTGGAGTTAGTAGTTATTTTCCATAATAATTTGTTCTCTTCCAAATATTGCACCTAACTTTACTGCACACTTGTGGTTTTTTTACTAATTGTTCCTATTGCTGCTTTTTGATCATTGATTGCATCTAACAACTAATCTATGTGTAACAACTGAGATTCCCTCTGAATAGCCTCTGCTCTAAAAAAATATCGATGTAATGATTCTGTCCTTTTTTTGAGTAATTAAGGTCCCCAATCCCATCTAAAAGAAGATGAAAGGTGTAAAAGTTAAGGAAAGCGAGCTAGTGTTTATGGTGGCCCAAGGTGATGTAACATGGAGTTATGGAATGAAACTGAGAAAATAAAAGTGTAGGTTGAACAAAAGTTTCTCAGTAGTTGACTGTGAAATAATCTTCCAAGAGCATTGGGGGAAGACTGTGTCATTAAATAATAATGTGCAGTAAAGGACAATGGGGTGGGGAGGAAGAAAGAAGAAAAAAGAAAACACAATAAAAAAGAATCAAGAGAGAAAATGGACAGAAAAAAGACAGATGGTGGCAAATGTGTCAGGAGATGGTGGGAGGGGATAAGGGAAGGCATGCCCATGCAGCAATTCCTCCTAAGGGGCTCCACCAAAAAGACTTGGGAACTAGTGTCCTAAACAGAAACAGAATGAATACAAAATGAGATTCTATGGAAGTTTGGAGATCGACCAATATCAGATTAGGGCAGTCTTATTGATGTCAAGTATTAAGCAGAGAGAACAGCTGCCTCTGGGACTGATGGCTGCACATACACATGGTTGTGAGCATCTGGCCTTTGTGTGAAGGAGTAGCTGAGACTCCCTTACAATGGAGGGAACATCCACCATCTCTCTCTGAGTCTCACTAAAGCCAGTGTAGTGAAATGTGACAAATAGGACTTCTTACATGCTTTAAAGGAGTCACATGCTGAAAATACCTTGATTAACTAGGACTTAATGACTCGCCCAAGGATCACAGACAGGCAAGAACAAAACTAGAGTTAGAATTCAGGACCTGTCAGCACCCAACTTTGAGGTCACTTGACCACATCATGTTCTCGCCCACATTATTATTAGACATGGTTTTTATAGGGAACTGTAGGAGCTGAGAATGCTCAATCCCTCCCAGAAATGGATCATTAGTCCCTTTGTTATCTTTAATTTCAAGCAATTTATTCTACCCCACAATGCAGTTCTGCCAAGGAGTCCAACCTTCCTGTCCTCAGTGATCTGCAAACCTTCTATATTCCTTCATATTTACCCCCCCCCCAATGTTTTTCACTCCACTGCCATGTTTCTGTTAAGCATATTCACTTAAATGGAACAGTCACCTGTTTTTGTCATTAAAGGGCATCTGTTTGAAGACGTTAAAGACTTCAGAGCAGCATATCAAAAAGGTTAATGGCAAATGAAATGGTGCATTTCAGTGATACTCTGGACCTCATTAAAATTTCGTATCAGCTACTGGTCTTTTTAAGATTCCCAGCTTCCACCGAATCATCTGATTCTGCCCTTGTAATTTTGTTAATAATTCAAAAACTTTTGTTTTAAACACCACATGTCAGCATCACTGTCAGCATCATGCTAATAACTTTAACATCACCAGAATTTAAAAGAAGGGAGTTCAGAGCAGAGGCAGAGGATGAAGACTTGGAATCAAGCCTTGCAGTAGCAATCAATCAAAGGGAATGTATTTTCCATTGAGGAGCATCAGCGCACTAAAGAGGACATAGTATTTATTTATATAATTAATATTTTATCATATGCTAAATAAAATGCATTTATTTAATAGGGAATATTCTTACGCAGTGCAGCTATAAAATGCAAATAACAGATCATCTAATGTAGACATTTCATAGTTGTTTAATGTCTGTGAGCTAATACTATATCACCAGACTTTGCCATTCAAAAGATAAAGAGAGAGAGTGTTAAAATGTGTGTGTGTGTAAATCTTCATCTATAGACTTTAACATAACTCATCCACAAGTGGAGGATAAGTAGGATGCAATTTCATCAAGTTAATTAGTTAATAGGGCACCAATTTAATTTTTATTTATTTATTTAATATGTTTACTTATATAGGATAAAATTTACCAGTGGTGTAGAGATCCAGAAAGAGACCAATGCACCACCCAGGTAAGCAAGGACTCAGACTTAAATGGTGCACAGACCTTGTCTTTGCCCACTTCACAGGAGTGTTAATTTCAGTTCTTGAGCCAGACGTGTGCTAGGTATTTTACAGAAAAACATATAGACAAGGTCTCTGTCCCAAAGTGACCAGACTGTAGAAATCTTTTTTGTTCTGACTTCTCACATATAACAATATCTAATGCAGTATGTAACCTTACTAAAACATAAGCCATATCTCTAGTTGGGATAAAATGGTCTAGGTCTACTTGAGGATCTCGCTCTTTAGAGTGTTGACTTGGGTTTCCATTTTCTTTCAGTTTATTTTTTTGACAGCCATTGCAGTTCTTAGGAAGTATCTCTTTTCATTTTGGCTTAGAGAACACACAAAAGGTGTGTCTCCACACAGAGAATGTAAAGAAAGTCTGAATAAAGAGGAGTGCTAATAAATCAATTCCATAGTGAACCTACGTGTCACAAGGTTTAGTCTCACAATAGTTTAGTCTTCTTGCATCCGAAGAAGTGGGTATTCATCCACGAAAGCTCATGCTGCAAAACATCAGTTAGTCTATAAGGTGCCACAGGATTCTTTGCTGCTTTTACAGATACAGACTAACACAGCTACCCCTCTGATACCAGTCTCACAATAGTAACCCACAAAAAATCATACTATAGGGTAATCTAAGGTCATGTATTTTCCCAACAATTACAGCATATTATCAGTTTCATTATACTCATATGATGCAACTGAGTTCTGAACACTTTGTGAATTACATTGCATGTGATTGCCTCAGTCTTGAGCAGTGGATGAACAATGGATTTCTTAATGACCACATGCTAAGCCTCTAAGTCCTGAGTAATATTCATCCCAAGGTCTTTTTTCAACAATAATATCTTTGGGGTCTTGATGTCCGTTCCAAAACTTGGGTACATTTCAGCATATGCAACATCATATAAGATAGCCCATCACACACACAGTAAGGGAAACAGAGTGGGAATTTTACCCTTGGCAACAAAATAGCATTTATGTAAATGAGTCACTTTCATTAGATCTATAGTAAAAGAAATCTTTACTGAGAAACTATTGAAAGATTTCACAGTATGTCCGCAAAAGAGTGAATACTATATGCCAGAATACCACATGCCATAAAACAAGGGAGATTTGCCAAGCTGCAGACAAAGATCCGTGCAATAAAATTGCTGGAAGCAGATTGGTGACTTAGCATTATGCTTGCAGCATGTGTGCAAAGCATTTGCTTATTTTCTATAAGACAATTGGAGTTCTCTTTCATACATGGGCATGAGGTTAGGTTGTGTTATGGAAGTACAATATATGGATCTGAATGTTTCAGGATCCATAAAGAGACATGATTAATAACTGAGAACTACTTGTAAATATACAGTCAGAATCGTATTGAATGTGATGTTGTATAAATGAAAGTTGGGTAGGTTAAATTCTCCAAGTGAGGTACAGATTTGTAGTTTCTTTATAGAAAATCTTGTATTTTTTCCTCCTCTTATAGAAAATATTTAAAGAGTCTCTTCATTCTACAGGTAGTCCTTGGACTTACAACACAATTTGTTCTTCAGAATTGGCTTGTAAGTCAAAAGTTTGTAAGTCGAAACCGTTTTTCCCATAGGAATCAATGGTATGAAGGGGGGATTGGTTCCTGAACCAAGGCTTAATACACTATTTTCACCACAATAGCCCATATTTTTGTACAAAATGAATGACTAATGTGGCAACATCAATGTATTTACTGTACACTGTATTTTGTAAATAGCAATCAAATAAACATATACACTCAGATATGCTGCTCAGAATGCTGGCAACACAGGCTCAGAAAGCCAGGGAGAATGGCACACAAGCTGAGCCTCAGCTGTCTGATTGGCCAGGTCCAGGAGCCAATAAAAAACAAGGGACAACTCTACCCGGCAACAAGCTACCCTGCTGCCTCGTAGCCAATCAGAAGCAACCCCTTCCAGCTCCATACCAATATAACACAACCAGGAAGTGATTTCAAGCAAACTTTATGCAAATCAAGTGTCATAAGGGCGTAACAAGTGTCGAAGGGGCGAAACGGGCAGTCAATTGAAAAACGTAGTAAATGGCATCCGACGTAAATTAGGCGTTGTAAGCCCGAGGACTCCCTGTATTTGAATAGATACTTGAAAATTGTTCCATCTCTATTTTTGGGGAGGATTAGCACAATAAACATGAACATCATGCTGATACTGAAATGTTTGCTCTGCATGTTACCCTGGAAAATTCACATTTGTTTATGCTGGCTAGAATTTTGCAGAGAAAAGGGGAGGAAGTTACTTGTCACTAATATCTGTGAGACAATTTTAAAGTGTTGTGTAGGAATTTCATGCACAATTTGTGTTTGTTATTGAATCAGTGCATGAAGCTCTGTATATTCTGCTTTCTATCATAACACTGTTTTTCAAACTCTTTTCATAGATGATAAAACCTCGGTTTACATGGACTATGAATGTAACTGTCTCAAGGGAATATTAGGGCCAAACTGAACCTCAGTAATAGAACCAGTTGGAAATTTTCTGACTAATCCTTCAATGGAACATAGGCAGGTTTAGAAACTTTCCTGCTGGACAGTTTCCATCAGAAATCTGCCTGGTTTCCTGCCACCTCACCTGCTCAGTTCCTTGGCAGCCCAACTGACCAACTGCCTCAGAGTCAGGACCTTCCAGATTCCCTGGCTCAAGAGCAATCCTCTATGCAGACTGCTCCAGGGTCAGGTGCTCCTTGGCTTCCAGCCTCCCTGACAGCGAGCCAGGCGTATGGCGGCCCTGGCTCCCATCGTCACGGCTCACCCATGGCTCCCAGGACTTGTCAGATCCCAGGTCTCCATCAGCAAGCCAAGAACCTAGAAGCCCTGAAAACCATGGCTGAACCAGGAGCTAAGAGCTTTGGCTTCCAGGTGCAATTTTATTTCAAACATTTTTAAAAAAAAATCAATTATTTCTAAACATCTATTCCAGAATTTCCCATATGTGTGTGAAATCTCAGTTTCTATTCTTCATTCTGAAATGGAACAGGGTTTTTTTATTTCAAAATTTCTAAATTTTTCATAGAAGGGATATTCTGAGTTTGACCAGTTCTAGTTAATATAGTCAGGTGTGGTTTTAGGATTTTAGAGGTCCCTTGTAATGAATAAGTTTGAGCATCCAACTAAATTCCTATCTCTGCATTGTTCTCCAGGTGGTATGGCTCGTTTATATCTTTCTACTGTTCTCCTAAAATTTATACTGAAGACTAGTTCCTTCTCCAGTTGCTTTGAGCTAATCCTACAGTTACCTGGTTATTCTCTTGGAGAAAGTGGGATATCCCTGAGTTAAGAAGTAGCATAGCTACTCTTTGCCAGCCTCTTTTGTTTTCCTGGCATGGAGATGGGTGTGAGGGGACTGTCAGAATCTCAGCCAGGTTGATTGGAGCACTGCTGTACCCTAGCAATACCCAGCTGCTAGAATGGCCCATTAGGGAGCTTTTGCCACTGGGCACAATTTAGAACATCCCTAACACTGCTATAAATTATGCCTGGGGCTCAACTGGCCCCCAGCTGACCATAGGATCCAGGGGGAAGTACAAGTAGCATAAAGACTCCTTTGCCCTCCTTAAGCAGTGCCAGGGGTGTATAAGAGTACAAATAATGGGCTTGATTGTGCCACACAAGGCACATTGCTGGGGATTGATGTGAAGATGCACTGCTCTTGGGGAAGCAGCACAAAGCTTACTGCCTCATGCAGGAAGAGATAGTGTGCCTTCCCCTGCCCTGAATCACTATGCATCTATGAAAAGAACAGATAGAATTTGTCCCTAGATAATTTTCAGAGAGGGGATGGCAAACTTGTATGGGTGTCCAAGGGTTTCTTCCTTAGGAAGGGCATTTGAAAACACATTTTGGTGTGATCTGGCTCATGCCAGAGGCAAAACAAAAAAACAAAAAAACCCTCTTCAGTAATATCTTTATGAACCAGGGATGACAATTGTCTGTAGCAAGGATGGGTAAATACTACTGGGGAAGGACAAGTGCATGGAGCGATGAGCTCCACCAGAGAGAGAGGAAAATCTACTCTCCCTCCCTTTCAGTTAGAATGCCATTATAGACTGTAGGTGTTTCTGATAGTTCTGTTCTTTGGGGTTTATGGCTTCAGATTTCTAGAGAAGAGTAAATCCAGGAAGGCTGTAATTTGAAAATTTCTACAACAAATTACTTGTGTAACCCCTACTTTATTCGGCTAATATATTTTTTGCGGATCTGATGTCTTTATTCTCAAACTGGCATTGATTTCCTTTTCATTAATCAAAAATAGGTTCAGGTAGAAAAGGAATCACACCCAGAATGATCAACATTAGTAAAGGTGCCATTCAGTATTTATAGGAAAAAAACAATCAGGTTTACAAAGAGGATTATTGTAGTAATCTATTCAAACCATATCCTAACCTGGTACAGAGTAATCTTAATTATTACCTTAAAATAGTTACTATTTGTAGTCTAGAAACATAGAATCGTAGGACTGGAAGGGACCTTGAGAGGTCATGAGAGTCCCCTGCAACCCACACATTCAGCCCAACTAAGCAAATTTCAACAAAATATTACAACCCACATGAAAGTAGACTATCATATTATTTGAACTCCACTAGGTAGTTACAAATGGGATGAAAACAGAGAATGTGGACAAGGATTAAAGGCAGCCAAATAAAAATAAAATAGAGAAATCAAGCAATCATATATAAAAAAGACAATAAGTATGAAGTTAAGAAAAAGAGACCATGGTAGTTGGATGTCAGTTTTATTAGATGTAGCCTGTATTGTCTTTCTCTGAATTTTCATCCTTCAAATGCAGGAATTATACTGAAAGAAATACTACTTATCCTGATGTGGGTGTGTTTGCATGTGTGCATTTAAATCTAAATGAGGCACCTGTATCAATGATGGCTTGATCTGGCCTGTTACTTAATATAAGTATTCAAATGATATTCCTGAAAATTCTCCATTTAACGCTTTTTTTAACCATAAGATGCTTTTTCAACAAAAAATAATAAAAATACTAATTTTGTTCAACATTTTTTTTCATGGTAATAATTTTTGAAACATTATTTTTAATGTGGATGAGGGAAAACACCTCTATATCTTACCTTTTTACTGGAAAAAAGAATGACAAAAAACAGTGAAATTTTTGAACAAAACATTTTTATTTTTTAAAATTTTATGTGAAATATATATTTTTTCCAATGAGCTATTATCATTTGAGGGGCCCTTTGGACTAGTATCATTATCTGTCCTTGCTACTGCCTAGGGATCTGACAGAAATCCTGTAGTCCTCTTAAGATACAATTTATTCAGGCAAACCTCCCATTGACTTCAGGTAAACTTTCATTTACTTCAGTACTTCCATTATTTTCTTGAATATGGAGGAGAAATTTGCCAAATTTGAGATGAAATGTGCCAATTTTGGATCAATAGTTGCAATATTTAGAACTTGTATTTTGCTATTTTAGCTGCATGAATATATTAGTGTGTCCATTAAAGAACATATATTTCAAAATATTTTAAATCCACATATCCCTGAAATACAAAGATGAAATCTTGCCAACAGAAAAAGAGGAGAAATTAAAGTTGTAAAATGTTGTGACATTTCATCCGTCATGAGAATCTACTTCTCTGTTCAGTCCTAGCAAGGACTGCATTTTGACTGCAGAGTCAGTTCTGTGATTAGTTATCTATTCCTTTTAAGGTAATTTTAAGGTAATAAGGTAATATATATATATATATATATATATATATATATATATATATATATATATATATATATATATATATATGTTTCTGGTAACCTTTCATCTCATGTTTTTATCTACATCAGAGCCCCAGTTTTAAGGCCTTCTTAGGGCTTTAGAATATAATAATTAAATCTCCTATCCTGCATAAAGTTAAGCATGTGCTTAAGTCTTACAGCACTAGGGCCCAAATCTATAAAATTATCTTTCTGCTCCTTCATCTAGCTACATCTCAGGACAAAAGCAATACAATTGTAAATGCTGTCGTCTGTATTGTGACTTTGCCCTATAGATTAAATCTAAACTTAACATCTGTAGTTTGGTTAAGGTTGTGAAGAAAGCAGCTGTTTTGTTACTTTAGTGCTTTTGCGTCAGCTGAAATAATTCTTTCCAAAACTATATTTCCCCCTCTTTACCACAAATTCATGGTTGCAAAAGAAAGGCAATCATACCAGACATAGCACAGAAAGAAAAGGTGATTTAGTGTAGACATTCTTATAGCATATTGTGTGCTTGCTGACTTTTATCTTGTAATTGTTTCTTGAAGCTGCTCCTAAACCTTTTGTTCCCTGGGCAGCGCCATCTTTTGCGTAACACACCATCAGTATGCCTTACTAATACATCACTGGCATGACAGCTTCAATGGTGTACTGAAGCAACAGCTCATCAGAGCCGCAGCACATTCTGATGATTTATCACTGTAACACATCATCAGACTGAAGCAGTCTAATAATATATGATTAAAAAAACCTACAGGGTATTATGCAGGAGTGAATGCAATTTAGGCACCGATTGAAAGTATGCAAGAAAACTTCCAAACTATTGTCACTGATATAACAACAGTATTTGCATTCTTGAAGAGAGTCACATACTTCTCTCCTAGACACCTTGTCCATTCAGCTCTTACCCTGAAGCTCTAAGGAACATCCAAGGATGCAACTCAGTGGCACTATCTTTTTGGTTTGTCTTGGAATAAGACAATGGTTTTACTAACCTCTAGGGTCTGGTTTTATTCCCATCTCTGCCCAGGCTAATGGAGTCATAACAGATCTGTCCATAATGGACTAGTAATGTGCTTCAGAGAGATGCTCTCACAGGGTGCATCCTGAAATATGATGCAGTCAAATGGGATGATAGCATTTATTATCACTGGTTACAAGGTCAAAGTCATACAGCATAGGAAACATGAAATGAAAATTGGATATACAGAGAATGCATACTTAAAAATGATCTAGTAGATATGTTCTTGCTATTGGGAGGCTTTGCTACAGGGAAGGATAAAATAAGATGAAGAAAGTTTATGAGAACACCTTCTTAGAAATTATGGCCTGACATTAGTTTTGGGGGTCGCCATGCATGCTTACCAAATTGAATATCTACTGAGAGAAATCAGTAAAATCTTTCTCCTTTGGTCTCAGCTCTATTGGTCTCTTTAGGAGCCCACCTGCCTTCTCTTCTGAGTATTCTGAGGAATATTGGCTGCATATCTGCCCTTCCACCCCAACTACATCATTTAAACATCTCACCATTTTTTACTACAGCAGTAAATGACTTCAATATGTGCTAGGGGTATTACATTACCTGCAGATTTTCCCCATCCAACTAATTCCTGTGGTTGGGTCATTTGAAAATAATGGGATATTGGGTGGTTCCACTCATTGAAGGAGTGCTTTTCAACTTATATTACTTTTTTCATATTCAGTGTTCTATGTGAGAGACAAATATGGCTGACTCTATGCTCACACCGTATAACCCTACTGATGTTAAGGGAAACTGCTCCTGATTTATACTGGTGGAACTGGCAGCAGAATCAGGATTTTAGACTCCAGAAGGGGAAAATGCAAGACTTTTTAAAAACCATAAAATAATAATAATAAAAAATAAATTAATTAATTAAATTGTTAAGGCTTAATATTTTTTTCATACAAGAACGAAGTTGAAATTACTTGGAGACTGGCAATAAAAGGATGGTTCTTTAGTTAACTGTCTGAGAGAAGAACGTTTTCTGCATGACTTATATAGGCCATTAATGGCAAATATGATGCTTATATATTTTCAAAGTAGTGTACAAATCTTGGCAAACTAATCCATTTATGCTAATCCATTTAATGAAAGCACTTTAATCCAAGTGACCTTTCTGAGTCATGCAGAACCTTTTTCTCTTTCATGAAATCTTCTCTGCAAATCCTTCCTCTAGGGGTCATTTTCCTTTCCTTAAAAGCCACGGAATCACTCACAGGAGTGGAACTGCTTGAGGCCACTTGGGCATCAACCATAGATACAAATTCTCTAGAACTCAGGGTGTAAAAGGAAGAAGCAACTGCATGTTTTTTTTCCCTTGGTCTGCAGAGTTCAATTTATTTGTAGCCTAGCACCAGGGCTTCTTTGGATCCTATTGAGGCTGCAGAGAGTAGATCATCTTGAAGTATGAGGCACCACATCCTCAGTGAGTGCTGAAAGACTTCAGATCTTTCTTTTTCAAAAGGGTCTGTTTCAAGACCACTACAGATTCTGGAGCAGGAATTATCTGTGGATTTGCAATGGTCTTTGGGTCCAAATCACTCCCCTATTAAAAAACTGCCCTAGTTCTGGCTTACTTTTTATGTAGGAGCAGCACCACTGTAATTCCATGGAGGAGGAATAGCTCAGTTGTTTGAGCCTTGACTTGCTTAAACCCAGGGTTAGGAATTCAATCCCTGAGGGGGCCACTTAGGGATCTGGGGCAAAAATCTGTCTGGGGATTGGTCCTGCTTTGATTTAAGCAGGGGGTTAGACTAGATGACCTCCTGAGGTCTTTTCCAGCCCTGATATTCTACGACCCTTTAATTGTGTGAAGGTAGCTCCCATAGAATGACAGTGAAGGCTTCAGATCTGTTAGAGTATCATATTTAAGGTAATTGGCCTTCTCAGTTCTAGTGGCTTCATCTGCATCTAGAGAATCCTTCTAGTTGAGCATCTCTGTGGTCAATCATTTACATTCAGCCTTAGTTCTCTGCCTTTGGCTTGGGGCTCCTCTCTTTGAGGCCAGGAGTTTCACACTCCTTTCAGGATATGTGGCCTATAGAATGTGTGGCCTGTGATTCCACCTCATCCTGGTGCTGTTGGTGAAACACTTTCTAGGAAGAGGAGAGAGAGTTGATGTATATGTGTATACATTGAAGGACATTGTAATTATATGATTGCTGAGTGCTGTGGTACACCAAACCTCTTAAGCTACACAGACAGCGTGATTCAGAGGTAAGCACTTAAGGCACTTCAACTGCTAGCCCAAGTGATTCGCAACCTGTTGTGTTCAACAAGCACTTAGACCCATAGCTAAAGTAAAGAGATACTTTACTAGGTTGACAGAAAAGGAAAAGACTGTAAATACATTAGCTACATCACTTTAAGCAGCTACATTTCAAGATAAAACATAGAAATTCCTATCTTGGGCACTGAGAGCATCCAATCAAAGGTGAGGGTTCCTCAGGCCTAGTACCTAAAATGATCTCTCCAGGCTAGTCCTCTAGTAAAGGCGAGTAGGTAACTTTCACATTTCCTGGCCAGGATCAGTCTGTGTTGTCTCATTATGGGGACTCTCTGCATTGTCTTTCTGCTGCTGCTGCCACAGCATTTCCAGCACGACCCCTGGTAAGTGGCCCGCTGTAACGGGGTGGTAGCTAGGCTACGAAAGGCCTCCTATAGTCTTTGGCTCTGTGTATTGTCCTTTACAAAGACTTGCTAGGAAGAGGGTTTAGCAGCCAGTCAGAGCACACAGGCTACACACAAACTTCAAAAGCATTCCCAGCTACTCATTTTCATCTTTTTAAAAAATAAACTATGAAAGAAAAAATGGTTGAGGAAAATCTCACCCTATAAAAAATGTACTACTAATGTTGTTTAGAACATATAATATCCCTGAAGCATACGAAACTGTTAAGAGAATTACATTTGGTTAAACTATATCCACATTAGTGTTAAATATATGCACATTACTGTAAATGGCTCTTACAAGAACATACGCAAATGCCATTTTTTTTTTGTTTCTTTAAGCTCAGTCTTACTTTTGAAAGTACATTTAGTTTTCCTCTCCTGGATTTGTTGGGGGCGTCCTGTTTACATTGCATTATTATCAGGCAAACCTCCTACACATGATCATTCTTCAAAAGGATTCAGATTTCCAAACCTCCATCCACTGTCAGATGATATTTTTTAACTCAGTTATTTACCATCTATTCAGCAATAGGATTCCCTGACCAATTTTAGAGGTCATCAGAGGAGGTGAATTGTTCCTAGGCAGTGATTTAGAGAGGTTTAAATCTTGGCTTATGCAGACTGAATTTTTGGCCTTCTGTGCCATGTCTAATATGCATTGGGGTGTCTCCCGGGTACTGTCACAAATCTCCTGTTCTTTGTTATCTGTGTGCAGCATTTAGCTATAGTAATTTGTCTATGTAATCCAGGCTTTCATTGCTATCCAGAAGAAACACCAATTTACATGAATCTTCCAATGTCTTATAGCCCTGTTATTGTCCTAGTGTCTTTTATATGTCCAGTAGTACTAGTTGGATTAGCTGAAGGGAAAACAACACTGAAAGGAATGAAATGATGCCAGTTGTGTTCTTAGCATTATTTGGTTGGCACTTATATGAAAGGGTCTTTAATTAGTAATGTATTAACAGTATCTAGGATTAGGAATCTGGTGATGCCAAGGACACAGAATTAACACACAAGTGATGATAGTCACAAGATCATAAACCTGATGTATATTGCAATATAAGCAGTAATTATTATATTCACCTAGATTGCTTCCTAGATATTTGTTGTGTCTTACTTATTTCTAAGACTATAGGCACCGGTCTAGCAGAGTACATTAAAGTACATATTTAACTTTAAGTACATGAGTACATCCATTGACTCCAGTGGATCAGGTCCATAGTTTACTATTGTGACTTCTGGTTTTTGGTCCTCTTGATGCCATTATGAACAATCTATGACCCAAATAGGGTGAGAATATTATTGATATGATTTAGATAAACTCAGCATATTTCCTGAGAGCTCAGTCCCTTCCATTGACACCCAGTCAGATTTTTTATTGATTTTAAAATATGCCTTCTGCTTTACAAGACCTTGTATGTCCTTGGAGTCTCTCACCTTAATAAGCTGTTCTTTCTTCATATTCTGGTTGAGTACTAAGATCACAAGATGCCAGTCTGTTGATTGTGCCAAAATTGAAGCTGAAATAGCCAGTGCAATTCCACTAACATCTAGAATGCTGAAAAGGTTATACTTTTCAAAACCAAAGTCACGGCATTTAAAAATTACATTGTGTTGCATGACCAATTGAATGCTGGTATGTGGCAGGTGATGCCTTGCTGGTCGAGCTGGGGTGCCTCCGTCAGTCCAGGATGGGGGTGGTCCACTCCACCACTCGGTCATAGGCTTCCCCATTAAGTGGGTGATTTCTGCCAACTGTTGCCCAGCCCCTGGACAGGGTCACCTACCCAGATAATCTGTGGATTCTGAGCAGCAAAATAATCAAACTGTGTGGGGAATTAGCCTTTGGTCAGGGCGAAGCAGCAAGCAGGCTGCAATCCCTGGGTGGGGCAGAGTAAACAATTAGTCTATAGCCTGGCAGCCTTGTGGCTGGGGCAGCAAACAATCAAACAGCCTGGGGAATTAGCCCCCTGGGCAGGGCAAATCAGCAAGCAGGCAATGAGTCTATAGGCCTCATGTCTCTTGGGGCTGGGGCATAGTTTAGGCAGCTTCCTCAATGGAGAGGGGCCTGGCTTCCACGGATGTCTCCGCAGCTAGCGGAGTCACCAGGCGGGTAGTCCCAGTCCCCGGACTTTACCCCCAGTGGCGCCGCAGGTACCTCTGCAGGAGCCTGCAGTGTACTCCCTTCCTTCCTTCCTTCCTTCCCTTTCCCCACCCCCTCCC
The DNA here is from genome assembly GCF_020497125.1 of Mauremys mutica. NCBI lineage: Eukaryota > Metazoa > Chordata > Testudines > Geoemydidae > Mauremys > Mauremys mutica. The sequence goes on from NC_059073.1 coordinate 96,093,684, forward strand.
TCACCCCACAGACTGGTCTGGGCTGCCTCCTGTTATCTGAGTTCTCCACTTGGAGCATGTGCAGCATGGAAGAGGGGGGTGGCCTCTTGGGTCCACAATGATTGGTCTGCCCCTGGTGGCTGAATGCGGGGCTGGTACACCCCGTCACAGTGCATTTAATTAAATACACAAATTGTTCCATTCAGGCATGTTGTATGTCTCTTATTTTCAGCCTCCTCACAAAGCCAGTTTATTCTTGTTTTGTATTGTATTGTGTACTGTGGTAGGGGTAGGTATGAAACCACTGCTATGCACATCAGTCTGAGATCTGAGCACTTCATTCTCTTCTTGTTATGCCAAGTAACATCCACTAAAATCACTGACATGCACATTGAGGGCAAATGAGTCTCCAGATTAGTGCCATAGGGAAATAAAAGATACTTCACAGACACAAGCAATTTAGACCTGGTTCTCCTTTATGTTAAGCACTGCCTTCTAGGCCGCTCTCTCTCTCCGGTTGAGTTATAGGCATACTCCGACCCCCCAGCCCTGTGATTATCTCCCTGGAGTATCCAGCCTCTGTTCCACTGGACACTGACAGTGTTCAGATCACTGCTATATACATGCACGTTACCAGTTTCACTTCAGATCACTACTCCACTTGACACATAACACTAAGAAAAGTTTAGAGTGAAAACAAGTAGAAGTTTATTTAACACATATAGAGATACAAGTGATAGCAAGTAGCTGTATTAGAAACAAAAGGTAACATATAAAATAAAATAATAATTCACATTCTAGAACCTAGACTTATTTAACTAGATACTTTCATGTCTCACAAAGCAATGCTCACGCAAAGTCCTTCCAACATTTTGCAGTCAGTCTTGGCTATTGTCTTCCAATCATGAGACAAGTCACTCTACCAGCTTGACTCCTCGATGAAAGAACCTTGGTGTCTGTTTTTTATATTGACCTATATCATAACAATCTATTGCCCTTATTCATAAACAGGACATCTTCCTGCTGGTTGTTTTTTCCTGTATACACCTTTCTTGTATATTTTGTAATCCCTCAGGCAGCATCTGGTTTATTGTGCAAATAGGCATATATTCTGCACAATACACACTGACCTGACAGGAAATAAGCATATGTTACCCCCTGGCAGAAAGGAACCTGTCCAAGACATGTCACCTCCTGCTTACCTGCCTTAAGAACATAATTTTCAATGTAGATATGTAACTCCATAAATAGTATATATGCATACATTTCACAGTGATTATGATGTCCAGTGGGCTACTGGCTCTCAGTAGAGACCTCACATGCCACATGAGTCCATTATTATGCATATATCTGACCCAAGAATCCCTGTAATGCACTATGTACCCTCTGTGCCCCACCACCAGGTGGCACCAACAGGTCCCTGAGTCACAAATAGGTAGAAACAAAAAGTATCAGTTGTGTAGTCGTGCAGCATCTTAGATTGTATATGCATATTGTTCTGTACAATTCAGATGCTGATGCTAACACTGTCTATCTATACTGTAAACACTGTTGGTGTTTACAGTATATCCTGTTCAGAAATCTGGTGAGAATATGACAGCATGTGACATGCTAGCTTTATATTTATTAATACCACTTAAAAAGCAAGGCACCTTCTACCACTTTTTATTTTTAATTCCAATTACTGGAAAGTTAAGTTCTTAACGAGCTTGGTTCATAATGAATGTTGTCCAGGGATTTTATTCAGATATATTTAAACAGCATGACAAAATGTAGCTCTAAGAAGCATTTGTTGGCAAAAATTAAATTCTGAAACGTAATTATAATTTTACCAATAATCTTTCAATGCACAGTATGCCACTATGCTATGCATGAAGGAGTATAAAAGATAAGAAAATATAAAGGGGGAATGTTTTCTGTAATGGGATTACAGAATGAAAACAGACTGTTATGTAAATTTACTAATTACTACAAGGCTTTCCTAGAGTGGTATGTTGACAAAAATCAATAATTACATTTTCTAAGTTACACTTTTAAATAAAGAATGACTGACAATTTTCCAAACTTTATAAAATCGGGTTAGTCTTAGGTAACCTAAATATTACAAAACTGAAATAGCATTACCACATAAAAGAGAGAGATAGTTTGATGTTATGTGTCATATATAAATAGTGTTCCTGGCACTACCCCCGAAGCATGAGCTTCTGTCAAGGACTCATGCCCCTGTGTGACATCCCATTGAATTCTATTGGGCTTAGGTGCAGGGGTCCATTGCAGTGGCTCACATTGCAGGATTAGGTCCCACATAATATAGAATTGTGACATTCTGGGGTGCAATCCAGACAAGTGAGGGGCTGTGTCACCCAGGCCCTGCAACCTGGGATGCCTCACAATGCTTTGCTGTTCTATCTTCTAACTTGGATGACTCACAATCAGTATGCAGGTCACACCCTGAGTGTCTGTGTATAGCCACAACCCTGGTCCAGCTACTATGACCCCAGCCACTTGTCAGCAACACAACAAGCATACTTTTGCTTCCAGCAGCCTTGGTTACTACAGTAAAAGCTTGGTTATCCAGCATGTTGGAGGAATCGGGGGTGTGGTTAATCAAATATTCCGGTTAACCAATTAGAATACAATAAAATGAATAAAGAGTAAAATATAGTAGTACAGTATATAAGTATTCACCAGTCCAGTAGTAGTACTGTACTGCGGAGTGGTTGGTTTTTTGAAGCACTTAGGTGTATACAGGTAAAGTTTTCTATACAGTAGGTTATCTTATGACACTACATATCACTATGGGCAGTGCATGTCGTACACCCAGATCACTAAAACTACACTTAGCACTAAAACTATACTGAACATAGTTTAATCTCTCTTTGATGATTCATAAGACACTTCTGGATCTTGCAGTGCCTCAGGATCATCATTAGCAACATCAATTAACATTGTAGATGTAGAAGGTGTAGGAGATTGGGCTGAATCTGTAATGACCCTATGACACACCCTGGAAGCTGCTTTTTTGAATAAATCCCTGATATCAGCTTGCTTACTTGTCTTTTGCATAAAAGTAGAGTGCAGAATATGCAACTGCATAACCTCCTGGGCATATACTAGTCCCGGTTACTAGATTGAAGGTTTGTATTGGGAGATATCAGAAATGCTGGTTAATAGAGCTTTCCAGTTGATAAAGTGCCAGATAACACAGCTTTTACTGTATTTTCAGGGTGATCCCAACACACTCTTAGTCTTGAATTTCCTCTCAAAAATGTGTTTTTGTTCTGCACTGTCCAGCCCTCTCCTGGATAGTCCAGATAGTTTTGGTCAGTTGCCACTCTAAGCGTATGAATATCCTACAGTTTGCTACTTTAAATGGAGTTAGCCATACAATTCAGTTTAAACACAAGACTGGATTAGTTTTGGTTAAAGAATAAAACAAGTTTATTTAACTTCAAAGAGTGAAATAGGGTTAAAGTGAATACAAATATGAGGTATTAAAGTCAGAAATTCTTAGAAGAGAAATAAAGATAAAATGCTTCCTAGTACTAAAACTTAAACTAGACGTGGTTCAAGGTGAAATCCTTTACCACATGTTCCCAGTAACATTGCTGATCAAATTCTCAAGCCAGGATCTGCTCCCAAAGGCTATTTCTTTTTTCTTCTTAGGCCTTGGCTACACCTGCAAATTTGCAGCGCTGCAGCAGGGTGTGAAAACACACCCTCTCCAGTGCTGCAAATTGCGGCGCTGCAAAGCACCAGTGTGGTCAAAGCCCCAGCGCTCCCAGCGCTGTACGTTATTTCCCACAGGGAGGTGGAGTACGGACAGCGCTGGGAGAGCTCTCTCCCAGCGCTGGCGCTTTGACTACACTTAGCGCTTCAAAGCGCTGCCGCGGCAGCGCTTTGAAGTGCAAGTGTAGCTAAAGCCTTAGGTGAGAGAGAGAGATGGTTAGGGAGATATACCTTAAGATCTTTTTGCCCCTCACTTTTATAGTCCAGTCCCCCTTTGAAATGCATTTTTCTGAGGGTTACTCCTAGATAAACTTCATTCCTGCTTTGAGGACAGAGACAGGGAATCTTGTGGTGAAAGAGGTTTCATGCTGTTGTTTGTTAAAATAAAGATCAGTTTGTTCTTGTCTCCTTTCATTGCCAAAGAATGGCCAATTGACAGGTGATTGCCCATCAGCTTTGATGACACCAGGCTTGTCTTTGAGAAACTGTTTTACCCAGACTTGGCTTTTAAACACATTTCAGCTTATGTTTATAGCTTTACATCTAAAATTGCTACACACATTTCATCATGATATTATTGACCAGTGAGTTATTAGTTTTCAAATAATACTTCACAAGGCATAATTTGTACCAAGATTATTGAGGTAGTGGGTACGGTGAATACAGGGGTGCAATCAGTCAAAACTGAAAGAGTAAGTTTGAGCTCAGCCTTAATATACAATCATATATCTATATATAGATATATATAGATATATAGAAAACACTATATGAATTTATGTTTTCATTCGGTAAATGCCTACAAAGTCATGGGAGGTTTACTGGAGTAGGGATTGCAAGATTCGTTCCAAAAGCAGGATTGAAATCTGATTTTAAATAAGGTCCTTTCTATCTAACTCTAATTTCAAAATTCCACCTGTATTCATCCATTTCCTGAATGTTTTTTTGAAACTCATACCGATGGGTGACAGTAGAAAAAATATTTTGTTAAAATGCTAAAATGGTGTTCAAAGAATTATTTAAAAAGTTTAAAACATTTTTGGCCCTGGCTGATGTTTCATGCCCATGGCACTCATGAGTAATGAGGCCATCAATATTCATGTAATATAAATATAGTCTGTAGGAAGCTATAAGATACCTTTTATACATTTAAATACATTAACAGTGTTACCTGCATATTACTAATATTGCAAGTCCAATGGACTTGACTATCTGGGATGCACATTAAAAGACATTTCCCAAAGAAGGAAAAAGCAGATTTTCTAATGTGCCATATTCTAAGTTAATAATACTGAGAAGCCATTTAAAAAGGACATTACATTGTTCTTCTGAAAAATATAGCTATAAACCACTTATTTTGATGGACTCTGAAATAAGTCTTCTCCTCTTACCCAGTTCATTACATAATGTTTTACATAAGTTAATTGCAAATTAAATGAAACAAACTGTAATCACTCAATGTTAAGTTAAGCACTCAAAATTCAGGAAGGATGAAAGCTATGGTTGGGAAAACATCACCTTACTGCACTCTTGTGAATGGAACTGAAGATGGTGGATCTGATTCTTCAATGAATTCCACTTGTGCAGCCATTTACATGCATGAAGAATGAGCAAAAAAAAATTCACTTAAGCAAAATCAGTAAGCTTTTCACAGATTTGATACAAATAAAAAACGAAAACAATTTTCTTGTTATTGACATGGTAGTTTCATTATAGTTTTATGAGTGAAAATGTTGATTTCTGGTGAAAGGAAACTAAATTGTTTTATAGCATTATGGACTGTGCAGCATGGTTACAGGCAGATTTTGAATGACAATTTCTGAGAATAGTAATTGCCTCTCCTTTGGGGGTCCTTTCTACTGCCCTTTTAATCTATTTGTCCATTTGGTGATTCTTTGTAGTGCTATGTGTGAACTGGAATATCCATTTTTGTGGGGAATTCCACTAATTTGAAATTTCTTTTGGTTCCAAATCAGAACACCACATTGATTTTTGAAATTTCCCATGAAACATTTTTTTTAATAAATAGTTCAATCGAATATTCTATTTTGATGAAATCTCAGTGTTTTGTTTTGATTTTAATATACACATCCAAACAAACAAAAAGGCCATTTGGGAATGAAGCAATGAATTATTCAGTTCCAAAAGTGTCAAAAGAATTTTTTTTCCAAAATGACATTTCATGAAATTCACATTTCCATGGAAAAAACTGAAGAAATTTTGATGAAATGGCATTTTCCAATGAAAAAGATGTTCCATCTGAAAATTTTCAACTGGCTTAAAATTTGTTGATGCCCTGTTAACTAGTTATGTTGACAGACCAGGAAGCCATCATATTTAGTCTTGGTCCCCTCAGCACTACCATTGCTAGGCCTCAGTACCTTATCCATGTTCTCACATGGCCAAAGTATCTACTCTCCTCTCATTATGTGGGAATCCATACTCATTTTAGTATGCTAGGGATTTACATGCATAACTCCCATTAATACTAAATTTAGTGTACCCATTTGTCTTTTCTACGTACTGAAAGAGGACTAAATTAAGTCCTTTCTCTCCATTTAGATTACCCCTCCCCATTCAACATGCATTGTACTGAGACATATATCACAGTAGCAATGTCTTTGCACAGGCTTATGGGGCAGTTCTACATTGAATCTCAGTAAAGTGATTTTTGAGTGACAGAGCATATATGACGAAAACTATTACTTCATTTGAAGGTGTAAAGGATGGTCACATGCATTCATACTCTATTTTTTACATGAAAATATATCCTTGGGGGAATACTTAAAATATTTTCTTGATGTGTAGTTCCATTACATTTGTCTTTGGGTAGATTTCAATTTATTGTATAACACAATGTGAAAATTCATAAGTTTTGTGGCTATATGAAATTATATTAGAATATTAGCAATGTGGAGGACATACGCTATTGATCTTCTCACAGTAACTGAGTGGCCCAACTGGGTTTCATAATTCTAATGCAGAATACCCTTAAGCTGCTGTTTTGAACTATCTGATATGACTATCATCTTGTTTGTCCCTGATCATTTGTATAATGTCTCTTAGCATCTCATTGTGTCATCATGCAAAGTCATTGTGGCATACAAATGACTTGCAACAGATTAAATGAGCAGGGTAAAAGTTAGGACAACAGGGAAAATCTAATTTTGGATCTGTAGCAAAAAAGAGGTTTGTGGCATGTAAGGATCCTAATTTACTTACAATCTGAATTCAGATTTCCTTATTTTTCATTGATTCTAGAAAACAATAGTTGGTTTACTTCTGTTCTAATTTAAATCAGCAGCAAGATGGCAGCCTCCATGTCCTAAATTTTATTGTTAACTTGTATTCCATGTTTTAAAGTAAATTCCAATAAAATTGTTTTTGAAAAAAAGGAGGAAACAGTTGTGAAATTCTGGAAATAAGCTTTAAGTTTAACCTTCAGTGTATGTTTAAGGCAAAACCCTTGCCCCTTAGCTTTCTTCCTTCATAGAATAAAATGAGGAGAAAGGTGCACTCCAACAGCATAATTTAAATAGGTGGAATGTGCATTTTCTCATTGGCTCATTTCAATGTAACCAGCAAAAGCTAAACTGCCTATCAAATATTCAATGTATAAGGAACAGGTCTGTTTTTGCTGATTCCTAAGAAAAAATGATTAAGTAGGGAAGAGAAAATATTCTTCTGTTGTATTTTTAGGTTATTTCAGCCTGTCTTAGAAGAGATCAGGGCTTCTCCAGGGAGGAACACCTCACAATTTAAAAGATTCTAAGCTATATTAATAATATAATGAACATGTGCATTCATATTATTTTTGGATGTTTTTAATTAGTGATATTTAATAATAATAATTAAGTAAGACTATTTAACTCCATTTTCTCAACAGCAGAATATAAAAAGCTATGGGATGAGGCAACAAGTTTGATCAGATCATCTAATTATGAGCAAGAAATGTAGCCATGTTGCTTTCAGCTATGACCTGCCTGGCTGGGTCTGCTCAGCAGTTGGATGGGAGGTAGGCCCCACAAAAATGTTGGTGAACCTGAAAGTGGCACTGGCAGTTCAGTGTTTTAGCTGGGCTCGTGATTAAACCAATCCTTGGTTAACATCTTAATATGATTAAAGTGAAAGGTGCCAAGTTGCCATTTTAATGTATTTTAATTGTTTTTGAATTTTTTTAAAGGAAGCTTGAACTGATTTTTGTGGACCAATGTGTTTATTGATTATGGGCTGTCAAGGCTTCTGCAGAAGCTGAGGATTGTTGTAGCAATGGGCCATACTTTTCTTAAAATGAAACGAAGTATGAATATATGAGTTGCTGAAATCTTGTTTTGATTGGACACTCCTAATGAGACAAAGTTACCACTAGAGTTGGTTGAAAATATTTTTGATGAAACTAAATGTTTTGTGTGAAAAAGTTTCAATTTAAACAAAATTGCATTTAGAAAAAATTGGGGAAAAAAAATTGAAAATGTCAAAAAATCCCAAATGGAAAGTTTTGATTTTTTGTTTTGAAACAACTTTTAGTTTCAAAATTTATTTCATTTTTTTACATATTTCTAAAAATGAAAGGATCAAAGTTGAAGTGAAATGTTCTGAATTTATCAAAATGAAACATTTTGATTAACCTGACAAGATTTTTTTCAGAAATTTGTTTTTGTAAAAATTTTCAACATTCTGGCTTTTCATCTGGATTCTGGACTTTGTTGTTGTTTAAATCATAATATTTCACAGAATGGAAAATCTGTTTTCTGACTAGGCCTTTAGTTGCCACCTCTTCTAGACCTCTTTTCTTTCCTCAGGCAGCATCATCACCACCACCACCATGACGATCCACATCATCAACATTAACGAATGTGATTGACACCACCACCACAAAATGCGGTGACCTAGAGATTTAGTATCCCTCTCATGGGCCATTTTCTTGATTCTGAAAGGTATGACTGGAACAGATGAGGAGAAGGAATCAGGTATTATCACCATTTTGATGGCTTCATCTAAGCAAATTCTGAATTGTGAACCTAGAATTCCTATTATTAGCCCCACCCTAATGTGTCTCTTCTTACACACATACACACACACACCTCTGCTTATACACTTTATTCGTCCTACCTCTTTGCGATCTCTCTTTTTGCTTTCTGTCTAGTGAGCATGAACAAATGTGACTTTATAACACTGTCTGTCATAGGAGAAGAACGTCTGACTCAGTGACTGCTCTGAGATTACTTGTGTAGCCTTTTCATTGATTTGGGTGCAAAATGTACAGGTTACTAAACACAGGTTCTTTATGCAGACAGCTACATGAGATTATTAAGGGTGAGATCAGTGAGCCACACATAGAAATATGAAATCTGTATTTATTACTTAAATACAAAAAATAGAATTGGAGTTGTAAAATGTAAAAAGAATAAGATAAGTACAGCAAAATGACCCTCTGTACTGTGTATATGAACAACTTTATGGAGACCATCAGAAGTGAAGATGAAAAGAATAGTTAGTAGAGGAAGCACCATAAGCACCAGGCTTCTGCCATCCCAATGTCCGTATCAGAAGCTGTACATACACCTTGTTTTATACATCTTTTCTGTACACCTACACATGCCTCAGGCCAAATTTAGAGTGAATTCTAGCCCCTGTGCATGTGTGGTATTACGGTGAGCCATAATTGGGGTTCCAATTGTGGACATAAGCAATTTGCATGAGTGCTCCATTAATATATTTCCCAATATTTCAATACATTAATGTGATTAACCTCATGGCTATGCTTACCAAAAATACCCTACAATTTTGTTAGAATTTTGTTCTTTTGTAATGTATTTGGTTATCACAAGATACATATTACAAAATCTTGTAACCCTAAGTTAAATACTAATGCTAGCCTTATGGTAATTGTTAGGGTCTTTTAGGCCTTAAACTTATTGCCAAGTCTATTTCATTATTTATACATTTATTCCAACTTTAATATTAACATCTTTAAGCACCTTGTTTGTAACTTAAATATAAGCACAAACCTTCCAAGATCAGGCCAAGGGTCAAAGGTCAACACTTGTGAATTGTGTCAGAACCAGGCCCTAAGTGATTAGCCTTGTAGGAGACAATGATTGGGAGTTGGAACTCTTGGGAGAGAAATAGAAGCTACCTTCACCCTCACCGCGAGGTGCATGAGCACTTCTATATCATTACCCTCTTACATACCATTCTGTGATGAAAGAGGAAAAGGGGGCAATTTGTGATGCAGAAGGTCATGGTTGAAAGTTGTCATCTCACCTTGCTACTATGTTCACACACACACACACACACACACACACACACACACATCACTGTTTAATATAAATGTAAAAAAGGGGAAACGAGAAGAGGGATAGTATATACAAGGTAAGGATGAAATTTAATTTGATCAGTCAGAAGGATGACAACTCACACATGGGCTTTAAGAATAAGAGATTAAAAATAGAATAATATGATTTGTTTATTCTAATTAGATCCTCAGCTTTCATACTGTTTGTTGAGTTGCTCAATATTAGATGCACTACATTTCACAAATGGCAGTAATGAGCAACACCAATTGATCTATGTCAGATATGATCTATTCCAACTATTGTTTTTTGACTGATTGTACTTAATATGTAATCTTAAATTTACTCAAAGCCACCAGATTTCATGAATAATTTGTCAAATAAGTGTTAGTGTATTCATGTAAAGACTATGACAATGGAATTCTTCTCTAATTTATTTTATAAACACACTGCTAGTTGTCTGAAGAGATGTATACAGGATGTGTTTCACTACATTAAATAATCCCCATATGGATGCTTAATGGATAAAATGCCTACAATGTTAATATTTTCATTAGGCCATTTAATAGCATACAAGCACAGAAAATGAATTAACGTATAATTTTAAGCATGTCATGAACTAGACAACTGATGATTTCCTTAGTGAGATTTTATGTACACTCTACATTCTATGAAGGAGGCGGGTGGCGGGGGGGAAATTCACTGAATAGTTTGAATTAGATTTTTTTTCTTGTTTTCAGTATTGTGGGGAAGTTTGTACCTCTTTATATATTGTTGAAGACAAACAACAACATTCTGAATATGCTGTAATCTAGATGGCTCAGTCTTGAGTAGACCTTATATATACAGGAAGAAGTTTTATACACATACAGGAGGAAGTTTGACAATTGGGAGGTGAAATTGTGACTGTGTGTTACACCAACACTCACATAGGCTTTTTGCTAATCAGACTGTAGACATAGGTCCTGAGGCAAGAAATGGAAATTTCAGAATTAAGGATGATACAAAACGTATTGACAATGGAGAAAAATCCAAGCAGTAGGCCTGAGGTGAGCATGGAGATAGAAGAGATGGAATTATATTAGAAGATGTTACTCTAACCCATGATTTGTCCCCAATTCTGCAAGTCCCCATGTGTTAAAAGCTCTCATTAGCTTTAATGGGAGTTTTGGGTGTACAAAGACTGAAGAACTGGGCCCATGCTTATGTGGCTCCATGGAAGCTATCCCATTTTAAACCAGTTGAAGATCTGACCCAAATACTTATGTTCAGACATTTTTTTTCTGTAATATATATTACAGGGTTTCTCAAACAGAGGTCACCGCTTCTGTAGGGAAAGCCCCTAGTGGGCTGGGCTGGTGTGTTTACTTGCCCCATCTGCAGGTCCAGCTGATCGCGGCTCCCACTGGCTGTGGTTTGCTGCTCCGGGCCAATGGGAGCTGCTGGAAGCAGCGGCCAGTAAGTTCCTCGGCCTGCGCCACTTCCAGCAGCTCCCATTGGCCTGGAGCAGAGATCCGCAGCCAGTGGGAGCCGCAATCAGCTGGACCTGCGGACGGGGCAGGTAAACACACCGGCCTGGCCCGCCAGGGGCTTTCCCTACAGAAGCGGCAACCCCTGTTTGAGAAACCCTGATATATTATATGAAAGCTGTTTGTAATATTAATGTAACATTACAGTTGAAAAAGCAAGCACATAAATGTTGGCAAGGAAATTTAAGGTCAAATGATCACCCTTAATTCTGCTCCTTATGCTTTTACTTTAAAATAGCATCTCTGTTTATGTTATTAAATATTGTTTAGCATAACCTGGAATTTCTTATAAAGCGATATATATGTATGATATTTGTGCCATACTGTACTTCTCTATAATTATAATATTCTTCATTAACTAAAAACAATTTTTAAAAACAAAAAGACAACCCCCAGAAGAAAGCATTGAGATGAGTCTCTTAATTAAATGTAGACCTGGTTCTGCCACCTTTATTCTAATGAGTAGTCCCACTGAAAGCAGAATCTGCCCTATATTTAAGTGATAGCTTATTCAAAAATGCATTTACAAAATCCTAGCTCATGTTTTTCCACAATGCACAAGAATGGCTCCTACAGAACTCTCAAGGTTTAATATATTTTGCAATACCGAAGATCATGATCCTGCTTTCACCTTAGCAAATATTTACCTCTTAGGTCAATACATCTTGATATTTCACTTATCTGAAGTCACCATCTGCTTATTAGATACGCTTTCAACTGGTTGAAATGGCTCAATCAAATTCATTTCTAATTGGCACAACTGGAAAACACATTGTTGCAAGGCTCTTGACTATATAACAATATTGATCACAGTGGCTCAAAAGTCTGCTTGTATATTTGTGCACTGACAGAATGTCCTATATCTACATGCTTTCTTGTTAATTAAATAGCTGCAAATAATACACAAGTGCAGTTCATGGATCTTTACACATTGGGTAAATTAGGCAGCACCAAAAATACCTTTTTTTTACTTTATGTTGTCAAAGGGGAATTTCTGAAAAAGCAAATTATGTATCAGTGTGATAGCAATGGCATCTGGAATATGTGGATAGCATTCTGTTAAGGTCATTTGACTGATTCCAGTAATGCTGTCTGCCTCTCTTTGAAATAACTCAATACATAATGCAAGCAGTGCATTGGTTACCGTCTTCAGAGCTGTCACCACTCACCAGTTGCTCAGATAGTATATTGCACCTGGTCAAAGAAGCGATGTCTACGTAGAACTGTTGACTGTATTAATCAATTCTTTTGTCAATGTGTGTGATTCATGGTCTAAATACCTTTTCCTAGTTATTGTATTCTTCCTCTTCCTCTGCTAAGGCATTTAAATAAGCCCCCACTCTACAACACATGATAACCAATGCTACTAGAATATCTTGCCTAAACTGAAAGAATTTTGTTCAATGTTTTGCAGAAACATTTAAAAAAATGGTAAATAGCTGTTTAGCTAATTAGGAAAACCGTGCCAAGGATGTTGGGAATTAATGTGTTTTACATTTGTAGAAGTATATATGGTTCCATATGTAAAATAGGCTGCTTGGAGTTTGTTCATTGTCACGGATAACACTTCTACCTTTATCTTTCAGATTTCCCCCCTCTGTTCTGTCCCTTTTGCTGTTCTGTCAGAGGCAGAATTGGTTGGAAGTAGAAAAGGATCCAACACAATAGCTCAGATCTGAATACCCTGGAATTCTGAGGTTCTAAATGTCAGTGCTGGCCCTAGGCTGTACAATGAGCTAAATCAGACCTCTGCGTCCAGACACCCCTGAACTCTAGAGAATAATTTTGCTTCTTGATCTGACTCCTGGGTGGAATATGGCATGACAGAACTGAAGCAGCACAAAACTGGGTCTTCCATTTCATCACATGGGCTCTAGAAATTTCAGTGACCTCACATTTTATTTTCTATTTGGCTCTCGGTAACAGGAATATGAGTGGAATATATAGCTCCTTCTAACACAACTACCCCATGCAGTGACTAACGTGCACACTTTATTAGATGAAAAGTGCAGTTGTAGTTAGCAATTCCCAGGGAATAGTCAGATTTTTTTAGTAAGAATAGAGAAGCAGGAATTTCAGCCTTAATGCCTAAAATAAGTTAGGCTCCTAACTTTTATTTAGGATCCTAATTTCCATTGATTCCAATGGAGGTTATGTTTCTATTTAGGCATCTAAATCCTTTTGAGCACTCAGTACTTTTGTGATTACAGTGAATTTTGATTGAAAACATATGTTGCATTTTGCTATGAATTTATACATGATAAAGCTTCAGGGGAAATTGCCTCTTTCCCAGCAAATTCTGACCTTCCCCTCAACAAGCAACTTCTGTCCTTTTCTCAGCCCTTCTGTTCTTTTGTTTATCCCTTTCATTTTCTTATATGTCCTCTGTCCATTTTCATATTTCTTCTCTTTTTATAAGTTGTTTTCTTATTTTTACATACTTCCCCTTAGGGATAGATTCACAACAAAACATAGGCATGGTGATGCTGAGAATTCCCACACCTGACTTTTTGCACCTAGAAAAGCACTGAAGTTTACAAAACCTGACTTAGACATCCAGGTCCCCTATAAAGTGAATGGAGAGAGAGATGCATTTTAGGGCACATCTTCACTGGCAATGTTACAGTGTAGTCATGGCATAGCGCTGAGAGAGAGAGAGCCCAGCGCTCTAAAAAACCCACCTTCATAAGGGGGCGTCGCTACCAATGCTTGTGCACTGTCTATACTGGCATGTTATAGTGTTGAAACTTGCAGCGCTTAGGGAGGTGTTTTTTCACATCCTGAGCAAGAAAGTTGCAGTGCTGTAATATGCCAGTGTAGACAAGCCCTTAGAATCGGATTCACAAAAGCCAGCATGCTATGCAAGTTCCCACCTAAACTAGGCAATGGTAAATGCTGAGGAAAGGGCTGTGTTTAAGCCCCACCCCTCTGATGGAGACACTCATTAAGCTATGGGTAGAGGGAGGCACCACCCTCTGCTTGAGATTCTCAGCTATAAACTCTGTCTTGGCATTAGGTAATAGTTTTTTGCAAGAAGCTGGGGGGGAGGGGGGCACGAGAGGAGGCTCTCCCTCACCTTTTAGCCCAGTAGTTAGGGTACTGATCTGGGATCTGGGAAAACTCTAGTTCAAGTCCCCGCTCTGCCTGAATGGAAGAATTGATTTGAGCAGCAATCTACCACCTCTCCACTGAGTGCCCTAACCAGTAAGCTATAGCAGTGTTTCCCAAACTTGGGACGCTGCTTGTGTAGAGAAAGTTCCTGGCAGGCCAGGCCGGTTTGTTTACCTGCCCCGTCTGCAGGTTCGGCCGATCACAGCTGCCACTGGCTGCAGTTTGCTGCTCCAGGCCAATGGGAGCTGCTGGAAGCGGTGGCCAGTACGTCCCTCAGCCCGTGCCGCTTCCTGCCGCCCCCATTGGCCTGGATGAGTGAACTGCTGCCCATGGGAGCCACAATCAGCCAAACCTAGGACACAGCAGGTAAACAAACAAACACTGAGCTATAGGATATACTTAGCTCCCTCGGTCTCTCCTTTTAATGCTGCTCCATTGTGGATTCACCTCTTTATCCTGTCCCTCTATACTCTGACTTTTCTGCTTCTTTAGTGAGCAAAATTACTGATCAAATTTGATCAAAATTACTGATCAAATTAATATTTGCATATCTGTATTTCACCTGTGATCCTCTGCTTTCATATCTTAAAGAAACCCCACATCACCTTATTTTACAAGATCCACTTATAATCTTGCACAATACATAACTACATTGCTAAAACATGTTAGACAAAGTAATGTATATTTTTGTAGAGTACTTACTAATTATACTTGATGTTAGAAAACTTCAAAAATTAGCATGCACTATTAGATTTCATTAAAAGATTAATTCTAATGGGGCTAAATTTTCAATGCATTATGTGCACGAAAAATGTTCATGCAGATATTACACCTGAGATAAGACACCTGTTCTGTATAAACAATTTTTCCCCACAATCAGGAAATGTGTTTGCGTTTTTGTGAGTGTTACCCTAGGTCCCTCTTTTGTAAATTTGATCCATAATATTTATAGAGTCTTTGGGTAATTTATTTCCTAATTAAATCTTTTTCAATATCTCCCTTAATATAGTGAAATAAGACTAAAATGAATGACTCTATTAATTTTGTACAGTTGTTAGAATGAGAAATAGTCTAGCGGTGCAAAATTCAGAACTGGATCTGGATGTACATTTAGAACCAAGTTTAGTAGTGGTCAAATCTGGCATTTCACTATATTGTCAATCATCAATCATCATTTTTTATTTTACCTGAGTAAGGTCTAAGTAAAAACAGCAGGCCAGATTCTTCCACCTTTTAAAAATGTACAGTAATTGGCTTTCATTTGAACATTTGGAAGGACACTTATAATTACTAAATAGGAAACAGTGGTTTTAAACATCCATATGTATATTTGCCTAGTTAACCATCAAAAAATGTTCTCTTTTGCATTTACAGATCTATCAAATCTAGTTGCACAGTTATGCACAAAGCTTTGGTTTTTCTTTCTGAAAATTAGTCCATTAATTCCCTTCTAAAAGTATGTATGTTGTAATTTGATGGTACATATAATGAAAACATAAGCTATTGAAGATTTCTGAAAATACACAGATTCATTTCTAGTGATCAGATAATTTGTTTTATTTACATAGTTTCAATATTTTCATTTACCTAATTTATTTGGATTTTTAAATGGCTTTCTGTTCAGCAGTGTATGTCATCAGATGTTCGGCTGCGTGTGTGTGTGTGTGTGTGTGTGTGTGTGTTCTCCCAGCTCTGTGCAGATAGCCGGCACAGCAGATCTCGAGCAAACCACCCAATGACCACAAAATCCATTAAGGTGTGAAGGTGCTTGGTCAGGTTTATTGTCAGCAAAGCACGGTACTAGCTCCCTGGATCAATGTCTATAGTTACACTAACACATGTATGCATGACTATGGATGCAGATCAGTTAGTGGCAGGACTTTCCACTGCCCCCTTGGCTGGACAAAGACACTCCCTCTGAGATACATCTTTATACATCAATACAATCATGTTACATGTCACCCTTTACATATCAGGATGCCACCCTCTGACGAATTAGGGCTCCACCCAATGCCTTGTACCTGTAGGTTCAATCAAAACATCTCTGTTCATCATGCTGTCATCCTGACCTTATCTTTAAGATGGGTCAGCATGTTCCTGTTATCTTTGGGGAATGTGTTTGGTATCGGGGTGTTCTGGTACCATCTTTATGGACTGTGCTTGTGTAAGTGCTTTGTGCCTAGCAACTCAGGCCTCACATCAGGCCTCTGATACATGGGCTTACGTTTCAGGCCCTCTTCCTACTACAGCATATATTATAAATCTTCTTTTCTTCTTGAGACCTCAATCTCATGTTATTTCTTTTTTCCCATTTTCAGACTTGGTCACTTTAATGTTATCAAGTGCTGCTGTTTCTCATATCCATTTAGCCACAGGCAAGTAAAATCAAAGCTAATATGGAAATGCAATGAGATTCACCCAGGATATTTTAATTCTGATTGACCAAATAAAAAAATATAGCAAAACATGAGCTTTCAATAATGCAATTTTGAAGGGTTTTTATGTGAGAATTTACTAAAAATAAAACCTTGCTATCTTACACAGATGGTGATTTTGATCTGATTTGAAAATGCTCAAAAACTAATAGGTTAAATTTTCAGATGCAGGTTTCTCTGGTTGAACTAGAAAATACAGAGTGATTCCCTCCACCCCACCCCCACCCCCAAGTAGAGATTGAGGTCAAAGACCCCAATTTCTTCATTTAGACCTCTCTATCACCATTTTGATCATCATATTTTAACCTTTGAATTTAAAGCACAGAAGGAAAAATTGCAAGCCTGACCCCTCCATAGTTCTGGGAGAAAACAAAAGAGCTTTGTTGAACTGAGTTTTTACAATGTGTGTAAATACACAAGACAGAATGAAGTGTTGCCACACCAGAATGAAGGTGACATTTTAAGTCACATTGCAATTAAAGCTTTGCAAACCTTGCAGTATGGTCTATGGGATTTAGAAGGGAAGCAACTTCTTAAGAAGTGAATTTCCCTACAAAGCCAGACTCCCCTCCACAGGAGCCCCTCTGAAGATACCAAAAGGAAAAACAAAAATCTAAGGTTCGCAGGCTGTATTACAGAGGAGATGGAGGATATTGGTGGAATCAAGGGAGACTGGTTATATAGACATTTGACAATTCCACAGCTGCAAGAACAACCTCTACTCATATGTTGTGTGCTCTCTGACAGTTTTGGCAAACAAAGCTGAAGTTTGCGTTGAGGTTTGCGAATACAATGAATATTGAGCCTAAAGGCTAAATTCTGTTCTGAGATTTCCACTATGAATCACTGAGACATGCAAAAGTTAAGCAGATGGAGCATGGTCTAGTGTTTACAGTGCTAGCCTGGGACTGAGGATACCTGAATTCAATTCCCTGCTCTGTCACAGATTTCTTGTGTGACCATTGGAAAGTCACTGTGTGTCTGTGCCTCAGTTCCCCATCTGTAAAATGGGGATAACATTTTCCTACCTCACGGGGGAGATGGGAGCATCAGTACATTAAAAAGTTAGTGAGATCCTTAGATATAATAGTAATGGATACCATAGAATTACCACAGGTAGATATTTTAAAGTTATGTTCCTAGTCCAGTTCCTATTAACTAAAGCAGCAGTCTAGCATGTTTAAAGATAGGTACATGCTTAATATTTTGCTGTTCTGGGGCTTTAGCTACCAGGATTTGGACCTATGCCATAACCTTAATAGGGACATAAAAGTGAAAGGCTTTGTATCTCATTACCAAAGACTGAGCCTTTAATCGCTGACATTTTAAAAAATCACTTCCTAAGGGATGGTAATGTTATCCCCTTCATTGGAAGCATATTTAAAACTGTACTGGACATAAGGATTAGACTGAATATAGTTGGGATTAATGCTTCACTGGACAGGACATGGCATAAGTAACCTAATAGATCTTTGCTATCTTTAATGTCTATGTTTCAGTAAAATAAATCAGATGACATTATCTAAATGGGTTATGGAATTTTAGATGGCTTAACAAAAAAACGATGACATTTGCTCAAATCAGTTTTTCTTTAGATGACCTCAAAGCTGATGCCAGTTAAACACAGAAAAGTAATAAAACCAAATGAGTGGTCACTTAATTGCCAGTGAACGGACAGATAATATTGTTATGCAAATAGAAACCAATTGTACTTGAAAATGCGAGGATTTTGAGACAAAGATGTCAAGGTGTCAAAGGCACCATTAACTCTTCTTAGGTGAAGAATAGAAGCTCCCATTAGAATATAAAGAAATAATCTATAGTGAGGTAAAGGTAAGAGAAGTATTTCTCCACTTATGACAAATCCCCATGTATGCAAGTGAATTATATATAAAGACTGTACAGCCTGCCAGCACTACTGTACATGTGTATGAAACAGGGAGCAGTAAAGCTGGGAGAACACAACAAAAGTAATAGGCCCCAATCCAGCAAAGCACTTGGGTATAAACTTAGATTTAATCATGTGGGCTGTTAGACAACACATGACCAAGATTTGTCACTGAATTTGGTCTTCTGGTTGGATCATTAGCTTTCCCAACCCAGGCCCGGTACTGATGGGTAGTGTGATGTGAACACTGATCAATTACAAGTTTGTCTATGCTGGCAACATCTGCTTCAGCTACCAAGCTCAGTTCCCCCCTAAAGGGGGAAGTGCTAAGGGTGGTGCTGGGAAGGGGCAGATACAAAAAGGAACAGAGCCACAGCAGATCTTAGAATCATAAAAATGTAGGGCTGGAGAGGACCTTGAGAGGTCATCTAGTCTAGCCTCCCACACTGAGGCAGGGCCATGTAAACCTAGACTGTCCCCATCCAACCTGTTCTTAAAAACCTTTTGTGATGTGTATTCCAAAACCTCCCTCAGAAGCCTGTTCCACAGCTTAATGACCCAGCTGCTGATTAAGCCAAATACTTCTTTATCCTATCTTCAGTGTATATGGAGAACAATTGACCACAGTCCTCTTTATAACAGCCCTTAACTTATTTGAATTTTTATCAGTTCCACCTCCGTCTCCTTTTCTCAAGACAAAACATGCCCAGTTTTTTTTTAACCTTTCCTCCTAAGTCAGGCTTTCTAAACCTTTTATCATTTGTGCAGCATTCCTCAGCTTGGATGCAGCTATGGAGATTCTGCTGGGCACAGCCGCCAGCTCAGTTTTGGCTGCTGTAACTGATTTATGCAGCTATGAAGTGCAGCTACGTTGAGCTACACCAGCTAATGATCTAACCCATGTCAGGACAGGGAGAAGAGAATTAGACCCAGGCCTGCATTCAGATGTACAGGGGTTGACCTTTGTGCTTGGGCGGAGCCTCACAGATATCTGGTGTGCAGGGTACTGGGGGTAAGGAGATAATAGGATGTAAAGCTATCCCCATTTCACAGCCTTTTAGGACAAATTAAAACCTTAAGTGAAAGAGGACATGATTTTTATTCACTTAATTTTTTTTTGTTATTTGTTAATACGTATTTAATTCAAATGCACAACAACCCTTTTATTAAGGGATAAAAAAGTTCAGTGTTTTAAAAAAATAGTTTTTTTATATTAAGGTAGTGTCTAGAGGCCCCAGTCACCACATTGTGTAAGGGACTCTACATATAAATATGAGAAGAGGCAGTCTCTGCCCTGAAGAGCTTACAGTTGAAATATGCAAGACAGAGGATGGAAGAAGAAAGAGAAGCACCAGGAGGTGAAGTGGCTTGCCCAAGGACTCCTGGATTATACTGCCTTTCATCTATAAGACAGATGTCCAAAGAGTCCTGTAACAATACCTAGACAGAAAGAAGAGATTTGACATTCTTGATGTTTCCAAGGTAAAGAAAGAAATATGATGACAATGACTCTTTCAGGCTTTAATAAGGGTCTAAAATGAGATTAACTTTTCCATCTGCCCAAACCATCTCTTTTTTTCTTGCCAGGTAACTTTAAAGAGTTAATTTTTGGTCTTTAGTGTTTTCAAGACTATATCATGGGCCAAAATCAAATTTGTTTTCTCCAGTTTGATTCACAGTTTAACAATGTCCTCTTTTCCTCAGTTTTCGGCACCATGTAATTTAATTTATAATTGCCGGTGGTAGTTAAGTGCATAGACACTTTCATGCTAAGCTCTCTCACTTGCTGATTCATTATCTTCATGAAAGTGCTTAATGATGGTTCACCGTTTGTCAGGAGTGTATGAATCCATTCAGAAGCTCAAATGCTCCCCTTTGGTGTGCAGTGCAGAAGGAAACAAAAGCTAAGATAATGCATGGTAACAGTAAGCACCATGGTAATGGAAAGTTTAAGGTCTCTAGACAGCTAGTGGCATTTTAAACACTGGGTTACCTACGTCTACAGTGCAATAAAAAAACTGCAGCACCAAGTGTCAGAGCCCCTGTGAGATGACTCAGCACCCTCACAATTGGAGTCAGCTTGTTCTGGTGTTAACAGTGATAGGAAAATGTGTAATACCCTAGCACAGATGAGAGATGACAAAGATGAAAATCCCGGGCCAGATACTCAGAGTAAATCAAATAAGCTCCTTTGACTCTAGTGGTGTTATGTCAAATTACCTAGCTGAGGATCTAGCCCCTGTGCAAATGTGGCTAAAACATTTCATTCTATTTTTCACTGCATCATGTTTTAGAAAGCACATTTCAAACTATTTCACTATCATCTCAATCACAGTGTACTCTGTTTAGGTATTGGTTTAAAAGCAATGTACGGAGCAAAAAAAAGCATTTGAATAAAAGCTATATGAAAATAACAAAAGATAGTTAGACTATTTAATAACTATTAAACTTAATTTTCCAGCTATAGACTGAAGTGTGAGATTTATTATATTTATTTATTTTACATACAAAATGGAATGTATTAGGCATACATGTGAAAAAAATAAACTGGGTGATATAGATAAAAATTCAGGGATTTTGAATGTTTTACCTCATTTCTAAAGGTTAATTTAAAAGCAAAATTTTCCTTTAATTATTTCCCTACCTGTGATTACATAAGCACAGATTGTTCTAATTGGTTATAAAGCGAATAGCAAAAGGGTACACCATCAGCAAGCAGAAAGTCACAAGTAAAACAAGAAATAAAAAATTGCAACCTAAGAAACAACTGTCATACTCACTGATGAAATATGAAAAGCAGCTGGAGATTAAACTGTGAAAGTGAATTTATACAAAACCAGAAAATCTGGAAGAACACAGCCATGAAAATCAATGCTGCAGGCAAAACAGGGACTCTTGGAAGGCAAGAAATGTTGGCATGACATAATAACTAATAAGAGCTAGGAAGTAGTTAGCAAAAGGAAGTAGTTAGCAAAAGGATGGCCACTGTGTAGTATCCCTGGAGACCAAAACAGAAGTAACAATAGGCTGCAAAGAGAGATGAATAATGTAACTGCTTTGATGTCCAAATACACTTTAAATATATACAAACACAGAAGATATTGATTCATGATGTTACAAGAATGTGTTCATGTATGCCTTGTGAATGAAAGGTAATATAATTTTCAGACAATTGTAAGTTTGAGCATGTATCAGTAATCTATAGTAAAATATATTACAGGGATGTTGTAATTTTCCTAAAATCAAGCATTAGAAACTCAGGCAATTCAGAATAAGGCACAGAAAGAAACCTTTTCTCTGCCCTGTGGTGACACTATGAGATATCCATATGATTATGACAAAGGCATTATTGTATTTTTGACTATTTGAGATAAACATGATTGTTGAAGATGTTTCATTTTCACTACAGTGAATTAACATGTTTACTTGTAAATTCTCAGAAAATTCTCTCTCTAGTCGAAGAGTAAATGTTGTAATTTTAGAGAGGATGCACTGTGTTTTTCATATATTAAAAAGATGTACTTAACAAAGCTTCGAATGCACAATTCATCTCAACCTTACTTCCATAATGTACAAATACCAAACATATTTGCTCAGAATGACTTTGATTCTGTGAAATATTGAAAGTCTGGGCCTGAATAGGAGCCTAGAGCAACCTAAGATCAGGCCCTCTGAGAACAAGTATATAAAACCGTGCAGATTCATTTTCCTTTTTAGAACACATTGGGCCCAAGTTCAATTGCAGTTGAAAGGTTTCAGCACCATTCTGGAGATAGCCAGTCACTCAGGGAATCAGGGTTCTTATTTCCAGACAATTATTCCACACAGGGCTAGTATGAAATGTCAGCGGTTCATGCAAGTGCACCATAGGATTAGGGCACCATCCAAGATAGAAGTAATAGGCACAATTTTTCAGGTGTAATTTTGCCAGATGTTCTCTTACTATTTTATTATTTTCCCTTAAACATTTTACATTTTAATGCTAAAGAAACTGAAAGATGGTGAATACTTTACGGCCAGAAAGAATATGTCCTGTTATTCTGCAAATGGGCCCTATACAATTCTGCCAATACATGTCACTCTTCATTTGCAATCGCTGTGACTCTGCACAGTGTGTGCACCCACTTCTGCAAATAAAACCTGAGGAAGAGGGCTAAAGGGAAGAAAATATCTGAAATGTTTTTCTGAGTAAAGATTTGACCTATACTGTTCTATTGAGGAGGCAGGGTATGTTTTCCCCGTCCTAAAGAGAGTCATGGGATCCGTCCCAAATCCCATAGATCTCCTGTGAACTCTGTGGATCCCAGGAGATCAGAAAGAAGGGCCATTGTTGTCTGCATAAAGGCTCTGTGCATTTTCATTATCTCCCTTCAGCAGGTGGATTGGCATAGAGCCATTGAATGGATTAATTCTTCAGTGATTTACACCAGGTGAGAATCTGGCTTTTTATGTTTGTGCTTTTCTTACTGGCTAATAGTAAAGATTTCTATACTCTGCTGAACTATGATACTCAGAATTAATCTAATTTACACATTTAACTTCCTTGTATTATAGTTTGAATGTGTACATGAGCTTGGAGAACAATAGGTGCATTTTAAGAAGAAAAATAAAATAAGACCACTGAACAACACTTCTATTGCATTAAGTTTTATATCTGCAAAGAATAAACTTTAGTTTCAATATGGAGTAGTAAAATAAAATGAAAGCTAAAAAAACTGAAATAGGGAGTAAAGTTTGAATAAATTGAAAATATTAATGAACCAATGTAATAAAGATGCATACATTTTTTATGTTATTTTAAGTACAAATATTAATACTTTATGTGTTCTTTTAAAGTTTTCTTGAGGCAGCAGCTCTGTATTTATGTAAATTACAATGCAAAAACATTTTCCCCGGTCCTGTGGCTATGTATATGACTATAATTCAATGTACTTAATTTAGTAAATAAGGTTTAAATTAAATATTTATATGCCTAATTTTTCTTAAAAAATAGAACCTGCCAAAAGTTTGTCAAGTATCTTATTGCTCATTCATACATAATAAAGTGATAGTGCAACTAGTAATGCAAAGCGATAAGGAAAGTAAAACATAGGAAAGAGACTGAGTTTGAGATTGTGGGAGTATTTATATATTTATATTTTGTGCCAGTCGTGGGCTCAGTTGTAGCTCTGCCATAAGCCTTGACCAAAGGTTAAGAGCACTGTTGCATGGCAGCAGACAGGAAGGCAGAGTGTGAAGCTGATTGTCACACTCTATTTGTTGGGTTTCCTTTTGTTCTGAGAGGCAAGTACCCTCCATCAGTATACTTTAGCCAGCACACTGTTTTAGCAATACTAGCCAATGCACAGTAGGGACAAAGAAAATCCTCCAACCACTTCTCATCCCATCCCTCCCACTTGCATGGGGAAGAGGGTTGTACCAGCCTTGTGGAGACTGTTCTCCTCCCTGTGTTGCTACCTGAGATCAGGGTAGTCAGTACACAAGAGCAGTAATGTTTTATTTAATAAATAATGCACCTTGCATTGCACCTTGCACCCTTGCATTGGCTCCCCAGATTTCCAGTTCCCAATTACTTGAACTGGGATTTGAGTGCCTAACAGCTTCAGGCTCCTTTGATCATAGGCGGCAGGTTTGTATAATTTTTGGTGGGGCCCAAAATGGTGGTGCCCTCCCGCTCCCGCCAGGGGCGGCTCTAGAAATTCCGCCGCCCCAAGCAGGGTGGCGCGCCGCGCCGCTTGCGCCGCCTTCCCCGGTCCCGCGCCGGGGCAGAAGTGCACTGCGGACGGTCCATGGTCCCGCGGCATCCGGAATGGATGCATCCGCAGAGGCATGCCTGCGGGAGCTCCGTTCCGAGCGCACCCCAAGGGACAGCGCGCACCTCGTCGCAAGTCGTCTCCTGCGGCAGGTCTGCTCTTCCCGGGGCTTCCTGTGGACCTCCCGCAGGCATGTACTGCGGAAGGTCCGACGGAGCCCAAATGCCGCCCTGCATGGACTATGCGACCCACCATGCCGCTCTGCTTGGCGGGCGCTTGGGTCTGGAGCGGCCACCTGGCTCGCCGCCCTGTAAGCTGATTAAAAATGATCAGCTACAATGCATCAGTTGCACAAGATTCATAGGTTTCAATTAAAGTGGAAAGTCAGAAGCGCACTTGCCTACTTCAATATTACAGTATTATATTTTGTTGACACCTGATGTGGTGACAGTGGGAATGTCCTTAATATTTTCTCTGAATACTGTATGGGGGGGGGCCTCTGTTTCCCCGTGCAAGATGCCAAACTGAAGGTGTTGGGGACAAAGATCAGGTGGCCTCTTGTCCGGAAGAGAACAGAGGCAAGAGGAGGGGAGTGTCACTTTGGAGCTGGCTGGGGAAATGGGGAGAAGGACCTGATCTTGGTTATGGGCTCCCACCCCTAAGTTGGACCTGGGACAGAGGGGTTCTGTTTTCTGTACCTAAGCTCTGTTTTAAACGTGTTCCCGTCAATCTAATAAAACCTTGCTGTTTTACTGTCTGGCTTGGAGTCACTCTGACTGCGGTAGTTGGGGTGGCAGGGACCTCTCGGTTGACCCAGGACCTTGCCTGGGGCAGGACTCTCGCCTGCGGAAAGTGCACAGTGTGGTAGGGCATGCTGAGATGCTCCGAGGTCAGACCAGGAAGGTGTAAGCTTCTTGCCCTGGAGTAGAGGGACAGAGACAGTATGCTCAATGAGGAGGGCCTCCCCTAGAGTCCTGACTGGCTTTTGCATGGTGTTGTTCCAAAGCCATCCACAGCATACCCTTCACACATGCGCTTCCTGATGGTCTGACCACAGGCACTGGACACTCCCTCCTCTGGCCTTTGTTCTTTTCACAAGCATTAGGATGGCCCCACTGATCTTTTTGTTCTCCTATCACCTTCAGTTGGCACCTTGCAGTATGAGGTGGCCCCGGCCATCAGTTGCCTGGAGACAGGGTGCTCAGCCATTCTCTGTGCAGACAAGCATCCACACTGGCCCTCTAGGGCTTTACAACAATTCACACCCCATTATCCCACCATCTAGAGCCTTAAGAAAGTGCATTGGGGAAACTTGAGGCACGCAGGACAGTATCAGAGGAAAACACCTGTTACGACCAACGTTTCATACTTTGAAGGGTGTTAAAATAATCAATTATTGTGCTAAATACAATGATAATCCAAAACTGACACCAAATTTGAGTTGGCATGTTTTTCCCCTCAGGTGAGGGTTCTGGTGGTGCGGCTGGTGGCTGGGGGATGAGGGGTTCACAGTTGCAGGGGGGGGGGGGGGGAAGCTTAGTGCTCGGATGCTGGGTGGTTGGGCAGGCTTTGGGGTGAGGCAGGGATCTGAAGGATGGGAACCCCCTTCTTTTAGGGGTGCAGAACAGGCTGCCCCCAGGGCTATGTTGGGCAGTTTAGTTGACGCAAAGCTTAAGGCAGTACGGTTGTCGAGCATTTGGCAATGTTGGGCGTCCTTTGGGTGAGTGGTTTTAAGTCTAAATGTTTATGTTGGCGCGAGTGAGCTGGGTTACTGGCCTTTAGTTACCCGCTAGCTGGATGGAACGAGGCAGTCTGTGACGTGGGCTCTGGCGTCGGGTGGTCGTCCTTACGCGATTGGCGTTGGGTTTGCGTGTGGGTGTGGGGACTAGGGTGTCGAGATCGGGTGCCCGTACCGACCCTGGTGTTGTGTAGTGCCGCTGCTTATAGTTAAGGTGGAGTGTGAGCGTGCGCTTAATATTTTGGTGGAGCGGTAGTGGATGGGTGTGCGTGGTGGGGGTGTCCAGGGGAGCTCGCGTGCGGGTGCGGGAAGATTCGGTCCTTCCAGTTCTGTCGGGCGTGGGAGGTGGAGGTGATGGGGGTGAAGTGTGATCGGAGGCGGTGTGTTGAGTGATAGGAGCGCAGGAACCGGGGAGGGCGCGAGAGAGTTAGTGGTGACGTTGGAGGCTTGGGAGAAGGGGTGTCGAGGAGAAGTTCGAGGGGGGGTTAAGGGTGCAGGGCGGCGGGTCGTGCGGGGGGTCAGGGGCGCAGGGGGGGTGGGTGGACTAAGCGGGTGTTAGGGGCTACTTTGCGGTCACAAGATGGGGACCGCGACCGGGGGGGTTGATAAGGAGTGCCGGTGTTGGGGGTGGGGCGATTAGTGGGGCCCCAGGGGGGTTGGGGGCAGGTTCGTAGCGTGGGTTGGTGAGGGGGTTCGGAGAGTCGCCTAGGGATGGGAGGTGGTGGAAGATCGGTTGTGGGACACCCAAGTTCCTTTGCGGGGGGGGTAACGGTGTCAGATAGGGGTTCAGGGGGGGGACCGGGGCCATAGGGAGGGGCGGAGTATGGCGGAGTTGTTGCCGCGTATCGGTTCCGAGGGGTTGTTGGTCTGGATGGCATATCCGTTCAGGGTGGTTTCGGCTGTGCGGGCGCGGGTGAGGAGGCGTCGGGGGGAGCCGGCGGCGTTGACGAATTGGTTGGTTGCGGTGTGGGTGGCGGGTGGCGGCTAGGGACGTGGGCACTGGTTGGTAGTGACGGATGTTTCTTTCTGTTGGCGCACTGCGGGTGTGGGTCGCGTCGTGGAGTGGTCGTGGCGGGCGCATTTGGCCGGGTGACGTCGAGCGCTTCGAGCCATTTGGTTGGGTACGGGGGCAACTGGGTAGTTGGGGTCCTTTGGTGTTTCGGGATGGGTTATAGGCTAGGCTCTCAAGCGTGTTCCGGGCGGATACGTACGTGAGGGTTGGCTCATTTCGGTTTTTTTGTTGGGGGACATTCGCGTGAGCTGCTGGTGGTGCTAGTGTGGAGGTTCCGGGCGGGGTTGACTCTTTGCACGGGTTTCAAGTGGGGCCGTCTTAAATGTGGGAATGGCGGCCCGAGGTGTTCGAGTGCGAGGCGGGTTCGGTGTGTTCATTGTTGTGGTGTTCCGTCGTCGATGGGTTGCGTGGCGGTGTCCGCGTGCGCGCGAGATCAGTTTGACGTGGTGTATGAGGTGTGGCCGGCGCTTGTCTTCGGGGCGGATGTGGCGCCCTTTTGTACGATGCCGGTACTGGTGTAAAGGGAGGGTGAGTGGTTTTGGCTCAGTGGGTGCTTTTAGGCGGTCGTTCGACGAGAGCTGAAGGCGGGTTTCCGGGATGAGTGTCGGCGTACGTCCGCTTCGGCGGTTTGTAGGGGAGGTTCCGTAGCTTGTATTACGGTCGAGGGGTCGGGTTCTCGGTGCAGTTAATGTTGTGTGCTCGGGGATTTATAAATTTAAATCACAAATTCTTTCATTCCCCCCCCACCCCCCCCCCCCCCCAGTGACCCCCCCCCCCCCCCCCACAAAAAAAACAAAAAACCCCCCCCCACCCCGCCCCCCCCCCCCCCCCCCAACCCCCCCCTCCCCCCCCCCCCCCCCGCCGCCCCTCCTCCTCCCCCGCCCCACCCCCCCCACCCCCCTCCGCCCCACGCGCCCCCCCCACCCCCCCCCCCCCGCCCCCCCCCCCGGGGAAGCTGGAGGGGTGGGGCAGAGCGGGTCCTTTCTTGGGCTGAAGCAATGTACTTTTTCGTGTTTTATCTGGGGCTCCGTGGGCCTGTCTGGTCGGTGGGGTTGAAGTTAGAGTTGCGTGGTGCTAGTGTGGGTCGACACTCGTGGTCCGGGGTGGCCGTTAGGTTTTTAGGTCAGGTGTGGCAAATACTGGGATATTATTGGGTAGAGGGGAGCGTGTTGGCGCTTAGCGGTGGATTGTGTGAGGTTTGGGGTGGTGGTTGGTCTTTGGGTGATATCGCGGGCTTTGTTTTGTTTGCCTGGTGCGTCTGAGTGCATGACGGACGGCTTGCGTTCGTTTATTCGGGGGGTAAGTCGTTGAGGTGGAATCGGCCCTGGGGAGCCGTCGTCTTGGGTAGGGTGTTGTGGCTTGTCTTTGTCTAGCTCGTTGCTTAAGTGGCGAAGCCACGGTAATCGGCTGAGGACTCCATCCACCACACTGGCAGCAGCAAGCTCCAGGGGTAGGGGACCCCTCTCTCCCCCCTGCCCCCCACAGCACACCACTCTGCCACCACAGTATGCCATTGTTCCTTCCTAGGGCCCCTCAGTCCAGAAAGCCCACTCACCTCCCCTGTGATGGGTACTAGGGGGGAGGTGGGTGTTTGCATCACAGGTAGCCTTTCCCATGTTGCTGCCCTCACCATAACTTCACTGTGCATGGGGCTGCCCCTTGCCCAGCATGGGGCAGAAGTGGGGTCTGCTGGTGATGGCTGATGGTGGCAGGGGAGCAGTATGGTGTTTTTTTTTTTTTTCCCCATTAAAATCACACCCAAGCCCCAGCTGTACTCAGCTAGGTTATGAATCCCCCTCCCCCATCTGCCCTGTGGATGGGTGGGATGGCTGGAGGGGAGGGGGCACGCCTTCAATATGGTTCCTGCCTCCTGTCCCCTGCTGCAGCCTGCAGGCCCTCAACGATAGCTTCCAGTGGGGGGGGGGGACGAACGGTGGGAGGGGTGGCATGGGGCTGCCCCTGCCCCAGCGTTGGGCAGGAGTGGGGGCTGGGGGCGGGAAGGGGAATCATTTGGTCAAACACTCCGGAGCCCAGGAACTGCTCAGGTGGGTGAGGGTCAGTCTCCGAGTCCTTGGCCGGAAGTGCCCTTTGCATCTCCTGCAGGTAGGGGGAGGGAGGGCTGTCCCAAAGCATGGCAAGCCCCCCCCTCCCACTCCCCTCCCTCCCCCGGCCAGTTGCTCCAGCATAGCAACAGCAGACTGGCAGCTGCAGAGGCAACAGGCCAAGGCAAGGGAGAGAGACATGCCTGACGTTTAAGCCTCCAGCTCCAGGGCTGGGGTAGAGGAGAGGGCGCCACAGCACGGCGGCCCCCCTCACCCTCCCTCGGAGATGGGTTTACAGTCGAGACCACACAGACGCAGCGCTTGCCTGCGTTTCAAGCAGTTAAGCTCTCTGGGGTCCGGGCGGTGGTCGGTGGCGGGGGGGGAGGGCGGGGGGGAAGCTCTCCAAGCCTGGCGGGCTGCTGGGCAGGCTCGGCGGCGAACATTGGTGGGGCAGAGCCCCTGCTTGGGATTTATTCATGGGGCTAAAGCCCCAGAGCCCCATGTAAGTCAGCGCCTATGCCTTTGATAAACCTAGCTAGAACTCACATTGGATGCCATTTAACAGTCAGTATTTACCTAGAGTTACCATATACAATATACGATTATCTTGGAATAGGAATAGCTGCTGTGATTTAGAAACTTTAAGTCTGGATCCAAGCTGGTATACTTCATACGTAGCTCCATTGACTTAAATGAAGTTATGTTGATCTACATCAACTTAGAATCTGTTCCCTTCTGTAGTAACAGTGAGCATACATTGATTTTTGGTGACCACATCCTTCCATATTAAAAATGAAAGTTCTGTTATTCAGGCCGATGGAAAAAGGTATTCCATTTTTCTCAAATGGACACGCCTTTGTAATTGTCTGAGGAGGAACCATGAAAAGTTAAGACTTAGAATATTTTGTCCTACCTTGTAGCTTTACAATCTGTCCTTTAACGTAGTAAGGTGGTGTACAGTTGTTGTATCTGGGGACCAAACCAGGGAATGAATGATTATTAAAGCTGTGTGAACGGATCTTTTAATTTGGTGGCTGAATTAAAAAAATTGAGAAAAAAATAGTTTTCGTTCAACTGAAACATTTCATTCAACTCAAACCAAAAAGGTTCCATTTCACTTTCCGATTTTTTAAAATTTTATTTTATAAAGTAAAATTACAATATAATTCGAAAGGAAATGGCATTTTCAACTGAAGAAATAAAAACCTTTCATTCCAAACATTTCAAAACAAAAGTTTAGATGTTTTTGGATTTATTTTTATTTCTTTTCTCCCACCCCCACCTCCCCCAACCAAAACAATTCAGCAAATTCAACCCAATTTCACAACGCGTTTTTGGTTGACCCAAATCTCATTTTTCAGACAAAGAACAAAAAACTTTGGGGTAAAAATTTTGCCCAGCTCAGATTGTGATGTAGAGCTATAACTCCTCTTCTACACCTGCCCTTGTTCCTCTGGCTTTCTCTCTGGTCATCTACTCTGGGGACTGGAGCCAGGGCTTCCCCTGGTCTCTTATCCTTTTCACATCAACCCCCACCCCACCCCCTTACTCACAGAGGAGAGCATGAGAAGGTAACCTCTGTTCTCTTCCCTTTGGTCAGCTTCCGATCTGAGCACAGTGAAACAGGAGCCTTACTCCTCTAACTTCTTGTGTTACCAAGTAAGGACTGTGAGCACATAACCTTTTGGTACTACTTCTATGGCAGTAACAGTAACTCTACATATTAGTGGCACCATCCTGTCTCCATCGAGTTCACTGAGGTCAGGATTGGATCCATTGTTATTTGTTTGTATCCAGTTAAAACTAGATCAGGTTTGGAAATATATTTTATTTCCTGTGAAAACTTTAAAAGAAAACACAAACTCTTGTCTTCATAGACAGCCTTGAGCAATTTTCAGGTTTTCACCCAATAATCCAGTAGCCAACAAATTCAGCTTTTGAAAACTGAACCATTTTTGGTTTTCAGTTTTTCTATAACTTCCACTACAAAATTTTTTTAAGAAAAATAGAAATTCTCTCATGACATTTTTATTCAATTGAAAAGGCATTTTTGTCAAAATTTCAGCCAGCTCTAGTCCCAATATGTCTATTTTGAAAGTTTAAGATGTTTCAACACCCTTTTAATGTAAATCCTCATAGTATGTGGAATCTTTACTTCTAGCAAGGATATCTCATCACAATGAGTTGGAGGTCATACAGTTCTGACAATCCTTTCCTTGTCCACTAGGACACCAGAAACGCCTCTTCATAGCCCTGTCTACAATCGGAAACAGACACATTACTACAGCTGTTAACAACATCAAGTCCCCATAACTCATTATGAAAATGGGCTAAGTGCTAATGTATGCAGGACAAAATTATTCTCAGCACCATTATAAAAGTGTGACTGAGAGTTAATTCACCCTCTATCTGTCAATTTCCCAAGCTCCTTAAAGGTAGCTGCTCAAGAGTTCCACTTCAAGAGGTGGGAACAGCCTGAGATTACACTGGTGGGAGTGGCAGTTATTTCCAGTCCAACCAGAAATCTCATTAGAAATCCTCCTGGAGCAAAAGAAGATATTCCACACAGTATGGTTACTTTCCCATTCTTCCCTCTCCTTAGGCCCATCTGCCCAAAGCTGCACAAAACTTGGGATATCATGTAGCAAAAACTGTCCCTTAATTTGCAAGTTTCCTGGTCACAATTTGCTATCCTCAGCACCAAACAGCAGAAGGTAGCGTGGCATTTTTGTTGATTAACTGGATTTCCCATAAGTGTTTTGCATTCAACATTAAAGAGAGAGAACGAACCTAAAATGTTAGGAACAATAGTCTCCTTTCAGCAAGGCACAACTGCCTGGCCCGTATCTAAACAGACCTATGCAGGCTAATTATTTAATCAGTTACACCCAGTTGGTTTTCAGGGATGTAACTAAGGGCAGAATTTGGTTCATGAGGTATTATAGACTTGGGAACTCAGAGTTAAGAAGTTAAGGGAAAAAAGGGAAGTAAATGTTTTATGATGTCTGGGGTATTCATAATTCAATAACTCATTAGATGATGGTTATCACTTTCCCTCTGGTATACAAACAAAAAACACTGTTGTAAATCACTCTGGATTGCAACATTGATCCTAAATCACAAAAACTAAACACAGAGCTGCCATTGAACTGAAAATTCAAATGATTCCATGCTTATATATGTAACAAAAATATCAGTGAATGGAAATCCCAAACTCTGACAATTTTCAAAACAAGAATATAAACCAGGTTCGCACACAGTGAATATGGAGGCTGGTATTATGTACTTGGCATTACAAAATGTCCTCATTTAAGCTAATGGGCAGCACAACACAGAAACTGCTCAATAATTTGAATTCAGAGAGAGCAATCTCTATTGTTTCTGCCCAACAGCACAGTACATCAATTCTTTTCTTCAAGATATTGCATATTGATGGGATACTTTTCTACTGACAGGCAACAAAAAAAATTAAGTCAGCACTTATCCAGTCAAAGTGGCTGAACGAATGGGAAGGTTAATGCCTCAAACTAGGTTTAAATTAGTTCACATTTCTTTAATAATTGCATTTCTGCATTAAACTTGTTTTAAACAGGAAAATGTTTGATTCACAGTTCCTAAAGGCTAAGTTACGTATGTGTGTGATGGAAAACTGCTATGCTTCAAAGACTATGAATTCAGATAAAAATTACCGTAACTTTCATAAGTTTTTGAAAGGTCAGTGAAGGGCTGGAAAGTTGCATGAAAACAAGAAGAGCTATGAGGGAAATAACCAGAATTGATAATGACCTTTAAGTCGATAAAGAATGGAAATAATAAAATACTTACCCATATGGAAGAGCAGAGACTGTCATAAAAAGGCTTGAACAACAGGATACTAGGTAAAATAGCTCATTATGGCTGGAAATGATGACTGGTACTGTACTAAAGCAAAAGATTTCTTCCATGCAGAAAAACCTCTAGGAAAATGTCATTTAAACAGTAGCATTCCCCCTTCCTCTCGGCATCTTTGGACATGACCCTCTGATGAAGTCATGAGTAAGCTACCATGTCCCACTGTTCCAGGCAGGCTTTTCATCTAATACCTCCTTGTTAAACAAGAATTAAAAATACAGAGGCCCAAGACAAGAATGTCACCTCATTATTTCCGTTTGCCTTGTTATTTCTGTGAACACAATATTAGGCTTATGTTCCAATTTGCCATTCCCCTTGCCATAAAAAAATACAACTCATAACAGGTAACTGTTTTGTGGATTTTGTATTTGTATATACATTAAGGAAAATATTTTACTAATAATTAACCATAGACCAGCAAACATAGTAGAATTGTACTTACATCTCTCTATGGGCCTGGTTCAAAGCCCATTGGAAAGACTCCCATTAACTTCATTGTGATTTGAATCAGGATCTATGTAGACAGGGGTTGAAGCTCAAAGTGCTGACTTCAACAGGAGTTGAAAATGATTAGTATATGAAAGGATTGCTCAGAACTTAGCAGGATTATGACCAAAAGGTTATCTGAAGTAACAATGAATGGGCAATTAAATTCTCTTTTTACTTGGGGAGAGTCTCAGGATGGTCCCCTTGAGAGACCTTTCAGGCCTTAATCACAGACCATCCCATGTCAGGTGTCCTTCACCCTCCACTATGTTTTACTGTTTTGTTCCAGCACGTGTAGTGCTATTTACATATATTTACAGTTCCCCCACTTGTTTATGGATAAGGAAACTGAACTAACAGAAGCCAGTCTTTCCTACCTCTATCTTCCTTCAGGCTCTCAGCACTTCTTTCCTCTCAATGTATATGCTCCCTGCTGCTGGAGTTGCTTCCCCTTCAAATTAGCCCCTCAGCTATAGTTCTACTCAATTAATTGATCTGCCAATTATGTCCCAATTAACCTATATTGGTGGGGATATAAGTGACAGACCCAAAAAATTGTTTTGTGGCACCTCTGTGCTGCTTCCTTAATTAAATATGCAATAACTATAATACAGAATTCAAGCAATAAATATAAGATAAAAGAGGGTGAATGACCAATGATAGCTTGAGCTCAGTTTTTAGGTGCGGCATAGTCCACTCCCAAGCATTGCACTGAAATGAGAATTAGGAGGATGTGCAGGGAGAAGGAGAGGAAAGGATTCTCATCCAGGCCACAGACAGTCTGGAGCCTTAGCCTCAAGTATCTTTCATAGCTCCTAATAAGTTCATGCAGAGGAGGGTGTGGAAAGTGAATTATCACAGCAGCCAGTTATCATCCAGCCACAATTCTAGCCTGCTGCCCACCTTTCCATGTCATCTTAGAGTGTACACTCCCCTGAACTCTCCTATCCCCCTCACAGTGGTAACCTAGTTAAGCAGTGTTACCAATTTAGTCCTTTGCCAACACCCCCGCCCCATAAATTTGAACACCCCTTATAATTTCAGTGATTGGGAAAATACTGCCCTCACCAAAACAGAGCTTTTTGACAAATGCAGAAACACTCTTGTAATTTTGGGGGGGTGGGAAATATTTGCAAAATCTTTTTACAGAAATTTATAATTTATAATAAATTAGTTTTTAAAAGATAGGGAAAAAAACTAAATATTTTGAGTAATTTCCCCCAAATGATAATGTAAATTTAGAAAATCCACCTCAAAAATGTTCAACCAACTCTATATCTGATCCCTTATGTGCACATCTAAATTCTTCTTGGTTGCACAGTGGAATTGCATCAATACCACTACCAACTACGACCGCATGGTAACAGAGGCAGAGGCATGATCTCTCAGCCTTCTGCTGTCATTCCCAGATGGTTGCATGGGGTACAGGTACCTTTCCTGAACTCCTGCTGCTTCAATGGAGCCTTCGATACAGTTTAAAGCAATTGAGCAGCTGACCTGGCATCAATCCTTCATCTCAAAGATGGAAACGCTATGCTGCTCATCTAACTGCTATAATGGTACATAGAATGTGGCTAAAGGTTTGTATGAGAGTGTGTGGGAAGGTTCTATTTTCTTATTTTCTGGCTATAGGTGTACCCCAAGTATTCTAAAGGAAGAATCACAACTGCCAGTGACATACAATAGAATGTCCAATACCAGCCATTCATTCTCTGCCAGTTTAGCTGCATCTAGGATGTCACCAGTACAATTTGTAATCAGGCAAGGATCAAACAATGGAAGTCTACTACAGAGATGCGAGAGCAAAAATAAACATGAGAAGCTAAGTACAAGGAAATCTGTATTAATTATCATACAAGAGACCAATAAAAAGTGATCTCTTCAGGGAAATGGTCTTTTACGTGAGATGGCTAAGATTTTTACTTGACAATCTGAAAGATTAAATCATATTTATTTGATTCTAAGTGGGAGAATGGGAACACCCTTGACAGCCCTGGGAGCCTCTGATAGCATGAATGATTCTAAGGAGATCTGGGCTCAACTTATGCATGAAAAGGACTAGTTGTCAGGGGGTGACTTGCCCAGAGTAAATTGTCAGGCTCACAAGTTGTTATGAGAATAGAAGGGGAAAGGTTTGGGAGGTGGGAAGAGAGTTGGATATCAGGAAAGGGAAGGATGGTTGGATATCAGTGTGGATGGGGTGGAAAAAGAAGGAGAAATGGATAGGTTGGATTAAAAAATAGGTCACTTTGCTCTTGAAGGGGATATTAATAGGGTGTATGGATTTTTTTTTGATGTTGGGGAATATATTTTGTAATAAAATATTACATTCCTGTAACTGCCATCCAGGGAATTTCTGTAGCTCTGTCTTGCTGAGTCATGTGTGCCATTAGAATGTACATTATTTGGGGCGGAGACTGTGTCTTCCTTTATGTTTGGTAAGCACTTAGCAAATTGTAGGCACTCCTGAAATATTAATAATAAATTATATTAATTTGTTATTTTCTGTCAAGGCAGATCCAACACTCATTGAAGTCATGGTAATACTTCCATTAACTTCATGGGTCTTTCGACTCAGGCCGCAGTCAGTTGTCCTTGACGTTCATGTGTGGGAGCAAAATGGAGGAAAAAAAGAAAAAAGAAAATGGAACTATGTGATTGCAAAAATAAAAAAATACATGTCATTGTGACAAAAAAAATTGTCTGGAACTATTTTCGTTTTAAATTGACTATACTTCAAATTGTTAGAGACCATTCATTGACCATAAAGAATTCCAAGATTAATAGCTCTTTGAAAATGTGAAGTGTTATAATTAACTGTCTCAAGCCTTCGATTATTAAATGTCCAGACTTGGAAACAAATATTGGCAATCTTTGGATGATATGAAACAAGTAGACTTGTATCACAAATACCCATGTTTATCAAGGCTGTATCAGCTCAAATCAAGTTGACACATCATTTTTTTTAGATTGGTTTTGGAATCATCCAATTCACTAAAAAGTAAATCAAATAGTCAGTTTGATTTTCCATAACATGAAAGATTCCTCAGAGGACTTCTGACATTTTAAATAAATCTGATTACTTATTTCCAAAGAGCTTTGTGTTTCATTAATGACCATCAAACATCTTTTCCACAGAATTTAGGCAATATTTTTTCACCAACATTAATATGACATAACAACAAAATTAAAATGGATATTTCCTGAGGACAGATGGTAGGACACAGCTTCAAGGACTGTTTGTAGACATTATGCAGAACTCATATTTTAAACAGCTGATATGGTAATTAGAGCAGTTATAAATGTGAACTTGATCTCATACTATTCACTTTTAGTAGTCTCTGATCAATTAACATACACTACATGAATTTTGAAAAGCTCTTCAAGAATTGATTAGAAAACTTGTAAAGAAATGTCAAAGGTTGCTAAATAGAGA
The DNA here is from genome assembly GCF_020497125.1 of Mauremys mutica. NCBI lineage: Eukaryota > Metazoa > Chordata > Testudines > Geoemydidae > Mauremys > Mauremys mutica. The sequence continues at coordinate 96,131,006 of NC_059073.1, forward strand.
ACCCCTTGAATTACACACAGACTGATAAGTAGTTAGTCTTCTGGCTAAGGCACTCACATGGAACTCAAGAGTCTAGGTTCAGTTATTAGCTCTGCTGAAACTTCCTCTGTGACCTAGAACAAGTCACTTTGCTCAAGATTCTCAAAAGTGGGTGCCTATATTTGGCTCCTACATCCATGTTTAGCACCCAAATAAGTATTGTTGCTGGTCTTTACTTATTGTGTTGGCCTAGATAAGTGGAACCAAGGCTTTGCCCCTTCTCCACTATATCCTCACCCATCTTTGACCATCTTTGTTTCTGTTCATTTCCTACTTCTCACCCACCAACTCTTAGGGTGAGGGGTGCAGTAAGTTGGTGTTCCAGGGGTGCAAACCCAAATGGAGGACTTACTTCCCTGCGCGGGCATGTAGTCCAAATCACTGTTGAGAAACTGATTGTCCTAAGGAAGAGATGTCTATTGTTGGTCCATTCTGGCAAATTCATTATGGCTTTTGAATAAGGTTGCTTGGGGGTATACCCAGAAAGGAGGAAAGCTTACAAATAGCTACAGAAACTGAAAACAGACACCTTGTTACAAAGGTACAGTTGTCACCATTAAAAAATGAAATTAACCTTTGCCACATGCAGCAGTTAAGTAAGCTGCACTCAGAGGGGCTCAATTGTCACATCACTTGTGTGATGGGGACATGGACCAACAATAGATTTCAGTGCAATAAATATAGCATATTCAAAGTTTAGAGAATGCTGATATAAACTCAAACAGAACATTGCACAAAATGATTATTATAATGGCTCACCAGTATAGTATTTTAATTACCCTTTAAGAATGATAAAAGACTTCCAGGAACATGTTTTGCAAAGCAAACAAAGGCAGAGTAGCAAAGCGCTAATGGCAAGAAAGGGTAAGAATTTTAAATGCATTAACTTTCAAACTTCATGTGTTTGCAAGACAGCCAGTATTAGATGACATCTAAAATCAAATCTTATTAATACAAGTTTAGCTCACAGGTGACTTAATTGTTATCTATGTCAGTAAGTGGCTAAAATGGGCCACAAACTAAGTGAAAAGTTGTGGCATAAGCATGAATGAGCAAAGGATGGCAATCCATGAATGGAAGAAAATATCCCATTTTCTGAAAAGTCAGGTGCACAAGTTAATGTTGCCCTTGGGTGTTTTTAACTTATTCAGCAGCATTTACAAAGATCATGCAGACACTGACCTCAGAAGCATAATGGGCTTGATCTTTTGACAAAGATGAACTGTTCTTGAACAATTTGGCCACTCTGTGAAGCACAAACACGCATTCACTTAGGAGGAGGCATTATTAATTTCATATCCGACCTAATTTTCATTTTGCTCAAATATATATTGTATTACAATTAATAATTTTACTTTTCATGTATGATTAATCTCCAACTATTTTTTTGCATCATCCCTGAGGGTGGGTAGAGAACAGGATTGTGTTCTGCATTCTTATGATTTTTGTTGGAATCCGATCCTATGCTCTAACAAAGGGTGATGTTTTCTGCCATGCAGTTGTAATCTTACTCAATCTTATATATGATTGGAGATTTAGAGTTGGTTCTTATTATGTCATGTCAAGATAGATTCTAATATCCTTTCCTCTTGTTGAGTGTCATATTTACTCCATGGTTGGTCCCATTGACTTTAGTGGAACTAATGATAGAATAAATTACTATTCCATGTGAGTAAAGGGATCAGAATCTGGTTAATAGTGACTCTAGAAACAGAGTGAGCAGCAGGGGCTTCCCGACCCTTACTAGAGTTGGGCAAAAAAATTTGGCCAAATAGGTTTATTTGCTAAAAAGTGCAGTTTTGATTGACTTCAAACTATTCATGAAGTGATAGAATAGTTTCAGCCTAGGACTTAGGTACCATTCACAAACTGGCGGGAGCAGGTGTTTCTTTTATAACTTGCAGCCCACCAGCTGGCAGAATTATCTGGGATGTGGGAGACATGGGTTCACTTCCGCCTGACCCTGCCATAATGTTGAGAAAGGAGTTGAACTTGTTTCTCCCACATTACAGAAGTGGGCTTTAGCCGCTGGGCTTTCATACATTCTTGTGCCATTCACACTCTATTTCTGTTGCTGAAGTGTCCCCCATTGTATAAAATACTTGAATGTCCACTGCTCCAGAAAGAAAGTGTACAAATGACTCTATAGCTTGGTGCTCAGGGCACTCAGATGGGTGAAAGGAGACCCAAGTTCCTACCCCTGCTCCCATGACTCTTTATTTATTCACGCTGGAACAGCTTCATCAGGAAAGAGCTAGGGCATGCTTCTGCCATGTGGAAGACCCAAAGCTGGCCTACAAAAACTTACTGTCTACTTAGAAAAAAAGGGGGAGTAGGAGAATAATTGGGGCACTTAGGCTACATCTACTCTTGGCGCTGGAGATGTGATTCCCAGCACTCGGGCAAACTTGCACTAGCTTTCATCAAGCTAGTAGTCTAAGAATAGTAGTGTAGCCACAGTAGCATGAGCAGCGAACAGCAGCATGGGCTAGCCACACCGAGTGCGAACCTGCCTGGATCACATGGGTACATACTCAGCATGGCTAGCCCATGCCACCAGTAACCGCTGATCATGCTACTATGGCTACACTACTCATTTTAGTGTGCTAGCTCAAAGAGAACGTGTGCAAATATGTTGATTTGAGGTGTGACTCACACCCTCAGTTCCAAGTGTCAGAGGCCCAATTCATTCTCTGGTCAACTCCAGGGGTAGTGCATCTACATATTTCCCCTTACGTAGGGCAGATAATACAATAGCAATCTAGCTCTTCATGAACCATCCTCGTGACTTAAATGGGACTAGTCACGTACCAGGGATCTGGCCCATAGTTTGTGTGTTCTTTTGTTGATTCTCTTTACTGTTTTGTTGATTACTAAACTCATCCAGATGCACAGTGTTGGTCATGCAGAATTACATGATAATAAATATATACCTACAAACTTAAAATATTTGATTGTAGGGATTAAATTTAGCCTGCCAGAAAAGATATCTATCTTCTCCTGTGTTCCACACCCTATGCTGCCTATTTAATCTCTCAGGGCTAGTCTACACTGACAACGTTAAAGTGCTGCTGCAACAGTGCTTTAACGTGGCTTATGTAGACGCGGCAGAGTGCTGGGAGAGAGCTCTAAAAAACTCCCAGAGCTCTAAAAAACCCAATTCCACAGGGGCGAAGCTACACTGTCTACACAGGTGCTTTACAGCGCTGAAACTTGCAACGATCTGGGGGGGTGTTTTTTCACACCCCGAGCGAGAAAGTTGCAGCGCTCTAAAGTGCCAGCGTAGCCAAGCCCTCAGAGACAAATCAAATGGTGGTATTTTAGTAAATACTGTGACAGGCTAAGTGGCAAGAGAGTGCTAATGACTGTGGTCTTTACGGTTTTATCAGCTTCTGCGTTTTGTTAGCATTGCCTGTAAGGGTTGTGCCAGGGTTAAAGGCCCTAGTGTTTTGGGTTTGAGGCAAAAATATATGTACCCGTTTATGCATTTTCAAGGCCTAATTTTCAGCTCTCATCACAGTCAGTCTTTGAAGGCACATTTTTTTCACCCACAAATAACTGTACTCACAACCTTGCACCTGCATTGAGCTGTGGGCACATATACTAGAAGATAGAAGTGTAAATACCACCTAATTTATGGGTGAGAGTAGCTAATTCACAGTCTACCAATATTTGCACCTGAAATTAATTTTGGGTGCATATATGGACCAATGGCAGCAATGTGCCATTGGAAAATATGGACTTTCATACATCACTGTATCACTCAATGTCAATTATTTGTAATTCAATCAGAAGGAGATGATAAGAGTGTAATCCTAATACTGAAATGTATATCTTAATGAATGTTCAATGGTTTAATACCTACTCTAAAAATAAAAACATCCTGTAAGAAAATCTAAAGTCAACCACATATTACACTTCTGCACTGCTGAACCAGGCTCAGTTAGTATAATTTCCTGGCACAGCCTACTGTTTAAACCCTGTTGTTAGCAACTTACACTCTACCCCCATATAAATTAAGGAGACTTTAAGTGTGTATCTGCGATTGATGTTTGTGTGTTCAGAATTTGGAAGTAGAATTAAATGTTTGAATCAGTCTCATATCAAACACAAAAGTCCCCATATGCCATAATTCATGGGAATTTCTCCAACAGCACAGCCAACATTGATTTAGCAAGGTCTTCAAAGAATTCCTCTGGCAGCAGGGACATTTGTTCAAAGTACTGCACCTGGATTTATCCAGTGGGATTGCTCTGTGCCACTCTAAAGCACCCAGCCACATGTTAATTGCACCCATTGAAGGCCAGATGAATGTAAGTGACTCTGTAATAACACTTTCATCCAGCTATGCCCATTTCCTAGCCAGTTTATAGCCAGCATGTAATTTACCTTTTGCTGAATTTGCCCACTGTATGTACCATGTTGCAATACTGTGTAACAAGGACTCTGAGCCAGAGATCAAGGAAATTATTCCAGGATTATGTAACTGAGATCAACATCTGACATCTTGCCTGTATTTTTAATTATAAATGAGACTGTGATTGTGGGATGTTTGTATATGTGGAGAAAGTGCAAAATAAACAACAACAAGAAAAAAAGAATAGCACAAACAAAACAAGAAAAAGTATTTCATGGGACAATACCTCAAATTTTAAAGCTACTGAACCAGTTTTATTCAAATTGTGGCTCATTAGGTAAATCTCTAGAGATTTAAGGATCAAGTCTACTCTGAAGACTGTGAGCCATAGTCTCTCAGTTACACAAATGTAAATCCAATGTTGATCAATGGAAGTGAATGGAGTTATGGCATATTTATACCAATGGAAAATAATTTATCTTCTGTCAATTGCAGTACAAGGTACCATCTTATAGTATATATTGTATTATTGGAAACATTATATAAAATGTTAAAAAGGGAGCCCATATTTTAAAACATATGCCAAATTGTACAACTAAAATTGGTTGTATAAATACAAGCTGTTCTATATAGTTATACAAGTACAAAGGAGCAGAGTTTTAAAATTCAGCTTGCAACATTAGCTCTGTATTTTGGGGGCTAGATTTCTCAGCCTTTGTAATGAGGCTAGAATTTTGCATGGAATATTACATACAGCTGGTTGACTGTTCAAAAAATATATTTTATGAATTAAGAATTAAGCAAAAAGTAGCAATATTGACAGAATAATCTATATGACAAGTCATATTTTATCAGTTTCAATACCAAATAATACATCATACAGATTTTCTGTGTAATATATGGGCCAGATACTTAAGTGTCATAAATAAGAGATCTCCACTAAAGTCAATGGAGCTACACTGATTTACACGACCTGAGAATCCATTCCATAATCTCATTTTTTTTAATAAGTATTCTTGGAAATAAGGGAGGTTCTTGTCCAGCGACTCCAAGTGATAAAGGTTAAGTGTTGATAATACAGTGGTAAATTAAAGTCCCAGTGGTATAAGCACCAAGGACAATGATTTCTCCCCATTACAGTTTAATCCTTACCACTTATTCAATTTTCCTGTTATCAGCTTGTCTTTTTAAAGCTGTCTCTTGGGGATGTAGGGGTAGGGAATAATATTTCTTTTTTCACTTTGGTGAGGTTTTCTTATTCTAGAATTGATTTCTCATTTTAAAGTTCACCTGTATCCAAGCAGAACAAAAACAATTTACAAATAGTAGAAGTCTGAATCTTTCAAAATGAGATCTATTTACTTTGGTACGTGCAGTCATTCATCCATACTGACTTCAGTGTATCAGCACAAGCTACATAGACTACGAGTAAGTAACAGACAAATGCTACCTTAGGAAAGAGTATCGCACTTTACTCTAAGTGCTTTATTCCTATACTGGGTTACTCTGTAAAATAGAGACTAGGGTTTGTCTTTCTTTTAACATCATTTATTGATGACCCCTATTATGCCTGTAGAAAACTGCAGCATTTAAAAATCTTACCAGATATTTTGTTAATATATTAGCTTTTCCATTGTGCCTGTGTTTTTTGTTTCTTTGTTTGTTTTCTTTCCTGATCTTTTGTACACCCCTAGAGTGCTTGAGTCCATGAAGAGTGCTTTAGAAATTCAATATTATTTATTGATCAACTCTAAGAAAACATGACCCATTTCAGTTGGCTCAACTTCTGCTTTCTAAAAGAAATCTAGAAAAGAGACCACAAAGCTACACAAGGCCAATTGGCAATAGTTTATTCAAGGGTAAACTCAAGTAAACTCATTCAGGGAATATGAAGTTTAATTTAGGTTAGTTTACTCATTCCCTATTTTTAACACTGCTGATTGGTGCCTAAGCCAAGAGTTCTCACATACACACCCTTCATACGCCATTCTCATAGGGTGAATTTCAGCCATTGGTAGAGGGACTGCATGGAAAAGAGGGAGGGAGGGATGAACATATGAGAGGGAAAAACACCAGTGGAACAAAGGGAAGCAGCAGTGAATGGTGTGAAGAGTGGGCCCAGAGTGAAGATGGAAAGACACCAGGGGCGGGGTAAAAGAGAGACAGGCTGCTAGAGTGAAGCAGGAAAAGGGACTGGGAAAGGTGAGCCAACATGAAGGCAGATGAGAGATGCCTGGATGAAGTCATTTGGAAGGAAGGAAGAGGATAAGGCATTGGAAAAGGGTGGGACCTGGTAGTGGGAAGGAGGATGAGGTATGAGGAAGAATGGCCTGCATTCAAGCATGGGGATAGTGCATCACCACTGGATGGAAGGAGATTCTGGGACAAGACAAGGTGGAAGGACCAGCTGGCAAGATGAGGTGTAAGGGTTCTAATTTTTACCTGAAATTATCAGTTTTCTAATTCATACAGCAAGGAATATATGGTTCAAGTCTTTTCTCTAGGCCAGGCCTATATTTTTTTTTCACATGCCCTTTTTTTGTTGCATACATGGCACCTGTTGCACCATTGTGTGTCCAAACATCTTAATTATAATAGGGTTAAGATTGCCTTTTCAATCCTTTGCGCTCTGTTATAATATGTTAACGTTTTCTCTCATTAGACATCCCTCCATTCTTTCTGTAGTTAATAGACATATTTTACTTGATTTGTTACTCTCAGAGGAAGTTCTGGCAGAGCGTTCTGACCTATAGTCTATATTAAAGGGTTCAACAGCTTTTTAGGAACATTCACTGAGACTTTATTAATCTCCAATAAGCTTGACTCTTCCACTTCATTTCATGGCTGAATATAACAGCATTTGCTTCCAAGACTAATTATAGAAGGCATTGCAACAGTCAAAATTATGTCCCTGGCATAATTGAAATGGGCTTTGTTTATTTGCATGCTTTTATGTACCATCCAATAATACAATAAATAATGTCTCTGTTGTGCTGTCTATTTATTTCTGAGAAATTACATTTAAATTACTAATAGAAAAATATCCAAGTGAAATGGCAATCACAGCTTATATCTGATTGGGAAAACAGCAAATCCTCTGAATTAGCTAATATCCTAAAACAAACAGAAACAAGCAAAGTACATTTCACAAAGGAGATCTGACTTGACAATTTCCTGTAATAGGGGGTGCAAGCAGTGTTTTGTGTCTAGAATATACAGATCCTGGATCTATTTCACTAAGCTTTATTTCTTTTGTTTTTATAATTGCTTATGAACATATCACTGGACAAAAAGAAGAAATTACGCTTTGTGGAGCTATGATAAACCCACATGCATCACCAAAAGAGGAATTAATCTGTGGATGTAAAGGGGCATATGGCATCCTACTTGATATACCCTTCAGGGAATTCTGTGCAAAAAAAAAAAAAAAATCCGTGCACAAGATTTTAAAATACTGTAAAATACTACATATTTTATTTGTCAATAAATAAATGTGGAGCCTCCAGCATGGCAGTGAGGAGCACAGGCCATTGGCTGCACAGAGGTAGAACACTCTGCAGACCTCCTTGAGACATGGACTTGGCGGTGAGGCTGCACCTGACCTTGACACAACACAAGGTCCAGGCCACCCCAGAAACACCCCAGGGCCCTATGACTTCACACCAGGTGCACCAAGATAGCAAATGAGAGGGAAAGAGTCTTGCATGCACACCAACCCCTGACCCCTGATCCAGGTGTGGGGTAGGCAGGCTCAGCCCTGTAGAATCCAAGTGTGGAGGGGCCTAGTGTGGGGGGATCCAGGTATGGGGTGAAAGGGTTCTGTGCAGTGAAATATGGGTGTGGGCAGCTCAGTAGGGTCTGGGTGCAGGGGGAATGGGACTCTATAGGGAGGTCAAGGTGAAGGTGGTTAGGGCTCAGTGAGGGGGTATATGTGCGTGAGGAGATGGGACTTGGCAGGGTGTGTGTGGGTGTGGAGCTCAGTAGGGTGGGGGTCCAAGTGCGGGGAGCTTGTTGGGGTGGTGCAGGTTCAGGCAATGTGGGACTTGTCAGGGTGGGAGTTCAAGTGCAGGAGCTCAGCGAGGGATGGTCTGGGTGCAGGGGTGAGGTCCAGATGCAGGAGGGGAGGGGCTCAGCGGGGAGCTCCGGATGCACGGGGTGAGGTTCGGCAGGGTGGGGGTTTGGGAGTGGGAGTTCAGGGAGCGGTGGGTGAGGCTAGGCAGGGGGTCTGAGTATGGGGAGCATCTGGATGCCTGGGGGTTGGATAGACAGTGGAGAAACTTTCTGGATAGTGACTTCTCCCCCTGTAGCTGAATCATAGAATCTCAGGGTTGGAAGGGACCTCAGGAGGTCATCTAGTCCAACCCCCTGCTTAAAGCAGGACCAAACCCAACTAAATCACTGGCTCCCCTTGTTCTGTCATCTTCTACCACTGAGAACAGTCTAGATCCATCCTCTTTGGAACCCCCTTTCAGGTAGTTGAAAGCAGCTATCAAATCCCCCCTCATTCTTCTCTTCTGCAGGCTAAACAATCCCAGTTCCCTCAGCCTCTCCTCATAAGTCATGTGCTCCAGTCCCCTAATCATTTTTGTTGCCCTCCGCTGGACTCTTTCCAATTTATCCACATCCTTCTTGTAGTGTGGGGTCCAAAACTGGACACAGTACTCCAAATGAGGCCTCACCAGTGCTGAATAGAGGGGAATGATCACATCGCTCGATCTGCTGGAAATGCCCCTACTTATACAACCCAAAATGCCATTAGCCTTCTTGGCAACAAGGGCACACTGTTGACTCATATTCAGCTTTCCATCCACCGTAACCCCTAGGTCCTTTTCTGCAGAACTGCTGCCCAGCCATTCGGTCCCTAGTCTGTAGCAGTGCATGGGATTCTTCCATCCTAAGTGCAGGACTCTGCACTTGTCGTTGTTGAACCTCATCATATTTCTTTTGGCCCAATCCTCTAATTTGTCTAGGTCCCTCTGTATCCTATCCCTACCCTCCAGCGTATCAACCACTCCTCCCAGTTTAGTGTCATCTGCAAACTTGCTAAGGGTGCAGTCCACACCATCCTCCAGATCGTTAATGAAGATATTGAACAAAACCGGCCCCAGCACCAACCCTTGAGGCACTCCACTTGATACCGGCTGCCAACTAGACATGGAACCATTGATCACTACCTGTTGAGCCCGACCATCTAGCCAGTTTTCTATCCACCTTACCGTCCATTCATCCAGCCCATACTTCTTTAACTTGCTGGCAAGAAGGAGTGATAGAGGCAAAACTGGGGGCCATGTGAAGTTGTGAGGTTTCTGGGGGTGTGTCTGAGGAGAAGAGGAAGTCCCATTCTCCACCGCCCCAGCTCAGCTGGGACTAGCAGCTCAGCCCAGGATAGGAAAGGAGCCATTGGCTCCCCCCACATCTCACAGTGATTTACCTCTCCACTGGCTCCCCTGGGTTCCCAAAACAAGGCGCCCATGCTGCTGGAGGGGGTGCAAACCACTCTTTGGGCTTTCCTTTGCTTCCCCATCAGAAATCATTTTTCTGCAGGGAAGCATAGAAATCTGTGGGGGCCATGAATTCTGTGTGCATTACTCCCAGGAGTAATGCTAATTTTTAGTTCAACTGGGTTTTAAACTGTGTGCTAGGACAGCTGTGTATATCATCTACACTAGTACTAGAACAAATAGGAAATGGTCTGATCAAAAGTGATATCTTAACTCTGTGCTAGAAGGAAGCATGTTGTAATGCTTAATTGATCTTGATGATATTTGGTTTTCAATTCTACAGACTGCCTAAGTGACCTTCTTTAAGTAACTTAACCTCTTTGTGTCTCAATTTCTATATATGTAAAATTAAATATTGATGTTGCTAAAGCCCTTTGAGATTCTCAGATGCAAGGTGCTACACAGGAATTATGTTCTATTATATTGTGCCTTAGGCCATGTCTACACTTACTGGGGATCGACACTGCTGCAATCGATGCAGTGGGGGTTAATTTAGCGGGTCTAGTGAAGCCCTGCTAAATCGACCGCAGAGCTCTCTGGTTGGCTCCGGTACTGTATCAGAATGAGAAGAGTAAGGTAAGTCAATGGGAGAGTGTTTCCCATTGACGCAGTGCGGTGTAGACACTGCAGTAAGTCGACCTAAGTTACATCAACTCCAGCTATGTTATTCACGTAGCTGGAGTAGCATAATTTAGGCCAATTTACCCCAGTAGTGTAGACAAGGCTTTAGTTATTCATATCCTTAGGGATCAAGCATGTGGACCAGGAACACAATTATTGATAGAAGTTATTCCAAACACATGTTGGAATAAACAAGACTCAAATGCTCAGAAAAGGAGCTGTCTGCCTACTTATCAATTTATACAGCTAAATCAGAGATCCAAATATTAGAAATTTACAGCTGATCCAGAGGTTCCAATGCAAACTCCAGCATGTCAATTTGTGACTCTCCTTGAGGGACTTTGGACTTATAAACTAATAACAATGGCACTTTTCATTTTTATATCACCTTTCATCTGATGATCTCAAAATGCTTTACAAACATGAATGAAGTAAGCTTCACAACATCCTCATGATGTACAGAAGGGAGAAACAGGAATCACTCAATTCCTCACTTCCCACTGAAATTGATCTACCTTTGTGATGACTCTTTAAAAATTCACAGCAGCACTATAAAAACAATTGAGACAGGATGTGAAAAAAATAATACCATATTCAATTAAAGCTGCAGGAATTTAGATAGGCAGAATGTAACTTAGTTGCAATTTGCATAGAACATTAGAATTAGTGCCCCATACTTTATGAAAAATGTCATGAAAGTTTGAATTAAAAGATATTGCTAGAAATTCAGTTTTATGTTTTATCTAAAATAAATTAAGTCAGATTAATTGTGGATGGGAAGGCAATTGAAAATTGCACTTTTGTGTGCCAGCCTGGCATGTTGTGCTCCAGTGGGGCTTAATCCTGGGTGGAAGACAGGTAATGTTTCTACCTCCTCTTGAGTCTCATGCAGACTGGATATTTGTACATTGTAACAGGGTGTTTGCACAGACAAATAATCATTTAGATGTCTAGACAGCCATTTGTGCACATAAGCACGGTAACTGCACACACAAGTTAGCCATGCAAGTGCATATGTATTTTTCAAAATAGTGTCCTTAGGGTCCCAAAAGCATTTGTACCTCAAAATGTTCAATACTGTATCTTGTTTTAAATGGCATATAATGTTTCTGAAGGGCCAAAGTCTGCCCTCTGACTCTCATACATGGGATCTAGTGACATTATTAAACTGCCTGTTTAAATATATTGAACACCAATTAACAAATTCTTGATGCAGAATTGATACACAAATGCACCGTGATATGAATGCATCACAGGACATGGGCCAATTTTTGCCCTTAGACGGTCCCTTGAGGAGCCTAGACATCAGATTACAATTCAATCACTATAATGAACACTTGTTAAACACTTCTATTGTTTTGATAATATTCAAAATAATATTTCTTTCTTTATTTTATCTGATGCTTTTCTCTTATTTTCAGTCTTGCATACTGAAATAGAAGACATTTTATTGGTAGCACATTCAGGAACTGAGGGTTAGATTTTCAAAAGAGCTCAGCTGTCATTCAGACACCTAAATGAGTGGCCAGATGTTCAAAAGTGCTGAGCACTTAGCCCCTTCTGTTGTATCTACTTAATTTAGGTGCCTAAGTGAAAGTGGTTGGGTTCATGTTAATTGAAAGAAACTTGGGATTTCCACAGTGTCCATAAACTAGCAGAGGTACAATGGCCACACATCTCCATCTACTTCACAGCCTTTTATACAGAAGTTTTAGAAGGGATGGGGGGGAATCACAAATGGTTTCATGTAAAAAGTACTAGCATGCCATAATCAGAGTGCTCATCTAATGCTATCCCTCTTTCAGATGCAGGATTATCACTTACTAACATCACAAGTAAAGTGCTCCAGGCAAAGAATATTGCAATGCTACCTGCTGTAGAACACTGTTTTTTAATTATAGTAATAACAGAACAGTACTAAGTTATCAGCAGTGTCTAAATCATTGTAGTACAAAAAGTTGAAATTGATGTAAATGGCAAAAGAAAAATAATAATTATGTTGTGTTCTGCTTTTAATACCGGAGTTATTTTGTAAAATGCAGAATATAGCACTTCTTTATGATTGAGAGCTCTTACACTGCTTCCGATAGAAAACAAATATACTAGCTTCCATCATTGTACAATATACTGCTTTAAAATGCTCACAATTCTTGGATGGAAATAGCAGCTTTTCAAGGCCTGATCTTGCAAGATACTCAGGGTCATGGTTATAGGGCTGGTTGTACCTCTTCTGGTCTCTCTGGTCACCCTCTCATATGTCAGACCTCATGCCTTTACCTCTCCTGGAATGGAATTCCACTGTTCTTCCAAATTTAGGCCAAGTTCTGGGCTACAGTACTCTGTGTATTGACCATGCTTACCCAGCAGATCCAACTGGGGTTTGCACCTGTAGTTCTTCCCTTAGGGAATCTGTTACCAGGGGCATATAGTGACCAAAAAAGCCTTCTCAAACCAAAGTCTTGTTTAAACATAACAGTATAAATCAGAATCTTAAAAAAAGGATTTTAAATTTAAAAAATGGTGTACACGCATGTTTATCTTACCCAGAGTCCTTGTGTCCTTGGGTAGAGACCTCGAGCAGACTTCATTTTCCAGTCACCCTCACCCTCTTGGGGTTCAGGAGTCAGTCTTCTTATAACAGCCTCTCTGACAACTTAGAGAGAGAGTCATTTTTATGCAGCCAGGTTCTTTGTTCTCTCAGTTTGCAGGTGTTTAGCCTGCTGTTCTGTTTGGTAGACTCAGTAAGAGACGGAGAAATTCTCCTCATTGTCAGTGGCTTTTCCCATTGTCTTGTAATAACCCCCAAATGTTTGTTGAGGGGACTCTTATTCTGAGTTATTATTTTGTCTTCCTGGTTGTTTCCCAGCAGCCCAGTTGATTTAACTCAAAACAGTAACAGACAGTAACAGACAGTAAACATCCCAATAATCAGGTCAACATACACTATTCATAAATTATTACTGAGCAGCCATACTAAGCACTTCCTGATAGGTGCTGAGTGTCCTTAACTTGTAATGGACCAAACTCTTAGCCCTTTACATTGTATTTTTGCTTTTAATACTCAGTCATCACACAGGTGACGGTCCCATTGAAAACAATGGGAAATTCACATCACAAAGAACTGGTACAGGCCTCAGGGTTTGGCTCACTGACCTCAGTAGAATTTTAAATTGCCCAGCACAACTCAAGGTGTTCTCCACACCTTACAAGACAAACTCTTAAGGCTCAACTCTGAGCTCATCCAAGTCAATGTACAATTCCATGGTACAGAAACAGGCCCTTAGACAGCAAGGGTGTCATCAGGAGGAGGGAGAAAACTTGTTCACCTTAGCCTCTAAGGATAGAACAAGAAGCAATGGGCTTAAACTGCAGCAAGGGAGGTTTAGGTTGGACATTAGGAAAAAGTTCCTAACTGTCAGGGTGGTTAAACACTGGAATAAATTGCCTAGGGAGGTTGTGGAATCTCCATCTCTGGAGATATTTAAGAGTAGGTTAGATAAATGTCTATCAGCGATGGTCTAGACAGTATTTGGTCCTGCCATGAGGGCAGGGGACTGGACTTAATGACCTCTTGAGGTCCCTTTCAGTCCTAGAATCTATGAAGGCCAGCACTGTTTTAATTTGCAGAAATTTTAAACATTCTTTACTGCACAGTTCATGTATTACTGACAAATATTGATCCAAAAAGAAAGAAAACAAAAAAACCCCAGACATATATAAATAGGTTGCTCCTGATGTATCTTTCCATGATCTGATTATGCACATACAGCAATCCAATCTGCTTTCCCTGCATAGACTAAGTGAGCTATAATTTTTATATTTGGTGTATAAATGTCTAAACTGTGTTGTTGACAATAGATAAGGTACTGTATAATATACCAATAACTTTAGCACTGGATTAACATAAATCTAGGGTGGTTATGGGAAATTCTATTAAACTTTAGGGCACTGAGCGCTTTCATCTAACATTTTGCTCCATATGCCCCCTTTCAGATAAACTAATTTTTTTCTGACAGCAGATTGTACCTATATAATAATCTAAGTTGTAAACCAGAATATTTTGAAATAAATGTAACCTCATTTAAACTCTCCCATTCCCATTCCACTGTTTCCAGGCATACTTGTATCTTGGGAACACTTCAGACACAAGATCGTTTCAATTAATATTAAAATGTTAATAATTAATGATAATGACATATTACATGTATATAGGGTGGTTTTCAGCATTGGTGCACTGGTCCACACAAGGGCCAAATCACCACTTAAATTCTGTGTTAAAAGTTTAGGGACAAATTCCCAACCATTGCTGAAGTCTTTTTGTATCACAAAGGGATCTTAATCTAGTCCTTTAGGGGCCTATGCAAATTCCCCAAGCATGGCTCAAGGAAAGAGAAAAATGTCTTTGTGATGCCCCACCTTTTCCTTCTTAGCTGCAGTGACAGCTAAGAAATGTGGTCCTTAAGTGAGTGTTGTGTTGGTTCCCTTGGTGAGTTTTTCTTATAGTACATCTGTAGATAAACAAGATGCATTTGGCCACACCAGCTGCATTTGTAACAGTGGCATGGGACTATAAAGTGGGATTTCCTGAATGTTCAGGACCTAGAATATCCTGCAGTATTAAAGAGATCAATTTGTACCCATAGCATATCAGACAGTTTTTATTTAGTGTTAAAAAAGCCTAGTTCATTTACTATTGGTTAGTAAGTAAATACAAATGAAATTAATAATGGATAGGAAGAATTGAGGTAAATCATCTTTTTAAAGGAGAAAATGCAAATACCAGTCTGAGCAGACTTCACCCAAGTTGAGGATAATTTTTAAAATACCCACAATTTCTGTTTTGTTTAATTTCCAGAGAAAGTGAAAAATAAAAATAAAAAATGTTGACCTGATATTCACTGAAACAGAGGCAAGGAAGTTTTAGTCATGTATTTTATTATATCAATCATCACATGGACAAAAAGGACTTAATTATGTTGTATGCAAAATTCAACGTTCAGCATGCTGGTTCTAGGGTTGGTCAAACTATTAGGAACTTAAATCCCTTTTCATGTTGTGAATAGCTTGCTGCAACCAATCATGATTTTTGTAAACATACACAAGTGGCTATTGCTCCTTCCAAGCTGCCAACACCTGACAGCTACTGGTCAATTGCAAACCACTTTGGGGTTGGGAAGTCATACTGGAAGCTGTTGGGATGGTGGTTCTACAGGTTTGCCAGGCTATCAATACTGTAATCTACCCATCGGTGGTTGCCATAACCAAAGTCCCTGAAATTATAGCAGGATTTCAGAGGATGGATTTCTGAATTATGCTGTGGCCATTGATAGAACGCACATCCCAATACTTTGTCCACCAAAAGGGGCCAGTGAATACATGAATTGAAAAGTTCACTATTGACTCATTCTCTAAACAAATTATGTGTATTGTAATAATCATTCAAGACCTGAACCTGGAAAAAAACAAGCATGAGTACTTTAATTCATGTGTATAATCCCATTGACATTTTATATTATGATTATTATTATTTATTTGTATTACTACATAGTCCTGGAGCCCTACTTAGTGGACTACATACTTGAATAACATTACTTACACTGCTATTTGTTTGCAGGAGTGGTCCCTTATGTATGAACTAGTTTAGTAGAAAATGAAATTGTAAAAAATATTCTGGCATTCACACACACACACACACACACACACAGGTATATAGACATATCTAGCTGTCAAGTTGAATTTCTTCCATCGAAACTGTACCGATACAGCTGCATCGCTGCAGTGCGTCTGATGCTTCTCCATGTGCGCACAAGTGCCTATGTCAGAGTAATTTATGTCGCTCAGGGAGGTGGAATATTCACACCCCTAAGCCACATACGTTGTGTTGACATAGGCTGGACATAGCCTGAGGTATCTCACAACTACCAGAATCTCTTCTCACTGTTTATACTTATCTATATTTACACACACACGTATGTATGTATAATGTATGTGAGTGAAGACATTTAGCTAGACACACAAAATTTATGCATCCTGCTGTTTTTGTTATCGGTATATTTAATCTCATTCCCAGGCAAGGGGGTTATGAGAGCAAAGATAAAATGTTAGATTAAACAAATGCTAGGCTAGTACCCTAATTGATACACACATTTCTTTCCTTGTACAATTCCAGTTATCTGTTTGTGAAATCTGCTTTCTTGGACTTCTGATGAAGTGGGTTCTAGCAAATGAAAGCTTATGCCCAAATAAATCTGTTAGTCTCTAAGGTGCCACAAGGACTCCTCTTTGTTTTTTCCAAGTAAATGAGGCATTTAGGAAGAATTATTTAATTCCTGGGATAGTTAACGTATGGAATACATTGGCAGGCTTGGCCATTAAAAGAAATAACATGGATGAGTTGAAGAGACAAAGCGGATGTCAAAGAGTATGAGAGAGAATCAAAAGGTACAGAGACAAAACAGGGAAGTGTCCGTTTTAATGTAGTGACCTTGTTAAGAGGTTTTTTCTGGAAAGCAATCCTTTAATAATTGTATTCATATCACTACATATTTCAGTACATTGTTTGATACACAAATGGTGGAAGACCACAATATTGTAACAGATTAAAAAACAGGCCAGGGTTCTACACTCGGCTTTCACATTGGGATAGCTGTCTCTTACGGGTGTGAAAAATCCACATCCCTGAGAAACATACCTATATCACCCTAACCCCAGGTAGACAGCACTAGGTCAATGGAAGAATTCTTCAGTCAACCTTGCTCCCACCTCTTGGGGAGATGAATTACCTTTGTCGATGAGAGAATCCCTCCCATCAGCATAGGTAGTGTCTATCCTGAAGCTGTTATAATATTGTGGTTTCCCATCATTTGTAAATAGAACAATGTATTGAAGTGTGAAGTGATATGGAGAAAACCAATAAAGGATTGCTTGCAAGAAAAGTCAATATATTAATGCAAGATAATACAATATGCTCCTGTATTTCTAATTGGCACTGGTATTATTTATTTGTATTATAATGGCACCTAAGTGCCCCAACCAAGATTTGGGATCCATTCTGCTAGGTGTCGTACAATCACATAGTGACAGGCAGATCCTAACCTGGAAGAGTTTACAATCTAAATAAACAAGAGGGGCAAAGAAGGTGAGGGGAAACAGAAAGCCAGAGAGGTTCAGTTACTTGCCCAAGGCCATGCAGAAGGTCAGAGGCACCGTTAGAAATAGAATTCTTGCCTCTTGACCAACTGCTCAGTGCCCTATCTGCTCGACCATGTCTACCTGTACCTGATCAATGAATAAAAAAAGACTTCAGTCTCCATGCCTGTTAATCCAGAAGGTTTTATAAGCAGTAAATTCCCCAAAAGAAAAAAATAATTTTCAAGAAGAAAGGAAGAATTATTAAGAAAAAATCAATGAAATCCAATATTAAATTTAAAGGCACCTTGTTTTCTATTATACTTGTAGTTTCCATTGCTCCATTTCAGTTCAGCCAGACTTTTATTGTAATCATTTATTTTCAGAAACAATTCATGTTAGCTTATTTTTTGGCACCATTAACAATGGCTGAAATCAATGGGAACAGATTTACAATAAGCTTTCACATAAATCCTTTTTGTGGAAGAGACTAAGAAATAAGTCCCAGTAGATGAGGTACGAAGAAATTTCATTTTGTAGTCCCTGTTCTCTTCTATTGTAAATATTTTAGACTAATTTCTTTCTTTGCTGAATTAATGGCCTGGTATTTCGTTTTTAGTCACAGTAAAGTCATCTGAGTGAAGCAGATGCCAACTTTGTAAGATGGATAAATACGAGTTGCTTCAGTTTTTCAGAAAACAGTTATTTGAAACGTGTTCATTCACCCAAAAACAACAAAAAATTAAATTATAATATCCAGCTGAGTCTGCTCCAAAACACTATTGGAGACTGAAGTGCTAAGTGGGGAAGTATGCTGAGGATAGGAATGCATTCCAGTCTGAAAATGCTTGCAATAAAAATACAAAGCATAAAGTTGTAGCAATTTCAGTGGTAAACATAGTCACCAAGTCACACTTGCCTCTCCACCCAAATAAATAAAATGATTAACAACATTTTGACAAGTATGGGAAATATGTTTATAGCAGTGAATTCTTCTAATAATTAGGTAAAAATCAAGTCTGCATTCTGCCTGTGATTCCCAAGATACAATGACTGACATATCTATTATGTGAACTACTACCGATAAACTATCTTTTTAATTCAGTTTTTGCACAAATCTGCGTTGACAGAAGTGAACATGCTTACAAGGCATATAATTCCTTCTTTACACAAAGTATAATTACTAAAGGAATTACTGATCTAAATCTACATAGTCATTAATTGAAAAAGCTCATCTTTCAACAAAGAACATTCTAATAACCTTCAAACCCAGCTGGCAAACTTCCCTTTAGCAGGTTTGTTTGTGGGGTTTTTAAAATTTTATTTATTTACAACACTTTGTAAGTTCCATTACCTTGGACATATTTGCTGAAGTTGCCAAACCTCTATTTCATGATAAACTTTTATCTCTTTCTTGTAGTGCACAAAGGGATTTCAAATGCAATGTTTTATTCATTTTTCAAAGTCCAAAGCTCCTTAAAAGCCTCTGAAGGTTTTTCTTTTCCTTTTATTTTTTTCTTTGCTAGCAATCAGCAACAATAAGGCTCTTGTGATGCTCTAAATACAAGTCCTTTTCCCCGCTTGGTGTTAAGGAATCTGCCTTCTGACGCTGCATTGGATTCTAAGAGCAGATGTGTAGTTTGGGGTTATTTTGCACTGAAAAGAGCTAGTCTGTTTCAATCTCTCACTTTGTCATGGGAGCAAAGGGAAAAGGTGAAAGGTTGCTGCTAAGAATTTGAAAGGCTTGTTTCTCTTCACTATCAGCAACTCATCTCACTGACTTTCACTGAAGCCACAAAGAGTAAGTCCAAATCAGTTAGGTCTGCTCACAAAATAGCTGAATATTGTATATGCCTTAGAAAGAATGAATAAGATGAAAACAAGAAAATAATGTTATGTGGTTATGACAAATTATCTCTTTTTAAAAAAAGAATACTTTAAAAACACTGTTTTGTTTCAAGTTTTTCAACAAAAATAAATATTCTAGGTTTTTCTTTGAAAAAAAAAAGGAACATTTCCACACACAAATATTTTTTTTCCATTTCTTTCATCATTTTTCATGGAAAATATTCACTGTTTTCATACCAAGTTCTACATGTTATTCATAGCTTTTACACATATTCATAGATTTTAATGCCCAAAGGGATAACTTGACCATCTAGTCTGACCTTGTGCATATCACAGTTCCTCTCTAAAGTGAGCCCAATAACTTTGTATTTGAATAAAGTACACTTCCCAGAAAGGCATCCGTTATGAGATCAGTATGATTTTAATTCAAAATATTACAATTTCTGGCACAAGTGGGGAGCTCTATGTCAAGTGCTAACATTTTCTCAACAAGGAAGAAAGAAGTTCAGGGCACCTGGGGTATTGTGGTGATCACTGTACTTAAGAGAAAGTATTTCCTACTATTTTCCTATGGCAGGAATTGGTGGGAAGGCAGGATGAGAAGACAAATGTCCAGAGGAGAGGAAGTGGTTTTGGCTTTCAGGACTACAGTAAGATTGTTCATTGCACATCCATTTTCTGAGAAGCAACTGGGCCCAGGTCAAACACAAAACAATGCTTGCAATTGGGCAGGATTGTCTTGCCTCCACTCAAAGTCATTTTTGTGACAGGTGGAACTAGTTGTGGAAGTCACATATGAAAGGAGGAGGAACTCTTCTATTCTTCCATCAAGTGAAAATTCAACCACGAGAGGGAAGTCAAATCTTTCTCATCTTATTCACACAGGTTTTCCCCCTAAAATCAATAGAAAAAATAGTCTGAGTAAGGTGAACATGATTTTGCTTATGTCCAGCACATGCATTTTTCTCTGCGTCATAACTTTGCTGGGAAGAGAAAAGTGAGAGTGTAAGACGAGAAAGAATTGTGACTAAGAGAGGTTGAGGGGGCCAACAGGCAGGACTTGACAAAGCCCCAAGTGAAGCCCACAAAGCCCCAAGTGGCTGAATAGAAGCTTATGCATAGATTGGTTTTGCATACGTTTAAAAGGAAACATTACTCTCTTTAAAAGGCATGTCCACCAAATGGTACTAATGTGGGTGCAAAGCAGTCTTGTGGGTAAAGCACAGGCCTGAGATCTGGAATAGCTGGGTTCATTTTTTGCTGGGCTCAATTAACTTTCTGTATGACTTCAGGCAAACCCTTTGTTTTCAGTCCTGCAACTGCACACATGTGGGTGGAGACATGTGCTTGCGTGACGCCCCATTAGCTTCAGTAGGACTCTGTTCAGCACTGAGGTATTTCTATGAACATGCAGTTGCAGGGCTGGAGCCGTAATCATCCTGCACTTCAGTTCTTTATATGTAAACTAGAGATAAAAATACTTTCCCACATTAGAGGGGTGTTGCAAGGATGATTAGTTAAATGTTTTAGGGATGCTCAGGTACTCAGAAAAAGCCTATAAACAAGTGAAATAAACATGTCCCTCATCATCATCATCAGCCTCTGGACAAGAAGACATTTACAGATTGTTTTTTAAAAAACACTTCCCAATGAATCATTAAAGTGGTCAGCAAACACACAAAATCTAACCATGGTGCATATATTTTCCAGAAATGCAAAATCAGTGAGTTCCTAAAATCATAAATCAGAGAATTCTTTAATAAGACCCTTTAAAAAATGAAACCAATTTTTATAGCAATTTTAATTGATTGTTTCAACCTATTTGGACTGTTATTCAATTCTTTTTTATTATTAATCAATTATAGAAAAACATCCAATAATAATCTTAAATTAAGACAAGTCTAATGGATTCTACTCCTTTATCATACAAAAAAGAGCATTTGCCTAATTTTCTCTTTTTTAATTTTCACGTATTCTATAATATCATCACATGATGGACACCCATGGTAAATACTAGGATTTCTCACAGCTTCTTTGCTTTCCATGAAGGTTTTACTTGTGTTCCTTTAAGTATCAAAATTCCGGCCTTTTGACCTGCTCCAAAGCTCATTGATGTCAACAATTTTGAACACTCAGTCCTTAGCATTTTACATGGAGAAGTCATTCTGTTCTTCATGATGGATTTCACTGACTTTATTAAGATAGCACTTGGTCCATAAGTAATGAATTTTTTTTCATTTGGAACTGAAATAAATATACAATTAAAATGAACAATCTCAACATATGTGTTATCCAGCATTCCTCACCTGCCTCAAATTCCCACTAAACCAGATTGCTCCTCCAGAGTAATTAATATAGCACACTGTGTCAAGAAATGTTGACTTTCTTCTGCCCTGTCCTCCCCCCGCCCCACCCACCCCCACCCATGGATTGTTTGGCAATACCCTCTTGCTTCCATTCCCATCTGCAGATTGAATGATTTATGACTGTCTACCTCCTGGTGTTACAATCCTGCTGCTTTTCTCTCTAGCTGGCTGCCTGGTATTACTCACTCTTGTATGATGTCCTATAGTGTTGCCATCGGATACCATTGGCAGTGCTGACATCCTGGCATTTCACGCTGGATGCCCTGTCTACCTTATCCATGTGCCAAATACTTATTTTATTCTATAACTTTTTGGGCCAGATTGCTACTTCATCAGTTTCACATACGTAAATTCCTGCTGTGCCAGGACATTCTTCACCACTAGTATAAAGCTGGCTGAGATGTCACAACCATCTCCTATGCCAACTGTCTCCACAACTGTAATGTAATTGGGAGTCTCTCGTGTATTGTTGGCATGTTGGTAGCAGGATGGTGCATGGTGGAGTTTATCCCAATGAAGGAGATTAGAGTAGGTTGGGTGTCCAAAGATCCTGGAATCACAACCTGTTCCCTGGGACTAAAACTGTCCACTATGTCCAAGTGATTGGGGCCTTTGCTATCCAAATGTCGATATTTTTTCAAAATATTCAGACATCAGGAACTCATTAAAAAATATCTGGGCCTGGTCTGCAAAGCTTCATTCATTCAAGGAATCCTCAGTCATGTGGATAGGCCCACTGACAATTTGGACTGCTTGAGTGAGTAAAGCTTTGCAGGATCTGGCCCTATATTACAAGTAGCCAACATCTTCATTCTCTTCCTGCCATTCATAACTACTTAATTCCCATCAAGGCTGCTGCTATGAAGTAAATATAATAGTAATTAGAAATAGAAAACTACATTTGCTCTAGGGTATTATAGCAAATTGCTCTGAAGTCCTTTTCCTACTATGTCAAACTTTGTTCAGATGTTTTTACTTTGATATCTTTTGTTTGTTTATTTTTTAAAACAATCCTATATTCTTATCTGTTCATTAACAAATTCTGCCTTTTATTTCATAAAACAATATCCTTATGCTTAAAAGCTAAAATGTCAAAGAATGATACACACAAGCACAGCTAACTCGATAAACATTGGGATCCAAAGCTGCTAGAAACCAAGAAAGCTGCTAGAAAGGAAGAAAACCAGGAGTAAATTTCAGACCCAGCGCTAAGGCCCACAGGGCTCAGTTACTCGCCCTTCCAATTTCTGTAACCCTTAAAGCAGTTATTTATTATTTTTATGATGATAGTGCCTAGAGGCTCCTTTGTGTTAGGCAATGTACAAACTAGAGCGAATTGGGCATTTTCTGTGAGAACAATTTCCCCAATGGAAAATGCAGTTTCTGCAAAACTGACGTTTTGGTTTTGCCAAAAAAAAAAAATGGATTTTCTGTCAGGAAAATTGAAATGACATATTTTAGTTTGGGTCAGTTTAGACTCAAAACATTCAGTGTTTTGTTTCAAATCAGTTCAACACATTAAACAGCATATCCCTAACAATGCATTGCTTTAAGAGAGTTGCAGATCAAGCACCATTTTCTCCAATAGGCTCACTGGAGAACTGCATTTCCCACAATGCAATGCTGATCAAGCTGTATGGTGCATCTGAGGGGCAATATGATTCTGGATGCAAAATGGGAGATGTAATCTGGCCAGAGCCTGTCCCATAGAAGTGAATGGTGGCACAGGACTCCAGAACTAGAACCCCTATGGAGCAATGGGAAAATGAGGTTCAATTTTGACCTGACCTGAAATGAAGCATTTCAGGTCAGTTCAACAAAATGAAAGAAAACATTTCAATTTTGTGACCATCAAAATATTTTTGTTTTCAAATTTCAAATATCCAGATTATTTATAAAAAATGTCAAAATAAAACATTTGGACATTTCCAATATCCATAGTTGGATAAATTGATAGAAACCACAGATTGCTAGTCCTATGACTCTCTCCTTTGCAAATTCACCATCAACTGAGTCATTTCAGAAGCAAAAATCAACCTGATAATTGATGCCTTTGGTGCATATTTGCAGGATAAAGAACTAGGTAAAAGGGGTTAAGGGCCCAGGAGAATCAATAGGGGAGGGAGAGAAAAAGGAAGTTCAAGAATTTCCCATGTTCAACTGTTTATTAAGAAAGATAAAAATCACTTCTCATTTTTACATCCTGAGTGGCAGTATGCCTTTCTTAGGCTTTTGCATTCCTCAACCCCAGAGCCCCAACTGAAATGCTTTGACCCACTCTGAGGGGAATTCAGGCATCTGATAAATCTTTAAAGAAGAGTAATTTCATCCTTCCTGAAAAAGGTATTACAGTACACTTATGTAGTTTCTTTATCAGGGAAATGCACGAAAATCTAATTATTCATGAATCAGGCCCTATGAACTCAGGGCCAGTCTTTTTTCATACTGAATTCTAAAATAGAGAAATTACTTAGTAACAGTGGCTGAATAGAGGATAGAAAACTATCATCCAGTATTCTAATGCAAACTGAATGATGAACACCAAGTGTTACCCCGAAGGGACTCTGTGTGTGTGTGTGTGTGTGTGTGTGAGAGAGAGAGAGAGAGACTCTGCAAGAAGCATGACTCATAGTCAGAATATAGTTTGTTTTTTCCTGCTGGCTAAGAGAGACAATGAAACAGTGAGAATAAATAAAAAAATAAAAAAATGAAATAGAAAAAAATAGATCACTGCAGGATCATAATGTTATTCATTCTCAAGAACAGCAACTTCCTACTTCCCTTCCCCCATTGCCATAAGCTCTTTTTTATGGTCCAAAGGTCGTTTTACTTTTCTATATTCCACTGTAATGATTAATACACTGTAGTAACACGATTATATGCTATAATGCTTTGCACCTTTGCTATAGGATAGTGCTTTTTTATTATTTTGTCCTTAAATAAGGACATTTCTCAGACCCAATTCCACATGAAAAAAAACCTAGTTCTTATTACAGTTATTGGTGATATTTACTTCTGCAGTATGATATTCTGTATTACCATTCAGTCCCTTCAGGAGCAGCCTCAGAGCAGAGGTTAGCCACATGTTCTGATGCAGTACTATTCTGAGTCCCTGTGTTTCTGTCTGAGTTGTATAATGAATGACTGCTGCTGTGCCAGCAGAGCCCTTGTAATGTTCTCTATTAAATAAATGTCTGGCAAATACCTGGCATGCTTGAAATACTAAACACAGAACCAGCAGTTGGGAAAAAGAGCTTTCTCCAAACATTTTCTAAAGGATAATACTGTCTCACTGCATAACCTATTGTGATTTTCGAAGGGAACTATGATGAATACATGAAATAGTGGGAGCAGCCAAACCTTTCCCCACAGTCCCAATGGTTAGCAATTCATCCAGTTCATTACAGAGGAGGAAGCCTATTGTCCTGATTCTGATCTCTCTTAAACTGATGTGAAATTGAAATAACTCCATTAATTTCAAAAAGTTTCAAAAGGTCCCAATTTTGTTCCAGGAAGGGTTTCCATTTCAATTGAATTATTCCTGTTTTACATCAATGTGAGAGAAATAAGAACCATGCCCTATATGTCTTTTCATAGTCTAGAACAGACATTGGCAACCTTTGGCACACGGCTCGCCAGGGTAAGCACCCTGGTGGGCCGGGCCGGTTTGTTTACCTGCTGCGTCCGCAGGTTGGGCTGAGCGTGGCTCCCACCGGCCGCGGTTCGCTTCCTGCCACTCCCGTTGGCCTGGAGCGGCGAACCGCGGCCAGTGAGAGCCATGATCGGCCAAACCTGCGGACACAGCAGGTAAACAAACCAGCCCGGCCCACCAGGGTGCTTACCCTGGCGAGCCGTGTGCCAAAGGTTGCTGATCCCTGGTCTAATATATAAATTTTCAACTTTGAGGTCTTGACTTGCCCTTCCTGTATGACTAAGAGGAAGATCTTGGTTACATGAGTGGGCTCCAACTTGAAAGAAGAGGTCCTAGTAAGGAAAAGGTTGAGGACCAATGATTTTCTGATAAGATCCCAGTAGTCTTGATACATAACTGCATATTGGGATACATAACTGCATATTTCTTATCTTAGGTTTGACAATGACTTGATCTGCTAGACTTGAACAAGTCATTTAACTGCCTTGTCTCATTTCTCCCCCTGTAAAATTGGAGATAATAATTAGGGCTAGCTGGAAAACAAGAATTCTCTTTCATGAAGAAATAGAGGTTTTGACATTTGATTCTGTTCCACATTGGAATCAAATCATAAGACTTCATTTTTTTTTCAGTGAGAGAGAGAGAGGCCTTTGAGATATTGGACACCCACATTCAAGTGACCACATGACTCCCATATCCCATCTGGGTGCCACAACTACTGGGCTTTATGATCAGTCTATCTCTCTGTTGCCTAAATAAAATGTAATTGCTTCTATAAAGTGGAACAGCTCTGACAGAAGAGAGTTTGTTCTCATGTTATCTTCCTGCCAAGATGTCTACAGCCTCAGATGGTGGGGCGGAAAGAGGCTTTGTTCCTCCAGTAAGGTCTCTGGACTTGATAATGGAAGATTCTGTTTATTTGGAGACTGAAGCAGAAGTTTCTGGCCACAGACTGGTGGATCCTGTGGTGCTATCAGCCGATGTTATGAGCCTTGTTCCTGTGGTGCCTAGGGGTTTGTGCCCCTCCCACCCTAAGCTGAAGATAGCTGTGGGGAAGCTGACTTGGGAATGATACTCACAGGTGGGGAAGTATTTGGGATGAATGGATAGGCAGTATGAGTATGTGTTCAAAAGGAAAAAAAAGTTTTCTTTGTAGGTCCCTGATGTTGGGGAGCAACTGCTAGAAGGAGCTCCAGGAATGAAGGGGCTGGAACTAGGTCCCCTTACTCAGGGAAATTATTTTTCAGCGTGTGTCTTCCTTTTCAAACTCTGCTGGGGTATTTAAGTAAGGGCAGGAATACAGTAGAGCTTTGGAACAGTCAACTGTATCAGAAATGTAAAGGACAGTTTAGCAACCACATGTGTGGCCTCCCCTTCTCCTGAAAGTGGAGAGGGGAGTAATACTGTGTTTTCTTCTGTTGCAGGAGCTCCATTCACTTTAAGTGATTCTATTTGTGTATTATTGAGGGTAAAAGCTGAGCAGAGGGTTTCCAGCTGAAAAGTGGATCAAAAGAGGCATTTTTTAGAATCTGAAGCAGTGTGGGGGGTGGGGTGGGGGCGGCTCTTGTTTGGCTTTATCTTGATTTTCCCAGCAACACAAAGGGAAACTCTAGAGGTGATGTAAGAACACAAAGTCCTGTTATGAGTGAGCAATCAAATAACAACAACAATAAGGAAGGACTCGATGTGCCTGTTTCTAGCCATGGTCTTCTCAAGAGCCAGCTAAGAAAAAATCCTAGGTAGCTGTCACAGTACTTTGGGCAGTACTCTTCACAATCGAAGCATTATCTTAGGACGATTCAGCAGAAATATGTGATTTGACTGCCCTACCCATGGGGCATAGACAAATGTCCCATTAAGGATTTTGTTGTTGGGACTCTTTTGATAAAATCTTTAGGATTCTCACTGAAAGCTGTCATACACCTGCCAGGCAGTGGAGAATTTGTGATCAGCAGTTTTCAATTAGAACAGGGTCTAGGGAGTGAGATGACGTAGTAGCTGTTCCTCTATTCCAACCTGCTATTAAGTCTATGACTATCTTCTTTTGCAATGAAAATATACATGAAGAGGATGTTCTGCATTGGGTTCCACATTATGCTAAATGTTGCAGCTTCCAGTTGAAGTTTATGATCAATTTAAAGTTTGGAATGGTGAATTTAAAGGGACCACTGAACTTTTTCAAGCAAATAATACAGTGTAACATCTCCTCAATATATTTGATTTAGGTTCTGAGCAGAGTTAATGTAGGTATCCCAGGCAGCCACACACGTTTTAACTGCTGCTCTACAGAACATTTTAGTATGAGCAGCGGTGTGAGGAAGTGAATGTACTGTGGTTCTGATGCACACAAGACTGAAGTCTGTAGGGACTTCATTAGATGTAACATGTGTGCGGAAAATTGGACATGTTTACAGGCAGTGCCCAGAGGCATAGCACAATAGGGGAAAACATAATTCCCAACCTCACAAGGACCCTTTCTGCTTGCCTGTGCCAGGGGATCATAGGATTCTAAGCAGCTTGTCAAGAACTAATGAAAGCCCTATTTTGAATGACAAGGCAGGCCTCTCTACTTTTGAGGGGAAGGACAGAACTTTACTAATACAGGATAGGGAAGAGGTCAGGGTGAGGGAGTGGGGACCATTGAGAGCCAGGATGAGGATACAAGCACTGGTAATATGGGTGCAAATATCTGAGATGTGGACAGGAAAAAAGAGAAACTGGGGAAGGAACATCTGCAGCCACAATTGATTATGTAGGAATCCAAGTCACCAGTAAGGGATTGGAAGACTATGGGTACAGCAGGCCCTTTAGTTGGGGAGTGAGTTTTGATGTGCTCAACTTCAGAAATGGAAGAGTTTCTTGAAATCAAAGAGGGAAAGTGGATCCTAGGAATTTGCTGGGCTTATAGTAACTGAGAGTGACCTACAACTGTCTGAACCATACAGCATTTTCACAGTTCAAACGGATAACAGGTTTTCTGTATTAGGCACTCTTGCGGATGAGGGAGAGAAGGGAAAGGAGTCTGTGGATGCATTACAAAAGCATTCCCTGGGGGCAAAAGGACTCAGGGATTTTTGGGCTTGACCAACTTCAGAAACTATCAGAGTTGAGATCAAGATCTGGGGACTCACAAGGCACCCCAGTTGAGAGTAATGAACAAGGAAAAAGTGGTGGCTAAAGAACAGGAAAAAGTGAGAGCAGGGTAAGTCAGAGGATTTATTAGCATTTGCACATCCCCCATTCGAATCTTCTGGTCAGGAAAGAAGGTCCCAGGATACAGCTTTCTATTCTGTCCAGTGTTCCTAAAGACGCATGCATCATTAACTTTCCATGCCCAACTTGCATCGATATCGTGAAATGGCCCCGATGATCAATCAGTGCCTGCAAGACCATGGAGGAGTAGCCCTTTCAGTTGATGTACTCGGTCGCGGGATGATCTGGGGCCAAAACTGGGATTAGCATGCCATATATGGCCCCACCACGGTTAGGGAATCCCATTGCCACAAAGCTATCAATTATTTCCTGTACATTACCCAGAGTCACAGTCCTTCAAAGCAGGAGGTGATTAATTGCCCTGCATACTTGTGTCACAATGGAGTTTCCAACTCCAAATTGATTTGCGACTGAGCAGTAGTAGTCTGGATTTGCCAGCTTCAACATAGCGATCACCACTCGCTTTTCCACTGTGAGGGCAGCTCATATTTTAGTGTCCTTGTGCTGCAAGGCAGGGGTTAGCTCCACACACAGTTCCAGGAAGTTGGCTTTGCACATCTGAAAGTTCCGCAGCCACTGCTCATCATATCATACATGCATCACGCTGCGATCTCACCAGTCGGTGTTTGTTTCCCGAGCCCAGAACCCACTGCCCACCATGTGCAGCTGCTTCGTGAATGCCAGCAGCAATCTTGAATTGTTTCTTTTCATTGCACACAGCAGGGCAGGCACCACAGATTCACTTTCTGTTTCCCAGCTCTTGAAATATTGCATGACCAGCTGCATTGGGTTCATAATGCTCATTAACAGATGGGTCAGCAGTTCAGTATCCATGCTTTCAGGCCTAGATGGAGGGCGTACAGTTTACAGGGGCTGTTAAAAAAAGTACAAAATGAAGTCAGAAGCTCATTGAGTGATGGGATGGAAAGAACTGTATCATGGTATAGTGAGCACGCTCCC
This sequence comes from Mauremys mutica, assembly GCF_020497125.1. Classification (NCBI taxonomy): domain Eukaryota; kingdom Metazoa; phylum Chordata; order Testudines; family Geoemydidae; genus Mauremys; species Mauremys mutica. The sequence continues at coordinate 96,160,691 of NC_059073.1, forward strand.
CTGATGCACTGCAATCTGTCCCCAGAACTCCCAGTGGCAGCTGGTACCATGTTGCATCATGGGATAGCTATCATTGATGCAATGCTCTCTCTGTCAATGCAAGATCACCAGCTGTGGTTGCACTCCATCAACACAAGGAGCATTGTGTGAATGTGCACAACTGATGTAATTACAATGGCAGACAGTCGTCAATGTAACTTAAGTCGACTTAGCTCTATAGTGTAGACAAGGCCCTAATTGTGTTCCTGCCTTTCTTCTCTTCTTTTGCTTTATGCCCAAATTCTTGTATACTCTATGGTACCATAGCCAGGGAATTTGAAGAAGAATCTATCCCTTTCTGTAGTATTGTGTTGAAAAATCTAAGCTTTCTTAAATAATAAAATAAAATAAAAGCCTTTTGGTGGTAAAGAAGCTCACCCCAAAGTGATCCAAGTGTATCCAAAGCAGACAACCTGTATAAATACACCTAAAAAAGGTGTGAATTGGTCCCATTCATCCCACTTGGATGAATGGAACTTAAATCACCTTGATCGATTGGTCCTTCAGCCCTCGTATTGATTGCGCCGATCACAACACATCTTCCATTCTTCTTGTATCCTGGCCTTCCTTCTTCATGTGCGGTCATGTCTTTTCACGATAAAATCTTCCCATCTCTTTAAAGGTTGGCCGAGTCGTCATTTCAGTTCCCGTGGGTACCACTCGGCGACAGCTACAGTCCCTCAATTGTCAGTGAGCCTCACTATATGCCCGGCCATCACATTTTCTTATTCCTGCTCTCTACAGTGACGTCCTTTATTCCATTCTGCTGTCTGATCACTTCACTGGGGACTTGGTCGTGGATTGAAATTTCCAGAATTCTTCTTTCCATCACCCTCTCCATCACAGACAGTTGCTGCTCTTCTGTCTTTGTCAGCACCCATGTTTCACTGCCATGCAACATTTTTGGCAGGAATGTTGAGTTGAAGAGGCTGGAGCATGTTGCCTTGTTGATTTTAACTTGGAGTACATCTTTGATAGAATTGAATGCGCACCAACCTGCTTCTTTCTTCTTGAGAGTTCACCTTTCTGATCGTGGCATAGGTTCATTTCTTGGCCTAAATAGACATATTGCTCAACTTCTTCTATTTGTTCTCCCTTGATTGTTATTTGGGCTTTTGGCAAGGTATCAGACTGCATAAACTTTGTTTTGGAGCGGTTAATTTTCAGTCCGACTTGGCTGCTTTTTTTGTGTTGAGTTCTCGCAGCATTTTCTGTAGCGTGATAGTGTTTTCAGCGATCAATACAATATCGGCCACAAATCTGAATGGTTTAATTAATCTGTTAATGTTGATTCCACCCTTCCAATTCATCCACCTCATTACCATTTCGAGGCAGGCTGTGAAGAGTTTCGGTGAAACCGTGTCTTTTTGTTTCACACCTTTCTTAACTGGGATGCGAAGGGGAGTATCAAACAAAGTTATATCTGTAGCGCAGTCACAATTTGCTTCCTTTACAGTTTGATATAGTTTGTGTCAATTCCCTGTTCTGCAAGTGTTTTCAGCACTGCATTGAACTATATGCTGTCAAATGCTTTTTCATACTTGACGAAGGCAAGCTGGTTTATAGTGAAAATATGTTCCATTGTGTTGAAATTCCTTCAAAAGCCTGCCTGCTCTCTTGGCTGCTGCTTGTCCAAACTCTGTGAGTTGGTTTGTTATTATTTTGGTGAACAGCTTGTAGACATGTGAGAGCAGGCATATTGGATGATAGTTTTATAGATCTCCACAATCACCCTTCTTGTACAGCAGAATGGTGTTGGACTCCTTCCAGCTAGATGGTATCTTCTTGATTTCCAAGTAATGGCTAAACCTCTGAGCAAGGGTTTCCCAGAGGTCTTGGCCTCCAACTCTTAAATATAACAGTTTAAGCTGGTATTTTCAAAGGAGCCATTGGGAGTTCACCATCTGTTTCCCTTAGGGTGCTTCAAAAATCCTAACCTAAAATGTCAGCTTTCACCATCTCACTATTTATCATTTAGGTTCAAATCATGAGATGCTCGAGGTGGGATAGCAATGGGACTTCAATTCCCATTGATCTCAATTGTTAGAACCTTCAGCAAGTTAGCACTTAGCAGTACCCTTTAGGTTCTTTCTCACAATTCAAACCCACCTCTTCTCTGATTTACCAATAATCCCAGCTGCCTGACCTGGGCACTAAGATTGCCATTTTCCCAATAATGTGTTCTACAATGCTGCTTTGCATTGGCAATACCAATATCTAAGACACTGTTGAAGGCCCTGAGTTCCTTCAATGATGGGACTCAGAAGCTCAATAGCTCTCACAATTTGGCTTTTGGGGCATGATCCTGCTCCCATTGAAGTATATGAGAGATGTGAATGCTCAGCACATCACACTGTGGATGCTGCACCATGCAGAATTGGGCCACTAACTTGCATGCTTACAAAAACAGTCCATTTAAAAAAAAATCAGCCACAGCATTGTCTCAAGAACCTCCTGAGGCTGGGAAATCTAGTGATGGACTGTCCATTGCATAAAATTCTATTTCCTTCTATTGGCATAAAATATGTTGTCCTTTAATTTTACAGAGAATTCCCTTTTTCTCCTATGGAGTAAAGAAAAAAAGAAGAATTGATCAGTCTTTCACATGCTTTTCTTAATTTTATAAGACTCAGTTAAATCACCTCTAATTCATCTCCTTTTCAGGCTAAATAATCCAAATCTTTACAATCTCATGACAGGATGGACTAGGTGTAGAGAATACACACTATTTAAATAACTTAAATTATGTAATGACCCTTTTGCTTTTTAATGCAGATTTTGACTACAGCACCTGATACTTCCAATAAGGCAGGGATTTATATTTTTAGGTAATTAAGGATTGAGCAGATTGTGAAATTTCCATTTGATCGCTTTAATAAACCTGTTTACTGTTCTCAACAATAGTGCTTCTGCCCCCCAACTTGTTCCAAGCTATCAAGGAAAAGAAATTCCTCTTTTGATAGCACAAATTAGTCAGAAAGTGAGTGTTTTTTATGTGATGAATATCCCCCTTTAATGGAGATGCTGCTTAAGTAATCATGTTTTTAGCTCTTGGTGAACGAAGTAGCAAAAGGGAAAAAAATGAAGATAAAAATGCTGAATACGTCATTACATAGAACATTGTAGCTTTTTATCCAGATGTTATTTGCTCTGGTGACCTATCAGTGGATAGGGAATAGCCCTGCATAACTCTTATTAGCATTAATTGGAGTTAGCCCCATAAATCCTGGGAGTATTGATTGCAAAACAATGTGGATGCTGATTAAAAAAGGGTCAAAAGTGAAATAATTGAACTGACAGATGCTCTGATGAGGAGTTACTATTTTTGAGATGAACAGTGCTGGTTTATTTGCCACCTCTGGCACAAGGGTGCAACTTACACCCTCTTGCAGGAATTCAATTTGGGGGAGGGAAGACAGTCTTTCGCTGTTGCACAAAACTCTCTTTCTTCTGGGGAAGATCATTCTAATTCCAGGTTGTGAGTCGACAGGCACCTTGTTCATGGAGGCTGTTTAGGGATGCCATGAATCAGAATATTCCCTTGTTTCCCTGGACATGTTCCCTTCTCCTGACAAAACAGCACTTGCAAGTCCCAAGCTGGGTAAGCTCTTCACCAGCAGGGACCCTCCTCTAAGAATGCCCCAGTGCTTAAATCATGGTGACCACATGTGCCACATGGTCAGTGTGAGATTGGAAACAAGCTCAGATATTATGGTGATTTATTTTCACACTATTTACCACTCATGTGGCCATGCTATAGTGGTACCAGTGCCAGTATTGTTAGCGTGGTAATCTTCTGTCACTCCATAGTAAGGCTGTTGGAAGGCTAGGTGTCATGACACACAGGTCTAGAACCCAGTCCTGAAAGGTGCATGGGTGCAGCCATACTCCAGCCATCCACCTGGATGTTAGCAAAAGCTTATCTGACATCCATGAAGCCCTGTGTCACAGGGTAAGTACACGCCTTCCCAGGTGCCAGATCTCGTACGGTGAGAAGAAGGGGAAAAAATTGTATAGAAGCCAGTTAGGTCCTGTGTTCATGACCCTGACTATAAAATGTGGTAGTCTGGCCTGGTGGCTGGAGTCAATTAAACGTCCTTTCCTCTTAGAGCAGCATGGCCTAATGGCCATAGTCACCCCCCGACCCCACTGGAAAAACCTGGGAAGTGGGCAAGCACAAGCCCACCCACTTCTAAAGGCCCCTCCCCCAACCTAGCAGGAGGGACCACTGGAACCAGGTTCCAAATGGACAACTAATGAAAAACAAGGTCAGAAGTGGTGGTCAGAGGTTCAAAATGAGGGATCCAGATGGGGACACTGAGCAGAGGATCCCAGACAGCATCCACTGCTCTTCAAAGGCATCTAGGGAGCCAGCAGATGCTGCCCAGTGGAACTCTGCCCGGAGGTGTGACACTAGGGAAAACCAGAAAGAGTCCCCACAGTTGCAGAGCAATAAAGGACAGAGTCAATAAAGCCGCCTTTCCACTCATTGCAGCATGGTCTAATGGCCAGAGTCAATAAGGACGCCCACTTCTGGGGTACTGTATGGCCTATTGGGCTGTTGGGGAAGTGGGGCGCCACCTAGGGGTGTGTGTCACCCAAGGTAGGGGGACTCGAGCCCTCCCTGCTCCTCCAAGTCTCAGCGCAGGGCCCAGGCGCGTGGGGGGAGGGGGAGGCGCACCACTGAGTCAGCCGGGATCCTCCCAAAACACTCTGACTGGTTCCTCGGTTTGGTCACCAGAGAAAAGTCTAAGTCCCTTGGGCTGCTTCCTATCTTTTCTCCCACAGTGACACTCCACGGTTCCCCGGGTATCTGGAAATTCAAGTGGCACAGCTCCTGCTGGCATGGTCTCTTCTCTGGGCTTCTCAGGCAGCCTGGAGTCCATCCGGAGTTCTGCATGCCAAGACTCTATAGTCAGGACCTGTAGCAGCTCCCTGGAGAGAGCCTGCAGTCTGCATACTCCCCTTTCAGCAGCCTGCCCAGACTGAGTTGGGCTGCTTCCGTTTATACTCTGCCTCCAGGCTGAGCATGCCCAGCAGAGTCGGAGGGGCGGGGCTTCCTTAGCCTGCAAAGTACAGTTAACCCTTTGGGGCTGATGCAATGTAGGTACACCCCATCACACCCTGCCACAATGTGAGGATCTGATTAGTGGTGTCCCAGAGTAGCTGATTGTCCCTCTGGCCCTACTTAAGTCAGCAGAAGGAACAGAAAACTGCCTGATCAACTGGACTCCTGGTCTTATGACTTGATTTCCTGACATCCCCATTCAGCTTGATTCCTGGCATCTGACTTGTGGTTCCCAACCTCCAGTTTGTCTTCTTCCTCTGACCCCCTGGTATGCTGACCCACCTTGATTCTGGTTCCTAACTCATGGTTCTGATCTCCAGTTTGCCTCCTGCTTCTGACATCCAGGTATTCTGACCCAGCTGACTCTTGACTCTGGCTCTGACTACTAGGTCTAGCTGTCCACCACCTAGCCATGACATTTTAGTGCAGCTCTATGTTATTGTGGCAGGGATTTGAGCAGTGGAAACCTACCTTTTTGAGATAAATTAGATCCCCACCACTGTAAACTTTTATTCTTTGATATTTTAGGTTTATCTAACTTTTCTTTTTTAAGTGGTAAATTGTTTATGTTTCAAATCCATAAAACCTTGCAAGGAAAATGTTGGCAACAAGAGGCCGCGTCTCTTACTCTGTTCCTGTATCTCTCTTTTCAACAAACTGCTTTGGCCCTGGGATATCTTGCCCACCCCTTGTCCCCAAATGGTTTTGGGCTTAAGGCTCCTCAACTTTATCACTCTTCCTACCCACTTGCCTTTCCCATGGACCAGTGCTACTAAGCCTCTTCTCTCATGGACCATACTTTGGACCTGGGGCTTGGGAAGTGATCCTTCTGCCCAAGGGCATCCTCACTTACATAACTTTGCTTATCATTCCTGAGATACAGGTGCCCAGCCCAATGGGGAGTGAAGAAGATACAATGATACTAGGATCATAGCATGAACACTTGTTTGCATGAGAGGCAGAGTGGCAGCATGAACAAAGCACCCTGATAATAGAACTCATCACTAGTACAGTATCATGACTCATTTGTGCAGCTTCACTGGATTCATTGCTGAGTGTCTGCTGTGACAAAGATGCAGCCAAAATAAATACATAAATAAATGATCCGATGGGAAACTGGGCAAGTATCTAAAGTAAGCATTTTCCTCTTGGATCCCCAGGCTGAATCTTGATTTAGATAATCTATATTAAATGCCCAAAATTTCTGTTGAAATAGGAGTTTCCATGCATGCAAAGACAAGATGCCCCCTTCACACTTGAGAAGAAAATGTTGCCTGTTATATGATTTTGAAAAAGTTCTAACATAATTTAGAATTCCAGATATTAGTGTTTTCCAATCCTCATTAGCTTAAAAAGTTCAATGACTACAATGAATGATTGTCATACAAATGTTTCATGTACATTAATCAATACTCGGTGAAAACCTCTTTCTTCACAGACTTAGCTGCATACATATTAAACTTTCATTTACTGTACATGCAGAATACTTAATCTTATCAGAATACCTGAAGAAATTAATAAAAAAAAATGATAGACTGAAATCTGATTTCCTAATACAGCTCTAACTTTTACAATAAAAAGATTGGCATCAACTGGAAGAATTTGAAGGCTATAAAAAACAGAGAAAAAGAAATATTACTTAACCACTGTATGAGTCTACAAATGAGATCTGAGGAAGAAATTAGGTCAGGATGAAGGCTTGGTCTTCAGTTTCTTAGGAGATCACCTTTCAAGTGATCTGTACTTTATGTGAGGTGGAAGTAGGGTGACAATTCTGTTCTTGACACAGAGAACAATTAATGTTGCTCAGACACCTTCTTCCCCTTTCAAACAATTCACAGATTTGTGAGCCTTATATATGCCTTAACTGTAGCAGTATCTCCTGTGGTTTCAATTTCACTTCTTTCAATAAGAGTTATCAATTCTGGAAGCTAAATTCTGATATGTTTGCTCACACTGCATATTGTCCAGCTATACCGAAAGAAGGACAGGAGACACTCAATATGGATTTAATCAAGCTGCAACTTTATTATTAGCTGTCTGGGACTACCCAGAATAAACCAGCTCCCCCTCTTTTTCCATCAAGTCCTCCTGCAAATCCATTGCCAGGACCTTACCATCTACCCCTCCTCATAGGAGGGGTAAGGTGGGTTATCAGAAATGGGGGTTGGCTCCCTGCTGTTCCAACCATAGGAGCCCCAAACCCCACATCATTCCATTCCTTTAACCAGCACCCCCTTTTTAAGTCCTTTACCAGGCCATTTATCTGGTCACTAGATGCCTTCCCTATGGAGCACCTGCACTGGACATCTGCCACAAGGAGATGCCAGCAATTAGCTTGGCTGCCTCCCTCCACCCCCAAGGATTTCCAATGCCAGGGCTTGCACCTTTAAAGCCTTCCGCCCTCACATTCTAAGGGGGTGAGTCAGTGCTGCAAAGCTGACCAACACCCACCCACCTTGCCTCAGTTTCTGACCTTGTTTCCCTCCTCCCCCGCCATAAAGCACTACTGCCTTCCTCCAGCAAGCCTGGACAATGGCCCTGCTTTTGGTGCAGGGCGGTCAGTATCTTACTCCATAAATATTCCCATTTACTTCAGTGGGACTACTGGTGGAGTAAGGCATTACCCAGTGCAGTAAGTGTATCAGAATCTGCCCCTAGATAAGGGGCAGTACATTCCTAAAACTAGACCATATCATATGTCTATGGAAAATAGATTGGGGGCGGGGGGGGGACTTACAAAGAAAATCAAAGTTATCTCAAGCAGTAAAACTTTCCTTAGGTAAAGACTGATAGTGATTTTGCAGATGGAGGGCTAGGGCTATATAGTCTGTTGATCTGTAGGAAATTCAAAGCCAAGATCCACAACTAGATTTTTGGAGCACAAAGCCCTCTGTACAGCTACCAGGCTTCTCCTCCCCATTAACAGTCTTGTAAATCTGTGTTGCTCCTGAGTATTTAGCATGAATTGCTACCCCCTCCATTGGGGTATAAAAAATCACCCATCATTAACAACTTCAGATATTTACACCGGGATTTATATCACATGAAACGTGTTGTGTAGTGGCTGCTCCATCTTATCTCCAGCTAGTCACTCTCTCATTGCCCATGGGCCTTTTAGTGTGAAAAATTCATGCAATGAAGCTTTTCACCACTAGAGAGAATGATGGTGCATGTGTTAAAACCATTGCTACCCTCTATGTCACGCTCTCTCAGTTCACTTTGCTCCTACCTGCCTGCTCGCCTATATTAGGTGAACATCTGGTGTTATTTTACACTTACAATAGACTTCCTGAATGATCATTTCTAACATACTGTAAGTTTCCAATTTATGTTGGCGACTATCAGTATCTGCGTTCCTGATCACATGCTTCAGCATACCTGGCTTCTTTATATCCCAGAATTCTGTCTTGATACAGGATATGGAATTCCAACACGCATCTACAGTTTAGTGACCGAGTCCAATAGTGAACAGGAGGAGTGGATGTTACCCATTTCTGCATCTTGGAAGATGATCTGCATGTTTGAAGCTAAGCCAACTGCTGTGTTCCTTCACCCAGCATACTTTGTGTAAATTTTCTTCAGCTCAAGTTGGAGGCAGCTTTTCCCTGGCAATTTTGAAGGATATTTCTGTCTTTGATTTAAATAGGGGAATATATCCTGAGATCTTAATTGCCAATCCAATAGAATATTTTCAATGCTGTAGCTTTCACTATTGAATAACTAATCTAACAACACAGAAGGGAGAGATCAAATTTCCATAAAATCTTCAGCTGTAATATCACCTCCATCCTGTAAAGACTGTGCAAATATGTCAACTAATTTCCAAACATGAAGATTAATTGAGATGAATTAAACAGGCAGAAGTAAAGGACTAAGCCAAGTTCTATGCAGCCCTAAATCATGCAGAGGAGATAAGTCATTGATTCACGGCATATAAAAGAGAAAAAAAATAGAGTTTCGAAGCCCAATAAAGGAAGACACCTGAGCAGACATCCTCTGGAAGCATTATACCTCCTGGCCCAAATGTCAATGAAAAGTGACCACATGTATTTTCCACACACCAGTTGTCATTAACAAAATTAACTGTAACACTCTGAATCTTTGTTAGAGAGAGTGCAGGCAAATTGATCCCCATTCAGACAACTTATGAAACTCTCTGATTCAAAATTCACATAACATATACTTCTTCATGCACTTTGTAGAAAATATAATTCATTATAATTTTGGTGACACCACCAAAACAATAGAAAATAAGGTCTATTCAAAATGTTAACAATACCTGCCAGGAAATGCCACACTATACTAGGGCTCAAATATAGCTACACATACACACACACACACACACATACTCTTTATCTAACTGTAATAATAATATAATATATCTGAACAAAAATTAGTAGATATAAACAAATTACTGCTCTGATCAGACTGCTCTGATCAGAGAAAGGGTAAAAGAAGAAATAGCCATAAAAAGATATACTAATCACAACACTTAAATTTTAAAAATAACTCCTATACGCCTTAATATGGTTGAGTAATAATTACTCATCCTTTTTGTCCCACTGAAGCTAATTATAAGTTGTATTCATGAATAAAGTTTTGGTGGGCCCTAAATATATAAAGAAAATTGAGGTCCTGAACTGAAACATCCATTAACTCAGTAGTTCTCAACTTGTGGCCCAGTCAGCATCCACCTGCTGGCATCCTCAGGGCCATACAGGTAGTATTGGATGCGACCGACATAACAAATTGTGGGCAACATATGCAGCCCACAATGGTAAATAGGTTGAGAACCACTACTTGAACTACATCTATTTTCTGATTTACATACTGGTGACTTACACATGCCACAAATTACCTCTTTATACATCTGTGTAGCACAACTATATTGTACAAGTAATAAACTCTCTACAGCAAGCACCTACAAGTTTTAAGCCACTTACTATTGTACCTACCCATGTTACAAGTGCCACCTGCTTCTAAACATATTTTCACACTAAACATCACTGTACTGACTACATTCCTGATTACCTGGCATTTAAATAAAAACTGACATATTTTGTCAGGAGCAGACTTGATTTAACAATTCATTTTTTAGGTATTTTGATTTCAACATATATGCCAGGTTGATTTCCTATGCCAGGTTCTAGGTGCCCTGAAAACATAATTTAAAACAATCCAACTTGAAAAAAAAAGTATCAAATCAGTAACCTTTCTCTGAACAAAAGAAGCCAGCTCTAAAAAAACAAACTTTCCTCATCTCGGTTCCTGTATATTCTTGTACCCTGAATAGAGATCCATATCCCCATCCAACCCTCAGCCCTCTTTAAATAGCTACCAACAGAAATGGACTTTTGGGATGACCTATTACTTTTTATTTGATAACTGTGTCCCTAGAATAATGTCAAATAACATTCCATATAGTATTTTCACCAGTGTGACTTACTGAAAATTAAATGTGTATCTACCTGCAACCATTTAAAAGACAAATAATCAGTTATAAATACAGAAGCTATTCTCTGCCTCTGACTTCTTGTTGCTCATAGTCTGTTTATTATTGTCAATCCTTATTGTTTAAATTGTATCATTTGCTTTGATCATTTTGTCATACAGGAATACTGATACATACAGCAACTTTATATCAAAGATGAACTTCTTTTCATCCTGTTCCACATCCAGATTTACAGTTACAGCATTTGTAGCCCATTATGCTAAGCATATTGTCTATCATTGTGAAGTTCTAATTCAAAGATTATTTTTTACACACAACAGAGAAGAAATCTTTAATCAGAAAATGGGATTGTGACAAACATACATTTTTGGCTTCCTTTTGTGCAAAAAAAATGGAGCTAAAAAGAAAGATAATTGGAAGGCCGTTTAAAAAAGAAGTGAAATTGCTCGTGGTTGGCTGTGCTTTAATATTTCAGAAGTTTGTAGATAAAAGGTATTCTTTCTCTGACAGCAATCATTGTTCAGACTGTCATCACCTAAGTCAGCAATTTCATCACTTCATAGCACATGCATCATAAAAAAAAAAAAATCCAGATGAACTGCTAAATAGAGGCGAAAACTCAGCCAGAAAGAAGACTATTTTTCAACAAGTAGGACTTTAGGTCACCTCATTCTTTGAACATTTTTGGTTCTTACTATACGCAATGGACTATCTTGGCTCCTTTTATGGAGGGGAATGAAATTACTGAGAGTTGAGCAGTATTTTTTTTAGTTAAATCTGACTAATGTCAGACTTTTCTTATCTAAAAAGTAGGAATGCCATATGAAAAAAAATCTAAAAAAAAATCAAGGAAGACATTTTGTATTGATTTTTTCAGACTTGGTGCAAAACCCATCATCTAAGGCAGTTTTTGAATATGTAAGGAAAAACCGGGCTTTCAAGATCTAAGGTGATTAGTTATTCTTCAAACCTCAGGTCTCTAGAAATTTAAGGTCAATAAGCATGAAGTGGTGAACAAGATCTTTCGTTCTGTATTGTGCTTATGGCACTTGAGTATACTGTAATATACTTACCCTTATTTTGAAGATAGGGACAGAGAGCTTCATTTGAAGCTTAGTTTCTGTAATTGCTAAGGGAGATTAATATGATGGGTAATTTAAGCAATCACCACTTGTCAGCGAAAAGTACAGATTAGCTGCCTACAAACAAAGAATTAGATCCAACATAATGTCAAATACATTTTATATAGTGCAGAGAATAAAGATCAAAATCTGTTTTATCTTTTGATATCTATCAGAATTTTCACACTGACATAAAAAAAAGGAAGGAAGTTAACGAAAAAAGACCATATGAAAATAGCTGTAAGGGCCATATGCGGGTCTCAATCTGAAGTGGAACTCCCAATGATATCAGTGAGAATTGCTTATACAGATTAACAGCAGTGTTTGTTCCTAAGGACCTGATCCAAGCCCCACTGAAGTGATTGGAAAGATACCTGATTATTTCAGTTAGACCAAAGAGTCAAATTTGGCAAAGTGGAAGCAAAGGTCTGCACACAGTGCAAATATGTATTAATGTGTGCAAATTAAGTAAAGGTTCAGGCAAAGAGATATACACATTAGAGTTGGACAAATCCTGGAAAATTCACTCACAAATATTCATTCAAATAAAGACTCCACTTCAATGTCCACTTCAAAATTCAAAGCAACATTATTGGTAACCCATTGTACTTGCTTCCCTCCAGTGTGGATACCATTCATTTTTTTTTCTACTGAAAATGTCTTATGAATATTCACAGGAATATAGATTTATGTAAAGGTCATTATCTGTGAATTAAAGTTGTCAGGAACCTACTTCATTACTCCTCCTTTTACCTGAAAATGTCCATATGGTGAAACTGCTCCCAGGTTTAACTGTGTATTCTGAAAGATCTAAAGACAATTAGGAATGCAAAGGAAGCAAATTTTTTGGCGGAATGGTGAAAAAAACTACGTCATAATTTCTGTGCACATGAGAAGCTACTAAGTCCACTAAGGATCCACAAATAGAGGCGAAGTATATTATACTTTCAGATTTGGACAAATTTGATAATTTTGGATCTGCATAAGCATTTGTACTTTAATTTTAAATGATTGTCTAGCTGTAGAGTGTGTATTTAACACTTAGGGCCAGATCCTATGCTAGTGTACATTGGTGTAGTTCCATTGACTTCATTGATGTGATGGGAAGCATATAGGCAACTAGCAATAATTAATGGGCTCATCACTCAGAAAGAGCTGGTCACTCATTTTGAGCTACAAAACCTGAGTTTAGATAGATCAGTTCCGCTCCTGACCCAGATAAAATATTCCTGTACCCATGCTGCTAAGACTAATCTACTTGATACCCTCCACGGACATCTAGGAAAGGAGAAGATCATTGAGAAGGTGCTGTTATCCTTCTACTGGCCCTTTGTATGCCAGGAAAATGTAAATATCCGCACATCTTGTCCTGAATGTTAGAGGGTTGCCCTGAAATGGAATATTCAGGGTCCCATAGTGCCTATGTCTCTGATCACCATATATTTCAAGAAAATTAGAATTGATCTAATAGAGCCACCTGTTAAGAGCACTCATGTTTCAAAACTTTTGTTAACAATTAACAAGGGTACCAGATATCTTGAAAACATTTGATGCTGCAAAGCCAGGACACTAATGATTGTCAGACAGTTAATGGAGGTTTTATCAAGAGTGGGTTTTTGCCCTCTGTTATTTTTACTGACCAGGGCATTATGTTTATGTCTCACTTTTACAATGGATCAGAGCCTTTTTGAAAATGTAGCCACTTCAGACTGCTCTCTACCACTCTCAGAATGATAGGCTGGTTGAATGGTTTAAGCAAGCCTTTAAATAATGATATGAAAGAATGACACAGAAACCCCTTGGAAAAGGGTCCCCTATTCTTTGCAAACAGCTCTCATCTCAGACCTGACAAACTCACTATACCAAACACATGTATTACAGAATATGTATCCATAAAGAGTAACATATAAGATATCTACAGAGAGCTCACAACTTTTCAAGACTCAATCATTTCCTGCATGTATGTGTGGATAATATTTAAGGAATGATATATTTATATTGAAAGCATGCTTTATGGACTTGGAAATTAGTCACCAGGATGTAATGTGTCTCAATGATGAACCATTCACAAAAAAAGGGAGGTGGTGGGGTGGATAAGTCCAATGGACTATGAAATTCTGCATCATGATAAACAAAACAAAGAAAGAACATTTACCATATAAACCTACTTAACCCATGAATGGCATCAGAAGGCCTCTTCCCTGATCCAGAACAGGGACCAAAGAATTTCAGACTTCAAGCCCTAGAAATAGCAAGCCCAGACAATGTTCCCCTGGAAGAAATGCTCCTAAGGTTTTCAGTTGGCAGGTTTATAATCTGATGAGGACCTTAAGGATGTGTTATGGGTTAAAGTGGGAAACGTAGTCAAAAGTCCACCCAATTTAGGCTTAGTCCATTTTTGCATTTATTTTTACAATTACAGACAGAACTATTGCCATTTATAGTATATGAACATACCTTAGTACCAGAATAATAAATACAGATAAAACAGAATTGGTAAAGGACCAAATTACCACATTCCAGGGCACCGGGAAGCCTTTCCATCTTCTGCAATGTTTGTCACCAACGCTGATCTCTTCGTCTGGTCCCTCAGTCGTGTTCCTTCAGTTTCTGGTGCAGTGTTTCTCCAGTGTGGGCCTTGTTCACTTAGGTCTTCTATACATTTCTTCATTACAGATTAAGTTTTTTCCAATCAGCTTTTAGCACATAAACCCTTTATTTTGCACATCTAAGTAGAAGCAAGTCTAAGGGGAAAAACAATTGAAGACAGTTGGCAGTTTTTCAAAGAGACATTATTAAGGGCAGAAGAGCAAACTATCCCACTGTGTAGGAAAGATAGGAAGAATGACAAGAGACCACCCTGGCTTAGCCAGGAGATCTTCAATGATCTAAAAATAAAAAAGAGTCCTACAAAAAATGGAAACACAGTCAAATGATAAAGGATGAATATAAACAAATAACACAAGTATGTAGGGACAGAATTTGACAGGCCAAGGCACAAAATAAGATCAAACTAGCTAGAGACATAAAGGGTAACAACAAAACATTAGAAGCAAGAGGAAGGCAAGGACAGGGTAGGCCCGTTACTCAAGGTGGTGGTGGGGATAATAACAGAAAATGTGGAAATAGCAGGGATGCTTAATGACTTCTCTATTTCAGTTTTCACCAAAAAGGTTGGTGGCGATTGGATGTCTACCATAGTGAATACCAGTCAAAATGAGGTAGGATCAGAGAGGCTAAAATAGGGAAAGAACAAGTTAAAAATTACTTAAACAAATTAGGTGTCTTCAAGTCACCAGGCCCTGATGAAATGTGTCCTAGAATACTCAAGGAGCTGCCTAAGGAGATATCTGAGCCATTACCAATTACACCTCTACCTCGATATAATGCTGTCGTTGGAAACCAAAAAAATCTTACTGCATTAAAGGTGAATCTGCATTATATTGAACTTGATTTGATTCGCTGGAGCATTCAGCGCCCCCCCCCCCCAGCACTGCTTTACTGCATTATATCCAAATTCGTGTTATATCGTGTGGCATTAAATCGGGGTAGAGGTGTAACTTTAAAAAGTCATGGAAGACTGGAGAGATTACAGAAGACTGGAAGAGGGCAAATATAGTGCCAATCTATAAGAAGGGAAATAATGGGGAATTACAGACCAGTCAGCTTAACTTCTGTACGCCTAAAGATAATGGAGCAATCAGTTTGCAAACATCTAGAAGAGAATAAGGTGATAACTGACAGTCAGCATGGATTTGTCAAATTGTCTCAAACCAACCTGATAGCTTTCTTTGACAGGGTAACAAGCCTTGTGGATAGTTGGGAAGTGGTAGACGTGGTATATCTTGACTTTAGTAAAGCTTTTGATACTGTCTTGCATGATCTTCTCATAAACAAACTAGGGAATTGCAGCCTAGATGGAGCTACTATAAGGTGGGTGAAAAACTGGCTGGAAAACCATTCCCAGAGAGTAGTTATCAGTTGTTCACAGCATGCTGGAAGGACATAATGAGTGGGGTCCTGCAGGGATCAGTTCTGTGTCTGGTTCTGTTCAATATCTTAATCGATGATTTAGATAATGGCATAGAGAGTACACGTATAAAGTTTACAGACAATACCAAGCTAGGAGGGGTTGAAGTGCTTTGGAGGACAGGATTAAAATTCAAAATGATCTGGACAAACTGGAGAAATGGTCTGAAGTAAATAGGATGAAATCCAATAAGGACAAATACAATGTACTCCATTTCAGAAGGAACAATCAATTACACACATACTAAATGGGAAATGACTGCCTAGGAAGGAGTACTGCAGAAAATAAATCTGGGAGTCATAGTGAAGCACAAGCTAAATATGAGTCAACAGCGTAATGCTGTTGCAAAAAAAGCGAACATCATTCTGGGATGTATTACCAGGAGTGTTGTAAGCAAGACATGAGAAGTAATTCTTCCACTCTATTCTGGGCTGATTAGGCCTCAACTGGAGTATTGTGTCCAGTTCTTGGCACCACATTTCAGGAAGGATGTGGACAAATTGGAGAGAATCTAGAGAAGAGCAACAAAAATTATTAAAGGTCTAGAAAACATGACCTATGAGGGAAGATTGAAAAAACTGGGTCTGTTTAGTCTGGAAAGGAGAAGACTGAAGGTGGACATGATAACAGTTTTCAAGTACATAAAAGGTTTTTACAAGGAGAAGGGAGAAAATTGTTTTTCTTAACCTCTGAGGTTAGGTCAAGAAGCAATGGGCTTAAACTGCAGCAAGGGAGGTTTAAGTTGGACAGTAGGAAAAACTTCCTAACTGTCAGGGTGGTTAAGCACAGGAATAAATTGCCTAGGGAGGTTGTGGAATTTCCATGATTGCAGATTTTTAAGAGCAGGTTAGACAAACACCTGTCAGGGATGGTCTAGACAATACTTAGTCCTGCCATGAGTGCAGGGGATTGGACTAGATGACCTCTCAAGGTCCCTTCCAGTACTATGATGTTATGATTACACATGTGCAAGCTTCAGTTATCCAACTGCTCCATTTTTCCTGCTGGTTTTGCAGTTTCAATGTCATGTTGTTCTGTGTCATCCAGTTCCTGGGTCTTACCAGTAAAGGCTTCTTGTTGTTACAGGTTTGTGGGTTTTTACCTAAAAATTACCAGCACAACATACTTTGTTTTGTCAGCAATAACATTATTTTAAGCAGATCAGCAATTCTATGCCAAAGATTTAGCAAAATCACACTTATACTAGCAAAGGCCTCGACCTAAGTATTTCTTCATCTAAACTCATTCACTATCTGGAGGATTCTCTGCAGCTTGAGGTCTTCAGACCACAATTTTAGGACTTCAATAACTCAGACATAGGTTAGGGGTTTGTTACAGGAGTGGGAGGGTGAGATTCTGTGGCCTGCACTGTGCAGGAGGTCAGACTAGATGATCATAATAGTCCCTTCTAACCTTAAAGTCTATGAGTCTATGAGTCTAGCCATATTTACAAATCATTAAAATATAGCTTCAAAGTTTTTTTTTATCTTACCATTAGCAATCTTTCATTTTATAATTCAGAGTTATAAGTCAATATATGTTATCCCCTTAATGTATTTTTCTTGTCTGTGGGGGGGGGGTCATGAAGAACATGATGACCCTTTTCTGTCAACATATCTTATTTAAACATAGCCTTTTTTTCATTCTAAGACCAGTTTTGTTTGTGAATCATTACGAAAAAAACTGTCTTCAGCATTTTCCTGTGAATCATTTTCAGGGGTGTCTATTTTTAGGGTCTTGATGTCTAGTTACTTTTAAAGGTCCTCCAACTTCAAGTCCTAGAAGTCGCAAGCTCACACAATGTTCTCCTGGCAGAAGTGCTCCTGAGCTATTTAAATGGCAGGTTTGTAATCTGACAGAGGACCTCAGAAATGTCTTCTTTTTTTTCTAGTGAAAATTTCAGTGGTAGCTCTTAGAATTCAGATTAACTTCAAAACAAATCAGGGGAATCCCTTAGAGTCCCAGAAAAAATGCAAAAAGTGATAGTTCAGGAAGTATAGGTGATAGCTCAGGAAGTTACATTTGAAAGTAATTTTAGTGTCCCCAAGCAATTGGAGTAGACTGATAGTTCTAGAGCCAAAACCAGATGGAAGCATACATTTTGTATTAATTTAATGACTAAATTTCATATCCTAGTGTGATGCATATCCACTGCCCTGGGTAGATAATTTTCTTGAACAACAGGGTCAAGCCGAATTCAGTAGGACCCTGGACTTGACTAAAGGGGCACAGGAAAGTCCCCTTTATGCCCAAAGCACATGAGAGAACCATTTTTGAAACTCCCCTTGGGTTGGCATCTGCACCTAAAATCTATACCAATCACCTTTCAGACACTAATGGATACAATGCTGTGGCCTTGTTAGTAGTATGTGGCGGCACGCCTGGATTACACACAGTTGGGACATGTTGTTCCATCTGCAGAACATCATGATGGCCTTGTGGTCTCTGTTTTGGGCTTTGTTTAGAGGTTTTCTTTCTGGGTGAAGGAAGTGACTATGAGCATTGAATCATCTCTTGCATAAAGCAATGGACAAGCTTTCTGAGGTCCCGGATTCAGGCTTCCACCACAGGAAGGGAAGAGGTCTCTCTTTACACATTCCCCTCTGTAGTCCTGGAGTTTATCATAACCTGAGGACCTGCAACCAGAGAGCCAGGAGTCTGGCTAAGTATGTTTATTTTATGAGCACAAAGCATGTTAATAGTTTGTTCACCAATCTCTACAACGATGTGGGGGGAAAAAACTGGCCAAAGATGTTTTTTGTTGTTGTTGTCACTGAACTCTCATGGCCATGCAGGCTCCTTGTTTATTCTGAGACTTCTTGATACCCTGGATGGGACAGAGTTCAGTTTGGCCAGAGAGTTAAACCACTTTTCCCCAGGAGGGAGACATTTAAGGTTGATCCATACAGGACAAAGAGATCTGTCACATTATAGAATAGGTCTTCATTACCAGGAAAATGGACTGGGATTTCTACTGTCTCTTACTTCTCTGACTGCTTGGATCCCAAATGTTTTAAAACATTTGCACATATCCTCTCTGGTCTTATGGTCATAATATAAACAAAATTACTGTGAAATTTAGTGGGAATTTTCCCTTAATAAGGACTGAGGGCCTAATCCAAAGGCCATTGAAATCAATGGAGAGGCTTCTATTGACTTCAGTGGGATATGTAACAGGCACTTCAATATATATTCTAATGCAATTCAAGAATTTAGTCCTATTGACCTTTCCAAAACATGGCATAAAATGTTTTGTTCAATACCTCAGCTTTATGCCTTGTTTTTCTACAGATACAGTTAAGCTCACCAGTTTCTTTAGATGATTCTCTGTCATCACTATAGAAACTAGTTGCTATAAGAGAATTTAGCAGCAAAAAAGACCTATTGCACATTCTAGTAGAAATGTGCACATCCAATCTGAATAATAAACTAATAATAATCTGAAAACCAAAATGTACTATTTTCCTTCCACTCCATACAAATGAAGAAAATTTCCAGTATATGTTTTGTACAAACCAATTTATGGATTTGATACACATATCATATGTGATCATTTTAGTTATGTATAAAATATTCTGAAAAGCAAAAAATAGTTTGTACCCTGTATTAATTGAAACTTCTTTTACTTGTTCACATACTCTAAAATGCACTCACAAAAATCTTGAACAAATTGACTTTGTTCTGGTGACCTATGCAGGCTTGATAGACACAGAATTCATTGTCAGTTCATGGGCAGAGCTAAGACAAGCACTGCAGCCCCTCAGTGACTGCTCTTCACTCTCTGGGCTGGAATAATGAACCTACATATAGGGGTTTAGAACCACTGAATCTGAATACTCATAGACCCACCGGCCACTTCCCCGTGCTTTTCCTTTATCTGGCCAAAAACTCTCTGCATTAATTTAAACAGATCTAGGCTGAATCTGAGGTCAACTGCATGAAGGGCACAGAGTCCCCTTGCATGCCTGCTCCACAGCCTTCCAGCTCACCACAATCCACCTCCATTCTGTTGAACCACAGAAGTTATTCACTTCTTTACTGGTCTTTACTAAGATGAGTGAATTTAAAATATTACACAACTCATCTATGGAATAATTCAGATCCAATATGTATTATTTTCCATTTTTTTACCTGTTTTGAACCAAAAAAAATGGTTCATAAGAAAATATTGCAATGTTTATATCTTTGTAAAAAATGAAAATATTTTAAAAATATAATAAATTTTCCCATCACTGCACACATCCTTGCATCCCTGCAGACATCTTCACAGGGGCCCTTTTGCAACTTTACAGTTGGGCTAAAGTAGTTTTCTTGAAGGTGGTCCATTAGCCACTCTTTGGCCTGTCCCCTGCATGTCTGCCCTTAGTCCAATGTGGCCGAGGGATCTGTGGTTAAGACAGAGAATTAGGATTTAGGAGCTTTGGATTCAATTTCTTGCTCTGCCACAGACTTCCTTTGACAATTCACTTAGGCCTAGATCCACAAACATTCAACTACCTGAAAGGGGGTTCCAAAGAGGATGGATCTAGACTGTTCTCAGTGTTACCAGATGACAGAACAAGGAGTAATGGTCTCAAGTTGCAGTGGGGGAGATTTAGGTTGGATATTAGGAAAAACTATTTCTCTAGGAGGGTGGTGAAACACTGCAATGGGTTACCTAGGGAGGTGGTGGAATCTCCTTCCTTAGAGGTTTTTAAGGTCAGGCTTTTCAAAGCCCTGGCTGGGATGATTTAGTTGGGAATTGGTCCTGCTTTGAGCAGGGGGTTGGACTAGATAACCTCCTGAGGTCCCTTCCAACCCTGATATTCCATGATTCTATGATTTAGGCTCCTTACTTCAGTTTCTTGCTCTGCCAGAGACTTCCTGTGTTATATTTGACAATTCACTTAGGCCTAGATCCACAAACATATTTAGGCTCCTTACTTCCATGGAAATCAGTTAGGAGCCTAAATATTGCTATGGATCTGGGCCTTAGTCTGACTGTGTCTCAGCTCCCCATCTTTTCCTCACCCTTTCTTTATCAATTAAGATTGTAAACTCTTGAATGGGGACTGGCTCTAATTATGTGGGTGTGTATACAATGCCCAACACAATGGAACTTCAATCTTGTTTGAGGCCTCTAGAAATGATAATGGGCCAATGTGACACTCTGTTCCTCAAAGCAGCACCCTGAAACCCCCATATTCACCACTGTCATATAATTTTGATATAATTTGTACAAAGTATGCCTTGTGAGGTATCATTTTCAAAGTCTTGATCTGTTGAACATATATATATATATATATCCTATTGGATTGTATGTACTATCACTGTATGTGAACTCATGAAAATTTTGCTATGTGTGTGTTACTGAAATATGTTGTGACGTTTGGAATACCCATAACCAGCCTTTCAGGTTCAACAATAGAGTAGACAGATGTGCTGATGGCCCATTAAAGGGAATCTACTCTCCCAGCAACCATCTCAGAAGACTTCTCAGAGAAAGTACATATACAATGGAGATTGCTTGACCCATGTCATAGCAAAAGATCTTTCCGGCAAGCTGGAATAAACTATAAAAGAAGGGGAAGTGACATCATGACGTGGCCTTACTCCGCCACTCAAAACCTGGAAACACATCTGCAGGACAAAGAATTTCAGTGGGGGAGGGTGGTCCCAGACTGGAAGGCAGTTCCAGCCCCTATATTGAAGATCTGTGACCTGTTTGTACCATCTATTAAGGTGAGACACTGCTTGATTCAAATCTTGTTTAGTTTATATAACTCAAAGTGCAAATTTACTTTTATTTCTTAGGTAACCAACTTTGATCTCTAGGCTTACAACTTGTAATCACTTAAAATCTATCTTTCTGTAGTTAATAAAGCTGTTTTATATTTTACCTAAAACAGTGTGTTTTGGTTGAAGTGCTTGAGAAATCTCAGTTCAGTTTACAATGGCTAGCATGTGTCCTCTCCACATCAAGGCAAAGGCAGACTGGGTAATGAATTTACACTGGTCAGGCTTCTGACCAGGGCAAGACAGTATATTCCAGAGTTGAAAGGCTGCGAGCTTGGGAAATTTGCAGATGCCTTTCTCTGTGCGATTTGTGAGTGTCTCAGGGAGCATTCATACAATTTGGTTGGGTGTGGGGTGCCACATGCTGGCGTACTGAGTGATAACAGCACCTGGAGGAGTTTGCTGCTTGTCACTAGCAAAGCAATGACAGAGATAGCCCAGGCTGGAGAGTTAAGGGGGCACAGTGGTACCCACAATCCTGGTTGGGGTATCTAGACACAATTATACTAGAAATCATAATGGGCCAGATTCTGTATTTTGTAAATTGAGGTAATACCATTGACTTCTCTTATCATAGTAAATACAATTGGCAGTCTTGGGTCTGATTAGGGTAGCAGAAAGATTAGTTCTTCGAAACCTGTAATAGGAATATGTGAACATCTCAATTACTTAACTATGTTTATTACTTAAATACCATAATGGGGAAATCTCTTGAATTATTTTCTTCTATTATTTTATCAGGGCATGTTGTAAAATGTGTACTAATGACTAAATAACTTTCCAGACTCTTAATTCCTCCAATCCTCTATATGGATAAAAAGCTAACTAACTTGTATTTGATTCCTGACTCTGAATTTCTTGAAGTCAAGAGCCTTAATACTATTTATTTTATCATGTTGTATACTTAATTATACATTGTATTCAGGCTCAATAAACAAGTTGAGCTTCAAAAATGGGAAAAGATTAATTAAATACTTATAATGAGAAAGCCTAAGAAAAATAAGTGAAGCATTCATTGGGAAATATTTTTTTCCCCATGAATGGTCAAAATTGACTCTGTGTGAAGTAAATAGATTGGACTATAATATATGATTACAACTTATGTTTAAAACTAATTTATTCCAGGGATAATACAATAGCAAGGCTAAACATTATATATATAAACATAATTTTCATATTATTATAAGGCTCACTATTAATATTAATGGATAATAACAAAAATTAAGAAGAATTTTGTAAAATGAGCTGTAAAAACAATCCTTATTTGTGCCCATTCTGAACAGCCTTTTAACATCTAAAGCATTTGCAAACCACTTCAGGATACATTTTATATGTGTTTAGAGTGTAAAATGTTAATACTGACAACTATTGAGTGTCTGCTAAAACCAAAGTACTGTTAATTAGGATGAAACTCTTAATGATCATAAAGATTAGAATGTGCCATAATTTAGTCTGCCACAATTACTTATTTATGTCAAAGTATTTCATGATAATTAATCCTTTTATTGATTACTGAGTGCAATTATGTTTAAGATTGTCCTCTTATTCTTTGGTGAGTTATCTAAAAAGTGAAACTATTACTTATAAATATGACTTTATCTCATTTGCAAATTGAAATCTCAGAGATATATCTACCCATGACATTGATGAGACTTTTTTTAAATTGCATGTATTTATTTATTTGTATGATATTAATGGATATAGCATGCTATTGAAAATATAAAGGAGCTCTGCAACAAATTAGGAATTTACATTTATTATGATAGATTATTGTATATATGTGTGTGAAGTTTGTAAAAATAAAACGTTTTAGAAAAAATACTGAAATAAAAGACACTTTTCAGAACAAACATATACAAACAAAGGAATAAGGACCTGATCTAAGGCTCCCATTGACTTAAATAGGCTTTGAGATGTTTCACTCCTATAGAAAATCCTCAAGAGAGGAAAAACTCCACTAGAAACTCTGCAAGGTTCTCCTGATGGAGTTTTCTCTGGAGCTTTTCCTCTAGGTGAGGGGTATGAAGACTTCATGGTGCATAGAGAGTGGGTGAATACTGAACCTTATGGATTCATGGGAAAATAGAAAATAGAAGCCAACCCAGGAATATCCAGGAACCCTTAATTCAAAATCTTCTGCCAAGCCTTGAAATCCCCTTTTACTAGAGCTTTACATTGACTTCAATGGACTTTGGATCTGTCTTTAGGTACTTACATGGTCCCTGTCACTGTAGTATCTCAGGACTTTGCAACTTCTAGGAGCACTAATTCACACAGGCCATTTCCCAGAACATATAATAGGAAAATCTGCTTGGTAAATGCACTGCTGCCTACTTCACTTGAATAAGCAGAAGAGACAGAATCCCCACTTGCCTCCCTTCAGAACACAACCAAATCACTTTTGCCAAACTTACTCCATTTATTCAGGAAATGTTTCTTGTAATTCTTGAATAATTTGTAATGTTCATAGGATATGGCACTTTTCACAAGCACTAAATTTGGTGATGATAATAATGATAATTAATTAATAAAAAATCAGGGACCTATCAGAGTTACAACATAAGGAAGTCAAAGAAGTAAGAAAACAATATTCTAGATTAATAAAAAACTACTCTAAGCACAAAACTCAGCTTTAATAATTTGATCCAAGCCACTGATATGTGGGCAATACCAATTGTATGAAGTGATCAAGGTAAATAGAGGAGAAGAAAAAAATTGGCATCCAAACAAGAAAGCTCCTGGTGATGCACAGAGTAATGAATATCAATCAAGACCTGGACAGGATATACATCCAACAATGAGATGGAGAAAAAGGTCTTTTCTATGTGGAGGATGCTATTGACAAAGAAGAATGTAACATCAAGATAAATGAGCAGTCAGCTAGAGTAAAAGATCAACTGGTTGTGATAACAAACAATGGCTGAGCACACATCTCAGCCCAAGAAAGGAGAAAGCAAATCACCAAAGAAAAACTCTGAAGATTTACACAGAAATCAATGCTTGGAGAGTGGTGAAAAGAGCTCATACCCATTAGTGACTGAAGATTAACAAACTCATGGCTTGTAGAAAGATGCCTCAAAAGAGAGACAGGGAGCCTCATTATGAATGCACAAGAGCAGTCCTTAAGGCTTAATTATGTCCACAACAAAATTGAGCAACAGAACTGCTTCCCAAACTGCAGAATGGTGTTCCAAAAATGAAGAGACGGTGGAACATATTCCGAGTGCCTGCAGGAGCCTGGCTGGGAGACAATATATGAACCAACGCAATGACATCTTCTGTAGTCTGCACTGAAGCCTCTGTGGCAAGTACAGTTTTAAAAGAACTGTGCGGTGTTGCAACCACCTAATTGAAACTGCTCAGAGCATGAATAGGCTAAAAATGTTATGTGATCTGACAAGTGTCACAGACTGAATGGTGCAGCCAAACACGGTGGATATAGAAAAGAAGACAAATGAGATCATATTAATTGATAATGCCATACCAAAAGACAGAAACATTAAAAAAAAAAGAAGGAAACAAGAAGAGAATAAAGTATGAAGAACTCTGCCAGAAAGTGGAATGATTATAGAAAATTAAAACAAAGAGAAGTCTACTGATTATTGGAGCATTTGAAGCAATCCCTAATGGCATGAATGAACAGTTCAAGAACACATTAGGAGTGCAAGCTAGCACAAACAGTGACCACCAGAAGACAGCAATCTCAGGCACTGCGAGAATTTTAGGGAAAGTCAAAGAAGAATGAGTGCATTTAAGCATGTAAAACACAGAAATTCTGCGGAGGGTTTAACAAAACCCCTGAAGACCGAAATCTATAGAGTCAGTTTGAGACCAGAATTTAATGATGATGCATGGGGATACATTTTAGACAGTAGCTTTCCCCCTTTTATGCTTCTAGATCTTGTATGTTGTGAAGACTATTTGCTTAAAAAAATCCCCATAATGTAATACTGAGGGAAAATACTACTAATAATAATTAATAATTAAATATAAAGACTGATCAACTCTCTCATTTTTAGCTCCCTATGAAGAATTCCAGGGATGCAAGACACTGATAGGTTGTCTATGGGATGGAACATCAGATGATATAGAATAAGCTGGTGGGATCTGGCTCTTTCTGTCTTGTTTGGTACTTGAGAAGTGGCTACAAAGCTGACAATGTTTGTTGCTCAGTAACCTTCACTCAGACTGCTAATCTTAGGAAAATGATTACTCCCCTGCTGAGATACTTCTCAGATGATTATTCACGCATTGTAGGTCCTGGATAAAATAAAGTTAAAAGTTTATGTCACAAGTCTCTTCATTGGTTAGAGGACAAACATCTATAGGCTGCAGTTGTTTTGTGTGTATGCTAATTAACCTCTGTTGGTTAACCTCTCTTTTCAAAAGGGCTTTTCTAGATATATATTTTCTTTATTCTCTATCAGGTTAAGAAGTAACTACTCTAGATATGAAAGATTTGCAGTTTAACATGCACGGAGCTACACAGCAAGAGAGCTATTCATGGAGATGGAAAATGAACATGGTTACTGATGAGTTCATTGTTCATATTAATAAAGTTGGGATCATGTTTCCACCTTTATCAACTGCATGTTCTTACTCAAAAGTAATAGACCAGTGATTCCTCCTTTTCCATGTTGGTGTCTGACATCAGAATAAGAGATCTGTTCCATTAGGGCTTTTGGAATTGTCATACCCGTTATCGGGAAATCTGACATCGAATACTTAGCAACAGAAAGGCAGGTGGGATCAGTCAAGTGAGAAAAAGGACAGTGATTCAATAATCTATACTGCCTGAACTTTTGATTGCTGCTGTTCTTGGAAATAATGCTTCTGCCTTCCATTTTGAATTTGTGCCTCTATCTAAACTGCTTGACTGCAGAACAATAACCTGCAGACTTTCTAGGATAGCCTGTGTTTGTATATGTTTTTCCTCTCTTGAGGATTTTCTATAGGAGTGAAACATCTCAAAGCCTATTTAAGTCAATGGGAGCCTTAGATCAGGTCCTTATTCCTTTGTTTGTATATGTTTGTAGGTTTTGCAAGAACAAGGTAAAAGTATCTAAAGGGATATGTTAATAAACTTATAGCTGTCAGCTTACACATTGCAGCAAATATACTGTTGGGGTCAATTTCTGGTTAAACTGCATCTATACTATATGTTCTTGTGGAGTTTTATAAGGACAGTTAATATGATGTTTTTTTAATGGTACTACAGATGATTAAGAAGAAGAAAAGAGCATCTGAAAAGCTCTTTGTAAATTCCGGGATTATACAAGGAGTCCTGATTATCATTTGTCCTTCCTTTGACTTGTTTAATGGCTGCAGAATACTTCTTAAAGTTTTGTAAGAGATTAAGAAGGATAAGATAATGAATTACTGCCACGTGTGCATTTCTATGTGATTGCAACTTAATAAATGTGTTTTCTCACGATATTGTCTATATGCTCATCATCTGTATGCACTTGTGTTTATAGACCTAGATTTGTTCTGTGTGCTTCTTATGAGGGTGGGGATGGACTTGTGAATATAGCGAGGGTATAATTTATAAACAATGCACTTCAAAATGAAACCACTATTTAATTATCTGGGATGGCTGCTGTTGTGGGGAGGGGAGGAATATGAAGCCATCATTCTTTGACTGAAGAGAACACAATTGTGCATGGGCTTCCTCTATAGTTTTCCTTGTGTAGCCTGATACTATTGCCTCCAAAGGTTCAAGAAGCAAAAATTATTAGTTTACTACGTGTAAGAAAAGTATAACTTTGTATATGTTTGTGTGAAAACCAAGCCTGACAGTCTACGGCCTTACTAAGCCAATATATTGCCTCATTTTGAAAACCCTTCAAAGAACTCCGTATTTGTGTCAAAGATATATGTTCCTCTTACAGGTTTCTCTGATGATTATAAAATTTGTTGCACCCTTATACAGTTTCAATTTTTTTGTACCAGGATTCTTGCTAGAACAGATTGTAGTACTTAATTAATAACCTGATTTTATTATTTTCATATAAAACAAGTGGAACATTGAATCGTCACATGAGTGTTAATAGAAATCAAACCCTTCTAAGATATTCAACTTGAAAATTGAAGCACACAGCACATCACTCATCACTTTTAGAAGTCTTGGCCAATATTCTAACATACATTTGTAAAGAGATGTGACAATTTGGGGGTGCAACCCAAACCAGTTAGGGTTTGTCACCACCTCCCTTGTAACCCTTGATGCTTCTGTGATGTGCAGCTTGGGATCAGAGCCCTGACACCGGCAGATGGTTGTATAATAAAAACAAGATTAAGTTTATTAACAAAGAACAGATATTTAAGTGATACAAAATAGAGGGAATTGGGATAAAAATGGTTACAAACAAGCAAACAAAAAGTAAAAATAAACCTCTAAGACTAATACGCAACTTAACAAACTAGACTCTTTTGTTTAAAGTTTTCTCACTCGAGTCATTCTTCCAGCGTGGCTGTCCTATCTTTAGCCAGGACCCAACACACACTGTTGCAGTGCAGTGCGGATGCTCAAGCATGGGCTTGGAAACATCGAGTCCACAAATCCAGATCCCACACACCCAGATCTAGGGTATGTCTATATGGAGAAACAAAACAAAAACCCATGGCAGTGAGTCTCAGAGCCTGACTCTAAAGATTCCTCCTAGGTCTCATGCTACTGCATTAAAAATAACTGTGTTTAACAGGGGTGGCCAAACTTACTGACCTTCCAAGCCACAGATGACAATCCTCAGAAGTTTGAGGACTGGGGTTTGCTTACAGGACCTTGAGGCTTCAGCCCAGCAGGGAGTGCCTCGCAGGGCTGAAACCTCAAGGCCCCCTCCCTGCTGGGCAGAAGCCAGAGGAGACGTGTGTGTGTGAGAGCAAGTGGGGGTCATGTGCCGCCCAGATTTTTGTCAGAGTTTGCTGGCCCCACTTGGTCACATGGTGCTGCAAGTCCACTCCCTGTACTGCAGCTACTAGAGCTGGCAAGCTTGGAGCTGCAGCCATGGGAAAGCAGCGGCAAACAGCTGGTCACTGCAGGGAGACCTGCTGCTTTTGCTGCTGCCTTTCCCTATGAGTTGCAGGGAGGGGCCACTGAGAGTAAGAGGGAGGCGTGCCTGCAGGGGCATGACTCAAGCTTTTGTGGGGAAACTGTTAAATTGTGCCCCCCCCTTAGCAGCAGGAGCAGCGCCAGGGTTTTTGGCGCCCTAGGTGGGGGTCCTTCCGTGCTCCTGGTCGTTGGTGGCAATTCTGCGGCGGGAGGGGTCCTTCCACGCTCCCAGTCTTCAGGGCATTTCGGCGGCAGGTCCCGGAGCAAGTGAAGGACCTGCCACAGAATTGCCACCGAAGACCCAGAGCGCGGAAGGACCCACCACTGCCGAATTGCTGCCAAGGGCAGCAAAATGCGGCCCCCCCCAAATCCTGGTGTCCTAGGCGACCTCCTAGGTCACCTAAATGGAAGCGCCGGCCTGCTTAGCAGGAACCATTTGTCACTGGGAGAAGCCTCTAGCTTCACCACCCCACTGCAGGGCAGAAGCCCCAAGCTCGAAGACCCGGTCCCTCCCCCTCCCATGCAGTCTGGTAGGCAGAGAATGGGAGGGAGGGGGGCTTCACGAGCCACACTTTAACTGTAAAAGTGCTGCATGTGGCTCATAAGCCATGGTTTAGCCATCCTGGTGTATATGTTCTGGCTTGGGCTCTGAAGCCCAAGGAGAGGGGTGGGCTTCAGAGCCCGAGCTCCAGACCAAGCCAGATCATCGACATGGCTATTTTTAGCACTGTAGCAGGAGCCCTTTGAGCCTGAGTCTGCAGAGCCAAGCTCTGAGACTCACTGCTGCGAGATTTTTTTTTTAATTTTTTGGCGGGGATGTATACTTACCTTGAGCTTGTAATGCAGACTACCCTAGAAGAGCAGAGCCTTTTGTAACTGCATAGGACACAGAAGCCTAAAGACATCAAGAACAAGTTATCTTAGCAACTCATATCAATTTGCTGATGTAAACTCATACTTTTGATCTCTTTAGGATGTTTGCTTTGCAAGTTTACTGTTCACACATTTATACATGTATATAAAGTTGGGCTTTCTGAAAAAAATTGGACAAACAGATTTCTAGAGAACCATGTTAACATCAAGCATCACAGCCCCAGTCATAGCTTACATAGATCAAAGCTATAACATGTGAAATCATCTAATATGAGTGGATAAGAAGGATCACATAAAAGTGAACACAGAATATCAGAAACAACACAGAAACTACATTGCTTTAAGTCCTAAATAACAAAGTGATGCTGCTTTAGTGCAGTATATTATAGTCAATAGTTGGAATCCAATGGAGAAAAATATCTTTAATTTACTCAAATGAAAAACTGAACAAGATATAATTAAGATTGTTTCAAGACAGTCTAAAAATGAGGAACAACCACGCTCATAATTAGCCAACACATGACAACTTCCAAGCACATAAATATCTACAAAAAGAGACTCAAATCCACAGAAATGCTTAAAAATAACACACATTTTTAACTCCACATTTAATTGATCATCACTGATGTCCAGTGACAGCCAAATTCACTAATGTTACAGCTATGCAACATTTATCAAAGTGGGCTTTACAAGCTTCTCAGTGATCAGCAGAGATTTTTATTTGGGGGGAGAAAGGAGGGAGGATTCCATAAAAGTCTTGCTGCAAGAATTCTCACTAGTAATAGTTGTTTCCCAGACACACTGTCTGCTACCTGGCCTTAATGTTATTTAGGAAGTTAAATTGGATTGCAGACAAAATCCATCCAGAAAGGAAAAGTTCAGTGGCTCTTTGCTAACTTAAATGTGTGTGTATGTTTTGTTTTTTAAACAGTGTCTAGCTTTCATTGGCTTTTATATCTTCATGTAATACATCCAGTGACTCTCTAGCTCATATACAGCCTTAATAGGCAACATTACATTAGAGTGCACTTATTGACACAAACAGTGTCACTGAAGTGAATAGCACTAGGCATGCAAGTATGCCCTCACTTATGTGAGTGAAGGTAGCACAACTGAGCAAAAACTAGAATGTAAAAAAAGAAAAATAGCTCAATCACCTTAATCAGTTTCCAACTCACGTCTAAAATCCAGTCACAGGTGTTGAACATTTGTCTTCACACTCCCACTCTTTATTGTCATATACAATTTGTAGATCTCTGCTCACTGCATCTTCCCCACAGTTAGGCACCTAAATCCATAATGAGTGGTCTGATTTCCAGAGATACTGAGCATTGAGAGCTAGTGTGTTTTCAGAAGCTCTGACAATCAGAACATGTCTGTAGATACCTATGTATGAATGCAGATAACTAACTTGAGGCACCCAAGTCTGAAAATGTTGGCCTCTTATTCTGCTGATCAAGCTTTCTTATTTGTGCTCTGTAGAGCTCTCTCTTACAGCAGAAATTAGCATACCGCTCAGTGGTACAATAAGAGAGGGCTGAACACTTATTATTTATTTTGGTTTTCTGTGTGCTCCTTTGAAAATTCCCTATATCCATGTATTAGCATTTCAGTAGATTTAATTAAATTCTGTTTTGCAGTAGATAATAGCATCAGAAACATGAATGGAAATCTTGCAAATCTAATTTTGCCACTTCTCATCTAATACTAGTCACATTTGAGATTAGTATTCTTGTCTATTATTTTCAGTGTTAAACATTATTGGACCATTTTATTATTTTTTTAATCTAATGGTCAAAATCCTGACCTCCCGCTATTTTTCCCCCCACAAAGTCTTCATATTTATATCTCTTGCTCTAATAAGAAAAAAAGTCTGTCTTTGAAAAGTGTTCCTCCAAACTCTCACTCAGTCAGAGTTATAGCTATATGTTCATATTATTGGAATTATTTATTTTGTATTGCAATAGCACATAGAGGGCCCAGTCAGGAATCAGGACCCCATTGTCGTAGGCACTTCACAAACACATAACAAAAAGATTGTCATTGCCCCCAAAAGATTACAGTCTATGCATGTAGATAAAGTATTTGGGTCTCCCTCTTTATGAGTCCCATGGTCCCTACTGCTTCTGTGAGTGTAAGGATATGGTGGAGGTATGGAAGGATGAAAGAGGATGGATAGAAATTTATTTCTGTCTGCTCCATAGAGCCCCTGAATGTCATGGAGACTTCCTTCTGGATAGGCAGAGTAATGGGGCAATTTTCACATACTTAATGTTAAGCACATGCTTAAGTGTCTTCTTGAATAAGGGGCAAAATAGGGTTAGCCATTAAAAAATTACAGCTAGAGAAGAATTTACTGTTTTGGAGAGGTTGGAAAATAGAGATCATAAAAATGAATGGACAGGCTTTCAGAGGCCATCCAAATTTCAATAGCTTCAAGGAGATCTTAGTTAAAACAATTTTTAAAAAGTAAATGCAGATATAACATTTACTTTAATCGTATTTTTACTCCCTCTCTCCCTCACAGCAATACATAATGGTTGCTGGGACATTGTTGTAATTTGATTACACGCTTCTCTGTATAATATATATATTATATAAATATATGTATTATATATATATAAACATTTATTTAAATATTTTTGGATGTTTTCTACATTTTCAAATATATTGATTTCAGTTACAATACAGAACACAAAGTATACAGTGTTCACTTTATATTTCTTTTTTATTACAAATATTTATGCTTTAAAAAAAACAAAAAATACAAAAGTGCCATGCAAACTCCTGTTCTCACTTTCAGGTAACATAAATTAAAAGCTGGCAGCATTATCTCCCATCAATGTAAACAAACTTCTTTGTCTTAGTGATTGGCTGAACAAGAAGTAGGACTGAGTGGACTTATATGCTCTAAAGTTTTATCTTGTTTTGTTTTTAGTGCAGTCGTGCAACAACAAAAAAAGTCTACATTTGAAAGTTGCACTTTCACAACAAGGAGATTGCATTATGGTATTGTATGAGATGAATAAAAAAAACAATTTCTTTTGTTTATCATTCTGACAGTGCAAATATTTGTAATAAAAATAATAATATAAAGTGAGCACTCTACAATTTGTATTCTGTGTTGTAATTGAAATCAATACATTTGAAAATGTAGAAAAACATCCACAAATATTTAATACTTTTCATTTGGTATTCTATTGTTTAATAGTGCGACTAATCCCATGAGTTAACTGCGATTAATCAACAGTCCTCATATGAATATATTTTTCCCCTCAGTTTTAATTCTTTGGTGTGATTCTCTTGCTCAGATTCTTTATTTTATTGCTCTATTAATTTTTTACTCCCAGGGAGCTTTGAGCAATGTAAGGATTTGTTTTAAAATCCCTATTTGAGAATTAAGTGTACATCCTACAAAATGTTTGTGGGTCAAGGTCTAAAAATGTGGACTTTTCTTCTGATGTGATAATGTACTACATAAGTAATGATATACTTACAAATGAAAGTGTGGTGAGGACAGAAAATTTTCATATACAGAAGCCTCTGGTTAATGGGGAAGAATGTAATTAAAAATGCTGCTGCTGATGGGGAATAAATTGAAATGTCTCCAAGTTTAAATGACCCCATCAAAATTTGAATATTTTGAAATTGTGCAAGTAAAAGGATATCTGAATTTATTTAATTGACATACATGCAATTATATGTATTCAGGTCTTGTTATAGAGTAACTATTCATTTCTAAATTAACTATTAATCATCATACCATCTTACAACAGCTTAATTTTGAAAATATTACATTTATGTGCTTTTTTGTTAGGTTCTTTTTAATTGTAACAGAGACTGTGTTGAAGTTGTAACATAGATTGTGATGATTTGAAAGATTTTTTTAAAGAGATTTCACTGAAAATATCAACTGAATACAAATGTATCGGAAGCTATTCTTGAAGGAAAAACAACATAGCAACATGTGTTGACTATGCTTCTGTTCAACCTGTAATACTTGTGACATGAACAACAACGAGGCTGGATTTCCAAGTAAAATGCTTAAGCTCTTGAAAAAAGTACCACAATTTCCTTTGTTAGGAAAGGGAATATAAAAATATTGTCCAGGAAGAAGAAAAAAAAGTATAAGAATAAAGTAAATTAAAAAAAAAAATGAACATGATAAATTCCAGTAGAAATGAGACTAGAATTTATAGACAGCTAAAATGAAAAGTTTGGATTTCTTATCCATTTTGTATTACAACTTACTGAAACAAAGCTTTCCAACTTGTAAGTTCTTATAGGTTTATTTTTACTTTATTAAGGTTAAAGGTTCAAAAGACATTCTATTTATTCTGTACTCCAAGATATTGATATATTTCAGGTACTATGCTTCATTTTGCCATGAATTGTTTGTCTTCCCCGGAGAATCATAAGAATTAACCTTTTACATGGAGCCTTTCCTCCCTGCAGAACCCTGTTCACAAAGGTTACAGAGACAACAACCAATGCAGGATTATATAACATGTAATTATATTGGAGTCATACTGCAAATAAGCTGAAAGGGAGCAGCTGAGGAACCCCAGAGACAATGCAGAGCAACTGGGCTATATTCAGAACTACATGAAGGTTTTCGGTTTCTTATGTGCAATACTTGCAACCTGCCCATATCTAATACATGGTTGGGAGCTGGGAGACGTGACAGGTAACTTAATTGGGAAATGACGTGGCTGCTGATTTCATGGTATGTACTGGCTAGATAGATAATGTAAGAACTTCAATATTGTGGTGCAACAGGTTCCCTGAAAGACAAGAATTAGTGAAAGTCCCCTTCACAGTTAGAATGAGAGTATCTGTCTTATTACCATTGTATTATTAATATGTGAAGAGAGTAACCCCAACACAACTAGACTAGGAATTTATTACTGCTTCTTACTCTCTCCCTCATTTAAGAAAAAAAACAACACCATTTCTATTCTGACCTTCATACATGTAGACTAAAAAATGTGACTTCACACTAACCCGCAAAGGTCTGTGTTTAAATGGCACAATCAGACCTCAGGTTATATTAAGCTTGCTTCCTGTTTTAGAAAGTTAAGGTCATCCAATCATGTTCTAGAACACATGACCATGTTATTTAGGTCACTAATTTTGAAATCCAAATAATAGCATGAGACAATCCACAAATAGTCTACAGTTTGCTCATGCGTGCTATTGATTATTTTCAAATGGCATATACTTTTGAGAAAAAAATAGATTGCTTTGTGAACGGTTTGAATTTAATGAGCGTCACTTTACCAGCCTAAGATATTATATTGCGTTTGTCATAGGTTTATTCCCCACTTTGAACTTTAGCATTCACAAGATGGGGACGTGCATGGACTCCTCTAAACTAAAATCCGAGTTTAGATCTGGTAAACGCTGCCACCAGCCAAGTTTTTAGTCTCTGGCACACTCCCTGTTCCCCCAAAACTTTCCCTGGGAACATAGATCCAAACTCCTGGAATCTCAACACAAAGGAGAATAAACCATTCCCCTCCACCTTCTTCCCCACTCCCCTAGCCGTTAGGAGAGACCAATACAGATTCAAACTCCTTGAATCAAAACAAAGAGGGATTCACTTTTCCCCCCTCCCCTTCCCCTGAAAATCCAAACAAGGGAAGAAATCAATCAAGTTCTAAAAAGAAAAGATTTTATTAAAGAAAGAAAAAAGTACACTATCTCTGTATCACCAAGATGGAAAATATACAGGGACTATATAACCTGGAGAGACTTCCCCCACCCTTCCTTTCTCAGAATAATCAAAGTAACAGAAAACAGAAATAAAGATATTTCTTCAGCAAACACACAATTGCAAATGTAGAAATCAATTACAAGACTAAACCGCCTTCTAATACTCACTAAACTGAATAGAAGAAAATACTTCAGGAAACCTTGGAGAACTTGAAGAATATGTCTGGCCTCTCTTAAATCCAAAGAGAGAATGCAATCCAAACAAAGGACACAGACAAAGACTTCCCTCCACAGTGATTTGAAATTATCTTGTTCCTTGATTGGTCCTCTGGTCAGGTGTTCCTCAGGTTACTGAGCTTGTTAACCCTTTACAGGTAAAAGAGACCTTAACCCTTACTATCTGTTTATGACAGCATTAATTGAGAAAATATATGATCATGCCCTTGACATTTGTGGGCCCAATTCTCAGAAACTCCTATAATCTCCAGCCCAATGAGAAGAGACGACAAGAAACTATGTTTGAAAACTTGTGGCAAGGAAAGTTCCAGACCAATCTTGCGCATATATTTAGCGGTCTCAGCAAGTTCGGATACAATCACTATTCTTTACATTTCTTTACCCCCAAACATGGTCCAAATAGCAGCCACACAGCCTCACTTTTTCTCTCACCATTCTCTCTTGCAACACCATGGAAAAGCAGGCATGTCGCCTAATGTTGTTGTATGTTTAGAATTATTTTATTTCTCTAATGCCTGCATTCCTCCTTCCCCTGTATATATTATCTCCATAGTTACAGTAAGTGCATTTCTTCATGACTTCATGTGAAATAGAAAGATGGATCTGAATGTTGACTTGTCTCTTCTTCCCTGTCAGCACTATTTGCTACTTGTATTTATCAAGTAAACAATGGGGCTATTCAAAGAATTTGGTACAACTGCACATAAGTAAGGGTATCAAAATCGACTCCTCTGGAATTACTGAAAATGCTCTGGATGGGAAGAAAAAAATCAAGAAAAAAGAGCAGCATTTTGGGTTGTTCTCTTTAGCTAACCACAGTCACAAATCATCCCTGGTAATGGCAATCCTCAGAGAAGCATAATGTTACAAATGAGAAAAAAATATATTTTAATCTTTCAGGATTATGGCCAGCCAGCAGGAGGATGTCAGTTGTTTAACATTTTTGCTAAATATACATCAGTGGTTTGCCTGAAGTTTATTTTTAAATGAAACATGTTAAGTCACTGGCTGACAGTGGAACTCCATCATGGTTGGAATAATGTCTCAGAGAAGTTCCTCAGTGTTAATGCTGTGTTAGCTGGTGTCATTTTTGAATTTCAAGAAGAAAGTTATACAGAACAACAAAAAAGCATTTCTATGGGATGTAACTTGTCACTGAAAAAAATGAAAACATGGCTTCTGTCTGGCAAGGTTGAAGAATGTTGAAATTAAGCAAATGCAGAGACTAGTACAAGCAGTTTGAGTAACTTGTGTAATAGGTGATGAGAGAAAGAAGCAAAAGGAATCTTTTTGAAATAAGCCATTTCCAAACTGACTTAGGCAGAACAATTTAAAGACAGTCCAAGATACAGCAGTAATATGAAAAAAACAACTAACAACTTAACATCAAACATAATGTCATCAACATCCAAGATTGTTAAATTTACATCCAAGCAGGTGTTACAGCTGACAGTTTATGAGCTAAGTTGCTTAAGTTTTCAAAACATATTTCAGAGCCACAGACTAAAGTACTTCAGTTAGAATTCATTTTGCATATTACAGGGAATGGATGTTTTTAGTAGAATAAATCAAAAGGCTGAGGGTACATTAGAAGTAAAATAAGCATATATTTTAGATACTTATGAGGTCAAAGCAGACACCTGTTTCTTCAAGTAACCTTAACACCTCATTCACCTACCTGCACAATTGCACACATACTTCACACAAACATCCACACCTCTACGCATCTCTCATTTTTAGACATTTTAGGAGTGAAGAAAGAATAGTTTTTAAGAGTTTCACTGTTGAAGGAATAATAAAAATTCCAATCCAGACTGCCCTATAGAAGTTATTTAGCAGGTGGAACAGTTGTAGCAGCTACTGTTTGAAAAAAACAGTTCTTGTACAAACACTTGTCCTGACACTGTACCCTTTTGATCATTCAGGAGAACTCTTGTCGCTTCCCATAGGAAGTGACTGGTATGGAAAAAGTGAGAATTAACCTTGAACAATAAAGTATCAGCTTGTTTGCTTTTAACTTACCACAACATGTGAAAAGCCCATCATCTATGCTCCAAAGCCTGGATGTTGTAATGTAGGAATGTATAAAACATTTGAGTTTTTAATACTGCTAATTACTTGAAGAAAAGACCTTAGTTTCCAAGTCACTTTCAGTACCGTAGTCTATAAAGGCCTAAAACGAATAAATTAGGATAACTCCCAGCCTGGGATCCCCCGCTGAATATAATTTACTCCTTGTAGTATAACAACTAGAAGAACGTGGGTGATTTGAACCATTCAGCATGTTGAACTTGCTCAAAATGGTAGCATGCAAAATTCTTATTGGCAGCACAGGTTCTAATCTTAATATTAATTCATATAGGTACAAATCCTCATTATATTTATGTCAATAGCAGAACTCTCATTGACTTTAGTGGGAGGGAGGCTCAGAGTGAATTGCTATATGAAGGGAATGCAGCCAGCCGGTAAAGCATCTAGAGTCAATGTACAATGTACATTACTAAAAGAAAAATATGAAGCACTATCCAGTTGGAGACTATGTATATGGATGGAATGTGGAGGAAAGAGCAGTTTCAGTAGTGCATCACAAGTGAAAAATAAAATATTGCTGGCCACTGCAGCTCGCTTGCCTTCTTATAAAACCCAAGGAGTCTACTACCAAACCTGATCACAAAGTGTCCAGTTATGCTACAAACACTAAACATAAGGAATAAAGTACAAAGTGTCCCTTTTTTTCAGGTACTTGTTCATACTAACAGGTTCCTATTAATCTTTTTTGAATTTCCTTTGGAGCTATATAACTCACTGA
Organism: Mauremys mutica; assembly: GCF_020497125.1. Lineage (NCBI taxonomy): Eukaryota > Metazoa > Chordata > Testudines > Geoemydidae > Mauremys > Mauremys mutica. The sequence continues at coordinate 96,198,864 of NC_059073.1, forward strand.
GTATGGCACAAATGTAATCATAGAGCGTTGCATGTATGCGTGATTGGCTTAGCAATGGGCAGGTGAAAAGCTTTAAGGATTATTCCATAGTGCCTGTTATCCCTCATAAGCATTTAGGAGATATTCTACTTCATGTAACTATCATATGTTATGTCTAGCTATACAAAATAATAGTTAATATTCACTGGTTTATAATACACTTTGGATCCTTAGATCCTTGTGGTGAGTATTTCAGAAATATCTGGGAACAGAAAGGAAACAAGTAGTTAACAAAGACATGCTCAGAAAAAGGCCAGGAATCAAATCCTGATCCATTCATAGGATAATTACCCTCTAGTAAACCAAACAAGTAGCTGAGGCTGCTTAATTTATACTTATGGGACTTATTTAAAACATTCCCAATATTTTTTTTTTAGAAAGGAGGGGGATGTTAGACCAACGAAGGTGAAGAAAAAAAGACAAAAGGAAATGTGGGAGAGTTATGGATCCTACATATGAATAAGCATCAATGACATCTGACCCAACAATGAGAAAATCTGTTTATTTTTTGTTGTTGTTGTTGACCAGGAAACGGGCCATCTGAACAGGTTAAAGGCATTTCTTCATTGTTGTTCTTTTGATAATAAAGAAAAACACTTAAAAACAGAATATGTAAAGTGCATACATTTGATGTCACTGGAAGCCCAAGCTAGCATGTGCCCAGGTGTTGTTTGTACACATGCAACATCCTAATCTCTGCAATAAAACACAGTATAAAAAAGAGTCAAGAAATAGTGGATTTACACTGAAATCAGAAGAGCTCAGGAAACACTTTAGATATATGATCAACTAAGCCAGGGGTAGGCAACCTATGGCACGCGTGCCAAAGGCAGCACGCAAGCTGATTTTCAGCGGCACTCACACTGCCCAGGTCCTGGCCACCAGTCCGGGGGGCTCTGCATTTTAATTTAATTTTAAAAGAAGCTTCTTAAACATTTTAAAAACTTTTTTTGTTTTACATACAACAATAGTTTAGTTATATATTATAGACTTAGAGAAAGAGACCTTCTAAAAATGTTAAAATGAATTACTGGCACATGAAACCTTAAATCAGAGTGGATAAATGAAGACTCGGCACACCACTTCTGAAAATTGCCGATCCCTGAACTAAGCAGTGAAACATATGTTCCTAAAGAAGTTGGTGGAATTAATACTTGTAGATACCTCTAAGTCTTAATAACCTTCTTAGGATATTTGACTTGTAGAAGAAAGGGAGGCAGATGTGGAGGGTTTACTTCAAATTCCTTCCATCTCACACAATTCAAATTCTACCAAACATTGTATGCTAATATTGAATATTAATAATTGAGTGTTCCCCAGTGATTTTTTATGAAAATTATAATACTTTCAGACTATAGTCAATGTTTGTTAGTGATAACACATTACCTTATATAGTCACAGAATTTGGTGAACTAAGAACCAGAATCTGCCACTCTTATTCACAATGAGAAGTAGTACTCACAGCAAATAGTCTCTAGTCTCCCCCTCCCCAGTAGTTTTACTAATGTGATACTCATTATGAGCAAAGGTGGCAGAATCAGGTCCTAAGTTAACTGAACTACTTTTAAAAGATTGTGCATTGGTGAGATTTTTTTTTATTTTTTTTTAAATATAAGCATGCGTAAGTCAGGGGCCACATTATCAAAACCCAAGTTTACATTGCAAAATGTTTGTTAAAATGGAGTATAACCATTTAGCTAAGTTTTTCTTTTGCTATAAATACAGTTTAATGAGAGCTTCTATGGTTCCTGTTTAGGTATATTCTGCTATGACTGACAGCTAATTTTCTAAACTGGACACACCTTCCCCTTTATTTAGCACTGAGTGACAAAGACAATGTGTGCCTGGTAATATCCAGAAGAGCTATAGAGCACAAGCTTTAGTCAGTGAAAAGCATTGCCATGAAATCTGGATGTTTAAGTTAGTAGCACTCCAGGTCACTAACGGACTGAAATGGCAAAACAAATCTTTAGGCCTTTAATTGTTCTAAATGCTCAGTGGGAGGAAAGGTTAATATGCCATGAGCAGAAGATCTTTGAGGAGTGTGGGATAAGATTGTTTTAAGAGAGCAAATCCTTTAATTTATGAGAAATTAGGCCAGTTTAACATATTTTCCTATATGCATACTGAGCCCTGTGTGAGCCTAGCGCACGTCTCTCTCTGCTTCCATGGCCAAAAACCTTAATTCCTGTAAATCTGTTTTTGGAAACCCTTCTTAGGGAGGCAAATCCATGTAGCACCTTCAAATACTACACAGTGCATGTCCATAACAGTCTTTGCATAAACAATTAGTGTACAGTATGTTAAAAGCTGTGGCACTGGGAGGATCACTACTAGATAAAGAAAGTTCTTTGGGCCAAATTATTTTTCTCTTATACATATTGGTGATCATTTACTCACATGAGTGCAGATAAAGAAAGTTGCATTGACTGCATTGGAAATATATTAGTAACTACTCACCAATATAAATAAAAGGGATTACAATGTGAGTCCAATAGATTCAAATGAGACTTTGATCCATTGTAAAGAAAGGTAAAAAATAGGTCATCATCCTCATTCTACATTAACAAAACAGCCAGTTTTTAGGATGGGTTGGGTGTGCTTGTCAGTTTTGGAAAGTTCAGCAAAAAAAGACAGAAAAGCTTTCTTATAAGAGGACCTCTTTGGACTTCCTCAAGGCCAGCAGCACCTGAATGTAGTGAGCTTCATAACCACTATATTGTAATGAAGCCAGCAGATAAAGGGGGCTCCATTGCAGTCCTCAATCATGATGACTACGTTAATGAGGCCAACCAACAAATCTCTGACATCACTACTAAAAAATGAACTCAAAGAAGATCCCTCACCTCTATTTACCCAAGAACTTAAGGATATCATCAAATTCTTCTCCACAAACTTCAGGGGAAACTCTACAAACTCATCCCCCATGAGCCAACCCCAGGGACCTTCTACATGCTTCTCAAGATACACAAACAAGGAAACCCAGGCCAACCCATCATATCTGGCTGTGGCACTCTTACTGAAGGAGTATCGGAATGATGAAAAAACATCCTCAAACCACTTATCATGCAAAGAGCCATCTTCTTCCAGGATAAAACTGACTTCCTCTACAAATTATGCAATAATAACTACCTCCCTTGAGACACCATCACTGCCACCATGGATGTCACTTCCCTATACAGCAGCATGACTCACAATGACAGCATAGCTGCCTGCCTCAAATATTTTCAAAACAATGGACAGCCCTCAAATATCCACCCCAAACACATGTCCAAACTCATAACAATTTTACATTCAACAGCAACCACTTTGTCCAAACCATGGGAACAGCAATTGGTACTAAGATGGTTCCTCAATATGCCAACCTCTTCCTGGACCACCTGAAAGAAGAATTTCAGGACAAATGCACCACTACTAATGATATACCTGCAATACATCAATTATATTTTCATCCTCTGGACAGATGCCTTAAACTCCATCAGAGATTTTCAGCACAACTTCAACAACCACAATACATCAAATAAACTCTCTCTGGGATACTCTCACATTATCATTAGTCTCCTGGATACCACAATCAGCTTCAACAATATAATCCTATAGAAATTCAAGAAACCCACAGATCACCACATCTACCTTCATAGATCCAGTAACCACCTCAAACACATCAATAAATCTGTTATCTACAGCCAGGTACTCAGATATCACAGGATATTCTCTTAGGAGAAAGTCCGGGACATACAGTTTAACACACTTCAAACCATCTTCTCCAAACAAGGACACTCTCCCAGATAAGTGGATCACATCATGGAATGAGCCACCCAAATACCCCAAGAGAGCCCGTTTCAATACAGAAATAAAACTCCATCCAACTGCACACATCTAATGATCACCTACCACCCCACACTGGAACCCATATAGGTCATCATCAAATAGCTACAACCCATACCCAGTGGGGACCCCATCCTGAAATAAATCTTTCCTGAACCCCCACTTCTGAGCTTCAAATAAATCCCCTAACCTCTCCAAGCTCATCATCAGAAGCTAGCTCCCCACACACCAACTCAAAGTGGTACCAGACCCTGACATAACAGATGCTAAACCTGAAGACATATCTCCACTGCTACAATGATGAACGCCCCCCACAAGACACCTTTCAAGATCCATGGATCCTACATGTCTGTCACAACATGTGTTGTACCTCATCCAGGGCACTAAATGCCTCTATAACATCTATGTGGGTGAAACACAGGAATTCACACAGGAAAATGATAACAGACAAAAACACTTTTCACAAAGCTATCAATTTATATCTGACCTATCAATCCTCATAGTCAAAGGAAATCTGCATAATACTTTCAGAAGATAAGCCTGGGAGCTTAAATTCATTACTCTGCTAAACAGTAAAGATCATGGACTGAACAGACACACTTGATTTATGGCTTATTACAACAATCCATAACCCACTAACCCCCTTTTTTGTCGTAGGACTGCAGAAGTATTAATAGGTCACTCAACCTTGAATGGGTTCCTTAAAATATGTTAAACAATCTGTTGCACCTCGTCTTTTGCTGTGATGCTGAGAGTTTCTTTCCCAGACCTGAAGAACTACTCTGTTTGGCATGAAAGCTTGTCTCTCTCACCAACAGAAGTTGGTCCAGTAAAAGATATTACCTCATCCACTTGTCTCAGAAATTAATGAAGACATTTTAATTTAAGTTCTCCTTCATTTAATTTCATTTCAATGTTGGTTTATTTCATGGGTTGCTTTGTAGTATGTATGTTTCCCATTTGGTATAAAAAACAAAACATAACAAAAAAAACCCCAGATATCCTGGCTATAAATATTTGCAAAAAACCCTTATAAGCAAACCTCAAAAAAGATGGAGGTTAAAATTGAAGCTACAGATTAGGAAACTTTCCTGAACCTCCAAAACTGGGATGGAAATTTCATTAGAACCGGTTCCTTCAGAATATTTTGATATTTACATTCTGGTCCCAGTTAAGACCCAAAAATGAAAAAATGTGATTTTTAGAAATTGACCAAACTTTTATTAAACTGTCAAGAAGTTCACTTTGAAACTGAAAAAGGATTTGGGTCATCTCATACGTTATTCAAACAAATACTTTTCTTCAATCTTAATAGCCTGATTGTACAAGCTTTTTATTAAAGGGTGGCCATAATGGCTTATTGTTATTCACAGTGAGGGGATTTATTTTCTAAAACTAACACTTTAAATTCATTTCTGTTTCTGCCAATATAACCTTTCAGATTACAAGTTATGAATTTCTATGTTTTCCTGAACTGTGTCCCATACTGAGTGACATTCATCATAATGTGGTATTGTTACGTGAATTAATGGCATCACTGATTAGACCATTGACTAATCAATTTACATTTTTTTAAAGTGTTTTGCTAATAACATTTATTTGAACATGGTACTTTTTGAACAACTGATTGCTTAAATGTCAAAAGTGGGCTACTTTTTAAATCCATTTTTGCAATATACCAATTAATCTCTATGCAATTCTTCCCTGATACAAAGAAGAAAAAAATCTCAATTATTTTACTAGATTTCTAAATGCTACCTAATTTTAGTTGTCCAGATTCTCTGCTGCCTGAGCACAACTGTCAAGGATTGAAAAGTGCAAACATAACTTGCTGCAGATTGTCATAGAAAATTTGGGTTTGCTACTTTCAAGATCTGCCTGGGCAAGAAGAAGCTTTAGGCTAAAGAAAGGGATAATTAGTTGTAATGAGAAAGGGGAGGAGTGGGAAGAAATGTGAGATGGCTCAGAGTCTCATTCTATATAAGTTTCACTTTTCTCCCGCGTAAAGATAATAAAATATATATTTTTCAGGGTCTCTGTCTCATTGCACATTTCCTTGTCCCATCCATCTGTAATGCTTATAAATCCAGTCTATAAATCTGGCCCATATTTCTTTAGAAAACAGTTACCCCATTATTAGACCAAACAATAAAGAATTATTAGTCCATATCTTTATTCCCGAGTGCCTTGTAGGGTTTAAGATGTACCCTGACCCAGCATGCTCCATATGAGAAGTTGCCATCAGGGATTTCTGCCATTGTTCTCACTACACAAAAGGTTATGAAATACACCAACATTTAAAAGATATAAAAAAGGTGAAAAATCTGTAAGAGTCCATCGTAATTAAGCAACAACCTGTTAAATGACTGCTTCAGATTATCTCCGCATATCTGGAGTACAGTTTTCTTCCATCCTTATTCTAGCATATCAAAGCCATTATTGTGTAATGTTCACAAGTGCTCAGCCATCACCATTTAAAAACACAACTCAATGAGATAAAAATCTAACATTTTTACGAAAGTTGAAATAGATCAATAAACTCATTTAAACCATCATGGCCAAATTCTAATATCCTCACTCCTCCAATGTATGGTCTGAAAGTGAATGGAACCATTCATATGAGAGGCCAGCCACAGAGCGCATTCTGGTCCTAGTCCCGTAAAGTGTTGGAATGGGGACTTAGAGTGCTTCAGAGCACTGCTCTAATGGGGCCCTATCCATGTTAAAGTTTTTGGAAGCAAGCTAAGAAGGACAAGGGCACGGCTAATGTGTCTGTGACTATCTGACCACATAGAATACCCACATGGATGAAGTTAACAATAAACGATAGTAAATTCTGAGCATAGCAGTTAATCTGTCATTTTAAAATTTAGCCCTATTCTTACTATAAATCAGTGGTGGGCAATGTGTGACTCTGATTGCGGTCCACGAGACATTTTGCTGACTTTGACCGTCTGCAGGCCCAGCCCCCTGCAGCTCCCAGGGGCTGCGGTTTGCTGTTCCCAGCCAATGGGAGCTGCGGGAAGTGGTGGCCAGCATGTCCAAGTGGCCTGCCACTTCCCGCAACTCCCATTGTCCAGTAATGGCAAGCTGTGGCCACTGGGAACTGCGGGGGGCTGCAACTGTGGATTGCCCACCACTGCTATAAATCCATTAACCTTATAGCTTCTGGTTAGTTTACACATAGTTTAACTGTTTTTCTAACTCTTAATCTCTTAATTTCTCTATTTGACTGGGTGCTATAGCTACTGTTCAGTAGTGAACTTATTTTCTCCAATCCTATAGTTCTGTATCTGCCTTAATCAGGCAGTATCTGAACACATTGTTACCTTTTCTAATTCTTATTTTATTAAGAAGTATTTAAGCTTTCTGTGACCTAGGTTATCCATCTGTGAAATAGCAAATAATCTACCTCGCTGGGGTGCTATGTGTATTATGCCATTTCATTCAGGCTTTGATTTTTTTCTGTTCAAGTTGCTTTGTTCTTGTTATTTCCATCGCATCTTCTCCCCAGTACTCCTGTCTCTGTGAATGTAGGGATGTCTCAACTTACATGCAAATGAGCCAGGAGGCATACATTAAAGTAGGGTGGAATTACTATAAGTTGCTTTTCTGTGTGTGCAACACTCCTCTCTTTTAGCTCTTCCTTACACTCAGACTCATCTTTCCAAATTCAGTGTCATACGTATTACTGGATACAGGGGGCATAATTATAATAGCATACATATTACTGTGGTACTCAAAATGTGCCATCTTCTGTGCAAACACATAGCAAAAGATAATCCTGTCCCCAAGAGCTCACACTGGTAAATGGGTGAATCACTAAGGGGATTAAGTACATCCACAAGTAAATACACAAAAGTTGGGTTGTGTTTTCTGGAGGTATGTTCAACAAGCCTAATAGATGAGGAGCTGGGGCACTGTGGAGACTGTTTCCTCTAGGTCACTTGTTCATATTCAGTCCAAATTGGTACTGATCAAAAGATATATTATTCTTGCTTTTTGGTAGCTTGTGTGAAACCGTTTGGTGACCTCAATCCAGCTCCTAATGGATGGATGCCCATATTACATCATCATTTGGTATTCATGGGCTGTCCCTGCAGGAAGAAGACCCAGGAGTAAATGAGAACAAAATGTAAACTACCATCTCACTTTTCAAGATTGAGCCACAATATATATGTGTGCGTGTGTGTGTGACAGAGAGAAAGAGAGAGAGAGAGAGAGAGTCAGACTTCACACTGTTTTGCCAAAAATAACACGAAGGTCTCTGTATCTGGTACCTTTTATGAATATTTCATTCACTTTTTAGAAATTTTATATTTGGAAAAGTAAAGAAAATTATTTTATCCCTCTGGTGTTCTATTCAGGTTCTTATATCACACCCATCACAATTATCTGTGTTTACCTCCAGAGATGCATGCTACCAATAGTGCATGAAATGATGTCACTATCATATATCACATGTGGCTATTTGTCATTTCCTTTTCCTCAGGAGAGGAATGGGGGGATATTACATGGGTTCTTTTTTACTTTTAATTGATTTCTGTGCACTGCACTATGCATTTTTAATAATGAAAATGAAGTTAAAAAGTGAGCATTGCACTTGGAATGTATGGTGATTTGATCTGTGGGGGTTCTTAGATCAGGTTCTTAGATATTCACTGTGCTTTGTAATAGAAGGCTGGAGGGGATAAAGTAGTTAAAAACATTTAATAATTTTGTGTGACAGGTGCCATTTTGGTACAGCTGTAAGACTGCTATGATACTTTATTAAATAGAGTTCTGGATGCTAGCTCACATCTGTGTAAATCCTGTCAATTGTTAATGAAAAACTACAAACTTTACTTTACATTCCACCTATATTACAATTATATATTGCCTAGTTGGTATATGATGTGATGGGACAGCTGCCTCTCACTGGCAGCCAAGGTGTTAAAAGCAGTCCTAGGGTGGCTGCGCAGAAGCAGCCAATCAGAGAAGGGCTGAAGGACACAGCCAATCAGAGCCATAAAGCCCCATATAAAAAGGGAGCTGCAGGGCAGAGGAGACAGTTCTCTGCTGGGAGCCCAGGGAGGAAGGAGAATGTTGCTGGAGGGCTGAGAGAACTGCCAGCACCCTGGACAGAGCAGTGCTGTGAGCAGGAACCAGGGGAGTGAGAGACAGCTCCTGGCTGGTTACTGGGGCTTGCAGGCTGAGGCCCTGAGGCAAAGACAAAGAGGATGTTGGGGCCATGAGGAAGTGGCCAGACAATTTACTGCAGTAGCCACTAAGGGAAGTCGCTGAACAGTGGACAGCAGGTCCCCCAAAAGGGGGGGAGCACAGTGTGGTGGCATAGCTAGAAGGCTGTTTCGCTGAAGAGGTTGCCATGGTCCTTGAAGAGATGTGGGTCCTAGAGCAGGAGTGATGGTGGGGAGGCACCACCTGAAGAGGGTACTCTGGCATGCAGAGATAATTCCCAAGACAACCAGCAGGAGGCGCAAGAGTGATGTGTGTACCCCATCACATATGACACCTGGTATTAGAAGGAAATGGATGCTACCACTGAATGAATTCTGCATACCAACAGTCTTCAAGATTGTCTTGTATAGTCACTTATTCAATTAAAAAGAAAACAGAAACACATAGGCACATAAAAATCCTTTTAAAATGTTAAGACAATTTTAAGATCCATTTGTCAGATAACTAGCTCTTATTCTATAGTGGTTTCAGAGTATTCATAGTTTCATGTAAAGTTAGCATTTTTATATTCTTTTATATTCACAGCAAAATTGAATCAAGACCTGGAAACTTCCTCATTTAATCCATCCATTTACCACCCAAATCTAATATAAATTCTGATTATATTAAAACAAATCATAAAACAGTGTCGAAATAATAGCAACAGGAATTCTATCACATCAAACGCATAAATAAAGTGTTAGGTAAGTACATGGTTAATTTCAAATGTATTATTAGCCATAAATATTTGTAGTTGAACTGATTTATGTAACATTTGTGAATGAATGGTTGCATTCATGGTTGTGCATTTATGAATATTCATGGATTAATATTGTAACATAACACACTATGGATTGTCGAGATCTCAAATAAGTAATAGGAAAAGAGGGAATGACATGACCTCCATTCCACGTTGCTTGCTTCAAGAGTCATCCAAGATGCTTTATAAAAGTAACAATACCACATATTGAACCTATTGAAGAGTTTAAGAACAGTGCTAAATTTCAAAAAGTCACTATTTAAATTCATATATAAATCAAACCTTGTTTGTCAAATGTTTCTATTATGTTGTTCAACACAGGTAATTCCTTGTGCTAAGAAATTAAAATATGAATAGTTATAGCTTGTACACACAGTATAGCTCTTTTGTACATATTATTATGTTGCCGCTGAATCTGCATACAAACTTCTGTATGATAATCGTGCAGATTAGTGCCTCATAGTTACAGACAGTGCTGACTGTGAATGTGAATGCTTAAGCTACTAATCTTATATTGTAAATAGTACTGTGAATATAAATGTATTGTTGGTATTGTTTTAAGAAGTGTTTGTTTTTGCTGATTCAACAAGAGTGCAGAAATATATAATGCTACTCATAAATCTAGCTACAAAGACTACATTAATATTTTATTAAATATATCTTTTTATGCAGAAATATTTCTTTAATATTGTGTATTCACAGTGCTCTCCACTGTGTGAAGAAGAATTAGAAATCTTATTTCCATCTTGGAAGATTAGTTTGCTGTGATGACTTTTTATGCTGCTTGTTAACAGAGTCTCCAAAATGGTAGAGATTGATGATACCTCATAGGGAAACTTTGAAACATGAACATGTAGTGATGGGGGAAAAAGTTATGCTGATAATCTCATATTTTCTTCTTGTTTTTTGTTTTGTTGTTACCCCATTTTGATCCAAACATCCTTGGTTATTTTCTGCTAAATAGCTCAGCTGATTCTTAATATTTGTGTGTGCGCTGTCAATCATATTCCCGTGTACTAAAAGTAAGTACATGTGGCCCCACTCACTCCCTGGGCTTTCAATCATGATAGCCCATGAATAATTGCCCTTAATCTGCCATATGCTGGAAAGCTGAAGTCCTATCATTACCCCATTTCCAACTGCAAGGAAGGATGATTTGAATACAGCAACACAACACAGGAGATACTCATTATTAGGTGGGAGTTAGCTACTCATTATCTCTCCATAAAACCCATTGGGGAAATACATAAAACATTTAAAGCTGACCCTGTTAGTATACATTTCCACCTCTCCCCTCTCTGTTTCATGAAATCACCACTTCAGTGAGAGAGCTTGATCCAGGTGTGAATGTATAGTCCATACGAGCACAGTCTGACAGGGACAAGTAGAGGATAGGAAACAATATGGAAAGAACTTTCCTCTCCATGTAAATTCACGCCTTCTGCAAATGCCCTGAGATCCCTGGGGTAATCCTACTAATTTTAAAGCATCCAGGGGTTTGGAAGACTACACTTCAAACCCATAATTGAAAGAGACAAATTTCCACTTCTTGACTGCATACATCTAGAAAACTTTGTGCTCTGAGCATGCCTCATCCTAGTGAAGGTTTTTGCACAGGATGCATGGCTTGTCTCTTTGATGTCATGTACAGAAGAATAAGATGAACTCCCATTGTCCCCATGCCAACCAAACTGTTTTCTTTGTTGTGAAATTTTTGCTGATATGGATCAGGACCCATTGTCACTGAACCCTGTCATGTGACAGATGCATAAACTTTATTATCACTGAACAATGTCAGGTGACTGGGGCCAGGAAACGAAGAACAGTTTCTAACAGCACATGTGCCACACCTTTATTAATCCAGTATCCCTTGCAAATGTGCCATTGGGATTGTAGAAACTGGGGGAGTTTGGGTCCAAACTTTCAGTAGTGCTGCACCAGTTTATAAGAGGTGAGGATCTGGTCAATGATTTATAAACTAAATTTAACTTAAAGACTTTTCCACCATTTTCCATGAAATCTTTTCCTTTTTCTTTTTTAAAGAGAGAGATCCAGGCTCTGTGGACAACTATATTTTCCTGAACAAGTGGTGCATTTAAAGTCTTGACATAATGTGAACTTAGTTGTATGAATAAAGTTAAAAATACAGTGAACGTATTTCCAGCTATTGCTACTAATCAATTCAATTTCGCTGGTAAGCTAAGCCAAGATTTGCAACCATGATTCTTGAGATGGAGAGGCCAGTAGACTAACCATTAGCTGCTGACTTATTTTTATACTAATTCATTTTCTTTCTGAACCTTTGATGAAAAACATGTAGTGTGATAATTTTAATTATGTGCCATAGTGCACTTTTGTCCTCTGGACTGCCCTGCTTTCTGGAGAGCAAGGCAAGTGGAGAAGAATTATAAATAGGTTCCTGTAAATAATATAATGATTAGTGCATAACTAGTGATCGAAGCAGGACTCCAAGCTTTCCTTGAAAATATAACTGATCTTGCCATCCTCTTCCTGAAGCAGCCTGCTGAGAGTTATGCTACGGGAGTGCTTGCCTGACTTCCTTATGCTGAGAGATTCTAAACATAGGCCCTTTTTGCTCTTTCCTCTCCATAACCTCCTCCAAAACCCTTTGATTATCTCTAAGACACCATACTTCAATCCATTCCAAATGTTGATGAATGTAGGGGTGATTTGGACCAAATGTGATCTGGTGTGTGGTGCTCCTTTATTCAAGTTCTTTGATATTAATAGCCCTTTGCAACAGAGAACTGGAGGAGACAGAGCATTTAAAAAACATTCACATTGACTAACTAGATCTGGTTGAAATTTTTCATCCAACCCTTTTTTTTTGGATGAAAAATGCAGATTTGGATTGACTCAAATATTCTGAACAAATTGAAACATTTCACTTTGCCATTTTCAAAATTAAACATTTTGATTTTTGGATACAAAATAGCTCTTTTATTTTGTAATTTCATTCAATTTTAAAAATGCAATATTGATAAAATTTCTAAATCAAAATGAAATTTTTTTTTAAGATCTAACAAAATATTTTATTCTAAGAATTTTTTTTTTACTTGTTTGTTAAACAAAAAATTCAAAGACATTCTGTTTTGGGCTGACCCAAAACAATTTTTTCCTGATTTTTCAGAACTTCTAGTGAACTGAAAATAAATTATTCAAACATCTCTACTAACTCTTCAAATCCTCCTACCCCCGTCTCTGTATCTTCTTCTATGCTGCTCAACATGCCTATCATTCCCTCTATGACCCAAAATGAAATGCCTCCTCCAGCTTTAAAGAAGTGAAAAAACACTTCTTTAAGTACTTTGTCCTATTCACGGTGAGTAAAGGTGGCAAAAAAAATTGGCTCATGTCTACAGTTAATTGAAAAAAGGGGGAAAGGCAGAATTGTAGAAATCACCTTCCACATTTTTTTTTCAGTATTCAAAATTACGGTCACTTGATTATAGCCTATAAGTGCCTACATGAGGAACATATTTCTGGTAGTAGATGGCACTTTAATCTACTGGAAAAGAGCATAAGATTCAGTGGTTGGAAACTGAAGTTATACAAATTCAGACTAGAATTAAGGCACAAATTCTTAATACTGAGGGTAATTGATCACTGAAGCAATTTCATCTCACTGTGGTGGATTATCCATCATGTGATATCTTTAAATCAAGATTGGAGGTCTTCCTAAAAGATATGCTTTCCTGATGTTATGGTCTTGATGCAGGAATTACTAGATGAGTTTCTGGGGCCAGTGATGTGCAGAATGTCATACTAGATAATCATAATGATCCCTTCTGGACTTAAAGTCTTTGAATCTATGGAAATTCATCAAAATGTGTATATTTGAGTTTTTTGGATCAGCTCTAGTCTTGTCGTCTCAGTCTTCCCATATAAAAAATGGGGATAATACTTACATATTTCATAGGACAATTGTGTAGATTAATTGGGGAGGATGGAAAGTTAATGGGCCTTAAGCTCTTAAGTGCCTTTAACTCTTTGGAAAATGTCATCCTTAAAATTGGTAAAATGTGTTGAGTACTAAATATTATTATTATTTTATATTAATTTAGTATAGCTAGACTTCATTTTCTTTTTCACTAGGAAATCTAAGGCATGACAGAATACATAATTTTAAATTAAATAAGAATCTCATCTAAAACTACAACCAAAAATCCAATCAAACTTTTTTTGGAGGTCTGAAAAAAATCATAACTTTCTGTCCCCATTCATTTTTATTTGCATATGCTTTTACATGCATGTCTTCCTCCATATTTAAAAGCAGATGACAAAATATCAAGACATAGCCTGTTTTCAAAGACTTTCAACCAAATTTTGCAGATTCAAGAGATCTGCAGATAGTTTGAGTGAGCATCGAATAAATATCCTCTTTTTTTTTCGGATGTACATCTGAGCTTAATCTAATCTCCAATTATTTGGAATTTCATTTATCTCTAATCTATGAGCATGCCTCTAAAATTACAGAGCATAAGTAGGACAGATTATCTCTTTTTGAATTTTCCTCTGCCAGCTACTCAGATCTGGCAGTTAAGGATCTTGCTTTGGGAGGTGAGTTCATATATTAGGAGATGCGCCTGTGGTCACTATTTCAGATATCAGACTTCATATTTTTGTTCTCTGTTATTTGTACGTTCATGTTGCCTTCTTCTGGCTGGCAAACCCAGACCAGGCTTCTTTGTCCTCTTCCCTTGAATTTAGACTAATAGCCAAACTGGAACTAACATCATTGAACTAAACCAAATTTATGTTTGTGGTGAAAGACCAGGGCCATAATTTATCTGAAAGATTGTTGAACTAAACCTAGACAATATTTTCAAGAAGATATTACAGGTAACTCCTCTATTGGATTCTTTGTCAAGTTAGGCTTATTGTCTACAAAAATTTAAGCTCAAAAGAAAGTAGTAGAGACTGCTGCAATTTGTGCCATGTACTCATGTCATTGAACTGAAAAGAATATGACAAATGGTTTGTGTGTATGATGGATCAGCTAGGTTCCACTTCTACAAATTAGCTGTGGCTTGGTAAAGACAACTTAGTTGATAGGACAACCACAAGTCATACATCATTAACTTCACTGATATGCATGTAATAGCTTATTTCTATAGGCTAAATTCATTTCAGGCAGAATTCCATTGACTTTGACACTCTTCTTCCATAGAAGCTCTTAAAACAAATCCTTGCATTCAGATTTTTCTCTTTTAACATCCATACTCTCACACATTTGGAGAATCAGATATCACATATATCCAATGGTAATTAAACTCTTATTCCTCGTTGTGATGGTCCTGATTCTTCTCTGTTACACCTGTTTTATGCCAGTGTAACTCCACTAAAATTTACATTGACACCCTCCAAGCTGGACTTTTGTTTCATCACCTTTCAGGTTACTGAGGCAAAGGATGCCGTTTCAATTTATTTAAACATAGACATTTCTTAACAAAATACAGACAAGGAAGTGGTTCAGTTATTCTCTCTGTCCTTACTGTCATCCTGCTGCTTAGTTTCATTTCCTTTATCTATAAGGGAAGTTTAGTTTATGAAGAACACTATTTACTCTAAGCCAACTAAACGATGATGAGATCTCATTACAAAGCCCAGTTCCTTAGGCTTACAATCACTCCTATGTCTATACTGATTTTCACTGAGGATGGCAAAGCCTTTTGGTCTTATTAAACTGTCTGAGCTCAAGAGGGGAGTTTGTAGCAGCTTTCCATTGCTACAGGTACCTGCAGCAGATAAATGGATTCAATGCATCTCATCAGCAGCCTTCACCAGCATGCAGGTTCCTCTTGTGGATACCTGACCACACCTTAATGCTGACCTCCTAATGTAGAAACTCCACTAGAAGACAGGCAATTACAACACTTTCAACTTTCCCTTGAACTGAATCCCATAGTGTGCCAGAGATGTAATTTCGACCTCTTAGCACCTGCTAAGACTCTGTGGTCCTATGAGTTTATTTTCTAGGTTCAAGTTCACGCCTCTACAATGACTATTTTTATTTAGAGTGCCATTTTTCCTTCTTCCAGCTAACAAGAGCTATAATGTTGCCCATAGTGAAAGCAATAATTTGTACTTTTATTGGTAACCATTTATATAGTAAGACACTAATTATGCCAAAACTGCTATAAAACAAAAATATAACTCTGGTAATAATTTGCTCCTGATGTGACATAATATATTGTCACATACATTACATCTGTTACAAACTACAGTACATACAGTAATTATGCATGTGATTATAATTAGGTTTTAAAATGTGGAAGTCCAGAATCAATAATCATAACAGAACAGTCCATAAACAATTATTATGCCATCAGTGACACCTGATGTGCAATAAAGTTCTATAGAAAGTCACTTATCAAAACTGATTTTAAAACCATGATGGACTGTCTCATTTTACTTCTCCAGGATGTCTCCTGCATTAAAAAAAGTATTTTTTTCCATTTACTTTTTCATTTGCAGCACATATGCTTTTGCTGTTACCGCCAGTCCCAGATGCACAGCCTAATTAATGTACTCATTTCACCTATTTTTAGGGTGTTATTTCAAAAACCATAATGGTCTTTTATTTAAATGAGCACTACATATACAAATAAAGGCTTTTGAAACACTAATATATAGTAAATAGCATTGGTTATGAAAGATTCGACCAGGCCATATATCAGAGCAAAATGTTAGTGCTAGCATTCCAATCCATTTGTAATATAGAAAGCAGTCCTTTTTATTTTAAATATATACACAGACAGATTGTGTGTCTTTTTCCAGGAGGGAGAGCAAAAAACACAGGTATAAAGACTGAAGCAATGTGTCCCAAGCCACTCTCCTGGCTCTTATTCATTATCGTTGACATTCTGAGTTAAGAGTTGTGTGCCTAGAAAATTACTGCTTAGAGTGTCATGAAATTTTTCTATAATAATTCAATACAAATCAGTAGGTGTTTCAATTCCATTATCTTTTATCAGTTTCCTGCATGACATTTTTGGAAATTAAGCTCATACAAAATTAGTATATGTAAAGAATTAAGTTTGAATACATTGGTTTGGGTGGATGAGAGATTAATTTGCCTAATATGAAATGACAGAATAATTCCTGCAAGATGGCAAATATTTTCAGTATACAAGAGCAAATTATTCAGTGTAAGAATATTTTTTTCTGCTGTAAAATTTTGTGTCACAAAATCTACAGCTGATTTAGCAGAACAATTCACTGCTACAGGATTCAAAATCTGTGTTCACTGTGATGAGTAGAACTTATCTTTTGCTAGTCACATGAAATAAAAAAAAATCTAAGTCTAAACATTATATTTTCTTGGTCTGTCTCTTTGCATTGTTACTTAATTTTACTGGGATTATATTAAAACAAACAGAACAAGACAAAGGCTAGAAAGAAAAATGGTGTCAGGTGGTCCTAGTACAGGGATAATCCCTCTGTATTCTGTTGTTGTATCTCTGGAGGCTACAGACTATTAAACTGCACTGATTATACCTGTTACCCTAATGCATTATTCATGAAATTGGCACCGCAACATCTTTAAAACAGCCTGTCATTTTCCATTACTTTCCATCAAAGAAACCATATGCTGTTCTCACATTATATTGATACTAGAGCATGTACAAAGTAGATAGACAGGAACATAGATACATTATCTGTTTTCAGGGGAGCTTTTCAAATAGTTATTATTAAACACTGATTTTAATGGCCTGTTTGATTATTCAGTGCTTAAACTATGAAACTTCAACACAGAGAATGACAGATGACTACTTTCTTTACAGTGAAAATGATGCCATTCTCATAAACAGCTTTCCAGCCAGTGGAATTACGCTGAGAAGATATTTAATCAAGGAGGTTATATGGTAAATTTTGTTTTTAAACTTTGTTCTCCAAACTTCTCCCATGTACAGTGTAAATACCTGAGCATTAGTACTTGTATATCAGCCTGGCAAAATTCTACCTGTCCTCTCGTGAGGGTGAATAATAATAATGACCAGCAAATAAGATATTGAACTTTTTTTCATGATCATCTTCATAGTAAGCACTAGCAAGTAGATTGTGTGCCTTGGATGGCAAACGCCCATGGTAGTTTTGCAAGACTAACTATGCACAATATCAGAGCTAGAAGAAAATTGGAAAAAAGAAAAATAGATAAGAGGCACTTAATGCCACAGATTATCAGTTCAGGAAATACTAAATAGAGGTGCAATTTGATGATTGCACTGTCATTTTTTTCTCTTTCTTCCTACACAGGGTCTATGCTATATAATTTTATAGTATTATACGATGAAGCTTTGCAAACTGTCAAAAATACTCAGATCAAGTCGATTTACTGAAGTCTGCTTATGCATCATCATTCATAACCATCATACTCCATCAAGATGTTCAGTAGCATTCATTCATAAATTGTCACCATATCTTGCACATAAGGTTTTATTGGATTGATACAGAGAAAGGAATCAAATTTCCTCAGATGTTCAAAATTAATGGAGTTCTCAATTCTTCATTTTAAGATTGTTCCTTTGTTTCTTTAATTCCCCTGAGCTGAAACTGAACTGAATATCATAGGCACTGACTGTCCTTTCATTTACACCAGAGTAAATCAGAAATCAGACAGGTGAAGTCAATGAAATTACAATGGTGTAAAATTGATGTAAGTTAGAGCTGAATCTGGCCCCATATCACCAAGTTGTGTTACATAGTAAAATAATAAAAAGAGCATTGTATTAATTTGGGAGTTGACACTTGCCAGGTACCTTTTACCACCATCTTAGCGCTCCCATGAATGGGTTGGTTTAACAAGATTAAGATAAACACAAGGGATTTTAACCATATTTTGGTTGTCAATAATATTTTGTTTAAAAAGCACCTGAACTGCACCTGGATAAAGCTATGAGAATCTCAGGGTTTCCTTATCACTTGTGAACAATCTGTTGAATAAATGAAGAAATTAGGCTACAGCTCATATGTAGTATTTGCTTCTTGTAACCAATTTTCACTGCTGCCATATCCTTTTTGAAGAGAAAGAGCCTTCCACACCTAATAGGCAACACAGAAAAGTAATATAGGATTCCACAATGCAGGTGTTTTTTTTTCCTTTTCCCAATACCCACACTATACATGATGATGTTAATAGGAAGGAAATATACACTGTGTCTCTCCCTCCCGTGACATTTTTTCAAGTACAGATGTCATGGATATCTGAAGGTCACTATGCAGAAGAGTAACTTACAGAGGAGTAGCACTTGTCATCCACAAGATTCGGAAAGGGTACAAATTCAGTCCTGGTGTGCAAGACCATCAGAAGGCCATCAGACTCACTATACAGCACTGAAACATTGCTGAACAGGAGAGCAGAGCAGCACCCCTCCAGAAGAGCAGTATGTTAGTGGGGCATGTGGGTAAGCCAAAGGCAGGACCACCAGATCTGTGATTATAGTCAATGGGACCTTTCACTTCCAGGACAAAGGCCCAAATCTGGCACAAACCAATAGTAACCAAAATATTTTCCTGTACAATAGATGGTAACAATTTGAATGGTCTTCACTTGCTAGAAGATTAGTGTCCACATCACAGAAACCACTATCACAACTAACATTCAGGAGCACAGAGCTAGCTGTTGTATGTGTAAACAGAATATACTACCCTTTTGCCACTGGAGAGGATCTCTCCACTTAAGATTGTGGCACTCTAGTGGGTTGGTGTAGGGGAACTTGCCTATATTGTATTCTGTGGATACAATTTACACACAAAAATAGCTCATAATATATTGGAACACATTTTCAAAAGATGGATTCTATGTTCATGAGTAACTGTGCAGGTACAATCATTTGCATGTACAATTTACATAGCATATCAAAATTCCCCTTTTTTTCTGGGGGAGGGGAGTAGGTGTTGTACATCAGCTCTATCATTTAATTGACAGTTCAAAAGAGCGGCACGTGTCAAATGTTTGTATGTTTAAAGTCACTCACAAATGACCATTAGATAGATACACTTTTGAACTCTGATCAAATATTCCAGAGCCTGTATGTATATCTAAAGAGATCAGTTGCTATGGTAAGAGCATGATAAGAGGAAAAAGTGTTATTCAACAACTGTGAGATTTTTATGACTGTCCAAAACCAGGTCTATCTTTGACTATATTTCCTTCTCTCTTGTGAATCCACAAGCTGGAAATGTCTTTATTTTTCCTTGGTATCACCACTTTCTTTTCTTTTAATTTGCCCAAGAGATATAACAGGCAGCTCATTTTAAATGGAAAAAGAGAACCAATGAATAACAGAAATGCCTGTTTTATTGTAAACAGATAAACAAATGCTTCCACATCTTGCCAACAACCAGGGAAAATAGTCCAACAAAGTTTTTATAAACAACGTCTACATACGACTGAGTTGTCCATATGTTATTTTCTGTCACTTGCTTTTTTGTTTTGGGGGTTTTTTTTTGTTTTTTTTTATTAATGGAATAGTATCAGAAAGTGTTGATGAGCTGAATGCAATTTGGAACAGGAATCCTATTATTTTTACATCCATATCCTTCAGCTCCCATTTACAGCATTTCTGTAAAACAAGAGCCTTAAAGGAAGGCAGCACAGTAAAAACATCCAACCAGAAGAAGACATTTTTGAACTTTCCCCAAAGAATTACTACTTCAAAAGGAAAGCAAGAGTTCCTTAATATGCATATAGTGAAGCCCACTCACTCTCCACTTTTAGAAGGGCTTTCCCCCCTACATTATAAACTAGATTAGAAGTTTTCAAATTGTGATCCATGGACCACGGGGTGGTTTGTAGAGCTGTGGTTTGTGGAGAACTGACTGGTTACTTGATGTTGGTGGTTCTTGTTTTTAGCTTCTGAAAAGGATTTTTTTTTAAACTAAAAGTACATCAGACATTTTTCTCTTGCAGTACTTTGTAAGTTATTGCTGTAGCTGTTACATGGATGATATTCAGATACCAGTAGAATAAAATGTGTTCCATGCAACTATTAATGGGAAAGATGGCCCACAAGACAGCCCTCTATTTACGAGTTAGTCCATAGAGTGAATGAGAAAATGCTGTGTACCTTTTCAACCTGTTGTGATGGGGTGGGTCACAGAAACCCACTTGGGACTGTCAGGCTACCTCTGAGCCTGTTTTCCCTGGCAGCTTGGGACTTCAGTACCCTGTCTTGTTGTGTCAGACACGCTAGCCTGCCACAAACAGACCCAGATTTGAACCACATACCTGAAAAGCTGCAGACTTAACTGGGTCTCTAGCACCCAGATACCCAGCTCCCAATGGGATCCACACCCCAAATAAATCCATTTTACTCTGTATAAAGCTTATAAACTCAAATTGTTCACCTTCTATGACACTGATAGAGAGATATGCACAGCTTTTGGCCCCCCAGGTATTAATTACGTTTTCTGGGTCAATTAATAAGCAAAAAGTGATTTTATTTAATATAAAAAGTAGGATTTAAGTGGTTCCAAATAATAACAGATAGAACAAAGTGAATTACCAAGCAAAATAAGACAAAAACACACAAGTCTAAGCCTAATACATTAGGAAACTAAATGCAGGGAAATCTCACCCTCAAAGATGTTCCTATATGCTTCTTTGACAGACGAGACTCCTTCCTAGTCTGGGTCCAGCAATCACTCACACCTCCGTAGTTACTGTCCTTTGTTCCAGTTTCTTTCAGGCATCTCTTTAGCGTGGAGAGGCTATCGTTTGAGGCAGCTGAAGACAAAATGGAGGAGTTTCCAGGGCCTCTTATATTCTCTCTCTTGTGCCACATCAAAGCCACAAGATTGAGTCTCTAGCCACTTGGGCAAGTCACATGTCTATGAATGATTCCACTTTTTGCAGACTGACACCATTGTTTACATGTTAGTTTGAATGTTCCCAGGAAAGCTCAGATGTGGATTGGTGTCTCCCAAAATCCATTGTTAATTAAGTGCTCCCAATTACTTAAATAACCCCTTCACACTATGTTGACCAAATCTGTCTCATGTGCTTCCTACAGCAAACACTTTAAATACAAGCATAGAGCCAACACTCATAACTTCAGATATAAAAATGATACATGAATACAAACAGGATGAATATATTCAGTAGATCATAACTTTTTCAAAGATATGTTACATGGCATATCTTGCATAAAACATATTCCAGTTATGTCATATTTACACTCATAAGCATATTTCTATAAAGCATTATGGGGTGCAATGTCACACCTGTGTTATTTCTTTATTTTACACCATATTATTCACTATTCCTGGAGTAATATGAGAATAGCTGTGGATAATACAGCATGGAGCAGTCAGTACATTTAGAGAGACAGGAGTTCAAGTTGTTTAAATATAAATGATGTAACCTAACCAGATGTTTTATTTTTGTTACTATTTTGTTCATTATGAGTTTTACCTATAATTTATAGAATGCTTTGCAGGTGTAAGGTAATGTAATGCAATAACTTGATTTTATGTCAGAATAAATTACTGTATTCATTTCTTGCTTTCAAAGTCGACAGAACTGAACTTTGATAAGTTATATTATACCATGATTTTTTCAGGAACATTTAACTAAGTTTATTAAAACAAGCTTATCACTTGCTAAATGCTCTTAATCCTTAAACACATTACATGCATACACATACTTGTTTTATGGCAATTTTTCATAGTATATCTCAGCATTTGCTACGTACAGTTTAGCATCAGGAATACTAAATGTTTTGCAGTTTAGAGTTCAGCAAAATATTTGTAGGGAATAATTAACTCAATCTGTTTTTCATGTTACAAATGACTCATGAATAAGCTTTGCTTTTTTACAATGTTGCTCTTCAAAATTGATGACTGCCTATGGAAACATATTTCAACCTATTTCAGAAATACTCAGTTTTATCAGTTAGTGACTATTCATAGTGTATGATTTGTCATCAAAGTAACAATGATATTGTTATTACCCCGGTTTGGGCTGACTGAAAGTTTTACAAATAAGTGGAGGGAAAACAAAGAAATGTGAAAATGCTTCTGTGAATGCTTCCAATGTGAATCTTCACATGAACATACATTAGCACAAGTATTTAGAAGGGGGTTGTTTTCCATTAACACCTTTGTGAGGAAAAATTAAAAAAACAAAAACAAAAAACATGAATACTGTGATGAGTTGGATCACAGAAACCCCCTTGGGAACTGACAACTGATGTGCCAAGACTACTTCTGCCCCGGCTTTCCCTGCCAGCCTGGGACTCCAGCACCCTGTCTTCCTGAGCCAGACACGCCAGTCTGCTCCAACACAGACCCAGGGTCTGAACCACGTGCCCCAAAGCTGCACACTTAACTGAAAGCAACTTACAGAAGTGTTCCTGTCTTTAACACTCAGATGGCCAACTCCCAATGGGGCCTAAACCCCAAAGAAATCTGTTTTACCCTGTCTGAAGCTTATACAGGGTAAACCCATAAATTGTTCACTCTCTATAACACTGATAGAGAGATATGCACAGCTGTTTGCCCTCCCGCACTGGTATTAATACATACTCTGGATTAATTAATAAGTAAAACATGATTTTATTAAATACAGAAAGTAGGATTTAAGTGGTTCCAAGTAGTAACACATAGAAAAAAGTGAATTACCAAGTAAAATAAAATAAAACACACAAGTCTATGTCTAAGAAAATTGAATACAAATAAAACCTCATCAGTTCCAGTAACCTTCCTTTTACAGACCAGTCTCCTTCTAGTCTGGGTCCAGCAATCACTCACACCCTCTGTAGATACTGTCCTTTGTTCCAGTCTCTTTCGCCAGCTGAAGAGAAAATGGAGGGGTCTCCAACAGGCTTAAATAGACTCTT
This sequence comes from Mauremys mutica, assembly GCF_020497125.1. Lineage (NCBI taxonomy): Eukaryota > Metazoa > Chordata > Testudines > Geoemydidae > Mauremys > Mauremys mutica. Next base: position 96,222,573 of record NC_059073.1, read on the forward strand.
GTGGGTGGGGACCCCTTCCTCTCTCCTATGCAAAGTCCGGCTCCAAGATGGAGTTTTGGAGTCACATGGGCAAGTCACATGTCAATGCATGATTGAGTTTCTTACCAGCCAAGCCACATTCCTGGGAAAGCTCCGATGTGGATTGGCATCTTTGAGTTCATTTTTGGCTTAAGTGGTTCTTGATTGGGCAGTTAAATTGCATATTCCTTTCTCAAGAATTATAGAATATCAGGGTTGGAAGGGATCTCAGGAGGTCATTTAGTCCAACCCTCTGCTCAGAGCCAGACCAATCCCCAACTAAATCACCCCAGCCAGGGCTTTGTCAAGCCTGACCTTAAAAACTTCTAAGGAAGGAGATTCCACCACCTCCCTAGGTAAGCCATTCCAGTACTCCTAGTGAAAAAGTTTTTCCTAATATCCAACCTAAACCTCCCACACTGCAACTTGAGACCATTACTCCTTGATCTGTCATCTGGTACCACTGATAACAGTATAGATCCATCCTCTTTGGAACCCCCTTTCAGGTAGTTGAAAGCAGCTATCAAATCTCCCCTCATTCTTCTCTTCTGCAGACTAAATAATCCCAATTCCCTCAGCCTCTCCTCATAAGTCATATGCTCCAGACCCCCTAATCATTTTTGCTATGCTCCGCTGGACACTTTCCAATTTTTCCACATCCTCTTGTAGTGCAGGGCCCAAAACTGGACACAGTACTCCAGATGAGGCCTCACCAATGTCGAATAGAGGAGAATGATCACATCCCTCAATCTTCTGGCAATGCCCCTACTTATACAGCCCAAAATGCCGTTAGTCTTCTTGGCAACAAGGGCACACTGTTGACTCCTATCCAACTTCTTGTCCACTGTAACCCCAGGTCCTTTTCTGTAAAACTGCATCCTAGCCATTCAGTTCCTAGTCTGTAGCAGTGTATGAACTCTGCACTTGTGCTTGTTGAACCTCATCAGGTTTCTTTTGGCCCAATCCTCTAATTTGTCTAGGTCCCTCTGTATCCTATCCCTACCCTCCAGCGTATCTCGTGAAGTTGACCAAACGCTTCACTAAGGTTATCAAGCAAGTATACAGCCAATATTCCTAACTTCAAGTACAAAAATGATACATGTACAAATAGGAGGAATGTATTTGGTAGATCATAACCTTTACATAGATATGTTACATGGCATATGTAGCATAAACCATATTCCAATTATATCATATATACATTCATAAGCATATTCCCATGAAGCCTTATGGAGTACACCATCACAAATACATAGCTGAACGTTAAAGGAGAATGAATGGAACATGGGTAAGAACTTTTTCAAAGCCAAGTTATATGCGCTTTATTTGGGTGATAGTGATTACTTTCTAGTTCTTCTTGTTTCTTTTCTTATTTTTATTTTTGGGCTGTATTCACCAGGCTTTATTTCTTGCTTATAGTGTTCCATTGATCAGCCTGACAAATCTGAGCAGAAATAAGACACATGATTCACTTTAATAAATCATTTTTTTACCATGAATATATTTCATGTAGAGGTTCACCACTATCTTTTAATATTTTGTTACTATTTAAGAAATAATGAGCAACTCAGAGCAATATTTTACTTAACTATAATTATTTTTTCCTCTTCTGTATTACACAACCAAGATCGAGAAAAATATACTGTTTTCATTTTCTCTGCATGTCAGTACTGCATACACTGTGTTTGATGCACGATAGAAAAATCAACATCTCCAGCTAGAAGAATGGCAAACTGAAAATTAGCTCTTTTGTATGTGGAAAAGAATGGCAGACAACCCCAGGTGCTAAAGTAGTGATCTTTCCTTCCTTCAAACCAGAATTAGCATTTTTTTTCCTAATACCTAACTCCAAGACCATTGTATGCTAGTTCCTGTATTTGTGTATAGACTTCTACAGTGTATGTGTATATTGAATATGACCAATTCTCCTCCTACTTATACTGGTGTAAATCAGGACTGCTATAATCCCACTGAATGGAAGAAAGGCTCTAAAGACTGAAGGGAAAAGTGAAAGACAGCTCAGACCACAACTTACTGGTGTAAAACTGGTTTAACTGAGTGAAGAATCAGGCTCCCAACAAGTCTCAGTTGTGGTCTCACACTAATTTTTCATGGGTGTAACTATTAATTTCAATGGAAATTTTCCTGATTTACATCAATGTAAGTGAACAGAAAGTCATGCCAAAAGTTTAAAACCTTAGTTCTAAATGATGCATCATATGCCTTGTTTGAATTTAATAAAATAAATATGAAAAAATATTTTGCAATAAATATGACAAAATTATTAATATACAAAAACATCTGGGCAAAACATGAAAGTGTGAAACTCTTCAAACTTCAGTTACAGTAATTTGGGGAGTGGAATTTGGCAAATCTGCAGACATTGTGACAGATTACAGTCATTTAAAGAATTATGTCATCTTTGTAAAAAAATTACAGTAATTGAACTCATTTTGCTATCATTTAGTAAAGTTCTTATGAAATTGTATCATCAATTATTTCCAAAAAATAGTCAGCTAAAAAGGTATCCTTTTTTTGTTACTTAAGTAAGAGAGGAGGAGGATGATATCAATCAGGTGTTAAGGTAGGACAAAAATAAAAATAAAATCTAAATTCAAATCTAACTCATCATACCCAGAATTCCATTGTTTCTCACTTTGTTCAGCCCAATATTTGTGCATCCGCCTCAGAACAACCTGGTTGTTGAACCCTGTAGAAGGATGACACCCTTTGAATTGTATATTCTGCACTGCTGTCCTGTGTCAGGCCATTCTTGTTTACCCATTTGCAGCTGAGATTTTCTAACCATAATGTGGAGAATGTTTTGTTGTATCTCATATTAACACGTCCTTCTGTAATTCACCATGAAAGTGAAAAAGGACACATGAAAATGTTGGCTCTTAGCTTGGGAAAGGTAGATGGGTGGGCACTAGAAGCTGGAACAATCAAGCGTGCCCTGAGTCTGTGCACAGGAATCATTGTAAAAGCATATTAAATCAGGCCAACCTCCCTCTGATTGTTCAGCCCTGTGCAAAAGATGTGTGTGTACTAAAGTAATCTTCTCAAGGCCCTATAGGGTAGTCAGCAGTCCCTTCTTTGACTGCTTATGTAAGGAAAGATCCTGTGTGGTGACATAGGGTGGTACAGGCTATTTTTAGTTAGTTTGGGTGCTAGAGAGTCAGAGAGCTACAGGGACCTGTGTGTGGGACATGGTCTCAATAAATGGTCAATGTTGCTTAGTGAATCTCTCTTCAATCTTCATAGCTCTCAAAATGAAAATTAAAGGGAAGAGATGCAATTATCAATCTTTTCTTGATTTAATCCTTTCTACTTTCCTTCTGGAAAGTCAGGTCATATTTTCTTTTCCCTTGGCAACCATTCAGATAAATACCACTGGATACATTAGCAGTTCACTGCCAAAAAACAGCTTTTCACATTCACTTGAAAAACTGCATCAAGAAAAAGAGATTCCACTCCCCTCCCCGGCAAAAACTAAAAATTTTGCTAGCTCAGCTTTATTAATAAAAATCTTCTGCCCCATTACAATATATATTAATTTCATATGAATTACTGTATTACAACAGCACATTAGCATTGCTGCGGTTATGACTGTGCCAACACTTCCATTATAACTCACTTGTCCAGGACTTTATTACTTGGAATTTAAATTCTTTTTCAACCCAATAATGATATTACTCTCCAATTTTACAAAAGTGTTGGAAATATACAAGTGTCAAGATTGAAATTAATTGCTTAGAATGATATAAATGTGTAAGAATTAAATAAAAAAATATTGTGTGTGACTGAGGATTTCACTGTAATGCCATTTTTAAGGTAAAATGCCTGTTATAACTATACAATTAGTCAAACAGCTATAAAATTGGCTTTCAGTCATATTAAATATTATAAAATAAAAAGTTAAACCATAATATTACATTAAAGTATGTGGGATTTTAAGAGCACAAAAGTAAGAAATTTCCCATTAACTGTAATTCAACTCAATATTCATATGTAGTATTTGTATTTCTGTGTATGGTAGGAAAGCTGTGGAAATCAAATATGAATTGTCTGATTTTTGCACACACAAACATTTTCCCTTCAGTTTTTGTTTAAAAACTAAAAAGAGAAAAAATTATAACTGAATTCACATTAAAACAAGCATTGTCTGCTTATGCAATCTCAGTCAAATAAATGGACTAAGGCCAAAAACCTTAGGTCTTGTATCCCTCATGGTATGAAGCCTTCAGAACCTCTACAGTCCATTGGTCTCTACAGTCACAGAAAGAAATGAAATATCCCTCTTCCCCTACCAGCAGAACTCACACAGCTCCTAGCTGTGAGTCACCCAACCTCATCCTGTGTTCCTGAGATCAAGTCTATGATCAAACTGTTCCCCTCTTCCAATCACCATAGATGATACAAAGGGAAGCTGGTGCTAACCTCAGCTGGAGATTCTTATATAGTGATTAATCAAGTCATGTGCTATCAGTCAATTTTTCTATTTTTTTTTAAAGTAAATTTCTTGCCTTCCTGGTTCAGGTGAACAGCTTGAAAACATAACCCACATAGACAGTCTGAAACAGTAGCTCTAAGAAGTGTGAACTGTCCAATGATCATAAGATCATATTATCCACACTTCAAAGTAATAGGGGGAGCTACCTACATCACCCCCACAGAGAATTCTGTGTTCAGAAGAAGAGTTCCTTGGGCCTGATCCTTCACCTCACAAACAAATACACCCTTACATCCAGGTAGGAAGAGTGTGTGTGTGGGAGGGACTTCATCTTCTACCACCCCTGCCACTTCAGGGGTGAAAAGGGACCTTTGTTACCATCCCTGTTGCTCCTAAAGGGAGCAGACCCTCCCAGAAGGAAAGGGTGGCTCTATGCTGTTGCTTCTACCTTTCTGTGAGGGAAAGGGACATCCTCTATCACTGCCATGTAAAGTGGGCAAGACCACAGTATGTGCTGTAAGGGCAGAGCCATAGTGGATTCCTGTGTCACAGTGCATCTATGGCTCCAAGTTTCCTGAATCCAGAACTGATCAGAAGAAAGTTTTGATGTAGAGCTTTCAAAAGATGGTCCTGCCACATTGAACTCTACCAGGATCTTCACATCAGAAGGGCATATCTTTTCCACCTGAAACTCCTCTTCCCACAACAAAGCGGTTTTAAAAAGTACAACATAAACAAAGAACAGTCCCATTTACCATTAATAGGTTGCTTTCACTCTATGACCTTGCGACATATACAAACCCACTCGCCATCCTCAAGAAACATTTCTTTCTTTGTTCTCTGACCTATATCCCTGACACTTTCTAGCAACCTCTCTATTTTAATTAATTATAAATAGACAAACATAAAAAAGTGGGATACAAGTCTACTTACAGCACAGGCACCTCCAATGATGATTCATTATTGCAGTGTTCTATTATATCTTTTACCTCCAAATATTATCCCTTCTTGAACTTTGTCTAATTTAGACTTTGAAGTTTCTAAACTTTCTGTACTATTATATGTATGGATAGAGAAAATTCATATTAAAGAACTAATACATTCCATAGTGTTTTTAAAACTGGTAGCTACTCTGAGTTTCTTAAACATTAAAATTAGTACTAAGAATAAAGTATGTAGACACATTAAAATACTATAATATATTTATCATAATATATAAAAGGAAATTAACTACTGCTTTGAATAGAAACCTACAAGCACTGATCTAGCATTCAAACAGCTAAGAGGATAAAGTAACTAGCTTGAGGAATTGTGAAAGCAGCTGGGTTTTATATCTTGTTGAACCTAATTGGGGGTGGAGTAATAGATGGTCTTAGTTCACCTGTGGGCTAGTTAAGGCTTTCCTTGCAGTTATAAAAGCCTCATTTTAGGACGATAGGGAGAATTCAAAGGGAGATGGGTGAGTGAGTCAGTTAGTCCATCTGTTGTAGGATTACTGTGTAAAGAGACATTTTCTAGAATCTTTTTTTTTTCTTCTAAGTTTTTTTCCCCTAGAGGGATGTTCTTTGGAAACATTTTCCTTTGTGATGTTTTACCTAGAGAAACAATGTTTATAGGCTCTATTATCTTTTTAAAAAGCGGGCTTCAATCTTAGTAGACTTTTTCTCCAAGTTTATCTCAAAGTGAGAATTAATATAGAAAAACTTCAGCCCAGAGAAAGAATACTGTATGTATAAGGTGGCAATGGGAGAAGAGGACCTTACAAGATCTTGAAATTAAGGTTTTGGAATTTAGTTCCACAAGTCTTACGCTCATGAGAGTAGTTCCTTTAACTCATCAAAACATCAGTAGTAATTTTTTTGACCACAATTACAGTATTGCTGATGAAACTATATGTCTTCTAAACTTGATTGTTGGGTGGGTCCCTTTTAAAGCAAGATTTAAAGTATATATCTTTTGCTTTATTTCCTTAAATTTTATCTCCTGGACAAAGATTTTTCTAAATCTCCACTACTTACCTTGAGGCTGAAATAAAAGCTACACTTATTTGGTGATGATGGTGGTGGTTTATATTTGTATTACCATAGCACCTAGGACACCTAGTCATGGACTAGGATCTTAGTGTACTAGGGACACCAAACAGAAAGATGGTCCCTACACCAAAGAGCTTACATTTTTTATCCAAAAGTTAACAAAGCAAAGTTTATGCTGAACAAGAGTAATGAGTTAAGTCTCAAACATTAAAATGTTTTCTGTTATGGCTTTGTGAGCTGGAGGTAGACAGAGGAGGGACCTTCTACTGCAGTGAGGAATGTCTTGGGGATACAAGGGCACTACACTCAGTAGCAGTGTTTTACTCCTCTTGTACAGAGCACTCTGTTTCCCTAAATGTTGCTCTGTGGTCACAGGCTGTTCAACAGGGAAGGGATCCAAGTTTATGCCCCACCCCACATTCCAGACATGTGATCTCTGGAGCCTGAAGTGCTGATGTTAGTGGAGGCTGGCTTCCTTTTATTGCTCTGGGGCCTGATTTTTAGAGAAGGAAAGCACTCTCTCACCCAGCTGAAATCAGAATAGAGGGTGTTCAGTGCTTCTGAAAATCATGCCCCTGGAGTACTAGCAACCAAAGCATAGCTGCCTATTATGTGTGCTAGCAGGAGAATGGGACTCACTGGGTCCTCCATGTTTTAGCACACCCACTCCTAGAACTGTCTAAAGACAGTCTTCCAGGATGAGTGATTTGGGCAGCTGTTTCTTCCTCCGGTGGTGGTGGTAGAGATGTAAAGCTGCATGCATGGAGGCAAGTAATTATCTTAGTTAGATTCAGGAAAGAATCAGACAGTTCACAAAAGAAACAGATACATAGCCACAGCAGCAGTATTTATGTCTAAATGAAATGACAGCATAAAATTCAAATATATCCAGTTGATACCACAGTAGGATTATGACATCCAATTATAACTTAAAGAAGCACCAGTCTGTGACAGGAGTTTTAATTCAAAGGATCCTCCCAAATAATCAGTGATTTTTTTTTAAAGAAAATATGTTCCTTACCTAAGAATTCTTCTAATACCAAAGACCAAACAGGCAACTTCGACCAAAAGCCAGTATAAAGAATCTCCCTGTGGCAGTAAAACATCAGTAGAAATATTTTTGATATTGTATAGAAGCAGAGTGGTCCATCGGTTAATGCTATTGTCTTTTTGCAGTCTGCTTTTTAGCGCTGTGGGGCTCCTTTCACTTATGAAAACATCTTTAACTTCAATAAGTGCACAATTCTATTAATACTTGGAGCACACAATATAGTATATATGCAGCAGACAAGCTGTTTTAATTCTACCTTATTGTTCAGTGTCAGAATCTCCTTTGCTAAGCACTATGGGCTTCATGTTCTTTATCATTGATTTCCTATTTGCTGATATAGCAATTATTAGATAGAAGAATGTGGTCAAAACTGTAACATATTCTTTAGGATGTAGGCTGTTTTCTTTAATTTGAAAGCAACCCTGTAGAGGGAATTGCTTTTTATGATAGTTTGAACACAAGGGCCATTATGCATCAGTTCAGTGGCCTGTGTGCTCTGTGGCAAAATGGCCCTTTGCATCCAGGCTGGTGAGCAAACACCAACCTACAGGTGTGCAACAGAGATATCAAACCCTGGTAATTTTTGCACATGGTACATAGATGATCAGTCAACCCCAGACAGCTTATGTCACCAACTCAATTCTATAGTGCTCTGCTATGGGCTCCAATACCTGTAGAATGTCCTACTGAACTCAGTGGATTTCCACAACAGCAGAGCAACAAGGCTTATGTCTGCATAATGGTGGAAAATAGGCAGGAATGGGAGTGTAGTGTGTGTATGGCAAATTGGGGTGGCCATGAGTAGACCACTGTACACTGATCCTATCTGTAGTACAAACAATGCCTAATAGATAGTGATATCATTTTCATCAGTATGTACAGGTAAATGAAAGACAGACACACTGATAGACTGAAGCAGCAGGGTACAATGTTAAATTAACAGTAGGAATAGGCTCTATCTCTATGCCCCCTTTCAGATATTAAGCACTTAATTGGGGACAGTATAATGTTAAAGGGCTCACATGCTATAATCAAACACTTAGGATAGACCCTCTTCACCCTAACCCCTAGGATTCAGCACACTTCTGAATCATCTCGCCCTTCTGGGGTGGATTGTACCAAGGAGGACCTCAGTCTGAAAAGACTTCAGGTCTTCCCTTCTCCTTTCAGGCAAAGGTCCAACAGCCTTTTCCTGGGTCTCATTTACCTCTGGGAGTTGGCCCTTTTAGCCTTTATTTGCACTGGATACAAGCTACAAGTTGTGATGAACTAACCTTCCTATATTCCTTCTAGCATGAAATTCCTATTTTTTACACACTTTAACCTAAACTATGGTTCCAGAAAGCCATGAGGAAGGTGAAAAACCCTTTGGACCCCTCTCACTTTGGACAAATGGAAAATAATTCCTTCCTGGGTCCCCAAAAAGGCAATCAATTAGACCTACAGCATCCTGGAAATGCAGTTCAATATAACTACCGGGCGGGGGAGGAGGAACTAGTTACAGCAAGATGGCTCCAGATGCCTGGGAAGACTTTACACTGAGGAGGGGGGTACCCTTAATTTCCCCCTCTGCTGGCCAATGGGAAGCCCCTCCTCCTCACTCCAGGCATACTCCCACATGACCTTGAGGCACCTAAAGTGTTAGGTTGAGCATGTCTGTGTACAAGCTCTTCCTTCTCTTGGCCATCCCCTTGTTTGGACTGACCAAACTTTAAATCTAATACTTCACAAAGTATTACAGTATTTATAATTATTTATGTATTACTGTAAGTGAACACCATTCTCAAAAGTAGGAGAAATATTACAGATAATGAGTTCCCAAGGATGCTGCTGGAGCAGTAAAATACAATACAATCAAAAGTGTGTCTGTTTGTGTGAGAATTTGGTGTCTGCACAGTGCTTTGAAGGTATAAAGTATCAGTATATATGTGCTACATGTTGGTAAGAATTTAAAGCATATTAATTATGAGATAAATCTTAAAACAGTCAAAATCTCTGTGTGTGTATGCACATGCTTTAAATAGGAATGATTTTGAAACATAAATGAAATATAACTGTCTGTCTGGGTTATGTGTCCTACTGGCTCTATTACTACCCTGACCTAATTTTTTTCTCCCTTCTGAAATTGAGAATAATGGATTCTGGTTGGGATTTCAGTCTAAGAGATAATTAGCTTTTTCATGTTTTGAGAATATCATCTAGTTGACTTTATGTTCCATCTCTACAATATTCTATAAAATTAGTAAGTCTCTTCCCTTTGGGTGTGTGAATATAAAATTAGCAATTGAGATAAAAGTAAATTGTATAAAATTATTAATCTCTTTGCTGGCCAGCTCTATTCTCAGGGATCCAATTGTATTTTATTTCTCCATGAATGGGGGTAAAATCCATTCCTGTGCAGGGGGTCTCACAAGACCCTATCAAGCACTTAAGGCCCTTTACAGAGATGAATTTCACTCTGGATTTCTGGAAAATGATGACCGTGAATTTTTACATGGCTAATTTAAGTAGACTATTTCTTAGAACCCACTAGTGAGCAACTCCCAAAGCCTTGGCTGTTCTTCTTTCTATTCCTAATAAATATACTGTTCCACAACTGATTGGCATGGAAAATCCTTGAAGAGATGAGCAATTGCCCACTTTTAAATGGGATCCTAAATTGGTGGGGAGCCTGTTCCTTTCCCCCCACCACACTTTCCCAATTGGTATATTCATGCCCAGGGCTGTACCTAGGGCAGCCCGGGGTGGAAGTGATGAATGTAGGATCAATCGCGCCGGCCAATCGCACTGGCCTGTGGGGCCCCCCAAAGCGTGGGGCACAGAACGGTTGCCCCAATTGGCCGTACCCAAGGGACAGCTCCGTCTATGCCAAAATTCCTCCGGGGGATTTCCACTGAAGCCCTTTGGGGCCTCATTTAGTGTAGTCATGACTTAAAATTACTGACTTTTCCACAGCCACACAATAAACCTGTGGCAAATCTGAGATTAAAATTTGGGATTTGTGTCAGTAACAATATCAGTTCGTATTCAGAACTGCATTACCTCCACAAAGGAAGAGTTAAGGGGATGGTATGCTGTCATCTGTTTTGATCATCTCAACCCTTGTCTTCATAGGGAGAAGGGATTGTGAATGAGATTTTCAAAAGCACTTAAATGATTACCTTTTTGGTTCAATAATTAGCTTGTTAGTGGTCTGCGAGAGTTTGACTTCCAAATTAGCCATATTATCAGAACTGTATTAGAATGAGACCTAATGAGCACATGAGAAACAGTTTCTCTGGTCATGTTTACTTTATTAAGAATCTTAAGCACAAAGCAAACAAACCCAGCAAGCACTGTAGGAGAGAAACATAATACAAAATGTCTAGCACATGCATCACTTATTCATTCTTTGTAGAGAACCCTGCAGTAGAGGTGAGATGATCAGCAAGTGATCATCAGGCCTGCATATTTCAGTAAGTACCAAGGTACCTAGGCCAGGTCATAACCTATATAGTTGTTACATTAACACCCCTTGTCTCTTATGCTTACTCAGCCCCTGAGTTCAGCCCCCTCTCCTTATCTATGCACTCTACTAATAACTATATGCTAATTCATCATCTACATCACACTTACTAGCATTCACATTAATTGGGTACTATGGCATTATTGTGGCTGAATGTATTAATCATCATTCTGCACTCTACTAATTAACATATAGTTGATTAATCATCTATATCACTCTTACTAGCATTCACATTAACTGGGTACTATGGCATTATTGTGGTTGAACATATGAAAGTTTCACCTATAGATATTTTCTAGGAATCTCTCAAAATGTCACATCTTGTGTTCTGCTGTTTCTTTCTTCACCTCCATCAGTACTTAACATATTTGCTCACTAAAGGGCTTTATCTTGTGACTAAAGGTCACTTATCGGTTAGTTGTTCATGTCAACCTAAGACTTTAGGCTTCAATTAGTTTGGCTAACCAACTGTCTTAGAGGCCAGAGCACTGCTGGTTTCTCTACTTGTGTTACAGCCTTAATCAATATCCCTACATACCTAAATGCATGTATTTGGCTACAGTGAATTACATTTCCTATTTTCATTGAAAGTCATGAGAGTTGGGTGCCTAACTTTGGGTGACACCTTTGAAAATCTCACTTTGTGATTATCTCTGCATCTATAGTGATAATCATATGTGTTAGTCATTGAAAGTCATTGGGAAGAGATGTAAAAAACTGAAAAGAACACTTTGTCCTTCTCTTTTTGGATCGTTTGTAGCACACAGTGGAGACATTAACACAACAGCCTTATACCATGAATGATAACACCAGAAATGCTTTCAAGATATCTAATGCAATCCTTGCACCAGGGCACAATATTTAATTATCTTGTCTAATCTAGTTATAAACAGTCATAGTCATGATATCTCTCTGGTCATCCTGGGTTGGCCAGTTATTCCATTCTGTATTTTGCTGTTCTGTTGTTCAAGCTTTCGCAGGGCCATAATTTTCAAAAGTAAGACCTACCTACGTGAAGGAATTATGTTTACATACATTCACTCATATTCAGAAGAGACTTTTGCACATGCAAAGTGAAAAATGCATGTGCAGATACAAATTTGCATATATTACCCAGTTTTTTCATGTAGAAATTGGGGCATATTTTTTTTCTGTTTCACAGAGTTGTGCTTTCATTTTTAATAAGATGTTTTTAGGCACAAATTTAGAAACTGTGGCTTTTATTTGTGTGCACACAACCTTGCTGAGAAATCATTTGCACACAAAAGACAATTTCTTTGAGACAGTGTGACTACTTTGCTTTGCACTGCTGGTGAAATCTGGCCCTGAAGAGTGCTTGACTAACCCAGGAGGATTATCCAAGTGTTAGGGCAATCCCCTGGTGGAAAAGATCTGTGATAGGGAAATTATGTCTCTCACCATCACTGTGTTGCTCATATAGCAAGAAAAAGGGAGCATGGCCAGAGGAAAGGGGGATGCTCTTGCACTACACCTATCCTTAGCTCATTTTAGCTCTCTGTAGTCTAAGGACTACAACTGCATGCTCATGGCATAAGACAACAGCAGAGATCTCCCACAGAATCAGAAGGGTACAATGAGTGGTGAGCTTTGAAACCTTCATGTGTCAAAGTATATGTGTACCCTTCATTTTCAGAGAGCAAAATTACTTGACAGAGTGCTGTATTTGCCTAGCAATTAACCACAGGTAATTTGTAAACAACATCTTGATCGGTGCTCATGAATCGTGACCGTTTGTCTGTAAAATCTTGTGTTTTGCAAATAAAGCTATGGGTCTGCAGTTCCAGAAACAGTGGGGTGCTTGGTTCACTGTTGAGCAGAATACAGGGAGGTTGTAAGAGCGAGTGCTCAGAAAAATGGGAATTTTTCACTTTTATGACTAAAATGTTTTTGAAAAATATTGCTGCTGATATTTGAAAACTGCTTAAACATTTAATAAAAACTGTAAAAGTACAGGCCATAAGAGAGAGACAAATGATATTGAGGGTTTATGATGGCTCATTTTCCCAGAAGTTTTGAAGAAAAGAGTGTAATTTCCACAGTTACAGTAAGCCATTTGTTCTAAACACAACAGGAAAAGGAATATCTATCATCTGGATATTTTTAAACTGTCTCCCATAATACATTCCTGATAAATGAACCATTGCACTGCCAGGCTATAATGGGGGAACAGCTCTACCGCTGAAAGCACTATTGTCCTTGTGCTAGCTTTAATCTCAAACTGCAGATTCACAAAGAGCTTTTGCTGTTTGAAGAAAAAAGTTTTTTAGTAGGGTTCAATGCATTTTACTTTGGAATAGCACAAATACATTCAGTCATTTTTTCCCCCAAAAAGAATCATTCATGAAGGCAATTATGAAAGTGAAGAGAGTTTGACCTTCTGTTCCCATAGCATTTCCTCCTTATTCAGTCAACTGTCATTTGGTTTATGACTGTCTACTATGACCATAGTCACAATCTCCAAAGACCATGCTGTCATAATTGTCAATTTTTGGAGCCAGCATTATGTTGCACAATGACATTTAATGAGTGGTCAGGTCAGTGATTACAAGATATTAAAAGTAGCATTTGAAAACCCTTCATGAGCAATCATACTGAAAAAAGAATATTAAACTTTACCATTGATTAATATCAAATGTGATGATTTAACAATCAGGGTTTAAAGTTTAGGTAGTCAAAATTCAAGTAAAATACAGTTTGTCTATGATACAATGTGATCTGTGATCACACTGTTCTATATAGGATGGTATGACCAATGGGGATTATAGTCCTATTAATGTTCTCTCTGGCTTTGAAGGGAAGTGTGTTTATTTAACAAACTCTGAAGATTAAATGAGACCTGTAGCAAAAAATATTGTTACTTTATTCATTAAAGTAATTCTTCACCTTACATGCCAATAGGTCATCTGAGATATACAAAATGTTCTACTTATTTAACGGACTTCTCCTGGGCCATACCAATCATCCATAAATAATTCTGAATTGCATTTTGTAATAAATATTCATAAAACCATGTTCATAAATGTCCACTAACATTAATTAAAAAGCTCATGGATATACTATGAATCAGTTCTAATTAATACAAAATTATACATATTTTTTTCCAATAGGTTAATGAACTCAGAAAAATTTTACAAATATTAATACAATAGAAGCCTGATCATTATTAATAGGTGAAAAATATCCACAATCAAGAAAATAGTTGGAGACTGATATGAACATGTCTGTGAAAGGCATATCTTTTTAATGAAATTCTGCAGAAAATACACATCTGGTTCTTAACATGTACAGGTATTTGTTTAGAGCAGGAATATAACTAAATTCAGTACAAAAACAATATCCTGGACTTTTCTGTATTTCTTCTCCAAAATTCCCACTGAATACAATAGGACTTCTGGATGTAGACTGCAGTATAAATATTGTAAAATTAATTAAAAAAACAGAAGTCAGTAAAATTAAAATATGCATAAATATGAAGGAAGAAGGAAGCTTATGAGAAGAATAGATGTGTATGAGCATGTCTTTATAAAGACAAACATGGGCCATATACTATCATGTAGCTCTTTTAAAAAAAATCTTATACTCAAATTTATATATTACTTTAAACAGTTTTCTCCATGATAATGTCTCTTTTGTGTTCACTTTTCACAACAATTTGTGTAAATGAGTTGTACAGCAAATAAATTAATAATGTTGTACATGTGAGCATTCTTGGAAACAGAATTTAAATTCACATATGCAATCATTTTCACTGGTAGTAGTTCAAATGACTAGCTAAAGAACAGAAACAATACCGAGCATTTAGAATTAACCAACTTAGATTAAATAGTGAGTATTCACAGAGAACTGTTCACAACCAATCCAGAGAGAAATTTTCACACCAAAATAAATTGTTACATAATTTTGAATCACAAATACATTAGAGAAAATTATAATCTTGAACATATTGTGTATACAGAGGCTATATTCATAATATACATGATTTGTTGTGAATTAGTCCACTTTTAGTTAACCTAGGGTAAATTTTGAGATCATAACCAAATTGTAGCATTTGCTAAGTGTTTTCTGGTTTCAAAATTAGTTATAAAAGGGGTGCACACAAAGGCATGGAGTTATGGTATTTATAGGAGCCTTAACATTAATTTTTATGACTTTTGTGCAATTAAGTTGTTTTGTATTCTCACTGGCAGTTTTGCACTATCAGCAGTTTTTGCATATATTTTCTTTTTTATATAAAATGACTCTTGAATCACAAGTAGGTATCCCTCATAGGTTGCAAATGGCATCTGATTTCTATTCAAAGGCACATGCAATGATTTTAGTGGTCTTCATCCAGTTACTACTGGACAGATGTCTACATCTCAGAAATTACTATAAAAACTTAGTAGTTGACATCCTTGTTAGCAGTCTCTTTGGAGAGGCCAAGAAAAGAATGGGCATGGAGACTAACTATTCTCTTACTATACACATGCTGAAAATAGAGGCACTTTGGTGGATCAGTGTAGGAAATATTGGACTGCTGCTGCCTATGCATTACTTGTTCTGCAAATATATAGGCAAATAATTTTGCAGGCTATCAATCAGCAAGTACTAAATTTACATGAAAAATTTCAAAATTAAATATGTTTAAAGTAGTGACAAATAGCTATTAAGAATGCAAATTTTCAAAATGAAGCAAGGGATAAAAAAGGAAGTAGGGAGGATCTAAAGTGTGAATGAGAGATAAATGCATATTGGTACTCTACATAAAGGAAAAAAAGTTCAAATTTCACTGTTATCACAACAGAACATCTACTGAGTTGAACATTTTCAGTCATCATTGTTTCCATCTCACCATCCTTATCTTGAAGCGAGAACTCTCTTTAACTGTTTACCTTACCTCCTAAAACCCACTTCATTAATATGTAAAGATTAAACTAGTAATAAATAAAAATAGCTAATACATAAATCCAAACTGGCAAGAACACATAAACATTGCAAAGTGAGGTGGAGGAAGGCAATTAAGTAAGCTGCAAGCTGAATGGAAATGATTAAACACATTACAATAGTGGCTCAAATTAAATTTGAACCCCTATCCTCCCCCCAAAAAACTCAGAGGTCCAAAAGAATGCCATTATGGCTAAACAGAGTAAAAAAAATAGAAGCAAAATAACATCCTTTAAAAGTAGGACGTCAAATCCTACTGAGGAAAATAGAAAAGAGCATACACTCTGGCAAGTCAAGTGTAAAAAAAAAATAGGTCAAAAAAGAATTTGAGGAACAACTAGCAAAAGAGACAAAAACCAACAGCAATTTTATTAACATCAGAAGCAGAAAGCCTGCCAAACATTCAGTGGGGCCACTGGATGATTGAGGTGCTAAAGGAGTACTCAAGGAAAACGAGTCCATTACGGAGAAGCTAAATGAATTCTTTGCATCCATAATCTTCACTGCAGATGGTGCGAGGGAGATTCCCACACCTGAACCATTCATTTTAAATGACATATTTGAGGAACAGTCCCAGACTTAGGTGTCAATCTGGAGGTTATGGAGGTGGAGGTTATGAAACAAATTGATAAAACAGTAAGCCACCAGGACCAGATGGTATTCAATCAAGAGTTCTGAAGGAACTCAGATATGAAAGTACAGATCTATTAAGTCTGATACATAACTGATACATAACTGATTAAGTCTGATACATAACTATTGCTTAAATCAGTCCGTGTACCAGATGACTGGTGGATAGCTAATGTGGGGGGAGCAGTGAAGGGATCATCCCAGAGAATAGCCATATGGTGGGGTGGAGGGAGGGTTGTGCTGCACATCCACCCCAAAACCACAGCTCCTCCTTTTAAATGGCAAACCCAATCAGCATTGCTTGCTATGGGAAAGGAGGGCGCTGCAGTTTGAAACCATTCCCACATGTTATGAAGGTGGAAGAAGCCAAGCCCACGTACCCTTTCGCTTACCATGGCTGCCTGGAAACCAAATTCTATTGCCCAGCCATGTGAGATGTGTCACCATACCAGCAGGTGCTCAATATAAAAGGCAAAATGCGACCTTGTACCTAAAGAACATGTGCTGTCTGCTGTCAATTGCTTGATTCACTGTGAAAGTGTCTCTCTTTTGTTCTCAGAAATGTATCATCTTAAATTTTACTCTCCCTTTTTATCCCTGCGCAGGTGAAAATGTTTCTATGCTCCCCCTATCATCTCTGTCTCTGAGGTTATCACAGATTAGAAAGCCAAAAAACCGCACTTGCGATGACATGTTTTCCGAGCTCATGCAGTCTTCCCTCACTGATAGGGCACAGCTGAATGCATGGAGGCATTCAGTGACAGAGGCCAGGAAAACATTAAGTGAGCGCGATCAGAAGACGCAGGAGGCGATGCTGAGACTAATGGGGGAGCAAATGAACATGATCAGGTGTCTGGTGGAGCTGCAGGAAAGACAACAAGAGCACAGACCGCCGCTGAATCCACTGTATAACCGCCTGCCCTCCTCCCCAAGTTCCATATCCTCCTCACCCAGACGCCACTCCACTCTAGAGGATGGCCGAAGCAACAGAAGGCTGTCATTCAAACAGTTTTGATTTGTGGCCTTGTCCTTCCCTCCTCCCCCACCCCACCTGGGCTATCTTGTCAGTTATCTCACTTTATTTTAATCAATAAATTAAAGAATGCATGGTTTTGAAACAATAGTGATTTTACTTCCTTTGCCAGCTGTGGTCAAAGGGGGAAGGGGGCTGGCTTACAAGGAATTAAAATCAACAAAGGGGGCAGGTTTGCATCAAGGAGAAACACACACAACTGTCACACCGTAGCCTGGCCAGTCATGAAACTGATTTTCAAAGCCTTTCTGATGCGCAGCGCGCCTAGCTGTGCTCTTCTAATCACCTGGTGTCCGGCTGCTCAAAATCAGCCGCCAGGCGATTTGCCTCAACCTCCCACCCTGCCATAAACGTCTCCCCCTTACTCTCACAGATATTATGGAGCACACAGCAAGCAGAAATAACAATGGGAATATTGGTTGCACTGAGGTCTAACCTAGTCAGCACACAGCGTCAGAGAGCTTTTAAATGTCCAAAGGCACATTCTACCACCATTCTGCACTTGCTCAGCCTATAGTTGAACTACTCCTTACTATTATCCAGGCTGCCTGTGTACGGCTTCATTAGCCATGGGACCAAGGGATAGCCTGGATCCCCAAGGATAACTATTGGCATTTCAATATTTCCAATGGTAATTTTCTGGTCTGGGAAGTAAATCCCTTCTTGCAGCTGCTCGAACAGTCCCAACTTTCTAAAGATGGGACCGTCATGCACCTTTCCTGGGCATCCTACGTTGATGTTGGTGAAACGTCCCTTGTGCTCCACCAGTGCTTGCAGCACCATTGAGAAGTACTCCTTGTGGTTTATATACTGGTTGGCAAGGTAGGCCGATGCCAAGATAGGGATATGCGTTCTGTCTATCGCCTCACCACAGTTAGGGAACCCCGTTGCAGCAAAGTCATCCACTATGACCTGCACATTTCCCAGAGTCACTACCCTTGTTAGCAGAAGGTCAGTGATTGCATTGGCTACTTGGATCACAGCAGCCCCCACAATAGATTTGCCCACTGGCTGACTCCCGACTGACCGGTAGCAGTCAGGCATTGCAAGCTTCCACAGGGCTATCGCGACTCACTTCTCAACTGTCAGGGCAGCTCTCATCCTGGTATGCCTTCGCTTCAAGGCGAGGGAAAGCAAGTCACAAAGTTCCAGGAAAGTGGCCTAGTGAAAGTTTCATAGCCACTGGGAATAATCCCATACCTGCAACACTATGTGGTCCCACCAGTCTGTGCTTGTTTTCTGGGACCAGAATCGGCATTCCACTGTATCAACCTGCCCCACTGTTGCCATTATGTCTCAATTGCCACATCCCATGCTTTCAGGAACATCTGTGTCTATGTCCTCCTCACAATCGTCTTCGTGCTGGTGGCTCCTAGCTAGGCTCTTCATATACTGCAGGATAATGCGTGAGCTGTTTACAATGCTCACAACAGCAACGTTGAGCTGATCGGGCTCCATGCTTGCCATGCTATGGCATCTGCATGGGTAACCATGGAAAAAAGGCTAAATGATTGTCTGCCATTACTTTCACAGAGGGAGGGACGGAGGGAGGGAAGACTGATGGCGTACCCAAAACTACCCGTGACAATGTTTTTGTCCCATCAGGCATTGGGAGGTTAACCCAGAATTCCAATTGGCAGCAGAGACTGCAAGGACTGTGGAATAGTTACCCACAGTGCACCACTTCGTGTATTGATGCTAGCCACGGAATTGAGGATGCACTCCACTGACTTAATGCGCTTAGTGGGGACATACACAACTGACTGTATAAAATCGCTTTCTAAAGATCGACTCATATAAAATCGACCTAATTTCATAGTGTAGATGTACCCTCAGACTGTTCTATGTGCTCTATGAAAGAGGGCAATAAGCCTTGGCAGAAACTACATCTGGTTTTGCTAAGAAAAATAAATAAATGTACTTAGTTATAGTTTGTGTTTGTTGTGGGCCAGAAATGGTACATATGACAAACACTTATATTGTAAAGACTGTGAAGGCATATTGTAATTTGTTTGCCACATATGTTTTGCCTGAAGAGATAATTTTGGATAAAAAGCCCTCAGTTTGTTCCTGCAGAATTTCCAATTTTCCTCAAGAAAAAAAAACAAAACAGTAAAACACACTAAATCAGATACTTATTACCGAGCTCCAAAAGGATTACCAAAATACTTTCTGCAAACACTAAGCAAAGGCAGTAGAAGAAAATGAGGGTAGAATCCTACAACAACATATTGCAAACTTTAATTTTATTATAAAGTTCAACATCACAGACGACCACGCAGGAGGAAAAACAAACAAACAAGCCTCTCAAAGAGCTGTTTCTTACAATAAAGAATTAAATTGGATTGGCCTAGACAAGATTTAACCAAAGAACTAAATGAAAAAGGCTCAGTAAAAGAATCCACAACATGAGCGTCCCGGTTTGTATGACTAGGTGAAAGGGGACCTACTGGGGAAAACTTACTCAGGCAGCATGATGTACCTATTCCCTTTTGCTTGTTAACCACTGCAGCAATGCCAATATGCTCACCGCAGCCTTCATGTGTGGGGGTCTTTTTCCCACTAGTTGGAAGAAAAGGACTGTTGCCCCTTCTTTCCTGCACTCCTCAATTTGTTGCCAGGTACTCAGATTTTTTAAGTGAATAAAGTTGTGGCTTAATTAAGCCACATCCATTGCTTCCTGTCTTTCTTCCAGGATGGATGGACAAAGAGGCCATTCTATGTCCAAATTAAAGTATCCACAAATAGATCGAGAGCTTTCTGAAAATGAGAAACAGTTCACTCTGAAACTGGATGGAGGCGATCTGGGTTATTCAAATGGCCTGCCCCCGAATTAGTTCTGATGTATGGGATTTCAGATGTTATAGAAGAAAAATAGAACCTCTTAGTCTTCACCACAACCGTGGCATAGGAATGTAAAACTGCCAAAATTGATCAGTTGATCAAAATTGATCAGTTGATCCTAATCTGAAGTAAATAGGATGAAATTCAATAAGGACAAATGCAAAGTACTCCACTAAGGAAGGAACAATTAGTTGCACACATACAAAATAGGAAATGACTGCCTAGGAAAAAGTACTGCAGAAAGGGATCTGGGGGTCACAGTATTCCATAAGCTAAATGCAGCAAAGAGTCCTGTGGCACCTTATAGACTAACGAAGTGGATATTCACACACGAAAGCTCATGCTCCAATACGTCTGTTAGTCTATCAGGTGCCACAGGACTCTTTGCTGCTTTTACAGATCCAGACTAACACGGCTACCCCTCTGATACTTGACATAAGCTAAATATGAGTCAACAGTGTAATATTGTTTCAAAAAAATCAAATGTCATTCTGGGATGTATTAGCAAGCGTGTTTTAAGCAAGACACGAGAAGTAATTCTTCTGCTCTACTTCACACTGATTAGGCCTCAACTCCAGTATTGTGTCCAGATCTTGGTGCCACATTTCAGGAAAGATGTGGACAAATTGGAGAAAGTCCAGAGAAGAGCAACAAAAATAATTAAAAGTCTAGAAAAAATGACCTATAAAGTGAGATTGAAAAAATTGGGTTCGTTTAGTCTGGGAAAGAGAAGACTGAGAGGGGACATAACAGTTTTCAAGTACATAAAAGGTTGTTACCAGGAGGAGGGAGAAAAAAGTTGTTCTTAACTTCTGAGGATAGGACAGGAAGCAATGGACTTAAATTGCAGCCAAGGAGGTTTAGGTTGGACATTAGGAAAAACTTCTTAACTGTCAGGGTGGTTAAGCACTGGAATAAATTGCCTAGGGAGATTGTGGAATCTCCATCATTGGAGACTTTTAAGAGGAGGTTGGACAAACACCTGTCAGGGATGGTCTAGATAATACTTAGTCCTGCCATGAGTGCAGGGGACTGGACTAGATGACCTCTCGAAGTCTCTTCCAGTCCTATGATTCTATGATATTCATTGTTTAACACCCTTCCATTATTGTGTTAGTCTTCTCACTTCACCTCTCATGAGTCACTAGTGTACCATCATGACATACACAGATGATGTCAGGGCACTTGGACACACTATTGATTGTCATAAACATCAGATGGTGTAATCCATCAGGTCAACCATTCTTGTCTCAGAAGATATGTCTACACTGCAATGAGACATGTGGAACTAGCCCATGCCAGCTGACTTGGGCTCACAGGGTCCGGACCAAGGAGCCCTTTAATTGTGGTGTAGACATTCAGGCTTGGGCTGCAGCCTGAGCTCTTGGATCCTCCCACCTATCAGGGTCCTAAGGCCTGGGATCCATCTTGAGCCCAGACATCAATGAAAAAGCCCTGCAAGCCCGAGCCCCGCAAGCCCAAGTCATATATGTGTTTTCAAAACAATTTAACTTTTGCGCTGCATCAAAACACAAGAAATGTATAAGTGTTTAGAAATAAAGTACCATCTTAACTTTAACTGTACAGCTGTGCTTATCAGGCAAATTCTCTGCCAAACATTAAGAAATTCAGATGTTCATCACATTTTCTTCAATAGCTTTAATTAAACCAGGACATATGGTAAAGAAAATACTTTTAGAAGCTCAGCCGTGTGCTCTAATGTTTTGATATTGATTGCAGTGCATAAAATTAATTATAGATATTGAAGACTACTTTTCCATCTGTATTTTTTTTTTTTTTGCAAAATATATGTGCCCTGATTCCTTCCTAGCTAGAGTACTCTCTATTACAGATCAAATCCTTCTCCATAAAACACTCAGGGATCCACACTTGGTGCATGCTAGGAATGTTGGGTTTTCAGGGCAAAAATGATACTTTTTGTCAGGGGTATTTGCAGCCTCTGGTGCAGTTAAGGATTGAAAGAGTGGAAAAGTGGCTTAAAGCCACCTTAGTTGCTTATTCCTTTGGGCTGTGAATGTTGTTCTGCTCCACTTCAAGGGGCTTGGACAGGGGACTCTTGAGTAAGAATAGAAAGGTTACTTTATCTCTGCATTTGGCATTGCTTTGACCACGGCTGGAATACCGTGTCCAGTTCTGGTGTCCACAATTCTAAGAAGCATTTGATAAGTTGGAGATGGTTCAGAGAAAAGCCACAAGAATGACTAAAGGATTAGAAATCATGCCTTATAATGATAGACCCAAGGAGCTCAATCTCTTTTTCTTAACAAACAGAAGGTTAAGGGGTGACTTGATTACAGTATATAAGTACTTACATGGGGAACAAATATTTGATAATTGGCTCCTCAGTTTCGCAGACAAAGGTATAACATGATCCAATGGCTGAAAGATGAAGCTAGGCAAATTCAGACTGGAAATAAGACATAAATAGTTAACAGTGAGGGTAATTAAACATTGGAACATCTTACCAAACGTCACAATGAATTCTTCATCACTGGCAATTTTTAAATCGAGATTGGGTTTTTTTTCTGAAAGCTACGTTCTAAAGGATATGCATGTTCTAATAATTATTTTGCGAGAAGTTCTATTTACTGTAAAATCAGCAAAGAGTCCTGTGGCACCTTATAGACTAACAGACATATTGGAGGATGAGCTTTCGTGGGTGAATACCCACTTTGTCGGATGCATTTACTGTGCATTTACTATTTACTGTGTTATACTGCATAGGCCAATCTAGATGATCACAATGGTCCATTCAGACCTTTGAAACTATTTATCTAAGGCACAACATGGAATTTCACCCTGACTCCTAATACTATTAACATTTAGGATCCTTTGTATGTCTGATACTTTTTAAAAAAAATGCATTCTATTTTGAGAAATTTCCATTGCAGTATGATTGTGAATGGTGTATTGATATTTGTCTAACTTATACGAAGTTTTCTTTGGATAATGTGCAATGGGTAAGATCCCCATTTTGCATAAATCAATATCACTCCAAGTCAATGGAAAATTTGCTGATTTACACCATCAGAGAAGAATCTGAACTTGTCTCAATTTTTTCCCATCTTTTGTAAACTCTCAAGAGTATAGTAAAATATTAACTACCTATGAAATACAAGAGAGACAGGGTGGGTGAAGTAATATTTTTTACTGGACCAACTTCTCTTGATGGAAGGAGCAAACTTTCAAGTTTCACAGAGCTCTTCCTCAGATCTGAAGAAGGAAACTAGAGTTTCCAAGTTAAATACAAGCTAGGACAGATTGTTAAGCAGGAAGGTTCATAAAAGTTGTAGGAGACCACTGAAAATAAAGTGGGACAAGAACATTTATAAGGCAAGTAAGATAACCGGAAGTATCAGTGAAGGAGTTAGATATCACATCTATCAAAGAATGGAATGGAAGATTCACCGCTAGAAAGCTGGGAAAGAAAATTAAGAATGAGAGTTTAATTTTGGCCTCTGTTACAAACATACAAAACTCCTAGGCCAAATTAAGCATTGTGTAAGCAAGCACATTGAGTTCAGGAGTTTTGCTGGCTAACTATATGTCAATGATAGATTTGTACCACTGATTTCATAATATACCATAATTATTAGGTTGGGCTGTATGCATACAAATTAAAGCTCTTTCTAATGTCAGAAAGTCAGTTAATAGAATTTACAATGACGTAAATACCACATTCACCCAACACCCAAAAGGGACCTTGAACAGCAGGGGAAGAAGTCTTCTCAGAAATGTATTTCTTCTTAAGAAAACTAACTTTATACCTAATTTAATTTACTCATCTTTTCAAATGATTTTTTATGACCATACTGGCCTTTTAAAATTAGTACCATTTTAATGCATATAGCTAAGATTTTTAAGGTACTAGATTATAATGTAAAAAATAAATTGTGGTGATAAATAAGTGAAATTCTTTGGCCAATGTCTACTTTTTTTTTTTTTTTGGCATGCATCTGACAAAGTGGGTATTCACCCAGGAAAGCTAATGCTCCAATACTTCTGTTAGTCTATAGGGTTCCACAGGACTCTCTGTCACTTTTTACAGATCCAGACTAACACGGCTACCCCTCTGATACTTCCTAGTCTATATACTCTTTATATGACAGGCATCCAAAAGAGGAGGTGATTTGGATTTTGGCAGCAGAAGAGGATTCTATTGCACTTCTACAGCAACGAGGACATTTATTCTTACTGCAATTTTTATTGCCACAGATTCCATGAGCCCCAGCTTTTCACCGTTCTCAGGCCATGTAGTCATTCAATGTCTATGAAACATATTTCACTTTTTCAATGTACTTGACTATGGAGTATGGGCTAGATTTTTTTTAAAGTGGATGTATGCTTACCATTCCAACTATTAATATTGCCATTGGGATTAGTATTAGTTATGTTTTTTATTAGATCATTATGGTTAGAGCTGAAGGAAAAAAAATTGGATAAAACTTTTTTTCACCATAAAATTCAAATTTTGGTCAACTAAGACATTTTGCAAATTTGTATTAAATTTGCTGAATTATTTTTGTCCCCCACAGAAATACCACCCAGAAAACGTCAAAATGTTTTGAATTTTCAATTTGAAACGTTTTAAATTTTACCTTGTATATTTTTTTAATAAAAGCTAAGAAAAACCCCTCAAAACCAAACCAAAACATTTTACTTTGTGTCTATGAAGTATTTTGTTTGACCTTAAGCAATTTTTTTTCATTTTTTTTTTTAAATTGGTTTTGCATTAACTTGAAGCATTTTTTTTTAAATGTATGGTTTGGTCATCAAACTGAAAAATTAGTTATTGTCACAGCTTTACTCATGGTATCTGTGTATGTGCTATATATCCACCCACATTCTCCAAAACAATGGCACTTATGGAAAATCTTTGCCATGGACATTGAAGTAGTGAAAGAGTATAAATTGTATTTCTAGTTCCAGACTGAAAAAGAACCTCTGCGAAGCATGCTTGAAGATGTGTGCTTGACAAACAGCCTCAATGGCATGTGATAGGCAGCACTATTTGTCTGGTAATAAGAAACGTAAGTGTACAGATCAAGAGAAGAATGCTGATGAGAGAGAGATAAAATATTCTTTTGGGGAAGGATTTATTAGCATGTTACTTTATTCTGTTTATGAGTATTCATAAGTATTTCAAAAAGTCCCTGCCACCTCAGCTCTGGTTTGGTTTATGTCATTACAAAAGGGAAAAGGCTTACTATTATTCTCTTATTATTGAGAAGGCTTAGTTGTTTTGGTTTTTTTTCCTCTTGTCTCATCAGCTCTAGCTGGGAAGACATCTTGTTTCACATAATGGGTGCTAATAATGATGAGGTAACATTTTACTAGGGAGAAATTAATATTATTCAAAATCCTAAGTCAGACTTTGGGTCTAAAAATAATAGACTGTTTTAATTAGATGGTTCTGTAGCCTTTCTTTAGGGGAAAAAAACAGGTCTGACTAGATATATTACCTTAGATTGTTACTCCTTATTCTTACTTCTGTTTGTTCACAGGGTTTCAATGCCCTCCAGTGGAACTCACCAAATTCCTCCATCTGAATGAATAATCATTGGGAAGTTCTGCCAAGTCAATCTAATGAAATTTCCGGGTTCCTCTGTGGGAAGGAACAACTTGGCCCATAGTTTCTTTTCTGAATGCCTAAGTATTTCCACAAATTGGTGATGCAGCATGTTGCATAATGAATAATACCATGGTTGGTCACATAAGTACACATTTATCCCTAGTATTTAAGAGGATGCAAATCCATTGACCTGAAAGTAACATTGTGTGCACATCTCAGTGCAGATAACCCATATAAGGATAATGTTCAGAGATTTAGTGTCCTCTCCCCTCCCCCCGGTTCTAATTTTGCTTAAGAACAGAACATTTCCTGGTTTGGAGAGGAAAATATATTTCCCCTCCAGATTACCTGGATTATCTGGAATTGTAATACAGCTCTATTTAGCGATTGAAATTAATTGTTTGTGCATGGTGATTTAGTGATGTACACACTTATTTTCCTGATGCTCATTGTACCATAAAACAATGGGTTCAGCTCCAACAACACTGCCATGTGAAGAGCCAGTACATTATCCAACAACCCACTCTAAAGCTTAAAACCATGGCAAATATGTGCTATGAAATACTCTTTTGCAAACAGCTGTAATTATCTATCATTTGCACTAGGATTTTTCCTTCCTACCTCTGATTTTAATCAACAATAAGTAGAAAATGCTAACACACACATTTAAATTGTAATACATGTAATACTTTCACAAGGTGCATTGTTGTGCACAGTACAGTATAATCAAATTCACATATTGTAATTCTTATAAAATGTCCTGTGAAATGTTGGAAAAGGTTTTCAAACTCACACTAAAATCTAATATAAATCATAGAGGGAAAAGTATTGGATTTCTCTCAGAGCTTAATCCTAGCAACAAATAGAGAATAACATCTTCAACAACAGCAGTTTAATATTTATTAAAGACAATTGTTTCAGGATATATCAGAAGGAATTACACATATATAATGTTAAGGTATTGAAACTTTAGGAATTACTATTCTACTATTTTAATTAAAAATATCATAGTTGGTTGCCATTTTTGTAGAGACAATAGAAATTTGTGAAAATTTCAGGTATATATTGTTAAAGTATTTATTATTTAATATTAACTCTGTTTGTTCCATTCCAAAAGACAAAGATAAACAACATGTGAACATCTTGGCTAATCTGAAGTGTCCTTTTATTGAAAAATATTTTAAAATGAAGAAAAATCAAATGTAAAAATTAAAATATATCATGAACAATAATTTTAAACCTCAAACAATTTTTTTTCAGACACAGGTGTACCATGCATAGTTTCAGTCCCTTTTGGAGTTAGTCTTGTTCAGACATAAGGGAGTTAAACTCTAATCTTGAATCTGCATATGGCACAGGCTAAAAGAGTAGAACAGTATCCAATGGATTTAGTGCATACCTCTGGACTATATGACTGGACTATAATCTTTAGTCACTCAGATCCATTTTATGTCATCCTTCCTTATCTTATTTTCTTTATTTAAAAATAGAGAAAAAACATTAAAAGGATAAAATTAACAATACCAATGTGTAGTTTCTTCATAAGCTATAGATATTTAAACAGCTACCTTGGTTCACTCCTCTGCTTTGCAACAGGAAAACAGTAAAGCCAGTTTAACCAGCCAACTAAGGATTTTCCATACCTATGGGAAACCCAGATGGTAAAAGGCTCATATGCAATCTGCCTTCTAGGATCCTGCTCTAGATTCTCTTGCCAGTGTGTCCCAGTACCCTGGCAATCCCCTGCTGCTGGAACAGACTCTTGGGGTTAGAGGTCAGTGGCCATAATCTACAGCAATCTGTAGGCTTCTCTGGCTTCTACTGAGCACCGACTCAGAGCACAGCCATCCCTAGGACTAGGTGGATGAAAGTTACCTTTTCCCTGTACTCTCCAGTCTTGTGCAAGCAGTTTGGACACCATTCAGCCACTGCCTTTCACTGAAAGATATAAGTTTTTATGGTCTGGACCAAACAATATGACAACAATATGACTTTGTTTCAAAGAGTGAAAGGAAATGGTATGTGTTAAAAATGACAAATAAGATAATTAAAATGTGATTTTTTTCCTACTGATTAAGCTGTGCTATGAAATGCATTATTATTATTTACCCTCAGAGTCATGAGAAATAAGTACATTGAATTTTAAATGGAAGGGATCAACTCTGGATCCTGTGATGCAACACTGTCTCCTTGACTCACTCTACCAAATTTTTCCTTAGAGTAACTCTTTTGATGCCAATGGGCTTACTCCATGAATAAAATTGATTCACTGACTTGGGGTCATAATAATGGCCTTCCACTGCCTGATTGCATCTTAGATCTGGGTTTCATGGGTTAAGTGCTTTGTGGATTTTCACTGCAATCAATTAATCAATGTGATAATACATTTGACTACATCTCAAGAAAATGAATTCACTATGTTCTCTTTCAGTTTATATATTGCACTACAGGACCACATATCTCTCTTGTAAAGGACTGGAGATAATACCGTGTGAGTGCTGGAAAGGACACTATAGTGATGAGAGAAGTTGAAACATTTTGGTTCAAAAGCTAAGATAATAGTAAAAGTTGAGCAATTAAAATTTACAAAATCAGGATTTAAATGTCATCTTGCCTAATGATTTACTTCCCAATCAACTTTAAAAATAAGAAAATTGAATGGCTTAGACTGATAATGGGAATAGAATCTTTCACTTATAGATCTATCATTTGAAATTTAGCCAAGCCGAATAGTGATCTTACTGTAGTTTTGTCTGTGTGGAATGAAATGTTGGATCTCAATCCAATTTCTGGTGACAAGATGCATAGATCACAAAATAAAATAATAATAATAATTAATAATAATCACAGTCAGTGTCCTTGTCGGTATTCTCAGCAAAACATCCAAAATCAAATTGACATGGATGCTAAAAACTACATTTTCACTCCACATTGGTGATGCCAATCAGCTGAATGATATGTAAAAACCTGCATTAGTTCTGACCCTTCCATACCTGCTCTGAATATACTGCCTAGAAGACTTCAATCTTCAAATACAAGACTAAACTTATAAATATATACAAAGTGAAGGATTTTTTTTAAAGTAGCTGTTCATAGTGTAATAAAAATTTCCTTGGAAATGAATAAACTGAAGATAATTCTAGTATCTGTGTAATTGTAATCTCTAATGGACATTAAGCGCCTTTCTCATTATTAGGAATTTATGCTCCACAATAGCTCAATCGCAGACTACAGCAATTACATATGTTGCATTATGTCATCTGTCTGGGACAGAGTTCTGACAGTCTTGTTTGATAGATTCATAGAGTCACAGCCTTTAAGGCCAGAAGGGATCATTATGACAATCTTCTCTGAACTCCTATATAACACAGGACAAAGAACTTCACCCAGTAATAGCTGCATCTAGCCCATAACTTCTGTCTGAGCTATGACATATCTTTTAGAAAGTCTTGATTTAAAGAATCAAGCGATGAAGAATCACTGTGTTCCTACATATGTTGTTCCAGTTGTTAATTACTCTCTTTGTTCAAATGTTTCACTTTATTTCTAGTCTGAATGTGTCTCACTTCAGCTCCCAACCAGTGATTCATAGATTATAAGGCAAGAAGGGACAATTGTGATGATCTAGTCTGACTTCCTACATAATACAGTCCATCAAATATTGTTATGCTGCCTTCTGCAATATTATAGCATTGTCTATCAGAAACTTCTTCCCACATAGGTATTTACTGACTGTGATTTCATTACCTTTTAATCTTCTCTTAAATACATGAATAGAGCTTCTTATGTTTCTTATTATAACTAAGGCTACAATTTTGTCATGAATATGTCACAGGCAATTAACAAACATTCATGCCCCAGGGGTCGGTGCTGGGGCCGGTTTTGTTCAATATCTTCATTAACGATCTGGAGGATGGTGTGGACTGCACCCTTAGCAAGTTTGCAGATGACACTAAACTGGGAGGAGTGGTTGATACGCTGGAGGGTAGGGATAGGATACAGAGGGACCTAGACAAATTAGAGGATTGGGCCAAAAGAAATATGATGAGGTTCAACAAGGACAAGTGCAGAGTCCTGCACTTAGGACGGAAGAATCCCATGCACTGCTACAGACTAGGGACCGAATGGCTGGGTAGCAGTTCTGCAGAAAAGGACCTAGGGGTTACGGTGGACGAAAAGCTGAATATGAGTCAACAGTGTGCCCTTGTTGCCAAGAAGGCTAATGGCATTTTGGGTTGTATAAGTAGGGGCATTTCCAGCAGATCGAGGGATGTGATCATCCCCCTCTACTCAGCACTGGTGAGGCCTCATTTGGAGTACTGTGTCCAGTTTTGGGCCCCACACTACAAGAAGGATGTGGATAAATTGGAGAGAGTCCAGCGGAGGGCAACAAAAATGATTAGGGGGCTGGAGCACATGACTTATGAGGAGAGGCTGAGGGAACTGGGATTGTTTAGTCTGCAGAAGAGAAGAATGAGGGGGGATTTGATAGCTGCTTTCAACTACCTGAAAGGGGGTTCCAAAGAGGATGGATCTAGACTGTTCTCAGTGGTAGAAGATGACAGAACAAGGAGTAATGGTCTCAAGTTGCAGAGGGGGAGGTTTAGGTTGGATATTAGGAAAAACTTTTTCACTAGTAGGGTGGTGAAGAACTGGAATGGGTTACCTAGGGAGGTAGTGGAATCTCCTTCCTTAGAGGCTTTTAAGGTCAGGCTTGACAAATCCCTGGCTGGGATGATTTAGTTGGGTTTGGTCCTGCTTTGAGCAGGGGGTTGGACTAGATGACCTCCTGAGGTCCCTTCCAACCCTGAGATTCTATGATTCTATGATTCTATGAAGCTGTGACCTGTCCCTGACTTTTATTAAAAATGTCCATTACAAAATGGAGGGAGGAGGGTCAAGCACCCTGACCTGCTATGGCTGGAAGCTATGCCTGGGGAGCTGTGGGGGATCCCCCACTGCCCAGGAACTGGGGAGCTCCAAGGGATCCCCCCCATGGGGCCTGGGGAGCTGGCATACCCTGCAGCTCCCAGCCGCTGAAGGCTGAAGTCATGGAGGTCTGCGGAAGTCACTTATTGCATGACTTCCAAGATCAAATCATAGTCTTAATTTAAAGGCCAATTTTCAGACCTTGTATCATTTTTGTGTCTCTTACCTCAGCCCTTTTTTCAACATTCTTTTTGAAATGCAGAGACCAGAGTTGATACAGTGTTCCAGTACTGGTCTCACTAATGCCATATGTAGTGGTATTACATACTACTCCTCCTGATTGATACTTCCTTTGGTTTTACATCCATTGATTGTATTTTGCCCTCCCGCTCATGGAAGTTTATGTTCAACTGGTTTTCCATCATGACCGCTAATTCCTTTTCAAAGTCACACCTTTCCAGGATACATCCCCCATTTTAAAATTGTGACCTACATTATTTGTTCCTAGATTTGTACCTTGCATTTGTATAACTGACCTGTCCCTATAATTATTGATCATTCCATCAGGTTTTAGGTCATCTGCAAACTTTATCAGCAATGGTTTTGCATTTTCTTCCAGGTCATTGAGAAAGGTATTGAATAGCATTGGACCAAGCACAAATTCGTGTGTGACTCCAGTTGAAACACTGCATTTGATGAAAATTCCCAATTGAATTTTATTAGCGACAGATATATTTAAAGAATCCTTCCTGTTTTGCTCATCTTTGGTAAATAGACACATTATTTTGCTTACTCTGTGTTAATAATTATCCCCATAAAGAAAAGTTAAATTGGAAAAGATGGGGATCAATATGAAAATTGAAAGGTGGATAAGGAACTGGTTAAAGAGGAGACTACAACAGGTCATACTGAAAGATGAACTGACAGGCTGGAGGGAGGTTACTAGTAGAGTTCCTCAGGGATCGGTTTGGAGATCAATCTTATTTAATCTTTTTATTACTGACCTTGGCACAAAAAGTGGGAGTGTGCTAATAAAGTTTGCAGATGACACAAAGCTGGGAGGTATTGCCAATACAGAGAAGGACTGGGATATCATACAGGAAGATCTGGATGACCTTGTAAACTGGAGTAATAGTAATAGGATGAAATTTAATAGTGAAAAGTGCAAGGTCATGCATTTAGGGATTAATAACACGAACTATTGTTATAAGCTGGGGAGGCATCAGTTGGAAGTAACAGAGGAGGAGAAGGATCTCGGAGTATTGGTTGATCACAGGATGACTATGAGCCACCAATGTGATATGGCCACGAAAAAAGCTAATGAGGTCTTAGGATGCATTAGGCGAGGTATTTCCAGTAAAAATAACGACGTGTTAGTACCATTATACGAGGCACTGGTGAGATCTCATCTGGAATATTGTGTGCAGTTCTGGCCTCCCATGTTTAAGAAGGATGAATTCAAACTGGAACAGGTACGGAGAAGGGCTACTAGGATGATCTAAGGAATGGAAAACCTGTCTTATAAAAGGAGACTCAAAGAGCTTGGCTTGTTTAGCCTAACCAAAACAAGGAGGAGGGGAGATATGATTGCTCTCTATAGATATATCAGAGGGATAAAAACCAGAGAGGGAGAGGAATTATTTAAGCTCAGTACCAATTCAGACACACGAACAAATGGATATAAACTGGCTATCAGGAAGTTTAGACTTGAAATTAGATGAAGGGTTTCTAACTATCAGAGGAGTGAAGTTCTGGAACAAACTTCCAAGGGGAGCAGTGGGGGCAAAAGACATATCTGGCTTCAAGACTAAGCTTGATAAGTTTATGGAGGGGATGGTATGATGGGATAGTCTAATTTTGGCAATTAATTGAACTTTGACGATTAGTGGTAAATATGACCTATGGCCTGTGATGGGATGTTAGATGGGGTGGGATCTGAGTTACTACAGAGAATTCTTTCCTGGATGTCTGGCTGGTGAGTCTTGTCCACATGCTCAGGGTTTAGCTGATGGCCATATTTAGGTCTGGGAAGGAATTTTCCTCCAGGGCAGATTGGCAGAGGCCCTGGGTTTTTTTCGTCTTCCTCTGCAGCATGGGGCACTGGTCACTTGCTGGAGGATTCTCTGCACCTTGAAGTCTTTAAACCATGATTTGAGGACTTCAGTGGCTCAGACATAGGTTAGGGGTTTGTTGCAGGAGTGGGTGGGTGAGATTCTGCAGCCTGCATTGTACAGGAGGCCAAACTAGATGATCATGATCGTCCCTTCTGACCTTAAAGTCTATGACTCTAAAAGCAACCTAAGAACAAGAAATGATATGGCAAGGAATAGGTGTTCTTTGGTATGTCTTCTACAATGAATGTACACATATGCTGTACTAGTTGCAGAATCTGAAAATTTCAAAGTGCTTCACAAATATGAATTAAACCTCATAAAACCTCCATGTGGCACATAATTAAAATTACACTCATTTAAGTACAGAATTAAAGTTACTCAGAGAGTAGTTATGGCCTAAGGCTTTTTAGAAATGTATTTGCAATGTATTTGTATTTGCACACAAAAAAATCTTGTCTGAGATGAGGTGTATAAAATGTTTGAGGCATGTACATAAGATATTTATTGGACTAAGTAAGTGACTACCCAGGTCACACAATGATTCAGTGGAATAGCCAGGAGTCCTTCTGGCAATCAGTCCCCTTCTGTAGTCATTATATAAGAGTGCAAAAGATAGTTGTCAGAGGTGCAAAGGTGTATCCTGTGATTGTGGAATGTAGCCTGGTTTTGCCTAGTGAAATAAAAGGCAAGTATAAGGATATGTTGTGATGTAAGGGTGTTATTGTGACTTTAAGGTACTGGCCCTTGGAGATCCTCAGCATGCAATCATTTAAGAGGATATAGCATGCATTCCCTCCATAGCTGGGCAGTAATGCTGGCTGCTGCAGGGAAAAGGGAATTTCAATCACATTTATTCTGATGAGCACAAGAACTACGGTTCTGAGTGGTCCCTGTATCTGGATTAAGGGAGTAAGATTCCTTGCAACCTCCTTAAGATGGGAATAGCCTTTAGAAGTGAAAACCAGGAACAGCTCTATTGTGGAAAGCGGACAGTTTTGGTAAGTTGGTGGGAGATGTACTCAAAGGATGGTTCAGAAGCTGGAGTGTGAGGCTTCTGTTGGGGCATGAGGACACATTAGGAGGCTTTATAGGTATGCCAAAATGTCAATATCTGACAGGCCTGGTCAGTCAGGTTGGAGGTGTTCCTTAAAGTAAAACATTTACTCAGCCAGGCTGCTATTGATTTTACTGGTTTTTGAAAGCCTCCACAGTCCTTTAGGTGGCAGACACACTGAAATCAGAGACATGTTGTCAATATGTGCAGAGTGTTGTCCTAAATTTTATTCCATTACTTCCATTTCATCAGCTGCATTTGCTCCTGACATGTAAGCATTTCTGTTTGACATCAGCTTTTTAGGTCCATGTGATTTGTTTTGTTGTTTGGGGTTTTTTTAAGTGTGTCTTCAATCTTCAATTTCATTGGGAACCCATTGGGCTTATTAAGGACAAAATTGTAGAATGGGGCCACCAGGTGAACAGTAGAAAGCAGTGGTTTCTCCACAATAGGTTGGCATCAGGCAAACTCCTGTCTAGAGCTCTTATTTGGGAATGGAAGGGGAACGTTTCTCTTTTAAATGATTCATGGACTGCTCAGGGAATGCCTAAGGCAAGGAAAACTAAAGCGAAAAAAAAACCCCCACAAAACAATTACTAAAGCTTTAAAGCACTCTGTAGAAAGACACAATTCATACAGACACAAGAGAAAAACCTTTCAGCTTAGTCCCTGTGTTGTCATCAGTACCTTTATACTCATAGTGCTGTTCATTTTCATTTTGCCCAGCATGGAGCTGGGAGCTGCGAGAGCATTCAGACAAATAGCATTGCAACGAGTATACAATGTGTGACATTTTACTTCTAGAACTTCAGTTTTGGATATAAAGCATTGTGAAACTGATGAACATTTTCAAATAATGGTGTCAGACTTCATACAGACTGCTGAAGGACACTCAACTGGTCTAAAGCCAAGAAAACCCATCCAGATTGCTAGAGGCCTGACTTGTGGACAAAGAATCCTTAGGATACATTTCTAATTTTTGCTTTCTACTTATTTTATGCTGATCAACCACAATTTGGACATCACAGGCCAACTTGATCTCTTCCTTCCCAGTTCAAAAAAAAACAACAGCAACCCTGTCTTCCAACTTTTAATGATCTTCCTAAAGCTACCTTACTTTACTCATTCAGAGAAATACACAGCAGATTTGAAGCTCTTACTACTGCACAAGGCAGGAGTATATGGAGTACGTGGCAGAGTAGTTACTTCAGCTACTGCTGAGGCATTTAGTTGACACTACTCACATTTTTACATACTTCAAGCAAAGAGCTGGTAAAATATCGCATTTCTGTTTGATAGTACAGCCAGCTCACTAAATTGAATAGAGCAATATGTCATATGGGACGTAAAGGAACAATCTAGCCCTTAGATAGAGATTGTCATCATCATATGTGGCCTCATATCTGGAACCTACAAAAGAGGCTATTGGTCATCATTAAGGCTGGTTCATATATAACAGGTTTCACATTCTCCATTGATACCTGATCAATAGTTAAGAAATATATAAAATAAGCTTTTAAAAATACTGTATCACATATTACCGTATTAAGTTATTGAGCTTTCCTCTTTGGTTTGAACCTATTTGATTCTTGTATTGATGAATTTATGATTTCCTCAGCTTTGGGTTTGATTTTTTATACTGATATACATGCCTTTGACATCAGAATTACCATCGGTTATAATTTTATTGTTTGGTAACGTGCATTATCTCAATCTCTAAAAAGTGAATGTGCTTTTGAAATTGTCTAATCTGAAAGAAAATACTGTTGGCCATGTAAACTCAGTTAGTTTATTGTGATTGTTGTGGTTTCTTTTTACTTGCAACCTTTTCATTACAAAATTAGCTTAGTGTAATACCAAAGTTGCTCCTGAGCACGTATATTGGCTAATGATAGACTGTACAAGCAGCAAAGAATCCTGTGGCACCTTATAGACTAACAGATGTTTTGCAGCATGAGCTTTCGTGGGTGAATCTGAAGAAGTGGGTATTCACCCACGAAAGCTCATGCTGCAAAACATCTGTTAGTCTATAAGGTGCCACAGGATTCTTTGCTGCTTTTACAGATCCAGACTAACACGGCTATCCCTCTGGGGATAGACTGTACAAAATTCTTCAGACTTTAACTTTCTGCTCAAATGGTTGACCTCCTGCTATATATTTTAGAAAATGTTATTAATAGCTATGCCATTATCTGCTGCTGGTTGTTTGACTATAAGCCAACTCAATACCATTTCATACAAGACTAATATATTTCACAAACAGAGAGAATGGGTATTCTAAAGTTACATTTCAGGTTTCCACAAACACATCTTTAAAGTTGGAATAAATTTCAGAAAAATAAATTGGGCCTGGTGCCATAACTACATCCAAGGCTAATAACTTTAATGCAGGTGACTGCTGAGGAATAGGGGCCTCTTTATTTGATTTAGCACAATTGTTTCTGTAAGGCTTAGGGACTACCACATAAGTAGTACTATAAAGTAATGTATACAGAAAACATTATGTCTGATGAACGAGGCAACAGCTACTCTGCAAGGTTTCCCTCAAGGATTGGTTTTAAGGTCTTGTTATATTTAAACACCTGTATAAAATGATCTTCTCCTGCAGTTACAGCATGTTCATTTGCATTTTAATGTGGATGATATCATTTTGGATGTCAGTGGGCCCTGTTTACAGAAGTTCAAGGACACTCATCAGGAGGCTTTTGATATAGCACACATTTAGATCAGCATCTAAATAGATGTATATAAAATGAAAACAGTACCATTTTCATGATAACATGTAAATTTGGGGAAATTTTAAGAAACTGGATGCTTCAAAATACGTAAAAACGCACAATGTTTCTTTAGATAATTTGTATTTATATACATTCTAGGCTTTTTCTGACAACTAATTTATCCTTTGACATTATATAGATTTTTTGTGCGAGAGTAAGACAGTTTTTTTTTCTTTCAAGAGCATAAATCATTGCCTTTATAAAATCCTATAACCTCAAGCTAGGTAAGACAGTTTTCTCATCCAGTTATTCAAATTAATCCTGAACAACACCAAATCTAATGTGCACTAGTGCAATTAACCCCTTAACATCAGTAAACACATGGTTGAGAATTACCTATATCCTGCAAAGTGATATTTGAATATGTAATAAGTGGTAGAGATGACTCTTATTACTTTGTTGATTGGTGGAAATCAGTATTGCAGTTTAGGTTGGGGCAGCAGTGTAAACAGGGGCAAGGAAGTAAGTTGTGCTACATACCATATCAAAATACAGATTAAAGAAACTCATTTTTTGTAGCATTACAAACTTTAAAAAAAATCAATCAAACCTATTTTATAAACAGTTTTCTTGACAGCTGCACATAAAAAGTGAAATATTTGATAGAAGAAACCATTTTTAAAAGGATTGTTGTTTTCATATTACCTTTTAATTAGTGCATCATTTATTCTGTTAAAAACATACCTGCAGGTCTTCCATAGAATAAGTGCCATCATTGTGATTCTCAGGGCAGAGATGTCAATGGAGATTGGGGCCCATTGTGCTAGGTATTGTGCAGTCTCATATTAAAAGGCAGCCCAGGCCCCAACAGGCATTTAATTATGTAGACAACACAGACGAAGGGTGGGAGGGAACCAAAGGCACAAAGAGAGAAAGTTAATTTTCCAAAGTCACACAGTGGGATAGGAGTCTGTTTTTTTTCAGTACTACTCTACTGCTTTATCACAGAACCACACAACCTTGATTGAAGTTAGTATGTAAGACACTTCAGAGGAACCTAAAGACCACTATTTAGGATTTGAGTCTACAACCCTTATTCACTCTAAGGGCTTTTCTATATGGAGCGACAAACATACCAGACTAGTATGATTTGTAAAGAACACTAATATACTGTAACTGCCCTTGGCAGATCCTGCTGGTGTGCTCTAAAAGACATCTAATTTACGTTAACATAATCTCAGTCTGAAATAGATATATTTTAGAGTGCACCAGCAGGATTTACACGGGGCTGTTCGAACGCTTTAGAAATCACACCATTCTACTCATTTTGCGGAAGCTGTGTAGATAAGCCCTAAGTAGCACTTACAGGCATAATGCCATTACATTATGGGATTTATTTCCTTTCTTGATTTCGGTGGGACTGCTCATATGGGTAAGGCTGCTCAATGTGAGGAAGATTTGGGTCCTTAATTTGAAAGCTTGACCACTAAGGTGAACTGATCTGTTAAACCAGCATAAATTTGGAAAAACAACATTTATGGTTTCACTAAAATTGGGTGGAGAAAGGTAATTATATTTTGCAGAGGATTTCAATATTTCAAAATTTGGTTTCATTTTGATTTGGAATGATAAACTGTGTTATGAGCTGGAAGGAAATCAAGCAGGTTTATGACAGAAAGCTGGCAAGCAAATCTGGAACCCTGCCTGGTTTCCATTGCAACTTTGTCAAAATCAAACCAATTCGACAAAACGTTTCGGTATTGATGGATCAGCAAATTCTAATCAAAAGAATATTTTATTGGAATTTTTATGATCAGTTCTAATTTACGTGGCAGTGGCTGAGAACAATCTCGCAATACACATTCAGTCTTCTTATCGTACATTAAGTGTAATTACTGTATAAAATGTGCATCAGTGGGAGAGCAATACCCCTTTTATTGTTTGTTGACAATCTGTCTACATATGTATTTATAAGAATATCCTTTTGTGTTTTTCTGTAATTGTAAAGTGCTTTTGTGGGTGGTTTGGATGATACCTAGAATATAAAACACAGGTGAGGGTGACTAAGTACTGAATAGTCTGTTTGATACATCAACTGATAAGGGAGAAAAAAAGTAGAAAAGAACATAGCAAACTAAAGTGATAAAAGCAAGGAGACCATAAAAATAAAATACAAAGGTAAGAGGCATAACCACAAGGACACCATAACTTTATTGTGCAGATGTGTAGCTGGTAGAGATTTGTAAAACCCTTCCCAGTCCAGCAATGAGGGAGTATACATGAGACAAAGTTTTTACAACTCATCAAGTGACAAGTCTAGCAACTGGCAGCTTTTTCCATCCTCAGCATTTCCCAAACTAGATGGTCAGTATGTAGGAAGGGAATGTTATGTGCCCTGGCCTTAATCAATGGCTCAGATAAGTTCTGAAGAATAGAGTTCATGCTGAGCTGTGCTTTCTTTCAATACATGTTGTTAGACTCTAGAAGGAGGTAGCAGGTATTTTAATACTCATACATCTCTACATATATTCATTTTCTCTTGTTTTTCTTAGTGTGGAAATGACAGAAAAAAATGCAGTTTATCTTTTTTTTTCACATTGGCACATTCTGTTACTTTGTGCACATAATTGGTTGAATAGGGACCACCAGTATTATTCTAAATGTCACAGGCCTTATACTTGGAATTAAGTACATTAAGGCTGAATTCTGAACTGTTCATCACCGCAATACAGAAAAAAAAACCTTGAGAATTTCTGCAGGTAAAATATATAGCAGAAGGCATATTATAAGGATTCACAGATAATAATGCATTAAGGACAACAAAGTCTTTTAAAACTAAGTTTCTGAGTTAAACAGCTGATTGCAATAAATTTATTCCTATTATGACACACAAAAATGATTGCATATAAATAATACTATATGTTCAACATTTATTATGCATGTTTGACATATGCACATTGAAAGACTAATTGCACATTCTACTCCCCAGTGGCAACATCTGAAAGTGTTATAAATTAATAACTCTCAAATTGTCATACAAATTAAAAGCAATCATACACGTTAGTCTCTTGACTTATAGCTGGACTTTGCAGGCTCTAGTCATTGTCAGTTATGATAATCCTCAGTAAGTCTTCCTGTTTAATTACTAACCCTCTTG
Organism: Mauremys mutica; assembly: GCF_020497125.1. Taxonomy (NCBI): domain Eukaryota; kingdom Metazoa; phylum Chordata; order Testudines; family Geoemydidae; genus Mauremys; species Mauremys mutica. The sequence goes on from NC_059073.1 coordinate 96,262,648, forward strand.
TATGCATATGATTTAATAATTCATGCAAACTACCATGCTGTTTGTTGTGATAAAAATTTTATCTGTGCACACTGGGAACAGATGAGGAGTAGCATTAGTGCTCAGTTTATTCTTCCACAATAGTTCATGACATTTACATCAGTCTCCTGTGATCATTAATATGCCAATCCAACAATTATTTTCAACCATGCTTTTGGATGATTGGCACTCTGTCTATAAAAATCCTTTTTAATAAATAGATGCCAACAATATGTGAGCTCATCACAAATTCAATATCATCCAGCAAAAATGTTCAATTTACTGGTCAGCTGCTTGCAAGATATTCTTTGTTCATTCTTTATTAGACTACAGTTTTATGATCCAACATCAGAACTGTTATAATTTGGCCATTGATGCTAAATAAACAGTCTTTATCATAAAAATACAGAAGGAATACATTAAATGCTAAGTAAAAAATTAAGACCAATTCATTCATTCATTCATTCAAATCTGTTTGCATATGGAAAGGTTGTTTTTTAAATATTTAAACAGAGCCCAGCTTGGTTTATGTCCAGTTTAAATAAATAAATAAACCCACACACTTTGTACTTGTTTATGGAAGGATATACGATTCGCTTTTATATGATAGAAGTTTTATGTCTTATCTTAATGACTCCGTCCCCCACACACTTACACACTTATTCACATTCTTAACTTTAAAAACACGGATACTCATATTGAAATTAGTGGGACTAATCCCGTGAACAAAAATAAGCAAGTGTGTAAGTGTTTGCAGGACTGGCATCTGTATTAGCAATACCACCAAGGAGTATACATAGAAAAGTATTTACATGTACTAGGCTAAAGCACTTACTGGTGTTATCTGAGAGGCAATATGTTAAATAATAGACTTCCATCTAGCAAAAGGGAGACAACAGGAGAAATGAAAAGTACTAAAATAATCTTCAGCAATCTAGTAGAGGGCTGAGATTTTTCTCTGCATCTGTGTAGCCTTTTTGCCTTCTGAATTTCATGAACTACCAGAGGAAAGAGGGGGAGAAATTCAGATCCATTTTTTGAAAAATATTACAGCCTTATGATACAGTAATAATAAGACATAAGATGACTTGTGACTTGCTAATATTTCTGTCATATTAACACATTTTAGACCAAAAATATATACAACTATAGAGATTACAAAAAACTCTGAAGTCTGATAGCCCCAGTATACATCATTTGAGAAGGAACATAACATTATTCTCATAGATTATCTTGAAATAGGATAGCATATTACCCTTTAGGGCAAATACCTACAATTGCACTGTTTTTTCCATGTGCATTAAGTAATGTAGTTACTGTCACCTCACAGTAATGATGACCCAAAATAATCTGCTGTTCACTGACCTGTATATACATATGCCAGGTTGAAGGTCTGCAAATGGACTACAAGTCGGATGGCTGGTTTGTGCAGTGTTAAGACAGAGTTAAGGAAGACCTCCTCTGATTTCTGTAAGAGGCCTCTGACCTCAACAGAGCCAAAAGTTTCATATCTCATTGCCTCCTCCTGATGGTTCTTCTGCGTGTTGAAAGAGAGGTCCATCGTTTCAAGATGAAACGGTGGGAAGGATGCCCATCCCCTTTCATCTGGGAAACTCTGGTTGGCCATATTGTACTTATAATAACTGACTCTCAGAGAAACAGATCAGATGAATTGGATTTAAAGGACACTGATAAAAGAGGATTAGGAGTTATTTTCTCTCTGTCTGAGACACAAAGCCCAGGGAAGTAGCCCAGACAAGCAGTCCCAATTTTTTTGCTTGCAATTACCTGTGGATAAAGGATTAGGGCAGAGGCAGAAAAGAAGCTAGTTTAGGTCAGGGAAGGTAGAGGAAAGGGTAATCCCAAGTTACTGAGGGGATCAAATGTCAGATGAGTCCTGACTTAAGGGAAAGAAAGAGTATTTCCATCATCCCTGTGTCCTTCATAATAGGCAAGGATTCAGCATTGAATAAATGAACAGGTTAAATAACCCATAATTTTATACCGGTAATTAAGACACATAACATATTAAAAGTAAGGAGAGAGAGTATGACAATTAATATTATATATTTACAATATTTTGTAAAGGGCAAAATTAAAAATAAGAAGGCCTCAATTATGCTAGTATTTATGCTTGAGTAGATGTGTGGCCTAGAAAGAAAGAAGGCCAGCAGTAAAGTGATGGTTCAGTCAGGCCTAGTGAAGTGCATAAGAAGTACAGCCCAAACACTAAATAAATTACCAAGCCTGTGACCCGAAGTGCCTGGGGCAGCCCTCACTGAAAATGCCAAGGCCAGGGCAGGCTGCAAAAGAAGAGCAGATACTCCCAAAACTGTTGGTTGCTACTGAAGTTAGACTCACCGACCAGTCACAAACTGTGCTGCTGATCCCCCACACTGATTATCAAATAGCTGAAAAAAGAAATCACACAGCCCCCTTTATTGCATTCCAGTTCTATGGCTCCCAGTCAGCACCTAGCTCCAGAACAGTGAGAAGTTACTTAAAAACTCTGCTCACTATACCAAATGTTTTTCTGAACCCCAAAGGGCCAGCCACAGTACCAGGTCAATATTAGTTTGGATCTTACCTAAAATATCATGCGGCCAGCCAATCCTTTAGTATCTAAAACTAAAGGTTAGTTGTAAAAGAAAAGAACAAGAAGAGAGTTGTTAAATTATCAAAGCAGTCAGTTACATACATAAGACTTCAAAGTACATATATCAGGTTCTTAGCGGTATTGGTGAGTTTCCGGGCTTGAAATTCCCTCTGGAACACATCCAAAGCTTGGATGAATCATTCTGTCCTTCGTTCAGTGCTTCAGTTTGTAGAGAAGTTGCTCCAGGGGTAGGAAGCAGGATTGAAGACAAAATGGAGATGATGCAGCTGCCTTTTATATCCTTTGCCATGTGGCGTGTATTTCTTTGTCCTAAACACAAACTTACGCACATGAGTATGGATAAGCCTTAGAGTTCTCTGTCCACAAGCATGCTCCTACATGTCTTGCTCATTCATAAGGTGGAGCCCTTGACTTCTCAATGGGTTAATTGTATAGCTGATTGCCTTTGATAGACCATCATATACAGGCTGGATAGTGCTGATGGCAGTCTGTTTCAGGGCATCACCCAGAAGCACAGCACAGTTTTCAAATACAGATATATCACACATATTTGTAATTCATGATACAAAGTAGATACAAATATATAAACAAGATTATCACACTTGGCAAATTGTAACATTTTCACTGATTCCTTACATGGCATATCTGGTCAGAATCAGTGAAATTTTATAATATTGGTATTAATAATATAATAAATGGTCACCCATATTCCATACAGCATCATAAAACCATTGAGCTGAAAGTGTTGGCAGTGGTCACTGCACTACCCAGAAGGAAGTTCATTTCTCTGCCCCTCATTTTTTCATATCCTGTTACTTTTACTCTCGGGGTATTGGCCAACAAAAAGGGCAAAATCATTGTAAATGTGAGGGTCCTGGAACAGTTTAATGGTTTTCAGATTTTAACATGTTTTAATATTAATATTAATTATGTTAGGTGCACTCACATTTGTTATCAGAGTGGTAAGTCTGCAATCTGCCAGGAGATGGCACTATTGAACATCCTTCATTTATTTAAATAAAGCAAAGGAGACCTGTCTTTAGGAAGCGGAGGAATGACTGGAAGAGCTCTGTTGTTTGATACTTGCAAAGGAGATAATGGTCTCAGGTCAGATGTTCCAGAATCTATGAGGCATACAGTAAGAAGCAGACAAACAGTGACCTGGAAAATATCCCTATGAACAAGTCAGAAGATCGAGCAATTAAAAAAAAATAGAAGAAAATAAATAGCTTGATTATGCTTGATGTAGTCACATCCATTGTTGAGATGAGAATCCCAGCATGGACCTTTCATCGGTGGGGAATAACGGTGCTCATCATTTCACAGGAGAGGAAGGACAGTCTGGTTATTTTGTTGTTAAGGCAAGTTCAATTCTTGTCTCTGCCACAGAATTTCCTCGGCCAGATCAATCTCTCTGTCTTAGTTCCTGATCTGTAAAATAGGAAAATAAGAATACAGACTTTCTCCCACCCTTTTTCTGTATTGTCTTTTTAGATCGTAATCCCTTCAGTGCAAAGCCTGTTATTTTGTGTGTGTGTGTATTGCACATAGTGCAATGGGCTACTGACCTTGGTTGCGCTCTCTAGGCACTTCAGCAACACAAATACATAACAACAGTAGCAAATAATCCCGCAACACCTTATGTGATTGGGGCCCTCAATCGTTTTTTAGAAGGTATAAAACAGACAAGCAAATAATGTCCAGTTTGGGGAAACCAAAAGCTATTGACCAAATAGAGGTCTTCTAGATATAGGTGCTAGGGACCTGCCATTTCTCTTGGAGGTAACAATGAGGATATTATCTTATATTTCATCCTTGCTTTTTTTTAAGCCAGTAGGTATGAATGAGAGAAATAGACTGAGAACTGACAGAAGTGCTGGTTTGGGATATTGATTTTTCATGCTAATCCATGTTTCTTTTTTGTAATAATGTGTTAAAAGGATCTGCTTCAATGCTCGTTGAAGACAATGGAAAAAATCCCCTGACTTCAATGGGCTTTGGATAAGGTCTTTAAATGATCAGCTTGCTAATAAACTGCCTTGCCCGTGGTTCTTTAACAGTTTAATGGTGTAGTACATACAGATAATTAGAAACCAAATGGAAAGAAAGGTGCCCCTAGGTTACATTTTGATTTGCCCATGTGATGCCAAAAGTTTTATTTCAATATCTTGACTGTAACTCTGATTACTTGTGGAAACTACCTGGGGAGCTAGCTTGCCTTTAAAGAAGAAATAAATCTTAATTTCATGAGCCTAAGGCGAACTTCAGTCTATTATCTTCTGTAGAGTCTACAAAAGTAAGATGAAATTGAAATTATTAGAGCAGCAGCATACAGCAATAAATACAAATAGGTCAACGATAGACTGAAACACAAAGCCATGGTGCTTGTCAACATTGACATGAGCAATGGGAGAAATACAGTTGGCAAAAGATGAAGAATTTCATGTTAAAACCACAACTGGCATTAATTATCATCCTGGTTGGTAGTCTCAGCACACCGGCCAAGGTTACACTGCTGATCTAAAGCTCACTGAAGTCAGTAGGAATCTTTTCATGGTTTGGGCTGAATTATAGGCTGAATTCATATAGGCATCGGAGGCTGAATTACCCCTTTACCATTCCTCCAGGTGAAGATTTATGCACTTTGGCAGAGCAATACAGGGAAGCTTTCACTATTACTGACTGCGTTGGCTACAGTGAACTAACGGGGCTTCACACACCAGCATGTACACTGTGGCATCTTCAGAGCACTAAAACCATTTCTAGTTATAACTGAATTATTTTTAATAAGAAAAATGAAATGCTAGAACTGGTGTCAGATTGTTATCTAGAATGAATCTCGTATCCGAGGCTCAGGAATCCTTTACCATTTTATACCCTCCCCAATTTATAGAAATAAAATCAAATATAGATTTCAATCAAAACTATTCCCATCCCCTATCATCCCTTCTGGGATGCAAGCTCTTGCTATGGCATTTTGGTTTGTTTTTTGAGTACAGTCCTGACAAACAAAAGTGTTATGGTTAGACAATATTTTCTAACCTATGTTGTACAACATTTATTTTCAGGGAGAGCATAAAGTCTTGTGGGAGATCCATTTTCTTTCACTGGATTTTTTTTTTAAACTACATGATATTTTGGGTACAGTTAGGTACATGCCAAGGACAAAAGAATTAACTTGCTCTTCGGACATATCCTTGACAGAATTGACATTTTATCCTTGTATCTTAAAAGGTAAATGTCTGAAAAACATTTTTTTTTAATTTTGGGTTTACGAATATATTAGGAAACTCTCTCTATACAACCCTATATGATAATATTTATTACATAATATTAGAAAAGTGTATCATATTGTGATTTCATGGCATTCAAGTTTCTATTAAATGAAGTTTAATGTTTTAACTAACTATATCTGCTATTCTTTATACTATCTTATTTTCCTGTTCTCTTCCTTCTTTACTTTTTCCTCAGTTACTAATTGTTATTATTTATTGGTGTTATAATAGCAGCTAAGGGCCATAATCGAGATTGGGGGCCATTGTCCTAAATGCTGTAGAAAACACTGAATAAAATTTAACTCTTTCATCTCTTCCACTCTCTTTTAGGGCTTGTCTACACAGGGACAGCCAGGAATGTTAATCCAGAAAAGTAAATGTATGCCTTTGCAGTGAATTAGTTAAACCACTAATTAGTTACACCACTTTACAAAATTTACAAATTAAGCTAAACCACAGTAAGGCCACTTCAGTTCCTAGGCTTTGTCTATACTACCATTTTTGTTGGTAAAAGTTTATCGGTCAGGAGTGTGAGAAAAATTCCTAACTGACATAAATTTCAATTGCAACAGTGATGATGTGGACAGTGCAGTCGGCAGGAGAAGCTCTTCTTTTGACATAGCTAACACTGCTTGTTGGGTATGGTTTAAATATGCCAGCAGGAGAGCTCTCTCTTGCAAGCAAAGAGCGTCTACATGGGGGACCTTAAAGGGGCTGCAGTGTAGTGTAGACTGTAGTTTGTAGTGTAGATATAGCCTTAATAACAGTGTCCACACAGGGATTTAATGTTTTTTAACTAATCCACTTCAGATTCAGACCTTAGTTAATTCAGATTAACTTTCTCGGATGACCATATATAGACAAGCCCTTAGTCTCTGGTGTTCCTTCTTTCCTTTTCTCACACCCTAGTTGTATATCTTCCTATGAGTTTTCTTTGTCTCCCTCTCTTTACACTATTATTTAAATTTCTCCCTACTGACCCTCCAGTTCTCCTTCTTTTTTCACTATTATTTTTCCAAATTTCTCCCTCATTCACCTCCCATCCCAGCTCTGGTCCTTTCTTTTTTCCTTTTCTCCCCCCTTTTCTCTTTTCTTGTCCCTCCCACTCTCCACCCCCATCCCTCCAGTCCTGTGTACCACCTCCCTTATTGTCTGCAGATCCCAGCTACCACCATCATCTTAATTGCTATTCTCCTAGTCGTGATCAGTCAAAGCCTCCACTGTTAGCTAGTGAGGAGGATTTGCCCAGCCCCAAGCTTTGCTCCCTCCCTCTCTTTATGAGAAGGACAAAACGGTTGTGGGGAGTAGAGATCGGGATGTTTCCCAGGTCCTCCACTTCCCATTACCCTACCAATGTTTATAAGGAGAAGGTACTACTGGGGGTATTCTCTCCCACTGTAGCAAAGGATGCCATGTTAATAGATTTGATGCTCTTTATAGTGTTCATCTATACAAGTAGAAGCAGCAAAGAATCCTGTGGCACCTTATAGACTAACAGACGTTTTGCAGCATGAGCTTTCGTGGGTGAATACCCACTTCTTCGGATGCAAGTGGTGGAAATTTCCTGGGGCAGGTATATATAAGCAAGCAAGAAGCAAGCTAGAGATAACGAGGTTAGATCAATCAGGGTGGATGAGGCCCTGTTCTAGCAGTTGAGGTGTGAAAACCAAGGGAGGAGAAACTGGTTCTGTAATTGGCAAGCCATTCACAGTCTTTGTTTAGTCCTGAGCTGATGGTGTCAAATTTGCAGATGAACTGGAGCTCAGCAGTTTCTCTTTGAAGTCTGGTCCTAAAGTTTTTTTGCTGTAGGATGGCCACCTTAAGATCTGCTATTGTGTGGCCAGGGAGGTTGAAGTGTTCTCCTACAGGTTTTTGTATATTGCCATTCCTAATGTCTGATTTGTGTCCATTTATCCTTTTCCTTAGAGACTGTCCAGTTTGGCCGATGTACATAGCAGAGGGGCATTGCTGGCATATGATGGCATATATTACATTGGTGGAAGTGCAGGTGAATGAACCGGTGATGTTGTGGCTGATCTGGTTTGGTCCTGTGATGGTGTTGCTGGTGTAGATATGTGGGCAGAGTTGGCATCGAGGTTTGTTGCATGGATTGGTTCCTGAGCTAGAGTTACTATGGTGCGGTGTGCAGTTGCTGGTGAGAATATGCTTCAGGTTGGCAGGTATCTGCTCTAACCCCGCAGACAGAGACCAACACCTAGAAAATCTCCACCAAGCATTCTCAAGACTACAGTACCCACACGAGGAAATAAGGAAACAGATCAACAGAGCCAGACGTGTACCCAGAAGCCTCCTACTGGAAGACAAACCCAAGAAAGAAACCAACAGGACTCCACTGGCCATCACATACAGTCCCCAGCTAAAACCCCTACAACGCATCATCAGGGATCTACAACCCATCCTGGACAATGATCCCACACTTTCACAGGCCCTGGGTGGCAGACCAGTTCTCGCCCACAGACAACCTGCCAACCTGAAGCATATTCTCACCAATGCACTTCCACCAATGTAATATATGCCATCATATGCCAGCAATGCCCCTCTGCTATGTACATCGGCCAAACTGGACAGTCTCTAAGGAAAAGGATAAATGGACACAAATCAGACATTAGGAATGGCAATATACAAAAACCTGTAGGAGAACACTTCAACCTCCCTGGCCACACAATAGCAGATCTTAAGGTGGCCATCCTACAGCAAAAAAACTTTAGGACCAGACTTCAAAGAGAAACTGCTGAGCTCCAGTTCATCTGCAAATTTGACACCATCAGCTCAGGACTAAACAAAGACTGTGAATGGCTTGCCAATTACAGAACCAGTTTCTCCTCCCTTGGTTTTCACACCTCAACTGCTAGAACAGGGCCTCATCCACCCTGATTGATCTAACCTCGTTATCTCTAGCTTGCTTCTTGCTTGCTTATATATACCTGCCCCAGGAAATTTCCACCACTTGCATCCGAAGAAGTGGGTATTCACCCACGAAAGCTCATGCTGCAAAACGTCTGTTAGTCTATAAGGTGCCACAGGATTCTTTGCTGCTTCTACAGAACCAGACTAACACGGCTACCCCTCTGATATCTATACAAGTAGCGAGCTGTGGTATCACAGACCTCTGGGGAACTTTTTAATGGATCTACAGCTGGAGAGCCCATGCTTGATCATTTGCTGCTTAATTGAACTATTAGAAGTTTATATAATAGAGATATAGTTGTATGTCTATGACTACGTATAGACATCTTATCGTATGGGTAGACATATTGTGCAATCTATATGCACATAAAATATGTAACATCTTTCATAAATTTGTAGGACCAGTTAAGTTTAAAAAAAAATGTTGTGCATTGTACTTGACTTTCAGATTGCACAGTTTATAACACTAACTGCCATGATATCACAAGTCCTTGCCAAGTAGTGCCCCTTCCTCTATTTTATTGCCATTTTTCCCAAGTCCAACCATAGCAATCGCTGTCTCAATCAAATTAAATGTAATGTAAACTTATGGAGAAAAGGAGCAAACAAAGATACAGAGTAACTATAAATTAATATGCGTAGTCTATTACTCTATTTTCCATGTCAAGGAATTCAAGATACTTACATGCTACCATGGGATTCATCTTTAGAGGATTGCTTTTGACCTTGGAATCTGTTGTCTTGAACTGAAATTACACTCCACTCATCACTGTCAGTGTCAAAAGATATATCAGTATTCACAGCAGCAACACAAGCAGCAACTTCCAGAGGAAAAATATCTGTTTACTTTTAACACTGTCAGTTGTTCTGCATTCTCAATATTTAGTCTTACTCATCAGTGGGTAATACGATTCCCAAATGCACAGAAGGCTTTTAAAATTAAACCTGCAAGCTTAAATGCTGGGCAGAAAGTAGGCAGTATTTGAGGGGCTTTTTTAGTTGATTTGTTTGTTTTTTTCCCTCCTCCCATTTATTTTTCAAACCAATAGGTTAAGGAATCTCTACCTACAAGTTTTTTTGTTTGGTTGGTTTGGTTTTTGTTTGCTTCATTTTTGTTGTTGTTGTTGTTGTATTGCTCTTAAATTTGGGTAGGTTTTCTATAATAGGAGTGTATGGTCAGAGTCAGACAGACAGCAAACTTCTACTTCTTCTTCTGAATTGTAGTGGTGATTTTAATTCCTTTTTGATTATGAGACCCAGGGTTGGAGGTTAATGGGCTAAGCATGAGGAGGTATATATTGTTATATAATTGCAGTGATCAGCAAGTGCCAAAGGCTTTCTCTTTCAGTAGTTTATCTAAGATACAGAAGCTCCAGGGCTGTACCAACATGTTGCTTTAGGACGCTCTATCTCAGCACCCCTTTCAGCATATACCTATAAGCATCCCCCCATTGTTGGTCCATCAAAGCTTCTCTCCCTCCACTTTGGAAAGATTAACTTGGGGATTCAGCTCACTCCAACCTCCCGTTTTAAAGGAGCCACAAGCCCATGATAGCTGTTAAAAACAAACTACCACCACCAGCAGCCCTTCTTGATGACTGAATTGGTATTTGGTTTTGGCCAAAATAATTTTGGTTTTTAGGCATTTGCTTTTTCAAGAAAAATATCAAAATATTCTGTGGAAAGCAGACACTTCTGGCAAAAAAATGCTTTCCATTGAAAACCCAAATTTCCATTGAAATGCAGGTTAGATGGAAAATTTTCCACCAGCTCTAGTGGAAATGTTCTGGCAAGGCAGAGATTCAGCTTTCATATATTTTTTTCCCTCTACTTCTCTAATGCTCAGGCCTCTTGGTATTAAAATATGTGCACGTGCTTTTGTAAGCCTATGCTATAAAGTATGTAACACTAAACTGTCATTCATGTGTGATAGCCAGCTCAAACTGCTCTGCAGCATTGATTCTATTGTCAGTTAAAATTAAAGCAAGACAGAGGTACTGGGAGGTAAGCTACACATTTGTTTGGCCTTTAAACTTTGACAGTATGTTGGCTGTTGTGTGAACTTTATTAGACCAAAGATACAACATGCAACTTGCTTTTAAAAACTCATTGCCACTGGCAGAGACAGAAGCTTTTAGGAATGTCAGACAGTGAGTTCTGACACCATATCACTTACTGTGGGAATATGTTTACATTCATGCTGTCTCCTCAGAGGTGGTTCTATTAAGTTAGGGACAGTGTTGCACACTTGATGAATTGTATAGATTTTCCTTATTGTAATGTGGAGGCAGCACAGTTTGTTTTATTACCTTATCACATCCAGAAAGCTGGGTTCAGTTCCATATTAGGCGCAGTGATCATAAAGGGGGTTTTCTAACCCAGAGGCCCTTGTTGGGGTGTTTATGCACATAAAGAATTACAAATAGTCTTGCTCTAGCCATTAATCAGTTATTTTCAAAATTCTCAATTTCCATTATGTATTGTAGACATTAGGAGCTATATTCGTTCCTCATGTCATTCCATTGACTTCAACAGAATAACACCAAGAATTTTGTTGTCTTTTACGTACTTATCCTCAGCCATTTTAGGCTAATCTAATATCAACATCACTTATGAGGTTGACTGCTGTTCCTGTTAAGTACTATGAATGGGATTTAGAGCTAATTGAAGAATGAGATCATTATTCATGAAAGTTTTAGTTAACCAAATCTCCCTTTTTTCTTTAGAATATTTTTTAATTTGAAAAAAAATTCTGAACGGGCTTTGATGGATTTTCAAAATGTAAGCATTGGCCTAATATTACTTCCATTGAAGTATCAACGGGTAAATAGCCCACTGAGCTCACTGGTTGTAGAGTTAGGTTTAATGCTGAGTGCTTTTGAAAATCATACCCTACTTCTTTATGACGTTCTTTAAATTATGATTATAAATAATTAATGGAAACAACCAGAAATGTCACACGGGTGTTCCCGAGAGCTCCCTGCCCCAGTTTTGCATGCCCAAGAGTTTCAACATGAGTGTACCCACACAGTGAAAAGGAAACCTCCACTCAGAATAATACCATGAGTCCTTGTCTTCCTGCCTCTCAGCTTTACTCTTTTATTGATGCACAGGCGAGATCTTGGGCTTTTCAGGATTTTTTCAAAAAGCCTCACACAAAGTTAAACTTCAGGGCTATTGTATGAAAACCCCTGGTAAATAAATATTGGAAGTTCCCAATTTCAAAGAGATTGGGCTATACGCTTTCTTAGTTATATAAACATTTAATGCACAGAAAAACACATTGTAAAGCGTAGATAACATAATTAATATTTGAAATACTATGAATAACTTTTAAACAAAAGCTATTAAACAGTAAATCTACTAATTTTTTATACAGAGTTTTCCACTTTTTTTTTGTTACAAACATTCAAATATTACATTTCAACATAATGTCTATACTTTAGCACACACATGAAAACACATTCCCTGCTGATCTTCTCGGAAATGATTTCTCAGTCTTTATGGCATGACCATAAGATGTACGTGTATCAGCTGGACCATTCAGAGCTTGCGAAATGACAGCATCTCAGTCCCTTCAAACACTTCAGAACCCAGTCAGCAAACAATCCGGAGATCTCCATAGCTAGATGCATTCCAGCTTACTGGTCTTCTCAGTTGCTGGTGAAACAGAAGTCTGTAGCTAGTCACCTAAGTGGTACAAGGATTGGGACCCAGCCCTTACAGCAGACATATATCTTAGTCCTGCATTTATCAGCTACTGAGTCCACAGTGCTGTCTTTAACTCCTGAATCTATAATCTCTACTCGCCCTCCCCCACACTGATTGGCTCAGCTATCAGAGGATGACTGGGATCTGACCTGCCAGGTTGGTTGCCAACAGTGAACTTCCTATACAGCCTCAGAAATAGCTACTGACCATGTCTAATAACTGTCACACCCCTTCTAGATATTTCTGGGTCCTTCTAGCTGAGTTGGCCTTCCCTGCTCTCTACACGTATGCAGAGACTTGGATCCAGCCAAGATCCAGGTCTTATCCCCATTGCTTTTCTTGTCTTCCCCTTGAGAAACCAAGTCAGTGCTGCTGTATAAATCATGTGGGTTACATCATCTTTGTACAAACCCAAAACTCCATGTGAATTTGGCCCTGAGAACTAAGCTTGTAGATTTCACACAACTGTCCCAGTACTGTGATTTAACATTCAGTATTAATTTCAATAACAATTAAATCACCTGCGCATGTCCACCCTTTGTTACACAGATCAACAGTAAAATATCAGTTCAACAACATAATTTTGTTTCAGAACCCTTAATTCAAAACAGTAAAGTCTTTTTAAAAAAGGTAAATAAGGCGTCTAAGGTTTTTTGTGCAGAGGTTTGTTTTTAGTATCTCTTCCCCATGTTCATGATGACTTCTAGGACACATGTGCAGAGATCTGATACAACTCTGATTCCCTGTTCTCTCTATGTGCACCATGTGGATGTTCTGTGAGAGTAGCTAGGCAGAATATATGATCTGAATTTTTGTCAAGTGGCTTAGAAAGGAAAAATGTGTCTTGATCAGTTAGGAGATGACACATTTTAACATATATATGATCCTCCTGGTCATTTCTATGCTACATTTTTTTTTCATTTTCTTAGTTCATACTCAAAATGCCTTTTTTATGCTTTATATTTCTTCCCTGCTTGTCATATGACAATGTCATCATCTCTCTTTATCACATTATTATAGTACTTTATGCCACATCTCTTTTCTCTGTCTCCTTTATCATAATGTCTCACTATACTTTTATCACATTATATCATTTTAGAGTCTTTTTTGTACATGCTGGTTTCTGATAATTTTTCCAGATTGAAAATTTTAGACTCCAACCTGCTTTTATTGTACTTTAACAGGCTTCTCTCCTTCAGCATTGTGTAATTCTATGTGCAACCTGTCTGACCTAACTCTTGTTTTAAATGCCATCTCTCTTTTAAATGCTTGTAATGTATACTCCTCTGACAAAAACAGGATTTCTATTTTAGTTCAAACTCATCAAATATGTTGTCAGATTGTCATATCTAGTTCTGCAGAACATAAGCATTCACATAATAGAAATCCATCCACAGATCATAATATTCACAGCTACTAGATTGATCTTTTATTGAAGAAGATATACTAACTAATGAATGGAGTACTGGATTGGGACTCAGGGGACTTTGCTTCTGACCTGCCTATGTGACTTTGGGCAAGTCATTTCACCTCCCTCTACCTCTGTTTCCCCTACTGTTTGTTGTCTGTACTGTCTGTTTAGATTGCAAGAATCTTAGAACAGGGACTCTCCCATTGTGTTAGTACAATGCCTAGCAGAACCAAGCCCTGATCTCATATGTCCTCTAGCTAATACAAATAATAATAATAATAATAATAATAAAATACTCCAATGCTGACTTCCAGGAGTGAGTGAGTGGCTAGACTCCACGCCCAGTATCATCAGCCTCTGTTTAAGACTGAAATCAGAGGTGGTAAATGTGGTGTGCACACTTGTTCACTTAAGAAATGGACTGAGGCAATCATAACCAGCTAAATTCACATAATTTTTGGTCATTACTAACCTGGGTTAGATTTTAACATATGAATATCTCTAACTTATATGCAATTTATCATAATAAAATGGAACTGATAATTAAATTTCATTATATATGTTGGACTTCCTTAAGAAATAAAGTAAAAACTTAAAGAAAACAGGATCTTCATGATTTACAATTTGAAGCAACAGTGATATAATTTGTCTTTAGCATTAAATCCCATGCAGTTTTGCTGTCCATGAAGCACCAATGCTCTCTCAGAACTGAAATGGAAAACAAAGCACAGGCCACAAAGAGAATCTAATTGCTAGTCAACACTGTTTCTCAATTGGCACTACCCTTATCAGAGATGATATCCAGACATTTAATTTTAGGGTGAGAAAGATATGAAAGCACTAGCTTTATACGTGAAAAATAAGAAAGGAACAGAAAGGAATAGAGTGGTTTAAATGCTGCACAGCTATCAAAGTAAAATGTCTACATGTTGTGATTTAGAAACATAAATCTAACTCCTTCCATCTTGGAAACAAGGGATCAAATCCCGAGGTCCTTACTCAGATTTCTCTCAGTTACTCAGGCAAATGAATAAGGACCAAATATGATTGAATGGAGGACCTCACAGTTCTGGCCCTTTGTGAGTGACAGATTCTTGCTGACCACTTCACAGGTGCCTAGTGTCACCCCCAAAATAAGGGGGGTATTTAGGGCCCTCTGGAAAAGAGGGAGGGACAGCAAAGTTTGAATTCCTACTTTATTATCTCCTAACAACAGTAACCAATACCTAACAGTCTTTAGCCAAGCACAGCAATCAGTTACACGCCAGAAAAAAAGTAGGTTTACCCTTACCTAGGTTGGGGGGAGATGCGGTCATCTAGCTGGTTCCTCTGTAGTTTCAGGTCCCATCTCCCCCGAACACCACAAAAGTCATTCCTTATATACATTTATTTCATTCTTGGAACATGCAGATTTCACATAGCTATGTTTAAGATACCTTAAAATGCACACAGGCTGTCTGGCTAAAATCTTCATTCTGACTGCACAATGCCCATTTGATTATACAATGCCTTCTTGATTACACAATGCCTTTTTAACAGACACAGCTTAAGTTAAAGAGATTTGGTGGGTCTACAGACACTTTGATTATATAATGTTTGCTGCTTGCAACAGAGGTCATAGGGGCTTTGGGCTACACACAGATTGATTACCTAACACTTGCAATGTACACAGACCCCCAGATCAGGTCAGTTGTGAGAGCTTGGATTACACTAGGGTGGGGGTTGCAAGGTAATATCCCACATTGTCCCCCTGCTCTAGAATCAGAAGCTGCTTAGATTCTGAGGTTTGCCGTCCCTGGTCCTTGTTGGGCCCCATAGGCTGCTAGCTATCTTGGAGAATGAGTAGGGGGCCAGTGGATGGCAGTGGCAAGGTTCTGCCCTCTCTTCAGTAGCCAGCATTACTGTCTTGGTGCAGTGTTGAGCACACCATATCTTCTCCAAAGGCAATGGAGCTACCATTCTGGTGTGTGCATTCCAGGAGCTTGCAGGAGAAATAATGCTGATTCAGCAAGAACTCATTCTGGGGACTCTAGTCACAGCAATGCCTCTCTGAACCACTGCCTCTGGAAACTGCCAAAGCACAGTACCCCTATAATATGTATCAACACACCTAATTCCAAAATTACTGCTATTAATCAAGGTTATGGAGATGGTCAACTGTGATTAAGTGAGCATGTTAAGTAAGAGATTATAGGACCAGCTAATCACTCAATAGAACTATACCATTTTACACCAGCCCTGTAATGTCTAGGTGTCAGGTCTTGTTGCTAGATTTTACCCTCAACCTTATCTCAAAAGAAATGACTAGTTCTAAAGTATTCAAACTGTCTAGAGGAAATCTGTCCAGGAAGGTATTTCTGATTCATAAAACATAAAGTGTATCTCCACAGTCCTTCATGCTCATTTTTTGCCACCTGTCAATTTAAATTAATTGATATACTTTCACAGGTGAATAACAGCAATGAGAACAGCTTGGGTTTGCCAGCACGGATGTGTGTACTCTTCTAAGGACCATGAATTACCAGCAACATTTGGAGTAATGAGGCACAGCTTGTTTAGAATGTTTGTACATTTAAAATCAAGCTGAACACATGATGATATTAAGAAAATATTTTAAAATCAAAAGCAACAAACTATCTGGTATCACACCTCAGTATGGCATCAAAATGACTTATATCAATCCCATTATTATATACATGGAAGTATATCCTGTCCATAAGAAATATAAGGCTACCAGTACAGCAATCTGGTGATAATGCAGTGTAATACCATGTGAGGAATCTAAGTTCTAAATTCTACTACAGTCCTTTGCAAACTGAGCTAAAGTGGCTTGCAACATTTTCACTTGTCAGTGGAGGGAGTGTCTCATACTGTGTTCTAGTTATCCCAGTGAGCAATCTGGGAGTGCCAGCTCTCTTCAGTCAACAGGATGGTTAGTCCCAGAAAGTATGGTTAGTAGGGGGAGTGAAAGAATTAACAGACTCCCAGGCCTTTGAGAAGACCATTCCTGTCCAAAACAAGCAAAAAGCTAACGTATTAACTAGAATTGGAATAAATCAAGTTAGTAGCATTCATATACCTGGGAACCCAGATATATTTTGAAGGGTCTATAAATATTTCAAGTGTATTTCTCAAAATTGAAGTGAGAAGTCCCCTTCTCACTATCCCAGGCATAAATCTCAGAACTGCCATCCGCTCCGGCGCAAAAAAAAAAAAAAAAAGAAGTCATCTCTACTCTTTCATACATTTTAAATGCATATACCTAAAACATATGGGTTGCTGTACAACACTGGGAGCCTAGGGGTTGTATTTACCTGATGCACAACTCTTTCCTCAACCCTAATAGCTAGATGCACTTGGATTATTACTGTCATCATAATTGTGTTGTTGAAAACCAGAAGGATGCCCCTGGAAAAGCAGCTCTGCTGGTGCATTTGAGCTTTGATTGTGTTTTTGCACTGTTCAAATTGTTCATCAGCATGCTTGATCGTCTCTCTGGGCACAGAAACAGGAACGAGATTGAGCTTAATGGTTGGAAATTTAGTATTTTTTGGACATATGACCTGAGAGAAGTCTGTCTTTTGAGTCTGATCCCATTTCTGCAGTGACATTATAATAGCCGCTTAGTAGCACTTCTGAAGTTAAGGGGTTGTCAGACTTTTCATTACAAGCCCCTATTTTCAGGAGTTTTCAGTTTAGACAAAAGTGTCTGTAGCAAACATGGTATTAACATGGTAGGAAATTTGCTTTGTAAATTTTAAAGAATTAATACTTTTTTGTGAATTTCTGGAGCACAACAATAAAGATTTTATCTGGTTAAGAAGTTTTATGCACCATAAACTCAACATGGCTTGTCTCCCCCCTCCTCCGCCCCCAATGACATCCATTAAACTACTTCACACGCTTAAATTTAAGCACATGCATAAATATTTTTTTCTGGATTGGAGCATGGTTGTGTTTTGCGTGTGTGTACACACATGTCATTAGCTGTAAAAAAAAATTTGATTTTAGGAAAAAATCACTTATTTGCACATAGACTCTGATTTAGGAAAGCATCCTTATTCAGGATAGCTTCTAAGCATGTTCTTAATCTGAAGCACATGCTTAAAACCAAGGGACTTCAGATAAATCAGATTTGCTAAATCCTGGTGTAAAGTATCAAATAAAGACTGGAGCCCATCTGTTAGCCAGGTTATGGAACTCATGTTTACCTTTAAAATGGTCACAAAAAGGAGACTATGTTTCCTAGTGTTACCCCAGAATTTGACAGTGCTGCTGTCAGACATTTTTTATGTTGAACCAGTGCCAACTGAAAACCAAATACCACATAGTGAGGAATAATTGTAGGCCTTTGCATAGGCACTGACTTTGCTCCAGGGCTGGAGCACCCCCGGGGAAAAGTTGGTGGGTGCTCTGGGCCCACCGACATGAAGGTCCCTCGCCTCACCTCCTTTTCCCTGCCCCCCAGGCATGACGTGTTACTGCTCCTCCCTCTCCCTCCCAGTGCTTCACCCCACCCCGCCACCTAACAGCTGTTTGGCGGCACTTAGGACTTTCCAGGAGGGAATGGGAGGACCATGGACATGGCATGCTCAGGGGAGGAGGCGGAGAAAAGGCAGAGGAGGGGCGGGGACTTGGGGACGGGGGTGGAATGGGGTCTGGGGTGAGGGTGGTGCAGGGGTGGGAAGAGGCAAGGCAAGGAGAGGTTGAACACCCACCGGGCAGAGGGGAAGTCAGCACCTATGGGCCTTTGTGAGGCAAGGTCAGACAGTTGCATATTTTCAGTTTGTTAGTCAGAATGGGAGGCTGGGACAGAAAGTTATGGAAGACAGTTTAAGTGACCCTGGTACATTATTGTTATGACTAGAAATATTTTGACAGAAGAGTTGTGCCCCCTATTAATGTACACCTGACATATCCTGGAGAGAAACAGTTGAGTTATCATGCCTTTGGGTTCTGAGAAACCACGGGTAACAGATCTGGAGAGCCAGTTACCAGGATTGATGGAGAGAAAGGGGACGATTTATGCAAATAGTATGTTTGTTTTCAATGGAGGGAAGGGGACAGGAGAGCATAGCTGCATCCTGTAATTTTCCATGTTGTAGTCCTAAATTGATTTATGGATACGTTCCGCAAGTGATTCAGGGCTCGGGCTAATAAGCCTGGTCGAGTGAGGAAAATATGTCAGAAGGAAAGGGAACATCTGGAAAGTTAGAGATAGTGTTGGAAAACAGTTTGATTGATTTTGTACAGGAGCATGATAATGATTTTGAAAGTGTGGTGCCTTTATCAGCCCCAGAGCATTCCTTCTGCTCTGTAAGCAATGGGAAACCTGGGTTAGTGTGGGAATATGGATGCTGCTGAGTTATCACAGGAGTCCCAGAATAAGACCCAGGTCACAGGGAATGTAAGAAAAAAAAGTTGTGCTCTCAGAACCATGTTGGGAGAGCAAAAGGCAATAGTAGCTGCGATCAGAGGGAGTCATAGCTTAAGAAGGGGGGATGGGTCAGAGGAGGATCTTGACTTGTATCCCCTCTAATACTTGTAATGAGAAGATGATCCCCATGAGGTTCCTTTTCCCTTGGGCACTTCTGGGCAGTCCAGTATGGTCTCTTGCTTGAAACTCTGGAAGAGTTGCTGATGCCCAAACCCATAGCCCCACAGTGAGGAAGATTCATCCCCAAAGGGGTAATCAAGGAGGGAGAGAGTGGATAGAGGTTAAGCCCTTCTCCCCTGACCAAGCTAGAGCTGCAGGGAAATCAGTTGGCCCATTAACCCAGAGCACAGCCTTGGGATGGCTAGCAAAGATAGCTGGCACCTCCGGCAGATGTGGTAGCAACTCCCTCTCTCATCTCAGAGCCAGGATACAGGGTACGGGTTCCCAGATGATTTGGTCCATGGAGCCCCACTTCTAGATGTGTTGTTGCTTTCTGTAATTTTTCTTGGCTTAAGTTTCCCTTGTCTCCTAATTTGTTGTTCTCTCTCCTCCCCATTTTTCCGCTCCCCTCTCTTCCCCCTCGCTCCCCTCCCTTAGATGTTTTTCTTCTTTTGTGTATTTTTGTTTTGAAAGTTAAGGGTTAAAGCCACAGTTGGCTTTACATTACTGAAAGTATGTTACTGTCCTTGAAGATATGGTTGCCTAGCAATAAAGAATGTTGCTGCTGATCATACTTGGAAGCAGTTTTGAGAAAAGCAGTAAATTAATAAAATAAGGATGGGCCCAGAGCTGTTTATTTTCATGGCCATAAGGATTTGTGTCTCTGCCTGAAGCAACCTCATTTAAAGCAATAGCCCTCCCAGATAAGACTTCAAAGGAAGGCAAGGGCTACAGGTGAGAAAGGAAAGAGAAGGGAGACAGGCCCTACAAAAATCAGGGCAGAGCCCTTGAACCCTGGTGGGTGAAAACAACTCATAAGGTACAAAGGAAGCTTGTCCACTCTGGAACTTTTGCTAAGGCTGCCTGAGCACAAAGGGAAGACACCCCATAGATCCCCCGATTTGGGCATTGATGGGTGGAGTAGGTTCACGGTTATGTGGAGTTAGAAGGAGGGGCATTTGGACAGAATTTGTTGTTAGATACAGGTGCCAGTTATTCCTTGTTGAGTACCCATAATGAGAATCTGTTTGAATCTCCAGATGGAATTAACATTACAGGGGTTTAATGAGGCATACAGTGTTGTTCACTTTTGCAGAAACATTCTGTATCAGATAGGGTAAAGAAGAAATAAAGGGCAATTTGTTTCAATGGATTTGGGAGGAGAAGGGATCCTGGGAATTGATGTCTTGAGAGAATTAAGAGTGTTGGTTGATTTTGCTAACATGTTCCTATGGAAAATCCCTCCTGGCACACTCTGGGAGCCAGTGAAGAGTTCAGCAAGCTACCACATAGCAGCCCTTAAGACATCTGAAGAACTGGAGTGACCCACATGGCCCCCCAGAAGTTTTGGCAATTGCAGAGAAACATCAGGAGGTGTGGGCCAAGACTAAAATAGAATGTGGCAAAATTGAGGCAGAAACCCTAGTTACAGGCACTGACCCCCCCACCCCAGAAGCAGTACAGGTATCCAAAAGAAGCAGAAACCAACCAGAAAGAAACAACTGATCAACTTTTAAGCCAAGGGGTTTTGGTGGATCAGTCAGCTCCAGTAATGCTGCCCTCTGACAGTGATAGAAGGACTTGGAGGCTGGTAGTGGATTTTTGCTGCCTTAATTGGGTGACCCCACTGATGGCTCCCATTGTGGCCACATATCAGGAGGTGATGGCCTCCATTGTAAGAGGGGCCCAGTTGTTTTCAGTTTTGGATTTGGCCAAAGGATTCTTTGTTATTCCTTTACATTGGTATATCTATTAAAAATTTGCTTTTACCTTTCAAGGGAAGCAGTTTTGTTTTGCCAGGATCCCCATGGGCTGGAACCATGCCCTATTATTTGTCAAGCCATGTAGTCAAGATGTGGGATGGGATGCCTGAAAGGGACAGGTGATTTTTTTTTATGTGGATGATATCCTGATTTGCATTCAGACCAGGGAAAAGAATTTAGAAGTATTGGATAGGGTGTTACTTTAAACGTAGTTTCCCAAGTATTTTGTAAGCCCAGAGAAGGCCCAGTTGTGCTCCCAATAAGTAAGTTACCTTAGTCTGACCTTAGGACAGGAAAGGTGCTCCCCTGATCAACAGAGAGTGGAGCTGATTCTTAAATTTTCAGCTCCCATGGACATTACAGATCTTAGATTCTTTGGGGGAATGGTTAATTGAGGGATTTTCAGAGAAAGCAGCCCCACTGCCTGAATTGTTAAAGGAGGGAGTAGGGGGAAACAGCCATTTGTGTTGCAGCTGGCAATTACTTGAAAAGGGGATGGAAGCTGTGCTGAGTCAGAGCTCTGCCCTGTGGCTTATGCCTCCAAAACTTCAAGTGAAGTAGAGAGGGGATTCACCCCCTGTGAAAAAGGAGGTTTTGGCTTCGCAGCATTGGGACTATTTGGTGGGATTGTCTTCCATGTTACTGAAAATTGCCCACTCCCTAGTGAAATATGGGCTTACTGGCAAGATTAATAATGGCCATTTTTCCAGCCCCAGCATGCCCTAAGCAAATCAGCTCTAATCTGACCCTCAAGTGGGTACACAACGCATAATTAAAAGTTCAAAGGGTGGTGAATAGAGGGACTCAGGACTTGATGGGTCTGAGTAAAAGTTAATAAGTTTAGTTTAAATGTTTAGAGATACCTCCCCCATATAGGGAGCAGGAAAGTTTGTTTTGCTTTGTGTTTTAGACAGTCATGTGGACGCTGGAGAATCTTGGAGATGATAGACTCCTGTATGTGCTTTTGCTGGTGTTTGGATTGCAGACCTGCTTCTTTGGTGGTGTGAATTCAGAACCTGTTGTGTTCGAAGTGTAGGGAGATTATCCATGGATGACTGTGGAGTGTGAAGTAAACAATGCAGAAGAAATACATGTTAATGTTGAGAACCCAGAAAGCAGGAAACAATGCTGCCAGTGTCTTTTTGGCATGTCCCACCACTGGGACAAAATGGATGCCCATGCCTCTCTCCCTCTTCCAGACTTTCCAAGAGCTGATGTCATGTTAGTAGAGATAAGACATAAGAACCCAAGAATTTGGGAATGCAGATGGGTAACAAACAAGTTATTTTCTCCTCTGCGAAAGCCAGTACATTCACTTGTGGACTGACATCCTGAAGCAGAGAGCTGTGAGGGAAAAGACAATTCATTTTATGCTGAAATACTCCCTTTCATTCCCAGACACTGGACAAAAAGATCTGGGGGTGAGAAGACTAAAGAGGGAGATGGGAGGTACTTTAGAGGCCCCGGGTCCTCAGGAAATATGTAAGAGGGACAACGGATATTTGGATAATAAAGTGGCTATATGGTGAGTTGGTAAAATGGTTATTAATATGTATCCCTAAATGACAGGGAAATGGCTACTGCAGAGACCCCATGGAGTAAAAGATACAAGTGTGGATTTTGGAACCACTTGTAATTAATTTGATCTGAGCATATGTGGTTCAAACCAATGTAAAGAAACAACTGGTGATTAATACAATCCACACCCTGAAAAAGGTTATTGTGGACCTCACCTTAGCAAACATCTCAGCAATAGAACCCCATTGTGAAAAGTTTCTCCAGCCATTATATGAGGGAAAAAAAGGATTAATCTTCATGTTGTCCCCAGACAACACAAGGACTGAATAAAAAGGGACATATTGGGAGCATTTGGCACAAGGTTAAGATTTCTCAGTAGTATAAGTGAGGAACTGATTGCAAATAAAATGAAAGCAGTGAGGAACACATAAAGGATTTAGCAATGCCCCCAAGGGTATCCTTAGATTGGCTAAGCTCCATACAGAATGGGATGGCACAGGTTTTAGAGGAATGGGAGCAATCTCAATAAAAGGAACACCTCTGCCTCTTGCAGGCCACTGGTGCCATCCAGAGTAATATTTCCTTGGCCCTGGCATGCATGCAAATTCAGATGTGGATTAGTGATGTAGTAAAGGACATGATTCAAGCTCATCTGAGTGGGATACTTCAATTGAAAATCAGGAACATTTGGAAAAAAATTCCACCCAGAACTAAAGGGATTTACCATCCTAGCGGAGAATGGTAAATTTTACCTATGATAAAATATCTGGAGAGATCACTGTATTTGTATTATTAATGTTAGAAGCAGAAATAAGGTGGACTCCCCCATTGTAGTCTTGGACCTTAATGTTAATAAGACAAGGATGGAGCCCAGGGACCACAGGTTATGGGTAATAAGAAGCCCAGAGGTTGAAGACAACTGAATTTGTGGATAAATTGGAGAGAGTCCAGCGGAGGGCCACAAAAATGATTAGGGGGCTGGAGCACATGACTTACGAGGAAAGGCTGAGGGAACTGGGATTGTTTAGTCTGCAGAAGAGAAGAATGAGGGGGGATTTAATAGCTGCTTTCAACTACCTGAAAGGGGGTTCCAAAGAGGATGGATCTAGACTGTTCTCAGTGGTAGAAGATGACAGAACAAGGAGTAATGGTCTCAAGTTGCAGAGGGGGAGGTTTAGGTTGGACATTAGGAAAAACTTTTTCACTAGTAGGGTGGTGAAGAACTGGAATAGGTTACCTAGGGAGGTGGTGGAATCTCCTTCCTTAGAGGTTTTTAAGGTCAGGCTTGACAAAGCCCTGGCTGGGATGATTTAGTTGGGTTTGGTCCTGCTTTGAGCAGGGGGTTGGACTAGTTGACCTCCTGAGGTCCCTTCCAAACCTGAGATTCTATGATTCTATGAATTGGGAGCCATTTTAGAAGAATCTGGGATTGGATATGAATGCACCACAAATACCTTGCAGGCACAATATGTGTGTTTAGAAATATAAGAGGGAAAAATATTATTAATCCATTTGTGAATGAATTTGTGAGTGTGTATGTGAGTGATAATTGTGTACGTCTTAGAAGGTGGTGTCCAGTGCTCATAACTATGTGCATTGTGTACTTTATAATCCCCATGAAAATAGATGTTCGTTATATTCTAGCTTTGGAAGGATGTGATTTTAAAATTTAAGTGCCTGAATTGAAATATAGCCAATTAAAATTGAAATACACATTGTATATAAATGTAATACCTGTACACATTAGCATGAATTTAATTGTTTTGGAGATATTGCTTCAGCATCCCACTTGGAGGAATTATTTACATGTTGCAAAACAGGAGGCATGTAAGATTATAATTGCTGTTCAGCACTCCACAAATGAGATTAAACAAGTAATTGAGTGGATTAGTAAAGATCTGGAATACAAATGGTGGGAGACATTGTTGAGATGGTCCTCCACAACAACAGGAATTTTAAATTTGGCTTTACATCCAATTGTGGTGACTTTTGGAATTTCAGATAGTGATGATAGTTTTGTTCCAGGCACTGTCATGCTGGATGTGAAGGAAGATAGATAGATTGAAAAGCCCATATTGTTTCAAACCATGGGTACTCCCCGAAGGAATCTACATGACGTCTATAACAACGTAGAATCGGGGGTGAAAACTGAGAGTCCCAGTGAAAAGATTATGTAGCTGTCGAGAGCCTGGAGCCTATGATGGGCCTCATTAGTAACTCACTGAACCTGTTGTGTACATGTGTGCAGATCATGATATTAAAGATATGATCTGCAAGGAGGGTGTGTGTTCTCCAGAATTTGACAGTATTGCAGTCAGACATTTTGTATGTTCAACCACTGCCATCTTCTAGTTGATGGTCATCCTTTCTTTAGAAGGATGTGGCAGTCAACATCATTACCTGCAATCTACCGCTTTCTTCCAAATTTTGCAGCTATGTTGCATTTTATAATTTAATCAGGAATAGGTGTACATATATCAATGTTCATATTCCTTTATTTTAATAATCAGTTCCTTAACATGCACTTCAACACAAGCCACAAGTTTTGATGCATGGTTAAAATGTAATAAAACAACTTCACCATACTGTAAAATACTACAAAACTGGTAAATAAGTTATATCAATATCATAACAACAACATGTTATTGGTTGTGCTTATTTAACTGAGGAAATTACAACATTTTCAGTTTGAAGGAGGTTACTTTTCTTATGTTTCTCCACCAATAGTCTAATATGACATGATCAAAGATGTCCTTGTGAAATGTACAATAGCACATGAGTAAATAATTCTTCCATTCACACATAAATTAGAAATAATTCCACTGAAGATGACAGACTTACAGTGGGGAAAACTGGTGTGAATGGATAGTCAGGTCCATTATCTCTGATCCAGCAAAGGCTATGCTTAATTTTAAGTATGTGAGTAGTTCCATTGAACTCATTGTCAACGGAACTAACTGTGTACTACAATTTAAACATTTGCTCAATTGCTTTGCCAGATCATGGTCTGACTCAACTATAGAACTGGTCAGGAAAAGAGATTTTGGAAACTTTTAATAGAAATTTTCGAATCAGATTAATAAAGTAGCAATCAGCATTAAAACGATTGTAATTTTGTAATCCTCCATCCAAGTAACATATTTATGGAAATGTTATTTGCAACAATTTGATAAACAGATCTCATGACCCAAGAAGACAGTCAAACTGGAGATCTCATACCCAACATGACTATTTCACAGAAGAAATCAATATATTCTTTTAAATTCTCCAAATACTTACTAAAGAGCACTTGAACTGATAAAAGTGAATAAAGGGAACTTAAGACTTTTGATCCCTTCAAGTGGAAAGGTCAAATTTGTGTAGACAGCCTCCCACAGTACGCGGCGTGTGTGTGTGGGGGGGGGGTTCAATTTCAAGATTCTGACACAATAAAAACATGGGAATTAGCTGTGTCACTCAGTCACCTGTTACAAATATCCAAATTATAATAGATGGAAATCAGATGCACTGATTACACTCTCAGATATAAAAATGTCATGTCAGAGTTTAACCGATACTGTGCACCAAAGCAAGAAGTGGAGATAGTTGACTAAGAATATAAGAACGGCCATACTGTATCAGACCAATAGTCCATCTAGCCCAGGGTCCTTTCTTCCAAGGATGGCCAATGCAGGATGGTTCAGAAGGAATGAACAGTACAGGCAGTCACTGAATGATCCATCCCCTGTTGTCCACTCCCAGCTCTGGCAAACAGAGGCTAGGGACACTCATAGCATGGGGTTGGATCCCTGACCATCTTGGCTGACCATCCTCTATGAACTTATCTAGTTATTTTTTGAACTGAGTTATAATTTTGGCCTCCCAACATCTCCTGACAACAAGTTCCACAGGTTGACAGTGCACTGTGTGAAGAATTATTTTCTTTTGCTTGTTTTAAACCTGCTGCCTGTTAATTTCACTGGGTGACCCCTGGTTTTTGTGTATGTGAAGAAGTAAATAACACTTCCTTATTCTTTTTCCACACCAGTCAAGATTTTATAGACCTCTATCATATCCCCTCTTTGTCGTCTCTTTTCCAAGCTGAAAAGTCCCAATCTTTTAAAGCTCTCCTCACGTGAAAGATGTTCCATAACTCTAATTATTTTTGTTGCTCTTCTCTGTACCTTTTCCAATTCTAATATATCTTTTTTGAGACGAGGGGATGAGAACTGCATGCAGTATTCAATGTGTGGTTGTATCATGGAATTATATAGAGGCAGTATGATATTATGATGTTTATTATGATATTTAGACTGGTGTTTGTGATGTCAACACAAACTTCAGAATTTTTTTTTCTTAATATGGCAATAGACTGCAATACAAACTGAGAATGTCTACAAGCAACTGTCAAAATCAAGAATGCAAGCTCCCCCTGCTCCCAACACCCATAAAAACATGTGTATAAATATCTAGAAAGCAAGTCTCATAGTACATGTCCTCACCCCTATTCATCCAAGATAAGGTCAAGGATGATTTATCAAACCTCCTCTGGCTAGCTTTCCTCATAAAATTGATGATATCCAGATACATAAGCAGAAAGCCTGACAAGGAAAAGATTTGACTTAGATAGATGGAGGAAACTAGAGCTAAGAAGTTTTGACAATAGAGCCAAGAAAATCTTAGTGATAGAAAATGATTTTACAACCGTGCAATAAAAAGGGCCAATGGAGATGGTGAAATGACATTGAAATGACAGAATCATGAGAGAGATAAAAACATGCACATTCTAAGTATTCCTGCAAATGGGTAGGAACTGACATGGTGGGATTCATATAGACTTTTGTCACAGATATTATATGATAATGAAAGAAATCCATTATATACGGAATGATGTTAAAGAATTCCCAAGACAGGCCCTGCCAGGAAGTGAGAATAAAGAAATATCTTCTAGTAATGGTGAACATTGTGTAAATGAAAAAGAAAAGCTCTTACAAGCTATATGGAGTTAAGAGACATTCTGTATATTTAAACCATATCTTCAGTTCTCTACCCTACAGCCAAGAGGAAGGAATGAACCAAGATGACACTGCATGCAAAAGGGAAATCATCATCATCACTATTAATTAAGTCAGTCTGGATGATGAACAAAATTCAAAAGATGATATTTTTGCTGCCCCAAGTACATCCCATTCTAAGGGCCAGATTCTTAAATCCTTACTCATGATAGTAGCACCATGTTCCATAAATAATCCCAATGAAGTCAATGATTTCAGGAAGAGCTCCTTTCAAAGCTACAAATATATTGGGCATAACCTAGCACTACACTTATTTTATAAATCAGTGTATATTGAAGCCATGCCAGTCAGGCATCTAGGTTCCAGTTTGATTCTGTGTGATGAATTATAATAAAACTCCTTATGAAATATAAAATGAAATAAAATAAAACCTCCAGCTTTCCTTCTGGTTTCAGTATACTTAATAAATATTTTCAGTGACATCATGAGGAACAATACTTGCTCCATAAGGAGAATTATGACCAGTTGTACAATAATAAAGTTCTTCTTCATATCTGTGCCAAATAAATAGTTACAAGCTGGCCAGTAGTGTGTTCAGTGAAAAAATCCAGACTGCTAGAATGTTGCACTTAGTGCATGAGTCCTTGTAGAGAAATAAAAACGTGATACCCTTGATGATGCCACAAAAAGGCCAGACATGAAAAGGGTTTTTGTTTTCAGATTTGCCATTTACTGGGTTTCTTGGATGTAGTTTGTCATCTTAGATTTAGCATAATGTAGGTGCATAGCAAGGACTATTGTCTTGTGCATGGAAGCTGAAGCTGCCTACAGTATTAGGATGCCTAATTCCCATGAAAACCAATAGGACATGGGCATGCAAATATCCTAGATTGCTTTGGAAATGTCAGCCAGAGCCATTAAGGTTTAGATACCCGATAAGAGCAGCACCTTTAGAGCCTGCCTACACTAGTGGACTGATTGTGAAACCTTTACTAAACATTGCTAAGCAGTCATTCACATGAGTAGTTCCACTGAAATCAAAGGGACTGCTCCTATGGGTAACTGCTCCCCATTGTTTACAGGCTGTCCCTAAGTGAGGGATCCATAGCAGGGACATTTGTCCTACAAAATACATTGTTGCTTTGTTTGTCCTTGTAACAATGTAACACATTTCCCCTGGTTGAGCCAATTGTATAGCGGTGTTTGTAGCTGCTATTCAAACTGGGGAGAGATCACTGTAGACTGCACTTGTTCAGGCATGTCAGAGATAGAATGACTGGCACTCAGATATTGCAATCACAGCCAATACTTACATAATGCTTTGTATTAAAAACAGCCTCTCAGGACATTTAATAAGCGTTGCAAGGTCAAGGCACTCCAAGAAATGGCTTATAACATTTTTTTCTTGGTGTAAATGCAGACAGTCACCAGCCATCTCTAGACTCTCTCCTGTTGCACAGCAATTACTGCTTTCTTCTTCCTTCTCTCTGAGTAGGTAGAGAGGAATGCACAAAGATTAGTAGTTCTGTAACAATTTACATCTGTAAAAAGGGCTTGCAATATAGTTGTATTAAATCTGATGAATCTGAATGTGTTGCTTTGTGATTAATATTTTGAGTTGTGCATCAAAAGGGCATGAAAGCTAGGTAGGTCAGGTATTTTGACTATTAGATCAGCTATTTCTGCTGCCATCTTGCATTACATCATTCCCTGAAGATTTCCTCTATGCTATTACCTCTAAGTCACAGCTGATTTCTCTCTCTTTTTCCTGTCAGAGTATTTCCCTAAAGAATGATGTCTTACATATCAAGAAGATTCAATGTCCTTTGATGGGGGGGGGAGCACAAGGGGAAAAAAAATCAAGTGAATGTATATGGCTTGCAATGGTCATCTCTTTTCTTCAACCTTAAGCTCGCTATCCAAATGAAAGCTAGTTACTATGAATCTTGCTGTGTAATGACCTTGAAAGCTGAAGTTCTTTATTTTGGATTTAAATTTGGCAGTGTATAAAAAACAATTAGGAACTCAGTAGGTTCTGCAAAATACTGAGTGCACTGAATTGAGCTGCCCAGTGCCTTTTGTCCTCATTGCTCTGTGGCAATGGTGCAAATGTGTAGGAAAGTGGGCACCATGTATGCTGCAATTTATAGGTCCTGATTCTCATTTACACTAAGTGTCTTTTTCACTGCTGTGGCCTTAAAGTGAAACCCAATGTATCAGAGCACTGTAAAGGGTACCTACTGTAAATGAGAACCTGAACCTGAACCATAGGGCTTGATTCTTTCAAGTGTTGAAGGCTCACAACTCATGGTGCAGAGTGAAAAAGTTTGCACAGATCTTTTCTATGTGGTAACTCATAGGACCCAGTACCTCTTGCAGGGTGATGAACAACACCTAGGCCCAGATCTTCAAAGTTATTTAGCCAACTAATTCCCATTGAAATACCTTTGAGGATCTGGGTCTTACTGCTTAAATAGGAGTCGTGGGTACTCAGAATTTCACCAAAGGTGCTCAGCATTGTCAGAAATATATAGGGAAGGGTAACTACCTTTCTGTATACCATACTATAAAATCCCTCCTGGCCAGATAACCCTTTACAGGTAAAAATTTTGTGTAAGAAGCTCAGGTAACCTAGCTGGCACCTGACCAAAAGGACCAAAAAAGGGACAAGATACTTTCAAATCTGGAGAGGGGGAAAAGGCTTTGTTTTGTCTGTTCTGCATGCTTGCCGGAGACAGATCAAGAAGGCAAGAAATCCAACTCTATTAGAAATTAGTAAGTAATAATAAGGGAATGTGTTAGCTTACTTTTATTTTTGGCTTGTGATTTTCCTTGTCTAGAGGGAGGGTTGTCTAGAGGGAGGTTTATCTCTGGATTTGTAACTTTAAGGTTTTGCCTAGAGGGGAGATCCTCTATGTTCTTGAGTCTTGTTATTCTGTAAAGTACTTACCATCCCAATTTTAGAGAGGTAATTTTACCTTTTCTTTAATTAAAATTCTTCTTTTAAGAACCTGATTGTTTTTTCATCGTTTTAAGATCCAAGGGTTTGGGTCTGTGTTCACCTGTACCAATTTGTGAGGATATTATTCTCAAGCCTCCCCAGGAAAGGGAGTGTAGGGGCTTGGGGGATTATTCTCAAGCCTGCCCAGGAAAAGGGGTGTAGGGACTTGGGGGTATATTTGCGGAGGGTGGGTCTCCAAGTGGCCGTCCCTAAATGTTTGTTAAATCACTTGGTGGTGGCAATATTACCTAATCCAAGGTACAAGGAAGGATGTGTGCCTTGAGGAGTTTAACCTAAACTGGTAGAAATAAGCTTAGGGAGTCTTCATGTGGGTCCCCACATCTGTACCCTAAAGTTCAGAGTTGCAGAGAATCCTGACAAACACCTTTTGGGTTTGGGCCTAAGAGGCAGCACTGGCAGCAGCAGTGGAAACTTTCCTATAGTGCATCACCAAAGCATATCAATCTATTCCTCAACTTCACTCTAGGGGTGGGAGCAAAATTAATTCCCTGGCTAGCGTGTACTCTTTAATTTCTCTAATTGAACCAGTTAACTTGCATCAATTGTGTTATTGGGTTTGTTGTCTGGATAATTATCCACTAGAAACCAGACTTGAGACCATCAACTCATTTTACATAGATCATTGTCAAAATATCATGCAATGACAACTTCTGTCTCCTCCAAGCAAAGTTATTAGCAATTAGCTTTGAATGGGATATAGAGGTAAAAGATATACAAAAGTTTTGCATTTTGTACATGTTTGCTACATAAATATGCAGAATACTAAGGATTTTGTTTGGTTTGCATGTCAATAATTGTCTCCCACCTTACAGAATCTATATATTTTCACTGTAATAGTGTGGAAAAAATTACCTCCAATAATTAAGCTGATAATATGTAGTTTAATTTGTGATGATGCAAACCAAAAATCTGAAAAAAAAATTGGGACACTTGGGGAAAATATATTTTTAATATACAGAATAGCCATCACTGACTGTAACAAAATAATATCTAATATGTCTTGTCACAATGGATGGCAGATTTTACTAAAACTTTGACTAATGAGTCCATTGTTTTCACTCTGAATTTCTTACCCAACAATATAATTGCTGCTGACAAAAAAGAGTCTGAAAACACTTTCAACGAAGGTGTCAAGATAATTTCCATTTCGACAATGAGCAATAGACCTCCCTCCCAGAGGCAAGTGGAAAATTCTCTACTTTAAATGAGAGCTAGTTTTAGAGAAAGTGAGCTTGATATTTTCAGTTAATAAACTGAAAACAGTTTAGAATGAGCTCGATTGACAAAGACATATTTTACCAATTAACAAATATATAACAGGTAAAAATAATGTGTCAGCCCACTTAAGAATAGCCCCTGAGGCAAATGGCACAAACTGTCTTTAATACAGCACATTTTCTGCAGCATATTTGGAGGCTCTATAATGTATCTGGTCCTTAATAATCACTCCCTCCAAATCTAAAGTTACATGCAATATTTTTCTCTGATGGTAACCTGGAACTGAATTCACATAAATGTTAAATGCATAAATGCATGTTAACTCTAAATCAATATACTTGTCTTATCAGAGACATACAAGCTATGTTCAGAGGTGTTTATGTATTGTGCGCCACCTTCCCTCCTTGGGTAGTGGGCACCACATCCTGATCTGTGATTAAAAGAGCATGAAAAGTAGGAGCGCCCTGAATGACATCATCCCCTGGCTTTTTGAGTTTAGGCAGCAAGTCTATATGGGCATGAGTACCAAATTCTCTTTACATCATAATCTTTGGCTTGCTCCAGTGAGTTTTGGATCAGGCTTCTCTTCTGTTTTATTCTATAGGAGTGTTTAAACATTTATAGTAAAGATACGCTCTATAGGACTTCAAACATTGCTATAAGAACTCTATTTAATTGCTAAAAATCATTATTGTTTTAACCAGTATCAGTTTTCCATAAAGGGACTTTCCCATAAAGGGATACTGCTCAAAATATACAAGAAACAATTTAACCAACATTATTATTCAGCCACATATCACAATATATTACAGATCTCAATCAAAAAGAAATTATAAATAGGAAGGTAAAAATGGTCAAAGAATTAAGGTACAGGCTTCATTCTTCTCAGTTACATCTGTGAATATCAATAGTGATTCCAGTGAAACCAACTGAGCTAAAACAGAATAAAGAGGATCAATCCCAGAGTATTTAACCCACTAAATACAAAAATATACTTGCCGATTTCTCCCCCTTATTTATTCCTCAAAAGAATCAGCACATGTTCTCAGCAGTCACTGTTCAGAATCCTGAAACTCTTTAAAGTCCAGGTTACATTTTCACCAGCTCACAATGTAACATACTATAAATACCATGAATATTTTGACAGGTAGGATGATATTTTTAAAACTAATAAAACAATTGATTTCAAGGGTAACAGAATCAGGGCAATACTGAGTGCTTTTGAATATCCCTTATTTAGGCCCCAGTCCTGAAGTGAATAAGTGTGTAAGGTTAAGTGTAAATCTGTGCAGGATTGGGACTTAATAAGTACATTGTCCCAATTAAATACTAAAACAAACTTGGAAAACATATGGGGGGGGGGGAATTTAAAACATACACTGTCTCTTCACTCTCTTGCGCCAACATCATTTCCACATTACAATTTATGATATTTTATAATTTATAGAATGAGTAAAATCTGAAAAGATGTATTAATTTATCCTTCAGATCAGAAATGCGTATGTATACTAGAGAGATCTGGAATATATATGTGTGCATGCATCTGCAGCCTGATTCTGAAATTTGCAAGTTTTGGCATCATTATCAATTTTCTGAAAATTGTGGGTATTTTTTCTTTCTGTACAGATTTAGAAATTTAGCAACCTGGAAGAGCATCTTTGGGTTCTGAGCTCTTAAAAGAAAACAAAAAACAAAAACAAAAAAACCCCACATTTAGTTACAGTCAGAAAACATTTAGTCAGAGTCAGAATGGACATAAGTGGTTTGCTGGAAGTGGCTGTATTCTGCTGGGCTTCATTGAACTCAGTTCAGAGTATAACATACTGTGAGACTCCTCCATCAATGTACTTTTATGTCCACAAAGGCAGGCTTATCTGACATGTAATGAGCTCACTGGGTCTCTACAGGGCACAAGTACCCACCCATGCTAATCAGGGCCCTCATTTGAGTGCAGGAGGGGTGATTGTCCAGGGACCTCTAAATTTTGGTGGATTTATTTCTTACACATTATTCATTTACTTTTGTCTACAGGACATTTCCAAAATAATCCTGCATTCCCAGATGTACAGTATAAGTGAGTTATCCTTTGTCACAGAATATAGCTGTAATTATTCATCTGATCATACTCTTTTAAACAAATGTATAGCAGTCCCCATGAGTGAAAGTAGGTACAGATAGAACAATAAGTCAGTACAAATTAGATTAACTGTTTTCTAGATTTTTGTAAAGGAAAAATGGAAAACTATTTACTTAAAAACATATAAAAAATTAGGTCCTGATCCATATGGTTAGACACCCATTGAATTTAAAGGGCCCCATGTAGGTTCAGGGGTCTGCATATTTTGATGCTCTTGCAGCGTTTTGAGTCTTACATTCCTGTTATGTACTGTTAATGATAGCAAAGGTTCAAATATTTATATTGGCTAAATAACAAAAGTTGCATTAAGAGATTTTTTTAAACAATGATTCTAATGGAAGTCAAATTGTGACGGTTGTGTGGCACTTTGCAAATAAAATACTTTGGAAAATCATAATAATGGAAAGTATGGTAGGTTTGTAGTCCGTGAACTAGGAAGCAATACCAATCATAAGACATTGGAATTAGGTTTCCAAAATACTCAATTTTCTAAAAGATAATAATCATTATTAATGCCTGAAAGGAATTTCCAAGACACCAGAAAACTTACACTCCATTATCTTAATTATCTACATTGTGCTCTGTTCTACTTACAGCTTATGCCTTGAAATGACATTCCTTTAACAAAATGCTAGAACTACAAGACATCCATTTTTCATAATAGTTTGCTTTTGCACTGCTTCAGTGGTTAAACTAGTAACTCCCGGTCCTCTAAAACCTCATAATCATACCTACTAATTAGGGCAGAGCTGATCAGCCTCAAGTTGCTTATTTAATTAACCATCAAGGGCCAGATTCTGATACCCTTTATAAAAATGTTGAGTAGTATCTTACTCTTGCACGTAGTCCCATTGTTTTAATCAAATAAGGTACTACTTGATGTGAAAAGGACCGGATGAATCTGACCCCAAAATCAAGCCTTCCTTTTTGTGCCTGATTCTTCATAGTGCCTTACAAAACAGTGTTTGTTTCTGCCTTGGAGCAGACCTACTATAATTACTGTTTGTGGAAACAACCACATGGAACAACAAGAACAATGCGCCTAAACAGCCACCTGCTGCATCAAGACTAGCAGGGTGTTTATACAGAGACGTCATGTGTGACTTGCCATTTAGTATTGTTGAACCAATAAAACCTTTCTAAGAGTAAATGGGGTTTTTTCGTTTGCTTGTTTTTTTTAAAATGTAAACTACCAGGGATTCATTTACCATACCTCTGCTTTTAGGGAACATGTTTCCCCTCCCCCCAAAGTAAACAGACTTACTACCCGAGTGCAATGAAGAGCTAAAAGCCATTTCATAACTCCAAGCTGTTTTTCAACCTTGGCTGAGCAGTTCCTTCCAAAGTCCATCAGAGATGAACCCGTAGGGACAGATGCTATGGGAGTGAGCTTGAAGGAAAATCCTTTCCCTAATCAGCATTTCTCAAAGATAATTTATGTCGGCCTGATTTCCAAAGATTGGTTCTGAGATTGCACATGTTGGTCTGGTTATTTCTCCAGGTTCCTGTCAGAAAATTGCATGGCTCCTCAGTTCTTTTCAAAGAAAGAAGCTTGTGCTGCTTCACTAGCAAATTAATTGAATCCTCCTCCACCAATGTACTTTCATGTCTGCTGCTTTCTGAAAGGCAGGCTTGTCTGTCACATAATCACTCTGCTACTATGCAGCAATTGACCTGATTCAGGTACTGGGAAGGAACAAGTGCTCCTGTGCAATCAAACTGGGTCCAACGTACACCAAAGAAACCTTGATAAACTCATTTAATACCAGACAGTAGTGGTAAGACAGACATCATCTAGAAAGGCAGATTGCATTGGGGGAAAGAGTTCCTTTGCAAGTGATTTGTTTTAAATCTGTACATCAAGAAGCAAGCATGAGAATAGAGTAATGTCCGTGCATACACTCTATGTAAATTAAACATGCATGCCCTCAGCTATGACTGTAGGGATGCTAGCTGATTTTGGAATCAGCATAAAATACAGACTTATTTGGGAAACTCAGAATGTCAGGTTTGTCAAGACTGACAAAAGCAAAATCCACAAGGAAACAGTTCAATGGCACTTTTGTTTGAACTGAAATCTTAACAATTCTAAACTTGACACTGAAAAGTAATAAGTTCCATATAAAATATATTTATATTCAAATGAGAATTTAGACAATTTTAAATTATGTCTTTCTAACGAGAGACAGTTTTTATAGCACCATTAAATTGTCATACTGATGATTTATACCTGAAAGCTTTAGCACCAAGGTCATAAATGTGCTCCCCATGTCAGGAAGCAGAGAGGTTGATAAGCAGATCATTCAGGCATTTTAAATATTCTCAGCCAATCTAACTCTTAAAATAACTGTGTTCCTTCCCCCCTTATACTCCAGTCATCAAATTATGTTATATGATAGACTAATACATACAGTACAATATGAGGTAATCACTTGCTTGTAATTGTTGTTCTCAGAAGTTATAAATCTGAGGATTACTACCCCAGAGTCTGTGTGCCTGAGCGTTGGCCTGCCAAGAACTGTCCTGGCTCAACAATTATAAGATACTGGACTTGGTAGGAGTAGTCTCATTAACTATGCTGGCCACCATGGTCCAATAACCAGTTCCTTTGTAGCAGGAAGTAAAAAATATTTTCTATAACAATAGCCTATTTCAACAGAACGGAAAAAAAAAAGCAGGAAGCCCTCTGTTTAGTGGGGAGCAGAGTGGCAATGGACTGGCAATGTATTAAGATGTATATCTTCAGAGACTAACAATTATGTTTAAATATTGCTCACTGTATCTGAAACTCTTCTCTGGAGGGGTCCATTCCTCCAAAACCCAACTCTTAAGACTAAATCTCTCCAAGGATCTTTCTAAAAGGAAAATGTAACAGTGAGTGCAACGGCCAGTTAGAAACAACAAACAAGGTGGGTGGGCTTTGAGTTAAGAACAACAACTACTTTAAGTTGGAGGGATAAAATACTTAAATATAACCCTAAGGAATGGAAAAAACATCAGCATCTCTGGCCTAGAAATAGTTACTGTAATATTAACCAACCAGATCTGGATTTGAGTGACGATTGTATGTCTGCTGTGGAATTCTCCTGGCTGGATACATGTCAGTGGCTGCCTGCTGTAGCAGCCTTGCCTCTCCCAGAATAGACATTTACATGACCTGCAAATTAAAGGCCCACCAAGGTGCAGCTGCAAACAAAGAGCCAATTAGACGTGGTTCTCTTGGAGACAACAGAACATACTGATTTAATGTCATATCAAATAACAGATTAGGTGGACTTTCCTAAAGGCTTTAATCTGATTTAGTTTGAAGTCTCCGACCCTTTCCACCTAGAGCTGTGGGAAAGGGCTTAGTTAGGAGGGGCAAACACCTTGGGGAACATGTCCTCAAGTTGATTAAGTAATTACTCGAGTTGGTTCGGAACTCTTTTAAGGTGCCAGTTTGTCAAAAACAAAACTTTTTACAGAAATGCAATAGAACAGCATCATCAGGAGAGAGACTCTCTAGCCCAGTGACCAAGCTGGGCTTTTGGGGACACTGGTCTGAATAAGGCAGAGCAGGATCTTGAACCCAAGTGTCCTGTAGCCTAGCTCTATGCCCCAGCCACCCAAC
This sequence comes from Mauremys mutica, assembly GCF_020497125.1. Classification (NCBI taxonomy): domain Eukaryota; kingdom Metazoa; phylum Chordata; order Testudines; family Geoemydidae; genus Mauremys; species Mauremys mutica. The sequence continues at coordinate 96,300,466 of NC_059073.1, forward strand.
TATTGGCTGCTCTTTCTTGTTTTCTGTCTTCCCCCAACCCCTCTGAGAAATCTTCCCAACACAACTGTAAGCAAAAACAAGATGTTTTCATGGAGAGTTTTTGTTACAATTAATTAGCATTTTCCTACAGATGTATTTTGATGGGTAGGGAGGTCAAAAAAAATCTAAGCAACTCTAGTGAGGAATAAACTCAGACCTTCCTACCTTAATCATAGAATCATAGAATCATAGAATCTCAGGGTTGGAAGGGAACTCAGGAGGTCATCTAGTCCAACCCCCTGCTCAAAGCAGGACCAAACCCAACTAAATCATCCCAGCCAGGGCTTTGTCAAGCCTGACCTTAAAAACCTCTAAGGAAGGAGATTCCACCACCTCCCTAGGTAACCCATTCCAGTTCTTCACCACCCTACTAGTGAAAAAGTTTTTCCTAATATCCAGCCTAAACCTCCCCCTCTGCAACTTGGGACCATTACTCCTTGTTCTGTCATCTTCTACCACTGAGAACAGTCTAGATCCATCCTCTTTGGAACCCCCTTTCAGGTAGTTGAAAGCAGCTATCAAATCCCCCCTCATTCTTCTCTTCTGCAGACTAAACAATCCCAGTTCCCTCAGCCTCTCCTCATAAGTCATGTGCTCCAGCCCTCTAATCATTTTTGTTGCCCTCCGCTGGACTCTCTCCAATTTATCCACATCCTTCTTGTAGTGTGGGGCCCAAAACTGGACACAGTACTCCAAATGAGGCCTCACCAGTGCTGAGTAGATGGGAATGATCACATCCCTTGATCTGCTGGAAATGCCCCTACTTATACAACCCAAAATGCCATTAGCCTTCTTGGCAACAAGGGCACACTGTTGACTCATATTCAGCTTTTCGTCCATCGTAACCCCTGGGTCCTTTTCTACAGAACTGCTGCCCAGCCATTCGAACTGATATTGGAATGTCACATTCCAGATATATCCTTTAATTGTGTGTACTTCCCCATTGTTAGGATTCACAGATGCACAAATTGAACTATGCCAAATATACATTTATTTAGAATACAAGCACTGTAGGTCAAGTAAGGTCTATCCCTTTTTAGGACAATCTCTAACCTTTAACTGTCAGACTACCTTTCTCTTGAAAACTTCACTGAAAGCCCCAATTTGCTTGCACCTGTTTCTTTGCATGACTTCCTTCATCTTCCATCCCTTTCTACCGTATTCATTTTACTGTATTCTAACAACTGAACCCATTATAAATGAGAAACCGAAGATTAGAATCAATTTCATTTGTCTCTTATTATATTAGAAATGGGGCAGGGGGAGGTTGGCTGAGTGGTTAAGGTGCTCACTGCCAATTAGAAAAGTTGTGAGTTTGAGTTTCCCCTTGATCTCACACTGAAAGACTTCAAGTCTTCAACCCACCTACCTTGGGTTAGGGCAATCTAAGGTGGTTGGACATGATGCTGGCCATATCACCCACCCCTTGCTCTACTAATAGCTATGAAACTAACATGTCTTAACCCCATCAGCCTGATGAGCCATTGGCTTGGGGGAACTTTGACTCCTTATATAGAATGTTCTGAACACTTTCCCCCTGTGCAGTAACTGGTGTCTGTAAGCCAGCAGTGTTCAGACTTATCACATCCTGGGTGGAGGGGTGGGAATACACCACCACACATACAAAACAAAAACCTCTCTGTCTCCTCTTGTCTTGTTTTTAATATATGGAGGTAACATTATCTTCAACATTTGAAGTTGAAAATTATAGCTTTTCCTAAAACGAAAGAGAAATAATAAGCCCATTAAGTACCTAGCGTGGGGAAAAATAAGCAATTAATAATCCCAGTCTGAATGATTTCCCATCACATTGTCCCCTTTGCTGCAAAGAGCCACATTAGTGATGTAATCATGACAGATAAACACATGTTGGTAGGATTTTAACATAAAAGCAGGGAATCATTTGGTGTTAGTCCTTGTTTTTCTGTTAACCATTTTCACTTTGACAAGTTACTATGTGCCTTTGTTTCAAATTCACCTTTTATCTGACAGGTTTTTTTTAAATAGGAGATAAAAAGAGAAAGAAAGGTGTCTTCTCATTTCCAGTCTCTGAAGACACTAATCCTCCTCAGACATGTTCAAATCAGAAAAGCCGTGAAATATTCAATAATTTGATGAGAAGAAATGACAGCTAAACCTTCTTGACCTTTTATACAGGCTATTTACACAGTCTACTAACACCTGCTTTGTAATTAATGTGCTAATCAAGGCAGCAGGGTTCACCAGTTACTGTATATCAGTACAGCATTCCAGATTTGTTTCCACAATTCTATCTCAATTAGTCACCAGCAGCTTCTAATGTAGCCTCTCATTACACAAAGAAAATTGCTTTCAGATTCTAAATGTATCAAAGCAGAACAATCCTTTAATGTATACGGAACTTATGCATTATTCTGAAACTATTTTTCTTTCTACTACAAATTTATATGTGCTTAAAAATAGACAAAAAATGCGTGATATTTAAGTTTGCCCCAAAAAGACATGTTTGGGAATAGTTCATAACAAACTGTCATAACCATAGTTTCGAAAGAGATGTTCCATAAATATACTGTTTGGTTAGGTTCTATACACACACACCATTTTATGTCACATACTTCACGTCCACTTGCAATATTAATACCTTTTGGAATTACTAAAATGTCACCTGGAAAGCAGAGAAAATTTTGAAAACTGTCATGTGGATAGGGTTCCCATGGAAACCAATTTCCTCAGTATCCATGTGTTCAGTGCAGCTCCCTATATTTTTGCCTGGCTTGTAGTGAAAAAGCTGTAACAATAATTTTGACAAAACTTGCACGTTATTAACATGATCAAATCTCTGTGTACTGCATTACCTGGCACAAAGAGCAGCATAAAAGCTGTGTGATTTAGGAGCCAGAACATCAGACTGGGACACAGGAGACCTGAGCTCTATTTCAGCCTCTGCTGCTCGGTGACCTTGGGCAAGTCACTCATCACTCTATGCCTCAGTTTCCCCATCTGCAAAATGGGATAATATTGCTGCCCTCCTCTGTAAAGCACTTTGAGATCTACTGATGTAAAGTGCTATGTAAGATCTAAGTGTTATAATGATAACCTGATCATTATCTAGCTGTATTTTTAAAGTACTGTCTAAGGGCATGGCTACACTTGCAGATGTAGAGCATTTTGAGTTAAACCAGCCCTAGGAGAGCACAGTAGGGAAAGCGCTGTAGTCTGTCCACACTGACAGCTGACAGCGCACTGGCATGGCCACATTAGCAACTCTTGCAACAGCCACAGAGAGCAGTGCATTGTGGTAGCTATCCCAGCATGCAAGTGGCTGTAACGTGCTTTTCAAATGGTGGTGGGTGGGGTGGAGTGCGACAGGGAGTGCGTTGTGTGTATGTGGGGGGAGAGAGAGAGTGGGTTTTGAGGGGGCTGAGAGCATGTCAGCCTGCTGTCTTGTAAGTTCAGACAGCAGCAGATCTCTCCCTCCCCACCCCAGCCTCTCTCTCACACACAGCATTCCACAGTAATGGTTGCTTTGTCTAGGAGCAGATACGCATGCCGGCTGTCAAATGGAGCTTTCAAAGGGCATATCCAAAACAATGACAAGAGTGGCCACTTGACTTAGGAGGATTATGAGACGTTTCTGGAGCACTGATCAGAGCACAGTAATGCAACACCTTGTTCACACTGACACTGGAGCATATCAAACGTTATTCTACTTGCTGAGGTGGAGTACCAGGAGCGCTCTAACTGGAGTCAGAGCGCTCTACGTGCCTTGCCAGTGTGGACAGATAGTGAGCTAGTGCACCCAGAGGTCCTTTAATGCACTGTAACTAGCAAGTTTAGCCAAGCCCTAAAGTGCAGTGGTGTACAGTGGTGCCTGAGATAACTGAAGAGCTGTATCACAATATCTGCAATATGCTAAGCATTGCCTATAATAAATATAGGGAAGGTAACCTCAGAGTATTTCTAGCATTACCTAATCTATTTTTCTAATTCAAAGTTGGCAAGTGATGACTATACTTAATTTTTATTATTTGCACTAGAGTTTCCAAGAAAAATCAAGGCCCAATTGTGCTCGCTGCCATACCTACATGTAGTGAGAGACAGTCTGTGTCCTTAAGTGTTTACAATCTAAACAGAGAAGACAGACACAATTAAGAAAAGGAAATGTACTGAGATGCAGAGATTAAGTCCCTTTGTGAATCAAGCCCTTAGATTTTGCAGTGCCTAACTCCTAGACACCCTGCTGCCTAGAGGAATTCTCAACCCTGAATTAGGTGCCCAGGCTCCCTGCATAAGTTTTGAGGAGATTTAGGCACCTAAGAAAGGGATTCTCAGAACCAACAAGCTGAGCAGGGGGCTAGCTAAGAATAGCACCCAGTGTGCTGGTGAGAGCACTTACCTGGGATGTGAGAGCTCTGGGTTCAAGTGTCTGCTCCAACTCAAGCAGAGCAGGGATTTGAACTTGTCTCCCTTACAGGTACCCTTACTGCTAAACTATCCACACATGTATGCCTGCCAGCTAGTCCCTAGATGGACTTTAGGGCTCACAGAGTTAGGTGGCAACTGAGCAGTGGTTTTAAAAATTGTTGGACTTATTCACCTGAAGAGGCAGTGAGATTAGGGTTGCCAACTTTCTAATTGTAGAAAACTGAACACTTTTCTCATGCCCCTGCCCCACCCCTTCTCTGAGGCCCCACTCCTGCTTACTCCAATCCCCCTCCCTGCGTCGCTCGCTCTCCCTCACTTGCTCATTTTCACTGGGATGGGGCAGAGGGTTGGGAGGAGGTGAGCTCTGGCTGGGGGTGTGGGCTCTGGTCTGGGGTCAAGGGGTTCGGAGTGTGGGAAGGGGTTCAGGGGATGGAGGAAGTCAGCGCATCTCCCAGGAAGTGGCAGCATGTTCCTCTGCCTACTAGATAGAGGGGTGGCCAGGGGACTCCAACTCCCATTGGCCGGGAACTGCGGCTCAGAGCCAGAGCTTGGGGAAGCACCTGCAGACAGAGGCAGTGCAGGTAGCCGCCCTGGCCACTCCTCCACCTAGGAGCTGGAGGAACATGCCAGCTGCTTCCTGGAAGCCGCATGGAGTGGGCACAGAGCCTGCCTGCATCGTCGGCTCTGTTGACCAGAGCTCTCAGGGTCCCTTTTTGACTGGCGTTCCAGTCAAAAAACGGACACCTGGCAACCCTAAGTAAGGTGGATAAGTATTTTTGTGACTAAGTGACTCCCCCAAGGTCACCTATATTAAGTGCTGATGTAAAGAACAACCAGAGGAACCCATTTTCAGTGCACAGAAACAATTTTGATTAGTTCAAGAAAACCCAGGAACTATACTATGTATTCATGAGCATCATCTACTGCCACCTTATCTATTAATTAGTAGGGCTGGCTGCAAAACAATTTTTTCATTAAATGGAATTCTTAAGGTTTTGGAAATTGTTTTCATTCTGTATAGGAATGAAACTGAGCCTTTGTGAAATTTGTCATGAAATAATTCCTATTATTTCACAAAACATTTCAAAAGAAAAATTTTACTGCAGAATAACCAATAACTCACTGGTTAGGTTACTCATTTGGTATAAGGCTGTCACATAACAGCTAAATGCCCTAACCATTGGCCTATTGGCTATTCTAGAAAGGATATATAGAGATCATTTTGACCAGAAAGCACTTCCTGGACCTGAGGAATCGTTGCAGCAAGGAGTTTCAGTTTCAACAAATCAGAATTTTCTTGGGAACAAAAATTGAAAAAATTTCCTGCTTGTTAAACATTAACATATATGCAATGACAGAACACTTCTGTAAGAGCCAAGGAAGTCTGCGGCAGAACTATCTTTAAGTGTGAAATTCTCCATTTTATTTTATGAGGGAGTTTTGGATTCTGCTTTGGAGCACATTTACTTTTTTCCTGTTTCTTACTGTGTTGTCTGACTGCACTGCTAGTTTATACTCTTTAGTAACCCACTAATTACTTTCCATATAATTGCATAGTTCTCTGTCTATTGCACAATTATAACTGAAGTATACTGTCATTTGTGGTTTCTGTGACCTACTTATGCTTTACACCATAGAAGCTACCTTCAGCTATACTGAGGATAGAGCTGCTTGCCAAAGCCAAACCAAAACCTGACTCTAATATCGTTGATCTTCATTCTGTGCTGAGCAAAACAGATCTAAAAGTAACAAAGTTAAAATGTATTATGAAAGTCAAGTACATTCTTTGAGTGTAGTCCATGGTTAGAGTTATTTTCTAGTAAGGTCTGACTCATAAGCCACGACTTCTGCTATGATCAGCCCTATTGACAAACTTGCCTTCAGCAATTTCTTGGGAGGATCAGCTGATTTGTAGCTCTCAGTTTATCAGTAGCACTTAAGCATTTTCAAAAATCCAAAAAACTCTAGAGTCTTGTAATCTCAGTGGGGAAGATCAAATTGTGTTCTAGTCACTTTAGTGGAAATGGTAGAATTATTAATAATAATGTGGAAAAGGTAAAAATGTTCAATAAATAATTCTGCTCTGTTTACAAAGATGATGATTTTTGTTAGTTTTGTTTTCTGATGTGAATCCTTGAAAACAAAGACAAATACTGTCTTATTCTCCTTTTATAAAGCAAAATGCTTGTATACTATAAATACTTTATGGATCAATGTCCTAACAGATAAAGCACAAGATAGGTAACTAATTGGTGTCTGAGATAGACCAAATCACAGTAAGGAACAGGATGGCCGACATTTTGTGCGCCAAACTCTGTGTAGGGGGAAAAAGCTTCATTATCATGGAAGACCTCAATCTGAGTGGCATATGCTGAAGTTCTCATGCTGCCAGTACTAAAATATCCTTGGAATTTCCAAATATTATAGATGACAATTTCCTAATTTGAAAAGTGTTGCTTCCAACATGGGGGAATTTCATAATAGATCTTGTGCTGTCAGATAAAGTAACTGATCACAAAATTAAAAAAATAATGGTACCTTACATGCAAGTGATCATGTCTCAGTCATGATCACTTGCACGTAAGGTACCATTATTTTTAATGTGCAAACAGAATAAAGTCTAGACCAGTATATATACATACACACACAGCTTCAAAAAGGACAATTTCACAATTAAAAAAATTATGAGCCAGATTAGCTGGGAAACAGAAATTTAATCAGAAAATATGAATCATTGTTGAGAATTTTTAAGAACATTTTTCTAGATATCCCAAAAGCGACTATTACACTATGCTTTTGATCTTAGCTCCGAGGAAGATGACCCCATTGGTTAAAAAACAGCCTCGTTAAGAGTGAAGTGGTGGATGCTATAAAAATTATATATATAAAATGGAAGAAAGGGGAAGTTGATATTAATGTATACAAATCAGAAGCTAGAAACTGTAAAAAAAAAATAAAGGAAGAAAATAGGAGACAAGGAGAATTCTATAGACAGCAGAGTTGAAGACAGTAAGAAGAACAGGAGGAACAAAATGTATCCTAAAAATGGTACTGGTCCATTGCCAGATGGAAATGTTAGAATAATAATGTGGAAAAGGTAAGTGTTCAATAAATAATTCTGCTCTGTATTTGAGAAAAAAAAAAGATGATAGTCATATCTTCCATTCTGCTTAAATCTCAAGGAGATGTTACAAGTCAGCTGCTAAAGTTATTTTTAAATAATCAGATCCAAATAATTTGCATCCAATAGGTTTAAAAGAGCTGGCTGAAGAGCTCACTGACAGTTAATGTTGATTTTCAATAAGTCTTGGAACACTGGGGAAGATCCAGAAGACTGGGAGAAAGCTAATGTTTGTCAATTTTTAAAAAGGGTAAACAGGATGACCGAGTAATTATAGGCCTGTCAAATTGACATTGATTCTGGGCAAGACAGAGTGGCAGATACAGGACACAATTAAGAAAGAATAAAAGGAGGACAATATAATTAATGCCAATTTTTTATGATAAATACATCCTGTCAAACTAATTTGATAGCTATTTTTAAAAATGTAATTACTGCTTTGGTTGATAGAGATAATAGTGTTGATGTAATATCCTCAGACTTCTGTCTGGTGTTTGACTTGGCACCACATGACACTTTGATTAAAAAACTAGCCCAATATAAAATCAAGTATGCACACATTAAATGGATTAAAGGTTGGCTAACTGATAGGTCCCAAAGTGTAACTGTAAATTGAGAATCATCATTGAGTTTTGAGTATATTTCTAGAAGGTTCCCAGAGAGATCAGTTCTTGGCCCTACACTATTTAACATTTTTATCCATGGCCTGGAAGGAAACATAAAATCATCACTGATGAAGTTTCTATTAAACACACAAAATTGGGAGAGTGGTAAATAATTAAGATAACAGGTCATTGATACAGAGAAATCTGGGTCATTTGGTAAACTGGGTGCAAGTAAACAATATGTATTTATTATAGCTAAATGGAAATGTATATACCTAGGAACAAAGAATCTAGGCCATGCTTATGCAATGGGGGACTCTATCCTGAGAAGCAGTGCCTCTCGAAAGGAGTTTGGTTTCTTGGTGGTTAATTAACTGAACATGAGCTCCCAGTATTCTGCTGTGGCCAAAAGGCCTACTATTAATCTTTGATGCATAAACAAGAGTCTTGCATAATAGTAGAGAGATTTTACTTCTGTATTTGGCACTCGTGCAACCACTAATGGAATACTGTATCCAGTTCTGTTGTCCACAGTTCTAGGATATTGATAATTTGGAGAGAGTTTAGAGAAGAGCCATGAGAATGATTAAAGGATTAGAAAACTTGCCTTATAGTCAGGGGAGGCTCCAGGCACCAGCACACCAAGCGCGTGCCTGGGGCGGCAAGTCATGAGGGGTGCTCTGCCAGTCGCCACGAGGGCGGCAGGCAGGTTGCCTTCGGCGGCATGCCTGCGGAGGGTCCTCTGGACCTGTGGCTTCGGGACCGGGGACCTCCCACAGGCCAGCCGCCGAAGGCAGCCTGCCTGCCTGCTGTGCTTGGGGCGGCAAAATACCTAGAGCCGCCCCTGCTTATAGTGATCGACTCAGAGTTTAATCAATTTAGTTTAATAAAGAGAATGTTAAGAGGTGACTGATTATAGTCTATAAGTACTTATATAGGGAACAAATATTTGATAATGGGCTCTTCAGTCTAGCAAATAAAAGTATAACAAGATCCAAGGGCTGGAAGTTGAAGCTAGACAAACTGAGACTGGAAATACAATGTAAAGTTTTAACAGTGAGAGTAAGTAACCACTGGAAAAATTTACCAGAGATTGTGCTGAATTCTATTCACTGGCAATTTTTAAATCAAGATTGGATGTTTTTCTAAACTATATGATTTAGGAATTATTTTGGGAAGTTATATGGCCTGTATTGCACACAAGGTCAGAGTAGATTATAACAATGGTTCCTTCTGGTCTTAGAATTTCTGAATCTACAACAGAAGAACTAAAAAATAGCAAGGAGCGCTTAATGCTGCTTCTGAATTTTATACCACAAAAATAAAATGAGAGAGTTATTGTGTTTTGGAAAACAGCAATTAATTTCATTAAAATGAGCCGAAGAGCAGATTGGATTTTTTAAAATGAAAACATGTTTTAATCAAAAATGGCCATTTTCTCAAAATTGGAATTTTTCATGATAAAATCATCATATTTTTCCAGTTTTTGTGAATTTTTCTGTAAGATATTTCAATCACATTTTATTAAAAATTCAGTTCAGAAATGGCACAAAACAAATTATGTGAATTAGAAAATGGGTCCATTTCAAACTCTGACAAAACCATTTTTCAAGGATCAGGTGGTTCATCAAAGGAGAACTCTCTGATGCTACCTTCATTATTTCTGGTGCACAGACCAGATCCTGATAAACCACTTATCTAAGTGGGAGGTATTTGTTATTCTTAAAATTGCTTTGTTTTCTTCATCTCCATTCAAAACCCTGAAAATGTTAAAAGGACAATGTCAAGAAAGACAAATGCTTTATATTATAAAAAAATCTATGCAGTACCAAGGTTTACCATTGGGACTGCTTTCAAAGATAATGTCCTTGGCCCCAATTCAGAATAGCAATTAATTATGTGCATAATTTTAGGCATCTGGATACTCCTATTGACTTCAGTAGGATAACTCAGTGATTAAATTATGCACGTTTAACTCCTTTGCTGGATCTGGGGTTTAGTGACGATTGTCTCCTGTATATGTGACTGATTTGCAATTACATAGGAAATGTGGATTGGACCCATTATTATCAAGATCAGCTTTTTCTGCTATCCACCTTTAAAGCTGGTTTTGAATGCTGCATAACTGCAAGTAATTATTTTTGAGCTATTTCTCTCTTCTATAAAAGTACACTTGTCTATAGTACACTTTAGTGGACAGTATATTTGAATGGTAGATATTTGCAAAATGTAATATTGGCTAATTGCTAAAGTGAATAGAATTGAGGCTAAGACTAATATTAATAATTACAGAGACCTCATTTCCTTGGATATTTTCCCTGCACATTTTTTTTTGCTACATAATGTGAGTGACTTTGCTTCTCACCCAGCTGTAAATTAAAATGAAACAATTAAACATGTTTAATTAGTATTCCCGAGGCCTTTTAAAAATGCTGCAGTATCTTTAACCCGTACTACTCTGGCATATTCTAGAGTAACATCTAAAAGAAAGCTTAGGATGATGTGTAAAGTATATGTGTATGTTTTAAAAATAAACTAATACCTACTGGAAAGTGGGGAATAAGGCAAGAAAAAGATATCAAGTTTCTAGTTTGCTCTTATTTTTTATCAGAGAAATTTGGCTTTCTAATGGTGATTCCTGAGCAGAGGAAAGGCAACCTAAACATATAAACAAGTCATGTGCAGCTGCAACCTACTAAGGGAAATACCTATGTGGAAAAATAGTTGCAGACTTTTAGTATAGTTGACATTTTCATAACTTTGAGTAGGATTATATGTCCTTTTCTCATATATCACACACACACTGATGTGCTCAGAACCCACCAAACAATAAAAGCAACTTTCTACATAACTGGTCAAATCTAAAGCTAATCACCATCTGGATTCTCATTGGATCCTTGCATTGTCTTCACCAGATGAAGAAGGATGGCAATAGGTGGCCACTATCATCTTTTCTGAAGTCTTAATTAAAAAGAGATTGCTGGGCTTGCCTAACCTGCATATTTTCTGGGTAGTTTTGTGGTTGTAAAGAGTTGTCTCCCATACCATTCAGCTGAGAGAGCCATAAAGCTAAGCAAATCTGCCACTTGAGAAGGTTATGTGACATGTTACCATTGAATGAGGAGATACTTAAGCATAGCCATTTCTATATTGGAAATAAACTATTCAATTTAGAAACATTGTTTTCCATTTCCTCATTATTAAGCTACGATTAACCTTGTTACTTATAGTATTTTAGGTCTCCTGCAATATATGTGAGGCAAGCTATATGAACATCCTCTTCCCCCCCCAATCCCCCAAACAAAAAATCCCTCAAGAAAACAAGTTTCTTACATGCATATCAGAGTGGCTTCTGATCTGTTAGGTAAAATGGACACTTGTATTGCTAAAAGGAACCAACTTTCCCCTCAAATTGTTAGCATACAGAATAGCATGGGAATTGTTTACAGCGTCTTTCCTTTATTATGTCATATTGGAATTTAAATGATATGTTTAATAATTTTTTTAAAGAAAACTCACAGTGGTTTGCATAATTTCCATTGCTTTGCTTTTCCAGTAAGAATTTGCATTCTGAAAGCAGATGTGTTTCTAACTGCATCAAGTGATGACCCTGAGACTTTTTCTGGACAACTATAGGATTTTTTAAAAATTTCATATTTGCTCATAATGACATTTTTACAACACCTTACATCCTAACAAATAATTGTAGGAAAAACATATGTCATTGCTTCTCATGCATTCTGATTTGGGCTGCTGGCCAGAAAGAAGTGGAAAGAACCCCATTTATGTCCCTGCAAGGATCTCCTGGATCTTGGGTGAAATCCTGACTCCACTAAAGTCAATGGCAAAGCTCCTACCAACTTAAATGGGTCCAGGATCTTCACACCTTGAGTTTAGGCACAATAGGAATAAGATCACTGCATGTCTTCTCCTTCCTCATCCCTATCCAAAGGTGGGTGGTGAGCAGTCAGAGCTTTGTCTCTGTGCCAGCACAGAAGATGTCAGTAATTTGCTGCTCATACAGGCCAGTGTAATTTTACTGCCAATAATCGCTTCATCCCCCAAGAAAGAGTTGAAGCAGCAAGAAAATCTGACAGAATTCCTTCCCTGTCTAATTCTTAGGGTGGTGAAGCTGAGCCCTATACACAGGCTTGTGGTAAAAACACAGCCTTGTCCTAAATTATGTAGCTTTGGCTACAAAAGGAGTCATATATCAAGAAGACACAGCAATTGTTTTTGAATATGCAACCAATAATGTTTCTCTCTTCTGAGCTTAGTTTTGACCTAAGAACATAGGGAAGATAAGTATGTAGCTATAATTTAACTTTCATTGCATGCTAATAGCACAGTCATGTATTCAGTTAGTCATTAAGATGTGGGGGAAGGAAGGAGTATGATCTGTGTTGTACTCCTGACTCTGCATCAAATTCCCTGTGTAAGTCATCAATTTACATTTGTCCCATCTGTTTCCTTACCTCATAGCAATAATGTGAAAAGCTTTATTCATTAATGTTTGCAAAATACTTTAAGGTACCTAGATGAAAGGCATTGTAGAAGTTCTTACTTGGATGGAAGGCACTGCAGAAGTTCAAAGTATTACTATATTTGTCATTTTAAATTAACCTGTGTCTGTCACTCCTTTTCATTGTTCCACACTCATGATAAATTCATTTTTTTCTTTCCATGTAAATAGAAAATATAATGAAATGTTTAGTTCCACTGCATTACATCAAGCTCACTATAATGGCACAATCCAACATCAATACCTAGCAGAAATAAATGTGGATACATTTACTTGTGTGTTTTCCTTTAAATGGGAAGATCTGTACCTATTGTTCTTTCCAGAGGTGTCTTGTGTTAGGCAGGTCTAGTGCTTTGCTCAGTAAAGACATAATTCTGAGCAGCTCCTGTGTCTGAATCTTCATTTACAACCTGATCTCCAGCATCAAGCTGCCCATTCAATCTTGTAATTTCAATTTTCCACACGTTTGTGTGTGTTCTATATCTCAGTGAAGTTTCATCTAACCATCCCACAGCCTTAAGTTAACCATGTGTAACGTAGTTTGGATTAAAAAAGTCAAAGATAATGGAAAAGGGAAAACCACAAAAGAGGTGGCCACATTCACTCTTATGTGTCCCAGCTTCACAAGCTCAATGCATTCTACTGATTCATCATCTAAACTTGATTTAAAGTGGCATAGCTGATACCACCTTAGCAGCTGCTGGGTCTTGGCTCGTGTTATTACTGTACATCAAAAGAACACCTTCTGGTGGACAGCAAACTGTCACTGCTGTTGGCTAACATTAAAAGAAAATGTCATGTTACCAAAAACACCATTGGTATCTGGATTTAAATGGTCATAAATTGATTTTAAAAAAATGGAGGGGGAAGGTAAACTGACTTCAAAACATGATTGGGGTTTTTATAAGGAAAAACCTCATATATTGGAGAAGTTAGCATGGCAGCTGTCACTTGACTGAGATGGAAGGTGACCTTTTGCAGAAGGAAGATGCCCCTGGGGTTGTCTGGCTGTCACCCTATCAAGTCTGTCAACTTAAATATTCCATAATTCAAGTGGATGTGGATGCATGGCACAAAGTCAAAATTCAATTGGGAGTACACAAGTATATATCACCACTCTCTCCAGACATGAGGATCCAGATTATTCTGCCTAGGGACCTGATACAAGACAATGAACAATGGAGGGCTAGGAAGATGGTAGGTCATAGTCAGACGTGACTGAGGAAAACTAATTTAGTCTTAAAGATGTCTAAGATTGTAATTTAAACCTCTCTCCCATTCCTCAGTGCACATATTACGCCTAATTAAACTCCCTGTAGTCAACCTTAGACAATCACTTATCAATGTGTAATTTAAACTCCTAACTTCACATCACCTCTGAGTCTGAGTAGAATGGTGTCTTCACTGATGTAACTCATGGACAAGACGAGATTAGCGAAGGAAGAAACTAACAGGATGGTATAAAATTGTATAATCCAAAGTAAGATACAGTCTTAGACCTCCTGATGATTCCCTTATATATTGGTCAGTGGATGTGCATAAGTCTGAGGGAATCTAACTGAATATGAGCCACTCTGAAGTTAGTATAATATGGAATAATTCTTTCCACTAGTGTGAGTTAAGAGTAACTGCAGTGAAATCAATGGAGTTATATGGGAGTAAAATCAGATACGTGAGAGAAGGATCAGATCAAAACAGTGTAACTTATTTGACTTCTACACCTCACTCAAACGTTTCAAAGGTGGAATTCCCTCTCACCAGAAGAACTAAACAAAGATTCATGTTACATTTTATTTTCTCTATATTTGTAAATCAGGGGGTTTAAATCTAACAAAATAAAGTGATAGAAGTAGAAGAAATCTGATTTGAACTAAGGGTTTGCTTGAAAATTGAACAAACACTGCTATTGAACATGATCACCGGTACATGAAAAGTAGTGAATGGGGTGTGCGGGTGGGGAGGAGATCTTTTGAAGGTCATGATATTTTAGTTGCATGAAACCATTTAAAAAGGGAAATTTCCTGACTCCATGCACAGTCAGTGGGACTTAAAGAGATGATGAAGAAGAAGAAAAATAAAAGACTATGAGCCAAAAGTGGAGTTGCATCAGGAATGAATATGGTTCATGATATGTGGATATGAGACAATATCTATGGCAGAGGGGAAAAAATGATGCACTGGGTTGTAGTCATGTGACAATACAGTTTAAAATGAATAAATCTTGCAGGTACAAGCAGTGGCAAGTCTTTGAAAATGTAACATTCTATATGGCAGGGTTTAAGCAAAGAGAGTTGGAGAACAAAGTGAGATAAGCAAAATACCTATAGACATGTGTGACAGGGTTCAACTCACCACCTCTGGCACCTCCTGCCAGTCACTCTGGGAATTAGCTCTCGACCGCTCCGGAGCACCCTCGACACATGGTGTCAGGCCCATTGTTAGCTTCTGCTGCTCTGGGATCCACGTGGCTCCCTGCTCATTTTCCTCCAGACAATCTCCGTTTACTTCAGGACACTGCCCTCTGACAGTGCCCACTAGTCCCATCTCATCCCCTCTCAGGGGAGTATTGGTAACATCTGTCCTTCCATATACACCTGCCTTATCTCGGGGCCAGTTGCAGTCTGTCTTGGCCCCTCTTTGCAAAGGCTAGGTGCAGTACAAAGGCGGAAAAGGTGGGACCCAGGCCCGCTCGCTACTCTGGGCCCCAGCGCAGGGACCCTCTAGCAGTAACCTCCCTCTACCCTTCTTCCTTCCCTTCTCAGCTGCTTAGTTCCCCTGGGCCACTTCCCCTTTGGCCCTATGCACCTTCCTGACCCTTTGCAGAAGGGCTGCAGCGTGGCAGGTAATGGGCTGGAGCTCCTATCTGCTCTCCCAAGCCTAACCAGGACTGCTCTGTCCAAGGCACTGCTCCTTTATTCAGGAGCTAGTCCTTCTCCCCTGCCAGACAGGGGGTGACTGCTTCTTCCTAGCTGGGCAGCCTTTATATAGGACTTAGCCTTGTTCTGATTGGCTGCCTCCCCCTCTGCCCCGATTGGCTCTCCCCAGGCCTTCTCTGATTGGCTGTGAGTCAGCACAGCCTGTCTGGCCTGGTTCAGCCCTTTTTCTCAGGGGGTGGGGTGGTGCCCAAGTACAACATGGCATACCTGCTGAGGAGAAGAGGAACTTCAAGAAAAAGCCATTCTAGGGCCTTACCCAAAGCCCACTAAAATCAATGTAAGTCTTTCTATTGACTACAGTGGACTTTAGCTCAGGTGTCCTAGTGCTGATAAGTCTACAGAATAGAATGCATGGTGCAAGGCAGCACACCAACATTGAAGGTATAGGACAGGAAAAGGTTAGAGAGCTCAGAGAATTATGGGCCTGATCCTCAGCTGGCATAAATCTGTATAGCTCTTGTGATGGGTTGGATCACAGAGACCCCCTTGGGAGCTGCCACCTGCTGCGCCAAGACTACTTCTACCCCTGCCTTCCCTGCCAGCTCAGGACCCCAGCACCCTGTCTTGCTGAGCCAGACACTCCCATCTGCGCCAACAAAGACCCAGGGTCTGAATTACTTGCCCCAAAGCTGCAGGTTTACTTGAAAGCAGCCAACAGAAGTGCTCTTGTCTTTAACACTCAGATGCCCAATTCCCAAAGGGCATCTGAACCCAAATAAATCTGTTTTACCCTGTATAAAGCTTATACAGGGTAAACTCATAAATTGTTCACCCTCTATAACACTGATAGAGAGATATGCACAGTTGTTTGTTCCCCCAGGTATTAATACATACTCTGAGTTAATTTTAATTAATAAATAAAAAGTGATTTTATTAAATGCAGAAAGTAGGTTTTAAGTGGTTCCAAGTGGTAACAGACAGAACAAAGTAAGTCACCAAGCAAAATAAAATAAAATGTGCAAATCTATGTCTAATCAAACCGAATACAGATAATCTCACCCTTAGAGATGCTTCAGTAAGTTTTTTCCTCGAACTGGACCCCTTCCAGGCCTGGGCACAATTCTATACCTTGGTTCAGCTTGTGTTCCAGCTCAGGTGGTAGCTAGGGGATTCTTCATGATGGCTCCTCTCCTCACTTTGTTCTGTTCCATCCCTTTATATATTTTTTGCTTAAGGCGGGAATCCTTTGTCCCTCTCTGGGTTTCCACCCCCTCCTTCTCAATGGAAAGACACCAGGTTAAAGATGGATTCCAGTTCAGGTGACATCATCACATGTCACTGTCAGACTTCATTACCCACTTGCCAGCACTCACGTATACAGTAAGACTTACAGGTAAAACACACCCATCTGCAGACAATTGTTCTGGTTAATGGGAGTCAGTTGTAAAATCATATAGACTGCAACGTCACAGCTCTATTAAAGTTAATCAATTTACACTAGTTGAGGAACTGGCTAATATATTTTTATTTGAACAATGATAATGTACAAGCTTTCACAGCTCTAATTAATAATTTACTCGAGTAATATATACACATTTCTCATTCTGTTTCAGGCACTCTGAACCATTAATAATTCTAAGAGCTATTGTTTAACTGAAAATAACAATAGCAATTAAAAAATACTGGTCAGTTCATTGCTACATTAAAAGATGCTGAATAACAAAACTATCTTTCTAATATTTTAGATTCGTCTATTATCTTCATTATCAGAGAAGAAACAACTTTGAATTAAGTGTCACCATCCATTGCAGATAATTCCTTTTCAAAAATTGTTTGATCTAAGGTTTCAATTATCTTCACACAGAAAAACTGTGTGGTGACCTGAAGTAGAAAGTTTTAAATGTGCAATGAAATAAGGAAGCATTTAAACAGTTATAGTTTAAAATGCAAAATGAATACTCTAAAATAACGTTAATAAAATATATTTTATAAATATAAATATATTTCCTTTCATAATTTAAACTTGTAATAAAGAAGAACAGTTTTTATATCTACATACAAAGCTGTAGAGCCTTGATTATATCAGTCAGGGAAACAGTTAACATCTTTCTAACAAGTCATGCTTAAAAGGGTTCTTGCTAGAGTCATGCTAAAGCAGTTTCCCTAGAAAATGTATATAAGGCTTAATTATGCTATAAACTAGGTGGGTCCTGAATCTGACTAGATTGTAAACGTAGGTAACAGTTTTGTAAATTATTTTATAACATGACTACAGTCAGCCTCCTCTATAGCTTTATTTGGTAAACCAGTTTACAGCCATACAAATCAGGAACAATCTGTTAGCATGAATCTAACAAGAATAATGCTTAATCACATACTGCTAAACATGCAGACATGGTGTCTGATCCTGCTTTCATTAAAGTAAAGTGAAGTTTTGCCATTGTCTGACTGTATCGAAAGAAGGACAGATGATGCTTGACATGGATTTAATCAGGCCACAAATGTATTATTAGATGTCTGGGACTACCCAGCAGATAAAAGTGTAAAGTGCAGGCAACTTCATGTTCATTCAGATAACTACCTGGGGATTCCACCAGTCCCTCTTCATTTTCCATCCAAATCCCCCAGCCAACCCATGGCTTAGACCTTATTATATACTCCACCTTGTAGGAGGGTTAAGGTGGACTATAAGAAAGGGGGGTTGGCTCCATGCCGTACCAATCATAGGAGCCCCGAATCCCCTCCCTCCCTCCATTCCTTTAAACCAGCACCTCCTTTTTAAGTCATTTACCAGGCCATTTGTCTGGTCACTGGATGCCTTCGTTTGGAGTACCTGCACAGGACATATGCCACAAGCAGGTGCCATCAATTAGCTTGGCTGCTTTCCCTCTCCCCTAAACTGACTCGGGTTCTCAGACATCACCCAATGGCCTCTTGTCTGGCAGCCAAAAATGTCAGCCCCCAAGTATGCCAAGATTGTCGAAGACACCAGCAGATGGGTTGCCAATAGCCATGTACCACAGCACCTGCCCCTCTGTGATGGGCCATATCGGTGACCAGCATTCTGGATCCTGAAATTGGAAGAACTCATTAAAACTTCCTTCATAGCTCAGCTTGGTGCCCAGAGCCAAGAATCTCCATACCCCCTGCCAACATCATGTACTGAGGCTCCATAGTGAAAGCGACATCTGCTCGGCTTCATTGCTAGCTCCTAGTACAAGCTCCCAAAACTTGTTGAACTGAAAACAAGACAGGGCATCTGCTATGCCATTATCTACTCTGGGCACGAGTTTGGAAGAAAAATGTATGTTAAGGCTTAAACATTGTAGCACTAATGTGTTCACTAACTTCATAACCCTGTGTGATCTGGAAGTCTGGCCATTGATAACATGTACCACTGCCATGTTGTCACACCAGAAACACACCCTTTTACTAGCCAGCTATGTTCCCCAAATAACCACTGCAACTAAAATGGGAGGAAAAAATCCATGTCTCACACACCCCATTTTGTATCCAGATGGCAGGCACACTACCTGCCTTGGTAAAACACCCCAAAACCTGTACCCCTGAAGCATTTGAATGAACTTTCAAACCGTCTCCACTAACCATTCCTCCCTCCATAATGACACTCCATTAAATTTACTCAAAAACCTTCCCCACACCTTCAAGTCTTCCTTCATCTCTTTAATAACTCATATGTAATGGTGTGGCCAAGCTATGCCCATTGTTTCCACCTCAAGTCGGCAAAGAATGCCTGTCCCGAGTCAACAACTCTGCAGGCAAAATTCAGGTGCTCCATAATGGACTGAAGGTATTGTAGTATGAGTTTTTTGGCTCATACTGCTCTCCTGAGCAATCCCAAGAGCTCTGAAGCTCATCCTGAAGGAATTGCGATGTGCCCACCCTTGTGTCCAGCTTGATCACCAGATAGGTCAATGTAGTAGAAGAGCCCTCTGTTTTCCTTCCTCTAGGGGTACCCCCAACTGTTTAGCCAGGGCCTGAAATGTGTTCAACAGGTGAACACATTCATCTGAGTCAGCTCGTCTCACAAACAAAAAGTCATCTAAATGCACTACTTGGCATAGTCCAGCTGCCTGCACCACTGCACTGTGCAACATGTACTAAATTTTTCAAATTCTGAATAGGATACCGCACAGCCCATAGGCATAGCCTTGTCAAAATAACATTATCTCTCAAAAGAGAAACCCAAAAGGTCAAAGTCCAATGGATGCACTGGTAGCAGTCAAAAAGCAGACTTGATATCACACTTAGCCATTAGTGCCCCCAAGCCACAAGTCCTAACCACACAAACAACTTCATCAATGGAGGAATAGTGCACAGAACATAGCACGGGGTCTATTCATTGTTAATGGAACCACTTCATGGTTATGAAAGGTGATGAATTAATTGATATTCTTCTGAAGTCTTCTTGGGGACCAAACCACCCTACCCTCATTTAATTCCTGTGTAATCTTTTTTGGAACAATATGTCCCATCCGAACAATTGACTTCAAAATGTTGACATCATGTGGCCCCCATTCCCCGAAAAGTCCATCTGAAATCCCTCAATAAACCCCTCTCACAAATACGCCCCATCTGCTTTGTTAGAGTAATTTCATAGAAAAAACCTTAACATCTCTGGCCTAACTGGTCATGGTGCCCATGCTCACTGCACCATCCCCAGCTTATTGTCCTCCCCGCTTGTGTTTTGTATTCCATAACCTGCTCCAGTGGAGCCAAACCTGCGGCTTTGCCTGGTGTGTGGAGAAAGGGCTTCCATTGCCAGGGCTTGCAACTTTTAAAACGTTCTGGCCTTAAATTCCCAGGAGATGAGTCAGTGCCACAAAGCTGACAACAAACCACCTTTCTTCAGCAGTTTCTGACCTCCTTCTCTCCCTCCCCCCACCCCATAAAGCATTGCTACCTTCCTCTGGCAAGCCTGGACAATGCCCCTTCCCCCTACCTCTCCTACCCCGCTTCAGGTGCAGTGTGGTCATTGGGCTTTGACTGCCAGGTACTATGGAATAAGACCTCCAGGAAGTGTGAATATGCTATACTTCCTGTACACTGTATATGGTTGTTTCCCGGATGATGGACTTCTTGCTGGATAGAAACAAAGAAGCCCAGGACAGTGCCATCACAGGCTGCAGCTGCACAGATTAGTAACTCATTTGTTACCTCATTCTGCACATAGTTCTGTTCATAAAAAAGAATGTTTCTTGACACCAATGTGCTTGTCAGTAATATAGTAAACACAGTAGCATTGGGTCTGTGTTTGCTTGGCCAGTGTAGGGAGGACTTTTGTGCTAAAACAAAATGGGAAAAGGGAAATATTTGTCAAGAGGAGAGCAAGCAATGTATTTAACTGGTCATTATTTTTCTACAATATCTATATTACTGTTTCATAACATTTAATGTAGTTCTTTCTCCTGTGCTACTAATCTTTCTGTTTGATCATGTAGTCAACTTATAATTCCATGTTTTCAACATCAGTCTGTTGCTATGTAAGTTATTGTGATGTTAAAAATATAGTATTATGCAGTTTCCCTCTGCAAGATTGACTAGGATAAATTTCCACTTATTGTAGTTTAGTTTAATGTTAGGATGACACACAAATTGGGGCAGAGCAAATAATGAAGAGGACAGGTCACTGATTCAGAGCGATCTTGATTGCTTGGTATACTGGCTGCAAGCAAACAATATGCATTTAATATGGCTACATATAACTGTATATATCTAAGAAAAAAGAACATACACACTATTCTTGGAAGCAGTAACTCTGATAAAGATTTGAGAGTCATGGTGATAATCAGCTAAACATGAGCTCCCACTGTGACGCTGTGGCCAAAAAAGCTAATGCAATCCTGGGATGCGTAAAGAGAGGACTCTTGAGTAGGAGTAGAGAGGTTATTTTACCTCTGCATTTGGCACTGGTGTGATCACTGCCGGAGTACTGAGTCTTGCTCTGGTGCTCACAATTCAAGAAGCATGTTTATAAATTGGAGAGAGTTCAGAGATGAGCCATGAGAATGATTAAAGGATTAGAAAACATGTCATAGTGATAGAGTCAATGATCTCAATATATTTAGCTTAACAAAGAGAAGGGTAAAGGGTGATTTGATAACAGTCTTTAAGTATCTACATGGGGAACAAATATTTAATAATGTGCTCTTCAGTATAGCAGAGAAAGGTGTAACATGATCCTATGGCAGCAAGTTGAAGCTAGACAAATTCAGACTGAAAAAAAGATGTAATTTTTTATGATTAGAGTGGTTAATCATTGGAATAATTTACCAAGGGCCCTGACAGATTTTCCATCAATGATCATTTTAACATGAAGATTGGATTTTTTTTCTAAAAGAGATGTTCTAGGAATTATGTTGGGGAAGTTTCATGGAAGATCAGACTGGATGATCATAATGGTCACTTCTTGCCTTAGAATATACGAATATCTTAAATTGTGAAGAAGAAAGCCATTGTTAAAAAATACAAACATGGAACTCACAAAAAGGATGATCATTTATGCTCTATGAGCCAAATCCTTGATAAATCCTGCTGAAATCAAATGCAATTCTGCCATTAACTTCAATGCGATCAGGAACTGGCCTTATTATTGTATTCCGCAGTGCCCAAAATGTATTAAATGCTCCATAGAACAAATAAAAACTTGACAAACCTTACTCAACAGTACTTACAATCTAATTTTAGATTCAACTCAATAAGAGAGAGTAACAAAGAAGAGTGTATTTTAACTGTGGCAAAGCGTCCAAAACTGTTGAAGGGCACTAGAAAAAATGTCAAATGTATATGAATAAAATAAATAGGAGTGGAGTGAGTAAAGGAAGATACAGTGTTAACACACTGTGGTCCAATGAGCCCTAAAGCTTGGCATTTGAAAATTCCCCACAGTATTTGGTTGTATAAAGATTCCCCCTACTGTGATTTAGTTTCATGTTTAGGAATATCAAACCACCATCACCCACAAAATGAAAGCTCATTAATCCTGTTGTATGCTACAACTGCTGGTATTTCTCATGTAACATGGGCTGCCCACTGGCAGAGATCTAGGAAGATTAAATGTATAATGACATGTGACTTGATGTGGATATTGTATCATGTCCATTATACTGAAATGAATTTCCATGGTAAAGAAATAAGTCATTTGATATATGCTGCAGAAGTTGCTGAGAAGTTCTCTCTTCTTACAGTGGAGTGCCCACATGAGGTAAAGTCCTGCAATGTGCTGATGCTCTAATGATAGACACCATACAGCTTTCCTTGTTGAAATTCAATTTCAGAAACCACAGCATATATTAGGGATGACTTGCAGCAAGACAATGGAGTACTGAAATGTAGATTATCTTGATGTGCTGCATGCTTTTATGTAGTAATGGTGCATTTTTCAACAGTCTTTGTATGGACAGATCATATTTGGCTCATTGATTATTGCTGAGTGTAAATGTTCATGTCTAATTGTTTTCCTACAATTTCAAATTATAGGAAAACATTGACAGGATAATTG
Source organism: Mauremys mutica (assembly GCF_020497125.1). NCBI lineage: Eukaryota > Metazoa > Chordata > Testudines > Geoemydidae > Mauremys > Mauremys mutica. The sequence continues at coordinate 96,323,555 of NC_059073.1, forward strand.
ATAGGAATGTATGTGAGAGAGCTAATATTCAAATAAAGTTTCAAAGAAGGATTTTGTATGCGTGAATATGATTTATATTTTAAATAAAGGTGAAATGTCTGCCTTATTTTCTTTAGCATTTCTAGCTATTGTTATTCTGATTTTCCATTGTGCTCTCCGTTTGCAAAGATGTTCCTCCTCTTAGGCAGGTATCTGTGTTACAATGGCAGTGTTGTCTTGTTTATACGTGTCCTTCATTCATATTTTTCTCCCTTGCATGGGGACTGGATGGTTCACATAATTCGTAATGACAAAACTTTTCAATTCTAGGCCACATGGTGGCTGAAGATGAAATGTTACTGTGGCTAATCCCCACCTATTAAATACCCTCTTTTATTTCTTTTCAAAATGAAACAAAAGTTAAATATATTTCTCTTTCTCCCCTTTATTCCCAGGATAGGTCTTGACTGGTATATAAGGTCTGTTGTATCTTAGCTAACACACTCTAAATAGCATGGTCTACAAGTCCCATATAGACAGACAGTATAGACTTAGGCCATGTCTACATTACCACTTATTTTGGCAAAACTTATGTCACTCAGAGATGTGAAAAAACACACCCTGAATGACATAAGTTTCACCGGCATAAGCAGTAGTGTGCACAGCTTTATGTCAATGAGAGTTTCTCCAGCTAATATAGCTTACCACCGCTTTTTGGGTGTGGTTTAATTATTCCGATGGTAGAGCTCTCTCCCATCGGCATAGAGTGGCTACACAAGGGCTCTTACAGCAGTGCAGCTGCCTCGATACTGCTGTAAGCTGTCTAGTTTAGACATAGCATTAGTGTAGCCTTCATTAGGTAAGAAAGGTTACCTCAGGTTAGCTAACATACGCTAACTAACATGCGGTAAAAGCATAGTGAAGACGGGAGTTTGTAATTTACACACATGTTGACAACTTGGGGTAAACACTAGGGTGAAGCCTAGAGAGTCTCAGAACAGGTTCAAGATGCCTGAATGGAGACTCTGTGCATGCATGTGTGTGTGGAGGAACTGACCATCTGAGTCTTTGAATTTAAGGAAAAGAGGCAGGAAGGGAGAGTGGGTAGATCTGCAGCCTGACGGGTTCAGTCAGACAGGTGAGCAATTAGGGCTCAGTGTGTGGGGAGGGCCTTGGACTCCAGGAACTCAGGGTTGATCAAATTTACATCTAGTTGCCTATGTCCCAAAGAAGATGTTCCAGTGTTCTGAAATAGCTGGAGTTCAACATTGCTCTGATTGCTCCCACATAGAATGTGTGTTGTTTTACCATGCACGACAATGCAGGTTAAAATCTGATGGGGATGGCATCTTCTCATACTAGGTGACATTGTTGTCCTCTGTGCACTCAGGAGGAGGGATTGGGATATAATTGTCTCAACAGTTTGGACCAAGAGTAAGAGGAATCTTGGCAAGTAGATCTGGACTGCTGAGGTGATACATTGACAAAAATGGATTTTACCTTGTCAGTACTATTCAAAAGGGAGAGGAAATTATGAAGTCTATATGACTAGATCTTCACTAGTGTAAATCAGCACAGTTACACCGACTCAACAGGGCTATGCAGATTTACAATACTTGAGGATATGGTTCACCTAGAAATGATCTCTGCACTCTGAACTGGATCAGCAGCACTGTTCTTGAGGGCATCTTAACAATTCTGGGTGAGATCCTGGCTACACTGAAGTAAAAGGGAGGTTTTCTATTGATTTCATTGGGGCCAGGATTACACGCAGAAGATGTAATAGATACTGTGGACACTACTTGGTTATAAGGCTTATGATAGAGCTTATTATTACATCCTAGCCTCCAGGTAAGACTACAAGGTACAGGAAGTACTAGGTATGCATACCACCAGACTGGCAAAAGTGTATATCCTCTCTTTTATATTTCATTTGGCTTTTCTGTTCTCTGCCCATTTTTCACAGTTCCCTGCTATTTGTTTTTCCCTCTGTCCCATTTTGTGTTCTTTTCACTTCCATTTTTTTCACTGGATTTTTTTCTGTCTTCCCCTCCTCCTTTTTCACAGTCTCATCTGAGATGAATGCAAACACTGTACCCAGTTAGAATTCAATTCAAACTTTTCAGTCTCAAAGGGCTCCAAATCTGGCTATGTGAGTTTACCATCCATATTAAATACACTGTTATTTTCCTTTAAAGAAGTGATAGTAGCTTGCTGTTTTTGATTATAAAGACAAACATTTCCCTATATACATATTACATGCAGGATCTTATTTTAAAATAACTCTCATTACATGGTAAATTTTTTCACCATATCCAGAAGTTTTGTTCATAGTATTAAATATAGATCTGGGCCAGCGGAGCTTTGCTGATTTGCAGCCACTGAGTATCTGGCCCAGAATTTTCCAGAATCCTTCAGTTCCTAATCAAAACACCATGTAAAGTTGTAAGATTATGAAGTTTTGACTTACAAGCTTTGCTGTCCTGAAATATGTGCAGGTTTTATGAATCACTCTAATAAGTGCTAACATTCAGTGATAAATAGAACTGCCAGGCATTGTCATTCTACTGGGAAATTGCAGCAGATATGAATGTGGCTCAGAATCTCAATTAAGTGTTAGACCTATTTCTCTCTGGAACTTGGTAATGTTGTTAACAACAAGGACATATTTACATGGGCATTGCTGTTGTTCTACACTAATAAATTCCAAATGTTCCCTCAACTAAAAAAAATAAAATTGTCTTTTCTCTTCAGCTGCTCAGCGTGGTTTGGATGGACTTCTGAAAGCATTATCAATGCTGTGAAAACCAAAGGGAGGACATTAAATGCCCATTTTTCCATCATTGTGAAGGCTAAACAGCACTGCAGTACCAAAGTAGAAATTGATTTTGTTACAGTCGGGTTGTAGGGAAACTTGAAGCATGCCACTACCAAAAACACATTATTGTTGATCCAGAAGAAAGGAAAGAGAGCTGGGTCTTCATGTAATAGTAAAGGAAGTCAATTTCAAGACATGCAAAGGTGGACGTGGTCCCAAAGCCACCACTAGTATGAAAATACTGGAACTGAAGAGGATTTTTATAGTGAAAACATATAGGAATCAGTAGCCAATGCCCCGTTGTTACCATAATGAAAATTATTATAAAAATCCACAAAACTTATGACATATTCTAATGGGTTTGGCACCCACCACTCATGAGCGCCTCTTGGGCAAGTGTGTGTGTGCTTGCAGTTTCCTCAATTTCCTCTGCTCATGGTGCCCCCTGTCAGCCACTGTGCTTGTCAGATGGATCTTTGGTGACTCAGCCTCACACTCTGTCCATGTGTGAAACAAACAAAACAACTCCCTTCCAGGGTATACTGTCAGCCAGACAAAGCACTCAGTATTGTCCTGCAGCCATCTCTGGGCTCAGTTCTTGAACAGTCCAATAGAACCCATCATGGTACACTCAGTTGGGGTCTGGCTACCCAGCAAAGGCTCCTGTCCTGGGATGAAGCACTGTCCCCAGGACTTCCTCCATAGAGACTCTCTGCCTTCACTTGACTCCTCAGTGACCCCAGCTCTCCCACTGAGTCAGTTTCAGTTCAGCCCCCTTCAGGACGGGGAGAAGGGTAACACAGTTCCAGGTATAGACCTTGTCTAGCCCTATTTAAAATCCCTTTCTCAGGGTGTAGCCACTTCCCCAGTGGCTTTTGGGAGAACCCAGGCCTGCCACTACTCTGGGCCCAAACCCAGGGACCTTCTAAGTAGTGGCCACGTTCTGCATCCTTTAACTAACTGCTACTATTTCCCTGGGCTACTTCCACATAACCCTTATTTTTATCAAGTCCCAGCAGCCAGCCAGAAGCACCTTCCTTGCTCCCCCAGTCCCTGCTAGTAATTGTTTGTCTAGTCACAGTAACCAGTCAAAAGCCCTTATTTACTCCTCCAGTCCCTGCTAGTAACTGCTCGCCTTGGTCCTTGCAGCTCCCGCAGCCAGACAGGAGCACCTCTTGCTCCCCAAGTCCTTGTCATCAGACTGTTACTACCCATGGAGGGGCCACCTTGATTTTTGGAGTAGACTCCCACCAATTGGTTCCACTGTAATAACAGTTCAAGTAATCATATTCCATGATTGAGCAGTTCCTTTTAATATGCCCAGGCTGGCAATACCTGTAGCAGACGAACAAGTCTCCTAGCTCCTTCCTGCTAGTATTTCCCGTAGACTGCAGGGCTCCTCAAACCTTTTGCTGTTGCAGGACGCCCCCTGAGTCTAGAACCCTTGGAGCTTTTCCTTCCTACCCTGTTTTCTGCTAGCACTGAGCAGTTCCCTTTGGCCAGCCAGGAGCCCCCATCTGCACTTCTCTGGCTCCGGCAAGAACTCCAGCACCATGGACAGCTCATTGCTAGCAGGGAACAAGGCAGGGAGGAAGAGCTCCAAGCTAGCTGCTGGATCAGAACATAAAAGAGCCCTGAGGTAAGGGGGAGCATTAGGGAAGACTGGGGTGGTGAGGAAGTGGCCCATGGAACTGAACACAGTTAGTTAAAGGGACAAAGTGGTGTGTGGTTGCTATTCTTGGGGTACCTGGGCTAGGACCCAGAGAAGTGGGCGGGCCTCGGTCCCCTCCTTGCCCATAGGCCACTGGGGAAGATAAAGCCCAGGAAGGGAAACAGAACTGTTAAGAGGCTGAGCTGGGTCCCACCAAGACCAAAAGGGGCAGAACCATTGCCTCCGGGGAAGAAGCCAAGGGGGTTCAGTCTGATACCAGGGCAGGGATGGTTTAAAGACTTCCAGACACACCCAGCCAGAATGGGTGCTTGTGAGAGGTGGGTGCAATGCCATAACACATATATGTAAGCATTTTTTCAAATTTATAAAAATGCACTTATTGTGACCTGTAGGCACATGAAAAAACAATTTAAAAATACACATTGGGAAATACATTGTCCCCATTTAAGTCAATGGCAGTTTTACTATTATTTCAGTGAGGCTAGGATTTCAACCTTACTGCACATTTATTCCTCAAATGCTACAATGTTAATCAAAATATTAGTGCTAATTAATTATCATCATCATCTGATTTATTTCTGGTATTGCCCACAAAATGCCAGATGGTTTCCAAAACCCAATGTCTACCCTGAATTATATTCTAATAAAGGACTATGCAACCAACAAAATTATTACAAAATCTATACGCTCATCAAGCTCAGGATTTTTTTTTGGTACAACTTTACTTTTCACATATAGAGATGATTCCTGTAATTAAATCATACTGGTATATAGAAGCAAATGCTAGATTTGCCATATCTGATTTCATGGACAATGCAAATATTTACATAACATATAAGATATATAAAACAAATTAATGCTTCAGTAATGTGGTTAGGTTGTTGTTGTTGGTTTTGGTGTGGCTATATTTTCCCTTCTTCACCTAATCAGTAAGGCTTAATTCATGGCTTAAAGCTACTAAATCAGATTCTCAGTCCAATTTTCACCAGGAATGGGAGTATAATCTGTCTGCAGCTGTCTAGTTGTGAGTTCTCCCAGTGGATGAGAATTCTCAACTGGTGTAAAACCAGTGGAGCCAATTGCTATGCCTGTCTCCTTCCCATCCAAACACAGAATGCTGATAAGCGGAAGGGTGTGATGAAGGCAGATAAAGGGTTTGATCTATCCTCCCCTGCAGCAATTTTAAGTCTGTGTATGGTCCCTCTGTGTAATAATTTGTCATAGCTGTGGACAGGGCAGGCTGAGAGTCAAGAAGCCATATGTGGCTCCCTCACATCGTTCTTTCCACCCAAACATATCTTGTTGTAGGAGAGAGTCTTCCCCACAGTCTTCAGCAGTACAATGGTGGCTAGAAGGAACACCAACCTAATGACAGTTTGTAGAGGTCTGAGCCACTGTTGCCTGGTACAGAGAGGGTCCAGGGCCCTACCCAAATTCCTTCCTGTCCTCTATAGATGTTTTAGTGCTGAGATCAGCATCAGAATTTCCTGGTCCTTATGCACTGAGGGTACAGAGGGCCAGAACAAGGTCTATATCCCACTTAAACCCTATTTTGAAGACTAAAAGAAGACTTCAGTGATGCTTAAGCCTTATTCTGGCCTTCTTTATGGGGCTCACTTTCACCTCCAATGCACAAGGACCAAGAATAGCATCATTTAAATGCCTTTTAAATCCTTAAAATGGGGCTTGAGTGGCACTGAACTCTCTCTCTCTCTCTCTCTCTCTCCTGGGGAAGGGGTGTACTCCTATGTGTTTTGCTGTCCCTTATGCACTCTCCCTGTGCCAGGCAGAAGCTACCTCTAAATCTCCTCCTCACCATATTTGTTTGTATTTGTAGCACTGTACAAAGTAACTACCACATTTAAAATGTTTCAGTTATGAGCTAAGTGATGTAAAGAAACATCTCAAATATCTTAGAAGTCTAGAATGACAAATGAAGAAATCAGAAAGAACTTTAGCTTCTGATGTATATACTGTAATTGGCTTGGGAAGGTAAGCAGAGAGGGAAATTTGCTTACTCTACAGATTACTGGTGGAGCTCAACAGAGGCAGATAACATGCCAAACAGCCACGCTTCAAAATATATAACACATTGTTCCCTAACTTCTGATCCATAACAAGAGTCACGGAGACTCAAAAGTAATGTAAACTATGAAATACATACAAATGGGAAGAGTTGGAATGACACACTATTGAACCACACTAGTCTCCTATGAAATACAGTAAATAAATGAATATCCTGTTCAGATTTGTATCAAGCTATTGTTTTAAAAAACAAACTTTGAATAAGCTTGTCCTCATCACTTTTGGAACTGTAGTTATTTTCATTACAAACCTGCAAGCAATACTTCTCCCAGAAGTCTCTATAGGAAAGATCATTGCCTGGGTACTGCAAGAGGACCTAGGGTCTGGTGGATTGGCGAGAAGACAACTAAGGCCTATAAGTGGATAAAGGGATAAAGGGATAATAGGGTGTTACTTTAAGCAATTAAAATATAGAATGAGTTCAGAATGAATTTTAATTATTTTATCTTTCTTCCTTTATGTAGGTTGCTTGCTTTGCATTGAATTTTTGAGATATTCACTGAACTAGTTTATCTTTTTATGAATTTATTAGAAAATTAAACAAGTTATAGAACAAATATGAATTAAGCCAAATAAGTTACCAGCTAATTTAACTCATAGTTTGCCTAATCTAATTTAAAATGATAAAATATAATAGTCAAATCAAGGTTATGATTAATGTAATCAATACATTAGCGGTTTAATTTATTTGGCATTCCAATTACTACAGTTAAGTAACTAAATAAAATTATAATGAACAAGTTAAGGCAACCATGTTTTAAATATTTCACAGGAAGGTTAAGTGGCGAAGATATTTTCCTTTGATTTAAGCAATTCAGCTAAGATTCTGATAAAGGCAGAGACTAGTCATTACTGTGGTTTTAAGGAAATACAGCTTTCTCCTTTCGGCTAATTTCTCCCATTAAGCTTCACTGCTCACAAAAATCTCATCAAGTTTGTGTTTATCCAGTTTAATTTCCCTCCCTGCTTTAACATGATGCCCACATTTTTTTGGCAGTCAGGCACAGATAAAAATTCTTTATAGAGTCTCACTTTTTATAGCCGCTTTAGAATGACATTGGTTTAACCCAGATGTCTCTTATTATTTAGATACTAGTCTTAGGATTTTAGACCCAGATCCACAAAGGTACCTAGGCAACAAAGTCCTAGATATGGCTCTACTGTAATCCAGAAAACTGCTGACAAACCCTGTAGCCACCTCACTTCATGCAGCAACTAAGTTTTCATGGTAATAGTTCCCTCAATTCCTATGTTTCTGCCTAAGACCATGTGCACTGCGGCCTCTGTCTATGCATACAGATGTCTATCTCCGATTTAAGCCCCAGAGCAATCAAGGAACTGGGGGAAAATAAGTGTTTAGCCACCTAACTCACTTGTGGGGTCTGATTCAGTGGGTGTGCTCAAAGGCCACCAACCAGATTGGGTTGCATTCAAAATCCAGCTAGAGCATGTGGTAGTGCTCATCTTATAACTTTTATCCCAGTGGTTAAGGCACATCCCTGGGATGTGGGAGACCCATGTGCAATTTCCCCCTCTCTCCCAAAGTGGGAGAAAGGATTTGAAGAGGCTTCTTCCAGCTGTGAACAAAGTGATCTAACCACTGAGCTAGAAGATATTTGGATGTGTTTGAATCCAATGTGGATAAATATTTAAATAGTCCTTGGGCCAGAGAGCGAATGACCCTGTATTCCAGTGGTTTGGGAACCCAGCTGGGAGACCTTAGGTGCAGTCTTCCTGCTCTAATCATTCTTTCGTTATTTAGCTACAGTGGAACAGCGTCAGCATGCGAGACTGAGGGAGCCCAGAAGACCCCATAGCTCAGTGGTTTGTGCACACTCTGTTGAGGTAGGGGATCCTTTCTCCCCCTCTGACAGAGAGGGGGAATTTATCCTGGGTCTCCCACACTACACTACACTCAAGTGCTCTTATAACTAGGCTAAAAACTGTAAGATGGGTACCACCTCCTCTTCCAGACATTTTGCATGGAGCAAGTCAGTTGTCTGAACTCATTCCAAAACGAAATGGCTCAGATGCCTAAGCCTCTTGATTCCAGGTAGCAGGTTGCTAAACAGAGATAAGTGCCTCCTAGCAGCCCAGACTTAGGTGTCTATTTCTGTGAGAGAGGAGAAACTTAGCATACACTCCTCAGGTCAGCATCTCTCATTGACAATCTCAGGTGGATCAGCTCCTAGTGTGCTAGCTGAGATCACATTCTTATTTGGGGATCTATTTGTCCCCATTCATTGTATAGGGAACCTACTTTGAGGAAGAATTAGTCTCTCTCTCACACACACACACACAAGTGGATGTTAGAGCAATTCACATGTTCTCAAATTGCTCTACAAAATCATTTTTGTATCTTCTTCTCAAAGTCTTTAACTCACATGACTGGTCTTAGTTTTGAACTGGTATGTTTATCAATGACAGGGTGAACTGGAAGCTTTTTGCATGTGGAGAAGTCTCTCTCAATCTCTTAGTTGTAAACTTCAGGCTTGGCTTAGCTGATGTTCAAAGTTTTATACCTCTCAATCTCTGGATGGCTGGTCCAGGAAGAGAGCAGGATATAGCTTCAGGTGTTATTGTAGTTGAGAAAGAGCCCCCTCTACTTCCTTCCTCATGGTTAGGAACTTTTGTGGGGATCAATGTCTCCTTTTTCATCTTAGGGGACTCCCCAATATCTTCAAAGGCCAATCAGGTGTTGAAATCCGGTAACTGTAATTTGGCCTGGCATCTTGACCTTGAAATCACATTGAAGATTTCAGATTAGTGTATATGTGTCTTGCAACAATCTGTTGATAACCACAAACAGATGTCTCTTGAAAACAGGACACAAGAAAGCTCAATACATAAATTTCCTCATTGTTTAAATATAATTAATAGCTCATCAGCATTTGCACATTCCCACACATTCTCATGACAGTAAGTTCTGCCACTGGGAAATTAACTAAGAGAAAGACACAGATTATAGGACAAGTGAGTGACCTGCCCCTGGAAACCTTTTGCCACAAGCCAGAAAGCTGCTTTGATACCTTCTAGCAATGCTGTTTCATTAAACAGTTGGCCACCTAAAGGTTCTCAGGCCTAAATCCAAATATGGCCTATGTTTCTTACATGGATCATCAACATTTGGAGCCATGTGGTGGGTAGTAGGAGACTTATTCAAACATGAAAATCACTTAAAGAATTACTATCTCAAAAGTTTAATAATAGGATAGGAAGTTATGAACACAGAAATTTCCATAATTGTTCTGACCTGTGCTCCATCCATTCCAGCATCTGGTGTTTGGATGTGATACAAAGTGCACTTTGGATCATGTTCTCTAACAGTGGCCAGAACCAGATATTTCAGAACAATGTGCATGCATCTACGTAATGGACAATTATAGAAGAACGTACGCATAGGGAAACATATTTCCTAAAACAAGGCTGTTAATTTTCAGCTTGCTCCTTATAAAACGAACATGTATATAAAGGCATGGTAGCAGATTGCGATGTTTCTGGAAAATATTGCAAGACTGGGACACCTTAGTGTTAAACTCTCGCGATGCTGAAAATTGATCACTGCTTCCTGGCCCAGACAAGAAAAAGAAAGTGCAGTGGCATAAGAAATTAAATTTGATAGTGAAGAAAAAGATCTGATTATTTCTTTTTAACTTGAAAAAGTTGTCCAGTGTGAGGTTAGAGTTAAGATTCAGATCTCTATTTGTTTTATCTTAAGCTGTATCACCCATCCCCATTACTAACCCCTGCTAACAATGTGTCCTGTTCCACTAGTACAAAGGAGACTTACTGAGGAGTTTCCCAGCACAAGGGACTCTTTGGTTGGCTAAGGCCAGTGTTGGGTTTCTTCAGTGAGAGGCAGGGATGGAGTCAAAACACAATGCACCCCAGAAATTCCAGTGTGATGGAACAGTTGCTAGAAGACCATTTCAGACAAATTATGTTAAAGCAGCCCCTTGGACTGTTCCCTGGATTAAGGAAGGAACACAGATGGTTTACAATCACCTTCAACACCCTTCCCCACTCAGCTGCAATGAGTGTGGATCCAGCAAAGGATATATGTTTCAAATATTGTGGGTTGTTTCATTTTGCTTTAAGATTTATTTATTTAGTTATTATTATTTTTTGCTGTTGCAATTATAAATTACAATGTACTTATTTAGCTTATGTAGAGAGGGAACATAGATATTACAAAGACATTGCAAAATAAAAATCGGAATATCCTACTGGATGTAATCTATAGTACATAGTAAAAAAAGTCATACAAGATACAGAAAAGAACACTACAGTGTAGCAAGAAGTAAGAAAATACCAGAAAAATAGTGTAGCTCCATTGACTTCAATGGGACTATGCTCTGATTTACATCATCTGAGAATCTATCTCAGTAATGTTTATCATATTTAGAACACAGAAGATTTTGTTTTCTCAGGACTCTCTTTTTGGAATAGTCACGAGGATCATGAAAGAAGTTAAAGCTGAAGTAGAATCACTTATCTGAAAAAAAAATATAACTGATATCATCACACATAAAAATGTCAAGGAAAACAAATAAATCACAATAGCAGAATCATTCCTAAGGGAAAAGAAACTCCAATGACATAGAGTTCCCTTATATTTATATATACCATATTAGAAATGCAAGTTACCACAAGGCCTTCAATTGGTTTGATTTTTCAGTGGTTGGTTTAACTCAATATTTCAAGGTCTTGCTTCTTTGCTACATTGCCCTTTGCTTCTTAGGCCTGGTCTACACTACGCGTTTAAACCGAATTTAGCAGCGTAAAACCAATTTAACCCTGCACCCGTCCACACAATGAGGCCCTTTATATCGACATAAAGGGCTCTTAAAACCGATATCTGTACTTCTCCCCGACGAGGGGAGTAGTGCTCAAATCAGTATTGCCATGTCAGATTAGGGTTAGTGTGGCCGCAAATCGACGGTATTGGCCTCCGGGAGCTATCCCACAGTGCACCATTGTGACCGCTCTGGAAAGCCATCTGAACTTGGATGCACTGGCCAGGTAGACAGGAAAAGCCCCACGAACTTTTGAATTTCATTTCCTGTTTGGCCAGCATGGAGAGCTCACCAGCACAGGTGACCACGCAGAGCTCATCAGTACAGATAACAATGCAGTCTCCTGAGAATTGAAAAAGAGCTCCAGCATGGACTGCACGGGAGGTACTGGATCTGATCGCTGTATGGGGAGAGGATTCAATGCTAACAGAACTGCGTTCCAAAAGACTAAATGAAAAAACATTTGAAAAAATTTCCAAGGCCATGATGCAGAGATGCCACACCAGGGACTCAGTACAGTGCCGTGTGAACGTTAAGGAGCTCAGAAAAGCCTACCAGAAAACCAAAGAAGCAAACGGAAAGTCTGGGCCAGGGCCAAAAACATGCCGCTTCTATGCTGAGCTGCATGCAATTCTAGGGGGGGGGGGGGTCCGCCACCACTACCCCACCCCTGTCCGTGGATTCCGAGGTGGGGGTGGTAATCGCAGCCATGGCTGAGGATTCTGTGGATGGGGAAGATGAGGAGGAGGAAGAGGAGGACGAGCTTGCAGAGAGCACACAGCACTCGGTTCTCCCGAACAGCCAGGAGCTTTTTCACACCCTGACGGAATTACCCTCCCAGCCCTCCCAAGCCACTATCCCAGACAATGAAGCCATGGAAGGGACCTCTGGTGAGTGTACCTTGTTTATAAGACATGGTTTAAAAGCAAGCATTTTTTAATGATTAATTTGCCCTGAGGACTTGGGATGCATTCGCGGCCAGTACAGTTACTGGAAAAGTCTGTTAACATGACTGGGGATGGAGTGGAAATCCTCCAGGGACATCTCCATGAAGCTCTCCTGGAGGTACTCCAAAAGCCTTTGCAGAAGGTTTCTGGGCAGCGCTGCTTTATTCCGTCCTCCATGGTAGGACACTTGACCACGCCATGCATGTAGCAAGTAATCTTGTATCATTGCATGACAAAGCCTAGCTGCGTATGGTCCCGGTGATTGCTGGCATTCAAGCAACATCTGTTCTTTATCTCGCTGTGTTACCTCAGGAGAGTGATATCATTCATGGTAACGTGGTTGAAATTCAGGAATTTAAGTAAGGGAACAGAAATGGCCATTCCTACTGGGCTGTTTGCCTGTGGCTTAAAAGAAATCCTTCCCTGCAGGTAGGCAAGCGGTGGGGGGGAGGGGGGCGTGATTGGCATTGAGCTTTTCCACGTTTGGCTAGCAGGGATCTTTCCTGCTACCAGCCATGCGGTTGTGGGGAGGGAAAGGGGGGTGTTTAGCAGTGATCTTCCATGATACCAGCCACGGGGTGGTTTCTGCTGATGCACGTTAACAGGAAAGAAGCAGCACTCAACGGGCTTTGCTTGCTATTTGGGAAATTAGGGCACTGGATAGATGAAGGCTGCAGAAGACGAAAGACAATGGCTTACCATGGCCGCATGCAAGCCAAATTCTGATGCCTGGACCTGCTTCTGATCTGTAACACCAAAGCCGCAGCACTCAATATTAAGATGCAAAATGCGACCTTGTAGTGAAAACACATGTGCTATGTAAGGTGAATAGTGTTGTTCACCGTGAAAGAGTATGACCATAGTTCTCTAAAATGTATCTTTTTAAATACTTCTCTTGCTTTTTTCCCTCCCTCATGCAGCTGCAAATTTTTCAAGCCTCCCTACTCCGTCCCGAAGGCTATCTCAGATAAGGCGGCGGAAAAAAAAGACGCGAGAAGAAATGTTTTCGGAAATCATGGAAGTGACCCGCAATGAAAGAGCTCATCTGAATGAGTGGAAGGACGTGGTAGCAAAATACAGGAAAGATGCCAGTGACCGTGAGGACAGGAGGGACCAACGTGAGGACAGGAGGGACCAACGTGAGGACAGGAGAGATGCTCGAGATGAGAGGAGAGATGCTCGAGATGAGAGGTGGCGGCAGGAAGATCAGCGGTGGTGGGATGCAACTCTGGGGCTGCTGCGTGATCAAATTGACATGCTCCGGTGTATGGTGGAGCTTCAGGAATGGCAGCAGGATCACAGAGTGCCGCTGCAGCCCCTGTGTAACCACCCTCCCCCATCACCATGTTCCTTAGCCTCCTCACCCGGCAGACGAGTAAGAACTCGTGCGGGGAAGCTCCGTGCACCCGCCCACTCCATCCCAGTGGACAGCCCAACCAAAAGGCTCTCATTATTATGAAATTTTTTTAGTGGCCTTTTCCTTCCCTACTATTCTCCTCCCAAACCCCACCCAGGCTACCTTGTCAGTTCTCTCCCTCTTTTTATAATTAAGTAATAAAGAATACATGATTTTTAAACAAGAGTGACTTTATTTCCTTAGAAAGCAAGCTGTGATCAGCCTCCCACCCCGCCATAAAGGTCTCCCCCTTACTCTCACAGAGATTGTGGAACACACAGCAAGCAGCAATAACAATGGGGACATTGGTTTGGCTGAGGTCTGAGAGAGTCAGTAACGTGCGCCAGCGCGCCTTTAAACAGCCATATGCACATTCTACCACCATTCTGCACTTGCTCAGCCTGTAGTTGAACAGCTCCTGACTACTGTCCAGGCTGCCTGTGTATGACTTCATGAGCCATGGCATCAAGGGTTAGGCTGGGTCCCCCAGGATAACGACAAGCATTTCAACATCCCCAACTGTTAATTTCTGGTCTGGGAAGTAATTCCCTTGCTGCAGCCGTTTAAACAGAGTAGTGTTCCTGAAGACGCGAGCGTCATGAACCCTTCCCGGCCATCCCACGTGGATGTTGGTGAAACGTCCCTTGTGATCCACCAGTGCTTGCAGCACCATGGAAAAGTACCCCTTGCGGTTTATGTAGTGGGTTCCCTGGTGCTCCAGTGCCAAGATAGGGATGTGGGTTCCATCTATCGCCCCACCACAGTTAGGGAATCCCATTGCAGCAAAGCCATCCACTATGACCTGCACATTTCCCAGAGTCACTACCTTTCGTAGCAGGAGCTTAGTGATTGCTTTGGCTACTTGCATCACAGCAGCCCCCACAGTAGATTTGCCCACTCCAAATTGATTCCCGACTGACCGGTAGCTGTCTGGTGTTGCAAGCTTCCAGAGGGCTATCGCCACTCACTTCTCAACTGTGAGGGCTGCTCTCACCTTGGTATTCTGGTGCTTCAGGGCAGGGGAAAGCAAGTCACAAAGTTCCATGCAAGTGCCCTTACACCTGCAAAAGTTTCGCAGCCACTGGGAATCGTCCCACACCTGGAACACTATGCGGTCCCACCAGTCTGTGCTTGTTTCCCGGGCCCAAAATCGGCGTTCAATGGCTGGAACCTGCCCCATTACCAGCAGGATCTCCAAAGCGCAGGGGCCCGCAGTTTGACAGAATTCTGTGTCCATGTCCTCATCACTCTCGTCACCGCGATGCCATAGCCATCGCCTCCGCACCTGGCTTTGCAGGTCCTGGTTCAGCATTGACTGCACGAGAATGCGCGAGGTGTTTAAAACATCCATGATTGCTGTCTTCACCTCAGCAGGGTCCATGCTTGCCATGGAATGGCGTCTGCACAGTTCACTCAGGAAAAAAGGCGCGAAACAGTTGGCTGCTGCTACTTTCATGGAGGGAGGGGTGAGGCTGTACCCAGAAGCACCAGCGGCAATGTTTTTTGCCCCATCAGGCACTGGGATCTGAACCCAGAATCCGAATGGGCGGGGGAGACTGCGGGAACTATGGGATAGCTATGGGATAGCTACCCATAATGCAATGCTCTGGAAATCGACGCTAGCCTCGGTACATGGACGCACACCGCCGAATTAATGTGCTTAGTGTGGCTGCATGCACTCGACTATATACAATCTGTTTTACACAACCGGTTTATGTAAAATCGGCATAATCCCGTTGTGTAGACGTACCCTCAGTTATGCCTTTATTTTGAAGTATTATAAGATGCACTAGTTTAAGCTTCTGTGAAAACAGAGAATACATATTGCTTCATATTGACTCTCACTATATCCCAAGTCAAACTGATATTTGGTTCATTTCTCCTCTCGCCCCCCTTTTCCTCCCTCCCCCCCCCAAACCCCTAACCTTCAGATAAATGCAGTTAGAAAGATGAGCTATTGCAACCAAAGAGGTGCAGGTATAAAGGATTCCTGTGGCTGAACCTTGTGTGCTGTTGTTACATTTGGGTTGTTAGAAGTGGGCCAGACACATAGGACTGATCATTTGGAACAACTTGGGGAGGGGATGGGAGAAGACTGTACTGAAAAAGTGGCTGAGCCACCTTTGCAGCTTCCTGATCTTTTGGTTGCCAAGCATTAGACTAGGAATGAGGGGCAATTTAGAATGGACTTTGAGTTGCTCTAAAGAGCACATGGGCTACAATGGCTTTTAAGGAGCTTTTCCAGCAGTCGAAGATTGACAGTACACAAGACTGCTCTTGACCAGGCTTTTACGCTGGTGGAGCTAACTATAATAGAAGTTTGCCTGAATAAGACTAGGTAAAGATTGAAGTGTCTGGGGTGAAGGGGTTGTTTTCTGATAGAGTGTACTGCTTGTAACTAACAATTTAACATCTTACACTTAACCACTTTCGTGATAAGTGTAAATAACCTCTGTAATTCAGAACCATTTATTCACCTTCCATATATACATAGTATCTGACACTTTTTTGAAAGTCATTTGTTTAAACTGCCTCTAATGTTTTGTAAAAGCTCCTTTACTAAATGTGGACACAATGCTCAGAGTCAATGACAAGAGATTGCTCAATCTAAACAAATTTGTGATAAACTTTACTGGATGAGATTTTATAATGCATTTTTAAAAGGTTGAAAACTACCCAAACCTCTTTGAGTATTGCACTGATTACTCATATCCAACATCATTCATAGTGTTTTCTATCTCACAGATCGTTCTATGAACATTTAACATTATACTTAATTGTATTCTGTGTTGAAGAGTCAATGCATTAATATTTACTTCTCTTAATGTGGTCTCTGATTTTGTATTTTGAAGAACTCATCCATATAGCACAGGTTAAAAAACAAAAATAAAAAAGATCCCTGTTTCTAGAAGCTTACAAACCAAATGTAACAGACATTAGTGACATCACTTAATACACTACTAGAAGATGCTCAGATACTTTGTTGATGAGGGTGGTATAGGAACCGATATAGAATAGAATACAGACTAAAGATGATGCCAAGAAATGATTAACAAGATGCTAGGGAGGGACTGGAGAATGCAGACCAAGCAAATGGTTAACACATGAATGCTAGTTCACAGCATGATAGAGTCAAGAAGTGTATTTACATTTGAGTAAAGAAAAGATTGAAGCCTTGCAGACCTGCTCCACACTTTGGAAGTAGCATGCAAAATAAGTATGGTGCCAGTTATGGGGAAAGTGGTCAAATGGGGGAAGGATTGCAGAAAGGATCCTTCTGTCAGGGTGGAGGGAATTTAAGGGTGATTTGATAAGAGAAAATGTTGGATAAGAATGCAGGGCAGAGTTATATGGGACCTTTAAAGCAAGGAGAAGAATCTTGATCTTTGTGCATTGAAGAAAAGGGAGCCAGTAAAGAAGTTCACAGGGGTGACGTGGTGAAATCAATAAGCAAGGAATATGAATTTAGCAGCTATGTTTTGTATGCAAGGGAGATGATGTAGGAGTCAGAGACAAGGAAGTCCCAATAATCAAGACAGGAAATAATGAGGATGTAGATGAGGGTTTTAGCTGTGTGGAGAAAAAGAAGATGTTACATCTCATAAATATTATGAAGGACGTGACAGCAGGATTTGGATGTGGCATAGGTGTGTGAGGGGGAAAGAGGAATCTACTCAAGATGAACCCGATGTTACAGGTATGAGTCATAGGGAGTGTGGTGATGATTTCAACAGTGATTGAGAATGGGAGACATGAGATAGTCATGGAGGAAGGACCAGGAGTTCAGTTATATCCACACTGGTCAAGTCCAACCTGATAGTGAGACATTCAGAATATGTTAGAGATGAAGTTAAAATATTTGATTAAGCACAGGGTCAGGAGAGGAGAGGAAGTTTGTGAATCATCATCATAGAGGTGGTAGGAATGGCTGGCTGGCTGGAAAAAAATAATTCCAGTTCACCAAAAAAAAAAGACATTTCAGAATTTGTTTTTGTTCTACAACAGAATGAGACTGAGACTTTTTGAAAACAGCACCACTCCCACTCAGGGACTTGAACCTGAGTCTCCTGCATATTAGAGAATAGACCAGATAATATCCCCAACCATTGAAGTGTTCTGGGGTGGCTTGCACTTACGATTGGACCAGAAATTACATACTGGTCCTGAGAAACTTGCCAATGAAAGTTTCATCAAAACTAATAAGTTTCTGTGAAAGTTTCGGTTTCAGTGAATCAGCAATGATAAAAGGTTTAGAAAACCTGACCTATGAGAAGTGGTTAAAAAACTGGACATGTTTAGTCCTGAGAAAAGAAGAATGAGGGGGGACCTGATAAGTCTTCAAATATGCTAAAGGCTGTTATAAAGAGGAAGGTGATCAATTGTGCTCCATGTCCAGTGAAGGTAAGCAATAATGGGCTTAATCTACAGCAAGGGTACATTGAGGCTAGATATTAGGACAAACTTTCTAACCTGGAATAGGCTTCCAAGGGAGATTGTGGAATTGCCAGCACTGAAGGTTTTTAAGAACACTTTGGACAAACACCTGACAGGGATGGCCTAGCATTTTTTCAGTCCTGCCTCAGCAAAGGGGGCTGGGCTTGATAACTTCCTGAGGTCCCTTCCAGACTTACATTTCTATGATTATATAAATGTCCACAGAAAAACCATTTTTGTTGAAAAAATCCTGATCAGCTGTAGATGAAAGCTGAACTCTATGAATAGATGAGATCATGCAAAGGAGACAAACTGTGGGGAATAAGGTCAGATCCCTGATGGATAGCCATGGAAAGTGGGAAGGGAGTATAGAAGGAGATGCTGAAGAAGTGACCAGAGAGGTAGCAGGAGAATATTAGGAGGTCAATACAAACCAAGATTTTGAGAAGCGGATAAGATAAAAAACAGCATCAAAATTGAGAAAGACACTTTTTGAAGCCCTGATATTAGGCCATAAGGGAACGCATTTAGAATAGTTTCAGTGCAGTGGAGGATTTGGAAGCAGAAATGATGGGTATAAATATGGAATTGGAGGAGAGGAAATTTGTAACAGGCATCCAAAATCTCTGACTTCTACACATAGAACTTCTGTCCAAATATTTCACTCACCTCCTTATTATGGAAGGTTAGATATTTGACATAACCTGCCCAGGACCCATTTTTAATTTTGGTTTTAGTTTGTTTGTTTGTCATTGTTTTTTTTTTGCTTGGTTGGTTGGGGGGTTTTTAGTTTTTTTTTTTAGTTTTTTTTTATTTTGGGAGGGGTGGGGGGTGGAACAATCTTTGAACAAACATCTCATATGCAACTACAATATTTTACTGCATCCTAAGCAGACACACTGTGAAACAGTGTGGGGGGACATATCTAACATATCTAACACCAATATTAAAATGATGGTGAAACGACAACCTGTTTTATGATCTGTTTTATGTAACTGAGGAAACTAATGTTTGAATATATCTCCTGTTTTTGTTCCTTTCCCTCAGTTTTAATTCCTTATACTTTTCTAAAGTATTTACTCTATATTATTTTATATACATATATTTTACATACATATAGTTTCAGTCTACCTCCAACTTTCCCATCTCTTTTCAGTTATAGATCATTTTCCCATGAGTCTATCTGTCTTGAACATTTTTATTATGTATTTTGGTTTCTCTTTCACTTTTCTGTCTTTGTTCCTTTCAGGATGTTTACTTCTACTCTGTTAATTTTATTTCTTTATCTCTTTTCTACTTTCTGCACTGGTAAATTTCTCCCTGAGCAATTTCTCCCTTCCAGTCACTCTTCTTCCTTCCCCCTCTGCCCTCCTAGAATGCTCCCTTTCATTCCTCTTTCAATTCTTTCCTCTGCCCACCTCTACTCTCTCTCTTCTTTCTGCCTCTGACAGCCAGATTTTCCCTTCTCTCTTCCAAATCTGTACCCCAAAATTGCCACAGGTCCACTCCTACATATTTAGCTAACAATCCCAATTCAGGCCACTTTTTAAATTTACCACAGTTTGCCTCCCTCCAGATTTAACTCCCAAAATTTGTCCCAGATTTTACTTTCTAGATTTGACATCTGGGATAACCACATTCCCCCTTTTAATTTTAGAATTTAATCTACCCCACATTCACCACAGCCAGCCTTAGCCTTGCAGGGATTTTCCTTGCAAGCCTGGCTATTTTCCGCCAGAATTGTGCTACTTTTGTTCTCTCTCTCTTTCTTTCCAGGGAGAAGCATGACAGGATGAGGAGGTGATGTGTATACATCAGTGTTTCTTAGTAGTTCACAGATAGAAGAGCATTAATTGTTCAAACTCCTGCCACTACTGAGGCCAAGATGATATACAGCATGATTCCAGAAATGAGATGATTCCAGAAACAGCAGCTCCCTTGCTGGAATCTGAGGACCCCCACCCCACACACCACCTCAAACAAACAAACAAAAGACCCATGTCACTGTATGGAAAATCGGTACTTGTTCAAAGTTCTGCACGTTCACCAATTACAATTCCATGCAAAAAATCAGATGAAAGAGCTATACAAGTGCTAAGTATTATTTCGATTATTAGTGATCCTAAGAACAGAGTCATTTTTCAGGGCAGAACTGTGAAATAGTTGGCATATAAAAGGAAAGTTAGCCTGGATTTGAAGTTCTACTTTAACTAAGTCAATTTCACACCTGCTCCCTTTGTCAGTCCATATGTTTGTCATCAATGAAAAATCCTCTCCACACGAGCATTTACGGTGGGAATGATTATGACACATTTCATTATCTTCAGTAAATTGGATGGTTCAGTCCTTGAACTGTGGAATACCCCACACGGGTCTTGTCTGCATTGCAGACTTCACTCAGTTATAGCATAATTGAGTTGAACTCATCATACAGAACATGCACTTCCAACTCCATTGTGAGGTGAAGCTTTTCAGCAGAGGTACAAAGAGTGTGTAGGATTTTTTTTTCTGCAGATGCAAAGGTCATAGACATTTGCAGATAATTTTAAATCACTGAAATGACGCAATTTCAATAAGTAATCAATGGCAGCCCTCTATATGGCTCTCTGAAGTTGTTCAGCAATTTTTAAAGCTGCACATTGATTTCAAATCAAGTATGTGTTCTTCATACCCTGGGTCAACTTCTAGTGTACTGAAAGATGATTATTGTCTTATTTCCTCTATTCAAGAATGTGAATTACACCCTAGAGCACTTTTAGCACATTATGCAAACTGGGCCAGCTAAAGCACATGTAGGGAGCCATATGAAACAATTCAGTTGGTCCTTCCAGCTGTATGGCCCAACATTCAATATGCAATGTTTTCCTTTCCACACTGAAAACTCTTATGCCATTTGAGGAGTTGCAGTCACATTTTGGGGTGGGAAAACATGTCGAGAACTGTTGTGTGAAGGGAAGTTAGCAGAATCACCAAAGAGCTCTGTCATGATATATGAAACCACAATCCTCCTTAAACAAGAGGAATTTATTAAAGAAAACAACTACTAATACAGACCTAAACAGTCTTGCACACATCTTGATTTGTTGTTTTTTCTTCTTTGTTTACTAGGGACAGTACCCTGCCTGGAACTGCATACACTACACAGGGAAATCTAGTAGATGAATAATATAGTGCAAGTAAACATATGCAATCAACATGAAATAATTCATGTTCCACACCATGTGGCAGCGAAACATGGACTGTAGACAATGCACTAGAATTGCATTGGCCCAAGGGACTCACGCAAATTTTTGCAAATACACATGCTGATGCAAAAGAAGCATGTGTGCTTCATTAGAAATCACCACTTCTTCATCTTCATAAAACAGTCTTATCTTCCTAATGGCTTGTGAACTAGTTTTCCTGTCCTAGGCTTAAGAAATATCACTGAGGAAAGGCTCACCAGTGAAGGGTACAATCAGTTACAAGAAGCTAGTTAATTATTTTTAGTAATAAAAATAATGATGTTAGGGCTCAAAAGCCCCAGTGTGCTGGGTGTGATACAAACAAGGAAGAGAGACAATCTGTGTGTTGAAGTTTTGTGGAAATGGGCCATACAGGATTTTAATTAATGAAATTTTAACCAAAGCAACTGAAAATCATAATTCAGCTTTGGGCTCAGCTGAGAGAGAGAAGTGATTTTATGTTTTAATGAAGAACCCTTCAGCATTTGAAGGGCAGCTTGTTTATTACAGGCTTCACAGTATTATGAAAAATGTGAATTAGTTTTCAGGAAATAAAGTTATTTTCTTCAGTAACTAAAACAAAGAATGATGCCTCATGTATAACCATGTCATCTTGCAGAAAATCAGGATTTGGATTTGTAAGGCAATGGCGACAGCAGCATTATCATTACCTGGAAAACAGGTTACCAGAGAAACCACAGGAAACAAACAAAAGCCATGTTGGCTTGTTTGAGAGATCAGTATAGACAGAAAAGTGGGTTTTGTTTTTGAGTTTCATTAAAATTTGTTCCAAAAAGAGCAAGGGAAGGTGAGACTTTTTAATTTTTTCTTCAGTACACGACACTTACATACTTGCTGACTTACAATTTTTTTTGGTAAAATCAGACTCTTGGCACTAAGCAGACTGGTGCTAGAATCCATGTACATGTTCAATAGTAGGGCCTATCCTGTGCTATCTTTATGACCTCATCAGCTAGTATGCTGTGTACCCTGTACCTTTTTCTAGCTATTGACAAGAAATCTGAACACAGATGCTTCTGATCTCACATTGTACAGCAGATTATTTCAGTACTGAACTCCTTGAGTTCAGTGTCAGATCATGCCCTTACTATTGGCAATATTGACATTTCTACTGCACATCTCACTGGCTGCCTTGTTTACTTTTCCATGACATAAGGGAAACAAATATTTCTCCTCTTCTCCAATCCTCCCCAACTTTTCTATAAATGTACATTATTTTCTTTATGGCTGTTTAAAAAAAAATACAGGTTTCAAACTTCAGAATAATAATATATAATTGAGAACCCTTCTGCCAGTCAGAATTGGCAGCAACAAGGGCCAGGTTCAGTATCTAGGGGTTCCTTTTCAACAATACAACACAAAACTGTCTCGAGCCCGCATCCTGTGTCCTGGGATAATTACACACCACTCCCTGGGCACCTCTAAGAGAAAATACTTCCCCTCTCGCAAGCAGACTCTGAGTGTAACAAAAAACTTAATAAATGGAGGGAAATAACTCAGCATTAATTTCAGAAAACACCATAAACAGGGTTCATAAACATAAACCATGAGCAAAAGACCCACCCCCAAGTAAGTTGGGCAGTGTCCTTTTCCCCTCAGGTTCCAGCAACCCAAAAGTCCCTTTAATGTGCCCGTCCTTTCTCTGCACCCCACTCACAGTTGCTGTCCTTTGGTCAATGCTGACCCAGAGTTCAGAGGCACATCTGCAGAGTTCACCTTCCACCCTGGGTGGAGGGAGGGGGAAAGGAGGCATCTTACTCTCTCTGCTGCTCAGGCACTCACTCACCGCCCCTCTCTGCCTGCTATCCTGCTGGCTGCTCACT
This sequence comes from Mauremys mutica, assembly GCF_020497125.1. NCBI lineage: Eukaryota > Metazoa > Chordata > Testudines > Geoemydidae > Mauremys > Mauremys mutica. The sequence goes on from NC_059073.1 coordinate 96,346,750, forward strand.
GCACCTCTCCACCCATCACCCTAGTGGCCGCTAGCTGCACTCCTCTGCCAGCTGCCCCCTTGTTTGTGCCTCTCTGCTCACTCCAATTCTCTCCATCAGCTGCCCTGCTGATCCATCACCAAGAAGTTTTCAGGGCCCACCACTTAACAGAGCTCTCAGTGATTTCAGTTGTTAGTGAGGGAGCCTCACTGCTGATGCACACTGAGCAGCCTCTTGCATCCAAGACACTGTCCCAAACCAGGTCTAAGTATTAGACCTAGGTATCAGTGATTTCAGCGCTGCAGCATGTAACAAGACTCTCAATTGAGTCTAAATTAGCTGGAGACAGGAAGGGCCAAATAGTGTCTACAACATTTAAGCAGGGCCCACACCTCCAGGTAAACATACCTATCCCCATCCTCTCTCCACTCACTGGGCTTTGGGGCCCAAGTCCCCTGTCTAGCGAGTGTCATTTAGTTGATGGTGAATCCCTCCATAGAGATATGCCAAGTACAGTTCTGCTGAATTCAATTAACATAGCAAGGATAACAACCCTTTATTACTCCTGCACAATAACAAGGAGACTGAGGATCCAACACCAGCCAAAAGTGATAATTTGGGCAAGCAATTCCATCCTGTTGAGCACCTAGGCAGGTTGGGTGTGCCCATGCAAATAAGATCAGCTCCTGAAGTCCTCTTCCATAGCTCATCACTAGATGTCAGCAGAGAGCTCATTCAGACTCTGCTTATATAATTAAAACTGTACATACAGCGGATAGACAAAATACACAGCTATCAGGCACTACAAAAAAGAGAAGGCTCTTATGTCAGCTATGATGATATTATGTGAAAGGACAGAGGGACACCTCATGCTAGATTAATCAAGACATATAGGTGCTATGAGTAAACTTCACCCCTGTGCAGAAAGCTAGCAAAAGTCCTACTCATCACTTACCTAAATTGCCCTTCAGTCTTATTTTCAAGTACATAAATTAGACTTAAGTGGTGCATAAGCCTTGTACTGGGCCTTTGCACATGGGAGAATTTCATCTTATATGCATGAAATTCTATATGACCAAAGTTTCCACACACTTAACTGTCAGCCCAGAATTTCCTCAGTCATCTGTTCTTATGTCTCAACTAATGTAATTTCTGATACCCCATAACAATTGATCTCGCCAATAAAATCTATACCACTTGCTGAAAGTTGGTGTTTGGACATTTCCAGATCTATTTTCCAGCCATATTTCTTTTACAAGTATATTTAACCTTTGCAAGTGTAGCAGGGTGACTTGCCCCTTTACAGCTAGAGGTCTGGAGCCAGCCAACCTTGATTACTAAGGAGGCACAACAAAGCAGGAATCACCTGATTTCCCTAGAAGGGGGGCAGGAAGCTGCGGAGAGACAATTCCCCAAAGAAATATAGGGGCTGATGGGAGCAAGTAGGTGCCAGCAGAGACACCTGGGACTTGGGGAGTGAGACAACAGGCAGGAAATGCCTGGGATAACTAATGGATTTGAAAACTTTATTTGGAATCTTTGTTAATTTAATTAAGCAGAAACCAAACAGGGGTGGGAATGGACAAAAGGGTTTGTAAATGATTCCCTATAGGGGGAAAATGAGGGGAGGGGCTGCTTGCAGAACCTCCCAGATGCTACCAGAGGATGCCTGGCAGTTGGTGCCTCATTGATAGTTAGTTAATCTTATCAAGTAATTCTGATAATTATCAATTCCTTTACTGATCATTGTAATAACATTAATCATGATAGATTTACTTAGCAATAATGTGAATGTCTTAATGGCTTCTATAGGATTTCCAGTGTAAATTCAGCATTAATGATTGATTAATGCTTTGATTTCAAGTGTTATCCTTCCTTGCAAATTATGTTCTATGGGTGACAGACAAAAGAGCTATGGCATCAGTGGAGAAAATACATTGTATTGCTTCCTCGGGAAGATGACATTTCTAGAACAATGTCTCTTAAATGGTGAAGCTGGCTTCTTTTATTATGACTCTGACCTTTTCCAGGGAGGAAACAAGTAAAGAAAAACAAAGATGAAAAGAAAAGTCTTCCTCTTTGCTTGGGACTTAGCTAAACCAGATCCAGATGTGTTAAATACAGATGTGTTAAACCAGATGTGTTAAATACAGAAAATATATAGTATTATGCAACCTTCTTATGTGGTGAAATTTAGCCCTGTGCAGACAGCTAGCACAAGCCCTGTGCACCACTTGAGGAACTGAACGTTGCACAAGCATTGTATGGGCCTTCTGCATTGTGGTGAATTTCATCAATAGTGAATTGTAAATTGGAATATCATAGTGCACTGGAAGTGATTCAGAGCATTTTTGCTACTGTTTCTATTCAGCTACACTGAAATCAGATTCTGTTGTAGATGATTCTTTACTTAACAAGTTTAAAGTGAAAGTGATCCAGTGTGAGAGAAAGATGTGGGGGAGGTGTCATATCCTCATGTATTTAAAAAAATCCATAATTGAACATTTTTTCTAAAACAAGCCCTGTCAGTTTAAAGATTGGAGGAATTTTTTTTAAATGCATTTTGCTTTTTACTGTTTATGCTTATTTAGGGCATTTATCTAAATTTGACAAAGGAAAACAATTAAGACAGTTACATTTTCAGGTTATTTGGTGCTACAATTACAGTGAAAAATGTTTATTTAAAATAGTTTCAACATATTTTTTTCTAAATTGTGGCAATATTTCTAGCTGTCTTACAATTGGTAATGGGGTTGCTTTTAGAGGCAAATACATTAGTGTCCCTTTAAACCTGTAATGAAATATTTTGGCTGGACCATACCACTGATTTCAATGGGACTACTCTCAGTTTATGCAATCTGTTCAACAATAAAAGTATCTGCAGGATCAAGATCTAAATGGACAGACACAGTGCACTCTGGGACCAACGACCAGGGAAAGATTATTAGAGGAGTGGCTATAGAGATGTAGCTATAACACTATTGAGAGTGAGACTTTTTTAAAGAAAACTCCAAGGGTAAAGTATTCACCTGTTCTAAATCAGTATAGTTCCATTGACTTTAATGGAGCTATGCTGGTTTGCTACAGCTGAGGATCTGGATCAAAATTTTTTAATGGTGTAAATGCAATAGGGAGATGAGGAGTTTCAATTTTAATTAAATGTTATAATTCTGTCTGTATGCTAGTCACTTGCTATGATAAAACACTACCTATATATTTTACACCATGAGAGTCTGGCTCAATGACATAATAATGGAAGTTTCCCTCCTTGGCCAGGACAATATTATTCCTTTGAATACAAATAGTTTTCAAATTATGCTACTTCTTATGAAGCTTTTGTGTGTATGTTTGTGTGCTTGACAAACAGATAATCAGAGGCACTGATCATCCCTTATAATTTTGCCCCTCTCTAGCAAAACTGTGATCTTCAATCACACCTCTGGTTTAAAACTTGAAGGAGATCAATACTGTTTTTATTTTGCTGTTTGATAACCTGCTGAAAATGCAGTTCGTGTTTCCTATAATGCATTTATTTCAGTGACCATTTGTCATTTTTCAATACTTTAGATGATATGGAAACATCAAGAGATAGTAAGCAAGGCAAATATAGCTATGTATGTCCCTCAACGTGTCACCTGCTATACAGCAGACATCCTCAAGAGGACTTGCTGAATGTGCTAACCAGCTTGCCAGGCACCAGGGAGGATGCCTATTGCATTGCAGAGGAAGCAATGAAGGATATATATTACTGTTTACTGGACAACTGTCCACTGAAGGCATATAATATATTTTTTATATTACTAATTGACACACATCTCTTTCCTCTTTCTTCTCCGCTTCCCAATTACTAAACAAAATATATAAGGACGAATTTTCAAAGGAATCTGCTTAATTGATAAATTTTGCGCACACAAAAAATCCAGTAGGCAATTGCTGTGTATTATGCTAGTTTGAGTGGGATATTTCCGCACACAATTGATACAGGTGCAGATGTTTAAGGCATTATTTAGAAGGTTTTTTAAATAAATTAGCCCACAAATTATTTCTCTTCTCTAGAATGCTCAGCCATTTCTTGGGGCTAAATTCTGCAAAATTTTGTGGTGATCTCAGGGAGTAAAATTTACTTCCTTGTAGAGGCACAAGGCTTATTCACTGCTTAAGATCTAGTTTGAGGGCTTAAGGGGGATTTATGTGAGCTGGTCAACAAAATCAGTTTAAACTATTTTCTATGTCATACTGCCAATATGTTTAGATTTGATATGGCACAGCATATACCATGGCCAAAATGCAAGTATTTGGTGTACTTTTTGCCACAGTATATAGAGACTTCATATAATATAATGGACTTTAAAAAAATGGAAACTCAAAGAATTGGTGAAGTTTCCATGGGAAGAAAAACCTAAGGGACAAAGTAGTTCAGGAGAGCAGGCAGTTTCTCAAGAGGCAATAATAAATATACACCTGCAAACTATTCCAATGTGAAGGAAAGATAGGAAGAATAGTAAGAGACCAATATGGATCCATCAGGAACTCTCTAATGATCTGCAAATTAAAAAAAAAATCTTATAAAAAGTAGAAACATGGACAAATTGCTAAGGATGACTGCAAAAGATTAGCACAAGCATGCAGGAACAAAATTAGAAAGGCTAAGGCACATAATGAATTACACCTAATTAGGAACATAAAATGCAATAAGAAGAGGTCCTTTAAATACATTAGAAGCAAGAATAAGAAGGATGGTACAGTCCTTTACTCATTTGGAAGGAGAACTAATAACTGATGACATGAGAAGGCTGAGGACTTTAATGCCTATTTTGCTTCATTCTTCACTAAAAAGGTTAATGGTGACCAGATAATCAGCACAATTAATACTAACAACATGGGGGAAGGAAGAGAAGCTAAAATAGGGAAAGAACAGGTTAAAGACTATTTAGATGAGTTAGATGTATTCAGGTCAGCAGGGCCTGATTGAATTCATCATAAGAAGCTAACTGAAGCAATCTCAGAAACATTAGCAATTACGTTTGAGAATTCATGGAGGATAGGTGAGGTCCCAGAGGACTGGAAAAAAGAAAACATAGTAGCTATCTTTAAAAAGGGAAATGAAGAGGATGCAGGGAATTAGGGACCAATCAGACTAACTTCCATACGTGAAAAGATAATGGAACAAATTATTAAAGAATCAAGCACCTGGAGTATTATATGGTTATAAGGAATATCCAACATGAATTTGTCAAGAACAAGTCATGCCAAACCAATCTAGTTTCCTTTTTTGACAGGGTTACCAGCCTAGTGAGCAGGAGGGAACAGTAGACATGATATATCTTGATTTTAACTAGCCTTTTGACAAAGTCCCACAGGACATTCTCATAAGCAAACTAGGGAAATACTGTCTAGATAAAATTACTATAAAGTGGCTGCACAACTGGCTGAAAGGCCATACTCAAAGAGTATCAATTGTTCGCTGTCAAACTGGGAGTTCTATGCAGGGCAGTCGTGGGACCAGTACTATGTGGTATTTTCATAGGCTTATAAAATTTGTAGAGGACAACAACTAGGAGGGGATGCCCTTGACAAAAGAGATAATTCTTCTGAAATCAACAGGAAGAAATTCAGTAAAAACAAATTCAAAGTACAACATTTAGTAAGGAAAAATAAAATGCACAAGTACAAAATGGGGAATAAATGGCTAGGTAGCAGTACTGCTGAAAGGTATCCCAGGGTTATAGTGGAAGAGATCTGGGGGTTATAGTGGATTAAAAATTGTGTATAAGAGAGCAATTTGATGCAGCTATAAAAAAGAATAATAGCATTCTGGGGTGTATTAACAGGAGTGTCATATGTGTGGAGGAAAAAAAACTTTGGCTAACTTTGGTCAAGTGAACTGTATGTATGGTCAGGTGAACTGTATGTGTGGCCTGGAGGAAGGAAAAAAAGGGGGGGTGGGGATAAAAGGAGAAGGGTAGACAAAATCATAAAAGCAGAACTAACTGAAGAAATTATAAAAGTAGAATTAACCTTTGTAGCAGATTATGATTAATAGATGTCCAGTGACAGAGCAAGAAACCACAAAGGGCAAAATTAAGAAAAACAGGAAGGTTTGCTTTGCTTTACTCCTTATATGGATGTAAAACGTTAAGGAAGTATATGTCATTTTTGTGGTTTTATCCTATATAAGCTCTCGCATTTTATCTGTCAGGTGGGGTCGGCTGCCTTGACTGACTCCCCCATGCATGCATGTTTGATTGATAAAGGAGCCTCAGACTGTCTGATCCAAAATCAACCGTGTGGTCAATTTTCCACAACATATGTAAGACATGGAAGGTAATTGGTGCTCTCTACATAGCACTGATGAGGCCTTAGCTGGAGTACTGTGTCCATTTCTGAGTGCCGTACTTTAGGAAAGATGGGGATAAATTGGAAAGAATCCAGAGGGGAGCTAGGAAAATTATAAAAAGTTTAGAAAACCTGACCTATGAGGAAAGGTTATAAAAACTGAACATGTTTAGTCTTGAGAAAAGGACACTGAGGAGGGACCTGATAATAGTTTTCAAATATAGGTTAAAGAGCACAGTGATCAATTGTTCTCCATGTTCACTAAAAGGAAGACAAATGGCATTTAGAACTGATCCAAAGATGAAAACAAGGTTTTTTTCCCAGAAAATGCTGATCTTTCTAAGTTGTTTTCCTTTAGAAATGTTTGAAATAGACCCATTTTGGTTTTATTTGTAATGCAATGTTTTTCATTTTTTTAAACTTATTGAAAGCATTATTGAAAACGTTATGTAAATAGTTATAGATTTTTTCATTTACTGTAAAAATTGAGAAATGAACATTTTTCTGTAGTCCTTTGCATGTTCTTTTTTAATTCCCAGAGAAAGGCACAGTATTTTTCTCTCTCTCTCTTTCACACACACACACACACACACACACACACACACACACACACACACACACACACACACACACACACACACCAAAATAAACAATGTCATCCATTTTTGATGAAAATGTATTTTTTGTAAAAGCCATTTTTTCAACTGATGTTTATTATGTCTCTGTGTGTATGCGTAATGTGTGCATGTATGCATATACAGTGTCTTGCAGTAGCAGATCGTAGTTAAGGTTGTGCCGTATTTTTGTTTGTTTGTTTTACAGGGTCTATACCTCAGTGTTTCAGCTTTTTTCAGAACCTTTTTTTCTAAACATACCATTGTAAATTTGAACCAAATTCCAGCCACTAATTAATATGTGTCTGGAATGATCTTCAGTGTCTATATTTGTATTTTGTTGGGTTTTTTAGGAAATTTTGGAAAGCTGGAACACCAAAAAAGCCGATTCCCCCCGACACACACAGAGTTCACATTCATTGCCCTATGCTGCTATCTGAGCAATAACATTCTGACAGAGATAATCTCTACTCATCACTCCCTCCCTCCCTCCAGTTCATTTTCATGCTTGGCGAGAGTCAATGTTGTTCTGGTTGTCATGGGAACAGCTTCTTTTTTGATAACTGACTTACCTCAGCTTACCATAACATTATTTCAAACAACGGTCCCAGGAGGTGCTGCAGTGCGAGCATGCTGGGGTTGGATAAGTTCCTGCTGTGCTCCTTTGGGTTTATACTGTGGTACGTTCTAATGGTTCTTTCCAAAGGGCAACTGTTAGTTACTTCCTCAAAAAGTGTTACATAAAAATAAGATACAAAATTCCAGCTCATTTTCATGTGTATGTATAGGTTTCCTATAAATAGGGGGCTCTGGCTTTTTGAATCCATATCTTTTTAAAAAAGATGGAAATTATATGAGTCCATACTCAGTTTTTTCTTACACAATTAAAAACAAAGTCATTTGAAAGTTACAGTAACTGTTATTTGCTATTTATACTGTAAATACTGAGGTTAGAAGGTTTGTGGTAAATGAGAGAGCGTACTGTTGAGAAATGATGGTCTCATGATAGGGCAGTTGAATGCCACCCTGGAGACTGGCATTCTTTCTCTGCCTCCGTTGCTGAGTTACCAAATTTTTCACAAGTAGTCATTTTTTGCATGTAATTAAAGGATGTGTCATAATTAAGGCTACAATTTTCTCATGGAGATTTTTAGTAAAAGCCACAGACAGGTCACAGGCAATTAACAAAAATTCATGGAAGCCATGAGGAATCCCCCTCACAGAGACTGGGAAACTGTGGGGGATCCGCCTGCTGCCAGCAGCATCTGGGGAGCTCTGGAAGATTCCCTTCCCCTGCCCACAGCAGCTGGGGAGCTGCCAGGGACTGCTCACAGGGACTGGGGAGCTCTGAGGGATACCCCCACTGGCAGCAGCAGCTGAGGAGCTGCCAGGGATTGCCCACCATCTGTGGGGACTGGGGAGCTCCAGGGATCCCTCCCCCCCCACCACAGAGGCTGGGGAGCTGCAGAGGATTCCCCCACCACTTCAGGCGGCAGTGATACCCTGCAGCTCCCACCCTCTGGAGGCTGAAGTCACGGAGGTCTGTGGAAGTCACTGATTCCATGACTTCCCTGTCTTCCATGACCAAATCATAGTCTTAACCATAATGCATATTGTGACAGACCCAGACCAGTGGGGTACAGGAGTCTGGTAGAAGGCAAATATACTAGCCATGGGATGAATAGTTTTCTGTTCTCTGAGTGACCAGAGCAAGGGCTGCACTAGAGCAATCAGGAACCTGCTAGAACCAATTAAGGCAGGCAAGCTAATTAAGACACCTGGAGCCAATTAAGAACATACTAGAATCAATTATGGCAGGCAGACTAATCAGGACACCTTGTTAAAAAGGACCTCCCATCAGTTAGTGGAGGGCAAGCAAGGATCAGGGAATGAAAAGGTGTGGTGCTGGAGGAGTGAGGAGTACAAGTGTGATCAGGCTTGAAGGGGAAGATCCTGTGGTGAGGATAATGAAGGTGCTGGGGGGAGGCCATGGGGAAGTAGCCCAGGGAGTTTTAGATGTAGGCATAGGCTTGCATGTTTTATTTTATTTTGCTTAGTAATTCACTTTGTTCTGTCTGTTATTATTTGGAACCATTTAAATCCTACTTTTGGTATTTAATAAAATCACTTTTTACTTATTAATTAACCCAGAGTATGTATTAATACCTATGGGAGAGGGGACAAACAGCCGTTCATAGCCCTCTATCAATCTTCTAGAGGGCGAACAATTTATGAGTTTACCCTGTATAAGCTTTATACAGGGTGAAACAGATTTATTTGGGGTTTGGATCCCCTTGGGAGTTGGGCATCTGAGTGTTGGACACAGGAACACTTCTTAATCTGTTTTCAGTTAAGGCTGCAGCTTGTGGGACATTGTTCAAACCTGGATCTGTGTTTGTAGCCAGCAAGCATGTTTAGCACAACCAGGCAGGGCTCTGGAGTCCCAAACTGTCAGGGAAATCAGGGGCAGAAGTAGTCTTGGCACATCAGTTGGCAGCCCCAAGGGGGTTTCTGTGATTCAATGTGTCACACTTCCTATGATAGTTTTCATTTAGGGTACATCTGCTGGGAGTTATAATTCTTAGCATGGGAAGACATACATATGCTAACTCTGTGTTAGTGCATGAAAATATCATGGCTGCAGTGGCTCAGGATAGTCATCCAAGTACAATTCTGCTGGATCCTCTGGGTACAGAATTGTGACTAGCCTGAGTCACTGCCCATGCCATCTGCTATTTTTGTCATTCCTTTCAACTGCTGTGTAGAAATACCCTTAGTTAAAAACCCAATTTTCCATTAAAAAAAGCTTCAACAGAAATTTTTCAACCAGTCCTAGTTATTTCATATGGATAAGTACCAACTGCTTGGTGTTTACATGATGCACCTTTCTTAGTTATCAAGGGCATATCTTGGGAACTTCTCTGTTTGAACATCATGATAACTTCAGATCCTCCTGCCATCACTCAAGAATGGGCTTGGCATGTGCCTGTGAAATTTCAATTACATGAACATTAAGTAGCTCTGGAAAGTGTTTTCTAAGCCTTCATAGCTGTAGGTGAACTTCTATATTTCTTTTAAAATTCTTTTAGGACATAGTTGCCTTTCTATCCTTTACACCTGATACTCCACTGACATTCTTCAGGTTTTTGTAATTTATGTCACAGGCAGTTAAGTAGTTGATCACAAAATTTTGCAGCCACAAAGTGGACCTCAGACTTCCAGTTAGATGGCATCTCTCTCAAACTTGCTGGTGGTCCTCCAATGTAATTGACACTGTAATTAGCACTGCATCACAATATCCATTCTCTTGCCATCTAACTTACATAACATTTTATTCCAGCCATGTTCCTTGTCATAAAAATAGATCAACATATCCCAAGACTGACAAAGGACATCATAGCCTGAAACATGCATGTTGCTGTTTTCCCCTATAATCTCAGCCTAATGGGTGAGATATTTGCTCTTGTCACAGTGTTTAAGGTGCAATTTCATTCCATGTAAACTGGTATTAGTAAAACAAAGAGCCTCACAGGATTTCCAACAGTTTGCTAGAAGATATTTTTTCATAGGCTTGGATAGTTCATGGACGTTGCCTGCATGTTTGCAGCTTCCAGATGAATAAGAAATGGAGCAATTCTGGCTATGATTTGGTGCCACCCTTACAGTTTGGAGTTAGTAGAGCCTATAATTATGTGTTTTGTTGTATTCAGTTTGATATCCAGAATACTGCATTGGGTTCAGTAGTTCCAGGCAAAGGAACAAAATTCAGCAGAAGAAAAACAGTGTTTAAAGGCTGTAAAAAAAAAAAAACCAGGAGTACTTGTGGCACCTTAAAGACTAACAAATTTATTTTAGCATGAGCTTTCGTGAGCTAAAGCTCACTTCTTCGGATGCATAGAATGGAACACACAGACAGGAGATATTTATACATACAGAGAACATGAAAAGGTGGAAGTATGCATACCAACAGGCAGAGTCTAATCAATTGAGATGAGCTATCGTTAGCAGGAGGAAAAAAAACTTTTTGAAGTGATAATTAACATGGCCCATAGAAGGTGTGAGGAGAACTTAACATAGGGAAATAGATTCAATTGGTGTAATGACCCAACCATTCCCAGTCTTTGTTTAGACCACAGTTAATAGTATCTAGTTTGCATATTAATTCAAGTTCAGCAGTTTCTCTTTGAAGTCTGTTTTTGAAGTTTTTTTGTTGCAAAATTGCCACCTTCAAGTCTGTCACTGAGTGGTTAGAGAGGTTGAAGTGTCCTCAAGATCTAACCATAACCATAGAAGGGTGGTGATTTTGTGTGCCTAGTTCCTGTCTTTCTTTCCTAGGTGTTGACATAATATGAGCATTGTTTCCAGATCAGTGACAAAGTACTCCAGGCACAGCCTAGGGGATTCCCAGCTCAGAAGGTCAAATTGTCAAATTGCTTTAGCATGATATAAATTACAGCAGCTATTGATGGTTTTCCTCAGTCTGCTTTGCTTGTCCAGGCTTGCAGGGATCTGGAAGTCAGAAGATCAAACTATCATATTGCTTTGGTGGGATACAATTTCCAGTAGCTGTTGATAATTTTCAAGACCCTTACTTTGAGTCTCCATGTACAAAAGTACTTTGTCAGATTCTGAAGGTCATCGGGAAAGAGCTTAAGATTTCAAATTTTCTAGACTATATTGTAAGGCTTATCTCTTGTGTGTAAATGAACTTTTACATCAGTGCAGCTACTAAGCCTTGTAAAATGCTTTCTTCAGTGTCTCCTCAAGGTGTCAGTGATCTCAAAAGAAAGATTACTTTAAGAAATGGTTAGGTTGGACTATTCCACATCCTTGTTAAAGCCTTGTTGCGAGAATGGATTTCTTCTGTCCTCAGAGTTTGTTTCCCAGTTTCCTTTCCCAATTTTCAAATATATTTTAGCCTTTAAATTACATGTAAAAGTTCACAGTCAATTGGTATCATAATATCTGTCAAACAGCTGAAGATAAATGTATGCCAGGTTTCTTAGACATTGTGTGCTTGATATTCAAATCACTGTGTGGCCTGTTTTCAGATGCTGACCTTTATTAGCAAGACAACATGATGCAGTGATTCTGAGATAGCAATGAACCAAAAGGAAAAGCTAAATAAATAAATAGAAAGACAGAGAGACTAAAAATATCCTGTGTGTGTGATGTAAAAATATTTGATAATTCTCATAGAATAGGAATATGATCTTTGGCATATGTCTAACTTCATATAAAATGTATGGGTGGATGATGGGAATGCATTTACCATAAGGATCTCTAACTATGGTAGATACTCTTTAACCAAAAGGCAACATTTTCTGTATATTTCTGCTACCTACTGAGTTTGGGGCTTTAAGTCAGATCCTGCTCCTGAAAGTTATACTTGCGTGACTGACAATATACTATTGGACTTAAACTGGCTTGGGTGTGTTGGGAATTGAAGTTTACTAAAGAACCATTTTAGATTATCTTCACAAGAAAGATACAATACATTAGCATGGTGCCAACAATAAAAGTTCTTGCAGGAATGGCCATTACCAAGCCAAGAAGTGAACACAGAGGTTAAAGGTAATGCTCATTAAAAATAAATATGTTTATGGCTGTATAATAATTCAGTTACATTTATCTCTGGCTGTTAAGATAAACCATTTTTTAAACAAACAAAACAAAACATTGTACTAGTCTGAACAGGTCTTTATTTGGTTTTGAAATATCCCAGAGAGGCATCCCATTATGTCATGCTTACACATAAGTGGTTTTGCTGTGAGGTGGACAAATCTGTAAGTGGGGTACTGTAAAACCCCAAAGAGTTTAATTAAATTTAAGTTTTATGCAGCTTCCTGCAGTGTGAACCTGAGTTTTCCACTCCCAATTCTTCTTGGTAATTTGCTTCTTTCTTATGAGAAAGAATTGGGATAATTTAAGATAAAGATTATGTGCTGAAGAATAAAGGTATGACATATACTAATGGTCCTATTATTGGATACTAACCTATATCCCCATAACTGCATTCCAATGCTTTTTACTAATTATAGCTCAGCTACTTCTACTAGCACTTTAATTATTTGTTTTGCATCTCATAATGTTTTGCTGAGAGGGTGTATAAATTGGTTTAACAAAAATGTTGGCGAGGCAGGAATAAAAGTTTAAGTTGTACCTGCTTAAACTTGTTCATCAAATTCAGAAGTGAATTTGATCTAATGTGTGGATGTGCCCAATCAAGTTTTCAGATAATATGTATGCACTTCCAGATAACAACAAGGAGGTCATACACTGCCTTCATGAATGCTACTGTAATCCTGGGCCTGAGACACCATAGTATAACTCCACTTTTATGGCAGCGATTGATTTCATTTCTGTTATGACAATGTAAAACAGGAATAACCCTGTGCAGAATCAGGCCCCATATCGTTGAAATGTTATAAGCTCTCATTTTCACTGTCCAGCGCCTTTATTGTTGGCTCAACCTCATAATAAAGTGAGAACCAGAAGGAAGAAATACTGGGAATGAAACAAATATTGCAGGCTGGGGGTACAGAAAGAGAGATTAATAGGACACTGGGCTGGGGAAAAGAGCAGAAGACAGGAGAAGCTGAGAGCTGACACCAGGGTGTTAAGAGGTGATGCTAGTAGGATAGATCTATGCCCGGCCAGCAAGGCTGGAGAAACAGCAGCATAAACAACCTCAGTGAGGACCAGTTTAGATTAAAGGGGTGCAGTGCCAATAAGGTTGCTGCAACTCTTCAGAGTGGCACCACTAAAGTGAAAGTTAGGACCCAAACACATTCAATAAAAGTTTGAAGGTAAATTTTAAACAAAAAAAACCCCAATCTGCTTTTTCCCCCCATCTGAATTAGAGAGTGCACATAGATCTTTCCATTACTGCTCATGCATCAGCAGTGATTTAGAATGGCTATGAACTGGAAGAATATGTGGAGTACTTCAAGCCTTCCACTTTGAAACTGAAGGGCTTTGGCATACCTGATTAAACACAGCTCCTGTCTGTAAGTTACTGTGACGTCCCTGGACATAGTAATATTGAAAACACAGTGGTATGCCTGGTGTGCTTACTTGCAAGTCAATACCCTGAATGCTTTTCCAGCTAACAATTTCATAACAGTGGTGTTGTCTAACAAAGTGAAAGTTTTGGGAATGTCAGTTGGATTCACTGAGATCTTTCCTGTATATATATATTAAGCCAGAAATTTGTATGTTTTCTACTGAAACCAATGAGTGCTGCAGAGTTGTCTGTCTCTGAAATCTCTTGCCAATGAGTTTTCTTAACATGCACTTTGGAGTCAGTCTGACATCATTAAAGTAGGCCACCTTTTATGTATGATCATGAAGGGGAGGAACAGAATCTTATTCCATGGACCTCAGGAGGGGATTATAAAAACCATAGATCTGTATTCCAAGAGGTTGTGATAAGCAATTTTCAAATCCAAAATCAGGATTAGGCTTTACAGAAATCAAACTAAGAGAAACTTGCTGTTATTCCATAAATAAAAGCTGAATGTTGCTGATATTCTGTATGAAAGTTATTTATTATCCAGAGTACAGCAATACCAAATGATCATGTTAGTATAGTGAATGCAAAAATACGCTTTGTTGTGACAGTAGTAACGTCTACTACATTTCATACAAATCTAAGACAGGAAATGAAGAAACAGAAGCAATGGTTGTCAGAGCATCAGCGGTTGCCCATAATCAAAAATTTTGTTTTTCTCAATTTACTGAGACAATCAAATGTATATCTGATTATACTGGGTTTTTGTCACCTGCAGAGAGTGGTGACAAATTTATTTAGAAAATTTCCTTCTATGATAGCAAAAAAATACTTGCACTGTAACAAATGTATATATCCATAGGATGACACTTTAATTAACTGCAAATTGAGATTCTGCTGGCCCGCTTTTCTGAAAGGAACTCTTTTTTGACTGCAGTTAGAGAACAGACACTGACGGCTTCTGGTTGTATTGTTACCAAGTTGCAATGCCTGACACATATGGAACATATAGTTATTAAAATGAAATTTATCTTTATCTTATTATACAAAGAAATGAGAAAATGTAAAATGGTAATTGTTTTTCAAGTGTTTTCCTATAAGAATTAAAATTCACATTTTGCCCAACTTTTCCTGCTCTGGTTAGCAGTGCAGGGTGTGGCTACATACTCACCTTATTTCTTTAAGCAGAACTAGCAAAATATGCTCAGATGCTGTAAATCAGTGTTGCTCTATTAAAGTCAAAAGAACTATGCTGATTTACACCAGCTGAGGATCTGACTAATAATGCTTCCAATATCCAGTGACAAAAATGAGATGAATAGAAAATGAGATAAAATCATGCACATTCCTTATTAAAACAATTGCTGCCATTATTATCAAAGTCATCAAGCACATGTCTCCATTCCTTGCTCACCTAAAACTTCCACTGGCTTCAATAAAATCTTTGGGTGTGTGCAGAATGCAGGATCGATATTGGGATTTTAAAGTACCGTATATACTCGTTCATAAGCTAATTTTCTTTAGTAAAAAAGGGAAGCACCAGAGAAGGGGGTCGGCTTATGAACGGGCATAGAGAGGGAAAGGTGGCACACAGTCCCTCCCCCCAACAAAGGGAGCAAGGAGAGGCAGCACAGTCAGCAGAGACAGGAGGGAAGAGGCAGGGCCAGAGTCTCTCCGCTTCTGGCCACGCTTCTCTCCCCACAGCCTCCGAAGCAGCTGTAGCTCCAGGACTGGGAGGCTGTACCCGTGCTGCTTGGCCCCGCCCCCCAGAGCAGGCTGTGGCCTCTGGAACATGCTGCGGCCACGCGCCGCATGGTCTGGCCCACCGGAGCAGGCTGTGGCCACGCCGCCCAGCCTGCCAGAGCAGCTCCAGCCAGGCCAGAGACATCCTCCCCAGATAAGATGGGAAGGGATGGGATAGGGAGAGTGTGGGGGTCCCGGGCTAAGGGTGAGGTCATGTGGAGGGTGGTCACATAGGTTACTCCCCTGACTCCCAGCTTCTCCCCCCGCAAAAAAATTTCCCCACCAGTTTCTGTCTTGGCCCATCAGGGTAAGCAGCTGGTGTGCCAGGACATTTTGTTTACTTAGGTTTACCTCTGTGCCTGTGGATGCTCAAGGTAAACAAACCATCTCGGACCACCAGCGGCTTATCCTGATGGCCCAGGAGCCAAAGTTTGCTGACCCCTGAATTATAGGGTCAGCTTATGAACGGGTTATAATTTTTTTTCCTTTTTTACTTACCCTTCTTGGGTGGGGGGAAGGTTGGCTTATAAATAAACCAGCTTATGATTGAGTATATATGGTATGTACTTTACATGGTTTATACTCTGTCCCAGTGAAACTAAAGCTAAATTATGCTGACACAATGGAAACTGCTTGTAATGATAGGTAGAAAATTGTGAGATTATGCATAATAATTGAGGCTGTTTGAAAATACGAAAATATTGTGGCACTATTTAGCACTATTATTATTATTATTTACAGCATCCAAAAGCATCCCAGGCTCTTTACAGAGCCATTCTTAGCATATCCGTAATGTGCCACAGATGGCACATGACCAGGATTCATCACTGAAGTTGGTCTGCTGGTTGGATCATTAGCGTTCCTGGCTTGGGCCAGTTACTGATGAGGAGTGTGATGTGAACGCTGAAGCAACGGCACTTCCCAGAATACAATCTGAAAAATTAACCCATAGGCCCATACTCTGTTTTCACGCAGTCGCTACACAAGGAAAACTCTTGTTGAAATCAGTCAGAATTCTGCCTGTGTAAGGACTGAATGAAAGTTAAGTTTGGGCCTCAATTTCAGATGTGATATACCCTACGGCAGGGTTTCCCAAACTTGGGACACCACTTGTGCAGGGAAAGCCCCTGGCGCGCTGGGCCGGTTTGTTTACCTGCTGTGTCCGCAGGTTCGGCCCATCGCGGCTCCCACTGGCCACGGTTCGCTGCTCCAGGCCAATGGGAGCTGCAGGAAGCAGCGGCCAGTACATCCTCGGCTCGCGCCACTTCCTGCAGCCCTTATTGGCCTGGAGCAGCAAGTTTAGGAAACACTGCCCTAGGGAAAGGCAAAACTCTCAGCTCACAACAGGCTCTTGACACCATCGTCTTCTTAGCGTATGTGCAATGTGCCTCGGGTGGCATGTGACCAGGATCCATGGCTGAATGTGGTCCACATAAAACCCCAAACACTGGAATGAAAACCATGTGAGTAAACTGATCTGCATTTATTATTCTATTTCTTGTATGAACATTTGCATAATGCAGAGACGGAAACCCCAGAGTCCAGCTGTGCTACAAGATGGTCTCAAGGTTGTTTTCTACTGTAATACAAAACACAAATTGGTGTAGCCCTAGTATCAGAAGTGTACTGAAGAATGTCTGAAATGCAGAAAGCACTGCCTGGAGGCTCCCCCAGTGATATATCCCTTCCCACAATAGGCAAGGAGGGTAAAGAGAAGGCAAGGCCACAAGTCTGCTTTCCATGCCCACACACATACATCAGAACTCATTTGGCATGCAGGAGGGAATATGCTGCCCCTGAACTGCTGCATACACATTCGCTGAGACACTGAAGCTGCACATTGCAAGCTGTGCCTAAATGCCATGACAGAGCCCTATATTCCTATTCCTTGAGACATGCAAGAGTGATGGCAATGCATTCCTGGGATTTATTTTTAAGCTTTCTGCCTTTTTTTAAGTTTCTGGGTGACAGGATACTGGGCTAGGTGGACCTTTGGTCTGACCCACTATGCTGTTAGTATGTTCTTATGTGTAATGTCCCCCCCCAGAATATGTCTGGGATACACCTCATAATATAAGAACATTCCAGAATGACAGAGAAATACATCACCTCTTAATAAACATGTAGGGCTAGACAGTGTAACCCCTGCACTTCTGCTCACCAGGACAAAATGAGAGTTTTGCCTGTCTAAGGGCTGAACGGAAGCTGAGTGACGACTCAATAAGATTGATGGATTGTATTCTCTTCTAGGCAGGCCCATTGCCCTTTAATGGCTCTGTAAAGTGCCTAGCACACTTTTAGATGGTGTAAATAATAATAATCTACTTCAGTGGAACCATTGATGCACACAGGTGTTCACCAGTGTGTGTAAAGGTTGCACAATCTAGCCCATAGTTAATGGTTGTTTGAAAGTGTCCTATTTTGCCTGTGATATAAGAGCTTCAAAAGCCAAATTACTGTGTGTATGCCAGTAAACCTGACCACAGAAGCAGAATTACATAGCATGAGCTGGCTGCTCTAATTCTACCTTCTCCAGAAACTCAGAAGGCTTCATTACCTTATATGCAGGATATGAGTAATTCCCATTGATTACAAAGGTAATTACTCATATCCTGTAGTGAGCAAACAGAAGCCAAGGAAAAATTTCTCTGTAGGTCCCTTGTGTCCCCATCCAGGAGGGGTGAAATAGCTGTGGTTGTGATATACAGTGCTACCGAATTTTATCGTATCTCATTCCCTGGACTCCCCTCGCCCTACCATTTCCTTCCCAATGCATGCTAAAGAAACTGGCATGTGGTGTGTATACCAGATGGATGAGCAATGACACACACAGAAATTCTGTGCAATCCTGGCATATATATATATTGTCTTGAATTTATTAGCTATCTAGTATCCAACAGCAGCTGTCTCACAGAAAATGTTGTTCACTGTCACTACATTAAAAATAATTAGGCAAGGGCGAACCAGTCCAAATAAAATAAGAAATGCGCTAACCCTTCACCAAAGTTCAAAATGAACCAAATTCAAAACAAATTTGATTAACTTTTCTGGCTTGCATACATTGTTTCAACTGGAAGTGCTGAAATATTGTGAGAAATTCCATTCCCATGCTGAGTCCGCCAAAAAAAAATTTGAAACTTACATTTCACCTGACAATTCACTTTCTTTTCAAAGAGCTGTAACACTCAGTGAAAGGCTTTGATTACGCTAGAGTTTTTTTTTCTTTCCAATACAGCGATGCTGGTATAGCTATACTGACAAATGTCCCAGTGGAGACAGAGCTTACACCAGCAAAAGAGTCCATTACTGGTTCCCAAAACAAAATAAGCTCTACTTGAAAAAGGACTTTTTTGACAGTATAACTGCATCTACACTAGATATTTTCCTGGCATGGATATTTTGATTAGAGGGGTGTTTTGGGGGGGGGGGTTGTTGTTCCCCCCCCCCCCACACACACACACACTGCTAACCAACTGTAGCTATACAGGCAAAACTTAAGTATAGATCAGGCCTAAGGTCTGAACCTGGTAAACATTCGCCTCTCTTATCTGGATTGAATGAAAATGTAGCTAGTGTGGAATTTTTTTAAACAAAGTAGAGAAATATTGCCCTGTAAAATAATGTTAATAGATTAGTTTGGGGGACTTTTTGTTTGTTTTTTTTAATTCCTAAAAACTAGATGTTTGGAACATCTTCAGCATTTTTCTTTATATTGTTGAAACCAAAAGCAGCTGTTTCATTGAAGCCAATATGTTTCACAGAGATCTGTCAATTTCAGCAATGTCTTTGATGGGAAGGTTTCTGAGACCTGACTCTTGTATTTTTGGATTTTAAAAAAAAAGTCAATTTTTCAAAAAACATTCAACAGCTTTTGATGTTCCAATATGTGTGGGAGTAGGAAGCTCAAAAGTTGTCATGAAACAGAATTATCATTTTCTGGCCATCTTTACTAAAACTTGTGGCTAGACTGGCACAACCCTTAAACACCTGCATAGGGGGATTAAAGGAAGTAAGTGTCCTCTTTTTTCCCCTTCTTGGCCTTCTACAGATTGTAATGCTGTCCATGATAGTGAAGGCAGTGATTGCGTGCAGAATTTATCAGGTGAGCAAGTGGGCAAAAAGAGGACGGGTTGGGGAGGAGTCCTGGCTTTGCCCACCACTACCCACTAACCAAAGTAGCTGGCCTGGTACACAGAATGAAATAAGCTAATTCATTCAAAGAGATGAAGAATTTACTACACTCAAATAGCCAGGGTGGAGCAGGGGAAAAGTTTGTCTCCTAGAACTAATTCCTTGGTCTGCTCCTGAGGTAGTGCAACTACATACTACTACCTTTCACTCGGGGTAAATTGTAAAATTAGACTTGCCCTAGAGAAACAGGGAATTTACAATTATGAATTCATCACCAACTTGAAGTCTGCTTGTATTATCACTAATCCTCCACCTATGTATTACAGGGACTCTGGGTTCATGTGGATTTTTGAAGTGAATTACTGAAAAGTGGATTGTCCATATGTGGGCCTTATGCCATGCTCATGACTACTATTGTGACATAGGACAGTCTTTTGGAGACTCTTAAAAGCCAAGCTAAACTATGGTGTATTTACCTGTGGTACTCTGCACAGTACTTGCTAAACTACTGTTTTCTCCTAATGAACAATATATATTTTGGCCTTCATTTCACATGGAATATCAATGGACCCAAAAATTAAAAAAACTGAGCCAAGGCTATTAAATAACATTAGCCCCTTGAAACTAAGCTGCTGCATAACAGGCTTGAAAGAAATAATAGAGTTGGTTGGGATTTTTTACAAAAATGGAAAGTTGTGTTTTTTCAGAAGGAAACCTCAGTACCACAGTGTGTCAGGCCAGGAAACATGCACTCACACACAGAGCTGATCCATTGATAACCATTGCTGGTTTTGGCACAGTAGGAGGGATGTGGAAAAACTAACATGAACTATATCCTCCATGTCAGGTTTGAAACAGTAGATCTATTGTCACTGTATGTGGAACCACGGGCAACACTCTTGTTTGTGGATGATACAGCTATTCCCCTACCTTTCACATGTCTACAAAGACCTGCCAAGGAAATTATTTCCACAGCACACGATATAGGGGATGGAGAATCCTATTGCCTCGTTTTATCTTCATAGATTTCCATAGTCCTTAAATGCTAACATCTCAGCATTTATCCCTATATTTGAGTTTGTTTGAGATTCACCATATGTAGGATCTATTCCTTCATAGGATATATCCTGTGTGGTATGTTTCTTCTGTAACTAGTTGAGTGAGAGCGGGAGAGCTGATTGTAAGTATATATTATATAATATTTCTGACCTTTACAAAATAACTAAGGATATTCCCAAATCAACTCATTCTAAAACCAGACATGCTTAAAAATGCGTTACCGTCTAGTTGACTCGCCCATTAAACTTCTGGGCACTATTATTTTACCTCAGCCTGCTGAAACCCCCTACCTCATTTGAGTCCCCAAACTATCACAAAATTGGCTAATTTATTAATATCAAGATCTAGCCAATTTCCAGTAGCTACCAGCCTGCCTTTATGTAAAGGCACACAAAAGAATGTGTAATGATTGACTCCACATTGAGAGGTCCTTTTCACCTAAATTAACACCATCACTGAAAATACATTAGTACAAAGAACAAAAGGTGAGGGCAGCCAGTTCATTAATATTTGCTAAAGCTATACTTTGTTTAATAGGTCAAACTTGGCCTGATTAAATGACTGTAGCCATTTGAGTGGAAAGATAAAGAGATTGAATGATGGAGGAAGGGAAATCATATGTTAGAAACAAAACTATGTAGCTAATAAGATATGCATTACTAGAATCACTCTGATCACTGTGCTTTATATTGCATCCCTTTCCCGTTCCTTTTTCTTTTTAGAATGTAAACTTCTCAGGGCAGATGGTGGGTCACATCCTGAACTAGTGTAAATCAGTGGAATTATATGTATATAATTTCTGATTTCCAATTGATTTTGTGAAGTTGTATTATGAAAATCAGCTGTACCATGAGTGTCTCTATGTCTGTGGTTCGAACAGTGCTGACAAGTCCTGTAGCATGTATGCACCAAATAGATTAAACAGAAAATGGTTGGGATTTAATGGCGTTATTCAAATGCAAATATCAGGTACAATGAAAGAGCTGCATCCTTAGGAAACCAGTTGAGCTGATTCTTCTGAAGGGAAGGGAAAAGTTAGGAGCAACAGAAAGTTATCAAGAAAAGAACAAAGGTGACCAGGAGTTGTTTAAAATGAAGAGCCAGACAGGAAGAGGAAACATGGGGCAGGAGAAAGCAAGGTCACATAAGCTGGGAAGGGGATCTATGTGGGAGAGAAACCAGCTAGCATGCAATAATGTTCATGAGAAAGAGGACACCTTACCTGCTTCCATGGGCACCCGTGGCTCCCCAAGGGCTCACACGGGAAGGTTAAGACACAAAGTGAGGGATATTGCACTTAAGATATTTTTTTGTTTGTTTTATCTCTACTCTCTTGTGCTTTACATGATTAAGTATAAAAAAGCATAAATGTGTTAGACTGCACAACGTGTTAAATGCTTCACAGCTGCTGTGTGCCCCTCAAGGAGTTGAATAGTAAACTCCACCTTTGGGGTGGAGTTCTGAGAGAGCAGTTTGTTTATGTAATTGGGGTATCTTGTGGGTCAGAGTAGGTTCTGTGGCCTAGGGCAGGTGGACTGAGGAGCCCTATTTGCAAGAAGAACAGACTGGGACTCGGTGCCCAGACAATGTGCCAGAGGCCAAGGGAGGAAACAGTGCTATAAGCTGCTGAGGAACTAGAAGAGGGGGGGTAAACTTTTTGGCCTGAGGGCCGCAACCCCCCCTGTTCCCTGACAGCCCGCCCAGGATCCCTGCCCCATCCACACCCCCCCCCGCTCCCTGTCCCCTGACCGCCCCTGGACCCCCGCTGCCCCATCCAACCCCTCCTCTCATTTCTGACCGCCTCACTGGGACCTTTGCACCATCCAACCACCCCTTCTCCCTGTCCCCTGGCTGCCCCCTGCTTCCACATCCAACCCCCCCTTCCTGACTGTTGCCCCAGGACCTCTGCCCCCATTCAACCCTCTGTTCCCCCCCAACTGCCTCGACCCCTATCCACACCCCTGCCCCGTGACCACCCCCTGAACTACCTTGCCCTCTGTCCAACCCCCCCTGCTTCCTGCCCCCTTACTGCACTGCCTGGAGCACTGGCGGCTGGTGGTGCTACAGCCGTGCTGCCTGGCTGGAGGTGGGCCACGCCGTTGCTACCACCACACAGCACAGAGCACCGGGTCAGGCTGGGCTTTGCAGCTGTGCTGCCCCAGGAGCTCACAGTCCCTCTGCCCAGAGCACTGTGCCGGTGGCTGTAGTTTGTTTATGTAATTGGGGTATCCTGTGGGTCAGAGCAGGTTCTGTGGCTGTAGTTTGCCCACCTCTGATCTTGAAGCTTAAAATCCCCACAAGGAACACAGTGTACACAGGCTTGGATTCCCCTCACAGCAGTTATAGTGAGTGGCCAGAAAAGAGAACTCATTAGGTTCGGTGATAGGCTCCATTGATATCAGTGAAATTATGTTAATTTATGCCAGCTAAATCTGGCCCATAGAGGCCTTCCTCTGTATTTGGAAATCATCTTGCACATTTTGGAACACCACTGCAGTGACAATTATCACAATCACCACAGCTTAACTGTGTCCAGTAGACAGTAGATGGCTGCCTTCCTTTTTATAGCAATATATTCAGAGTTTACAAAAAGGGGTTTTGTTGCAAGATTTATACCATAGGACAAAAACCCACTATATTTTCCTAGGAGTTCTGTAAGCATAGTTAAGCGCAGAAGCATTAAAGATAAAGAAAAATACAGCTAGCTGGCCCCAAGTGTAATAACAGCAATGTCTCTCAAGCAGTAAATTACCTAAAATGAGATGGTAGACTATAAGAAATGAATAGGAGAAAATATATCTCAATAAATCAACAAAAGTTTAAATGGTATTATTCTGTATGTCTCACTGAAGAGAAATTCAGAGTAGAGGCCGATGCTCCATCCTTTACTGTCGTTGTCATTGTCTCTTGGTCTCACAAAGCATCATTTTTTTTAAACAGCAAAGCAGCACATCTTTTGGAAGGAGGGAAGGGTTAGTGGAAAGATGGATGGCCTTTTGGATAAAGCCCAGTAGCAGTTTTGTTCCTGGTTGTGCCACAGACTTCTTGTGTGACCTTGGACAAGCTACTTAGCCTTTCTGTATGTCAGTTTTCCCACAATAATGCTTATCTATCTTTCAACAGATCATAAATAAAGTATTCTGTGAAGATAATTTATTAGAGGAAAAGCTGATAGTGATGCCTATAGTTCAGGTCCCAAAACATTTTCCACTAAAATATGCTGTTTTCAGTTGCTTATAATTTTGCCAAACTTGAACCATTTGGTTTGAGAATATCTATACCAGCTGTCTGTGTCAGGCTGGTGTGTGTGTGTGTGTGTTGTGATAAAACCAGACCAGCTGGGTACAGCAGAATAGCAGAAGGCAGATATACTGGCCACTGGATTAACAGTTTTCTGTTCCCTGACTGACCAGAGCAGGGGCTGCTCCAGGCTAATGAGAACACCTGACTCTAATTAACCTGCAAAGAGTCAGGTGAGGCCATTAAGTTAATGTGACCACCTGACTCTAATTAAGGCCCTGCTGATACTATAAAAAGGGCTCACTCCAGTCAGGCAGGGGAGAGCCAGGGAGCCAAAGGAGAGGAAGTGCAGCTGAAGGGCTGGTTACTGAAGATACCCTCAAACCATCGTTAAGGGAGCCCTAAGGTAAGGGTGAAGAAGGGAGAAGCAGGAGAGCTGTGGGGAAGTGCCCCAGGGAAATGTAGCAACTCTGGCAGTGAAAGGTTGGCTGCCAACAGCTGCTACCATTAGGGTCCCTGGGCTGGAACCTGGAGTAGAGGGCAGGCCCGGGTTCCCCCCAACCCACCACTACAGGAACATCTCCTGGGAGGGGAAGTCAGGCCCCTGTCAGGACAGGAGGCTAAACTGTTCTGAAATAAGCCCCCAGGGACAACAGAGATTGTGGGAGTTCTCTCACCAACCTCCTTGCAGGCCTATGATGAAAAGGGCTCCGTAGACTGTAACCCTGGCCCTAGAGAGAGAAGGGCTACGTGGAGGGTCACAGTGAGCCACTGAGGCTAGCATAAACTGCCTAGAAGCACAGGACCCACGGGGGCAAGGTCAGAGCTCTGCCACAGTATGTATGTATAAGTAAAGTTAGTGATTTCAAATAACAAGTTTAGGAAAAAATACAGGGAGGAGTATCTTACTGTCCCTGTGAAAATTCACTCAAATTTGACTTGGTTATCAGCCTCTGGAAATCACCATTTACACATGCTCAGTAGAGCTTTGTACACTGAATAACATATGGTCCAATGGGAAAAAATAGCATGTGATTGTGTAATTAAATGTTGGGCTAGATTCAAAAAGTGATGTAGGTACCTAACTGCCACTTTAGTGCCTAAATCCCAGGATCAGGCACCACATTAAAAAGACAGTGGAACAGGGGCACTAGACCTGATCCTCACCGTTTGTAAATCATAGACTTATAGACTTTAAGGTCAGAAGGGACCATTATGATCATCTAGTCTGACCGCCTGCATTGTGCAGGCCACAGAATCTTATCCATCCACTTCTATAACAAACCCCTAACCTATGTCTGAATTAGTGAAGTCTTCAAATTGTGGTTTGAAGACCTCAAGCTGCAGAGAATCCTCCAGCAAGTGACCCATGCCCCATGCTGCAGAGGAAGGCGAAAAACCTCCAAGGCCTCTGCCAATCTGCCCCGGAAGAAAATTCCTTCCCGGCCCCAAATACGGCGATCAGTTAAACCCTGAGCATGTGGGCAAGACTCACCTGCCAGCACCCAGGAAAGAATTCTCTGCAGTAACTCAGATCCCACCCCATCTAACATTCCATCACAGACCACTGGGCATACTTACCTGCTGATAATCAAAGATCAATTGCCAAAATTCATTGCCAAAATTAGGCTATCCCATCATACCATCCCTTCCATAAACTTATCAAGCTTAGTTTTAAAGCCAGATATGTCTTTTGCCCCCACTACTCCCCTTGGAAGGCTGTTCCAGAACTTCACTCCTCTAATGGTTAGAAACCTTCATCTAATTTCAAGTCTAAACTTCCTGATAGCCAGTTTATATCCATTTGTTCTTGTGTCCACATTGGTACTAAGCTTAAATAATTCCTCTCCCTCCCTAATATTAATCCCTCTGATATATTTATAAAGAGCAAGCATATCCCCCCTCAACCTTCTTTTGGTTACGCTAAACAAGCCAAGCTCTTTGAGTCTCCTTTCATAAGACAGGTTTTCCATTCCTCGGATCACCCCAGTAGCCCGTCTCTGAACCTGTTCCAGTCTGAATTCATCCTTCTTAAACATGGGAGACCAGAACTGCACACAGTATTCCAGATGAGATCTCACCAGTGCCTTATATAATGGTACTAACACCTCCTTATCTTTGCTGGAAATACCTCGCCTGATGCATCCTAAAACTGCATTAGCTTTTTTAATGGCCATATCACATTGGCGGCTCATAGTCATCCTGTGATCAACCAATTCTCCGAGGTCCTCCTCCTCTGTTACTTCCAACTGACGTGTCCCCAATTTATAACTAAAATTCTTATTATTAATCCCTAAATGTATGACCTTGCACTTTTCACTTTTAAATTTCATCCTATCACTATTACTCCAGTTTACAAGGTCATCCAGATCTTCCTGTATGATATCCCAGTCCTTCTCTGTGTTAGCAATACCTCCCAGCTTTGTGTCATCCGCAAACTTTATTAGCACATTCCCGCTTTTTGTGCCAAGGTCAGTAATAAAAAGGTTAAATAAGATTGGTCCCAAAACTGATCCCTGAGGAACTCCACTAGTAACCTCCTTCCAGCCTGACAGTTCAGTACGACCCGTTGTAGTCTCCCCTTTAACCAGTTCTTTATCCACCTTTCAATTTTCATATTGATCCCCATATTTTCCAATTTAACTAATAATTCCCCATGTGGAACCATGTCAAATGCCTTACTGAAATTGAGGTAAATTAGATCTATTGCATTTCCTTTGTCTAAATAATCTGTTACCTTCTCAAAGAAGGAGATCAGGTTGGTTTGGAACAATTTACCTTTTGTAAAACCATGTTGTAATTTGTCCCAATTACCATTGACCTCAATGTCCTTAACTACTTTCTCCTTCAAAATTTTTTCCAAGACCTTACATACTACAGATGTCAAACTAACAGGCCTATAGTTACTCGGATCACTTTTTTTCCATTTCTTAAAAATAGGAACTATGTTAGCAATTCTCCAGTTGTACAGTACAACCCCTGAGTTTATCGATTCATTAAAAATTCTTGCTAATGGGCTTGCAATTTCATGTGCCAGTTCCTTTAATATTCTTGGATGAAGATTATCTGGGCCCTCCGATTTTGTCCCATTAAGCTGTTCGAGTTTGGCTTCTACCTCAGATGTGGTAATATCTACCTCCATATCCTCATTCCTATTTGTCATCCTTCCATTATCCATAAGCTCCTCATTAGCCTTATTAAAGACTGAGGCAAAGTATTTATTTAGATATTGGCCCATGCCTAGGTTATCCTTAACCTCCATTCCATCCTCAGTGTTTAGCGGTCCCACTTCCTTCTTTGTTTTCTTCTTATTTATATGGCTATAGAACCTTTTACTATTGCTTTTAATTCCCTTTGCAAGGTCCAACTCTATATGGCTTTTAGCCTTTCTCACTTCATCCCTACATGTTCTGACCTCAATAAGGTAGCTTTCCTTGCTAATCCCGCCCATCTTCCACTCCTTGTAGGCTTTCTGCTCTTCCTAATCACCTCTCTGAGATGCTTGCTCATCCAGCTTGGTCTACAACTCCTGCCTATGTTTTTTTCCCCTTTCTTGGGATGCAGGCTTCGACTTGAAGTAATTCCAGGCCTCCTTCGCCTTTAGATCCACAAGTTCTTCAGTCCAATCCACTTCCCTAACTAATTTCCTTAATTCTTTAAAGTTAGCCCTTTTGAAGTCAAAAACCCTAGTCCCAGATCTATTTTTGTTTATCCTTCCATCTAGTTTGAACTGAATTACCTCATGATCACTCGAACCAAGGTTGTCCCATACTACCATTTCTTCTATGAGGTCCTCACTACTCACCAAAACCAACTCCCCTCTTGTTGGTTCTTCAACTACTTGGTGAAGAAATCCATCAGCTATCACATCCAGAAAAATCTGAGCCCTATTATTGTTACTAGCACTTGTCCTCCAGTCTATATCTGGGAAGTTAAAGTCTCCCATGATCACACAATTCCCATTAGTGTTTACTTCATTAAAAACATTAAAGAGGTCTCTATCCATATCCAAATCAGATCACGGTGGTCTGTAGCACACCCCAAGCACTATCTCAGGGGAGGCTCTAGTAGCTTTCTTTCCCAGTGTGATTTTTGCCCAGACAGACTCTGTCTTATCCATTCCATCACTTCTTATTTCTTTACAGTTAACCTCATCATTGATATACAATGCTACTCCACCACCTTTGCCTTTATTTCTGTCTTTCCTAAACAGCACATAGCCTTCAATAACTGTACTCCAGTCATGACTACTATTCCACCATGTTTCTGTTATCCCTATAATATCCGGTTTCACTTCCTGCACCAGTAGCTCTAGTTCCTCCATTTTGTTACCTAGGCTCCTCACATTAGTATATAGACATCTTAATTTTTGCCGTAGCTCCACTGTTTTCAATTAAACTATGTCAGTTTACAATAGCTGG
Organism: Mauremys mutica; assembly: GCF_020497125.1. Classification (NCBI taxonomy): domain Eukaryota; kingdom Metazoa; phylum Chordata; order Testudines; family Geoemydidae; genus Mauremys; species Mauremys mutica. The sequence continues at coordinate 96,375,285 of NC_059073.1, forward strand.
AAATGTGGCCCAACACCAATTGGCAAATCTATACTGGGACTGCACTTTTCTGGAAATATTTGTGCATGGTTCCAGAAAAAAAATGCTGAGTTTTGTGACATTGATGGTGTGGCCCAGTGCTCATTTGTACAATTTAAAGTGAGGGGAAGAGGAGCCCTGTATTGAGAAACAGAGTAGTATCTTTCACTGGGAAATATTTGAAAAATACCTGCCATCCAATACAAACTGGTCTATTCCAAATGCAAAAGAAAAACAAAAACAAAAACTGCTCCTCAGAATTAATTTTTTTGAGGCCAGAAATGATTTAGAGATGGCAGAGATGATTTAGTAGTATCTAAAAAGCTGGCGAGCCTGAATAGGAGTGAAATCAGTCTTTTAGTTGAATAGTGTCTCCTGTTTATTAAGAGACTCTCAAAAGCTCATGGGAACCTCACCCAATCCATCGCTAGTCATATGAGATGTGTGGCAACATTGTAATGGTTTCATCTACTTAGAAATCAGTGAATGCTAGCAAATATCCATGCTGAAACAATAGCCAGGGTTTCAAGCTTTAACCTTGAGGTTAGACTATCCTCATACTTTATTTTATAGTCTTTCTGAGAAAATGCTGCACAGGCTCCAACTTGAGCAAAATGCTGTTGTTAGAATTTTTGCTCACACTAAGTGCCTCAGCATGTCATTCGTATCCTGAGGGAGATACATTGGCTCCCTGTCAAACATCAAATTGATTTTAAAATTGCTGTGATGGCTTATAAAGCAGTGCAGTTTGGGAAGTGTGTATTTACCTGAGTCACTATCCCTGCATGAGCCTAGTCTCAGTTTGAGATCATCTGAAGTAAGTAAATTGGCCATTCTGGAAATTATAATAGGTTAAAAACCGAAGGTACACACATTTAGCTGTTGAATAGCCCAGATATGGAATTTAATTTTTGACCAAACTCTGTCATGGTGAGTCAATTAATTCAATTAAACCTAAAGCGTTATATATAATTTCAGATGTTGGTAACAGATGACGGAGTGACAGTTGCTTGGATCAACGCCATTAGAAGGCTTTAGATTAGCTATTTCTTGCCTTGGTCCAGAAGCCCAGAAAACTGGTTTACAGTTTCATAGCCTGTTTTCCACCCACTTTACTAAATTCAGTGAAAAAGTCAATTAATCCAGCTCAGAGTTAAATAAAATCATAATCTTAGATATAGCAAAGTCATATTTTGAGAGAACAAATGACAAATATATTATTTAATATTTATATTGGGTAGCACCTAAAGATCTCAGCCATTGTGCTAGGTGCTACACACATAATAAATGTTAGTCCCTGAATAAAAGATTACAGCATAAAACCAAGAATTTTCATTGAGCAGCAATAGTTCACAGGTGACATCTGGATAATACATGGAAGGGAAACCCACCTGGGTGCCAATTGGAGATGTGCCAAAAACTATGGCCTTAACTGTGATTAACTCTGGTCCCTGCTTATTTTTATGGACCTGATAATTGGTTTATCCCAAGGTGAGGGAGAAAATGGCCCAGTTGGTTTGGATTATTATAGTCTCTCTTCATTTGTACATTAAGTTCAAGCAGTTTCTCTACTAAACTCTAATATAGTCTGTAATTTCTGAAGATTATACAGCATCAATTGTAAAGTATAAAAAACACAGGATTATTTAAAGGATTATTTTAAAAAACCCACAAATTCTATAGCAATACCGGCAGCTAAACTATAACATGCAAAGCAAAATGTATTAAACCAAACTGTAGTGTCAATAACAGTGAAATGTTTCTACATAGAAGGTGTGTTCATTTTAACAGGCCGAACTACATGTAGGAAAAAAAGTTTATACATAGTGGGGGAAAAAAAACTCTTAAATAATTGGCTGCAAGAGAGCCTAGTGCAGTTGTTCTCAAAGCTGGTCTGCCACTTGTTCAGGGAAAGCCCCCGGCGGGCCAGGATGGTTTATTTACCTGCCACATCCGCAGGTTTGTCCGATCGCAGCTTCCACTGGCCACAGTTCGCTGCTCCAGGCCAATGGGGGCTGGAGAAGCAATGGACAGCACATCCCTTGGCCCGTGCCACTTCCCGCAGCCCCCAGTGGCCTGAATACTTGACTAGAAGTCAGAAGAGTTGGGTGCTAGTCCTGGCTCTGCCATTGAACTACTATGTAACCTTGGCAAGTCACTTTGCCTCTCTGTTTATCCTTCTACTTTTTGTCAATGAAGATTGACTGTAAAGTCTTTGAGATAGGAATTGTCTTTCAGTGTGTTTTCATATGTGCCCAGCACACTGGTGGCTCAATCTCAGTTGGGCCTCTAGGCACTATGATATTATAAATAATAAACATCTAATAAATAGGTACACAGCCTTCCCAAGTAAAGGACTTTTTGCAAGGTTTCACTTGTATTATGTACTTTTAATAGCAGGTATCAATATTCAAGCTGACATTTTCAATATGACTATCAATGTCCTTCATTAAAGTTATTTGAAGTACTTTGAACTTTATGAAGAGACAAGACTGAAGGAATGCCAGTGACATTAGATTTTATGTTTTACTAACAAGCCTCTGTGGGCCAAGTTTAAAAAAAGGAAAAGTGTTCTTTTCCCACTGAGAACATAAAAATCAATTATAATTATGTCAGAAAAAAATTATAAAAGTTAAAGATAGAAATGAGTATTTTGTCAACTTTCCTAAAGTTCAATTATCTTGAAAAGTTCAAGGCTTTTATTAAATGTTTCCAGTGAGGTGCCCAATCTTGTATTGAATGTAATGGAAGTTTTGTCATTGACTTCAAAGAGAGAAGGATTGGGTGCATGAGAAATTACACTAGTAGCACACTTTTAACTTCAAAGAATAATAAATACATAGTCTCATGGAAGCCAGTCTGACTGGAAGCATGAACAAAGTGAGCAGGTTACTTAACATACAATAGGCTAATGGTTTCATACTTGGCCCTAGTCTCGGTATATAATACTTGATATAATATGAAGGCTCTGAAAATCATGCCATGTTAACTTAGATGCTTAAGTTACAATAGGCTAATGGTTTCATACTTGGCCCTAGTCTCGGTATATAATATTTGATATAATATGAAGGCTCTGAAAATCATGCCATGTTAACTTAGATGCTTAAATATGAATGTATGTGACTAAATTTAGACACCCAGGTTTGAATATTCTAGCCCTATTGTTTACTTGGCACTTCCATTCAAATTCTCATTTATCCCAAAACTTTTAAATCAATTCTAGATCTTTTGTTTAGATAACTTAAAAATGTTTCACTTCTGCTTTCCTACTAAAAGCGGAACAAAATCTAACCAAATATCCATTTTGACTTTTTCAACAATGCATGAAAAATCAAATTGATCCTGTTTTAACTCCAGTGTTAAAAAGTGGTCTTTTAAAACAATCAGATCCCTCGCTGGTGTAAACTAGGATAACAATGACGTTAAACCAGTTTACACCATCTCACACTCTGGCTTCAAAATGCTAAACATATTTATAAATGGACTTGATTTTGTCTTTATAGTTGGATTACTCAGCAATAGTATTCTTTTTTTAGGTGGCTCCTAAGAACAGTGTGGGCAATGCTAGCAAACAACAAATGAAAATAAGGGAAGAGCTGGGCTGATTGGGGGAAAACAGCCTCAGCTGTGGCCATGCCCCAAACAGACCCAGCTGGCCCTATAAAGGCCAGAGAAGCCAGGAGTAAATACTCTCTCTCTGCCTTTAGAGGGAGAAGGGTCTGGCTGCTAGGGAGTGTACTTGGGTGCCCAAGGTGGAGCAGGGCTGGGGGAAGGCAAGAGGAGCTGGGGAGCTCTGGCTTGGAAACCCCCCAGGCTGCAGACCTAGGGTAAGGCCAGCTGGGTACTGGGGTTGCAAAGGGGTAGCCCACAGGTAGGCAGAGGCAACAGGTCCAAACCCCTTTGCCTGTGATGAGTGGCTGATACACTGCAATCTGCCCCAGTGATGGGGGCTAAGTGATGACTGGCAGTAGCCAAGACTGAGGCAAAGTGGATGAGGGTTCCCCTGGGAGGGGGAGACCCAGAACTGCGGGGTTACTGCCGGGGGGGCACACTCCAGATAATGGGGCACCGGGTCCTGGGAGGGGCACGGAGGCCAGAGTGAGTAAGGCAGGTCACCGGCCTGCAGAAGGTGCTCCAATGGCTGGAGAGCTAATTCCAGGAGATGACCAGCAGGAGGCGCCGCAGGGGTGAGTCCACACCTTTACACAAAGCCAGAAGAGACTATTGTGATCATCTAGTCTAACTTCCTGTATAACACAGGCCATAGAACTTCCACAAAATAATGCCTAAAATATATATTTTAGAAAGAAAAATCACTGTTTGATTTATAAGTTGTCATTAATGGACAATGTCACAACCTTTGGTAAATTGTTTCAATGATTAATTACCCTCACCGTTAAAACATTATACCTTATTTCTAGGCTGAATTTGTTTAGTGTCACCTTCCAGCCATCAGATGGTGTTATATCTTTTTATGCCCATTATTAAACATTTATTCCCCACATAGGTACTTATAGACTATGATCAAGTCATCCCTTCATCTTCTTTTTGTTAAGTTAAATAGACTGAGCTCCTTGAGTGTCTCATTATAAGGCATGTTCCCTAATCCTTTAATCATTGTCATGGCTCTTCTCTGAATGCCCTCCAATTTATCAACATACATCTTCAATTGTAGTCATTGAAACTGGACATGGTGGTCACATCTATGCCAAATGCAGAGGTAAAATGATCTCTCTAATCCTGGAGATTCCCCTGTTTATGCATATCAGGATCACATTAGCCCTTTTGGCAACAGCATCCCACTGGGAGCCCAATTTCGCTGATTACCCAACAGGACCCCAATGATTGGCAAAAAGCAACAGTCTCCTTGCAACACCTGTGCTGCTAATAGAGAGGGGCAGTGAGAACATCAGGGCAGAGAGGCAATGTTGGCACTTTTGGCTCTTCTCCCTGTAAGTAAGCAGGTTCTGCAGGGCTGTGAGAAGAAAATTGCTACCTGATCGGAGCTCTGAGATTTTCTGGATGCGGAGATGATTGTGGAATTCCCTGCCAGTCTCTCTCTTTTTTTAATACCTTGGATATTTCTGAAAGAAGAAATCCATTTTTCTAATGGTAATACCAGATCTCCTCTCACTTAGGCTGTCTTCATACTAGTGTGACTAAATTATCTTCAGAGTTACTCATGACTTACACCAGCATAACTCAGAGGAGAACCAGGCCACAATTAGCATCTTAGAGGTGTCAGAAGAGGACTAATCAAGCTCAGGAAGATTTCAGTTCAGTTGTTGCCAGTGAATTATAAAATTAGCAATATGATACAGATATTTACATGATCAGAACCTATTTCATTAAGTAATTATACAATGTATTTACATCTCACAGCCATTATAGAACATCAGCAACCATTACAAATGTTTTTTATTTTAGAGCAAGAGTTGAGAGCTTGTTATAATTGGCTTGCAAAATGTTTACTTAATGTTCATAGTGAAGTATCATTTACTTTGAATCTCATAAATCAACAGCTGCCTCTAATAGATGCATTTTGTTTTAGAGGTTACACATTTAATTACAAATGATTTGCTAATTGTATATTGTGCATGTCTATTTGGATGTACTGTACAGTAGTTTACGATGGATAGTGCATTAAAGAGTTAGATCCAGGACATGCCGTGCACAGCCTGAATCACTAAATGCACAAGAACGTATGTTAATAAAAAATTAAATTGCCACTTACCTAGCATCTATATTACAGCATCTTCCATGCAAGAATTCTGGCCCCATTGAAGTCTGTAGCAAAATTCCCAGTGGAGCCAAGATTTCACCCGTAGTACTTAACAAATCGTTTTGCAGCATGAGCTTTCTTGGGTGAATACCCACTTCTTCGGATGCAAGCAGTGGAAATTTCCAGGGGCAGGTGTGTATATATAAGCAAGCAAGAAGCAAGCTAGAGATAACGAGGTTAGATCAATCAGGGAGGATGAGGCCCTGTTCCAGCAGCTGAGGTGTGAAAACCAAGGGAGGAAAAACTGGTTCTGTAATTGGCAAGCCATTCACAGTCTTTGTTTAGTCCTAAACTGATGGTGTTAAATTTGCAGATGAACTGGAGCTCAGCAGTTTCTCTTTGAAGTCTGGTCCTAAAGTTTTTTTGCTGTAGGATGGCCACCTTAACATCTGCTATTGTGTGGCCAGGGAGGTTGAAGTGTTCTCCTACAGGTTTTTGTATATTGCCTTTCCTAATGTCTGATTTGTGTCCATTTATCCTTTTCCTTAGAGACTGTCCAGGGAGGTTGAAGTGTATATTGCCATTCCTAATGTCTGATGATTCCGTAGACTGAAAGAACCAAAATGTGATTCATGTTATATCATTCCAGCACCAGGCTGACATGGTTTTAAATAACACTGAACAGCTCTTGAAGTTGCTTTTAAAGCATCACATAGATGGCAAGGAGTGTTTGCTACCTCTGAAAATATGCAATGTTTCTTGTACAGTGACCCTGGTAATCTGAGGCATTTTTGCCCATTCACTGCTAGCTCTGGAGGCTCTAGTAACCACTTGGGGCCCCAAGATAGTGATGTAGGAGCTGGGACATCACGAGACCAGTAGGAGACAAAGTCTGAATCTGCACAGATTGTTTCCCCCCTTCGCTGTACATGGTCTGCCTTTGTCTAGGGAGCCGCTCCCCTACAGGAACCCCGTGTTGTCACCATATCACTTGTGCCTGGACAGAAGTGAATCCTGGAGGTAGAAACATCAGAGACAGGTTCTAGAAATGGGTGTGAAGAAGAGACTTATGTGCTGGATTTATGCAGGACTATTGCTAAAAGGCTTAGACTTTAGAAGCTCCTGAGCTGCTGGCAGTGGCTGAGGATGGAGCTGTGTGCCTGAGAAGGAGGACAGTGTTGGGTTAGGTAATAGCGTCATATCTGGAGCTCTCCGTGTGGTGCCGTGTCTGCTTGGCATGGTGAGTCTTCAGGCTTCTGATCCTGCATGCTCTCATGATGATGCTAGTTGCCAACCTGGGGCTGCATTACCTACCACTCTTGGAAGTAAAGATGCCACTGAATCTCTCTGCTTTGTGTATGTTGAGAATGTTACAGTGGTGGCTCAATGTTCTTCTGAGCTGTTGGAGTCTGAGGGAGATGAAGAGGATGATAATGATCTCTTTCACTCCTCATTGGTTCCTGAGGTCCTGGCCAGTCAGCTAGATATGAAGATGGGATACAGTGTGAAGGAGATTAGTGACTTTTTGGACAGAAATAAAGGGAAGCAGGGAGTTGAGGTCAGGTCCTATTTCCCTGATTTACAGCATGGTGTTCACTCAGCTACCCTTGTCTTGAGAGATACCTCAGCTAATCCTATAAAACATTTTTCTCCAAAATTTGTTGAGCAATATGAGGATGCATGCGGGGATTGTTCAAGATGTATAGGTTTTCCCCGGGGTCCTTTTTTAAAAGTACTTTCACTTTCCATTGCCTTTCTCTGCTACTTGACTCTCTCCTTCTAGTCTCCCTGGTGCTGCTCAACTTTGGCTCTCTAAATATTAATGGATGCCAGGATGGTCATAAAAAAGTATAAATCTCTTTAAATTTCTCAGGCAAAACAGGCTGATGATGTCCTTTTTCAAGAGATGCACTCAAACCCTGATAATCAGTGAAACTGGTTGAAAGGATGTTTTCTTGAGCCATGGCTTGAAAGTCATTGCTGCGGTAACTGTTTTCTCTTTTCGGAGTGCCAGGGCACAGATCCTTTCTGACAAGGAAGTTGTGCAGGGCTGGCTTCTCGAGGTACAGATGTATTGTTACTACCGTTTTTAGTCTTTTTACTGTGTATGCCCCCACACTGGGGAAAGACTGTCTCCTTTTTGCAGACACTGGACCATGCCAGGCTTAGCTGTGACACCAATACTATTTTCCTAGGAAGGGATTTCAATTGTAATGTAGATTGTTTTAGACAGGAGCCGTGGGGAGCCATACCCTCCATCAGCCAAGGATTGTCTACTGTAGGCCTTTGGGTTAGTGGATGTTTGGAGGTTTTTACCCCACTGTTAGGCAGTACTCTTGGCTGACGGCTACTCCCAATCATGTCTCAGGGGTAGACTGGATTGCTTTTATACCATGAAGGCCACTATGTCTGTTTGACCCTGCATGTCTCCATTCATTTGTCTGATCATTGTTATGTCTTTCTCACTGTCTCGCTCCCTCTTCCTGCCTCTGCTTCCCACTTGTGCTTTAATACCAAATTATTACAGGACTTGAATTTCACCCAGATGTTGACTATCTTTGGGGAGCATTGGCAACAACTGTATGAGCCCTTTTGACAGTGGGTATATCGGAAAGGTCCGGATGCAGCAGTATACCCAGGCTACCAAGCGGTTCTTCCATCAGTGCCCTGGAACAAAACATAGATTTATAGACTTTAAGGTCAGAAGGGACCATTGTGATCATCAAGTCTGACCTCCTGCACATTGCAGATCACAGAACTTCACCCACTCCTGAAATAGATTCCTAACATCTGGCTGAGTTACTGAAGTCCTCAAATCATGATTAAAAGACTTTGTGTTACAGAGAACTCACAATTTACACTCATTTAAACCTTCAAGTGACCCTGTGCCATGTTGCAGAGGAAGGCAAAAAACAAACTCAAAGTCTCAACCAGTCTGACCTGGGGGGAAAGTCGTTTCCCAGCCCCAATATGGCAAGCAGTTAGACCCTGAGCATGTGGGCAAGACTCACGAGGCAGATACCCTGGTAAATAAATCTCTGTAGTAACTCAGGTTGCTCATCTAATGTCCTATTTCCAGCAGGTGGGGACTTTTTCAACTGGCAGGCGACAATGGGGCAAATGCCATCGTAGGCAGTCCCATCATACCATACCCTCCATAAGCTTATCAAGTTCAGTCTTGAAACCAGTCGGGTTTTTTGCCTCCACTAATCCCCTTGGAAGGGTGTTCCTGAACTTCACTCAGAATTTCACTCCTCTAATTTCAGGCCTAAACTTGCTGACGGACAGTTTATAGCCACTTCTTGTGTCTACACTGGTGCTTAACTTAAATAACTCCTCTCCCTCCCTAGTACTTATCTCTCTCATGTATTTATAGAGAGCAATCACATCTCCCCTCAGCCTTCTTTTGATTAGGCTTAACAAGCCAAGCTCTTTGAGTCTCCTCTCATAAGGTAGGTTTTCCATTCCTCAGGTCATCCTAGTAGCCCTTCCCTGCACCTGTTCCAGTTTGAATTCATCTTTATTAAACATGAAACCAGAATTGCACATAGTATTCCAGATGTGATCTCACAAGTACCTTATATAATGGTGCTAACACTTCCCTCTCTCTACTGGAAATACCTTGCCTGATGGATCCTAGGACTGCATTAGCCTTTTTTTTTCATGGCTCATAGTCATCCTGTGATCAACCAAAGACCCAGGTTTTCTCCTCCTCTGTCGCTTCTGTGATTGCTAGTAGCAAATATCTGCATTGTATGGTGATGGGACACTAGATGAGAAGTGCTCTGAGTTACTACCGAGTTCTTTCCCAAGTGTCTGGCTGGTGGGTCTTGACAAAATGATGAGGGTCCAACTGGTCACCATATTTGGGGTTGGTAAGAAATTTTTCCCTGGGTCACATTGCCAGACCCTGGTTGTTTTTGTTTTTGCCTTCCTCTGAAGCATGGTGCCTGGGTTACTTTCAGTTTTAAATTAATGTAAATGGTGGATTCTGTATTACCTGAAGTCTTCAGATCATGATTTGAGGACTCCAGTAACTAAACCAGAGGAGTGGGTGGGTGAGATTCTGTCTCCTGCAATGTGCAGGAGATCAGACTAAATGATCATGATGGGCCCTTCTGGCCTTAAAGTCTACGAAACATTTTTTTTTATTGGTCTTTGATATTATTTTAAAAATCATGATTCCAGTTAACATTTCTGACAATAAACTTATTTGTTAAAACATTTGCAGAAAGCAAACACAAAAGGAGTCAGTGTGAATTCAGTTAAATGTATATATATTTGCCTAGAAATGTGTTTGCTACATTTATACAACTAGCTCTTATAACTATTGTGATATGTAGTAGTGTTGTTGTTGTTATTATTTATTTATTTATTTATTTATTTTACAATAGCCCTAAGAGATCCCAACGGAGATCGAAGCCCTCTCCTGCTGGGCAATGTGCAAACATCTAGTAGTGGGAGACTGCTCCTGCCCCAAAGAGCTTACAATCCAAATAAACAAGATAAAGGATAGGAGGAGAAACCTGCAAAGAGAGATGAAGTGATTCACCCAAGGTCACACAATAGCACAGTGCCTGAGCTGGGAATAGAACCTATTCACGGGACTAGATTATGCTTTCAACAAGGCTGAGGCCAAGGCCCCCTCCTCTGGGCTACACTGTAGCACTCATGTTATGTAAGATAATGTTTTTACTTTATCTAACCCTGTATCTAGCATGTTTGCTTAGAGGGTCACTATCCTGTCCTGCTCTGTGCTGTTTGCCTTAAATTAGCACTGACTTCTATAGGAATTGATGGTCCTCTACACCTTGCAGGAATGCTCAGCAGTATGTACGATTAAATCTATTGACTAGATCTTCATATGGCACAAATCCAAAGCAACTGCATTGATTTACATCAGCTGAGGATCTGGATCATATATGTAGCTCATATATTAATAGACTGTTCTTAAAATAAAGTTTTTCAGATTAATATTTAACATTAGTCTGAAAATGTATTTTAGGAGGGGAAAAAAGATTTTACTATGGCTGTGTAAGTTTTAGTTATTTAGTTGAAACAAAAGCTTTTCCAAAATTAAAAAGACCCATACTAAAGTTTTAAAATGTATTTAATGTCCCTTAGGTGAGCAGAACTAATTGAACTTTGAGAATTTATAGAAGACCTAAAGAAATATGTTTATGAAATAAAGTAGATATATCATTTTAGCATCTATTGTCTGTTTCATTGAAACTCCTCTTAAAAAAAAATTTTGCCCTTCAGTCACCATTGATTTATTATTTCTTTTCCTGCTATTCATCTATACCAATAAGACCTAAAAATACCTTAACAACAAGATTTACTTTTCTTCTGAAAATATATTTCTCAAGCTGGCTTGTGTTAGATATCAAAAACAATTAAACCTTTTGACATGAGGCAACATTCTTCAAATGCCAAAGTTTAATGTTCTGTTCTACCATAAATCTCACCACTGTGCCCATGTCTAATTTCTAACAATAAAATACTGTTACCGATACTTATTTGACTGGCATTTAGCAAATGTGTTGATATTGGGCCTCGCTCAGTGGAATACATCTTTCTACTCACTGCTTGTAGGAAACTGCCTGCACAGACACTGATTCTACAGCCTATATAATTAATTTTAGAGATGTGTGGTTGCTTTTTAAGGGTTCTTGTAAAAACAAACCCTTAAAAACCTACCACAGAACTAGATGATGAACAGTATACCCCAAAAGGGAGACAGAAACAGTGCCTGGAGAAAAGTTAGATAACTGGCAGACTAGGCAGGTTGTCAGTGTACAGGGTTGAGCTGGATATTTGCTCATTGTGGGACAGACTACCCTCTTCTGTCCCAAACTGCCTCGGTTTTAGCATTGCAGCAGCCACAGAAAGTAAGTTACCTGCACCTATGAACTGGAATAAAAGAAGGGAAGTTTGTTTTCACATGCAGACAGCAAGATAAAAGCCCTTGACATTTTATCCACAGAACATGAGGAAGAGAAAAGACAGTTACTGATGTTGTGTATTTGGTTGTCATGGGTTTTGTTACTATGGCAACTGAGTTAGACTATTAAGGGATAGCTCAGCCGGTTTCAACCGGCTGAGTGAGCTCTCTGTTCCTGTAAATAAAATGGAGGTTTTGGTTAGCTGTCTGCTCTCTGGCCTCAAGTGATTGCTTCCTACACCGGCTGCCCCTAGGACATAACAACTGAGATCTGGAATGTCCTTAGCTCTGGGATATCATCCTTGCAGTACAGGAAAAGGTGACGAGGTCCAATGATTCAGCTGAGCCTTGTGTTACTGAACTCTGAGTCATGTGAAAAAGCAAACAGATGGCTAACCTGACACAGACCTGCCCATTCCTCCCCTCTGAGTAGTGCAGATCATTAAATAAAAACATATTGTTTGAGAAATATTGAAGCTGATTTTTGTCTGAGTATTCAAAATTGACCCCATTATTTTTTTAATTCTGATTTTTTTATTTTAAAAGGTTTTACTAAAACCATTATTGACATGATTACACATTATATAATTTTGAATAAGAAAGTGTTTAAATATCCAAAAGGCACAAAATAACACAGAATGCTGCAGAGATTACTGTAGCCTCTGGGGCAGACTCAGCAAGGCTGCTGAAACTTAGACAAATCCCCAAGGCTGTTTTTGTTATGCCAGGGGTTTCGCCAGCCCTGGGCACAGCCCAGAATCAGGTTGTCTCATGGCTTAAAGCCTTCCTTCCATGAGGTTATGATCTCTGTGTAGTACCTGTTAGAGTGTTTCTTTGCTTATAGTAGCACGGCCATTGTATAGCACACACAAGTAATTCTTTGCTAAAGTTTTATTACTATAACAGAAGTAGAACATTAACTAAATACTAGATTGATCACGTCCCCCTAAATTACCCCAGAAACAAATGAAAAAAGCAAAGAACTCATTTAGTCAAACAGAGTCTGGAAGAGTAAAAGACACTAATGTCTACCATAGACCATGCCATGTACCTCTAATCTACCAGGTTCAATAGATTCCAAAGTGATGGGTGCTGTAGATTTGCCAAAGATAGGGTGGTATTAGATTAAACAATTATGTGTAAATAAAGCATTCAGTAATAGAACTCTTACTGCCACTTTAAAAGTAAAACCACAAAATATATTCTTTGTCCTCTGTCTCATGACTATATCATTGCAAGAATTTCTGATTAAAATACTCCCCCCCCCAAAAAAAATTCAAGTTAACATAAACATGTCTTTCTCTGATTGGCTTAATCAGTGTCCTTATGTCCATATAAACCATTTAGGGTTGTATGCTTGGAAGGGAGAATACAGACAAATATTTAAAATGAGACATATCTCAAAATATGCTATATGTGTACACCTATCAACCCTAACAATGTATAGTTACTAATTTCCAGCATAGCTGGACATCTGCTCATTAATTCAGATTCACAAATGGGAGTTCATGGCATTCAGTTTCAGGGTGACATATCTAGGACATCTTTGAAAAACCACACTATTACCAATAGTGAAGGCACATTAAGTGTTCTTAAGAATATTGAAATTCCCCCATTTGTGATAGGGATAGCATAGGACCACAAGTCCATGGTTTGACAAGTAATGAGTAGGAACACTTTTCCCTTAGAATATGCACTCATTTCACTTAAACACACTTTGTTGCCTGGAAAACGGCTGTATTTGGCACTAAAAAATAAGGGATGAAATCTCAGTCCCGTTGAAGTCATTAGCAAAACTCCCACTGACTTTTGTATTTTTCATAGCTCTTACGCATTTACTAAATAGAAAAAAATGGGAGAACTACACTTGCTCAGCTGCAGAAAACTACAGGGAGAACAAGCTTTCTATTGCTTGGTCTTAAATACAGCTAGTCTAAGAATGCATCACTATAGTGTTTTATATATTCTTCACTTCTAAAATAAAATAGTCAGTTTTCTTATTTAGTGTAGCAAAGTCCATGGAACTGTCACAAAGATACCTTCCTTCTTTAAGAGTCAAGGTGCCAGATCCTCAGCTGATACAAATAAGAGTAGCTCCACTGACCTCCAGGGAGCTACATTGATTTACAACTGCCCCAGAATTGTTATAGCTAGATCAGTATTCAGCAGCGTATGTGTGATTGTGGTAAGAGAGGTAGCCTATACCAAGGTATTGTCTGTAGATAATTCATTAGCTCAAGAGGACTATTCACATGAATAGGGGATTGTGGGATCAAACCCTAATAAGATTTTTGAGGCAGGGAGGCTTCTCTTATTACTTGGCAATACAGTGCCTAACACACTGTAGTTACTATATACATCATTAACATAATAAAACATAGCTATGTATGATGCCTTATGATCCATTTGCAGGTTTTGATGTTAGCCTGTGGTCAAGAAATGGTGGGAAGGATTGGTTAATTTAACATGTTGGGCCAGATCCATAGATAGTGTAAATCAGAGGTAATTTAGTAGAGCTACACTGATTTCCACTAGCTGAGGATCTGGCTTGTTGACCTAAAGGCCTAATTTCCCCCTGCTTCCACATTCTGTTGAGAAGATGAGGTTTACCTGTCATATTTCCAGTTCATTAACTTTTTGGAAAAGCTTATGGATTCTATCTTATGTAAAATTACAAGCTGTTATGGGTTTCCCAGACTTCATAATTATAAATAAGAGGCATATAAAAATCTGTCACCAACAGTATTAAAAATGTCTTTTCCAATGGCAGCAGAATACTAATACCTCAGCTATCACAATGATGGATATAGCACGGATGGATGGAAGGAAGGGTAGATAAATAGACGGGGAAGTATTCTTTTTGTGTACACCATTCTTGGAAAATACCTTGTTTAACATACAGACAGTGAAAATTTCACTAAACGGAAAACAGATAATGTATAACTTCCCATTCTATGCAGCCAAGTCTGACAGAAAAACGTAACAAAATTAATAATAAAATGTTATCACATAAGCTTAGTTTGCACAGCAGTAGTGTTATGAAAGCTGAAAAGGCTTCTCTGCCTGAAAGCAGCTTCATAGCCTGATAGATTTTCCATAGGTAGCTGGCATTTTCATCTAGACTTGCCCTACTGTTGTTATTGTGTCCTATGCAGATGCATGCCATTGCTATACTGCATCGACACATGCTGGCTTACTGACAACAATTTAAATTGGCACATAGACGCTTTCCTAGATTAAATCTTATAATTGACAGGCTGAGCCAGTGGCCAAAGAGGGTAAATGTTTGTGTAGTTCCTGGGCTGAAACACTGCTGGTTTGTCAGCCTCTGAAATTACTGGCAATCTCACAGTCCATATCTAACAGCTGAGAGGATGTGGTGCCAACTGGTGGCAAGCTTTCAAGCGGCTTAGAAAAGCAGTCAATGTAATTGTCATTTCTAGTGCTGAAAAAGTGTTTAGATGCTTAGGTGTGATAGGAAATGTGTAGATAGAAAAGAGGCTGCAGAATCTTGGAAATAGCATGCTCTTATTGCCCACTTGCTTTGAACCTATAAACACAAAGTCATAAACAATAGGGAAATGATACATCCCAGTGAGTAGAATATGTCATAAAAGCAGCCCTGAACATGTTCCAGTTACCTGTGCTACATAGATTAGAGCAACTGGAGAGTGTATAGGAGCCTAAAGCAGGCAGAAGATCCAGAGATCAAATGAGGACATGATCAGAACATTTAAAAAATGCAAAGCTGAGGTGACTGGGCTTTGATGAAATTCAAAACTTACTATCACAGGAAGAGCCTAAAAGCGAAAGTTCCAGATAAGCTCTGATTGGAGGGTTTTTTAATATCTAGTGTCTTTCTTTATTCTGGGGAGGACATGAAAAGGCAAGCATTGTCACTGTTTTAAGTACTGGTAATAAAATGTCCTTCAAACAAGCCTGGCAAATGTGTTAAAGCTACTGAAGTCATGTCTTGTATCAGGAGGCTGATAAGCTCCAATAAAAATTCTTGCCACCTTTATCCCTGTACTAAGTTGATTATTTGCTGATGGGTGGAAAAGAGAATTGCCTGACAATCAGGCAGAAGACTGTAAGTGTTAGGTGATGCAGTGTTAAGAAAAGAGGCTGGAGAATTCACTGTTGTATCAACTAATTTCATTGTTCTGTGTCATATTACTCAGTACAGTAAATACAAGATCTTATGTCATCTCAAGAGTGTACTGTGATACTGTGACAAATGGGAAGAGGTTCTCAACTCTTTGACTATTAACTATTTTTTAAGTCAGAAACACATAAGAGGAGGAGTTCTGGGTGGTGTGAAAAGTAAACATTTTCCTGCTTCTCCCAAACAGGATAGCATGTACATCTCTCACATAAAATGTCTGTCCTTCTATCCATATGGCTCAGTAAGTACTTTATACACTTGGGAATAAATTCAATGGGGTTTCACATGGGATATCATTTAAAGTAGAATATCATCCATTAATTTGGGTTTACTCATGTAGTAGTGAAATTTTAATAACATCAAAAAAGTACCATATAGTCAGAAATGTTTAAATGTAACATTTATTCATTGTAGTACAATGAGGAACAGAGATATCAAACAATTGAATTATATATATATTATATTCTTTTTAATGTAAAATTAGCAGTATAACAGAAATAAAAATTCTGGCTAAAATTAGATAATTGCAATATGTAGTGTAACTATTTGATGAGCATCTTGTAAGAGACACTATTTCTAAATGTTTGCAAACTACAGCCCTCATTCAGCAATCCACCCTTATTCACAGAAGTGCTTAATATGTTCTTAATTTTAGGCATGTGCTTAAAGTTAAGCCTGTCTTTAAGTGCTTTGCTAAATAAGGATGGACTTAAACATGTGCTTAAATGCTTTGCTGATTTGGGGCCTACAAGCCTGATCCAAGCTCTTTTAAATAAAGTCTTTTACTAATTTCAGTACACTTTGGATCAAGCA
The DNA here is from genome assembly GCF_020497125.1 of Mauremys mutica. Classification (NCBI taxonomy): domain Eukaryota; kingdom Metazoa; phylum Chordata; order Testudines; family Geoemydidae; genus Mauremys; species Mauremys mutica. Next base: position 96,391,947 of record NC_059073.1, read on the forward strand.
CTAAATTCCCATGTCAGCAAGGTTCCTAAGCAGAAACCTATATTTAAACATGTGAATAGTCCTATTTATTTCAATGACAACACTCATACACTTAAAGTTAGGCATGTGCTTAAATACCTTGCTGAATTGGAACTATTTCATTTAACCATTGAAGAATTAAATTTTGTTGAGAACCAATTCTAGCTGACCTAAAATATCGAAATAATGTCTTCTTCCAGTAGATTTGTTTTGTCTCAGAAAATAAAAAGCTTATTTGTTTCTTTTTTTAAATCTTTGAGTCATTGAATGATTTAAATAGGATACTTTTCTTCATTATTAAAACGGCCTTATAATTTGCTTGCATATGCACATTAAAAATGGGAGTTAATGAGGGAGACATCAGCATCACTAATGAAAAGGCATATTCCAGCCATTTGAGTTACAGGTTGTAGTCTCGGAATTTTGTTGATGCTAGGTTGCTACCAGGAGCTCAGCTGCCGCAAGTGGCCAAAAAAGGAGTATTTTATCCTATTTGGTAAGGAGAGTGTATCTTTTCCCTTCCTAGGTCTATGTTGTTGATGTTGTGCAATTATACAATAAGTGGGAATGAATTAATGCATTATTAAACCATAACTGACAATTCATAAACTGTCATAAATCCATAAACTGACAATTCAGAAGTGTCTGCTTCGGCACACTTATATAGCATGGGTCGGCAATCTCTGGCACACGGCTTGTCAGGGTAAGCACTCTGGCGGGCCAGGCCAGTTTGTTTACCTGCCACGTTGGCAGGTTCGGCCGATCGCGGCTCCCACTGGCTGCGGTTCACTGTCCCAGGCCAATGGGGTTGGCGGGAAGCCTCGGCCAGCACTTCCCTCACCACCGCCACTTCCCGCCGCCCCCATTGGCCTGGGACAGCGAACCACAGCCAGTGGGAGCCATGATCGGCTGAACCTGCCAATGCGGCAGGTAAACAAACTGGCCCGTGCCAAAGGTTGCTGATCCCTGCTTATATAGTAAATAAGATTGGAGATATGGTAAATATAAAATATCACCAACGTCCTCCCTACATTCTACATACTAAATTAAAAGGAAAATAATTTATTGACACACAATACTGGAATTATTTTAATGTAACCCTGAATAAAAATATTCCTTTCTGAATTTCCCTAAGATGAGAGTTAGTTTATTCTTCATGTAAATAAGGCTAATGAGGTTCACTAGTTTAATCACATCTTTTTCTAATCTCAGAAGTAATTACCATCAACCACTTAGTGCAGATTGGACAATTGGTGTGTATGTGATGAAAATAAAATAAGTCTATGCTAATGAAAATGCAAATTATGTTTCTTTATTTGTATTCAGCTATAGCAGGTACCTGTAATGTGCAGTATTTATGTGCATTACACAAAGAAAATAATTAGAGATTAAATTAGCTATAGAAAAATGTTTGTAAAATAGAAACTACCTTATAAACTTGCACAAAAGAAGACTGGGAATATCAGCCCCTTCCTGCATGCGGGAGCACAATGCAGCAGTAACACAAGTAGTAGGCCTGATTCTCTTCTCACTTACTCCAGTGTGAATCAGAACACCACTGCATGCAATAGAAATGCACTGGTGTAAAGCTTAGGTCAGTGAGATGAGAGCTAGGCTCAGTGTTGCTTGTTTACGGAGATCCATTCAGCAGAATCTGTGGAAGCCTACTTCCTATCCACCTATGTTCTGAGGAAAGGACTATGAGGTAAGAGGTACTGCTCACTGTGGAAGGGGAACATGGGCAAAGCAGGAATGCAGAAAGAGTTTAGACAGTGTTTCTTTGCATAACATACGTTCACTGGTTTGAAAACATCTGCAATGCAGGAGCAGTGAGTTGTTCTTTTTTGCTCCTCCCCATAGACAGGAATCGTGAGTGTGGGCTGACTGCACAGGTACCTTGGCTCCTATTTACAAAGTGCGTGTGGGGTAATTGTTTTATTGAACCACTGGATTAGAATCTAAAACTAGCTAAGGTAAGTGGAAGGCAATAAAATTAATGCTCATTTTCACCGATGAACACTTTGTGCAAAACTATTATTGAAAGAAAGCAAAGAACATAGTCAAAGGAATGATATAAATTGAACTGAAAGAACTGTTAGCTAGGGATTTGCAAGGGTTCTGGTGAGGCTACAAAATTGTTACAGCCTCATAAAAATGAAAAGAAATGTGCATACATGAGCAATTAGAAACTTGCTTTGATTGGTTACTTAAGCAAGTTCAGTGCCTAACTCCTACTGAAATACTGTTAGGCACTTAATTTCCATTAAAATACAGTGGGAGATAGGCAATTAATTCACTTAGACACCTTTGTAAATCCCACAAGATGCTTATTTGCATCTTTTGAAGCATAAATGCCTTTGTAAATCTGGCCCCAAGTTCCGAAGTCTCTTTTGAAAAGAGGACTTAGTCTCATAAGACACTTAGATGCTTTTGATAATATTACTCAAGAACTCTAGGAGCGTTGTATTCTAAGAAAGCAACATCCCATAGAATATAATAAAAAATTAGGATCTTTCTACGTTTTTATTAGACCCTGATGTCCCTGCTAAGGAATTTGTTAGCATGGTTCAAATATCCAATAGAATGGATATAATTACCTAGTAAATTCTTACCCAGGGGACCCCAGGGGGGAGGGGGGACAGTATTTTATTGTGACAATGTCTATAGAAACCTAATGTTTTCATCCCTATTATATTCTCTAGTACTCTTTTCATAGGAGAGGATTTAGTTCCTTCTGTAATGCACTTCAGAAGAACAAATAACAGTTTTATAATGAATGCAAAATAATAAAAGACTTTTTATTCCAGTTCTCCCCCTTTTGCGCAGCTCTGTGTGGTTCTGCATGTGCTAAGTGGGAAGTACAGTGATTTATTTGGAGCAGATTTGAAGAGTAGTAAGACAGGCAGGGTAAAGAGGATACCAGGGAAAAGGAGTGCTGTATAAGTTATGGATTGAGGCTGACATTCTGTCCACTGAGATTGAGTGTATTGCCACCATTGCCTGAGTACATAAGCAGTGTATATTAGTGACTGTCTTAATATATTTTTAGAAATGCAGAATGGTATTTGCCTCTCTACTGTTTTACTAATAACCAGCACTTCACTTGGCGTTATATGGCATGAGTGCTTCAAAATGGATAAAAGTGCACTTCAGTGGTTTATATTGCTATTAACCATGTCCATAGTTGAACTTATCAAGTTTATGGGGAGTGCAGAAAAGCAAATTACTTTAGAAGTATAAAGTGACAATCTTTCAATATAAAGTTGATATTTCAAAGGTATAAAACTTTATCTTGATTTGGAAGTGTTAATCCCATGACCTAGTCACAGTCCAATTGATTTTTCATATTAAAATACTACAATAAAGTCCTCGAAATACTCTCTGCCTTATCATAATGTCCTCACTTAGGCAAAATTCCCTCTAAAGTCAGCAAGATGTTCTCTTTTAATCTTGGAAAAGCCTTTGTGTGTCCAAAATTATCTTCACTTCAATGCGGCTTGTAGCAAAGAGGAGCATGTGTTCCCCATGTGAGTGATTGGTTTGCCTTCCTCATAAACATTAGGCATAGGCCACTACTGGAGGAAAGCCACTGGACAAGATGGACTAGTAATCTCCTCTGATACTGCAATAGTTATGAGTTCCTGGGTATTGCCTGTATGTCTGTAAAAACTGGGATACTGAGGTCAATTTACCATGGACAGATCAGCTTTCTGGAAAACTCCAGTTCAGTGCTGCAGTAGATACTGTTGAGCAGAAGCTATCCTGGATTTCTCTTTGTAAAGGTACATGTGTTTGGCTGAGAGTGAGTAAATGGCTATGTGGTATGGCTGATGACAAATAAGAAAGCAAGTAGTTGCACAGAAGGGAAGATATTTCTAAGGTCCTTGTGTACTGTGCACATACCGTGAGTGTTGAACTAATAAATGTGAGAGCCCAGTTATTTACTGTGGCTCTTTATCAAAGACACGGTAAGGCTCAGATCTCTGGCCTACTTCTGCATCAGAAGCCCTTTAACGATTCTCCTAATATATATTTATATGTTTTACCCTATAGCCACTGATACCACTCATTAATTTTACAAAATGGGGTAAATTTTTCATGAAACCAAGTCCCTAATCAGGACCTAGGTTAATTAACTAAACTCTTCGCAACATTTTTGTAGGAAAGACAAGCACCAGAATGTTTTTTTTCCTACTTTCAAAGAATGACTATAATCCTATCCAATATTTTACATTCCAAAATGAAAAAAAAATCCATTAAAAATATGGCCATTAAATAACCAGTCAATAATTCATATAATACAATCAAGAGATAAAAATTAGCACATTCTTTGGAGTTCAACTTATGATGTAAATTCTGCAGCAATTGTGTTGGTTTTTTACTCTTGGTGGGCAAGGCCAGCTAAAATTATCCTAAAGTGACAGACTAGAGTGAAGAATCAACACATCTCTGCATTTAATAAAGATTAAAAATAAATAAAATAAACATGAAGTAAAAAGGAGATCAATTGATTTGAGCAATAAACTGTATTCAGTGGTTAAGTACAACCTCAAAAAAGAATAGTAAGAACATCTAGATTAATAAGAACAAGATGAGCTATAATTATTACAATATTTTGAAAATAATAGTTTTACAGATGTCTTTCATCCTTTTATATCTTAGAATAAAATCTTTTTTTTCCCAAAAGACTAGTAAACAACAATTTTGTAGGCATTTGGCACTAGGTTCTACAAAGAAAAAAAAACCCAGAAGAAAACAATAGTGATTGAGTATCAGAGGGGTAGCCGCGTTAGTCTGGATCTGTAAAAGCAGCAGAGTCCTGTGGCACCTTATAGACTAACAGATGCATTAGAGCATGAGCTTTCATGGGTGAATACCCACTTCATTGGATGCAATAGTGATTGAGGATGAAAAGTTGAATGTTTATATTCTGTAGTGTAGTGTCATTAAACAGCCATTAATATGTTCAACATACAAGTATGTGAGAACAGCTATTATTATACACACTCCAAAGAAAAGAGTTAAAATCTATAGGGTTTTTAAACCAATACATGAAAAGGTGACTAATTTTATGAAATATTTTAAGATGGTGAAATGTCAATTCTTGGCTTAGTTTTTAATCAAAGATTGATTCAGTTATATCAGAAAAATCCGACACTGAACATCAGACTGTGTTTTCAGATCCTCTTCAGCCTTCTCACTCTAGAGGAAATATTTTATAACTGTGTTAGTGTAAACATATTTAACACTACATTGATGTTAATATGGATTAAATATATGCTAAAATTAAGCATATGCTTAAGTGTTTTGCTGAATTGGGAAGACCGATGAATCGGGGCCTTAGTGTTCTAAGTGAAGGTAGGCAAACTATAGATGGAGAACCATTCATCTAATTAATTTTTATTTGTGTGTTCATGAATTATTTGCAGACAGACTTTAATATTAACTAATGTGTTTGCTACTTAAAATTGTGTAAGAAACACTTTATGCTGCCATAATTCAGCCTATGGGTTGCTTGTGAGCTCTCTGCTGTGTGTATTTGTTATCCACCATTACTAAATGTGATTGGCATGTATATTTACAAAGAATTGTTTCAGTTCTCCAACTGGATAATATACTGGGATAAAGAGTGGGAACAAGTCACGGTACCTTTGAATCTCTCAGGACCAGGGAGGGATCCATTTAAGAGATAAGAAGGAGCCACACCAGCAGAATTAGGAGTTTTTAGGACATCTTAGACAACTTGACCTGTTGCAAAATAAGACTTGAATCTGGACACAGTCGGGAGAACGGGGATTACTGGCCCAGTAGTCCCCTCTGAGGGAAAATGTGCAAAATAGGGGTGGAGGGAAGTGGGGTACGTAATAACCCTGTCTCTGCTTCTGTTAATCACTGGCAGAGCACTGGCTGGATGCACAGAAGAGAATAAGCTATTCCATATAAGAGTGAAGTGACTTATATTTGTCTTAAAGAATCTGGTCTGTCTGTCTGTCTGGTACTAATTGTGGGGTGGTGCAGCTTACCCATCATGCCATGTTCAGGTATGTGCCTAAAGTAACAATCTCGTTCTGAATTTATTCTGACCTAAAAGTTTGGGTTTATTTAAGAAAGATATTACAAAACACTTTCCTTAAAATACAATATCCCCATACTAAAATCATAGTAATAAAAACTCACAGTTTCAGGGAAATTGTGCCTGCATTTCCTCTCCATGGTCCTTCCAGGCCGCTCATATAAAGGTTTACAGCTCCCAGCCATCACGTCACTAAAGTGAAGACTCACATCTCCCTCCTGTGTTGACCAGAGAATTTCCAGTCTGCACTACATTGTGATATTCCCAGAAAGCCAGCCTGCACTTTGCTTTCTCTTCAGAGGCACATATATTCCTGAATAAGCACATTTATTCTTAAAGTGAAAGCATTACAGAGAAAATATAAAACAGTAAGAGAACTTACATGCATCCTAAAAAAGCTTACCAGAGGTCATCTCAACTCCAACCTCAGGTTCTGGTAAGTGTCAGTCCTTCAAAACCCACAAAAAGGTTTTCTGTATGGTTACAAATTCATAATTGCCTCAGATTCAGAACCATAACCCAGGCTGGGCAGTTCAGCTGTTTCTTTATACAGCTTGGATCTTTGTTCTCCAGTCTCCAGGAACAGGTAATCAGCAGACAGAGACCCTCTCCTAAGGGCATAGTTTCAAAAGGCTGGATTTTTGTATAACCAAAGGTAGGGAATTTGTGTTAACCTCTCCCTAGGTATTTCTCAGGAATCCACTTCACACTTATTGTCTCAAAAGTTTATTCTTGTCTGGAACATTTTCAATATAATCCTTTGAACTCCCAGGCCTCACATCTGTTGTGTCTCCCACCTAGAGAGGTTGCATACAATTCCAGACCATATAATATATAAACCATTAATTTAATACAATGGACCTCAAATGTATTTTAAAATAATTCAATAGGGTCTTCCAAAGTGTGACAGGACATTACCATATCTGTCACAAAAACGATCAATGGAATATTTTTTGGTTGATTTTAATGAACTTTACCAGTAGTTTTCAGAGATCCTGTAGAAAAGCTCTCTTTCAACAATCCTGTAGAAAAGCTCTCTTTTCATCTACCTAGGCATTTTGTATTCATAGGATCTATGCCCTATGAACAGTGAAAGGGCCTACATTCTTCTTTTAGCATCCCTTTCCTTTATTTCCTCCCTTCTCTTTCTCAGTTTCACTTCAGTCATTTTTTTCTTTTATGTCCCTATAAAAAGGAGTATTAATGGAGTTAATATACGTTCATGGACTTGTTGAGTAAGCAGCATAGCAAAACATAAATTATGATAGCCTCATCAACTACTCTGATCTGGGCATCTTGTCAAATCTGTGGTCCCAGCAGACCTTTGGATTGGAGCATCCAAACCCTGAAGAAGCATTCAATCTTTGCATGGATTTGTTTCAGTTCTAAGCCCAAGATACATACAACTAGGTTTCAATTAATAAACTACATTATTCAGTGAACACCATTATACAATTTTTAAAATGGTAGTGTTGCAAAGACTTAAATTAATCTTTTTTTCTCCTTTTATTCTTCAGCTTCTAGTGCTCTGATCTTGCAGATAGAGATAGCTAATGGATCTATCCACAAGTCAATTGGATACTGAAAATCAAATGAAGGGTGCCCGCACTAGCACAGATATCCGGAGAATTGGAGGCTAAAATAGAATCATAGAATCTTAGGGTTAGAAGGGACTGCAACAGTCATCTAGTCTAATCCCCTGCCAAGATGCAGGATTTGTTGTGTCTAAATCATCCAAGACAGATGTCTATCTAGCCTCCTTTTGAAAACCTCCAGCAAAGGAGCTTCCACAACCTCCCTAGGCAATCTGTTCCATTGTCCTCCGGTTCTTATGGTTCGAAGTTTTCCCAGAGAATCAATCTAGTTTGAACATATTGCCTCTTGTCCTGTCCCCTGTGGCAAGAGAGAACATCTTGCCTCCATCTTTTTTATGGTAGACTTTCTAGTATTTGAAGACAACTATGATGTCGCCCCTCAATCTTCTTTTCCAAACTAAACATACCCAGTTCCTTCTGCCTTTAACCATATGACTTGCATTACATCCCTTTGATCATCTTTGTTGCTCGCCTCTGGATCCTTTCCAGCTTCTCCACATCTTTTCTATACATTGGTGACCAAAATTGGACACAGTACTCCAGATGAGGCCTAAACAGCACCAAGTAGTGAGGTAGTATCTTCTCCTGTGACTTGCATGCTATGGATCTATAATGCAACCTAAAATTACATTTTCTTTTTTTTTTTTTTTTTTGCTACAGCATCACATTGCTGACTCATGTTGAGGTTGTTATCCACCACAACTCCCAGGTCCTTCTCATCAGTGCTGCTGCCAAGCCAGTTATCCCCTATTCTGTTGTGGCACATTTGTTTTTTCTTCCCTAAGTGTAGAACCTTACATTTGTTTTTCTTACATTTAATTTTGTTGTTTTATAACCCAGTTCTATAATTTATCAAGGTTCCTCTGAATTTTAACTCTATCCTCCAAAGTGTTGGCAACCACCCCCAGTTTTGTGTCATCTGCAAATTTGATCCATATGCTCTCTATTCCTACATCCAGGTAATCAACAAAAATGTTAAACAATACCAGACCCTGAACAGATCCCTATGGAATCCCATCTGAGACCTCCCTCCAATCGGACATCATTCCATTAATAGTTATTCTTTGTTTGAAGTTGTTTAACTAATTCTGTATCCATGTAATGGTAGTTCTGCCAAGCCAACTTTTCTCCAGCTTACTTATCGGAATGTCATGTAGGTCTGTGTCAAAAGCCTACTAAATCCAAGTATATTATGTCCACCACGTTCCCCCTACCCACCAGACTAGTTACTTGACAAATACTTGACAATTTGGCCACTTTAAGCTCCCTTCATAGTTGCACTCAGGAGACTGGCACCATTAAGATCAATTTCTTACAGAAAGGATGAAGCAGTGTTAGCATTTTTGTTCAGATTTTTTTTGCATTCTATATTACTGAGATATTACATATAATTAAGATACATTAGACCTCAACATGTTTTAAATCCATGGGAATCTGGTGCATTACAGTCTCAGAGAAAGCACATTTTAAAATATTTTATTGAAATGTAGAGCTGGTTGAAACTTTTACCCAGAAAATGTTTATTATATTTAGTTTAGAATATATGAGCCTGATCCTGCATCCCATCATCACATGAATATGCCCAGTGGAGTTATTGGACTACTCACATGAGCTAGGTGTAGGTGGGGGAATAAGGGTTGCAGGACTGGCCCCAATGTTTTAATGAAGAACCTAACGTAAATGCTTAGTACAGGAAAACCTCTAAAATTAGGAATACTCCATTTAATAAATATGGGTGATTATCTCCACTACTCCTTTTGGGCAGATCTAGTGGCCTGAACACTCCAAACAACTAACACAGAAGATATATAGGTCTTTATCTGGAATAGTAATCATGGCAAGAAGGTACACAATAGAGGAGAAACAGGGTTGCCTAGCTGCCTCATTAATTGACCTTGGACCAAGAGAATAGGTTTCTTTAGCCCTTCCATATTTCACACACTTTGGACGAAATCCCTACCTGATGCGTACTGGTATAGATTCAATGACCAGGGCAAGCTTGATACTGCCACAGCACAATTCTCAGGACACTGCTGAATGCCTGGAGCCCTTCAGCCTATGCCAAGCACCCTCCAGATCAGAATGCAATCCAAAGCCTGCTCATATGGCAGAGGACAGGCTGTCATGGAGAGATGATACATGTCCTTCAAAGGAGCACATGTCTCTACCATAGAGCAGGGACAGGAATTCTGTCTGAAGTCAGCCCTTTGGCTTTCTGAAGTAGGGACACCATGACCTAGCCAATTTTCAGATGTGCCCCTTCTGTAGCAGGGTTGCCTGAGTTCAAGTGCATGGTCCTTGTGATATAGCTTCAGGGTTTCTGCAGGTCCCTGTATGTGTAGATGGCCCTTACACTTGTAGCTAGTAGGCATAGGGGAATTTGGTGATGGGAGGAGGTCCAGCTTCCTGAATAGTACATCTTCAGTGGGTATAGCACCATGTCCCAACTCTGTCCATCATCACATACCTTCTGCCCTCTGCCCACCGCAGTGAGTGCATGTAAGCCACCTCTACTATGTGGGGGCCATATGTGTGTAACTCCCTGCACCAGGTGCAACTGGGGATTTTCACTGGCAGCGTCACTGAGCTGTCCTTAGCACTGTTGTACATGCAATCTGTGTGGTAAGTCTACCCTATATGCCACAGGCAGGAGCAAGCCCCAGATGAGGAATTAGATTTCTTTTTATATGTGGAGTGCAAACACAGATGTTTTTTTTTTTAACACATGAACTGATTGCCTGAGTCTGTCTCTTAATCAGTTTGTTTCTCTCTTTGTTCAGTAATTTGTAAATTAAAGCATGCAATGTTGAGACACAGAATCAGTATATCATGCAAATATTTTGTTCTGTGGACAGAATCAGCTTCTATCCACCCCTTCAGGTGTCTGAAGTTTCTTTCTCCCTCCTTTGAGCTGTAATTATTCAGAAGAGAAGTGCAGCAATGGAAACAGGAAACAGAGAAAAATAAATAACATTGGGAAAATGAGTTGTTCAACATTTTAAAATTTGAAAAAAGGTTGTTTCTGGACCATTTCAGTTTTTACTGATGGTTTTGAATATCCCCCCTCCAAAAAAAATAGTTGAATATACAAAAATTAATATGGTTGGGACTAAGAACTAGGGTTTAGAAATTCGGAGCACTACGTGGCATTTAGCCACACATCTTAACTGTAATGGAAGATGTATAGCCAAATCTTGTGTCAATGCTTTGAAAATCTCAAGCTATATGCTTGGGTGTACAATAATGCAACAGGGAAATTACTAAAGCCTCACTACATCCCTACGACATGACATTAGAGATGTGGACAATGACATTATACTTCAGTTGTGGAAATTGCAGTAGAGAGAGGCTACATGACTTGTCAGAGTTCACGGAACAAGTCAGTAAGAACCAGAATAGAACTCAAGTCTCCTAAGGCTCAGACTTCTCCTTTAACCTCTATACTTCCTATTGCAACGGAAGGACTTTTCTTTTGCCATCCGTTCCTAGCACAGTAATATATTCCTTATTCATTTTAAATGAAAGAAAAAAAGGCTGATGTTCCTTCACTCAGTAGTACAAAAATGCATTAATAAAATACACTCTAGAAAGAGAAAATAAGATTATAGGTAATGCCTCAGCCACAGGGCCTTCCTTGGGCTGTAGCAAAATATTGAACAACATTAGATTAACGTTCCTTCTAATCTTTCAATTTCCTTTGTTTCTTTTTTTGTTTTGTTCTTTTTCCTTTCCTTCTTAAAAATTCCAAATTCAAATATTTTAGGGACTTGGTCTCTTGGGCCCAGTGAAGAGTTAGAATTCCTCTAATAACATTATGCCTCTATCTTTTCAACTAAAACAATTTTAGTTTATAGTGAAGTGTTCCTACCAATAAATCACATCTATCTGATTTCCGTACAGCCTTTACTTATTAGACCCCCATCCAGCAAAGAATTTAAGCACATGCTTAACTTTAAACAATGAATAGATTCATAGATTTATAGGTTATAAATCCAGAAGGGAACCATTGTGATACTTTGGTGTGACCTAATCTAATCCCATTAATTTAAAGTTAAGCATCTGCCTAGATACTTTGCTGGACTGGGAACTTGGAATACATGTTACAAGTGATACTAGCAACTCTTGTAAAGTTTATTTTAAAGTTTCTATTCTTGCTACAGCTGGTTAGAAAAAATATCAATGAAAATGAAATTTGATCTGTAACAGAAACAATACTTTATGAAAGTGTTTGTGATTTTTCCTGCAGCTTTCTAACCAGCTCTAATAATTCTCCCCCCAAGTTTTCATTCCCCCATAAGTATCTGAAACCTTCATCTTTACAGCTCAAATTTTCTAGGTCTCTGTCTGTCTAAAGTTGAATCTTTTTTGAAAACTGGATTAAGAAACAAAGTTTAGCTATTTTGGAGTTGGACAATCCGTGTGAGATTGAGGCCTTTGTCACCATGATCCAGGTGCCTTAACTAGCATAAATCAAACTATTCAGGGCTCAAAGGGAGGAAAATTGCAGTTATCATCATTACAACACATGGAAAATGACCTAGAGTTTGTATACATACAGGGCCAGATTTTCAGGTGGTGTAAATTAGAGTAGATCAATATTAATGAATGTTACTAATTTACACCAGTTGAGGATCTGCCCCAAACTGTCACAGTTTAAAGTGCAATATTTCAGTATCTTTTGAGTCAAGAAGGAAATACTATTTATCCTGTCTTAAATTAGGAATCTTCTCTTTCCAAGGATATAAAGATCAGGTTTCTAATCTTGAAGGGTTTAGCATATTTTAATACTTGTCACTTGTTCAGAACGGTGCATTGCAAAGGAGTGTAATGAGGGAAGAGACAGGAGATTTCACATTAGAAGAATAGAAAATAACAGTTATCTGGCAGGTTATTTTACTTTAAGAAATAATTTCAAACAGCTGGTATTTGGAAAAAAAATGAACCTGACTCCAAATATGGAATTCCCCCCTCCCCCATCACACTCATTTCTATTTAACTAATTACTATTATTTCTTTTAAGATGACCTGCCACATGCTTTTGACTCTCCTGAGTACTGTGGTTCTCCCAAACTCATATCGGAAAAAGCTTTATATTGCCATCATATCATATGTGCACCCTTTATTCCCTCTGATTACTTCATTAATGTTGTTTCTAGTTATTTGAGCACTGAAAAAATATATGCAAAAGACAAACTTGCCTAAAAACACGGAAGCTATGCTGTTCACTAATTGGATCCATTTTCATTTGGTTGTATTCCTGAATACAATTCAGCATGCAAAGCAAGCACAATAGCTTTAGAATGCTTCCTTTCTTCTTCCCTTGGTTCTAACACACTCAGAGCCCTTTGTGTATGTAGCATGAAGTATTCTGAGGTGTTTTTTAAAAAGATACTATATCAAAGTCATTTTATTTATGTTACATCCCACAGATTTATACAAATAACATAGATGAGGGGTCTGTTAAAAAGGGGGAGAAAGATGTTACGAATTAATACTTTGTCTTTGAAAGATAAATATTTGAGATAGAAAATATTTATTGTGACAAATATTCAAAAGCTAAAGTATTCATAGATTCCAAGACCAGATGGGACCATTGTGATAATCTAGTCTGAGCTCAGGTACAACACGGGACAGAGAACTTCCCTAAAATAGTTTGTAGAGCATATCTTTTAGAAAAAATAATCCAGTCTGTACTTAAAAATTGCTAATGATGAAGAATCCACCACAGTGCTTGGTAAATTGTTCCAATGATTAATTATTCACAGTTAAACATTTCCAGTGTGAATTTGTCTAACTTCACCTTCCACCCATTGGATTATGTTATACCTTTCTTTGCTAGATTGAAGAGCACATTAGCAAGCATTTGTTCCCCATACAGGTACTTATAGACTGTAATCAAATCATTCCTTAACTTTTTCTTTGTTAAACTAAATTGACTGAGCTTTTAAAATATATATCTATTTTCTAATACCTTAATCATTTCCATGGCTTTTCGCTGTACTCTTTCAATTTATCAATATCCTTCTTGAAGTGGACACATCAGAACTGGACACAGTATTCCAGCAGCAGTAACATCAGTGCCAAATAGAATCATAGAATATCAGGGTTGGAAGGGACCTCAGGAGGTCATCCAGTCCAACCCCCTGCTTAAAGCAGGACTAACCCCCAACTAAATCATACCAGCCAGGGCTTTGAAAAGCCTGACCTTAAAAACCTCTAAGGAAGGAGATGCCACCACCTCACTAGGTAACCCATTCCAGTGCTTCACCACACTCCTAGTGAAAAAGTTTTTCCTAATATCCAACCTAAACCTCCCCCACTGCAACTTGAGGCCATTACTCCTTGTTCTGTCATCTGGTACCACTGAGAACAGTCTAGATCCATCATCTTTGGAACCCCCTTTCAGGTAGTTGAAAGCAGCTATCAAATCCCTCCTCATTCTTCTCATCTGCAGACTAAACAATCCCAGTTCCCTCAGCTTCTCCTCAGAAGTCATGTGTTCCAGCCCCCCAATCATCCCCATTGCACTCTGCTGGACTCTGTCCAATTTTTCCACATCCCCCCCCTGCAGTGTGGGGCCCAAAACTGGACACAGTACTCCAGATGAGGCCTCACCAATGTCGAATAGAGGGGAATGATCACGGTCCCTCAATCTGCTGGCAATGCCCCTACTTATACAACCCAAAATGCCGTTAGCCTTCTTGGCAACAAGGGCACACTGTTGACTCATATCCAGCTTCTTGTCCACCGTAACCCCTAGGTCCTTTTCTGCAGAACTGCTGCCTAGCCATTTGGTCCCTAGTCTGTAGCAGTGCATGGGATTCTTCCGTTGTAAGTGCAGGACTCTGCACCTGTCCTTGTTGAACCTCATCAGGTTTCTTTTTATACAATCCTATAATTTCTTTAGGTCCCTCTGTAACCTATCCCTACCCTCCAGTGTATCTACCACTCCTCCCAGTTTAGTGTCATCTGCAAACTTGCTGAGGGTGCAATCCACGCCATCCTCCAGATCATTAATGAAGATATTGAATAAAACCGGCCCCAGGACCAACCCTTGGGGCACTTCGCTTGATACTGGCTGCCAACTAGGCATGGAGCCATTGATCACTACCCGTTGAGACCGACGATCTAGCCAGCTTTCTATCTACCTTATAGTCCATTCATCCAGCCCATAATTCTTTAACTTTCTGGAAAGAATACTGTGGGAGACTGTAACAAAAACTTTGCTAAAGTCAAGGAATAACATATTCACTACTTTTCCCTCATCCACAGAGCCAGTATCTCATCACAGAAGGCAATTAGGTTAGTCAGGCATGACTTGTCCTTGGTGAATCCATGCTGACTGTTCCTGATCACTTTCCCCTCCTCTAAGTGCTTCAGAATTGATTCCTTGAGGACCTGCTCCATGATTTTTCCAGGGACTGAGGTGAGGCTGACTGGCCTGTAGTTCCCCGGATCCTCCTCCTTCCCTTTTTTAAACATGGGCACTACATTAGCCTTTTCCCAGTCATCCAGGACCTCCCCTGATCGCCATGAGTTTTCAAAGATTTCAAAGCCAATGGCTCTGCAATCACAGCCGCCAACTCCTTTAGCACCCTCAGATGCAGCGCATCTGGCCCCATGGATTTGTGCTCATCCAGCATTTCTAAATAGTCCTGAACCACTTCTTTCTCCACAGGAAGCTGGTTACCTCCCCCCATGCTGTGGTGCACAGTGCAGTAGTCTGGGAGCTGACCTGAAGAAATACAGAGATACAATAACTTTTCTACTCCTATCGGAGATTCCCCTGTTTATGTATTGAAGGATCGAGTCTTGGATGTGCAAGTATGCAAATACAAAAGCATGCAGAAGTTTCTCTATGATTGCACCCATGTTTACCACAATTTGTATTCATATTATATAATTGCACACTTTTTGTATAATATTTCTATGTATTGTACTTGCAGCCATATTCTTGAAAATGTGGCTCAGCCAGAACAGTTTTACTCATGCAATTTTAGCTTCAGTATTTTCCTTTGATACCTGGTGAGATGTTACTTTTTGTGTGTGAAAACAGAGATTAGTGGGCCTGTATATTTGTCGACTATGAAAGTGCCCTTTTTACTAGTCATTTTTACATTAAAAGTAAAATTTGCCTTTTAACATATTTCTAAAAATTGTGTTTTCTTTTGCAGAAATGATAGCACATAAATGCTTCAGATTAATACTAAATTTAGGGAGGAAACAGCTTTGCAAGTTCAGTTGAGTTCTTTTTTTCAATAAGTAGAAAGCAAAATTGCTTTGCGATTATCAGAAATTAAGCTTCTACATTACAGTGTGGGAGGGTACCAACTGGCTGACTCTAAATAGCAGAAGATTAAAAAATAGTAAAAGAACAAAGAAATGCAAAATAAATACAAATCAGATATTTTTCAGACAGCACATAGCACAAAGGGGCAAATAGATGCTGGAACTAGGGGTGCGGGGCAGCTTGAAGTGGTTTCTGTAATATACAGGGTTTATGGTTTGGTTCAATGGCTCTCAGCTCCCTCGCTATACAAATTGTTCTAGCACCCCTGGGGGCCCCAATTTTCTTGGCAGTTTTGAGCACAACTATAATGAATACAGTTAATAAATAAATACATAATAATGATAATTCGGGTGGGGGGCAGTTGGAGAACAAGGTAAAAAATGAGAATGAGTATTTGTATTTGTTCTTTGTGTAAAATTTCTAAGTAGAGTATTAAGAAATTGTGGCCTGAGTAATTGTATTTGGTGGGACACTGTCTCTAGTTCTCACAATGGGAATGTACATGCAACTGCATGCGCACACGCGTGCGCACATACACACACACACACAGAGCATAAAGTACCCCAAAAAAGAGAGAGAAGTAGGATGTGTTATATTACATGGACGTGTCTTAGCTTGCCGGAAAGAAAGTTAAATAGAGAACAAAGCTAAGATTATCCATTTTAGTGGCCTCAGGCTTTTCAAGGACTTCATTGCTTGCGAAATAAACCTCTCTGCCTTCATGGTAGATTGCCTTGCTGACAGGAACGCTAGGCTTGATGATTGATCTATAGAAAATAATGTAGTGCTCAAAATGTGTTAAATTGTTAGCAAGGAAGGACACTACTTTTATACTAAACAAAGTTTAGCCATGGTGAGCTTTACCTGTACCAGCCATGCATCAAGCAACAGTTCTATGTATTTCTAAGTACCTATATATGAGAAGGTTTTGTTGTTGTTTTTCCCCATGGTGTCTTACAAAATTACACACATAGGGCCTAATACACTATCATGGTCTGGCTCCTTTCTACTGTTCCACCAGCACAAAGGTGCCCTAAAACTGGTAGATCTTGCCCGCTGGGATTACTAACTCTATGTTCCTTAGCTTGTGACAGGGTTTACTATACCTGGCATCAGATTCCATGGCATCTGGTCATTCAGCTTCACAAATGGCTCCTCTGTTTAACCAGACTTTTTTATTTGGAGAAGGATGAGGGTTCTTCTTACAAGTTTATGATGTGAGAAGATTTATTGTAATTGTTAGGGCTGTCAATCACAGTTAATGAATGCAATCATGGCAAAAAAAAACCTAGATTTAAAAAATAGTTGTGAATAATCACAGTTTTAATCACACTGTTAAACAATAATAGAATACTAATTAAAATTTATTATAAATATTTTGTTTTTCTATATTTTCAAATATATTGATTTCAATTACAGTACAGAATACAAAGCGTACATGTTCACTTTGTATTATAATTTTGATCACAGATATTTGCACTGTAGAAAAGAGAAAAGAAATAGTATTTTTCAATTCACCTCATACAAGTCCACTCAGTCCTACTTCTTGTTCAGCCCATCACTAAGAAAAACAAGTTTGTTTACATTTACAAGAGATAATGCTGCCCGCTTCTTACTTACAATGTTACCCGAAAGTCGGAACAGGAGTTCATATGGCACTGTTGCAGCTGGCATTACAAGGTATTTATGTGCCAGACATGCTAAACATTCATATGTCCCTTAATGCTTTGACTTGTAGGCTCTAAAACTTTACATTCTTTTGTTTTTGAGTGCAATTACGTAAAAAATATAATAATTCTATAGTTATGTTTCACTTTCACAATAAAGAGATTGCACTACAGTACTTGTATTATATTAGTTTTATTACTATTTTTTTTGTAAAATTGTCTTAATTATGACCCATCCACTGCTCCAGAGCTTGTCACATCTGATGGGATCACAACACAAGGCTGTATAGGTGCAAACTTATTAGTTCTTGGCTAGAAGTACCTAGAGTGATATATTTATTTCTTTTTCAATCATCCCAAGTAGTAAGACACTGAGCTCAATAATATAATATTAACGTCCCCGTATTTTCATCCTTCATACCATTTTTGTTAGTATTTCCTTTCAGGGCCATTAATGCATTCCTCTCTGCTGACTAAAGGAGCATATGTGTATATAGTACTGGTTAGAAAATGGTAAATATTTTTCATAGGCATTTTTGAAGGAGATGATTTTTTTTTTCCAAAATGTTTTTAGATCCATTCTGGTTTCTTTCACTTTTCAAAAATAAAAAAAGTTTGTGGATTTCAGGTTTTAAATGAAAAAAAAGAGGAAAATTTCAAAAGAAATAAAAATTCTCTGTGAAAATTTTAGTTTAAGGGGAAAAAAGCCATTTTTAATCCAAATGTAATATGTAAACTTTCAGATATCAGAGGGGTAGCCGTGTTAGTCTGGATCTGTAAAAGCAACAAAGAGTCCTGTGGCACCTTATAGACTAACAGACGTATTGGAGCATGAGCTTTCATGGGTGAATACCCACTTCATCGGATGCATGTCATACATCCAATACGTCTGTTAGTCTATAAGGTGCCACAGGACTCTTTGCTGCTTTATGTAAACTTTGCAAGTTCTGATGCTATTTATTCAGTACTCTGCCCTCTACTTTTGGTTGGTTTTTAATTCTGCAGCAGCTTGTTCGACTTTGAAATAACTTTAGTTTGCAGCATATTACTCTACATTTCATCCATAATTTTTCCCACTGCTACCATTTCTTGCAATGAATATAGTCAGTAGAGTGATTACCACATACAACACTTCTTATAAGACTCATATCTTAGTCAGGTAGTGGCCACTGGCCAGTGCAATCATTTCCTGAAAACAAAACAAAACAAAGCAAACATAGATCTCGACACAAAAGAAGAAATGGACACAAATCTGACATCAGGAATCATAACATTCAAAAAACAGTGGGAGAACACTTCAACCTCTCTGGTCACTCAGTAACAGACTTAAAAGTGGCAATTTTGCAACCAAAAAAGCTCCAAAAACAACTCCAATGAGAAACTGCTGAGCTTGAATTAATATGCAAACTAGATACCATTAACTTGGATTTGAATAGAGACTGGGAGTGGCTGGGTCATTACACATATTGAATCTATTTCCCCATGTTAAGTATCCTCACACCTTCTGGTCAACTGTCTAAAATGGGCCATCTTGATTATCACTACAAAAGTTTTTCTTTTCTCCTGCTAATAATAGCTCATCTTAATTAATTAGCCTCTTACAGTTAGTATGGCTACTTCCGCTTTTTCATGTTCTCTGTATGTATAAATATTTTCTTACTATATGTTCCATTCTATGCATCTGATGAAGTGGGCTGTAGCCCACGGAAGCTTATGCTCAAATAAATTTGTGAGTCTCTAAGGTGCCACAAGTACTCCTGTTCTTTTTGTGGATACAGACTAACATAGCTGCTACTCTGAAATAGACCTTTTTGTTCCTCTTCTCTTTTATTAAAGAATTTAAAAATATGCCCAAAGATATTCACACACATTTTGTAAAACACAGATATTTGAAGATGATCACCACATATAGCCATTTTAGATTTTAAAGACTTTATTTTTCACACAAACTAGTGTATCTGAGTTAGACCCAAATACTACAATGGAACTCATGCAGGCAGACCCCAATGTCTATGTAGATCCCCACTGACTTTCATAGAGCACTTTGTGGGAGCAGGGAGTACACCATTTCAGAGACAGTTGTGCGATCCAGATATTAATGAGATAGGCATGGCCTAGTCAGTGACTATGGGCCAAGGGGATCATCCAAGGTGATCATAATAGTCTCTCTAGCCTTTCTAATCTATGAATCTAAAAATCAATATGCCTGCAACAATCTGTACCCTAAGTGTGACTATGCCAAAACTAATTATATAGAAAGGCTCTATATCTCCATGCCTGAAATATTCTTCCAAAATATTATTTATCTCTATGACTGTTTCTTCTCCTTCACTTACTCTTAATAAGGAATCTCATTTAGAGTTGGGGCATAGCCCTCAAGGATTGTGTAAATGTAGAAACTGCTATTGCAAGCACGCCATTAATGACACAGAGTTTATTGGAACTGATTCTCTTCTCACATATACAGCTTTTATATGCATTTAACTCCAATGAGCTAAGAGGAGTTACTCTTGATTTTCACTATTGTAAGTGAGAGGAGAATCAGGCCTTAGAGCTTAAGGTGGAAGGGCGTTGAAACTAAACCTGTAGCTTTCATTTTCTCTTGGGCATTTCTTGGGCCTTCATGTTGAACCCCTGATACCTTTTATAATAGACTTGTCAAGCAAAAGTATGACTATATTATTATTTCAGAGCTTAGATGGTAGTTGTTTCTTAACTTCCCTAATTCCATCTTATATGGAACATTACAAAATGATTCTCTGGTTGTTCACCTTTACCCTATTCCACATTTTTTTGTAGGAGCACATGACAGAGTGAAATATCACCAAAATATATGAGGAAATAACTTAAGCATCTTCTTTTTTTTGATTCTCCTTATCAAGATGCTCATGGCTAGATTCACAAAAGGACTTAGGTGCCTAATTACCACAGGCACCTAAATCCCAGAAGCAGGTCCCACTGGGATTCACAATCCCTCCACTCAGCATCTCTTGAACCTTAGGTGCTGAATGAGTTTAGGCACCTATCAGTGTTTTCAGCCTCTGGACACATGCACAGCAGCCTTACTCTAGGTGTCCAGATGCCTAACCCAATGGTAGTTAGCACATTCATCTAGGATGTGGGAGATCCAGTCTCCTGCTCCAATAAATTATTTATACACAGTGAAACAGCTTCAATAAGAGAAACTGAGGGAATCTGACCTCAGACTATCCCATAGCCTAGTGGTTAGAGCAGTCACCTGAGAGGTGGCAATCCCAAATCAAAGCCTTCCCTTGCCTCAGTTTAGGGAGCTTTTCCACATCTCAGATGAATAGGCTAACCACTGTGCTAAGAGTTATGAGGGAGCTTCTCCTCTTTCTCACAAAAATACCTCAGATGCCCTAAATCCACTGAGAATCCCAAGGAGAGAGAGGCACTGAATTCTGCGAGAGGGATGGGGCTTAAGACACACCCATCTCTTCAGCATTTCCCATTGGACAGTTTAGTCAGAGAGACACTTTTCGTGGTGGTGTTTGTGAATCCAGTTCTTAGGTGCCTGTCTCCCTTTATTCATTGTATAGGGATCCTGAGCCCTAACTCAGGCTTGGGGAATCCCAGCGATTTTCTAGGCATGTAGAGGTTAGGTGCTGTGATTCTCATGAGTTAGGGAATGCGGCTTTTCTACTATTGCACAATTTCCCCTTAATTAATTATGCAAACTGCACCCTTGTCATAATCAACCTAGTAACAAGTAACTCTCTTACTCCCCTTAGTGCATCATTAAAATGTGTCTGTTTCCAGAGGCATTGACTTTTGTTTTTGCTGGTGGGTTCTTCTCTCTCTCCCTCCACCCCCGGCAGGTGGGGACATGGGCATAAGTGGCTGAATGGGGGCGGGGCCTCAGGGTGGAGCATAGGTGGAGTAGGGGGCAGAGCCATGGGAGCCAGGACCCACAAAAGATTAATCTGGCCTACGGGTGCTGAGCATACCCTATTTTTGTTTGCTGGGTGCTTGAGCCCTGGAGCACCCACAGAGTCAGCGCCTAGGTCTGTTTCTAGGCTTCCGTGTGAAATTATTGCTCACTAAAGGGAATGGCTGATAGCACTGATGAGGGCAAGACAGTGCGGGTAAGTTCTGACTGTATGCAAAATGCAAAATATGGAGAGAGAGGGATGAGAAAGGCACTCATAACTGTTTCATTCACAAAGAGTGAAGATGAATACAGCTTAAGCTGAATAAGTGAATAAAGCAGAGTTGCTTCCAGCCTAACTTCCCAAACTCCGTTTCACTGGTGACCCATCGAGAACAGTCCCTCTAGGAAACATGGGCCCTCTGATTGCAATTCCACTGATCGTGATACAGTAACCACCTCCAAGATCCATCACCCATGTAAGTCAACTGGTTGCTTTATTCACAGTTCTCTCACAGTGCCCTGGGCTCCAGAATACCAGTAGCTCCGATGTGGGAGAAAGAGAGGCTGGAAAAAAGACCAAGTCCATGATCCATTTCCCTGTATTTCCCTTTGCATGATTTCTCAAGGCATGCAGTAAGTATTATTATGCATTTACTGCAATAATATTTTCCACTGGTTCAGAACTCCTTATGCATCATTCTTTTTATTTATTTTATTCTAAGAATGATTTGAAAAAAAATGTTGTTATTAATTATTAATTATTATTATAAATAATAACAATAATACTTAATAATAACACACACACAAGCCCACCAGATCTACTGTAGTAAACAGAGCAATTTCCCAAAGGGACAAACAATAGAATTTTATGGCCCAAACATTCTAAAAGCATTTAGTGAACGTTACAGATTACAAAAGTGGATCTTCCATTGTAAATCACTTGCTGTCACATACAGTGCTCTGTTTTACAATTAAATCAGTCATATAAAGGTTATTGCAACTTGGAAGATTAACTCATGAAATGTTATGGGAGCAGAGCTATCCATTCCAAACTAGCTGTAATTTCACCATATGCTGTGATACAATAAAGGTTAAATTTTCCCCTTGAATAGCATTCACAGTGGACATCCTATGGCCCTAAGTGTTACTTCATCAAATACATTTCATTCATTTTTATACTACATATAATCTCATAGAAATCAAGATATTTCATGTTATCCTCTAAATGATTTCATGAAATGCTGTACAGTTAAATGTTGGAGTAAATTTGATCACAATATTATTAAGCCAAATATTTGAGGCTTCCTGCTCTGTACGTCTAGTCAAAGCCATAAAATTTGATAATTCATGGATTTCCTATCTCAAAATCCCAATTGAATTGAAATTTAATCTACCTTTAAATAAACATTTGGAAATTATGGGTTAGATCCTCAGCTAGTGTAAATTGGCACAGCTCCATTGACTTCAACTGACTTGAACTTTTGAGTGTTACATGAATTTACACTAGCTAATGAGCTGATGCTTCATGTTTACATATAGTTATGATCTTATACATAGAACATACATTCCATGTGGCAATTTGCCAATAGTTCTCTAATATTCTTCATTCTGCAATTTGCTAGATTCATTCATGAATCCTACACTCAGTTTCTCTGATGCTTGATTCTCAGAATATTTCATTTTGCATCCCATCAGGAAGAGCTCTGAGAACTATAGCCCAAGAATTTGTGTGACACAGCATGGTACATCAAAGAAGACTGGGCCAGCAGATCCAAAGTCCACATCATTGGCTGATATAAGACATAAGACTTTTTCAGCCATAGATCCCAAAGCACTTTGAAAAGGTAGAGAAACCTCATTGTTACCACTTTAAAGATGGGAAAATGGAGACACAGAGAGATAAAGCTAATATCTTCACATTTGGATGCCTAAAATCAGGCCTCTCTCTGTATATATTTCAATACCTAAATTTGTAGTCTGATTTTCAAAGATGCTGATCAACTTCACCTTTCACTGAAGAAAATGGGCCTACTCACGAGGGTAAACTGCACTCATGATAGTGAGTGTCTGCATGACCTAAATGCCAGGATTCAAAATAGGATTAAACATGTAGATAGATAAGGAGAACTTTAGTTTCATTAGATAGGATTATAAAAATCAAATTGTAGATGCGTCCAATCTTCAAATGAACTGGGCTTCAAGAAATTTTTCCTCTGTGTTGAGTGTGTAACTCCATAATAGGTGAGTTCCAGGTTTCTTACAGCTTCCGGTGAGCCATCAATGTCTAGCCACCATCAGAGGAAGGCACTGGTTTAAAACGACCAGTGGATTAATCTAGAATGGTATTATTGATATTCCTGAGCAAATTTCTAGCAGTTGCACCCTACGCTCTCTGAGAGAGGTATTGATGGTCTCCACTGATCCTGGACTCTATCAGATTGAATTGCCCATTATACCTGTGAATATTGAGAGTAACTCCATGAAAGCTTATTGTAAAACCAATATAAGTGAGTGGAGATTCTGGCCCATTATGGCTGCTAGATTTTATTAAGCAAGAGTGAGAATTGTCTAGTTTGTGAGTGATGAAGTGAAGTTTCTCAAACCCCACATCTGGAACAGAAGTCAAGACTAACACTCAGAATATCTCATGTTTGTGCTTCTGCACCAGAAATGATTCTGCTGCCAAGGGGAATTAAAAAAAAATCATAGTTGAATAACAAAAGTTTAAATTAGAGGGAAGAAAATGTTTCAAACTTTTACTAGCTTTGAAACCAGAAAAAACTATTTGAAGAGACTCATGAAATCTTCAAGTTTGCAAGCTTTGCCTATGTCTATTTTGCAAATCAATGTTTAAGTATTATTTGCAGAAATGTGTAGTAGGAAACCAAAGAAAAGAAAGAATAAAGAAGAGAATACAGACTAAAGAGATGGTTTATGTTAAAGTAGAATATTTCCAACTGAAAAGTTATGCTGATAACAGACATACATTTATTAAGCCCCGGAATGAAGTATCCCATCTAGCTGCAACTGAAAAGTTAATCACAATGTGAAGCTAATCCTGGATATCAGGATTTTCCCACCAATAAGCTCTATGCTATAAAATATAGACCCTATTGTAGCACATCTATGCTTTACGTGCTCAGACTTGAACCCATATAAATCACCTTAAGTTAAAAAAAAAAAGCAAGCAAGAAAGAAAAGAAACGAAACACAATAATCAGCATTTAACCTAACACAGGAGCATGAAAGGATCTATATAATCACCTACTTAGTGGAAGCTGCTTGTAAAGTAATTCTCAGTAAGCACTGGCTCTAGAGTTCTCTCATAACGCCATGAACATTCACTACTTAAATAGATGACAAAACTATTTTCCATTGTCAGCAAATAAAAAGTTGCAAACATAGCCAGAATTATTAACGTTAATAATTTTGCAAAAAAACCTGCAGATAAAAAATCTATGCTTTTCATAGGCACATTATAATGATGCAGATTCTTTCTGAACACTTGTTTTACTATAGAGATTCCAATATCAACATACTGTATTAAAATTCAAAAACTCTATGGCCCATCTTCTCTCCACTCCAGGGCGATCCTGGAATGCTCTCACCATGCAAAGTAGTCCCAGCATAACACAGGGGGGCAGGGATAGCTCAGTGGTTTGAGCATTGGCTTGCAAAACCCAGGGTTATGAGGTCAATTCTTCAGGGGTCATTTAGGGATCTGGGGCAAAAAATCTTTCTGGAGATTAGTCCTGCTTTAAGTAGGGGGTTGGACTATATGACCTCCTGAGGTCCCTAATATTTTGTGATAACTTAAGAATAATATACCCATACAAATGCAGACGGTGAACAAATTAAAATAAAACAATTTAATGGGCCTATTTGCTGAAGAAGGAACTCACAGTCTTCTATGCTACAGTTATGTTATTGCTTTGTGTTTCTTTCTTGGTCAAAATTAGGCTTAGCAAGCCTACATTAGCAATAAGTAACCTCATGGCCAAAGCACCACTTTACAATATCCCAGTATTTTAAAATATCTCCAATATGACTTTATTTGATTTTTAACACCACTTCTAATATATATGTTTTATTTTTTCTTGATCTTTTATGTGGTTATTCAGTATTGGTCATTGAGGCTTCACTGCAATGATTTTCTAGGAATACTTTTTTTTCTCTTGAGCTTTGGTGGGCGCTTGTCTGCTCACAAGCTCTAGAAACTACAGCAGATTGAAAAATCTCATCTTTCTCTAGTATCAGTTTTGCAGGCTATGCCATGTAGCAATTTAGGGAACTGAAAATAGAGTTTAAAGGATAGTTTTCATTGCTCTTATTTTGTAAATGATGTGGTTAAGTGTGCACTGGGGATTTGGTGTACCAGGTTCAGGCATTAGGTGTTTAGAATGTGTTGTAAATTGGATAATTAGCTTTTTTGATGAGGAAGCATGGAGGATAAAAAGGAGGCATCTGGGAGCACAAAGAAGAAGTTTCTGAAAGCTGTAATGTCAATTGGTGCTGGACTGTTGCTTGAAATGTGTCCCTGCTCAATGATTAGTTTATGAACTAAAAGGGGGGGAGGGGAGATTGCAAAATTGTTTCTAGATAGGGCAACCAAAACCTGGCATTAAAAAATAAACACATTTTTGAGAGTGTAGAAGGTGAGTGAAGAGCACTGGCTACTACTGCAAGGTACTCAGAGAGGAGAGAAATAGGGCATTTGTGCATTGCAGCCACCTCTCAGAAGGGGATGTATGGAAACATTTCTAGTATGCCTACCTTTAAATTATTAGCAGAGCTATGCAAAGGCCAATGGATTTGTTCCTCAGGGGCATTGCAAAAAATATTTTCCTTTGGTTTTGAACCAGATAGACCCACACCTTCTGTCTCCTTGCTCTTTCCATTCCTTCCTTTGAATTTCAACTTGAAATGTACTCAAAACTCAGTCAAACTATGCACTTTCACTAGGCTTTTCAGTGGATTGCAAATGAATGGTTTCACAGTAAAACCATGCAAGATATGCTCAGCGTCACTCTAAAATTTGGCCATATTTGTGAACTTTTGATGAACCTGCTCTAAGTGTTAAATTTCTAATAATTCATGAATTCAGGTAAATTTTGGATGGTTTCAAGTCTTGATCTAATTATTATCATTTTTGCATAGCAAAGAATTGTTGGATATTATAGAAATAGTAGGCACTTAAGAACTCATGGTTTATATGCTCTCCTTGTCTGAATATATGAACTACAATGCAAGAAGCAAACTTAGTTGCCTCTCCCACAAATCTGGCTAAAAAATATCCTTTGCCTTGGGCTCAGATTCTGCCAGCAGCCTTTTAGGTAGCCAGATGGCTTCTGCTAGTTAACAGCATGTGCATTTCTTTCCCCTTAGCTAGAATCATTTTAGATATAATTAATATATAAGATCACTCAGTTCCAGCCCTTAAAAATTTATTGCCCATTAAGTTACCAAAAGAGCTTTCCTGTTTGAGGAGCCTTGACACACAAATACCATACATAATGGGTCAAACTTTACTTTCTGTTTCATTGCTGCAATTCCTTTAACTCGGGTAGTAATATCTACCCTCTTCTGTTTTTTTCTCCCATATAATTCCTTCCAGTATTCATAGATTTTTACAGCCAGAAGGAACCATTATGATCCTCTGGTCTGATTGCATGCATGTAATGGAATAATGTTAATCCAGAGGCTCTTTTTCTGGTTTTGTATGGCATTCCTATCTTTGCCTGTAGAGAAGGGTATGGTTAAAGAACAAGCAAAGCTGCTGTGTGCTCCTGAGTTCTAGTCCTGATTAGCTTTGTTGCCAAAGTCGAGTCATTTGATCTCCATCCTTTAATGTCCACCTCTGTAAAATTCTAAGAATGCCTACTTTGGGGAGTAAGGTGGCAAACACTAATTAATTAAAGTTTACGGAACTTTTAAAATGCTATTTACAGTAAGGGCTAAGCATTATCTCATACAGCTTCTATACTTTTTAAAGGATGGAGAGTGAGACTTTGAGTTGAGGAATAGGTGAAATTTCATTCATTGGGCTAGAGTACCAATTGTCCACCTCTCAACCTCAGTAGTAGTCCACATTTACAAATACAAGGCAGTAAATTGCATACAGCTAGAAGTCTGGTGTTGATAACACATTTTCACTCAATGAGTTTGGATTAAGAAGAGAATTCAAAGTGAACTCAGTTATAGCAAGATCTATGGATACTCAAGTAGAGTGACAGCTCCTAATTCTTTTAGTGCATTGCAAAGGTGAAAACTGCAACTCCAAATAGAATGAACGTGTGTGTTTAGTGAAGTTGCTCTGAGAAAAAACGTGACTTCACTATGGGGTTCAGTGAACGACAAAGGTGTTTACTAAGTGCACCATACTATATGTACTTCATGTTTTTTGCACCAGGTCAAAGCTTTTCCATGTTGTATCTATGGACTCCACTATTTGGCCTGTCTAATGTTTTCCCTCCATATATTCCTTAATAGTCTACTGACCTTGTAGGTTTATATGTAACTACTTATATGTCCCTCACCACCACAGTACCAGATCATCTTATTGTCGCAAATATCCTTCTTTTCATGGGAAATGTAGTTGCACTTTTATTGCATAGGGTGGGTAGATGCTTTTTACTTTATTATTATTTGTCAGTAGTTTTTTATTTTTTTGTTTTTTAACACAGTGAACTCTGCGATTAGACTTTTGCTTTTCTTATTTAACCAATTGTCCTGACTAGCCTTTCCTAATAGTTTTTCAAGAATCTGATGTTACTGTGTCAGAATTATATTGAGTCCTGCATTTAAAACAATAGCTCTTCTTATATTTGTCAATATAGATATGAATGGCATCTTGTGCCTTGCAAAGGAAAAATGAAGTTCCATGTTATTTGTTCAGCAGACTTTAAGCAGTTGAGCAGCCAGGCAGATCCAGCTCTGAGTGTGTTTGACAGCGTGTGCTGCAATGGTATATAGACCTAGCCGAAGTCTCACATAGCTTGTTGGGTTTATTTTCTTACTGGTCATGCTTTGTGGGAATTTACTGTTTGAAAAAAATGGTTTTCTTCCTGAACAGCATGAGGGGCTCATCAGTGGAAATGCTTTGACCAAAAAGTGCACACCTGGTAAAATTGTTCAGGCCAGTAGATCAATAAGTAGATATAACTTGAAAAGCTGAAACTGTTTGGATAGTCTCTGGAAGGAAAGCCTAAAAATTGTAATATTAATGAGTGAATCTCAGGAGCAGTAGATTCATGCCCTCCACACTGCAAAAGAAAATCAGAGAGCTAATCAGTATCAAGAAATTTTATTCCTTTTTATTTGGATCACTTCTTGCACCTGACCTAATACATTATTTCAATAATGTTTGCAAGAACCCATTTAACCTACAAGAGATGGAATATGACACCAGATTGTTCTCATTTTGCATTAGCTGTTACACTGCAGTCTATATACTGTCTCAGTAATGACTGACATTTTGATGTTCTTTTTATGAATAACAAAAACAACACTACAAAAAAACTCCAAATTCGTCTCTGTATTTGTGAGTTCTTTGGCTAAGTTATTTGTGAATTCTTAGATAGCGACTCATGTCCCTGAACATATTTGCGTACCCTGAAAGTTTTGTCATTCTCCTGATAAAGTTTGTCCTCTGATCGAGAAGCAGCTATTCAAATATTGAAAAACAAACAGTTGAAATCAACAGTTTGTGAAAAATCAGTCGGAAAATTATTCATCTGACCTGTTTGGTGGATACTTACAAATAGCAGATATTTGCAATTGGAGAATATTCAACTCAGGTGTGAGAGGGGTTTCAAACTAAAGTTTTAGTGAGAGCTCAAGTGATTTAACCTTGAAAGCCTGCATGTTGTCTGGCTCCAGGAAGAACTGAGGGCCTAACTCTTTTGGATCCTGGGACATCTGTAGGGAGGGCTAATCTCTCTGTGTTATTTAGTGGGGCCCCCTTCCTCATGCTGCCACCTACTCCTTCATTTGCAAGTGACCATTCACCATGGTGTACTGGAAGCTGCAGAAGGGAGTTAAAGTGGAGTGGAACACCATTAATTCCCATCTGAATTGCCTCTTGAAATTTTTCCTAGTTGCTGAGAGAGAATGCCATGAAGGGGGAGGGGGATGTCTTCCTCTTATCGCATTTCATCACACCTCTCCCCCACAACTCAACCACATGGAGGAGTTTCATGGATGATTAGTATTTATCACCATCCCTACTTTGAGACTTAATCCACATTTGAGTGGACTTTCTGCTTTGTTCCCTTCTGCAACAGGGAACCCAAAAAGCTCTAAGAAAAGGTACATACAGTTAATGGAGAATAAAAAGAGCATCCTCTAAAATGTTTGTGGTGCTCTTTATTTCTAACATACAGCCTTGCTCCTATACTGTGCCCTTAACTTGCACTTGTTTGTATTCTAAAAAGCCATTCATATGCCCTCATGGTCTAGTTCCTGTGGGGAAAAATCATCATAAACAAAAACAAGCAGTTGCATTACTTTGACCTGACTTCACAGTGATCACATGAGAAAAAATGTTCAGTGTGACCTACAGAAACAGAAAGGAGACCTAGTAGCTCAGATGAACCCAGCATATTTAGTTTAATGGCTGTATTTCCCTGAGGCACTGGGGAATTATGCCTAGAGCTACAAAAATTAACTGAAATGTTCTAATAATGCATCAAAACCAAAATATGTATTTTAGTGAGAAAGGCACTGGACTAGTAATCAGGAGACTTGGGTTGTATTTCCAGCACAGCTGCTGGCCTGCTGTGTGACTCTGAGCAAGTCATTTCACCTCTTTATGAATGCTTCCCCTCCCATCCTTTGTCTGTCTAGTATATTTGGATTGTCCAGCCTTCAGGACTGGGACTGCCCCCATATGATATGTTTTCCCAGTGCATTGCACAATGGACAACTGATGTTCAGTGGGGCTTCCAAATGCAACAATACAACAGTAATATAACAAAACAATCATCAGATCAAGATTGTCAGATAAG
Organism: Mauremys mutica; assembly: GCF_020497125.1. Lineage (NCBI taxonomy): Eukaryota > Metazoa > Chordata > Testudines > Geoemydidae > Mauremys > Mauremys mutica. The sequence goes on from NC_059073.1 coordinate 96,422,487, forward strand.
CACTGTAAAGAAAGATGTTTATGAAATGGATTTTAATTGCTAAATTTTGTGTTGTAATTTTTCTGGTTTTTCTCCAAAAATAATATTTGAAAACTGGCCCTCGAAATAGGCCTCAAATGTAAAAATAAGCATGCTTGGTTAGTTCCTCTCTAATAAGAATGATTAAACCTAGTTAAATGAAGACAAAATCCTCCTTTTATGCTCAGAGTTTGAAGATATGGACTCTGCACATGAGTGGTTCTAGGGAAGAAAGAATCTTCCTTTTCAGCCCAGGAAATGTCAATGGAACTATACCATAGTCACACATGTCCCCTTCTGAAGAGAGTGGGGAATAGCTGGTGGATTTGTGTAGTTGTTCATTGATTGTCCACCCCACCCCAAAAAAACACGTTTGCTGTTGTTCAAGGAAAGTACAAAAGGGTTGGGGATAGCATGAGATCCCTACGTCCTTCTCCCAGTCCACACAACAGAGGAAGAACAGACTTGGCTTTGGGGTGATTTTCATTACAAGATCAGATTCTCTGTTGGTGAAAAGAGAATTTGGTCCACAATGTGATGATGAAGAAGAAGGCCCTCTTCACTGTGAATCCTCCATGGTAGCACTATGTGTGAACTAGTTGCATTGGGGTCCTCTGCATATACTTTGTCTCTGAAGTGGGTCTCTGAATCAGCCAGCATGCAGAAGGCCCCTTGGAGTAGATTGCAGATGCACTTACTGCAATTAAATACTATCCAGTTACCTGGAATCTTTGTTTATGAATGCAGAGGGGCTGTAAAAGATGTTAGGTTAGAACAACTGTTGCTGAGGGCCAAAATTCTCTTTGCAAAACGTGTCTGTTTGTACTTTGTGTAGGGATAGGGTGAATTTACTCCTAAAAAAACTGTACTATGGTATCAGGCATATCTAAATTATTCCATATTTTTTTTCACATACCAGTTTCATTAGAACTCACAGAGGAGTAAACAACATTACTTTATATATTGGCCTGTATTGACCTGTATATTACTAAAGAAAACAATACAGTTCTGAAACACAATGAACAAGTTTCAACATTCAGATAGCACAGATTATTCTATTATGGCCTCTGTTATTGTAGATCGCTGTTAACATTCTCTAAAGTACAATGTCCTCTTACTATTACTACTTCCCCTTTTTTCCAGGTGCTTTTCACTACTGCCAATGCTTGTAGATTTGCGTTTGAACCTCATACATGGTCTCGATCCTTGTTATATTCCCCTACGTCTTTATGGGTAGAATTCACCTCTGTGCCAAGGGCCAGCACACAATCAGTGCACCATTTAATTTCCGCTGCCCTCTTGCACCCTATGTGTAGGAACTGAGAGGAGAATGTAGACCTTTTTGTGAAGGATTAATCTTTTTGTGATATGTGAATATGAGATGTAAATTACTGCTGTGAAAAGGAGTCTAACCGTACATAAATAATACCAGACCATATTTTTATGTATACACGCTTTTACTGGCATGTCAAACAATTCTGTGTTCTATTCTCATGATTTGTGAGCCAAGGGTAAAACACATTCTTTGCCAGTATGTAATATATAAACTCTCTTAACTCCCACTTCTAGAGTGGAACTTTCAGAGAAAAAGTGTGCATTAAAACCACTTTAAGGCATAATAATGTATGCTGTCTGTTGAGTCATATATTCCTCTTATTTGACATGGTTACCCTGTATGATTAAGTATGCATGCTAAAACAACTGTATTTCCAATGCAAATTTAGCAAGCAAAGTTAGTATAAGAATGACAGTATTTATGGCAGGAGATGTGGATACATTATGTGAATTTAAGATTCTCTCTAAAATGTTGGAAAATATAATCTCAACTATACACACAAATGATGGGGGTCTACATTAGCTGTTAGCACTCAAGAATTATATCCTGAAATCATTGTGGATAGTTACCTAAAGTCATCTGCTCAGTGTACAATGGCAGTCAAAAAAGCTAAGAGAATATTAGGAAGTATTAAGAAAGAGAGAGATAAAAAGACAGAAAACATCACAATGACAGTAAATAAATCCAAAGTATGCCCTCACATTGAATACTGCATGCAGTTCTGGTTGCCCCCTCTCAAAAAAAGATGTATTTGAATTTGAAAAAAATATAGAGAAGGGCAATGAAGGGTTAAAATCCATGTGCATTTTATATAGCAACCTGGTATATGGATTGTGCCAGCTCTTTCTCAGACCCAAAGTCCAGAGTTTGGTCAAGAGACCAGAGGCCTAGCAAATAGTGATTAGCTAAGAGAAAGCTGGGGTAAACAGATAATCTTGTTTTTGCTAAAATAGGAACTGCCTACCCCGTCACTTTCCCCCGCCCATGGAAAATCTATATATTCTATTGTAATCAATTGATTGACAGTGTCTCTGAGCCTGATAAGCCAGGTGACAGCGCTGTGTGTAATAAACTCCTATGCTTGGCCTCTACACGGTGTGGATTTATGTCCTTCAGGCAACAAAAATGATTAGGAGTATGGAACAGTTTCCCATAAGAGGAGAGATTAAAAAGACTGGGACTGTTCATCTTTAAAAAAGAGACAACTTAGGGTAATATGATAACGGTCTATAAAATCATGAGTGGCATAGAGAAAGTAAATAGGGAAGTATTAATTATCCCTTCATATACACAAGAATTAGGGGTCACCCAATGGAATTAATAGGCAGCAGGCTGAGAACAAATATAAGGAAATACTTCTTCACACAATGCAGAACTCTTTGTGAGGGGATGTTGTGAAGACTAAAAATATAACTTGGTTCAAAAAAGAATTAGAGAAGTTCATGGAGGATAGGTACATCAATATCTGTTAGCCAAGAATGTCAGGGATGAAACCCTGTGCTCTGGGTGTTCCTAAAACTCTGACTGCCAAAAGCTGGGACTGGACAACAGGGGAGGAACCACTTGATAATTGTCTGATTCTGCACATTCCCTCTGAAGCACATGGTACCAGCTACTGTCAGAAGACAGGATACTGGTCTAGATGGACCATTGGTCTGACTCAGAATAATGTTCTTATGATTATTTTTAGCAGCAACCAAGAGATAGTTTTGTCAGTGTTCTGATCATAAAACTACAATTTGAAATGCAAATGAAGACAAATGAAATATTTTACTGGGAAGTGAGTGAGCAAGACTTTTCCCCCCTTGAATCAGAACAATGACTCATAAGTCACAATGTGTTAACACAACTTTTGCTTTGTTATACCAAATTTATAATAAGTTTACAGACATCTTTTATTTCCTTATATCCCAAAGTGTCAAATCACTAGAATACCAGAAGTTAGAGGTGGAAAAGAACTATCATTAGAATCATAGAATTTCAGGGTTGGAAGGGACCTCAGGAGGTCATCTAGTCCAACCTCCTGCTCAAAGCAGGACCAATCCCCAACTAAATCATCCCAGACAGGGCTTTGTCAAGCCTGACCTTAAAAACTTCTAAGGATGGAGATCCTACCACCTCTCTAGATAACCCATTCCAGTGCTTCACCACTCTCCTAGTGAAAAAGTTTTTCTTGATATCTAACCTAAACCTCCCCCACTGCAACTTGTGACCATTATTCCTTGTTCTGTCATCTGGTAGCACTGAGAACAGTTTAGACCCATCCTCTTTGGAACCCCCTTTCAGGTAGATGAAAGCAGCTATCAAATCCCCCCCTCATTCTTCTCTTCTGCAGACTAAACAATCCTACTTCCCTCAGCCTCTCCTCATAAGTCATGTGCTTCAGCCCCCCAAACACCCCCATTGCCCTCTGCTGGACTCTGTCCAATTTTTCCACATCCCCCCTGCAGTGTGGGGCCCAAAACTGGACACAGTACTCCAGATGAGGCCTCACCAATGTTGAATAGAGGGGAATGATCATGTCCCTCGATCTGCTGGCAATGCCCCTACTTATACAGCCCAAAATACCATTAGCCTTCTTGGCAACAAGGGCACACTGTTGACTCATATCCAGCTTCTCGTCTATTGTAACCCCTAGGTCCTTTTCTGCAGAACTTATGCCTAGCCATTCGGTCCCTAGTCTGTAGCTGTGCATGGGATTCTTCCTTCCTTAGTGCAGGACTCTGCACTTCTCCTTGTTGAACCTCATCAGATTTCTTTTTGCCAAATCCTCTAATTTGTCTAGGTCCCTCTGTATCCTAACCCTACCCTCCAGTGTATCTACCACTCCTCCCAGTTTAGTGTCATCTGCAAACTTGCTGAGGGTGCAGTCCACACCATCCTCCAGCTCATTAATGAAGATATTGAAGAAAACTGGCTACAGGGCCGACCCTTGGGGCACTTCACTTGATACTGGCTGCCAACTAGAATGGAGCCATTGATCACTACTTGTTGAGCCCGATGATCTAGCCAGCTTTCTATCCACCTTTTAGTCCATTCATCCAGCCCATACTTCTTTAACTTGCCGGCAAGAATATTGTGGGAGACTGTATCAAAAGGTTTGCTAAAATCAAGGAATAACACATCCACTGCTTTTCCCTCATCCGCAGAGCCAGTTATCTCATCATAGAAGGCAATTAGGTTAGTCAGGCATGACTTGCCCTTGGTGAATCCATGCTGACTGTTCCTGATCACTTTCCTCTCCTCTAAGTGCTTCAGAATTGATTCTTTGAGGACATGCTCCATGATTTTTCCAGGGACTGAAGTGAGGCTGACTGTCCTGTAGTGCCCCGGATCCTCTTCCTTCCCTTTTTAAAAGATGGGCACTACATTAGCCTTTTTCCAGTCATCTGGGATCTCCTCCGATCACTATGCGTTTTCAAAGATAATGGCGAATGGATCTGCAATCACATCCACTAACTCCTTTAGCATCCTCGGATGCAGTGCATCTGGCCCCATGGACTTGTGCTCATCCAGCTTTTCTAAATAGTACTGAACCACATCTTTCTCCACAGAAGGCTGGTCACCTCCTCCCCATGCTATGGTGCACAGTGCAGTAGTCTGGGAGCTGACCTTGTTCGTGAAGACAGAGGCAAAAAAAGCATTGACTACATTAGCTTTTTCCACATCCTCTGTCACTAAGTTGCCTCCCTCATTCAGTAAGAGGCCCACACTTTCCTTGACCACCTTGTTGCTAACATACCTGAAGAAACACTTCTTGTTACTCTTAACATCTCTTTCTAGCTGCAACTCCAAGTGTGATTTGGCCTTCCTGATTTTACTCCTGCATGCCTGAGCAATATTTTTATACTCCTCCCTGGCCATTTGTCCAATCTTCCACTTCTTGTAAGCTTCATTTTTGTGTTTAAGATCAGCAAGGATTTCACTCTTAAGCCAAGCTGGTTGCCTGCCATATTTACTATTCTTTCTACACATCAGGATGGTTTGTTCCTGCAACCTCATTAAGGATTCTTTAAAATATAGCCAGCTCTCCTGGACTCCCTTCCCCTTCATGTTATTCTCCCAGGGAATCCTGCCTATCAGTTCCCTGAGGGAGTCAAAGGCTGCTTTTCTAAAGTCCAAGGTCCATATTTTGCTGCTCTCCTTTCTTCCTTATGTCAGGATCCTGAACTTGACCATCGCATGGTCACTGCCTCCCAGGTTCACATCCACTTTTGCTTCCCCTACTAATTCTTCCCTGTCTGTGAACAGCAGGTCAAGAAGAGCTCTGCTCCTAGTTGGTTCCTCCTGCACTTGCACCAGAAAATTGTCCCCTACAGTTTCCAAAAACTTCCTGGATTGTCTGTGCACTGCTGTATTGCTCTCCTGGCAGATATCGGGGTGATTGAAGTCCTCCGGGAGAACCAGGGCCTGTGATCTAGTAACTTCTATTAGTTGCCAGAAGAAAGCCTCATCCACCTCATCCCCCTGGTTCGGTGGTCTATATCAGACTCCCACCATGACATCACCCTTGTTGCTCACACTTCTAAACTTAATCCAGAGACTCTCAGTTTTTTCTGCATTTTCATACTGGAGCTCTGAGCAGTCAGACTGCTCTCTTATGTACAATGCAACTTCTCCACCTTTTCTGCCCTGCCTGTCCTTCCTGAATAGTTTATATCCATCCATGACAGTGCTCCAGTCATGTGATTTATCCCACCATGTGAATTAGGTCCTCTAGTTCAGCAGTTCTCAACCTTTTCCAAATTGTTACTCTATGTTATAAAAGAAAATAAATATATATTTGTCCCTTATAGACATGAAGAACGAGAGAGTGGTCATGATTCCACTGAAACATGTTTATAATCTTCCCATGGGTCATGAACCCCAGACTAGGAACCAATGACCTCCTGCCATTGAAGGATTGTTTTGTTATAGTACCTATTCAACTGAATTGTCCAGTCTGAGTTTAGATGGCCTAAGTAATGGAGACTTTCCTTAGGAGGACTATTCCATGTGGTGTTTTGATGACTAAGTTGGAATTGCAAGGTATCACTTTAAAAATAGGGGCGATTTCCTGCTCATGCGTGCAGGATAGGGGGCTCTGTAAGAAAGCATGAAATCAGACTCATTATGCAAAGAGACAGCCTAGAAAATGGTGGGGTGCGTTGTCCATCTCTGCTGTAGGCAGAAGCCTGCTCTGTCTCTGTGTTTTCTTGTGTTATTGTTCAGAATTATAAGAAATAGTGTTAAGGTGCAACTTTTCCATCAAGTGTATTTATGTTTTTATCTAACTTCTCTTTGTTTATGCTGTGAACGTAATATTCCACAGAGTAAGAGATCTCACAATCAGGAATTATTGCCTGGCATTCACACTTTCTCTTTATTGGTTTTATCCCATTATCCCTTATTATATATCCCTTTAATCTATTTACGTAATTCCTGTCTCTTCTTGGTGTTTACATTCTTATATTTGTAGACATCTAATAATATCCCTCTTTAGTCATTGCTTGGCCAAATTAAACCTGGTTTGCTCATATAATGTTTGATCATGTCCATATAGGAACACAGGAATTGTTACATTTTATCAGACCAGTGATTTGCTGTTTTTCTTTTATCATATATAAACATGAGTCCACAAGGTTAATATTGGGCCTGATTATCAGAAATCTTTTTTGAAATCCACTCCAGTGCCAACTTACAATGACCCCTGCTTACTGTGGAATTTAACTGCAGGACCCTCACTACTAGAAGCGTAGTCCTCTATCACTTGAGCTAAAGGAGTAATTTCTTTAGCTGGTAACAGTAGTAGTCTCTTACCTTTTATGTGGAGCAGCTACTAGAAAGAGATATATAACACAATGAACCAGTAGGACACAGTTAAATAATTTTGTAATTATTATATGAACATACACTCAAACTGGATGATATATGGAGCACAACCTCAAGCAGGATCAAAGGCAATATCAGCATAAACATGGATTGTATCCTACTCCTCTGTCTGAACAATTGAACAGTGATCATTTTCTCACAATCCACATTGAGATACAAAGGCTGACATCCTTCTTCCCATGAATGCTATTCCATTCCACAGGAGGTTCAATTAAAGTCAATGGGACCAACTGTGGAGTATGGTACCTCTTACGGTTTCAGAATCTGGATGTAGATATGTACTCCCTGTAAAAGAGTCCCCTTAGGTTTTTCTCCCAGATGGTGGAAGACACTCACCACGCCTAGGTATTTACAATGGATGGCTCATGCACAGGGCCCAGATTCTTACTTCTTGCAAGGGGACCCTCCTCTTTGTGGGCCTTCTTAAGTGCCTTCTAAAGGAGGATCATAAGGAAAGTTAAACACCCGAGCATACCCCAAAATAACTTTTCACTGGGGCCCCTCAAATGGAAAAAGTCCAACAGTACAACATCTGTGCAATGGTTTTCAAGGAGTCCCTCAGGCTGGGCTCCTGAATCATGCTCACGCTGACATGCTTGCTCTGGGAGTTTGCTGGACTCTTGATAGGGTCACAGTGGAGATCTTCTGGATGGAAGTTCTCCTCTGTGGCGCTGCTCCAGCAGTTTCCTGCTGAAGGTGGTCTCTCCTCCCAGCTGACTGCAGTTTCTTCCTTTTTAAAGGTCTCCTCCCTCCAATACATGGTTGACAGGACCAAGGGATGGAACTAGCACCCCCGCACAGGGACTCTGGTCCTTTCCTCATCTGTGTGAGTTGTATATAGCCCTTCACACTCCCATTCCGCAAAACAAACAAATACAAGCTCATTTGTTGTCTCATTCCTATTCTTTTCCATGGAGCTAATGATTGATATGCACAATATTATCTAACTAGAAACCATTTTGTCACATCTGTCTGAGTGCCATTGAATACAAGCATTAGATCTATCATTGCAATGCTTCATTGACATGCATCTTTTAAAGTTACTCTGTGGCAACTCTTCTACGGAGGAACCTTAGCATTGTTCTCACAAAAAAAACAACTTTCCCCCATTATACATGTGCTGGTTCATCAGCTGCTAGTCACATGCTTGTCAATATTGTTCAAGAACAAATAGCATCTGTAGTTTTTCTTTTCTGGACACACACCCCTTTGTGTCCTAATTCCCTTACTTTCTCCTGTGCTTTATTTTTAACTTGCAGGCATTTACAGGGTCTCTGTACTAGCATATTTCTGCTTAGCCGACATCCCTTGTTTTTCTTTAATAAACAAATAATTTTACAAGCTCTGTGATGTTTGCTATGCTTCATGCATTTTCATTTCTTGTATAAGATTTGCCTAGTTTTTTGTAATTCAGTGGAGCTTACCTGAGAGCTTAAATAAAAAAGCTAATTGCTCTGTTTTTCTTATCCTGATGCCAGCTTTCAGCTGTTGAAATGTTTCAATTGATTACATGTTGCAGATACTGTAAAATAAACAGCTAATAGAAAATGGTGAATAAATATAAGGCGGAGCCTTCTATTCTTAGCCAGACATTTGAATATATTTGATGGTTTTTAGAACATTAATTTCTGTTGATCCTCCATACAGATAATTGAAAAGGAATAGTTCTGAGACAATTTTATACTCACTACAGACTGTGTAAAAAAAATACAGTAGGAAATTAATTTTGAAGTCTGACTCGATTCCTTCAGAATGATGTGGGATCATTTTCTGAAGAACTGGATTAACATTAAAGTGTTTTACTATCTAATGTTATACATCAAGTTTTATATCCACCAGCTTAGCATTTTAAAGATCTTTAATACTGTTACAATAAAATTGAGTACTGCAGCTAATTTTATATTCCACAATAAAAAAATATCTGTGCTGGGAAATCAGTCATCTTTTAAACTCTTAATAAAAGGGGAAAAAGCCCAGACGTGAATTGTATTTGACGCTATGCACAGTAAAATGTAACATGGTTGATTCTATTGTATTTAAGTTGAATATTGATTCAGACTTGAACCTAATACTTTTTGCCCTTTATAATTTTTGAATGCATTAACTGAGAAATTAATTAGGAATTTGACACACTTTCCAACAGTTTAATAAAAATTCAAATTTAATAGTGAATAAATGTTGACTGTAACAGGCCTTTATTTTTACATGGCTAAAAACTGCATTTGCTTTAGTTTTATCCTAAAAAAAAATAAATAGAAGACTTTGTAAGTGTTTTTGACAATCCTTTAAAAATATGTCTGGTGTCTACATTTTTACACAATAGTATTTATATTATGAAACATAATACAAATATGCAAGCTTTAACTTTGGTTAATTAATATGAAAAAACAAAACAAAAACAAAACCCAACCAAGTCAGCCTTAACTTTGGAAATAGTTGTAAAGCCTAAGCTAGGTCAAATATTTCCAGGAACCATAGTTATTTTGTTTTGTTTTATCCTGTGCTTGTGGGACCTGTTTTAAGCACCCACCATTGGAACTAGATTTTCAAAGGAGCGCAGCTTGTATTGAGGCACCTGAATAAGAGCTGACTTTCAAAAGGGCTGAGCATTCAGCACTTCTCAGAGTGACACTCACAGGCAGATTTTCGAAAGGTTCTCAGCATCCACCATCCTTTTGAACTGCTGTTCTTGAAACCTGGTCACTTATTTTGATGCTTAAATTGGTCTCATTTTCAAATACAGACTTGATTTTGGCTGCCGAGTACTTTTGAAAATGTGGCCCCATACTGGTTGCTAATCCCTTATACTCTTATTGGGGTCATACATGCATGCTAGTTGTTTAAAGTCCAGCCCCCGCTCAGTAAGGTAATCATAATTCTCATCCACATGTGACATGCTTGATCCTAAAGAGCTGAGGGATCCAGCCAATGAGCCAGTCCCCTCAAATGCATATGTCTGAAGGGAATCATATGGCGGAGCAGTAGGATCTGCATTAGCTTCTTTAAGCTTTTCTAAAATGAATTCCCTGAACACAGCACTGTCAGGACCAACTTGCAGAGATTGTCTGTAAAGGCTTTGGATTTCAGTTGTGATGTTTCTTCTAGACTTGTGCTCTCTCATGACAGTACGAGTCCTGAGTGTTGAAATATCAAAAGCCTCTGTGTCCTCCTCTCCCCCTCCTTCATCATCATACCTGACAATGTTCTCTCTGAACTCTTCAGGCTTGTCAGGAAATAGAGACTGCTTCCTCCGCTGCCTTAAAACCAGCATTGCCAAAAAAAACACTGACAAGAAAAAAGAAAAGAACCAGAGACTTTTTATGTGTTTGGAAAGTCTTAAGAGTGGTAAAACTTCCTAATGTTGAAGCATGTGCAAACTCAAGCAATATAGGGGGATTTGTAGAGCTGTTTTTTTTGTGTGTGTGTGGATTTATGGTTGTAAGATGTAGTATTTTTGGTGGGGAAATGGTTACAAAGGGACTTATAAAATGGGTTAAGGAAATGGAGCAATTTGTTTGGTCAATGAGAGTTTGGAGCAGTGAGGGAATCCCAGGTTACTTGTGCTGTTTGAAACTAGTTTGTTTTATTACATAATATATCAATGCTGCATTCAAGCTTTCATTTCCCTCTCCCAGATCAAAACCACTGGAAGGGCTGGGAAATAAAAAAAGAATGTTATTGGGTTAGATCCTCCTCAGTTGGAGTCAATTGGTTCAAATCCTTTGACTTCAATGAAGCTAAGCTAAGCAGGTGAAGATCTGGTCCAATAGTTTCTCGTAATTGGTTTTGCACATCTGAGAATTTTTGAGGATGTTGTACCTCATATCTGTGCACCAGCAAGCTCTATCTGTAAGAATACCTTGTTTGTAACTGACATAAAAGCTTGGATTGTAGAACGACTGGCTCAGATAGAAAAGATTTTTAATTTGTTTATTTTTTTAAATAAGCATTCATTCCCCCCTGCCGCCTCCCCACACCAAACCCTGGCTCACTTCATCCCAAACCGAAGTGTCCATTTCAAATACACAATGGGATCCAAAATGCATGATTTCAGTTTGTAACTAATTATAGCTGGAAACTGAATACAGTTTTAAGCTTAAAAAACAAACCGAACAAATTTGATTGACAAATTTGATTCTAATATTAGAAAATATTTATCCATACAGGTTTGGGCTGTTAATTTAATAAATGTATTGGACCTTTTTTATAATGATTTTTCTCATTTCTGATGTTACATCTTTGGTGATAGTTTTCTTAGGAAGAATTCTGAAGGCTTGAAAAACAAGTACAATTCATACCATGGCTGCATGATTTAGAACAGTAACACCTCTTCATTATCATGCCCTTTGTAACTAGTGGAATCAATTTTAAATTGGGATTCTATTCATTTTTTTTAATTAAAATTTCACTTCCAGTGAAACAATTATGTTTGCCTAACTTATGACTTTTAAATCACACCATCTGTGAAATAACTCTAGTGCTGGTGAATTTATATAGTTCTGATAGTAGCTGATAAGGAGGCACTGAAAAAGTTGTCCTTGCTTTTGATGACCCACATCTTTAGATGATGGATGATGTTTTGCCCATGTCATGCTATCAGAAAGTGTAGCATGTCAAATTATGTGCTATGCCAATGTAACCATAAAACAAGCTCTTTAACAAGCTCACTGGGGTTGATGCATCCCTCTAAGGGAATGCAAAATGAACACTCTAGTGCTAGCAGGGATTACTGTGTATTGCATTTAGATGGAGGTGCGGTGGCTGAATGGTTAACACAGGGTTTCATAAATTATTTGCCTGTGTGAGCCTATTTTGAGGCTTATTGTGTCCTTTGACTCAAGATAGCAACAAAGCACCACAGCAGCCAAGGAATCCAAGGAATTTTCACATTAAGTACATTATTTAATGTTCTCTGTGACGCATGGGCTTCTGTATTGTGACACAGCTTCTTCATGTCCAGCGGTGAGGTAGAAATTACACATCTAATCTCTGATGTGACATCAATGGTAGATCGATAGTGAGGCTTGATGGACACAAGAGTGCTGAATCCAGCTTCACAGAAATACTCGTGAATGGCACTATCAGTTCTGAGGTGCATGTTGAGAGTTCAGGATATTCATTCTTGACCGTACATAAGAACATAAGAATGGCCATACTGGGTCAGCCCAGTATCCTGTCTTCTGACAGTTGCCAAAGCCAGGTGCTACAGAGGGGATGAACAGAACAGGTAATCATCAAGTGATTCATCCCCTGTCACCCATTCCCAGCTTCTTCCAAACAGAGGATAGGGACATGGTTTTGCATCTCTGCCCATCCTGGCTAGTAGCCATTGACCGACCTAGCCTCCGTAATTTATCTAGTTCTTTTGAACCCTTTTATAATCTTGGTCTTCACAACATCCTTTGGCAAAGAGTTCCACAGTTTGACTGTGTTGTCTGATGAAATACATCCTTTTGTTTGTTTTAAACCTGCTGCCTATTAGTGTCATTGGGTGACCCCTAGTTCCTGTGTTATGAGAAAGAGTAAATAATACTTCCTTACTTATTTTCTCCACACCAGTCATGATTTTATAGACCTCTATCATATCCCTCCTTAGTTGTCTCTTTTCCAAGCTGAAAAGTCCCAGTCTTATTAATCTCTCCTCATATGGAAGTTGTTCTATACGGTTAATAATTTTTGTTGCCCTTTCCTGAACCTTTTCCAATTCCAATTTTTTTTGAGACAGGGAGACCACATTTGCACGCAGTATTCAAGATGTGGGTGTACCATGGATTTATATAGAGGCAATATGATATTTTCTGTTTTATCTATCCCTTTCACAATGATTCCCAAACTTCTGGTAGCTTTTTTGACTCCCTGCACATTGAGAGAATGTTTTCAGAGAGTTATTCACAATGCCGCCAAGATCTCTTTCTCTTTAGGCCCCATCATTTTGTCTGTATAGTTGGGTTTATGTTTTCCAATGTGCATTACTTTGTATTTATCAACACTGAATTTCATCTGCCATTTTGTTGCCCAGTCACCCAGTTTTGAGAGATACTTTTGTAGTTCTTCGCAGTCTGCCTGGGACTTAACTATCTTGAGTAGTTTTGTATCATCTGCAAATTTTGCCACCTCGCTATTTACCCCTTTTCCCAGATCATTTATGAATATGTTGAATGGGACTGGATCCAGTACAGACCCGTAGGGGACATAACTATTTTCCTCTCTCCATTCTGAAACCTGACCATTTATTCCTACCCTTTGTTTCCTATCTATTAACCAGTTAAAGTTCAACAAGAGGACCTTCCCTTTTATCTCATGACATTGACACAGCTCTCTGGGAAAGAACATTAAGTATATGTTCCTTGCAGGAATCGATCACAGGAAATTTCTGAGCTGTTTGATTTCAGCTGCTGGCAAACCAATGGCATCAGCCTTGCACTGAAAGGGGTTTCATACCTAATCATACTTTGTCATGTCCTAGTCGGGGAAAAAAGATACAAACTGGTCCTTCAGTCATCTGAGATACTCAGCCATCACCTGTGTGTAACCCAGGAACTTGCAAAGCTTCAGGAAGGATTCATAGTTTGTCTTCAGCAAATTATTCTTCCAGAAAACAATTTTCTTTGTGACTCCTGTGTTGTGATCACTCAGTTGAAGGATGTGGTGTTCTTTCCTTGCAGACATGTATTCAATTCATTCAGTTTCCAAAATATGTCTGTGACATAGGCCAGAAAGCATATCTTCCTTTGGTCACCCAGAAAAATCAATGAACTCAGTATTTTTTGCAATCCATTACATAGGCACGCAGCTTGTCTCTCAGTTCAAAAAATCATCCCAGTACTTTTCCTCTCAAGAGCCAACAAGCTTCACTGTCAAAGAACAACACATCATGATCAGATTCCATTTCTTCACACAGGTTTGCAAAGAGACACACGTGAAGAGGCTGAGTCTTGATGTAGTTCACAATAGATGAGACCTGCTGCAAAACTTCACATAGCTCTGGACTCAGAGCTTTAGATGCTAGTTTTTCTCTTTGAATCATGCAGTGAGTTCACACAGCAAATGGAGCTAATTTCTCTACCAAGGCATGCACACCTGCTTTGTGGCTTGCCATAGACAGAGCTCCATCTGTGCAAAAGCCCACCAAGCAATCACACTGTAAATTTTTGTTTTGCATGTAGCTGTAGCACATTGAACCATCTTGCGCCATCTTCTGTCCAGGAAGAGGAAGAACAGAATGTCTTCAAAAAATGTACCATCACGTGTATTTCACAAAAGCCAAGAAGTGTGCATCACAACCCTCAATGCTCACATCAACTTGAAGAGCAAAAGAATCTGTGTTTTTCTGACACTCCATCTGCGTTTGATTGATCTGCTGCTGTCACTTTGATCCTTTGCTTCACTGTGTTGTTGGAGAGTGGTATGGCTCTGAGCTTGTTTGCTTCAGTTTCCCCAAACATTATGTTCATCGCATCAGTTCCGGCTGGCAAAATCAAAGTGTTTCCAATTGTATGAAGCTGCTTGGCCTGTGCAGTGTGGTAACTCACCACAAATGATGCCTTTTGAGCATGGTCAGAGATGGACACGGATCTCTTGAATTGCAATTGTTGATGTGAAAGTTCTTCTTTCTGACACTGAAAAAATAACCTTCATTTTTCTATGTATTCCTTGTGAAGTGTTGTTTAAGCTTATTAGGCTTCATGCTTTCACTAGGTGACACCGTGTTATAGCAAGCATTTTGGCCTTTCGTCTTTCTTGATGAAATCACTGATGAAGTCATAATCAAAGAAAGCCTCATCATATTTTCAAGCATGTTTCTTGGACTCTTGTTTTTTGTTCATAACATAAGATTCACTGCTAGAGACTGAAGCAGATACTCTGGGTTAAAAAGGAGTCCTCTGTGCCTCTTACCACAAATCTGAAAGAGGAATTCACTTTTCAGCAAATGAAGCCAGGATTTAGGAAGGCCCTGCGTGGTGATACTAGGACAGCAAAATTATTCTTTATCCTCAAATTACAAGGGTACTCACGGTGGCATGAAAGAAGATATGGACTTCGCCTTAGTGCAGATTCCCATCTAAAAAAAGGCTAGCACAGGTTCCTACTAGTTCAAGCAGAGAGGAGTCTCTCTTGATGAGGCTGCTATCCACAGATAAGGATTTTCTGCATTCAAGTCCGTCAGATAGATACTTGTAGAGCTGCATGGTGCAAATGGCCAAATTGGTGTCCGCACAGCAATCTCCACACAGCCAACGTGTCTGAACCTGCTCCACAAATGCTGCACTAAGACGCCATTGTTTTGCTCTACAAAATGGTGGTCTCCACACAATGTGACCTCACACACATCATATATGCTAGGTCATGCTGCAAGGCTGCCATTCTGATCTACAAAATGGCAACCTCTGCACAACATGACTTTGCATGCACTGTATTATTAATTATTATTATTATATGGAGATATACCTATCTCATAGAACTGGAAGGGACCTTGAAAGGTTATGCTGTGTGAAGGCCTCCATTTTGTAGATCAAAATGGGAACTTCCTGATGCAGTGTTTGTGGAGCAGGGCCAGGCATGTTTGGGGGCAGATGACATCACAGTTTGGCAACCTGTGAGTTAAGGCACTTGGATTACAATCCTGAATGTCTGGATTTGAGTCTTGCTCAAACTCACATTGAAAGTTTGGATGGACCAGATTGCTTCCCCTTGTGCTTTAGCTCTACTCTGAATAGGGATGGGCTGAGGAGTGAGCAGAAGCAAACAGTTTCTGCACTCAGAGTGCAAGGAGTGCAGGGCCTGCTACTGTGAGCAGTCCTTTCGCAGCAATGCCAAAACGGAAGCTTCTTGCTTGAACCTTCATCTCTGTGCAGGCATAAGGGGTTGACTCATACTCTATCCCTTTATTTATAGGGAATATATCTCAAACTAGTAGAATCCATCTAAATGGAGGAAACATTTTAGGTGCACACACTGTATATGTGACAACAAGCCTAGCACTGTGCTTCTCAAATTTGTATCAACCCTGGAGTGGGGGCGGGAAGAAAAGGGGAAAGAGTAGCATACGAGTGGTTGTATTTGAAGAAGTGACTGTGTAAATATGTCACTTTATTATTCAACAGATCAACCCTGTTTGTATTCAGAGTCATAGCTGCCTCCTTTACAACAAAAATAAATAAAAAGAAACAGTAACAAATTATCTTAGCTCTAGAGAACCACACAGTTATGGTGGAGAGAATTGGATTCTATTCCTTCTCATGCATCATCAGTAGAACTGTCAGCTAAATTTCAACTGTAAGGCTAAATTCTGCTTTAGTTTTACATGTGCTAAGACAAGATTTTAGCCTTCCACATCTTCATGACAGCTGATGATAGATGTGCATACAGGAACACACCTACACTTTGGCCAGATTTTCACGGATGGCAGTTACAAAGACATTTATTTTTTTTACTTGTAAACCAAACTGATTTGATTTATAATCAGTGAAACACAATAAATACAACAGCTTAAATAGCTCAGCCAATCCAAGGAACCTCTATTCAAATGATCAAGTCTAGCATATAGCAGAAGAGGGCAGTAGGACACATAAATATTTTTTTCTTACCTAATATTACTAGTATGCAGGCCAAAACTGCAACTAATGCTTCTATGCTGAGACCCAGGGAAAACATGAAAGCTCCAAATCGACAAGACTGGGCACTAGCTTCAGTATCACAATCACAGACGCTGACAGTTAGGGTGTTTGTGCTGGTAAGTGAGGGGGTTCCATTGTCCACAATTAGGACTGGCAGGAAGAAAGCAAACTGCTCTTGTCGACTGAAGCCATTTTTTGCTGTAAAAATTCCAGCCGTGTTATCTAGAAGATAAAGTATCTGTATCAGATATTTGTCACTTTAACAAAAATAAATAAATAAATAAACCTGGCTAATAACTTATCCTTATTTGTAATCAATGACATTCTGAAAAGGTGCATGTCACTGGAGAGGAAAAAGAAGTGTGGGGAGAAATTTACTGATTTAAATGGGTGTGAAATCAGCAAAACCAGGTAAAATGCAGGGTGTTCTGTGCGGGATAGGCATTTCACTTTCGATCGATTAAAAAAGCATCAGTTACAATGCACCATGCAAATCAGCTTCCAGGGACAACTCCTGACTGTTTATACAGCATCTTTTTTTAGTAAATTAATATAAACATGGGCCTAATACAAAGCCATTTATCCAAACCTTCTGTACTTTGGAATATTGATATGGTTCATCAAAACAACCCCCAGTTTTTGTTTTGTAAAACCAGCTTTTCAATGAAGTATGCAAAACAATTGAACAACCCTGCCCACCCCCACTCACAAACATTCAGTTTTGTTTGTCTGCATGTCTGTGTTTGTTGGTAACCAAACCGGGAAAGGGCAAATTCTGCCCTGTTTAACATCAGTAGATCCAGAGTAACTCTATTTACTTCAGTGAAAGTACTCCAGAAGTGACGGCAGACTTTGTTTTAATGTTCAAACCCGAAAGGGGAAAAAAACACCTAGCCCATATTCAAACTGATTAACTGATTCTTTGAAATGGACCCATGCAACCAGCTGCCATCCTATCCAGCTGCTTATAGAGCATATTGTATAACTGGCTAATCAAAAGGTTCAACATTCAAAGGACGGCTTTCTGATAGATGTGGGTGTGTGCATGGGGAGACAGACAAACTTGGTTGTGAGCATCCACAACCTCAAAACAGGAGCCAAGTGTGTTCCTGATACTTTGGCCAGGAAACATTTCAGCTTAGAACAGTGTTTCTCAAACTGGGGTCACCGCTTGTGTAGGGAAAGCCCCTGGGGGGACAGGCCAGTTTGTTTACCTGTCCTGCCCGCAGGTCCGGCCGATCGCGGCTCCCACTGACCGTGGTTCACTGCTGCAGGCCAATGGGAGCTGCTGGAAGTGGCGGCCAGTAAGTCCCTCGGCCCGTGCTGCTTCCAGCAGCTCCCATTGGCCTGCAGCAGTGAACCACGGCCAGTGGGAGCCGCGATCGGCCGGACCTGCGGACAGGGCAGGTAAACATACCAGCCTGTCCCCCCAGGGGCTTTCCCTACACAAGTGGCGACCCCAGTTTGAGAAACATTGGCTTAGAAACACTTTAACTATGTAGCTTGTTGGAAAAATATGTGGGGCAGGTGGCAGGAGGCAGGGGTGTTTGGTTCTGTGCGATTAGAAAGTTGGCAATGCTACATAGCATTCCACCTCCTGGCAGTGGGTCAGAGGTAAATGAGAACCAGGAATTTAAATACATATTAAAACATTGCCTTTCCTTTTGGAGACATTAAGAAAACTAGTTTCCTATAGAGTGAACTTTCCAAAAGTTAGTCCCATTGTTTTATTCACCTAGCCAGAACATTAAAATAATTAGCAAAGCCAATATAAGTAATGTGTATTTTAGTTGAGTTTAAAAAAGCTCTTCTAAGTCTCAGAAGACTGACTTTAACTGGTCATCTTTCCTGTAATATCACCAGAAGTTAAACTTAAGTTTTCCCTTCAGATTAGTTTCGATTGGTGACCATTCTTTTGAAGCATCTGGATCAATACCAAAATGGTCCAGCATTAGGATATGCAGAGAAGTCATTCATATCATGTCATCAGTAATCAATGCATACAGTTTTAAATGTAACAGGATGCAAAGTTACATACTGGTGAATTGTACTTCTGTTTATAATTCTATTTTTGCTGAACTGAGTAAAGGAGTGGACCTTTATTAACAGCATTTCTCTATTTTATTTGCAAAACATTCTTTTTTTTTTCTCCCTTAACACCAACATATGACAATTTAGGAGTTAAAGTTATGTCCCATAACACATGCTATATTTAACTATCTATTAAGTAATAGAAATCTATTTTTCTTGATTTTGTGCTAAGTATTTTTCTCTCTTCTGTAATACTATCTTTTGTTGGTTAAAGTTATTTGGATTCTAAAAGAACTATTCTACATGAGCAAATTTTAATAATAATAATAATACAATAACTTCATGATAACTCTTTTGCCCTATTTCAAACTTAACACCAAACATTTCTCTATATGGGTGGACAAGTATACAAAAATGGTGATGTGAGCACTATTAAAGCATGAATCTTTCATGAAGGGATTTTTAAAAAGCTACATGAATGACACTACCTTGATTATCTCTGACAGTAAAATTTGAGTTGTTTGTGGCCTCCCGAGCCAGAGTGAAGTAAAAATGATGGCCTTCTACTGAATCATCTTTATCCACTGCACTGATGGTCTGGATTAGC
This sequence comes from Mauremys mutica, assembly GCF_020497125.1. NCBI lineage: Eukaryota > Metazoa > Chordata > Testudines > Geoemydidae > Mauremys > Mauremys mutica. The sequence continues at coordinate 96,441,967 of NC_059073.1, forward strand.
TGCAAGCAAGCATTGATATACATGACTGTTTAAGAATAAACACGATTTACTTTCTTTTAACACAATACATGTCAGACATTATAATGAATTGCTGAGGCTACAAATTCTGCCGCAAATAAATGTATATAATTGCAATCTTGTTGAGGTTATTGGTTTTCTAATGTATTTTTAGTGTCCTGCCATTATGCCACTTGATTTTATATTGATTTGAGGGAGATAAGCATTAAAGACCTAAGATAATGTAAATAGCTTCCAGAATCAAAATGCAAAGGGTAAATAAAGTTTTCATACGCAAACAAGAATCCTATATAAAATATTTTGCCCTTTCCTCTTTCCCGCAAGGTGAAAAATAAATCATTCTCCATTTGAACCAACCCTCCAGTGCAAAAGCTATTTCCTTCCAGCCCACAAACACAGCAGCATCATTCAACTGATGTATTGTAGTGGCAGTAAGTGAGAGATGGCGACAAATCCATGTGCTGAATTGTTGATTCTGGAAATTATGATAGACTGATTATGGAAGTTTTTGTTTTGGTTTTCAAGAAAACAAAATAGGCCTTATTTACAAATGTGTCAAAGCAGATTGTCATTTGCAAGAGAACAAAGTCAAAATTAACATCTTAGCTCTGAAAATAATATCTTCCATCTTCATGAATAAACAACCAAGTTGAAGTTAATATAATTAGCAATATTTCTGCTTGCAAAGAGCAAATATTTATCACTATTATCAGTTCAGTGAATCATGCATCACCAAGTACAACATTCAATGAAGATCTTCACAGAGCTCTACAATAGCCAATTTGTTTCTTTCATTAGCAGAGACTGGTTTCTTAAAAGTATGTTTTAATTGGATAAGGACCCAAACCAAAAATCCAGACCTGAATCTTTGATACTTTGGAAAATGTCATGTCCATTTTGAATAACGTGATACTATTTTATCAGTCACTATGTCTTCATGTCGTATATGGATTTGAGCCTCCAGGACTCTGAGTACACTCAACTCCCATTGAACACAGTGAAGCTGAGAGACCCTCATTGTTTTGGGTGCTACAGTGGAGATTTTCAAAGTCACAAATGGCACTTAGCCAATGGCACCTAACTGCCATTTGTCTTTGAAAATCTCCCCCCAAACAAATATTTTCCACTCAAAGTTCTAAATAAACATAAATACCATTTCCTTTTAGGCAAGATAATAATCATGGGAGTATCATGATATCTGCCTTTTCTGCTACGATACTTAAGGAATGTGCGAGGCAATTGTGAAAGCAACAGGATATGCTGCTGTTGTGGGTGCCCCATATTCTTGGCACTCCCTCTTGTTCATGTGAGCAAGCCATCTGCCATCTGTGTAAAGATCCTATGGAGAAAGAGAAGTCCTATGTAGCCTTATTGTGGCAGTGCTAGAGCCCTGATTGCTAATGCATGGGATGTCTCCCACATCAGACAAAAGGGTGTCCTCTACATATGTTTCCTCCTTTCTCAGAACTAGAGAGTATCCTGGGTGATTCAAATATGCAGAAAGGGGGGAGTGAGCTAGCCCCAATCATAGCAGGGAAAGCTGCTCCCTCAACACTACTATGAGAATAGATACAAGATTATCTTTTGAAAAGTGAATCTAATTGTCACAGACAGTGCAATATTGACAGAACTAGAGAATGAAACCCTTTGCTTATGCACGTAACCAGGACAGGACAGGGAGCCATGGTCCAACTTCCCGTGCTATTCTATCATGTACTCAACACTAAAGTGGCTATTTCAGCAGTTTTGATGGTAATGCCTATAGCTGACACAACTGTATGGCTGTGTGTATTCAGCAAATATTTGCTTAAATTCAAAAGCAAATTACAATTTGTTTGTGTTCATGGCAGTTGCATGGTCATTTTCCATCAATTTTTGAACTTTACTAATGTGAGTTTCAAGAAAAATGAAAGTTGAGCCTCAATGTTTGACTATTTGATTGCAAAATTGGTACCTCATAATTATCAAAGTGTGCTTTATTGGTAGTTATCATGTCATATGGCATTCTTTCCATTCCATGATTGGCTAACTATATAGCTAACCTAGATACTGATGCAGCGGTGAGCTCCACAAAGACAATGTAGTCTGGTCACGTGGAGCTCATTGAAGATTGGCAACATCACACAAACTATTAATTATATATTTGATTGTGATACTCTCAATTTGCAATTGCATTGTGCTGATTAGTAACATAGTCATCTAATCAGGAACCAAAACATTACAAATCCATCATGTTTGGAATTCTCAAAATATCTGCAGTTTCAAATCAATGGAGCTGGTTTGCTATTTTACTATTAATTCATGTATAGATAGCTAGATAAATAAATAATGTATAAATAAATGTGTGCATCTGTATATATTTTTTTCCACACAGCATTAGTTATAACTAATCAAAATTAATACTTCTTTGACAAGTTAATTTTCAGTCTGGAATAATAACAGGCTGACTTTGTCCTCGTTTATGTCTGTGCTATTTAAAAAGAAAAAAGGGAGAGGGAAAAAAAGGGGGGGGGTGTAAATGGGAAACCTGCCTCTTTATGACTATTCTAAGCATATGCATGTACCTTGTGAGTTTCATCCTAGAACTGAAGGAATACTGTCAACATATAGGCAGGGAAATGTTTTAATCTGTATTTCTTATTGGATCATTTCTACTAGGAATCAGCATCAACCATATAAGTCTATAAAGGATTATGAGTGCAACAGACATCTCTGATTTTTCTAATCGTGAAGTAAAAATGATCCAGAAAGAAAAAAAATATATCTTTTTCCAGTCTCCCTAGACTTGTTTGTATCTAACCTGGGACAGGCTGGCACCTCAGTGCAGTAAAGGCAGCGTCACAGTTTGAGAAGTTCTGCGCTAACTGCTTGTGAATCAAGGTCTACAAAGCCTATGTGTTTGATGTGAGAAAAAAAGTTAAGGAGGTTAGGTATTGCTTTTATAAGGTTGTATTAGCTGATTGGATTTAAATCTAATTGTCATGAATTGTGTTACTTCGAGGCTCATTAATCTGGAAGCTCTAATAATCTAGGAGCCAATTTGAAAATGTGCATTTCTTTTTAAACTGAAATGTATCCATTATTTGTTCCCCTAGAGATGTGGTTTGGGGTTTTCCTTGGAGTGGCCAAGCCCACTGATTCTTTACACAAAAGTTCAGCTCTTTTTGCCAAATTTGTTGGAGGTAGATGAAGCTGTCAGTCTGGGTAAACCATGGGCATGCCAGAAGTTTTGCTAAATGTCCACAACCAGTTATCCACTGTATTCATTGTTTGAAATTATTCACAAGTTGCATCCTTAAAATTCATTTAAATTATTTCCACTTTTGGACAACTCTTCTATGAGCACACTCTACCAGATCAGCCTCAACTATGTGGTCAGGAAAAGCTCACGCTTTAGCTAACCATAATTACAATACAACAACTTGGTCCATAGTACACACCCTCTCAAAATACCAGAAGCTGGATTCCCAGGCATCAGCAGATGCAGTTAGGGATATCCCCATTTCTCTTCCTCCCTGTTTTCTTATCACTGCTCTTTATGTGCTACTTGTACATGATCAATAGACATACCAAGGTAAAATAATAAATGTGGTCTTACCCATTAATTTCTCTCTCCTGATTTCAAAAATTCTTTTAAAACATGGCTTGTTAGGAATGGTCTATTTTTGCAAACTGCTCACTTTCAACCTGAATTATGTACATCCAGTTCTATATACAATTTGGTAGTCTTTTGAAGGTGTGTGTGTGTGTGTGTGTGCAATAATTCATTTTATAGGGAGCTAATATCACATACATTCTCTTCACTTGCACTGTAACTGCCGGCTATTTTATTATATGCTAAGTAGTTGGGTAAATACATGGCTTTTTTCTGATCTCTAATTCAAAGTGCAGATTACATAGTCTCTGCTTTTGGATCCAATAAGTAAAATTACAAAGTAAATTACAACATCAAAGTCAGTTCATATGTGATCATAAAATTATAGGAATTCATGCAAAACAAATATACATTCGAGAAGACAGCACTAATTCAAAATGTAGGTGAACTCAGTGCAGCTTGTCTTCAGCTGAAATCTGCTTCTTGCCTGATATGAAGAAAAACTAGGAGTCACAACTAACTGGACACATTCTGGATGCTCAACTCACTTACCCTATCCCAGAAAGTCATTTGATGTAGTACATTTAAAGCTCTCAAGCTGCAGTTTTGAGCTGGAGTCAATTCATTAATGCTCAGTAAGTAAGACTGGGCCAAATTCATTCTTGGTATGACATCTGTGGTCCTACACCAGGGATGTATTTGGTCCATTTTGCTTACTGGCCATTTCTATAGGTTTTGGTATAGAATTCAACAGAGTTTGTAACTACTGTACTAAAAACAATAAAGAAAAACTGTCACACTGTGGTCAACAAGTTCCTAAAATGGATGAGCCTATGATTTATATATATAGTTGTAAGGTCAAAGAGATCCAATGTGAATCCAAAGAGAATCCAGCAGCCACAGGGTTTACTAATATTATTCTATTAGATCTGATACTAGAAATAGCTATAATAGGATAGTATTTTATTTTATATAGCATCTTTCATGCTCAAGTTATTTTGAAAGTAATGGATTTAATACTGGTAGTGCAGTGAAAGTGGTTTCTCGATGTGCAAAAGGAAGCTGCCTTCCTGGCTACGATGCAGTTGATGTGTGGATTATAGGAAGGTGCAGAACTATAACATAAAATGGATAATGAAAAATCCACTCAAAACTTGATGGATAGATTTGGACCATAGCCAAAAATATCCATCTTCTTTTACATTCATTTTTATTGTCAAGCTATCTTTTCAGATGATAGTCCCAAGGACCCAAATTCAATTCTTTTATTTGAACCACTTCCAAGGGCTAAACCAAAGATATCTGTAACTCTTACAAGGAAACATAACATAACAAAGGATAAATGAGAGCAAAAGTAATTTGCTAAAAATAGACTGAGAACTTTTTAATAATCGAGGGGGGGGTTGGCAAAAAGAAAAGAAAACGTAATTCAAGGTTAGCATTTTTCTTAGATATAAGCTATAGTATCACCCCACTGTCTTTGTGTTTGGCTAAGCAAAAGGTCATTTTTATTTTATTTATTGTTATAGTTCCTTCGTTTTCTAAAATATGGCCATTTTATGATCTTGAATCATTCACAAATAATGTATTGGTATATGTTTGCTTTTTGTTTTCACTTACAAACTGGACTGACGTCAACAATAAAATCCCCCAAATCCTACAGCATAAGGAACTTTCCCTCTTCAATAATTCCTCCCCATCCTGAAAAACCTGAGAATATAGGTAAGCTTTACAGTGCACCATGAAAGTAAACAAACTCCAGCTCTGCCAGGCTAAGGAAGGAAGCAATTTCCAGAGGTAGGAGCCCCTCAGTGAAAATACCCCTCAACACCTTTTTCAGACATAAATAGGGGGGACGCTACCTCAAGCACTCCAACTTATCGTGATGGCCCCATAAGCCCTGATCTACGGAAAGATGGCCAAAAAGAGAGGTTGTATTTGACTGACTGATCAAAGTCAACTGAAATCAATGGAAACCTTTCCACTGATTTCAGTGGTCTGTCTGTCTGTCTATCTGGAAAGCCTACAAAAACAGTTTGTTAAAAGTAAAGGAAGGTAAAATGTATGTTACACATCAGCCATAACAATCTCTTTCTTATACCATTAAGCTAAGTAAAACATCATAATCATTGACTGTGATAATTATGCATTTCAGTAACAATTTCTTATTATTCCTTCCAAGAGCGTTTGGTGTTGAGCAAGTAACTTAACAAATCTGTTTTATAGTTTTCCCATTTGTAAAATATGGTGAATATTATTTTCCTACTTCAGATAGGTATGGTGAGATTTCACTCATTAATTTATATCATTATTTTCAGCAGTGCCTTTCTTCCTAGAGGATTCCAGAGCACTGTAAAAATTATATGCAAATTCAGAGATTTCTTCACTTACTCCTGAAAAGAAGTAATCTTTGGGGCAGAACACAACAGCAATTCATCAGCACACAACATTATTATGCAACAGTAGTAACTTCAGAAAAGGAAACAAATGTCATTTTGAATTATGAACAAATGAAAAAAAATATTGATCATATAAATCTTTGTTTGTACATTATATTATTTACTACAGTGGTATAATTGCATTTTTAGTTAAAGCATTAAAATATGCTAACAGGACCTGAAGGACTTCAATTTACTTCAATGGGCTTTTGATCAGGGTGCATAATTAAAGATTTAGACCTAACTGTATTTCAAAAGACAATGAATAATCCTCTCCAAATGGTATACACAATTGCAGCGAATCTCAGTCCCAATAGGATTTTGTCTCTGTGACATTAAACTGTATTAAAATTGTGGTGTTTTTTAACAGTTTCATTCTCTACCTATCTAAGATTATGTTTCCTTGTTTGGTTTCCAGGGATATTGCTTTTATTGTAAAGAAATATTATACTCTATACTATTACCCTGCATTTGTAATATTGAAATAAAATAGGTTAAAGCAAATAGCAATACCCTATGCCAAATGTCTTAGATCACTATAAAGGGAAACAATATGGTTACACAACAAATTTTCAGCCTCCTACCTGTCCAGATCTTGCATTTTCACACACATAAATCTCATAGTGTTTTGGGAATTCTGGAGCATGGTCATTAACATCAAGAACTTGAACATACACAGTTACTTCAGAAACTTGTTCTGGATTTCCTAAATAAAAGGAGGAAAGGACATTAAGAATCAATATTTACAGTCTAACCCACTGCATAATTTCAAGAAACAAGGCTATTCAAATTTTCTTTTAAGTGATGACAATCTTCAGCTGAGAAGGAAATCCTTACTGATGCCCACAGATATTGTCCAAAATTTTACGTTGGGTATTCCAATCCATTGTGCTGTAAAATTATTTTAGCAAGGTAACACCTCTGATTATAAGATTGTATCCAAGAAGAATTTCTGATATTGTAAGTCATTTGGAGAAGCAGCCAAAATTGTAAAGCAGAATCTCTTTTTATTATTATTATTTTATTTTATTTTATTCTGTTAATTCATTGTCTAAAAAACACCTTCCCACAAACCACCATGTTTTTAAAAAAGGCAATTAACTCCAAAGCTCTTTTTAATCATCCACAATGCTTTCTATATTAAATGTTGGATTTGTATTATGAATTGATTTATTTTTTAAAAGGAAGCTATGAGACCTGATACGACAAGCTGGTTAACAGTTGTACCAGCAGAGAGCTCCATAGAATATAACAGGGCTTTGCCCATGGAGAACACCGTAGAGTACTGGAGCCTTGGATGCCATTAGAGCTGGTCTTATTTGACATTTCATAAGTTTGGGCATAAACAAATTTCACCAAAATTCCCACTATTTCAAACATATCCCACCAGCTCTAGCCATAAAGCAATCAGGATGGATGCACCATCCTCTGGTTCATGTCCACAGGTTGAGAAACTGTATTCTAGAGAAATGAGGCCTTGGGTAACAACATCTCCACAAGCCTCCAAGCACACAGATGGGTGCAGAAACCTGAATATTTCCAAACTTTCCCGAACTAGCACCTTTGTCTTCTGATTCAGCTTTGTTCAAAATATGCATACATATAAAAGGATGAACTCTTAGGTCTTGTCTACATGAATACGTTGTACCATTTTAACTATATTGATACAACCCCCCCCAGTGTGGATACAGTTATACTGGTGTAACTGTACTTATACCTTTTTCTGGTATGGAAAGGGGATTTAACTACACTTGTATAGGACATCTTTTATTGGTATAACTATGTCCACACTAGTGGGTTGTGATGCTTCCTGGGAGTAACCAGGGTTGTGAGACACCTCGCTACCACTTGCCATTAGCATGAGGAAACCTCATCTGTGCCTGCCTTGTGTCAGCTCCCTGACTCCATCGGCCAGAGGAAACACAAGCATTCCCCTCCTAGCCAAAGCAGGCTCTACTTTCCCCAAGTAGGTTAGTGATAGGCTTGCTACAACCCCTCTGAGCATCTCCCTGGAGTGTCCAAGCCTTGGCCCATTAGAAACAGACTTTACAGATTTGCTGGTTCCACAGTAGCAGCTTACAATTTTCCTCTTAGATCACAGCGCTCCTTAACACACAGCACTTAGATATGTTTGTAGTGAAACCAAGCAAAAGTTTATTTAACAAAAAGTAAAGATTCAAATGATAGCAAGTAGAAATATTGGAAACAAATGATGATTACATATAAAATAAAATCATAATTCACATTCTGGAACTTAGATTTATTTAATTTCCCACTTTCATGTTTTACAGATCAATGCTCACCCCAAAGACCTTGCAGTAATTTTCAACCAGGGTTGATCTTCCATTCATGAGATAAGTCACGCTGCCAGTTTGCCTCCTCAGTGAAAAGATGCCAGGGGGTACCTCTGCTCCCCCGAAACACTCCAACAATCCACTCTCTTTACTCGTAAATAATATTCCCTCCTGCTGCTTTATTTCTTCCTGTAAATATCCTCTCTCTTATAGTTCACAATCTCTTGCTTCAAATTTTAGCTCAGTATGTAAATAGAGCTATACTGTGAAGCAGACAATACACAATTCCCAGCCAGTGAGATAGTGTCTATTACCCTCTGCCTAGAAGGAACTGGTATGAGGCATGTCACCATGTTTATCTAAACTCCAAGCCATTGAGAACATAATTTCCAGTATAGATATCCAACTCATTAGCTATTATCTATACATTGGTTTTGAGATAATTATGATGCCCAGTGCTCAGTAGAAATCTCACATGCCATACTTTTGTGAATTATTGTGCATATATTTGACCCAGGGGATCCCTGTAAAACTCCATGGACCTGCCTCCCATTCCCTCACCCAGTTGGCACAAAGAAGTTCCAGGGTCACAGGGTACTGGTATAACTACTCCATTAAAAAAAAATCACACCCTAATCAAAATACTTATACCGGTACACAATCTGTATGCAAATCAGATCTAGAAATATTCTTGCTCATTTATTAAAAGATTCACAGAATGTCTCCTATAGTCGATAAGAGCAGGGCAGTTGAAGGTGATCAACAAGTTTTGGAAGCACTCTTCACATTACTGGATCAAACCTCTACTGAGAGAAAGAGACGTACTCAAGAACATACATGCCACAGGCACTCTAATAAACATACCCACTTTGGCCCCAATACAGCAAAGCACTTGAGCACATAAATAGTCCCCCTGAAGTCAACAGGAATACTAACATGCTTAAAGCCAGGTGCTTTATTGGATCAGGAGCTTAAGCATAATATTTTCTAGTGAATAGAACCATTGTAGTACATTCTTGTTGATGAATGGCACAACCTGGTCTGTCTATACAGCATGATTGATATTGGCAAGACCCTTCACAGTAGTTGACAATGCAAACTGTTGTGTGCTAGCATAAGCTGCCTGCTGACTAGCCTTCCCAACAGGCTGCTTCCGCTACTCAGGAAAATGAGTCAAAAGGACCATAAAGATCAACAGCAAAATAAATAAATAAACAAACAAACAACAATTTTTAAATGTGCAGCTCACTAGTTTCTTACAACAAACATTGGAATCTGAGCTGATGACTTCTGAGTCTTCTGCAAAAGGGAATGGTGTCAGAAATAACAACTGTAAATAAATCAGGTCAGATCTGTAACTGGTGAATAGAGGCCAAGCCCCATTGAAATCAATGGAGCTGGGGTGATTTATGGTAAGCCTTAATAGAAGGCATCAAAGTTCATGATAACTCTTTATATTAACCCTTTCATATCTTTCTTGAAATATTTCTTTTTGAGATGAAATTTCTCATGCTTAATGTTAATAAGAATTGATCAGGAATGCATTAATAAAATTGGTTGGACTAGTTTTTTTACATAATACAAGCATAGAAAAAAATCAACATGTATCTTAAAACAATTTTGACACTGCAGCCCTCACCCTATTTGCTACAGGTATGTGGTGAGGAGATTTGGCTGGGATGGAAGAGGAAATACATCTCTGGGTTCCTGGCTAGTTTGGGAGGGAATAGCAGCGCCTCCCATGCATCCCTCCTGACAGCTTCATGGGCAGAGCTTGAGTGGAGTAGGTGGATTTTAGTTCCTACCCTCAGAGCCTGATTGGCCCATTTATAGGCTGCGTGGGCATCTCATTGGCCTGCAACTGTGAGTGTGGGAAGTTTATATTGCTCCTCCTGGCCATGAACTACCATTCACACCTGTTTTCTTTCCCCAGTTAGTTATCCTTCCATGGGGTGTTTTTAGGTGTTTCTCTGTTTCTACTGGTAGATTACCAACTTTTCTCTGAGCTTTTGGCCAGCACCATCCCACATTGCGGTTTGGCAGCTAGCCAGAACTAGCTAGCTAGCTAGTTCTCACCTTCCTCAGAGAACAAAAGAGTTTTCGCTTGAGAGGAAATACTGTACTATCGAGTTATTTGTCACAGCTGTGTAATAGCTATCCAGGGCATGTTAAGTGAGGTAGCAGGGGGAACAGAGTTGCTTCTTCAGTCCCAGGCACTGGCCAGGTGGCATCTGGCTAGACCATTGCATGTTGAGGGAAAGGCTTCAATACCTATGCAGAATGACACACCTCTTGTCTCACCACTTATCCCTTGCACAAGAAAATGAGGATGCCTGCATCTGAGCATAACTATATTACTCAGCTCCTACAATACGGTAAGCAGAACATTTACTAAGCAGAACACAGTCTGCAGGAGAGAAAGAGAAAGCTGAGAGACAGCTAGATTCCAAGACAGTAGGAGATCCACAGTAACAGAGTGGCTGGTGTCCAGGAAGGTTCTTTAGGGAAAAAAATAAGGTTGTAACAGTAATTATTGGAGACCAAACTGGTCAAATCATGCAGAAATCAAAATAAAGTTTGCTAACATCATGTGATTGCCCCTAGTGATAAAATCTTATCCAGTAGGTGCAGAGAACTAAAGATGTTCTGGACTCTTGAAGGCCAACCCAAAGTGAGGTAGGAGAAAAAAAGCCTAGGACTAATCATGATGCCAAGACGAATATGCACTTGGGAAGAAACAGAGGGCTCTAAGGAAAAAAGACGGTTACTCACTGTTGTAACTGTTGTTCTTCAAGATGTGTTGCTCATATCCATTCCAGTTAGGTGTGCGCACGCCGTGTGCACGTTCATCGGAAGATTTTTACCCTAGCAACACTCGGTGGGTTGTCTGGGCGCCCCCTGGAGTGGCGCCGCTATGGCGCAGGATATATACCCCTGCCGACCCATCCGCTCCTCAGTTCCTTCTTGCCGGCTACTCCGACAGTGGGGAAGGAGGGCAGGTCTGGAATGGATATGAGCAACACATCTCAAAGAACAACAGTTACAATGGTGAGTAACCGTCTTTTCTTCTTCGAGTGATTGCTCATATGCATTCCAGTTAGGTGATTCCCAAGCCTTACGTAGGCGGTGGGGTCGGAGTGAGATGTTGCAGAATGCAAAACTGCTGAGCCAAAGGCTGCATCATCTCTGGACTGTTGAACCAATGAGGCAAAGTTGTGGGCTGAGGACCAGGTAGTTGCACAACATATCCCCTGGAAGGGTAAGTGAGCCAGGAAGGCAGCAGAAGAACCCTGAGCCCTGGTGGAATGTGCAGTAAGGTGGCTCGATGGAACATGGGCCAAGTCACAGGAGGTGCGGATGCATGATGTCACCCAAGATGACATCCTCTGGGAAGAGACAGGTAGGCCCTTCATCCGGTCTGCCAGTACACCGAAGAGTTGGGGCGTTACGAAAGGGCTTTGTCCGCTCGAGATAGAATGCGTCTAGGGAGGGCAAATGTGCTCCCCTCGTGATGAGTGTAGCTTCGGAAAGAAGACTGGAAGGAAGATATCCTGGTTGATATGAAAGGTCGACAGCACCTTGGGGAGGAAGGCCGGACGTGGTCACAACTGCACCGTGCCCTTGAGAAACACAGTATACCGTGGGTCCACTGTGAGAGCCTGAAGCTCAGAGACTCGTCTGGCCGATGCAAAGGCTACAAGGAAAAACTGTCTTTCAGGACAGGTATATTAGTGAGCATGTTGTCAGTGGCTTGAATGGGGCAGTCATAAGACTGGTTAGAACCAGGTTGAAGACTCAGGTTTTGGCGGGGTGGCGAACTTGGGGGTATAACGCTCCAAGCCCTTGAGGAACCTAGAAACCACAGGGTGTGAGAATATGGTGCGGCCACTCTCCCCTGGGTGGAAGGTAGAGATGGCTGCCAAGTGTACCCTTAATGATGACCACACCAGGCGCCACTGTTTGAGAGACCAGAGGTAGTACAAGATGGAATGGATCGGAACCTCGGTATCGTACAAACGAATAAAGTTAACTACAACTATATAAATCTGAACTATATATACAAGAATTAAACTACGAGTAGCTAGGGAAGTGGAGGTCAGCTAAGCCGTGCTCCACTGTTCCAACGACCGACACGGGCGGTAAGAAGGAACTGAGGAGCGGATGGGTCGGCAGGGGTATATATTCGGCGCTATAGCGGCGTCACTCCAGGGGGCGCCTAGCCGACCCACCGAGTGTTGCTAGGGTAAAAATCTTCCGACGAACATGCACGCGGCGCGCGCACACCTAACTGGAATGCATATGAGCAATCACTCGAAGAAGAACAATAAGTCATTTATACTCAACATAAGTAAGTAAAGGTACCTCAGTCATCACTATGTAAACCAAAAAGGATTTCAAAGTAATTCATTGTTATTAACAGAATCTGTAAGAAAGAGAGTGAAACAAAGTTGTGACACTGCTGATTCATTGGGAAGAGTATGTGATGGATTGTAACAATTTAGTGAAAGCAGAGGGAGTGGGCTTGCTTCAGAGTAGCACAGAGATGCACCACACCAGGGCTGAAAGAGGATGTCCACTATTGTCCAGAGTCATTCCAGAGCCAGAAATCGTGTGAAAGAGAAGAGCAATATGGGTAAAACTTCCCAGAATCTTCTCTGTTGTTGTGACTGACTGGAGTCATCCAATGTGTTGGCAGTGGCATTTTTTATCAGACTGGAAGGAGTGAGGTAGTGTGTGTGTGTTTGTAATAGGAAGCAAACAGAACAGTGTTGGACTAAAAGCATTAATTAAAATGAGAAACAAAGAAAATGTTACAGATGGAATCCTGGCCTGACTGAAGTCAATGGCAAAATTCCCACTGACTATTATAGGGCCAGGTTTTCACGCTGAGTATTGGGCTGGAGGGAGTGGAGAGTGTTTCAAAGATAGAAGAGTGATTTAAATGGGAAAAATGTATTTGGAATTATAGGAAGATGCCCAAACTTAGTCCGAGTAGCTTGGCTTTTAGGAGTACTGAGCACCCAGCAGCTCCTATTGACTTCAGTGGGAGCTGCTGGTTACTCAGCCTTTTTGAAAATCAGGCTACGCATTTAGGGGCCTAACTATGAACTTAGAAACATATCTGTAAGCATCCATTTTTTAAAATATTGACCTAAATAATTATACTGTGTATTGAATCAGGTAGTGAAATGTGAACATTGCTGGGAGAGATACATGAAAGTGCACCATCAGGGAAAATAATTCCTTGGAAACCTAAAAGACAAAAAGAGAGAAACAATGCAGTGAGTATTTCCCCCCACAATAAGCTCACTTGTAAATAAAATTTAAATGGAAAAAAATCAGATCACTTACTAGATTAGGCTGAGCCAGGTTGTGACTGTGTGTTCTCCCACCTCATTTCCTAGTGGAGATGAGCAGGAAGGAAGTATTGAATGGTAGTGCTAAAAGGTAAAAATATAAAAGAACTGTATATAAATTGAAAAGCTAATTGATAAAATCACACTTATCAGACAAAACTGGAGTGGTGAGTTAAATCCTTTACCTTCCACGCTTTAGAGCTGAAGAGAGTTGTGAGTTCTGAAGCTCAGTATAAAAGGTGTGGTGTGCTGAACTATTCAGGGCAAATGGTCCTTTCTGCTATCTCTTACTGGTAACTACTTAGAGCTGGTAGTGAACCACACCTCTGGACATCCAAAGAAATAACAAATTAGAGTCAAAGTTGTCTCATGTTTCAGTCAGCTGTTACCATCAGAAGTACTTGATGGAGATTTATACTTCAATTGACAGAAATAGGAGGCAGAAAACATTTTGGCCCCTAAGGATCTTCCTTTTGTGAATGAACAAATCACCTTCAAGTCAGTCTGATGGCTCAAGTTTTCTTGTTCTGTTTGCATTATTAGAGTGCTAGTATTTCTGGTTTGGATTGTGTACTCTTTGTAGGCAGATTAACATCTACTAAGAGACAGAAAATACTGGGCTTGATTCGCTCTTGAGTTGGAGCTCCACTCAGCGCACGATGGAGGAAGGGTCATTAAGCAGCTGGTTCTGGCTCTGAGAATCTCAAGGTCAGACCTAGCACAAGTAGACAAACCATATGTTGTGCCACTGATGCACGCTCCTTAATGCAACTAATATCAGTGGAGGATTGCCGTGGAATTCGTCCCTGTGCTCCTCAGCCCCCTATACTGAGAAATGGTGGGCAATGGAGGCCTGACTATGGTGCAGATGCCAGGACACTTATGGGATTTGAAGCTGGATTTATGCCACCTGGTTGGTGCAAAGAGGCTGTAACCATACATGGCCCATATGGGATTAAATCCGGGTTCCACTGTCATCAATGGTAGTTTTGCCATTGGCATCAATGGAGCCAAAATTTCCCCCGTAATTTCTTTGTTTTTCAAGAAAAGATTGCTAAGTACACAGGATAGACATGATGATTATATTTCAGGTGTTCAGTGTTATTCATTGATAAAGTAAATCATCTTCAAGCATATCCAAACCAATGTGAAACACCTTTAATACCTCTGGATATCATCTTATTAAATGGTGACCATATTATCATTGAAGAGCTGGAGAATAAATATAGCAAAATGAGAAAGGCTCCCTTCTCTTACAACACATATCTTAATATTTCTTGACATTGAAACCCTTGGCATTTCTTCTGGTTCAGGAGACATTTATTCAATTGTAACATCTGGTTCTCTCCCTTTTTAGTGTTTAGCTAAACAGAAAAGTCACAATCCTAGACTGAAGTCATCCTGCAATGTTTCCATAGACCTATTCAAGGTATGACAAAAATATCCCAGAGGTGCTTTCCATTCCACTATATCACCCGCCAGCTGTCCAACAAAGTGAAAAAGAAGATACATGTATTTAAAAACTCACAGATAAACCAAGAAGTCAAACAAGACTATCAATTCAAAAATATAAAATGAGGATTGCAATAAATATTGCTACCAACTTCACTATATTAAGCTCACTATTGCATCTACTATTCTGATATATATATATATATATATATATGGGGAATGCTTTCTTATGGGGACTATATTGTATTAACATATTTCTAAAGGTTGTCTCTGTCACTGGAGAGAAGAAGCTGGTCCAATAAAAGATATTACCTCACCCACCTTGTCTTACTCATATTTCTAAATAGTCATCATAAAAAAACAAATTTATATGACACAATGTCTAAACCACATGCTAGTTGTTAAAAATGCATGCCAATAAGTAGCTGATCCATTGATATCCTCCTATTTTATTGACCTTTTCTCTTCCTGTGGATGATGTGATTAATTTTAACTAGGAAGAAACACATTTTGTCACATCCAGTTCCAAATTAGCAAGCAAGCATTTTCCATAATGTTGTCCCAAAGATAGGGCAGCTGGATAACTGAAAGCACAAACAGAAGCAATTTGCATTTGACTTTCAGACAAAACTGACAGGTGAAATCTATATAAAGGATGCTTCCCAGATTTAATTGTCACTGTAGAGAAGTCTAGCTGATTTAGTCCCGACATTAACCATTAATTTGAAATACAGGTTTCTGACTGGTGTTAAATTAGACCCTAGCTAATTTTATACTAGTCAAAAATCTGGTGTGAAATTAACCAGGGTCTAATTTAACATAAGATCTTGCACCAGGGGAGCAATTCATATGCTTCAGTATAACCTGAAAGTGTTAGAGTCTCCATCTCATTACAATTTCTTCTTTTTCTTCTTTTTTTATAAGGTCATCTTTTATGAAAGAGCACAAGACCTTGGAGCTCAAAAACATCCTGCTTCCACTGAACTCATCATTTTAATAATGCTCCTTAATGTAACAAGAAACAGCAATATAGTGAGAAAGTACCATGTATTCTCCATTTAAAAGAAGGGATGTTCAGATAATAATTACACTAAGTGCATGCAGGATATAAAACATAGTGTTCCTTAAATTCTTACTCACTCATTTCTGTGGCTGTAACAGTTATGTTGTGCCAAGCAGCTGTCTCTCGGTCCAGAAGCTTAGTTATAATGATTGTTCCATTGTGTGCATTGATGCTGAACAATCTCTTTAAATACGTGCTATGGACAATAGAATACCTGCACCAAAAAAAAAGTAAAAAGATTGCCTAATACTGAAATGTTCCATCTGAAACAAGGACATATAAAGCTATTGTCAGTCGAGAAAACAGCTGTGGATATGTACATGTAAATGTGTGCAGCAGCAACTTAGAAATTATGAAAAACGTACACTTATAAACATTTAAAATTCACTGCTGCCAAGATCAAAGCTCTTCTTTTCATAAAACTAAATATGCCTCAGATCTATATTAATGTGAACTGAATCTAAAATGCATTATTCATTCTTATTTCTAAGTCGGTCTCACAGCAGGTGAATGACTTGGTTGAAAAGAAACAGCAAAAATTCCAGTTGTGAAATGAATAACACTGGCAACTAAGTAGAGGTATAATAGTAAATCTATTTTATTGTTGCTGACATGTTATGATGTCGAAGGAATGAGCATTAGGGAAAAAGACAGGCATCTGACTATCTATAACAAGATGTCTGCTAACCCCAGGTACAAAATCCAAAAGTGAGAAATGATTGTAACGAGCCTAACTTGGAGCTCTACCGCAACAGCCATCATTTGAAAAGGTCTGCATGCCATGTTCATATACACACATACAAAATGCAGGTGGAATGATAGTTCAATTCTTATCATCGGCTACATATGTGTGACTATGAAAAAAGCAGAGCGTGAAGTCAAATATATAAATTAGAATGGCAGAGATTTTTAAATTATTGGATTTTTTTTTTAAAAAGATAAAACTAAATGTGTGGCTTTATTCATAAGGCACAGTAGGTGGCTATTTCTTGGATGTGAAATTTGCGCAAACTCAGAAAGTCTGCATTGGTCCTGTTCAGAATACCCGTACTTAACAATTCCCTCTTGTTCTCCAGCTTTCATTTTGCTTGATAAAGCCTTTATATTGCAAATTGACACTTAGGACTCCTCTCTGATAGCCCTTACTAAATGCCACTTGCTGGATGACTCTCTAACTTTTAATTTATAGTTACCATGCAGCCTGTGTGAAAATCAGCAAAATATTAAATCCAATAACTACCATAATAGATTGTCATCTGTTCACTTCAGTTTAGCAAGAGGCTTGTCAATGTCTCCTTTATAAACTCTTATTTCAGGGATTTATAACTCAGCTTCCAACATATTTCATTTGAGAGTATCCTCTCATCCCCCCTCCCCACACAATCTTTTCTTGTTGTTGTTTCTGTTTTGTTTTTTTTCTGATTTCAGACTTTTGTTTGTTTTAAATATACTTTATTAATTATAACATATACTGCTGTTTGCAAACTGGTGTCCATAATGGCAATCAGGCCTGGTTTTGTTTTGTTTTGTTTTTGTATGATAAGAAAACACTGACAGCTGAGTTATTGTTGAATAACTGGCTGCATATGCATATACTTTCCCCAGAACATACATATATATGTTTTAAAATCATAGTTAATGCATGCTGGGAAATGAAATGTTCCATCTTAAAGGAAGTCTATGGTGCAATAAACCTGCTTAAACATTGCTGGATTGGGGCAATAGATACACATGTACATCACAGCAACCCCTCGAGAAATATTTTATTTTGAAAAAATATACTATACAAATGTTATAAATATTCACAGTATTTACATGTTTTGGTACAGATGCTATAATTCTCTAAGCAAAAAAAACAAGCGTTTTGAAAAATTCTGTACATGTTGTACTTTGTTAACTTAATTTTACCCCAGGATAAGTCAATATAATAAGAAACTAGTATTTAAAAAGACAAACATTTTGGAAATCTATAGTCTATTGAAGCATAGATGATAATAGAGTATGTCAGCTACTAAGAATTTGAAAATTTAATCCATAGTAGTGGATTATTTTGCACCAAACTAGTTTATCCTGTACCTTAGTTTGTCTAAATTAAGTGGTGTTCAATGATGTCATAAATAAATCATATGCTAAAGATGAATCAATTGTGTCCTGCCGTAAGATACAGTGAAACTATTTTGTGAAATACATAGTTTGTAGAATCATTGACTACAACATTTCACTATGGGGAAAATACCAGTCCTTGAAAGCTGAAAAAGAAGGGAACGGGTACAATTATGTTACGCAGAGCTGGCTCGATCTCGGCTGTGGGAGTGGACACTTTTCCTACCAAAGTCTAAAACAGCACTGCACTACAATATTTCCCTCTGTAAAGGAAATTTTGGGGAGCAGACTGGATTAGGGATACGGGCATAGCCAGTGGATCAGCAATTATGCAGAACACAGTGACATCTGTGCTACTGCAGACCTGAGGTTTTAGTTGTGGACATGGCACCACAGTTCTGCTGTTGTTCCATATCCTCTACAGGGCCACTATTTGATCTATTTTTCCATCCACTGAGTAGTATGAAAAATTGATTTACAAACTCCATTTATTCAGGCTTTGTTCAGGGGTCAGGATTAAGCCCAGAGGGAAGGAAGTGACATTTTACTATTCCAGACTATTTGCTTTAAGGATATCCAGGCTATCACAATGGGGGTGAACTTTAGTTCATTCGTGAAGCACAGACCTGTGGAATGGAAAAGAGTCCCCTGGAATTTTTCTCACTTAAATAGTCTGGGGGCCCCTTTAAAAATCTCAGCCCTGGTTTTTAAATCACTTCCTCCTAGCATACCTATTTACATTTTACATCAAGTGTACCTGATGGGACTGTTGGCATTGTCTGGATCTCTGGCAGTTATAGCACCAACAAAGGAGCCATTTGTGGCCCCTTCAGCAATTTCCATCACATAGTTTTGTGAGGTGAAAACTGGAGGCTCATCAGCATCTTCCACACTGATCTTGATAATGGTTGTGTCTTCAAAGGGCCCTTCTTTCATAAAATGGTCATCCATTTGCCTGTTGATAGCTTTTACTCTAACACTGTATCTCCTTTTGCTCTCAAAATCCACTCTCTGTAGACAAACAAAGTTGGAAGTGGAAAATTTCTTTTTTTTTTTTTTTAGAATTTGAAAATTAATAATACATTAATGACTAATGTAAGATTAAAGACAAGAAATAGTGGTACACTTCTTTTGGGAATGTTTTAAAAGCAGTTACACACACATATGTACACATTGCAATAACAGTTTAATTATTAATCTGTGCCTTACTTTAGTTTGCTTTCACTATTAAGGATTGATTTCGTTGGTTTGCTCTGATGTTATGATTTAATAGTATTATAATGGATACCTTACTTTACTTTGTCACTTATGTTTAATGTAGGTTATACTCTTAATGCCTTTATTTCACATGTAGAGTTAACACTATACAATACAGCATATAAATTTTCATGTAGAATAAAGGGAATTAATTAACTTTCAGATGTTCAAACTGAGTTTATTACAATTTAGTCTTCAGAAAAAATAACTCTGCCTCCCCTTTAAAAAAAAACAAATGAAAATAACTCACTGACCACACTGTCTGTCATATCATTTGTTTAGTCAGGATTAGTAATACAAACTACAACAGGAAATATTAGCGAAAGAGCTTCCTTTCCTTGTAACTGTTCCAAACGGGCAAAAGACAGCAACATCAAATTCTTTAGTCTCCCATACTTCACTGAAGTGCTGACATTGTCTGAGTAAATACCCTGTGCTCTCTAGCTCCATCACAGAATATTTTTTGGCTTTCCATACCATAAGAACATAGGTAACCAACTGAATGAACTTTCTGTCTTTTCCCTCCCCTGCAAGGTTTAAAATGAAGCCTTGTCATCAGTTCAGTTCTAGTAGCTAACTCTTTTTCTCCCTATGTGATGCTAAAAAAAGTCCCATATACAACTGAAGCTTCCTGAGTGTGTTTCACTAAAGAAATCAAAACACTTTTCACTAATACACAGAAGTACCTTCCATCTCAAGATCTTAACATTCTTTACTAACAGTGTGTTATGCCTCAGAACACTCCGCTCCTATTATTCTTCCCATTTTACAGGTGGGGAAACAAGGCACAGATTGGCTAAGACATTTTCCCACAATCACATAAGGAGACAAGTGCAAAGCTGGGAATAAAACCCAGATATCCTGACCCCGATTGCTTGAGCCACAAACCAAAAATATCAATTTACTTTCTAAGCTAGTGAGGTTGTTTTTTTCCCCAACACCATTCCAGATCCTTTTTTCACTCAGATTATTAGTGCTTAAAGAAGCCAGATAGAAAAAAAAACATGGAAACAACAACATGAAGTGTTGTTGTTTTAGTAGCAGTTGTTGTTATTATTTTATTATTTTAAAACATTAATGATATGTTTCATTTTAGTGGTTTTTTTAATGTCTCACCTCTTTTAATTTAACAATTCCTTCTTGGGTCTCATTGTTAGTAATGATGTCAAAAACAAGTGATTCCTCTCCTTCGGTGACATAATTCATGGCTGCATTCTCCCCTATGTCACTGTCCTCTGCCATGATTTTGCCTATGGTAGAGCCCACTGGTGCTGCCTCAGAGATATTCATGTAGTAGAACTCTTAAAGAAACAGCCAAGTACCATCACATTAAACGTTGTCAACTTTGTCAATGATCTATAACAGTTGAAAGCAGTGGTGTGGAACCTGTGGCCTGGGGAATAGTAGTTGCCTTTGAAACACTCACCTGAGGCCATGGGGGGTGACTATTTAAGAAAAAAATGTTTGCCTGAATATAAATTGAAAATATGTTTCCTGAGCTGGGTAATGTGAGTATCAAAGGGAAGTGTTTGAACCAGCCTCATTCCTGTGAGGAGGCACTAGGGGGCAGCACCTCCATAACTGCATCACAACTGCTCCCCTGCTGCCTGAGAAACAGCTCTCAGGTGAGCTAGGAGCCCTCTGAACAGATACTGTCATATTCCTGCTACAGCTGCTCAGCAGTGACCCTATTGGTAGCCTGCTACTTTGCAGGGGTAGAGGTAGGGTATCAGGATAAGGCCCTGGTGCCGCACCTGCTCAATATTCCTGACACCCTAATGAGCCAGCTAGGCTGCCTAATGGACTGCCCTGCCCTGGTTGTCTGAGGAAGCCAGCAGGCCAGTTCTTAAGCTCAGCAGCTGCAGTAGCTCCCTGGCTGCTCAACAGCAGGGGTGGCTCTATGTTTTTTGCCGCCCCAAGCACGGCAGTCAGGCAGCCTTTGACGGCACACCTGTGGGCGGTCAGGTGGTCACGCGGATTCGGTGGCATTTCTCTGGGTGATCTGCCAGTCCCATGCCTTTGGGGCAAGGACCGGCAGACCTCCCACAGAAATGCCACCGAAGGCTGCCTGACTGCCACCCTCACAGCGACCAGCATGCCACCCACCACTTGCAGTCCCAGGCACACGCTTGCTGTGCAGGTGCCTGGAGTTGTCACTGCTCAATGCCCACACCCTCTGTGCCTCCACTGGACTGCCCGCAGAAACGCCGCTGAAGGCCACCTGACTGCCGTGCTTGGGGCAGCAAAAAACATAGAGCCTTCCCTGCCTGTCTCCTGATAATCTGGTTCCAACCCTCGGCTGTGATTCCTGACTGCAACTGTGTCTCAACCCTGAGCTCTGGCATTCAGACTCTGATTCCAGTTCTGAACTTCAGCCCTGCTTCTTGGTTCTGTCTCTGTCTCGATCCCTGTCTCTGGCATTTAGACACTGACCACAAAGCCAGACTGCCTACAACCCATTCTCCTGACAGTGTGAGCAGCCTGAAACTAAAACAGAGGGAAACTGGGCTGACAAGGGGTCCAGACCACTGGGTAGTATGGATCCCTCCCCAGCCAATCTTTCCCTGCCAGAGATAGGGGTTGCCTTACAGACCCTGGAGATCCAAGTTGCTAACCTGAAGGCCAACGTCACTGTCCTGCAGGCACAGAATGTAGCACTGCACAGGCAGGCAATGCCACCCCTGACTCTGCCTCCCACTTGGTGTGAGCCAAAGATTCTCCTGCCTGATAAGTTTAACGGTGATCGGGGCGTTGTTCAGGGGATTCTCAGTCTATGCTGGCTCCTCTTTCTACTGTGCCTGCAGTCATTCCCCACTGATCAATTCAGGATGCAGCTGATTCTCAGTTTGCTGTCTAGGGAGGTTCTGACATGGACGTCCCCACTCCTAGAGAAAGCAAGCCCAGTCCTGGGCCAGCTTGAAAACTTCATTCAAACCATGGATGTGGATCCTCAGTGACCCTGATCATAAGTGTACAGCCGAGACCACCCTTGGAGCGTTGCACCAGGACCTTGGCCTGTGCTGCGGAGTTCTCCTGTTTGGTAGCAGACACTGAATGGAATGAGACTTCACAGCACTATCATTTCCACGTCAATCTGAATGATGACATCAAGAAGAGTTGGCACAAGTGGACACGCCACAGACTCTGGCTGCCTTGATTGACCTAAGGATAAAGACTGTCAACCATCTGATGGAACGCTGCCAAGAAAGAAGTTCAGCTTCCTGACTCCTGCCAGCCCTGCCATCTCTGGCTCGCCAACCTTCAGCACCTTCCTCACAGCCCATCCCACACAACTCAATGCAGAGAAAAAGCAGCGTTGGGCATTGGGGCTATGCCTATACTGTCGAAGACCAGGACACTTTGTGTCGGGCTGCCCTGCTAAGGTCCAATTGTCACCCTGGTCAGGGAATGCCAAACCCCAGCCACCGATAGCAGGGTCTGGGTTGGGGTGTTGCTCTCTGCCTCTCACTGGTACCCAACATTAGTATATGTCTGATGGTATCTTGGCAATGAGCAGACAGGTCCCAACATATCTCCAGCTTCCTCTACAAGTCTGACACCTCTCCATCTCTGAGGTCCACCTGCAATCACTTGTGGATTTGAGTGTCTCAGGTAACTTCATGGATCAGGACTTTGCATGAATACACCAGATTCCCACCCAACGCAAGGACACCGTGGAGTTGGCGGAGTCTATTGATGGCTTGCTTCTTTCATCAGGCCTGGTTACCCATTACTGAATCACATCCATACCCTGGATCTGTTCTGGACATTTCACAGAAACCAGGCCTGGGGGTACCTAGAAGATGCCCTTAATGAGAGAGGTACTGTTAGAGTAAGTCTCTGTAGCTGCAGCTGCACCTACTCAGCACTCCTGACACCCTAACAAGCCAGTTGGGCTGCCTGATGGACTGCCTTGCCTGATTTGTTGAGGAAGCCAACAGGCCAGTTCTTAAGCTCAGCAGCAGCAGTAATTCACTGGCTGCTCAACACCCACACCCTCTCTCCCTCCCAGTGCTTGTCTCTCGCCAAGCCTTGCTCCTCCTCCGCTCCTCCACAGCTCCAGTCCAGATCCTGCCCTGCAGCAAGCCTTGTTCCCCTCCTATCCCCTTCTTGTTTCAGAACCAATCCTGCTCCTGCATTCCCTTACTCCTAATAAGCCAGTTCTGACCTTTGGATCTGCTTCCTGGTCCTGGCATTCAGACTCCGACCACTAGGCCTAACTGCCTACAGCTCAGTCTACTGGCAAAGGGAAGGGAGGAGAGAGACGATTAAAGTTCTACACTACCTGTTTCCTTGCTAGATTGTGGGATCCATAGGGAGGACAGCATAGCAGCTCAGTTGCCTATGCCTGAGCATAGGGAAATACAAGACTGATTGTGGCTCTGCGGCTTTTTTAAACTATTGGATGAAATCTTTGCTTAGTTGAAATCAATGGCAAAGCTCACATTAACTTCAGTGGGACTAGGAATTCATCTGTTAAATTTAATTCTACTGCTGACTAGTTGGACCCAACTGGTTTACAGCATTTGTATGGTGTGCACTTGCAACATTATTATTATTTACGGTAGGTTTCTGAATAAAAAATATCTAAATCTGAATTATTTCCCACCACTTCATTCTGAAACCGCCTTTGTTTTCCACACTTTTATAATTAATCTTTATTTCAGATTAGTGACCACAGGGTGCAGAAAACCAGTGGTGTGAAACCTCCTCTCTACATATGCACACTCTGGGAAGACTGCCATTAAAATATAGATTTCTGTATTAAGCCAGCATAGTGTGATTATTTCTCCTGAATGAAGCTGCATGCTAGATAGCAGTGGCGTTGCATGGCTTCCCTACTAGTTCAATTTGTATTTATTGTTTAATTAGTCAGTCCTGAAGAGAGAATTTTTATCCTTAGAGAAACATAATTTTACAGTTGTCAATATATTAACAGTAATAAAGAAAAATTATGCTCTAAATCCCAAGAGAAAAAAAATACTTTTTTTTCGATTTAACTTTCCTAAAGTAGGTATCTTGTTATCTCAAAACTATAACAAAACATAGCACTGGCTTAAGCTCTCTAGCTATTTAGTCCAAGCTTTTGGTTTAGTCCAAGTTATTGGTTTATCTATCTTTTATTTGATACAAAAGGCAAAATGTAGATCTGATCTCAATGGGTATACCACTGAACTTACTGACATTGCACTAGTACTAAATTTTCCCCACAGTTTCATGTGTAATAATAAAACTTCTTGCCATTTACTCACTTTGTTGAAATATGGGTTTGTTGTCATTGATGTCAGAGAGGTTGATGGTTACAGTTGTTGTTCCTGAAAATCCACCCATTTGCCCAACCATATCTTTGGCTTGGATAATGACAAAGTATTGCTCCTTAGTTTCTCTGTCCATTTGGGAAGAAATTCTAATGACCCCTGGAAGATACAGTTAGCTAAGCACATTATTTACGATATCTGACCAGACATTAAGAGTACAAAAATAAGCATCAGATTCAGTACCACTAAGAGGTTTCACAATTCATAACATCCGTAGGGTGAGCTTATTCTTCCATTCCCACATTCCCACCCATGTGACACGCTCCCATTGTCATTTATTGCAGGGATTCCCTGCACCCTCCATTCTTTCCCTCATGCCATGGGCTCATGTGACTCCTTCCCACCATGCCAGAGTCTCCTATTACCTCATGCGAGGGCTCTATATGCATTCCCATACCCCCATGCTAGGGATTCCATGTGCCCCTCCTATTTGCCGTTCCCCCACACGTCTCCCCATCCTCTGCTCATGTCATGTTAAATTTTATTGGGAGGATGGACAAACATTGGATATTGTTATGCTCAAAGGCATTAATTGGTGCTATCAACCAGTCATTTAATCATTATACAGTTGCATAGGTACTTGAAGCTGGGTTAAACGGAGTAAAGGGGGCTACACATGTCCCCCATGATCCCCCAAATCAATAGGGTTCTGCTCATTGGTTCCTAGAATATTCCCTGAAGTTTTGGAATTGATCAGATGCTGTTTTGAAAAGTTGTTTTGTTACATACAAATTGACAGACAGACAGACAAATGTCATCAAGTTTTAAGTGTATGGACACAACCAATAATATACACAATGTTTAGTATATAGCACATGTGACATTGTGCTGGAAGTTAGGACTTCTTGTTTTATATGTTCCTGGGTATCCCACTGTCTCACTTTCACCTTTAGCAAGTCCTTTAACTTTCTGTGCTTCAGCTTACTCATCTCTGAAATGAGAATAATAATATTCTTTACTTCAGAGAAGTATTGAAGCATAAATAAATTATGTTGATTAAATTTTGTTTGAGGTGTTAAGCATAAAATCTTATAGACTTGGGAGTATTATTATTATATGTCCTGGAATTTAATGTTTGCATCATGACTATTATTTGAGCCAGTTTTATATATATCTTAAAAATAGGGAGGTATCTGAAATGCCTCACAGGCTGAAATTTTCTTAGATTTATGTGAAATTTATTCCATTTTATTTAATGAAGTGACTATGGGCACCATCCAAAAACAACTGAAGTAAATATGACTCATTCTATTGACTTAAATGGTCTCCAACTTGGGCCCTAAGGGCTTGATCCTTCACTAATCGAGTCAATGGGAGTTTTTCCATTGACTTGAGCAGGATCAGGATCAAGCCCTAAATCAAGAGACATTCAGATACTACAGTTGTGTGTGCTAGATAAGTAGATAGATTGTTTGATCTGAGGACACTATACTTGTGCTGTCTTGAGAAAATAAGATTACAATCTGTTGTAAAGTTTATCTGACACACAGATATTTTAGGCGAGTTCATGAATGAAGCTCGGGTTATAGGAAGATCTAACAATACCTGTCTTTGGCTCCACAGAGAAGTAGGGCTGTCCTTGCAAAATACTA
The DNA here is from genome assembly GCF_020497125.1 of Mauremys mutica. Lineage (NCBI taxonomy): Eukaryota > Metazoa > Chordata > Testudines > Geoemydidae > Mauremys > Mauremys mutica. The sequence goes on from NC_059073.1 coordinate 96,468,454, forward strand.
TAGAGCAGTCGGGCACTATTGCCATAAGCAGGATCATCTCCATCTGTAGCTGTAACCTGTATCACCGAAGTACCTGAAAAGAAAAGAAGTGAAATAAGAAATTTCTTATATATATTTGTTTAAAATGAAATGACTGTTTGCCATATAAATAACATATAACTCTCTCTTGGCATATCTATAGCTTTTAACCAGTGTCAGATTCTCTCTTCTTGTCTCATCTTTGTCTACGTCTTTTTTTTTTACCCATTTCATTTAATATAAATCAATTCATACTGTATGAATATATTCAGTACTGGCCAACTACCACCCAGTGTCAAATGTCTCATTCTTGAGCAAGGTCATATTGAAGCTAGCAAAAGGTAAACCCAGGGTTGTGAGTTCAATCCTTGAGGAGGCCACTTAGGGATCTGGGGCAAAAATTGGTCCTGCTAGTGAAGGCAGGGGGCTGGACTCGATGACCTTTCGAGGTCCCTTCCAGTTCTAGGAGATTGGTATATCTCCAATTATTACCTTTGCCACCTAAATGCTCATCTAACTAAAGCTAACATTCTAAACCCTGCATAATCCGGATTCAGGCAAGGACTTGGAACTGAAATTGCCTTAATGGCACTGAGGGTTGATCTTCTGCTGTCAATGGATAGAGGACAGACATCCATTCTCATCCTCCTGGACCTCTCTGCAGCATTCAGCATTGTTGACCACAAGATTCTGCTGTCTTACCTGAGAGAGGTGGCAAGGGTTCAAGGTAATGCACTAAGATGGTTTGAGTCCTTCCTGGAGGGATGCACCTAATGAGTAATGATGGGAAACTGCACCTCCACCACTAGACCTGTTACTTGTGCAGTCCCAGAAGGATCAATTCTTTCTCTGGTTATTTTCAGGATTTACACACAACCACTAGGTCAGGGGTCTCAAACTCAATTTACCTTAGAGCCAGTGCCAGTCCTCCGAGTAGGCCAATAATGTCACTGAAGATGGTGTTCAGAAAATAAAATGTTTATATTATATTTTTTTTATTTCGAATTTCTTAGAAATAATAAAACTGCCATATAACTTTATACAATTCTTTGCCTGCCAGGGAGTTTTTAGTGTTTACCAGACACCTGGCAAAACTTCAGTTCTGTCAATTTGTTGACTTTTGGCTGCAGTTAAAACCTTTCAGATTGCAGCAAGGTGTGCATCAGATAGTTGTGTTCGGTATTTTGACTTGTTTATATTAATTGTGGAAAAAAGTGATGCTGCCTCCATAGCTGACTCTGCCCGGCAACTAATGATGCTGCCTCCATGGCTGACTCTGCCCGGAAACTAGTGATGATATCTCTTTCCCTCTCCTCCAACCAATGGGAGCTGCGGGGGGGACGAGGGGTGCCTACAGCAGACATTGTCGGCAGCGTGGCTGCATACGTCTCTCTTCCACGGGCCACAGTGGGGAGGTTCTCGGGCTACAGATGGCCCACGGGCCGGGACTTTGAGACCCTTGCACTAAGTGAACTGGTCAGATCAAAACTTAAATGACAGCAATGTGCTGATGATACACAGCTGTACCTATCCTTCAGCAAATATGACCACATCACAACCACCACCAAAAAGGCCCAGTGCTTGGAAGATATCAGTTCTTTGATGAAGAAAAGCTGGCTGAAGCTGAGGCGGATCAAGACAGAGGTGATGCTGGTGGGCAGACGACAGGATTTCGAAGAGTTTGCAACCACAGTGCACCCACAATTGGTCAATACAGACTGAATTGACTACGGACTGAAAAGGAGAACTTATATATTCCTATCTGAGGTTGAGCTCTTACATATCAGCATCTACAAATAAGATTTTCTACCATCTCCATCTGGCTTGGAAACTACATTCCATCTTGGTGCATGAAGACCTGGCCTTTGTCACCTCTCCGCTGGATTACAGCAATTCACTATAACTGGTCATGAATCCTTCAGCGCTTAGGAAACTCTAAATAGTTCAGAATGTTGTAGCACATCTCCTCGGCAACACAGGCTGCTACAAATACATCAAACCCACCTTCCACTTTCTATAGGCTTCCCACATAATTAAAAAACAAGTTAAAGGTCTCAGTCCTTATCTTCAAAACACTTCATAGCCTGGGCCCAGGGTGTCTTTAAAAAAAAATAAATCTGTAGCTCCGGGACAAAGACTGTGGTTGACAACTATGTTCCTGTGGCTCAGTTGAACTCTCAACATTAAGAGTAAATCTTGTCTGTGCAGGAGACAACATCTTCTCCAGAGACTGTCTAAGGCGGTGGAATTAACTCCCCAAGGAAGTAGGGACCATTACAAACCTCATCACTTTTTTTGCTCCAAGTACAAGGCTCATTTCTTTGATCTTGCCTTCTCCTGAGAGAACAATAGCAGCAGTATGTGTATATAAGCCACACACTGCCAAAAAAAGACACTCCACTGCACATATTTCTCTCACTGGAGAGAAAATGAGAAAACAAACCTGTGATAGATATGTAGTCATGCTGATTAAAGCACTACTGTAAGGTGCTCAGGTACTATGGTGATGAGTGTGGTGTAAAAACCTCAGAAGCCGGTTTGTTTATAAGCTAACCCCTCCAAGATGGATAAGTAAAAATGGAAAAAAATTTATAACCCATTCATGAGCTGACTCTATAATTCAGAGGTCAGCAAACTTTGGCTCCTGGGCCATCAGGATAAGCCGCTGGTGGTCCAAGATGGTTTGTTTACCTCGAGCGTCCACAGGCACGGAAGTAAACCTAAGTAAGCAAAGTGTCCCAGCACACCAGCTGCTTACCCTGACTGGCCGGGACAGCAACTGGTGGGGAAATTTTTTTGTGGGGAGAAGCTGGGAGGCAGGGGAATAACCCCTGTAACCACCCCCCACATGACCCCACCCCTAGCCCGGGACCCCCACACCCTCCCCATCCCATCCCTTCCCATCTTATCTGGTATGGGCCAGGGAAGGATGTCTCTGACCTGGCTGGAGCTGCTCTGGCAGGCTGGGCAGCACGGCTGCAGCCTGCTCCGGCAGGCCAGACCGGGCAGCATGGCTGCAGCATGTTCCAGCGGGCTGGGCTGGGCAGAGTGGCCACAGAGTGCTTCAGCGGTCGGGCGGCACGGTCACAGCCTGCTCTGGGGGGGCGGGGCCGAGCGGCACGGTTGCAGCTTGCCAGCCCCGGAGCTGTAGCTGCTTTGGAGGCTGGGGGGAGAGCAGTGTGGCCAGCAGTGGAGAAACTCTGGTGCTGCCTCTTCCCTTCTGTCTCTGCTGACTGTGCTGCTTCACCTTGCTCCCTCTGTTTGGGGGAGGGGTGGTGTCCCACCTCTCCCTCTCTATACCCATTCATAAGCCGACCCCCTTCTCTGGTGCTTCCCTTTTATACTAAAAAAATTTGGCTTATGAACGAGTATATACAGTAACTTAGAATAGAATAGTACACTGTACCTGACTTTTAACCATTTCATGTACCCAGCTATGTCATCCTACTGTACAGAGAGAAAATGGTAGAGTGTATGTTCCAAAAAATAGGCTCAATAGAAGGCTTAATATTTCTTCTTTTCTTCTGCCTCTCTACTAGTTCCATTCTCCTTTTCAATTTATATTAAAACAAAAGATTAACTTGTGACTTTCCAGTGGAATTTTTATCTCTATATTGGCAAATACTGTATATTGTCCTCAGTTTTTCTAATTTCTGATATGTGAATGCGCTACTTTCAGATTTATTTTCCACTGAATATGTTTTAAGATGTTTTATTAAAGTGCTCCATATAAAAAACAAACCAAAACAAAAGACAAATATTGTATGAACGTCTAATTTAAAACCTACAGAGGAGCTGATAGAAATAAACTGTTAACAAGCAAAGCAGCCAGGAAATAGAACAAGACTCTGATAGCATTTTATATCCTTGAGGCCTTTAATGAGCCTTTCCTACTGCAAAAGAGATAGCAAAATCAATCTGCAGAACACGATTTCATCTCTAGTTGGGAGTCAGTCATGTCCTAGATCCAAAATTGACAACATCCCCATGGGCCATCCATGAGGATATCCTTGCAAAGAAATATTCCTCAGCATCACCATTTTATAATAAAATGATTATTTTTATCTTATTTCTTACCTGACTTCTATATAAGAATACACTCTCTTGAGGAAAAACAAGACCCAGAGCCACTTTCCATGACTTTCTGACATATGATCACATTATAACATCTTATCATAAGCCAGTCTCTTCTGTTGCATGTTTTCTCTGATAATTAAGTCAGCAACACCCTGAAGGTTTGGGGTCACTAGTGTAAAATACAGTATCTTCTCAAAATATCTTGATCCGAGTTGAGGCCACTCTCTGGATATTAAAATACTCTTTTAGAAACTTCTCAGACTAAAGACTCAGTAGTCTGGCTAGTCTGGAGCGAAATGCTGTTCCTTTGCTGTTGACTTCAGGAGCAGTTCTATGTCTAGAGCAAGTATAAAATTTCACCCTCAGAACATGCCTATAATATCAGTCTCAGAGTGAAACTAATGGGGTGGGGGGTGGAGAGAAGAGAGAGCCCCCCCCCGACACACACATCCATTCGTGGCCTTTAGGTGTATATGTGGCATTTTTTGAGCATATTATGTAGAATCCACTCTACCTATAGGCAGACTAAGCAGCTGCCTAGGACTGCAAATTTTGGGGGCCTCTGATGGGCAGAAATGGTGTAAGTGGCAGTGGTGATGGCAGGATATGAAGGTGGTGGGGCTGCCCAGTGCAGGGGGTGGCTGGGGCTCTAAGCAGCCAGAAATGGCCCTCTACTGCACTAGTGGGGAAATGCTCCTGCCTCTTTCCCAGGGGCTCCAATGAGCAGGAAGCATCCCCCAAATAGGCTGTGCCTGATGGGGAAGCACTCTTGCCCCACCCCCAGCAAATAAGATCATGGGTACTACCAGGAGCAGCCCCGAGCTATTCAGCACCTTTGTCTGAGGCTGGGGCTTTGGCTACAAGGGCAGTGACTCACCCGGCTCTATGTTGGTGCCAGCCTGCACCTACTGCTCTGCACCCAGTCTCTGTGGATCTTGCTGCCCCAGCTGCTGCTACCACCACTCTGGACTCATGCTACTGCTGCAAGTGGGCCAGCCAGGGGAGGGGGGCTAGGGGTGTGGAGTATGGGAGGACAGGCAGGGGGCCCCATTGTGGTTGAACTGAGCAGCTCCAAGGGGAGAAATGGCTCGATGTGGAGTGTGTCCCTGGCCCCAGGGGATGGAGGAAACCGGGAACCATTGCAGGGAACAGATAGGGAGCACTATAATGGTGCAAGGCAGAGGGGAGGTGCAGTCAAAATCAAGGGATGCATCAACCACACTTTTTCAACCCATTATCCCCCTAGTTGCAAAATCTGGCTCTGCCACTGATCAAACTGGTGATATAGACATCTCTCTATTGCTGGTGAGAAATTTCAAAGATAAATTGACAGGTTAATCTTCAACCACCACAAACATCTGAGGCTTACAACTTCAGAAGCAACACTGTTCTCAAATATGACTGACAAGTAAGTACACTCAAGTACATAAACGTTAACTCAAAACAAACTGTGATCTAGAAACAGAAGGTCACCAGAGATCAGTCTCACTGAACCACTCCTGGCATACGAAAATCACTGTTAAGCATGAAAATAACGCAGCCCTTTTGAAGGAACTGAGTATTAATATTGACAAAAGCTACCACTGTGGATAATCCAGTGGATACAGTGTATGATTGATGCCATCTCTGAAACAGGAACCCAAATACAAACAGTAAAGCTCAGAAATGTGCTGTTTTATGGGATTATATTTAATAGATCAGGGATATAGATACACAGAAAAAGAGATTGCTTATGTGACTGCAATATGATGATTACAGCCTATTGGGTCTCATTCAGTTAAAGCCATGTTTTATTTCTTACCCATTTTATTAAAAAATGAATACTTGAAGCTGTGATTGGTAGTGCTACCCATTTGGGCAGTTCCAGTCCAAACCCTCTGGTTCTGTGTTGGCTCTGCTGAGGTATAGAAGCAGACAAGGAAAGGTTAATGAGCCTGGAGCTCCTACAGGTGGGCTCTGCCAGGCCCTGGGGCAGGGTATAAAAGGAGAAGTAAGCAAGTAGTGGTAATCTGGTAAAGAGAGTCCAATCTCAAGGTAGGGGTAAATGCTCCTCTCCTACTTGAACCTCAGATGGAAGAGAACTTCCATTTTAAAATTTGGAATATATTTTTGAAAGGGGTGAGCTTTATTTTGAGGGGATTGGCTTCTCACATCTCTCAAGGAATGAGATTCCACATCATGGGTTAAATGTGAATGTGGTACTAGGCAGCTCAACACTACACATTCTCCAAGGAGAGATTCCTTTCCAATTTTGAATTTCTCACCTCAGATGGAAGATATTTCTGTATGAGTATTACCTGTGTTAGCAAAAGCAAGAAGTTACCTCAGTGGAATAGTGCTTCATTAAACATGTCAACGTGGGTAGTTATGCCTGAATAATAAAAAGTTGCAACTGCTATAATGCTCTTAGCATCCCTGAAACGATAGTATAAATGATTTTTGCAGCTTCCTGCTTGGAATTAAAAATATAAATCAGCAAATATCAATGTTATACTTTATGCTAATGGACTCACACATTTTAAAGCCATTTTCTGAAGTTCCAGAAGAAAAAATGACATAATTGATGGCCTAATTGGTATTGTTCAGAATTATGATACCATTTATGGAAGTATGGAAGTTTGGAAAGGACAATGAAATTGACCTTGTTATGCCAAAGATGCAAGTTACTCAAACGTACCCATCAGCTTTCACACACTTGTGTCTTTGAATACAGTACATTTGGATTACACAACACTTATAAAACAGTTCAGACCGAAATATGTGTTTTATGTGTTCAAACATAGATCTAGATAATAAATCTAGTTACACTTTCTTTATGATACTACTCTAACATCTAACTTGAGTACACTGCTTTCTGGTACATTCTCTTTAAAGATAAAATTGTTCTCTTTATTATTGGAGCCTCCTATGGTGCAAACATCAGTGGCATTTTCCTGTTATAACATATTAGGTAGGACAGTCATATGGGAAATATCCTTTTGTTTTTCTAACTAGTGCCCCGAATAGATAAAAAATGTTACATACTGATATATCATTGCATCTGACTCCTACCCATTCCATAAGATGTACTGCATTTGTAGAAGTTTAATAGCACTATGGGAAGCACTTTATATAAAATCATACAAATGCCTGAGGGAAAACCATAGTCTTGTACTCCCAGAAGAGTCCATTTACAGATACATGTTTCATTTACTATGACACTTGCATATAAAATCCTAATAAAATTTAAATGCAGCAGATAAGGGAGAGCTTAGAAAGCATACTAACTCTTATACTAATTTGCATTTATGTTAATATAAATATTGGTACGTGAACCTAACTTTGAGCTAAATTTTCCAATGTGTGGTGGGGGGGTCAGAGGCATTCTGTGTGCACACCTGGGAAAGCAATGCATTATTGTCTTTGGCTATGTAGTGCTTCCTGTCACCTTATTTTCCATGATCTGTGCTTGTCTGCCAGCAGAGAACTCTTTCCCAAAGGCAGAAGATGAGCACAGAGCCTTGTAGTGCTGATTGCTCACTAGGTGATGCCCAGAACTGAAGGGAACCTAAGCTAGAAGGTACAAGAAAACTGACATGCTTAACTCAACCAAGGGGAATTCTGTCTGTTGGCAGAGAAGAAAGAACTGGTGTGCTGAACTGGCATGGGGTTGATGTCACAAAGCTTTGCTGTTTCCAGTCTCCATCGGCTGATAGGTTAGAGGACCCTCTACTGGAATTGATGTTTTAGGATGCCGAGAAACTAAGGTCTTTGGCCTGTCTCTACTTGCTTTGTCCAGATTCAGGGTGCAGTCTCTACACACAATGCAACAACTGGTAGCCAGTATTTAACACCACTCTACGGCCTGGTCTACACTGTGGGGGAGAGGGATCGATCTAAGATACGCAACTTCAGCTACGAGAATAGCGTAACTGAAGTTGATGTATCTTAGATCAGCTTAGAATCACTTACTTTGCATCCTCACGGCGCGGAATTGACGGCCGCCGCTCCCCGTCAACTTTGCTTCTGCCTCTCACCAAGCTGGAGTTTAGCAGTCGACAGGAGAGCGATAAGGGATCAATTTATCGCATCTACACTACACGTGATAAATCGATCCCCGATAGATAGATCGCTACCTGCCGATCCGGTGGGTCATGTAGACGTACCCAAAGAGTATGTCTATGCTACCTGCTGGATCGGCGGGCAGCGATTGATCCAGCGGGGATCGATTTATCGCGTCAACTTCAGCTATGTTATTCATGTAGCTGAAGCTGTGTAACTTAGATCGATTTCCCCCTCCTCCCCTCTAGTGTAGACCAGGCCTCTGTTCTAATGACAGTATGAGTGAGGATAAAGGGGCATGTTCAGCCAGTGTGGGTATGAGAGTTGTCTGTCGCAGTATAACTCCTGAAATGACCATGTTATCAGTGCTGCAGGGATTCCCGCACCCTGGTGCACCCAGAGGAAACTGCTTCATGTGGGTGTCCCAAGATCTGCAGACTTTTACCTAGATTTATATTCATGACTCGGGATGATCAGAAGACCATGAATCTATCACTTCTGTAAACCAAGTGTCCCTCCAAGAAGGAAGCATGCAGAGAGTCTTCTCAGAGATCACCCATTCAGGTAAGGTTGGGGGAGTTTACTTCTGTACTTTCTGTGCTAAGGGGAGGATATAGGCACTAGATCTGTAATTGTCAAAGTACAAGTATCTCTTACATGATTTTAGAAGAATATCTTAGATTAAGAAAAACCTTTAACGAGATGGAATATTTAATTCATATTATTCTGGACTCCTGTGATATATTAGAATGGAAAGATATAATAAATGACTCGGGGGATTGGTTATAGGGCTATGAGCCTTTCATTTTACATGGTCAATTTCTATCCTCGGTCACTAATTATTTTAGCAGCATCTAAAAGCAGTTTGCTGGACTATTTGAAATAATGTGATGGTTTTAAAAAAGTTCCTAGGGAACAGGTCTACACACACACACACACACACACACACACACAACCACCACCACCGCTACAATTGGCCCTAACTGGCACCCTTGTTGGAAGGCTCAGCCAAGAGGTCAAGGCCCGAGTTAATTCCTGTGGAAATGTAACTACCTTACAATCCTCCTTATAGGTAGGACAGAGCAAGAAAGCTTTCACAACTGCACCCCATGTTGTAGCTCTTTGAAGGATCATAGAAAAATATTGATCCAAAACCGAGATGATGTAAAGTGGCCCTGCTTCACTGAGCTGAGGATCTGCCCTACAATCTCTTGAGCTATCAAGTCTTCACTTTTCATGGACAAGAATTTAACTGTCACATAATTAATGGAAACAAATATATAAGTAACATACAAAATATTAATGTACAAATGTAAATTCAGAAAACAGAGGGAAGTGAAACATTTTTGATTAGCCATTATTTCCTTATTAATTCATCTTCCATTGTGGTATTTTCTAGAAGGTTAACATTTAAAAACCATTTTTCATGGGTTACTGATGCCTGTTTATGCTCCTATTTTTATGTTAATTCAATGTTCGTATCAAGTGTATAGTCAATTCTAAACATCAATTACATAGACTAAGGGCCAATTCTAGGTTTATGCCTGTCTCCATGCATAAATGGAGGGTTTTAAGGCCAAAATGTCTGCCAGGACAGAATTCTGTGGCAGTGGAAGGCCCAGAACAGGCCCCAAAGAACATCCCTCGGCCTGCGCCACTTCCCGCAGCCCCCATTGGCCTGGAGTGGCGAAACGCGGCCAGTGGGAGCCACGATCGGCCGAACCTGCAGACACGGCAGGTAAACAAACTGGCCCGGCCCGCCAGGGTGCTTACTCTGGCGAACCGCGTGCCAGAGGTTGCCAACCCCAGTTCTATGGGAAGCCCGAATGAGTGTAAACTGGCCTCTCAGAGTAGGTTATCATGTTATACTTTGAAATACATCCAAGGGTCACCCTATCCCCAAATCACTGACCATGATTTAGTAATGATCCATCATAATGGTGGTATAATTTACTCAGCAGATGACAGCTGGGGGTAGGGTGTGGGTGTTACACCATGATAAATGGTTATTTAATGATAGATAAGATGGTTGTAAAAAAAAAACCAAAAAAACCCAGGGATTTTATTTAAATCAAAACAAATGGAACTGGTTTCCATCTACTTACAATAACATTAAATATATGAAGAATATATATAATAAAAATAACTATTTGAATAAACACACACACTTTAACTTACTACTAAGTGCACTTAACTAAATATAACTCTCTAAATAATGAAAAAAAACCTATATCTATCTCAGTATGTACAGGCTATTATCTTATAGGTTATTGTTATTGTTATTATTATTATTAGTTCTAGGTTCCCCTCTCCCCAGATATCTCACTGGGAGCTGTCTAATACCCAAGTTAATCTTTGAGCCCTAAGTGCCTTTCCTGACTTCCTGAAAAGATGGACTTGACTCCGGTAGTGCTTACTTGAGGGAGTGCACATTAAACCAGACCCTTGGGATCTGAAGGACTTTTGGTTCTCCTGTTCCAGATCTCTGGAGAATTATGAATCATTGACAGGAGATGACCAGATCTGATGCTCAGGTGCCTACAGGAACGGTTACTCAGGAACATGCCATCAGACACACACTGACTCAGGGGACCCTCTCCTGCACTTCTGTCTGTCCTGCTCAACCCAGCTTCTCTACTCACTCACAGTTTCTCTCAATTCTGGTTTTCCTCTGTCCATCTGGCTGCTCTTCCTCTCAGTCTGTTTCTCTCAGTATACTCACAGACTTTGTTTCTGTCTCTCTCAGGTTCCCCCCAGCCTGCCTCTGTCCCTCCACCATCCCCCTCTTCTCCTCCAACTGTCACTTCCTCTCCTCCCACTTTATTAGAGAGAGGGGATGGGAACAATGACAGTACACTCACCCTGAACCAGGGGCAGCTCTAGACATTTCGCCGCCCCAAGCATGGCGGCATGCCGCGGGGGGCGCTCTGCTGGTCCCCAGTCCCGCGGCTCCGGGGGACCTCCCGCAGGCGGCCACTGAAGCCGCAGGACCAGCGGACCCTCTGCAGGCACACCGCCGAAGGCGGCCTGCCTGCCGCCCTCCCAGCGACCGGCAGAGCGCCCCCTGCGGCATGCTGCTCCAAGCACGCGCTTGGCGTGCTGGGGCCTGGAGCCGCCCCTGCCCTGAACACACTCTAAATCATATATCCCAATACTGGGTTGAATCTTTTTACTATATTTACATGAGGGAAGCACTGCCTCCTGGCCTCTGGACTAAATCTCTCCTGCTTGGTAGCCGAGATCCAGACTGTCACAGGAAGTTGTAGTTTACATCTCTCAGTGAGGCTGTAACAGATTCAGTGAAGCTGCCCTAACAGTAAATGGGTAATGCTGAATGATACATAGTTTTTATTAGCTTTTATGATCACTGATGTTATTGAGGTAATGAGCTTATTAATTCACACAGTTTTAACTGGCACAATGTTTGACTTTCTTTTCAGTATTATTTGCAATGGAAATAACTGAAGTAGATGAAGGTAGTAATTAAAGAGACTAGTGGGATCTGTTGAGTAAATTTTAAAGGATCTATTTTTTTCCTGTCTTTCAGGACAATTTGGACATGATAGTTATCTATAACCTGCTCATTTGTGCTAGTTGCTTTCTTTTCCTAATTTTCCTTTTTTGACAGGAGGGAATCTTTACTTATTACCTTCAGTACCAACCTTCCAGACATATTCCAAATCCTGGTCCAAATTCTGTCTGGTCCTAACATAAGGATGTAGGGACATAGAGGGAAAACAAATTACCTTCAAGACCCTTCCCCTCTAGTGCAATGTATCCAAGGGGCAGGGAAAATTTCCGTCTCCATGCTTAATGAATACAGGGGTGTTTCCCTTATTGCACCTCCAGAGCACTGTTCATCCCGAATGGAGAGAAACTGACTGGGCGAGGATTAGGGAACAAATGTCACCAGTCTAAAGGATGGTGAAGTGTGAACACTCTCACTACATGCCAGAAAGATTGGGAAGGAATTGCACCTTTGGACAGTGTAGCTCCACGCCACCCTATTGCATCCCCACACAATCCCCAGCATAAACCAGATTATTTAACTCAAAATCTGGAACTAAATTAGGGGGAAAATACTGACTACCCATGATGTGAATGGCACTCTTCTGTTCCCTTTACAGTACATGGTGTGTTACATGGAGTATAATAAAAGCTTATGATTTAATCATTATACAGACTCAGAGTAGCCTGAAAGAGGTTAATAAGTAATTTTCATTTAGTTTGATCTCACATTTATGTACTTAGAAGAGTCAATAGAGGTTATAGACCCTTGCTGTTTAAATGTATAGTGTTAGTTTTCCATGGATATAAGCCTGAAGGACAGACAGGTTGTGACCAGTAAACATGATACGTGACACTTTTTGAGAGATTAGAGGAGTTGTGTTTTAGCCAACTTTAAATTTGAATGTTACATTCTGTTTCCCTCACTTCTCCTTTGCAACCTCAACTTGATACAATATTCTGCCTGTCTTGAAATGTAATGTTGTTGTGTCCTGATATTCAGCAGCTACTATTTTCAAGCCTAGAAGTTGGCTGTGTTTCATTGGTGTATGAAGGGATGTATCCATAATTATATATCTGCTCATTTTGACCCTGATTTTACAAAGACTTATGCACATGGAACTACCCACATGCTTAAAGGTAAACATAGGACTACTCACATATTAAAGTTAAGCCTTCATTGTAAGTCTTTGAAGGGTTAGATCTCCCCTTTGGGATAATGCTCTGGAGCCCTTCTGAATGAAAGGCACTCTATAAAATAGGATATAAATATTTTTAAATAATATAACTGTCCAGCAAAGTGGGAAAAAAAGAGTTTGGTTCTTGACTTTCTTTTACCTTCGGGAGACATCTCTGGAATAGTAGCTTCATAAGGTCCATCCAAGAACTTTGGTTCCTGATCATTGATATCCTGAACTTTGATGATAAATTCTGACTCAGGTTCAACGGGCAGCTGGGTATTCCTGTTAATTGCCTGTGCTCTTAGAGTGTAGAAAGGTTTCTCTTCTCGATCAAGCTTCTGTGTCACATGAATTGTACCTGTATACTCATCGATAGTAAAAATGCTTCCCGCTCCATCCCCCGTCAAAATGTATTTGAAAGTGCCATCATGTTTGTCGGAATCAGACTTCAGCTACAAGGGAAAAAGATAACTATTTATTTTCTGGATAACAAATCGAAAGAATTATAGTTTTTTTTGTTCAGACCTATATGAGTCTGTTCACCGGTGAGAATTCTTAGGGCCTTATACTAAGCTGAGGCTACAGGGTATTGTGATATATCCATCCAACCATGCAGTAGTTGTTGTTGATTTATGGCCACAATTGAGCCAAACATTTAAGCACCTGCTTAACTTTAAACACGATTAAGTTCAATTGACATCACTGTTTGATGTCTGAGTGCTTTGCCGAATCAGGCCCTATAAACCTATGTAATGGGATACTGAAGGGATGAAAAACTGTTCAACTTTTTTTTTCTCACATATATATAGATAGATAATATATATATTATATATAGTGCCACTCTTGCTCAGATTTAGATTTACTATTGTTAATAGTATAGTATAAGAGTATAGTATAATAGTATATAGTACAATAATATGAGGATATAGAGAAATATATATAATATTTAATAATTATATATATATATATACACACACATACACACACTCTTATATTAGTGTACTATATACTATTATACTATATTCTTATACTATACTATTAAGAGTAACATGGGGTACTGAAGGGATGAAAAACTGTTCAACTTTTTTTTTCTCACATATAGATAGATAGATAGAAATTATATTATATAATTTATCTATCTATATATGTGAGAAAAAAAAAGTTGAACAGTTTTTCATCCCTTCAGTACCCCATGTTACTCTTAATAGTATAGTATAATAGTATATAGTATAATAATATGAGTATATATATATTTATATTTTTATTATATATATTTCTCTATATACTCTTATATTATTGTACTATATACTATTATACTATACTCTTATACTATACTATTAACAATAGTAAATCTAAATCTGAGCAAGAGTGGCACTGTACCTGTACAGTAATAGTAAATGTATACAAAGCCATTTGGAGGAGGGGGGGAGGAGTAATTCTGTGCTTTTTATTTTGAAATAATTGATTGCTGTTTCCCATTTCTTTACAAGGTGGTGGTTTATGTTCCTGTAGCTAAGACTAGGTTTATGATGAGGTATATTCTAATCACGCTGAGCCACAGAGATCATTTTGGTCCAGCCGCATTTGTTCATGCTGTCATGATTATTTTCTTAGTATTAACACCAGTTAACAGCACTTTTGTCACCATTTATGCAGTTCTGACATGCCAAAGATCTATAATTATGGTATTATGAGAACAACAATTTCCAACATGTCTTTTATTTTATAATGTTCCATTTATTTCCTTTTGATTTTGAATCATAAACAGTGTCCATACACAATCTCTGAACACACTGCCAATTATATAAAATTAAAAATCCAGTCTCAGTCATTTCATTCGTTCTATCAAGCAGACGCTCCCTCCAAATACAAATCACAATCCATTAGCTAGTGCTTCACTGTTCCCTTCTTCTCTGAAAAAGCCAGTGAAACAAATGGGCTCTATATCACACCCTGAAAGTTGGCAAATCAACACTATTTGGGACCAGGGAAAAGAAGTCATGCAGAGTTCCATCATGGCCTTGTGAAGAATGAACTGACAGCCATCCCCCTCTCTTTTTTATCAAGGGGGATATTGAATCAGGGCCTCTGTTGACTACTACTGTGGCAGTGTACCATGAGCAGAGAGATAGTCCCTCATGTGGGCTGTAATTGTGGGTATTCACTGCCAAAAAAACTTCATTAACGCAGATTTACCGTTAACTGGCAATGTCTCATAGCATTCCAGAATGTCAAGTGCACCCATATTTAAACCTCTAAAAACCAGGATACAGAGTTAAGGTACACACCAGCCTTGTCCTTTCTCACAAGCTAAACTCTGCCCCCCCTGGAGCTGGCAAGAGCCACTGGGGTAATACTGTAAGTACGTTTCAACCAGGGGTGCCCTATGATTAGGACCCTACCAAATTCACGTTCCATTCTGTTTAATTTCACAGCCATAGGATATGAAAATTAGTCAGTTTAATGTTTTCAGATGTTTACATTTGAAATTTCACTGTGTTGTAACATGGGGATCCCAACACAAAAAGATGTCATGGGAGGGGATGCAAAACTGTTGTAATGGGGAGATCACAGAATTGCCGCCCTCACTTCTGCACTGACTTTAAACCTGGGCTCTGAATGCAGCACCCCTGGAGTTTTCCTGGAGGTTCCTAGAGGAGGAGGTGGGGCTGATCTCCCCCATGCTGCTGGGAGCACCTCAGCTGGAGGTTCCTAGCTGCTAATCCTGACCAGGCTGAGGATGCACAGGACTTGCTCTTCCCCTGAATGGCCATCCTTGGGGGGAAATCAGACCCACCTCCAGGTACCTCCCACAGCTGCAGGAAGTTTTGGGATTGGGCAGCAGCCTCAGAGCTTCCTGCAGCTACAGGAGGTTGCCAGAGTTGGAGGTGTGTCTGCCATGCAGAGGAAGAGCAAATCCTGTGCCTCTCCAGCCCAGCCGGGATGAGCAGCTAGGAGCCCCTGGCTGGGGCGCTCTCGCAGCATCGGGATGATCAGACCCACCTCCGGCAAGTTCCTGAAGCTGGAGTAGGTACCCAGAAGTGGGTCTGATCTGTTCAGGGGAAGAGTAAGTCCTGTCCATCCCTAGTCCAGAGGGGACTAGCAGTTGGAGCTGGGGGCCCTCCTCTCCCTCCTTCCAATAGCTAGATTTCATGGGAGGGGTAGGTATGATTTCGTGGTCCGTGACATGTTTTTCACAGCAGTGAATTTAGTAGGCCCTATCTATGATAGAGAAGACATGAGAAATGACTACGTAAATGTGCTACTTTATGTGATGTGTTGTGTTCCACACAATTGTATTTCTTCATTTATCTGCATGCACTTGATCTGCCTTTTACTGAGTTGGGGACAGCTCTTTTGACTGGTTCAGGGATTACTTGCAGGAGGATGACATAGTTCATGTTGTGGTATGAGGAAAAGAGCAAATGTTCCCAAAAGGATCACAATCCCCTGGTTTCAGTGTTGAGTTATGTTGTCTGTGCAAGCAGAGGAGCACAATAGCGAGTTCTAGCCATGGGAATTTGTAACAGTCTGGTTGTGTATGTGCACTACAAGGCAGACGTAAGTTCAGGTGATGTTCCTTAGTACAATGGCCAAAGGGTGGTAACATCTGGTGATTAATGGGTGGTTTGCTCAGTGTAGGGGAAGTGGTAGAGTGGAGGCCAGGCAGATCCAGTTGGTTTTCACTAAGCTTGCTTTAAATGTCACTTTTGCCTTAGTGTGGTTGTGGTCTGACAGTTTATCGTACTGTACCCACATTCTGTGTGCTCTGCAATGTTCCATATCATATGGAAGGATAGAATGCTACAATGTCTGTTGGGGCAGATTGGGGCATCACTCAAACAGGACAGAGTTAAGCTTGTGGAGGTGGGGTTGATGTGAACCTTAATTGTGTATTTTCTGAGCTTTAAATTTGACTGAGGTGCACCTGTGGGGTGCACATGGACACTTTCTGAGAACAGTTCACTGCAACTCAGCTATCAGACTGGCCTTTCTCTTTGCCTCAGTATGGCCCCAATAGGGCTGAAAGGACCATGGGGAGGAAGGAAGACGGTAACTAAAGGGCTGTGAGTAGATGTGTGCAAATAACCAATTTGTCAGTTCAGTGGTTGACCTGAAAAAAAAAAGTTTTGGGCCAACCTACTTTTTAAAAAAAAAATATTTCAGCAAAACAGATTTAAAAAAATGTTTAAGGTCAAACTAAACATTTTGTTTAATCCAAAATTAAACATTTGGACTTTTTATCTTTAAAATATAAATAAAATCCAAGTACAATTCAAAATGAAAAGCCCTTTTGAATTGAAAAATCATTTTAACTTTTTCAGAATTTTCTTTTTTTTCAGCCACAGCAATTATGCAAATTCAACATGAATTCATGAAATGTTTCATCAAACCAAATCTGCATTTTTTAGCAAAAAAAAAAAGTCAATTTTTTTAACCTAGCTCTAGCTGTGAGGAGGACATCTACCACCTGTAGTCAGCAAGGAGGAAAGGCTTAGACTCTATACTTCTCTTCAGGGGCAGTGCAAAATCCTCTGTGGTTCTTAGATGAATCAGAACACCCCCGGAGAGGAATACAGCCCGACACAACAGCTCTGAGAGATGTGAACTGATCCATTCATCAAAATGGGTGTTTTCCTTCCTCCTCTCCCAAAGTCCACCTGTTGTGGAATACCAGTTTTCAAGATAATCTCGGTATGCATGTGGGTTTTACTTCAATTTGAGACTAAAATCAACAACTTATTGTGGGGGCTATATCTGAGAAAGCCCTTGATCAAATGACCACAATTTACACTAACAACTTTAACGTTGGCTCTAATGTGGCACAACAAATATTATGGACGGGTAGAGTTGCACAAGGATTTCCATTTTAATAGGGAAAAAGAAGATCTACTAAAAGTCTGTATTTTTGGTTAGAATAGCATTTTTGAATGTTGATTGTCATTTTCACATTTTCTATATGGAGGGAGAATATAATTTGAGATTTGCTACAACTGTTTTTTAAAAAGGTTATGTGATTTTTTTTTCTGTTTGATATTTCCTTTGGACCCCTTCTTTAAAAAAAACACATCACTTTGAAGGGCGAAATTGATAGGCATGAAACTTAGGTTTGTGTACATTGGATGAATTCTTGTAGAAGGTTGAAATTTATTTTTTATGTTTATTTTTATTATAAACACAAATTACTGTTTTAACTGATGGCAGTGACCTGTCACTGTCAAGCTTACTCCAGTCCTTAGACTATGGATCTCTGTTATGAACAAGGATCCTAGTTTTCCATTATTAAAAAAAAAACGCAAAGTTTTCCAATAAAAAAAACAAAAACATAAAACCATAATTTTTCCGTGATTAAAATTAAACACTGAATTTTAGTTTTCCTACCCACAATATATACTGGTATCAGTTTAACACAATGTTTTACTGATATGGGGGAACCCTGTTTATATAATCTAAGTGGGACTGGGGCCAGATCAGATCATCAAAAATTCAGATAATCTAGAGAGCTTCAGACCTGGGCAACAGGGCTCCCGCTGTCAGCCCCAGTTCAGTTAATATGGAAAAATGGATAATGGAGTCTCAGATAAATGGGATTCTATTGTATATTTTAATATTTTGGCAAAATATAAAAATTAAACATTCTCTCTAAAAATGCAAATTCCAAATTTTTCCACGTTTTCATGATTATAAATACATTTCCTGATTCTCAATAACCTCTTTGATCATACTGACATTGAAAGTCACAGCAATTGCTTTCCTTTGATCACACTCAGTCCCCTTGTTCACAAAATGACTGAGGAGCATACACCATGATTACATTACCTATATATATAATTGGAGATATACCAATTTCCTAGAACTGGAAGGGACCTTGAAAGGTCATTGAGTCCAGCCCCCTGCCTTCACTAGGAGGACCAATTTTTGCCACAGATCCCTAAGTGGCCTCCTCAAGGATTGAACTCACAACCCTGGGTTTAGCAGGCCAATGCTCAAACCACTGAGCTACCCCTATGCTGCTGCTTACTAGTGTCTTTCATTTTCTTTCTATTTACAAAATGGTACTTTCCTTGAAAATACTTCTAAAGTAAAATCTGAGTGTGCATGTGGATTTCAGAGTATTTAGAATATCAGTTGTTAAACTGGAGGCTTTGCTCTCAGGTCCAGAAGGAGCCCTGCAGATTGCAGGTATGCACACAATACACATTCTCAGAAAGCTGCCAAGTGTAGCATTCAACCTCACAGTATATAAGAATGACCATAATGAATCATATCAGTGGTCCATCTAACTCAGTATCCTGTCTTCTGACAGTTACCAGTGCCAGATGCTTCAGCAGGACTGAACAGAACAGGATAATTATCAATTGATCCATCCCATCATCCACTCCCAGATTCTGGCAGTCAGAGGTTCAGGGAGATCAAGATCAAGGGCTTGCATCATTGATGGACCTAACTTCCATGAACTTCTCATTCTTTTTTTAACTCAGTCATACTTTTAGCCTTCACTACATCCCCTAAGAACAAATTCCACAGGGTGGCTGTGCATTGTGTGAAGAAGTACTTCCTTATGTTTGTTTTAAAGCTGCTGCCTATTAATTTAATTGACTCCTGGTTCTTGTGTTATGTGAAGGGGTAAATAACACTTCTCCCACACCATTCATGACTTTATAAATCTCTGTCATATTCCCCCTTAATCATCTCTTTTCTAAAATGAACTGTCTCCATCTTTTTAATCTCTCCTCATATGCTGTTCCAAACCCTTAATAATTTTTGTTGTCTTTCTCTGTACTTTTTCCAATTCTAATTATCTTTTTTGAGATGTGGTGACCAAAACTGCACGCAGTATTCAAGGTGTGGGGGTACCATGGAATTATATAATGGTGTTATGGTATTTTGTGTCCTAGTATCTATCCTTTTCCTAATGGTTCCTAACATTTTGCTAGCTTTTTTGGCTGCTGCTACACATTGAGCAGATGTTTTAAGAGAACTATTCACAATGATTCCAAGATTTCTTTCTTGTGTGGTAACAGATCATTTAGACCACATCATTTCATATGTATAGTTAGGATTATGTTTTCCAGTGTGCACTACTTTGCATTTATCAACACTGAATTTCATCTGCCATTTTGTTATCCAGTCACCCAGTTTTATGAGTTCTCTTTGTAACTCTTCTCGATCAGCATTGGACTTTACCATCTTGAGTAATTTTGTATTGTCTGCTAACTTTTCTACCTCACTGCTTACCCCTTTTTCCAGGGCATTTATGAATATGTTGAAGTACACTGATCCCAGTGCAGATCCTTAGGGGACCCTGCTATTTACCTCTCTCCACTGTGAAAACTGACTCTTAACTGAATCATAACATTCAAAAACCAGTAGGAGAATAGTTCAGCCTCTGTGGTTACTCAGTAACAGACTTAAAAGTGGCAATCTTGCAACAGAAAAGCTTCAAAAACAGACTCCAATGAGAAACTGCTGAACTTGAATTAATAAGCAAACTAGATACCATCGATTTAGGCTTGAATAGAGACTGGGAATGGCTGAGCCATTACACACATTGGATCTATTTCCCTATGTTAAGTATCCTCACACCTTCTTGTCATTATCACTACAAAAGTTTTTTTTTCTCCTGCTGATAATTGCTATTTTAATTAATTAGCCTCTTAGAATTGGTAGGGGAACGCCCACCTTTTCATGTTCTCTGTATGTGTATATATATCTCCTTACTATATGTTCCTTTCTATGCATCTGATGAAGTGGGCTGTAGACCATGAAAGCTTATGCTCAAATAAATTTGTTAGTCTCTAAGGTGCCACAAGTACTCCTGTTCTTTTTGTGGATACAGACTAACACGGCTGCTACTCTGAAACTTGACTCTTCATTTATACTCTTTTCTCCCTATCTGTTAACCAGTTACTGATCCATGAGAGGACCTTCCCTCTTATCCCATGACCTAATGAGGTTAATTTGAGTGATATGTTACATACCACAGTTAGTAGTTCTGCAATTTTATATTTGAGTTCTCTCACAACTCTTTTGTGAATACCATCTGTTTCTGGTGACGTATTATTGTTAATGTATCAAATTGATCCAAAATTACTTCTACTGTGCTGTGATGACATACACACAATCAATATGGGAATAGTTGAAATCCCCCATTATTACTGGGTTTCTGCTTTTATAGCTTCTCTAATCAACCTGAGAATTTCACAATCACCATAACCATCCTGGTTAGATGGTAGATATATTCCTAGTGCTATACTCTCATTACATCAGCATGTGATTTCCATCCATAGCAATTGATTCATTTAAGGTTTTACAACTTTTAACTCAATGCTTTCTTTCACATATAGTGCCACTCCCCCACCACCATGACCCTACTCTGTCATTCCTATATATTTTGTATCCTAGAATTACTGTGACCCATTGATTACAATTGTTCCTTTATGCCTTTTATATCAATATATTCATTTAATACCAGGCGCTCAAGTTTAGTATTTAGACTTCCACTATTTGCATACAAGCACTTAAAAAAAAAGTCAATATCTAGTGGTCTGCCTTCATGTGATATAACTGAGTGGGACTCTTTTTCATTTGACTGTTTGTCTTCAGGTTCCTTCCTGTACTTTATCAGCTTCTATCCTCTCTCTTTAGTTGGCTATTGAGTATCCCCTTAATAAGCCAACCCCTAACAGATGTCTCTGTCCAAAATGTGTGCTTGTGTGTACCTGTTGGCTTTCCTCCAGCCATTACTTTAAAAACTCCATTATGACCTTTTTATAATTTACATTAAGGACTCTGGTTCCATTTTGGTTTAGGTGGAGCCCATCCTTCCTGTATAGGATCCTCTTTTCCCCAAAGGTTCCCCAGTTCCTAATAAACACAAATCCCTTCTCTGCACACCACCATGTCATCCACACATTAAGACCCTGCTGTTCTGCTGGTCTAACTGGCCTTGCATATGGAATAGGTTTCAAGGTAGTTGCTCAGGTTCAATGACTTCAGCAGGTCACCTTGATCCACACACTTACTCTGAGATCAGGTTACCTACAAAAACTAACTTGCAACAGAATAACACACTGCTGCACATGTACAAATAACTCTGGAGCATCACCTTGGCTCTAGCTACAATGTAGACCCAACTTTTACCTGGAATGACTTTTTAAAATATTGCTTCCCCGCAAGGACAGTAGGTGCCAGACATTAACTGAGATCAGTCCTAGGTAGTTGATATAACTGTGAAGAAGGTCAGCATAATAGTTTGAGCTCCAGGTGTGTACAAAAAAATGTGTTATAAGAACCAAAACATTTTGATGTCACATTATTATTTTAGCATTATTATTTAAGTATCTTGCTTAAATAACCTCACATTTAGACCATTAACTAGACATAGAGGATGAAAAAATTGTTTTGTAGCAACTTTTAAGGTTTCATAATTTGTTTTCATTCCCCCTTGGAACAAAACCCAAACTTTTAAAATATTTTTATGAAATGTAATTGGTTCAAAATGTCTGGGTTTGGATCACAACCAGATCTTGTTGATAATGCTTCGAGATATGGGAGACTCAGTTTTAAGTGCCTGTTCTGTCTGTTTCTGAGCAGAATCCTTCATCCCAGATCAGAATGAGCCTTATAGAGACTTGGACCTAGATTTCTTACATCCCAGGCTAGTACTGTAACCACCAAGCTATAGAGAGTGTGAGAGACTCTTTCTCTCTCTTCTCCTCTCTCATTTCCAACAAATACTTAATCAAAACCAGAATATCGCTATGATATTCTTCAGCTTTCGTGAAATTAAATTTCAATGAAAATGTTCCAACCAGCTCTACCACTAACCTTACCCCCAGTTGCCCTTGGGATGCACTGATTTTCAAGGCAAACCACATAAGCCGGTGGATTTTATACCATTTAGAAAAATCATCTGTAAAACAGTCAACTGGTCTCAACCTTAACCAATGTTGTACTACCATCCTTGTAACCAAAAGATTGTGTTAGGTGACATGACCGTATTACATAAAAATAGGAGACTTCTTATATTGAACATTTATTGCAGATACATAAAAGGACCTAATTATTATTTATACTAAGATCTCTTTGCACTACCGTGGTGACATAAAAGGACTTTAGAGTAGAGTACGTGTAAATTATATTAAGTCAGAGGGACATAACAGCAAAGTAAATGGTCCTGTATTACAAATGAGAATTAAGCCCAAAAGGTTTTATGTACTTGGTTTAAGAATGTACCTGGGGTTATAAATACATAGACTCCAAGGCCGGAAGGGACCATTGCGATCATCTACTCTGACCTCTGCATAAAACAGCCATAGAACATCCCCAAAATAATTCCAAATGTGATGTTGATGGACACACATCTTTTCACAAATGTGATCACTGCAAGGAGATTCATAAGATTCGTTTACATTTGGAAATCTAGGAGGGACTGATTCAAAATTGAAGTTACAGAAACATAAGCTCTGATTGTACAATCAGAGTGTGTAGGGGAGTTGTGAGCTGGAACAAGTGACAGTTAATAACAGAGACAGTCTGTCTTTGGACTCTTGTTGATGCAGTTCCCCTAAAAAGTCACTGGCTGATCTTAGATTGATCACTTCCTTACTGACAACACACCATATGCTTCTTAGTGGAAAATCACAAGTAAACGTGGCTGATTTAAACAGCAATAAATTAATCATAATCCTCAATTACAATTCCATATCAATTTACCTGTAGCACTGTGAAGAACAAATAAGAAAGAATATAAGAATTATATTAAGGGTCAGGGAAATCATAGCATTTCTTTGGCATGAAATTAAATTCCTAGCCACAAAAGCATATGCTGTATCTACACTTGCTCCTTTAAAAGTGAGACATCATACTTCCACAGTAGTTACTTTGAAAGAGCTGTAAAAAAGTAATTAATGAATTTTGAGCATTACACCCTTTGGGCCCAATTAAATTTTAGTGCTAGTTAATTAGTGTTAAACTTATTTCAGTTCATTCATCTAGAAAGTGCCTTACAGAAAAGGACACCAGATCTAGAGATTACAATTATTTCTGGTTTTTAAAAAAAGGCAAATAAATTAATAATAATAATAATAATTAATAAAAATAAATAAGCAGAGAGGGAGATCTCATTGAGAAAATTATCTTAATGCACAATTTTAAAAGAGGTTGAAAAATAATTGCTCATTGTGCTAAAGCTACATTAATCTAATGAACCATGCAGGTTCCTATAGCTTCTCAGTGGTAAAAGGATTTAGTATTAATCTGCTTCATTAAAAATTAATGAGGGGTAAATCACCTGCTACTTAGTGTAATAGAAAATCATGCTAAATACTGTTTGTAAACTGCATTGCACTCAGTATGGCTGCTTCCATACAGTGCCAAAAATAGCATAAGCAAATTGCCAGATGTTGATAAATGAGTCCTTAGCTTTCATTCAGAAGATAAAAGGGAAATTTAAAGTCTGATGTCAACATCTACTGTGTGTGATTTTACTTTTAATTGCGTAATGAATTTGGTGTTGAGGAAGGTGAAGGACTTATATTGTAGCACTGGTAAAAGCGTGGCATATGTAGGGCTCTAACCCTCCAATTATTTTCCTGTATGTAAGATTAGGACCATAATAAGGGCAAATGTGCAGACATCTGACAAACCTTTCTGCCAATGTACTTTCCCTCCTGCTTCTGAGCACAGACTTCCAAATCTCTGGAGGTGATTGCTCTGTCCATGGCCAGATTTATGTGATGCAAAGAGTTGTTAATCAACTTGTTAAGTCAAAGCATTGCACTCTATGTTACTGTATCTCCTACAGAACGTACCTGGCCAACACACAAAGGCTCTGTTAAAATCTGTTCTTCCAACACAAAAAACTGGCTCCATACCCAGCCACGTTTCACTCTCTGAAGTGTTGCAAAAGGTTGGTTCATTTTGTGGGTGTTATGGTTCTGCATACTTGGAAGGCAAGGCCATAGATGACCAAGTGTTAGCAGAAGAGATAGCCAAGCATAACAATTCATACTGAAACCTCCTTTCAATCAATATTCATCTGTGGAAGGGAAAAAAAAAGAAAAGCTTTTACAAAGTAGCACTTCCCCAACCCCTTACAAATATTGATTCTATGTTAATCTAACAGATCATTTTTACTATTACAAATTCCTCCTATTCCTAAAAGAGAAGAACTAGAACAATCAACTTCTGATTAAAAAAGAGAGGTATTTTATTAGGGATTCAAAGGTATAAAAGTCAAGCATTCAATTTTCTTTTTATGAAATCCCTTCAGAGGGACCTTCTATGCAAAATAGAAAATCATCCTTCAATTAATTCCTCCTCCAAATTAAGCTGGATAATTGTATTGTGTAGGCCAGCAATCATTTGATTGGAATAATTGTACATTTCTGCTTAGACAGGGCTCATTTTGAGCTGCAGTCACAGAACTGCCTGAAGGGTGAAGAAGTAGCCTCCGTGATCCTAATGACTGACAGCTAAAATGGAGGAGTGCATACAATTGTTTTTAACCTCCTCATTCCCTACCTCCTATCACAACAAAATCACCCTGCTGAAAATGCCAAAGGAGCTAGCATGGTAAGAAGAAGCAGCTAAAATGTGCACAGCTCTTCTTTCCTGATCAATAGAAATTAACTGTCTCATCCAATTCTACCTCCTCTGACATTTCATGTTTTCAATTAAACAGACAAAAGGAAAATACAGCCTGGAAGCCCTTGGGTTCTACCAGTCAGTTTAACTGATCACACAAAATATTCTTTAGGTAAGCCAAATCTTTGCACAAGATGTATGCTATTACCATTTGTTGTGAGTGGTTCCTGCATTGACAGAATTAACAGAACTGTCAGTTTGAAATAAAGTGCAGTGCCTGACTGAAAATGGCCATCCTCTATGAGGTGAAATAAAGGATTCTGTAATACTTGCCCACACACACTTGTTAAAGCCTTACTCGGAAATCCAGTCTCTGGGGGTGATGGGGTTATCTAGGTATGAGAAAAAATTGTTTTTGAGTTGACTTCATGTCAGTCTGCTCTTAGAATATAAGGAAGGTTGCCAGCACTGAAGACATCTGGCTATACATCCATTTAACCATGAATAATTGTCATGTATCCTTACCTACCCAGGCACAACATTTATTCATCTACCCTTAACCATCCTGATATTAATAACAATAGTAAGTAATAGGGGTGTATGGGGGTGCCCAGAGAGGGGTAATACCTCTGATGGGGTGACTTGTCGTACCCCTTCGGGAGTAGTCCGTCCACTTTGGTCCCCACCTGTCACTCAGCTCTCACCTGTGGCTCCAAGTAGTTGCAGCATGCGCAGTGGCCACACCCTGGGCAATGGCTTCAGCAGGCCGGCCAAACCAGGTGAGTGTAACTGATGGGACCCAAACCCTCAGTGAATTAGGGATATGTCTACCCGCATGCGACATCAGCTCCGGCGGACTGGGCGAAAGAGATCACTATGATCCAACGGCCAAGAAGGTGGTTCTGCAACGCTTTGTGGAAAGCGAAGGGCTTGACGAGGCACAAAAGACGTCAAGGCCATCCACTGCAACCAGAGAAGTTACCAGTTGTGACGATTTTTCGTACCATTGGTGTTTGGCTTCTAAGGTTGAGAGAGTGGGATTGCTCCCGTGCAACAGCTCTACCACTTAAAAAGCTTTCACGCACAGGTCCTGTGCAAATCATCAGACATCATCATCATACCACCCAAGTCCTGCGGCGATGGGGGAGGGGCAAAGCGACAGGTGGAGGTTACTACTGGGAGTTGTAGTCCCAATCCTGCATGCAGGCAGCCTGTGGATAGGTGGTCGTCCAGCTCTGTACTTGGGGCAGCAGAGTTGCCCGGCAGCATCCCAGGCATCTGAGCAGCCCTCTTTAGGACATCACTCCTCACCCTAGTAAGGTAGGGGCCTAGAAAAGGTGGCCTAAAAATTGCCTGCCCTACAACAGCTGGCCAGCAAGCCGTGGCTGGCAGTTTAACCCAGTCTGCGGCTGAAACCAAAAGAAAAATTTGAGAAAACTTACCATTTGTGTATGGAATGTTCGTACCCTCATGGATCGAGAAGCTGTTGCAAGACCTGAGAGAAGGACAGCTCTCATTGCTCGAGAACTAGCCCGCTACAACATTGATATAGCAGCATTAAGTGAAACAAGATTGCCTGGGGAAGGTTTCTTGAGTGAACCAGGAAGTGGTTACACCTTCTTCTGGAAGGGTAAGACTGAAACAGAGGACAGAATACATGGATGAAGTGAGTATTCACCCACGAAAGCTCATGCTCCAAAACGTCTGTTAGTCTATAAGGTGCCACGGGACTCTTTGCTGCTTTTACAGATCCAGACTAACACGGCTACCCCTCTGATACTTTACAGAATACATGGAGTTGGTCTGGCAATAAAAACCTCATTGATGCATCAACTCCCAGACCTTCCAGTGGGTATCAATGAAAGATTGCTGAAACTACGCTTCCCACTAAATGCCAAACGTCATGCCACCATCATTAGTGCATACGCACCCACTCTAACATGCTCTGATAACTCAAAGGAACAATTCTATGAAGATCTCGACAGACTGATCAAGACCACACCTGTAACAGACAAACTACTCCTACTTGGAGATTTCAACGCCCGAGTCGGGGCTGACAACAAGAACTGGAAAGGAGTAACCGGGCCACATGGTGTAGGCAAAATGAACAGCAATGGACTACTCCTTTTGAGCCTTTGTTCTAAAAATGACCTGACAATTACTAACAAGCGGATAAATACAAAACGACGTGGATGCACTCTAGGTTCAAACAGTGGCATCTAATAGATTATGCAATTGTCAGAAGGCGAGACATCCGAGACGTACTGATCACCAGAGTAATGCGAGGCGCAGAGTGCTGGACAGACCACAGATTAGTCAGGACGTCTCTCCAACTTTACATCGCTCCCTCTTGGCACAAACGCCCTAAGCATGTGCGATCTGATTTCAACATGGCCAAACTGAAGGATGCTCAATGTTTCAACAATTTCCAGAAGAGTCTTGATGACAAACTGACATCCCACGGACAACTGATCAGTACTGCAACCGAAAAGTTGGACCAGTTCAAGCAGATGGTGACTGACACAGCAATAACAGCTCTTGGACCAAAGAAAAGAACACATCAGGATTGGTTTGATGAGAACTAAGAAGAAATATGCTCAGCTCTGGAAGTAAAGAGAAAAGCCTTTATCGAATGGCAGAATGATCCCTCCTCAGTCTCCAAACGGGACCATTTCAAGTACCTTCAGAGCAAAACACAGAAAGACCTCTGTCAGATACAAGACAGTTGGTGGGAGAGCAAAGCCAAAGAAATTGAGCACTGTGCTGAGACCCACAACTCAAAGATGTTCTTCAGAGCTATTAAGACTGTCTATGGACCTTCTAAACTAAGGACCACCCCACTGCTCTCATCAGACAACACAACGCTGATTAAAGATAAAGAAGGCATCAACGAAAGATGGCGAGAACACTTTAGCAACCTTCTCAATAGACCATCAACCGTGAATAATAACATCCTCAATGAAATTACACAACAACCTGCTCTGACAGATTTCGACTCTCCGCCCACTATAGATGAGATTAAGAAAGCTGTTAGCCAGATGAGTTCAGGAAAAGCTCCTGGAAAAGATGGGATACCAGCAGAGATATACAAAGCAGCAGGTCCAGCAGCACTAGCAGCGTTCCACAGTGTGATCATCAGCATCTGGGAGGATGAAAACATACTACAGGACCTACGTGACGCTACTATTGTCTCTCTTTTCAAGAACAAAGGCAGCAAAGCAGAATGTGGAAATTATAGAGGCATATCCCTCCTCTCTGTTGGAGGGAAAATCGTTGCCCACATCATCTTGAACTGCCTAATAGCCAGTATTTCAGAGGCAAATCTACCTGAAAGTCAATGTGGTTTTCGACCTGGCCGAAGCACAGTTGACATGGTGTTTGCTGTCAGACAAATACAAGAGAAGTGCATTGAACAGAACATGCACCTGTATGCTGTCTTCATAGATCTGACAAAGGCATTTGATACTGTCAACAGGGAAGCCCTTTGGACTATTCTAACACGACTTGGTTGCCCAAGAAAATTTGTCCAGATTATACGCCTTTTTCATGACAGCATGACAGGCGAAGTATTGTCTGATGGAGCCACATCTGCCCCCTTCAACATCACCAACGGCGTGAAACAAAGATGTGTTCTCGCTCCTGTCTTATTTAACCTGTTCTTTGCATGCGTCCTTAACCATGCAATGAAAGATCTGGATTGAGGCATATATTTGAAATACCGGCACGATGGTTCACTTTTTGACCTCCGTCGCCTGAATGCAAAGACTAAGACAGTGCAGAAACTCTTTCTTGAGGCACTCTTTGCTGATGACTGTGCCCTCATGGCTCACACTGAAAACGATCTTCAGCACATTGTCAACAAGTTTGCCAAGGCCTCGCAACTCTTCGGACTAACTATCAGCCTCGGAAAGACAGAAGTTCTCCATCAACCTGTACCTGGATCACATACTTCTGTTCCGAGTATCTCCACTGATGGCACTCAGCTTAAAGTAGTGGAGAACTTTAAATACCTGGGTAGTGTCATATTCAGTGATGGATCACTGGATAATGAGATCAACGCCCAAATATCCAAAGCAAGCCAGGCACTTGGCTATCTGCATGTCAAAGTTTTAAACCATCACAACGTCCGGATGTCAACAAAACTGCTTGTGTACAGAGCTGCTGTTCTTTCATCTCTTTTCTATGGGTGTGAAACATGGACACTATATAGGCATCACATCAAGCAGCTCGAAGCATTCCACATGCACTTCCTCTGCAACATCATGAAGATCCGCTGGCAAGACAAAGTGCCCAATCTCAAGGTCCTTGAGAGAGCCCAGATGACAAGCATCAAAATGATGATCATGAAGTCACAGCTACGTTGGACCAGTCATGTCAGCCGCATGGATGCCAACAGAATCCCCCGCCAGCTTCTGTATGGTGAGCTCTCCCAGGGCATCCGGCATATAGGTCGTCCACAAAAATGTTACAAGGACACCATCAAAGCCAATCTGCAGTACAGCAGTATCAAACCCAGGGACCTTGAGGACACCGCCAGCGACAGAACACAGTGGCGTTCAACAGTCAGAAATACCTGCATCACCTTCGAGGAAGACCGCTGCCGGCATCTACAAGAGGCACGCGAACGACATCACAGAGCATCAGCAGCGCACAGCCCACTGACTGCAAACTTCCCATGCACCATCTGCAGCAAAATGTGCACCTCTAGAATTGGCTTGTATAGCCATCAGAGGGCACACCATGAGACCAACAATAGATGATTTGCTCAGATTCATCATCATCGGATCGATGGACTACCAAGAATGAATACCAACACAAACTAAAGACACTTGGCCTGGCCTAGGGTTGGGGACACATACTTGCCCTGGAGGAATGGAATCTCACAAGGCTGCATTACTTGGAGAGAAACTATAATGTCTCTCACTTATAATGCAAAGTGTCATTTACTCATTTTTAGGTGAGTGTAAAGGAATTTAAGTTGAAGAAATTTACATGCTGAGGGACAAGAAGAAAAGAAAAAATGCTAATAGGAAGGTATAAAGAGTTATATGTTTCAGCTTTTAAATTTGTACACTTTCTTCTGTTTCTTCCATATTAAAGCTGTAGTATCATAGGGGAGATTTTGAAAGGAAGGAATTGGAGTTAGGTGCTCTATTGCCTCAACTTTCAGTGGGAGTTGGATACCTACCCACTTTGTACCTTTGAAAATCTCCCCCTTATATTCCTTAACACTCACTAAGGATTAATTTCCTGGCATGTGAGAAGGCCAGAAAAAAGTACACTGTAGCTCTGAAAATAAATCTACAGAGGAATTAAGCATTGTGTAGGCCTTGGGCTGTTCTTCTTCACAGAGGGTGAATTTCACCCTCAGTGATGTGTGACTTACAATATCTCTCAATCTGGGCAAAGAAGCCATTGGAATCTGACACATACCGTTCATTGTATTGTATTTCATAGCAAAGGGAAAACATGCTGAACAAAATAAAAACCAAGTGGCCTTTTCAGATAATTCATAAAGAAAATTATTTCAATCATGACTTAAATCAACTGACAGGTGTTCAGCTTGGGCTTAGGCTACTTCTGGCTTAGCCTGCTTCTGGCTACACATTAGCTTGTGTTTCAACCATCCATTCTGATGCTACCCACCTTACCCATCCAGTTTAATAGACTCCTTCAAGCATATTATAAACTAGTATTTCAAGCAGAAGGAAACAGAAGCTTGTTAGTAAACTCAGCTGACAAACACTGTATGTATACACATCAACTTAATAACTATACAGAATAAGACAATGTTGATCTGCTATTGCTTACCCATTAAGAATGCACTCAACAGCTAGCCATCAATGACAGACAATTGAAAGAACATAATTAATAAATTTCTCCTGTATTTCTTATTTGTGATGATGGCTATGATACTCATGGCATAGTATCATATCTGCTGTATGCTGCAGTTACTTTCGTTGAAAACCTCCAATTTAAGGGGGATGCAAATTGTTCTTGGCTTCAGGTGTTGCATACTGTTCACTAAATATGTAAAAAATATTAGTCCAGTTTAAAAAAAAAAATTAGGAAATGAAAAAAAAATATTGTGAGATTTTTGAGGGTGAGTGGTTGTAGTTTGTAAACTCATAAGCGATCCTCTTATGAGGAAAAAAAGAAACAAAAGCCAATTTTTTGTCAAGTGGGGGTTGTAGTTGGGAAGGGGTTGGATGGATAAGCAAAAGGGCTGGCACATGGAGCCACATGGAGCAAGAGAGAAACAGGGACCAGATTGTGCATCTCAACTTAATAGTCTGGTGTCCGCCCTACTCTTCAGACAATGTGGCTACATGTTGCCCCATACTTGGGTTGGATTGCACTGTTACATTGACAAAAATAATAGGAATATCAACTGCAATAATACTAGACAGGCTAACAAATTTTAGGGGCCTATGATGATTAACTTGCTGTGGATTAGGAAGAAATTTGCCCCACGGACATCATATTGCACAGTAGTCATATTCCTGGGGTTTGTGACACAGAGGCTCCTTAGCAAAGGGTCCCCCTTCTTTGGAAACAACTCTCATGTCAGATCTGACAAACTCACTACACCAAACAGGATATTTATTATATAGAGTAATGCAGAGGTTCCCTAACTATTCTTATTGCATACACCCTTCCAGAGCTAGCAGCTGCCTGCATACCCTTACCCTTCTCATGACTGATACTTTGTGTGTTCTTCTTAACACTATCTTTAGCCAACTGTCCATATTTCACTGTTACGTACAGATATAGTTATTGTGCAACATATACAACCAAAAAGAAAACCCTAAGTTCTGAGCTCAGTTACACTGAACAGTTGCTGGGCAACTGAACCCATGCTGTACAGTGATTGGAGGTGAGGCCTCTGTATGCCAGCGTCACTATGTAACTGGTCTCACTGGTATATCTTGAAGTAAATAAACTACTGTATTTTATATAACAAATGCCCAAAGTGTTATAAAGCTTATGAAAATTATAAAAATTCAATAAATAAAGAAATTAATACATAGAATCCACCATTACACAATTTATCCCACGTGCCCCCAGAGATGTCTTGCTTATTCCTAAGGGTACACATACCACAGTTTGGGAACCCCAATGTAATGTATATACAGAAAGCTCATAACTTGTCAAGATTCCTAACAATTGTGAAATACTTAAATAATACCCATATATGTATTTATATTGAAAGGACTTGGAGTAAAAAATAGTCATCAGAGCATAAAGTGTCTCAGTGATGACCCATTCAGGCAGAAGAGAGTTGTTACCCACTATGGTAGCTGGTGATGCATTGCAAGGCTCATTTGTTTCACCTTGCACAATACTAAAACTTTCAATGGAAAACCATCAGAGACAACTGCAAACAATCAAAACCACTTAAAGTTAAAAAAAAGGAATTTTTACAAGACAGGTATTGCTCTGTCTATAAATAGAAACAAAAGACTGTTTCAGTAAAACACAGAGAAGGGAAAGGACCTCTGGATCTATTCACTAAGGCAGTGTTTCCCAAACTTGGGACGCCGCTTGTTCTGGGAAAGCCCCTGGCAGGCCGGGCCGGTTTGTTTACCTACCGCATCCGCAGGTCCAGCCGATCACGGCTCCCACTGGCCGCAGTTCGCTGCTCCAAGCAAATGGGAGCTGCTGGAAGCGGCATGGGCTGAGGCATGTGCTGGCCGCCGTTTCCAGCAGTTCCCATTGGCCTGGAGCAGTGAACCGCAGCCAGTCGGAGCCGCAATTGGCTGGACCTGCGGACGCGGCAAGTAAACAAACTGGCCTGGCCCAGCAGGGGCTTTCCCTAAACAAGCGGTGTCCCAAGTTTGGGAAACACTGTTTTATATAATAAGCTAATGATAATTTTACTATATTAAAATGTAAGCTGTTATATGTTTCTTTGAAAAAAGATTACCTCTGCAAATGTGCTGCTGTATACCTCCAGCCACTTAGGATTCAACCAGTAAGGATGGAATTTATTTGAAATGTTATCTTCATTATTTCTGTAATTCCCAAGGGAGGATTCATATTTAGATCAAACTATATAATTAATGTGTTTGGTTTGTTGTTTTTCTTTGTAACTTTTTTTTGAAGAAAAAAACACATATATGCAATTATAGGTGTGAAATTATTAATTCTCTTCCTGTGTGCAAAGTGGTGGGCACCCTACTAGATGGCCAAAAAGCCACAATCCCATAAAAGGTCATACTGGTTAAAAACTGACCTGGTTTAGTGGAAAAATGAAGACAGTGCATTCTCTGGCCTGGTCTACACTAGGCGTTTAAATCGGTTTTAGGAGCATAAAACCGATTTAACGCCAAAACCGTCCACACTAGGAGGCACCTTATATCGATTTTAATGGCTCTTTAAACCGGTTTCTGTACTCCTCCCTAACGAGAGGAGTAACGCTAGTATCGGTATTAACATATCGGAGTAGGGTTAGTGTGGACGCTGATCGACGGTATTGGCCTCCGGGAGCTATCCCACAGTGCACCAGTGACCGCTCTGGACCGCAATCTGAACTCGGATGCAGTGGTCAGGTAAACAGGAAAAGCCCCGCGAACTTTTGAATATTTCCTGTTTGCCCAGCGTGGAGCTTACGATCAGCACGGTTGGCGATGCAGTCCGAAATCAAAAATAAAAAAAGAGCTCCCGCATGGACCATGCGGATGTGATAGCTGTAAGGGCAGGCAAATCAGTTCTATCATTTCTATCAGTGCTCCGTTACAGAAGATGAAATTCAGAATCCTTTTTTAAAAATCTCCAGACAGACGCCATAGCAGGGACTCAGCGCACTGCAGCGTGACAAGCGTAATGGAAAGCCAAAGAATCAAATGGATGCGCATGGACTGGAGGACTGAAAGCTATCCCACAGTTCCTGCAGCCTCCTAAAATTATTTGCATTCTTGGCTGAGCTCCAAATGCTTCTAGGGTCAAACACAGTGCCCGCGGGTCAGGGCATAGCTTGGCAATCTACTCACCCCACCCCCCACCCACCCCCCCAAGCGAAAGGTAAAACAAACCTCTGCCTCCCTTACAGGTCACCCTAACTTTACCGAATGCTGCAGATAGACGCGATAGTGCAGCCCTAAACCCCACCATCCTTGCTCCCCCCCCCGCCATGGGCGGCTGATGGTACAAAAGGATTGGAAATCCATCTTCATCATCAGCATAAGCTGATCGTGCAAAAAGATGGAAATCCATTCTCATCATCAGCCTCAGCTGATGGTACAAAAGGACTGGTAACCGTCCTCGTCATCAGCCTATTGGCCCTAATTTTTTCTGGTGGATGGATGGTGCCAATATGGCTGGTAACCATCCTCATCATAGCAACAGGGGGCTGAGCTCCATCAGCCCCCCACCCTTCATGTGTAAAGAAAGATTCAGTTGCCCCTGGACTAGCAGTGGGATGCTGGGCTTCTCTCCCTACACACTGCTTAATGTCCTGTCTGGACTATCATAGCAGCTGGAGGCTGCCTTCCACTCATTTCTCACTAACAAGTCAGTGTGTCTTATTCCTGCATTCTTTATTAATTCATCACACAAGTGGGGGGACAATGCTACGGTAGCCAAGAAAGGCTGGGGGAAGAACGGAATCAACAGGTGGGGTTGTTACAGGAGCACCCCCTGTGAATAGCATACAGATAATAATTTCTGCCGGCTCTGACACAGAGCAGGTGGTTCTCTAACACACTTGCCTATATTAGGCAGCACTGATTCTATTTTTAGATACCAAAAAAGGAGGGATTGACTCAGGGAGTCATTCCCCAATTTTTTGCTTTTGCGCCCCTGGCTGATTGGCCAGGGGCACTTATGACAGCAGCCAATGGTACAGGCTAGTAACCACTTTTGGCTTTTGTGCCCTGGCTGATTGACCAGGGCACTAGCAGCAAATGGTACAAAAGGACTGGTAGCCATGATCATCCTCAGTTCCAATTTATGGAAGGGTTTGGATGGTGCAATATGGCTAGTAACCATCTCTGCTGTCATGCAAAAGCAAAAGCATGCTTCTGTGTAGCGCTGCTGAATCGCCTCTGTGAGCGGCATCTAGTACACATACGGTGAGAGTCACAAACGGCAAAAAAAGCTCCATGATTGCCATGCTATGGCATCTGCCAGGGCAATCCAGGGGAAAAAGGCGCGAAATGCTTGTCTGCCGTTGCTTTCCCAGCGGAAGGAGTGACTGACGACATTTACCCCAGAACCACCCGCGACAATGATTTTTGCCCCATCAGGCACTGGGATCTCAACCCGGAAGTTCCAAGGGGCGGGGGAGGCTGCGGGAACTATGGGATAGCTAGGGAATAGCTACCCACAGTGCAACGCTCCAGAAATCGACGCTAGCCTCGGACCATGGACGCACACCACCGATTTAATGTGTTTAGTGTGGCCGCGCGCACTCGATTTTATAAAATCTGTTTTACAAAACCGGTTTATGCAAATTCGGAATAGTCCCGTAGTGTAGACGTACCCTCTCTCTCTCTCTTTCTCTCAACACAGATGGGAGAAAGGAGAAGTTGATGAAAATGAATGTAAATCACAAGTTAGGAATAATAGAAAATTGATAAGTGAAGCAAAGTGACACAAGGGGCAATCTATGGCCTAGATAGATAGATATAACTTCATTACTAAATGGAGTTGGTAGAGTTGTCAATAATAATTCAGAAAAAGCAAGTGTTCAATAGTTGTGTACTGTATTTTTGATGGATACTCTTTCCATTCCACTGGTATTGCTGAAGAATATTAAACAGAAGTTACTCAAGTTAGACACTTTTAAATCAGCAGATCCAGATGACTTGCATCTACGAGTTTTAAAAGAGCTAGTTTAGGAACTTGCTGGACCATGAATGTTGATTTTCAATATGTCTTGTAACATGGGGGAAGTTCCAGAAGACTGGAAGAAAGCTAATGTTATGACAATTTTAAAAAAGGGTAAATGTGATGTCCCAGGTAATTAAAGGCATGTCACTCTGACATTGATTCCTGCAAGATAATTGAGCAGCTGATATGGGACTTGATTAATCAAGAATTAAGAGGGTAACCTAACTAACACAAATCAACAAGGGTTTTTGGAAAATAGATCTTTCAAACTAACTTGATACCTTTTTTATGAGATTACAAGTTTGGTTGATAAAGGTAGTAATGTTTATGTAATATTTTTAGACTTCTTTATGGTGTTTGACTTGGTATCACATAATATTTTGATGAAAAACTAGAAAGAGATAAAATGAACACAGCACATATTAAATGGATTAAAAAATGTCTAACGGACAGGTCTAAATGCAATTGGAAATGCAGAATCATCAGAGAGCAGGCGTGTTACTTGGAGTCTATGAATAATCCCATTCTTTCTACTTCTGTTGTTGAATTCCACCGAGATGGTAAATAAAGACCAATTACTGCAGACTTGGTGTGATAGAACCTCTTTATTATTATTCACTGCCTTTTAATTATAGCTTTATATTTTTGGAACCTGTGTGAAGGATAGTCTGATGTAACATTTTTACTCTTTAGTTCTTTTAATAATACTGTGCATACTACACTAGAAAAAGGAATAGTGGAATGAGTATGACATTGGGAATAAGGAATTTGTTAATTCTAATCTTGGCTCCACTGAACTTTCTTTTTGGCCTTAGGTAAGTCACTTCAGTGATTAATATGCTTATTAGAGCTACCCTCCCCCCCCCCCCAAAAAAAAACAGGAGCGGGGGGGAATGCATTAGAAATTTTGCAGAAGTTTACAACTTTTTTTTACTGAAATTTAATTTTTGACTAAACTTCCCAAACAGCTCTAATATCTACCTTCCAAGAGTGTTGTGTGGATTAATTAGTTAATATTTATAAGGTGGTTTGAGCAAGTGAATTGTAATATTCATTGCCAAAAACTTTGTTAACACATAGTTAAGGTTGACCAGCCTTGCCTTGTACCTGCCAGAATATCAATATATTTAAACCTCTGAAAACCAGGAAATACAGAATCAAGTTACATGCCAGCCTGCCCCACAACCTTAATTCTGCCCTCTGGAGCTGGCAAGAGCTAGTGGAGATACGTTTCAACCAGGGCTTCCCTATGATAAGCAGACATAAGGAATGAGTAGGTAAATGTGCCATTTTGTATGGCATATTGTTGTATGGCAATCTGCATGCACTTAGTCCGCCCTTTGCTGTGTTATGACCAGCTGAAATGGCTGAGTAAAAGCTAGGTGTAGACAGATGGAGTTTACTTAACCCTCCCTAAATACAACTTTTGCTTCAGTGAGGACACAGTTTCTTTTACTCTACTCAGGTGCTGTGTCCTTGCAGTGCTTGATATCATCTGGGATAATAAAGGATGATACCATGTCTGTCATGGGTGGATTCGGGCATCATTCAAAGGGTGCTACCAGGATGACTTGTGAGTTGTCAGAGAGGAGCATTGTTTTTGAAAGATGTAAGGTATCTTCCCCCTTTTTTTTTCTGTAGCAAAGCTGAGGAGGCCTATCTCATTTAGCTTATGAAATGTTTGCACAATATTTCTAGATTTACACCATTTCTCCTGTTTTCCACTTTGACATTCTCTTTTAAAAAAAATAAATTATTGTATGGATAAGTTGTATGCATCTCTTCCTTAAGAGAATGAATCCTGCCACCTCTACGGAGAGGTATACCAGTATGGATAAGCCTTTCGCCAATCTGAGAATGGCTAATGTTGATGTTTGTATTCATGTAATTTGTTTCCTATGCACGCCTCCATATCTGAATGATTGTCTGACAACTGTGTCACAATCTCTGTATACCTACAGCGATCATTAACTGCTGTCATGTTTTGTTTCCTACCAATAAATCTCATTTCTGAGATCTTAGTTAGCTGCAACATGTGTTTTATTTCAAATGTCACAATATACATTGGTCTGGCATACGTATAATATTTATGTAGGTCTGTAACCAATGGGTTATCTGGGTCCAAATCAACCCTTTTTTAAATAGGCACAAATCTGAAGTAGCTCCTTTGATTCCAGCTGTCTGGATTTGCATCTGCGTATGTGATAACAAAACCTAGACCATTCCTGAGGCCTAGTATTCAATCACTCCCCTACAGCTTAGAACAGTGCAAACAACTACAGTGTGCTGGAGCCCAGGACTTCCATCTCTTTCACTCCGCTGCAAGAACATGTATAGCAGCCATGGGGACAGGATCACAGTGCATGACGAGGGGGAAGAGTGGGAGAAAGAGGCTAGGCACAACATAACCCTGCAAAGGGGTTACTAGTCCCTTCTAACCATGTCCCAAAATGTATTTTTGCAGGGCAGCATATTGATAATTACTTCTTACCTACTCCTCCCTGAACAGATCATTAAAAATACACAAGGAATTGGTCACAATAGCAAAAGTTAAAGGACCTGATTTAAATGTTAGACATGATAGAAGAATCAGCATCTTTGTTGTCAAGCTGCATTTCCTACTGAATCCTACACGTGGAAGTGCTGATAATGAAAAGCAAATTTGGACAACTACTAAAAGACAATATGGTGTGGTGTTGTAACATAAAGAAAGGCATAGGACACTTCTTGGGACAAGAATCAGGACTCAGGGAGACTAATATTGTCAGGAGCAAATCACTATCAAATGCAATTGCCTTTTAGTGCAACCATTTATATTTTATTCCTCTTGTTGTCATTTCTATCACATAGTCAGGTGTGTTAACACTTCAATTTAACTCAATAAATGCTAAAGTCCCTAAGATCCTCCTCAGGCAAGGACTACACATCCAGAGTCTCCAGAGACTACACAACTGGACTCCAAATTACTGCCCAGTACCTCTCCCTCATTCCCTGGTATCTCCTGCAAGAGGGAGATTCCACAGTGCTCAGAAAGGGGTGGGGGTTGGAGAGACATTTTCAGAAGTACTTATGCCCTGTTTTCAACATTGACGTAAGCAGTTAGGTTCTTAAGTCCCATTGACTTTCAATGAGTTAAACCCCTAATTCATTTAAGTACTTTGGAAACATTTACTCTCAGGCCTGGTCTACACTGGGGGGGGGTGTCGAACTAAGGTACGCAACTTCAGCTTCGCGAATAGCGTAGCTGAAGTCGAACTACCTTAGTTCGAACTAATTACCCGTCCTCACGGCGCGGGATTGACGTCTGCAGCTCCCCCGTCGACTCCGCCACCGCCGTTCGCGGTGGTGGAGTTCCGGAGTCGACGGGAGCGCGTTCAGAGTTCGATATATTGCGTCTAGATGAGATGCGATATATCGAACTCCGAGAAGTCGATTGCTACCCGCCGATCCGGGCGGGTAGCATGGACGTACCCTCAGGCTTCAGTCATTTGCGATGGTGTTGGTCTATATGGTAATATGCTGCATAAAGTAGCTGGCCCCTTGTGTCCTTCCCCTCCAACCCACATTCCAAATGATATTTTCCAACATGTTCTTACCAATTCTTTTTGGCCAACATATTTTTTTGGAATAGAGCAACTGGTCTGTTGGTCTTCTGGTTCCTGGGGCTATATGTTCCTGAGACTGGATTAAGTCCTAGGCTCAGAGTTGTTAGGCACAGAAGCAGTATCAGCTTCACACCTGAAGTATGGGAGCATTAGCCTATCTCTGATGCTTGTCTTCCACCGAGCTAAGGCCACTGCCTCTACTGCCATTGCTGTGGCTCTGGGGAGGGCAAATGAGGATGAAGATCCTGGGTGTTGTGGAAGGGTAGGACTTCTCTACAGATTGGCCTGTCACTCACAGTTTGAGCCACAGTCTTCCCTGCCCACCACTGCCATTCTTCTCAGCCTCCAGCTTTTCAGACAGCTCTATGAAGACTGCCTTCCCCAGACAGACAGACAGTAATGGGGCAGACATGTCATCCATACCACACCCGTCACATGAGTAGAGGGCTCTATATGTGGGCGAAGGACATTGAAAGGACTATCCCCAAATCCAAGGGCTCTGTGAGGGTGCTGTCCTTCCCCCACAGACAGTGGGCTCTGAGGCAATAATGGCTCCTCTACCTTAGCAGTAGTTCCTATGCATCCTGGTTGCATATAGAGTAGATATAGAGAGAGTTGCAGGGGGGTGAGGCTGAAAGCAGGCTTATATTTGGGTCAGGCCAAATAGGGCCCAACATTGCCATAATCCTTCCATGTTAGTTCCTAGAACTATTGGTCTTTCAACTGAAACGAATAGAGACTATTTTAAAAAAATGAATAGAGATCAGAAGAAATTAATAGAGGACAGTTGAATGAGTGTGATTGAATCTATTGGAATTCCCAGTAGGGCTATGCATGGAACAACTAGGGAGGAGCTTACACAGATTCTAGGGCGGTGCTGTGGAGGCTGCACCACTCCTGCATTTCCCTAGCCCGAACAATGCCAGAGGAGCGCCTGGGTCCTCAGACTGAAATAAGCAATTTGAATAATCTAATTTGAATGAGGTTGCTTATATATATATATATATATATAATTGTTTAATATATGCTGTCTGATTTTAATAAAAAAGGAATACTACTATTTTGGCTCATTATCAGCAGTATTTTTATACTGTAATTAAAGAACTGTTGCTCCAATGATTTCAAATACTTGTTTTAAGGAGTTTAAGCTTGAAAACTAAAAGGTTGTTCCAAGCCATCACCATGATCAGAACAATACATCATAGCAGTTACACAAAGGAGATTATGCACAGAGTTTATGATATACCTGTAGAAGAGCTCAATCCCAAATCCCCTTGGATTACTGAGCATTTGCCATCAGATATTAAAAAATGGGTAAGAAGTTTAATGCATCTGATTAAACTTCTGATTAAAAATAGTGTTTATCTCTAACACTGACTAATAAATAATTATCTCCTGCTCTCTTTCACAGATTACACGAGTACAAAACCAAATCCTATTTAAATCAAATTGCAGCTGGATGCTACCAAGCTGAAGAAAAATTGAAATCTTTACCTGCAAATTGAATATTATGACAAATTACATTCACTTTTACAGTCATTCAGTAACTACAGCAATTTTTTTAGAGATCTCAAATCAAGAAATCAATTTACCAAACAGATGCTTGGACTCTAAAGATTCAATTATGTCAATGCTCGAAGTAAAATCTACAAACTAAAGTAAGAAAATGTTATATATGAATTGTAGCTTCTTCTAAGTATTCTGTTAACTAGATATTTCTGAAGATAGTTTGTGCACTGTGTATTTAAAAAAAAAACCTGACACCATGTCCTTAACATAAATGTTTTGATTATTTAAAAAAGTAAAAAAAAATAAAAAAAACACAGTGGCAACATCAAAAATCACTCCCTTCGGTACCTAATTTCTATTGTTGAGAAATGGCAAATCTAAATACAAAATATTTGACTCACTGAGCAAATTCTCCAGGAACACTGTCAACTCTTCAGGATATGACTTAGTACTGTAACACCACTTGTCAGCATAACTTTGTAAAGGGCCACATTCTGTGACTTAACACACTTGAATCCGTTTGTCAGATGATTTTCAGGAAAGTACTTCCTGAGACATTCCACTATGTTTTTTTAGGGTTTGGTTCCTTTTGTCTTCATTCAAATTTGTCTTCTCATATAAAAACTAACATAAATGCCTGAATCTTGATCACATTGAAATCAATGAGATAGGCTCATAGATGTGTAAGGCTTTAGTATCCTCAGCGAGGTCTGTCTTTTCTGCCTTATCTGATGAATCATGATGGGATGATTTTTCTCTCACTTACATTGGTGTAAATCAGGAATAACTCTGATGGAGTTACCAATGGGAAACAAGTATGGGATCAGATCAAGGCACTTATATGTGAGTAATATTACATTCCATAGTCATGTAACAAAATCCCTCAGGTAAACATAAAAAGCAACCATAACAGAGGGTGAGATTTTGGAAAATGCTGTTAGGATAATAGGTGTAACAAGAGGGAAATCAGTGGCAGAATCTGTTGAACACCTTAGATGCCTATTGTATAAATGCAAGGAGTATGGGGAATAGACAGGAAGAACTGAAAGTGTTAGTACTTAAAATAAACTATGACTTAATTGGCATCACAGAAACTTGGGATAACTCTCATGATTGGAACATTAGTGTAGATGAGTATAGCTTGTTCAGGAAGAGAGGTGGTGGTGGTGCATTATACATCAAGAATATACAAACTTTTTCTCAGGTCCAGAGGAGATGAGAGGCAGAACTGTTGAGTCTCTGTGTAAAGATAAAAGGGGTAAAAAATATAGGGTTTATGTCACGGAATCAGGAAGAGGAGGTGGATGAGTCATTTCTAGAACAAATAAAAAATATCAAAAAATCAAGTCCTGGTAATCATGGATGACTTTAACTAGCCCGACATATGTTGGAAAAGTAATAGGGCAAAACACAAAATTTCCAATAAGTTCTTGGAAGAGATTGGGGACACCTTTTTGTTTCAGAAAGTGGAGGAAGTAACTAGGGGAACAGCCATTTTAGACCTGATTCTGACCAACAGGGAAGAATTGGTAGTGAATCGAAAGACAATTTATATGGAAATGATCATGACATGATAGACTTCATGACTATAAGGAAAAGATGAGTAAGAACAAGAGAATAAGGGCAATGGAATTCAAAAAAGCAGATTAACAAACTCAGAT
Organism: Mauremys mutica; assembly: GCF_020497125.1. Classification (NCBI taxonomy): domain Eukaryota; kingdom Metazoa; phylum Chordata; order Testudines; family Geoemydidae; genus Mauremys; species Mauremys mutica. The sequence goes on from NC_059073.1 coordinate 96,511,477, forward strand.
ATCTGGTAGGTAAAGACTCATGGGAAGAAAATCTAAGGAGAAAAAGGAGTTCAAAGGAGATAGTAACTTCAAAGGAGACAATATTAATGATACAACTGCAAACTATCCTGAAAAGGAAAGAGAGAAAGAACAGTAAGAGGCCATGATGAGGTCTTTAAAGATCTGAAAGGGTCAAAAAGGGATCCTATGAAAAATGGAAATATGGACAAATTACTAAGGAGGTGCACAAAAGAATAACACAAGCATATAGGGACAGTCAGAAAGGTTAAGGTACAAAATGAGTTTCACCTAGAAAGGGACATAAAAAGCAATAATAAGTAATTTTTAAAATAGTTTAGGAGCAAGAGAAAGAGGAAAGAAAGTGTAGGTCCTCTATTTAAGAGAGCTGATAACTGATGACATCAAGAAGGCTGTGGTGTTTCACATATGTTTTGCTTCAATCTTCACTAAAAAAGATAATGGTGACCAGATACTCAGCACAATTAATATTAACAATAAGGGGGAAGGAACACAAGCAAAAATCAGGAAAGAACTGGTTAATTGTTTAGATAAATTGACAAGGCCTTACAAAATTCAAGCCAGGGTACTTAAGGAACTAGCTGAAGCAATCTCAGAAGCATTAGTAATCTTCATGAATTTGTGGATAGGTGAGGTCCTGGAATAATAGAGAAGAGCAATCATAGTTCCTATCTTTAAAAAGAGGAACAAAGAGGACTTGGGGAATTATAGACCAGTCAGGCTTACTTTAATACATGGAAAAATACTTCAGCAAGTTATTAAACAAACAATTTGTAAACACTTAGAGGATAATGTGGTTAAATAATATCCAGACTTGATTTGTCAAGAGCAAATCATGCCAAAGCAACCTAATTTCCTTTTTTGACTGGGTTACTGGGCCTAGTTGCTAGGGGGAAAGCTGTGTATGTGATCCATCTTGATTTTAGTAAGGCTTTTGACACAGTCCCACATAACAGTCTCATAAGCAAATTAGGAAAACTAGATGAAATTAAATTGGGTGCGTATCTAGTTGAAAGAGTACACCCAAAGAGCAGTTATCATTTTTTCACTGTCAAACTGGGAAGGAATAGCTAATGAAGTCCTTCAATCTTGGCTCAGGTACTATTCAATACTTTTGCTAATGACTTGGATAATGAAGTGGAGAGTGTGTGTACAAAAGCTGCAGATGGCATTAAGATCGGAGGCGCTGCAAGCACTTTGGAAGACAGGATTAGAATTCAGAAGGATCTTGACAAATTGGAGAATTCGTCTGAAATCAACAAGATGAAATTCAATAAAGAGAAGTGCAAAATACTTCTCAAAGGATGGAAAATTCAAATGCACAACTGCAAACTGGGGAATTACTGGCTAGGTCAGTGGTGGGCAACCTGCTGGCTGCAGGCTGCATGTGGCCCATCAGGGTAATCCACTGGCAGGGCACCAGTTTGTTTACATTTGCACAGCCACCCGCAGCTCCCAGTGGCTGCAGTTCACCGTTCCTGGCCAATGGGAACTGTGGGAAATGGCGTGGGCTGCAGGGATTATCCCTCTTAGTCATCTCTTTGCCACTGCTCTGCAAAGTCACTTGTATGGTAGCATTTTATATTTCCCATTTGCACTTACTCTGCATTTGTATTAAATGGGAGAATCAGATCCAAAAAATCAGTACAGCCAGAGGCCTCATGGCACAAATGCCTCAGAAATTAAAGGTTATTGTTATTATGATTGTTATTAGTAAAATAATCAATTTCCTTCCTACTGTGTTTTTCTGGAGGCAGGTTTAATCCTTCTAAATCCCTACTCTCTAAACGTCATGCTTTTTTGGATGCTGGCAAAGTATTGTGTATCTAAAAGAAACAGGACTATATGAACCCCATCCTCATCTCTATGATGTGCTCTCTATCTTTCTTCTTTGACCTCACATCCAGTAAATTCCCTGCCCACTTTCTCTGTCTGTCCCATTTATCTTCCTTGACTCACTGCAATGCTGAATCGCTTTTTTGCTTGCTCTCCCCAGCCTACACAGAATTCTCCCTCCCCTCTCATAAAGATATTAAATCAATTTATTTCTTCCAATCTTAATTTAAAACCTGCCTGTTTGTTTGAGCCTAAGATTGATCATCTACCTGCTCACTAAAGCGCCTGTCAGTTCTATCACCAGTACTGTAACTTATCTGCCAGAATACTTTATTGCATCTTGATCCAAGTTTCCTAACTCTCTTCAATCTTTGTATGTCATTATTCCCTCTTTACCTATATGAGTCTCTGTAGCTAACTCTGTTAAATGTTATCTCTCAATCATAGCTCTCTGTACAGTGTTTTTGATATTTTACTTCATAGAACACTATTGTAAAAAAATAAACTGTGCTGTATTATATTGTTAAACCAAAGTCTCTGTGACTCATTCAGAAGGTAATTTGGTCGACCTCAAGAGCTACTATAACTTTGTAGTCTCATTTTTCATATCTCAAACTGAATAGTGTTTGATATCTTCAGTGCTTTCTATGTTACTGTAGTGTTAAAATGCATAATCAAACTGTAGATTTTTAAACTTTATTACATACTTTTCTCTTTCCCCAAGAGATACAACTCAAGCTGAGAAGCCAGCAGAGGAAAAAGATAGAAACAGAATGAGTCCACATTAAAAAATAAATCCTGGCCAGTCTGAAAGAGCATGAGAGGATTAATGGAGCAGGAATCTGAATTAGAGGCAAATGACAAAGGAAAGTGAGTGACTGGTAGAGGCTGTCGTTCAGAATGCAAAACAAAATAAAGTTTGCTTAATTCTCCTGCAGTGGTTGGGAAAGTAGCCAGGCACTGAGTTAGAACCTAGACAGAGTTAGAGGGAAACAATAGCAATAGCGGGTCTCCAACAGTTTATTCCATATAGAGCAGTGTCCTGTGCCCACAGTCATATACTAGGTTACCAGCAATCAGGATGGAATGTTGTCAAAAGCTGCAGATTTCTTCCCCATTTATAAGACTCATTGGAGATTTTAGACAAAATCTGCAAGGGGTTTCCATTTAGTTTTTGGCTCTGGTAGCGTAATTCAAAAATACTATTGTTAAAGTAATCTTCCGTTGCTGGGTTGAACTTTGCAGAAACTGTGCAAGCTCCACTAGAAGAGTCCCGTATTTTGTAGATGGCAGAACTGTATTCTAAATTTTAAGGCCTGTCTCAAATTAATAAGCAAAACATTATATATTAGGGCTGGCCTTGGTGCTGTGTGGTTAGTGTATAACATTGCAGTGTCTGAGTTGAGATCTACCTTCCAGACCCAGGTGAGTAAAAGATTGGAGCAGGAAATAAGAGTGTTATAGATGCTGTGTGATCAGAACTTGTAAAAAAGGGAGACTATTCTGTAGTTCTGAAATAAATCATGTAGCTGAACAACAAGCAGAGTTCATGGGATGCAAAGGGAGTCACAGCCTTCCTTCAAAGACCAGGAATCTCACTGGGACAGGAGAGATGTGGACACTAGGTTATCAAGTTGGGGAAATAACATGAGGCTCTGGAAGATGGTAGGATTGTCCTGGGATGTAGGAAGTTTAGGCAGCTAATAAACAATTAGACAATTTATAACTATTCTTAAGACTATGTCCTGGGACTGGGGAGGGTTGTTTCTTTAAATAGTTGCTCAAAATGTGCAATGAAGATGTGCGGATACATAAAGAATCAAAGTAACAAGGCAAAATTTAAAATAATTATGTGAATCTTGTAAATATATTATTGCTAAAGCAGAGTTTGTGTATCTGCATTTTTCACATTATCTAGGTTACTGAATAGAAGCTATTGCAGGGGTGGGCAAACTTTTTGTCCTGAGGGCCAGATCTGGGAATAGAAATTGTATGACAGGCCATGAATGCTCACAAAATTGGGGTTCGGGTGTGGGAGGGGGTGAGGGCTCTGGTTGGGGGTGAGGGCTCTGTGGTGATGCCAGAAATGAGGAGTTCAGGGTGTGGAAGGGGGCTCCGGGCTGGGACAGGGGGATGTGGTGAGGGGGGAGGTGAAGGCTCCAGCTGGGTGTGCAGGCTCTGGAGATGAAGGATTTGGTGTGCAGGAGGGTGCTCCAGGCTGGGACTGAGGGGTTCGGAGGGCAGGAGGGGGATCAGGACTGGGGCAGGGTGTTGCGGCGCAGGGAGAGACTCAGGGGTGCAGGCTCCAGGCAGCGCTTACCTCAAGCAGCTCCTGGAAGCAGTGGCATGTCCTTTCTCCAGCTCCTAAGCGGAGGTGTGGCCAGGTAGCCCTCCACCCTGCCCCATCCATAGGCACTGCCCCAGCAACTCCCATTGGCTGTGGTTCCAATGGGAGCTGCAGAGGCGGTGCTTGGGGCAGGGGCAGTATGCAGAGCGAAGCCCCCTGGCATTCCCTATGCGTAGAAGCTGGAGAGGGGTGATGCTGCTGCTTTTGGAAGCTGTGTAGAGCAGCCCCTGACACTGCTCCTTAGCTGGAGTGCCAGATCAGGGAAAGCCCCAGGCCCCACTCCCCAGTGGGGGCTCGAGGGCCAGATTAAAATGGCTCATGGGCCAAATCCAGCCCACAGGGCTATAGTTTGCCCACCCCTGAGCTATTGTATCATGTTTGAGAGAACCTAAATCAATACATGGTTTTGGTAACTTTGTCAGAAAATAATTAAGGAGACTCAGACTAGCTATGACCTGGCTTGCTTTCTCCCATAACAATTTGTAAAGTCCATTTAATTACTATATTTATTAATAACATATTTATATAATACCAGAGAGTTCAATCAACAGTGAACAATAATAATATTTAGAAAAGGACTCTGCCTCCCATAAATCATGCATGTGCAGGGCTTTGTTCTGGAAAATATTTCGAACTCTTAAAAAATATCCTATCAGAGAGACAGTGTTTATGATCAGAGGGGTAGCCATGTTAGTCTGGATCTGTAAAAGCAGCAAAGAGTCCTGCGGCACCTTATAGACTAACAGACGTATTGGAGCATGAGTTTTCGTGGGTGAATGCCCACTTCGTCGGATGCATGACATGCATCTGACGAAGTGGGTATTTACCCACGAAAGCTCATGCTCCAATACGTCTGTTAGACTCTCATAAATAACCAAACTTCCATACAAACGGACTTCACTAAAATAAGACAGGAGATCTACATTACTCACTTCACCTCTCTACAAAGGAAAAAGGTCTGTAAGCTGTCTAAAATCCTACCTGCCACATGGGGCCACAACAGTGGTACCCCTAAACCACCCAGCAATATCGTCAATCTATCCAACTACACACTCAGCCCAGCAGAAAAGTCTGTCTTATCTCGGGGACTCTCTTTCTGCCCTACCACCCCCACAAACATGATACAGTTCTGCGGTGATCTGGAAGCCTACTTTCGCCCATGCATCCGACAAAGTGGGTATTCACCCACGAAAGCTCATGCTCCGATACGTCTGTTAGTCTATAAGATGCCACAGGACTCTTTGCTGCTTTTACAGTGTTTATGAGCAACCCTATGGAAACACACTGGTCTTTTGAGGAGGTAGGTAAATCCTGCATGAGGAAACTGATTTAATTTTCAAAGGCATTGTTATAAGCAATAGTTGGAAGAAAATGTTTTCATAAGTATGAAAAATATTTTGTGTCCACTAAATGGTTTGATATTACTGGTGATTATGAAAAATGCTATTTGCATGCTGATATTTTTTTATATAAAAATGGGATCTGTTACATAAGGAGTCCTTAAATTCACTCTCTCGTGTACATTCACTTCTTCCACACTCTGCACAAAGCTCAAAGTGGACTTTGTGTAAGGAGCTATGGAGAACTAGATGAATAGAAATTGTTTCCCAGTGTTAGGCAGGATTGTAGGAGGTAGTTCTTCAGCCCTGCTGTGTCTACAACTGCACCCTGAGCTGACTAGAATGGTGGTCATGAACTTTGGCAGCCCTCTATATTTTTCTGACAACTGGATTTGTGTAATTGTGGACTCAGTGGTCACACCTCTCCAAGCTCCACCACTGTACCTGGCACACTGACCTATGCAAAGCTGCATTGAAGGAGACCCTGCTCCTGTCAGGATCTGGGGTAAAGGTAGGCATGACTAGTGGCAAGAACAACCATTGGGGTTTGAAGTCAGTCTCAGGGCCAATAGTCAGGCCCATGATCAAGCCTAGGTTCAGACAGAAGAGCAGGACTGGAGACAGGTTGAGGATCAGGCCAAGGGTCTGTACCAGGTATCAGGTCAATTGTGTGTTATTTGGAAAGCCAATTAGGCACCATGAGGCTGCTGTCTATTCAACCCCTTGAGGCAGGACTTTCTGTGGTCAATGACTGCAGTGGGGCATGGGTAGGGAACTGTGAGCTGGTTATAGCTGCCACTGGGTGGTAGTGTTTGCCCGGCAACTCTACAGGCCTGGGTTTGAGACCTTCTGGGCCTTACAGCTCCAAAGTCCATTGAAGCAAATGGGCATTTTTGATCAACATCAAAGGCCATGGGTCAGGCTCAAAGTGTAACATCTCCCTGTGCTCCTGCCTTGTAGCTATTTCTGTCCCCTTTCAGCTACCCTGCTGCACTGGGACATTCTGCAGAAAAGGACTTAGGTGTTACGGTGGACGAAAAGCTGAATATGAGTCAACAGTGTGCCCTTGTTGCCAAGAAGGCTAATGGCATTTTGGGTTGTATAAGTAGGGGCATTGCCAGCAGATCGAGGGATGTGATCATTACCCTCTATTCAGCACTGGTGAGGCCTCATTTGGAGTACTGTGCCCAGTTTTGGGCCCCACACTACAAGAAGGATGTGGATAAATTGGAGAGAGTCCAGCGGAGGGCAACAAAAATGATTAGGGGGCTGGAGCACATGACTTATGAGGAGAGGCTGAGGGAACTGAGATTGTTTAGCCTGCAGAAGAGAAGAATGAGGGGGGATTTGATAGCTGCTTTCAACTACCTGAAAGGGGGTTCCAAAGAGGATGGATCTAGACTGTTCTCAGTGGTAGAAGATGACAGAACAAGGAGTAATGGTCTCAAGTTGCAGAGGGGGAGGTTTAGGTTGGACATTAGGAAAAACTTTTTCACTAGTTGGGTGGTGAAGAACTGGAATGGGTTACCTAGGGAGGTGGTGGAATCTCCTTCCTTAGAGGTTTTTAAGGTCAGGCTTGACAAAGCCCTGGCTGGGATGATTTAGTTGGGAATTGGTCCTGCTTTGAGCAGGGGGTTGGACTAGATGACCTCCTGAGGTCCCTTCCAACCCTGAGATTTTATGATTCTCTGGCCTCTATACTGATGGCTGAATGTCATCCAAAAATCTTTGACACACACAAAGGTGTATGTAAATATATATGTATAAAACACACAAGCACGGTTTTAATTTCCATTGCCTTTTAGAATTGCTTACAGTTGCCTACAAAAAGTAAATCCTTACAACAACAACAACAACAAATGAAATCAATTTCTCCATATAATCTTTCTCCTTTAAAGTTGGTTTTCCCCACATAATTCTCCTTCTTTCAGAAATCAGAGATACTGACCATTGAATACAATTCATCCTGAGCCGGAAAAAATTGGGTAGGCCATAATGTTGCCATAGTAACTGATTAGACAAAGCGTTAATTCAGTGGTCTGGCTGAGCCAGAACCAGATTCAGTAGACAGTAAAGGTTTTTAATTATTTATGTATTGTTTATAAAGTACACTGCCAATTAAATGTGTATATATATTTAATAAATAGGTGCCAGTTCCTTAATAGTAAGAGATGTGCTTTGATTGCTCCATATTGCACAAAAGCACTTTGTGTTTGATATTCAGGCAGTCAGGAAGTCAAGGTGGATGAATAGGAACAGGAGAACACAATTCAGTAACACTAATTCTTTTCATGTTAAGGTACAAAATGTGATATGTATCATTAATTTATTAGACATTTATTTTGATAAGCATAGTAAAAACTATCTCAAAATGCAACAGCTAAGCTCTGTAAAAATAGCATGGACAATGCAGTAGCAGGGGGCAAAGTGCTTCTGGTTTCGTAAGCTAATGAAAATTGGTGGGCCAGTCCTCTGTTCTGCCTGCTCCATTTCACAAATATAATTTGTGAAGAGCACTGTTTGCCCAAATAATGAACAAGCTGTGCAACCGGGCAGGGGAAAAGGCTTTTGGAAAATATTTGATCCATTACATCAGTATGTCATGAGATGTGACATTTATTTTGATTTATTGAATTCTGTTATGTTGGAATATGTGTGATGCGATGCAGTCATCTGTTATGTTCTGTGATGTCAAGATGGAATGTGTCAAAATTAAGTAATAAAAAAATGACACATTACCATTAGTTCAGAGAGGTGGCCTGCTTCTCTATGTATTTGTCTCTGTCATGAAGCAGAGAAACTGCCCACCAGCATGGCAGGAGTTAAAGAAAGTCCCTGCTAGCCCGCCCTGTTATGCAGCCAATGCCAGGTCTGGAGGGGGAGAAAAGGAGACAGCCTGGCTTAGTTCACAGCTGACTGGTAAAGAGGTAGGAGCTAGCTGTCTGAGCACATACTGTCCCCCTAACCAAGGGTGACTGAGGAGGATACCTAGGAGCCTCTGTAACTGAAGCTCAGAGACATTGTGGGGTTTGGCTAACTAAACTTGCAGCTGCCCTGTCCAAAGGAGTCTATCCCACATCTGGAACACAGGCCTGGGGTCCTCAGACAGTTGCCACATCCTAGCCTCTACCCAATGGCTGCTGAAACCATGTGGGCTGGGAAGCAACTAAGGCTATAGTCCCAGCTAAGACACCACTCACGGGAGCTCTGATTGGAGGATCGCCCTGCTCCGTCGATCAGTCCAACTATGCTACTTATACCAGAAGGAGGAAGAGGAAATTTGAGCAACAAAGTGATTTCCTGTTGTGGCTGCATTGGACTTTGCTTGTACCTGCCTCTTGCACTTAACCTGCTCTGCTCCTGCCTTACTCCCGCCTGTGCTCCTGTTTCCATTGTGCTCCTGCTCCATAGTTGATCCTTGCCTCTCCTCCTGTCTTTATGACTCACATCCAATCCTCAGTGACCAGTCTTGGCTCCGACTCTGAGTTCTGACCTTGACTCTGTCTTGACCCTTGGCTCTGACATTTGGTATCTGACCTCAGCTCTGACCCTCATTATCGATTCCTGGTTCTGACTCTGGCTTGACCCCTGGCTCTGGTAACTGGCAGTTGACTCTTGGCTTCATTCCTCAACCTGGATGCCGGCTCTGCCCACTACATAGGACTCCTGCTTTGATTATTAGACCAGACAACCTCCCTCCCAATCCATAACACCATTGCAGGGTGCCACCCAAGATCCATGAGAGAGCGCTACAGGAGGCAAGCCACCCCAGAAAACTGGACTACAGGGGCCATGCCCCAGACTGAAGAGACATTGGAAGGAAGTAGCCCAGGGCAGTGGATTTAGACTCCTTGCTGAGAGGGCTCCCTGTTCAAGGGTTCACTCATACAGGGCCCTGGGCAGGGACCCAGAGGAGAGGGTGGGCCCAGGTCCTCTATCCCACCACTTAAAAAAGTTAGGCAACTCAAGGAGGAAAACAAGGGGCCAGAGGTCAGGCATGCCAATTGCTAGGCAGCCTGGCCTTCCAAGCAGCCTGTTACAGTCTCTAACACCAGATCTTTGACTATTAATTGTATGGAGATGACACACTAGCTCTGATCACTTACGAGTGTGTTCTTCAATCAGTGCACAATTTCATATGTGAGAACTGGGCTAACTTCCCTGCTGTTATTTATAACGGTGATATGCTTAAAATGCTACCATTCTGATTGGCTAGCATGTAAAACCTATTTCCTATAGTGTAAATTGGTGGTTTTCAAACTTTTTTTCATTTGCCAACCCCTAAAAACTTTCAAAGGGAGGTGTGAACCCCTTTGGAAATCTTAGACATAGTCTGTGGACCCCCAGGGGTCTGCGGACCACAGGTTGAAAACCATGAGTGTAAATGATTACACTAGGTGCAAAAGCAGTGGAGAATATAGGCCCCTGTGTTTTAATTGCCCTAACTCGTTCTAACTATCCATAATCCTTGTACATAAGATTAATAAATGTACGATTGGAACCAACCCTACACTGGCAGGGAGATGGACTAAATAATCTATAAAGTCTTTTCCTATCTCTAGCTTTCATCATTTTATATAACCCATACAATAAAATCTAATAGCCTAGATATATCATTTCATGGGACCACTAGATTCTCCCATGGTGCTACATCACTTTCTCTTGGGGTTCCTGAGGACTACACTTACATTAATATGGCGTGCTTGATATGGGTAGCACAGGTGGGAACCTGAGACTAATGCTTTCGTTATTTTAAATATTCTAACCTTGCTGTCACCTTGTGTTTACAGTCCAGGGATGAGCTGTACTTGTGACCTCTCTCCCCATCCCCTCCCCATGGGAACTTCTTACAGTTGACAGACCAACACCTATACTATACTCTTAGAGTGGAATCCCATGATTCACCCCAGTTTAAGGCTGGATCACAAGGAAACAGCACCCTCTGTTTTCCAAACATATTCCCTCCAGCAGGTACGACTGGGTTTAGCCCCTGCTACAGAATCCTCTTTGGGAGCTGTGACCAACCAGTAAATGCAATAATAGAAAACAGCTTGTTCAAAACAAAGTATAATTCATTTACTCCTGTGAATCTGATAAGCAGAGAGAAAAGGATTAAAAATACCAAAAGCCAAAACACAAATTGTCTTACCTAAACTTAACCTTTCCTTGCAAGTTTAAGAAGGTTCCACTTAGTCTGCATCTCTAACAGTCTGACCCCACACCAACCCCCAGTTAGTGTGTCTTCTTCAGGACATCGGATGTGTTTTATCCATTTCAAGGTCCTTTGTATGAAAGTTCCCATGCAAAAATCTCCTGAGGTTTTGAGCTCTTGATTAGACCTGGTTTATGCATTTCTCCAGAGGGACTGGAGGTAGTCTTCCAACAGTGGATTCCCAGTATTGTCCCTTTGAGCATCAGCAATAGGGCTCTGGCTACAGCCATTATGTTGGGTTCCTGCAGGATTTAACCCTTAACTACATTTTTGCCAGCAATGCAATAACCTCCGAACACAGAGAAATAGAATATACATAAAAATGAAATTAAATAGCTCTCACATTCTTCACACCGTTCCTTCCCCTTACTGCTGTAGGCTGTCAGAGGGGTAGCCGTGTTAGTCTGGATCTGTAAAAGCAGCAAAGAATCCTGTGGCACCTTATAGACTAACAGACGTTTTGCAGCATGAGCTTTCGTGGGTGAATACCCACTTCAAGACATCCGAAGAAGTGGGTATTCACCCACGAAAGCTCATGCTGCAAAACGTCTGTTAGTCTATAAGGTGCCACAGGATTCTTTGCTGCTGTAGGCTGTCTATTGCATCCTCCTGCTGCGTGTATCATAATGCTAGATTGTAAGATGACTAGAGCAGGGGTTGTTTCTTTCACTACATTTTTACTGTCCCTAGCACAATACAGCCCTGATCTTTGATTGGAGCTTAGTCACTGCTGTAATGCTAATGATAAAAAATAGTGATAACACTCAGCTTTCCTCTGAATAAATGTGTTACTCTCAGAAGCGTGCCCATCTTTGATTTTTATCATCAGAATATTTAAAACAGCCTCAAAGTGTCAGTAGACTCAAGAATTAAGACAAAGTCCGGCTTTTTGATGCAAAGCAGGAGGCAAGCCAGTTTAAGTAACTACCTGGGAATTCTCTTTTCATAAGAAGAGTTTCTGGTTGGCATAAAGATACCAAACCAGCTCTCTGCCACCATGATTTAGGAAGCATGGATAGAGAAAAGGGAGGATTACATTATGGCAATCCTCAACTGTTGGAATGGACCTTACGATGCTTTAATGTACACCAGTGTACCCAGCCACCCTCAGAACCAAGGGGCAACGAAGGTGGTGTACAGCCATCTTACCCCTAGCACAGCTTATATGGACCAGTTGTTGGCTTCCGGTTTTGGGTGCCTCTGATTTTGAGTGCCTAACTTAGATATGTACCGCTGATTTTGTGAGCACCCACAAATCCAGCTCAAGTCAGCATCTCCTAGTGAAGGTCCTAAGGATTAGATTCTGTTCTACACCCCTTCCTCATTCCCTCCCATCCACTGCATGCCTTCTATACTGGAAACTGCAGAAGAGGGTGTGCTCCTTATACTAGCTCCGTGCCCACTCAGGGCTACACCGTTGTGTAGGAATTCCTATCTGGGGAGATCTCTTAGGGCTGGTCCACACTAAGAAGGGGGGGTCGAACTAGGGTACGCAAATTCAGCTACGTGAATAGCGTAGCTGAATTCGAAGTACCCTAGTTCGAACTACTCACCCGTCCAGACGCCGCGGAATCGAAGTCCGCGGCTCCAAGGTTGACTCCGCCACCGCCCTTTGCAGTGGTGGAGTACCAGAGTCGACCGGAGCACGCGGGGAGTTCGAACTATCGCATCCAGATTAGACGCGATAGTTCGAACTCCGAGAAGTCGAACTCATCGCGTCGACCCGGCAGGTAAGTGTAGACTAGCCCTTAGAGATGTGCTATAGATCCTTCTATATTTCTCATCCTGTTTCACCATCAGAGTTGATCTCAAAGGAAGAGTCTGGCCCAAGGGGTCTACAGTTGGATGCTCAAAAATAGAGGGCACTTTTGAAAATTTTGACAGGGATTTTCCCAACCATGCAGCATTGGCCTGGCCACTCCTACTGACATCATGGTAATTCCCACTGACATGAATGGTTGCAAAGTTTTTGAAAATCCCACCCAAAGTGTTAGGAGATGTGCAAGTGCTCTCAGTAAACAATGTCGACCTCATGCTCATCAAGGCCAAAAGGAGCAGTTAACCACACTTCCACAGTACATCAAACATTATACTGATGCTTTGCTGAAGCAGATTGAGGAGAGGGAATTTTAAATGACTATTCTGGAATCAAGTATCAGAGGGGTAGCCATGTTGACTTGCATCTGAAGAAGTGGGTATTCACCCACGAAAGCTCATGCTGCAAAACGTCTGTTAGTCTATAAGGTGCCACAGGATTCTTTGTTGCTATTCTGGAATAAATTTTATGTGGCGGGCCAGTTTGAGATTTACATCAATTGTTGGTCCTAGTGTGTTTTGCCATCAAAAAACACAGGTTCCTGAGAGAGAATTAAATACATTTTGGGTTTAGCCTCCATTCTGGATGTTACCAATACTCTATTGTTCTATCTTAGGCACCTAGATGGCTCCATTATTGTACTGAGTGTCTCACAGTCACTAATATAGTTATGCTCCCAGCACCCCTGTGAGATGGGGAAGTGCTATTATCACCACTTTAAAGATGGGGAACTGAGAAACAGAGACCAAGTTGTCTTGCCCAAGTCACACAGGCATAGGCGGTGAGTTATATGGGCTTGTGGTGCCCGTGATCCATCAATATTCATGAAGGTGGGCCTGGCTCCACCAATGTTTGGGTGCCAGGCCCCACACTTTGGGGGGCCTGTGCCATAGGTTGACAGCATGGGGTGCTCTCACCTTGGGAACAGCTCCCCCACCTCCCAACAAGCAGCTCCCGATAGGGTGACCAGATGTCCCGATTTTATAGGGACATTTCTGATTTTTTGGGGTCTTTTTCTTATATAGGCTCCTATTAACCCCCACCCCCAGCCCGATTTTTCACACTTGCTGTCTCGTCATCCTAAGCTCCCCCCATCCCCAGCGTCCCTGCGTGCTGTGTAGATTCTCGGTGGCGGGGAGGCTCTGGCTCCATCTGTCTGTCCTCTCTCCTCCCCCAGCGCTGACCTGGCTCCCAACCAATGGGAGCTGTGGGGGGCAGTGCCAGAGATGCCTGGTCATGCCTCCATAGCAGGGAGGGGAAGGGAGCCATAGGCAGCAGCTTTCAGCCCCAGGCAGAGAGAGCAGCAGGAGTCTGTCACTGTCAGACAGAGACACACAGACACAGCCGGGGGGTTGTGGGGACAGACAGATGGAGCTGGGGGGCAGGGGAAAGGAGCATTGATGGGCACCCTGGGGCTGGCATAAAATACAGAGTACAGAAGGGGCTTCCTGGGGAGGCTATAGCAACACCCCTCCCCCACAGAGCAGACCCAGGCTGCAGCTGGCTCTGTCCATCACTCCCTCCCCGGCCCACAGAGACCCACACAACCTACCCTGAAAGACCCCCACAGGCCCCTGTGCCTCCATTATAAGAACAAAAGAATGGACGTACCAGGTTAGATCAAAGGTCCATCTAGCCCAGTATCCTGTCTACCGACAGTGGCCAATGCCAGGTGCCCTAGAGTGAGTGAACCTAACAGGTAATGATCAAGTGATCTCTCTCCTACCATCCATCTCCATCCTCTGACGAACAGAGGCTAGGGACACCATTCCTTACCCATCTTGGCTAATAGACATTAATGGACTTAACCTCCATGAATTTGTCCAGTTCTCTTTTAAACCCTGTTATAGTCCTAGCCTTCACAACCTTCTCAGGCAAGGAGTTCCACAAGTTGACTGTGTGCTGTGTGAAGAAGAACTTCCTTTTATTTGGTTTAAACCTGCTGCCCATTAATTTCATTTGGTGGCCCCTAGTTCTTACATTATGGGAACAAGTAAATAACTTTTCCTTATTCACTTTCTCCACATCACTCATGATTTTATATACCTCTATCATATCACCCCTTAGTCTCCTCTTGTCCAAGCTGAAAAGTCCTAGCCTCTTTAATCTCGCCTCATATGGGACCCATTCCAAACACCTAACTATTTTAGTTGCCCTTCTCTGAACTTTTTCTAATGCCAGTATATCTTTTTTGAGATGAGGAGACCACATCTGTACACAGTATTCAAGATGTGGGCGTACCATGGATTTATAAAATATTCTCTGTCTTAGTCTCCATCCCCTTTTCAATAATTCCTAACATCCTGTTTGCTTATTTGACCGCGGCTGGACACTGCATGGACGTCTTCAAAGAACTATCCATGATCTCTCCAAGATCTTTTTCCTGATTAGTTGTAGCTAAATTAGCCCCCATCATATTGTATGTATAGTTGGGGTTATTTTTTCCAATGTGCATTACTTTACATGTATCCACATTAAATTTCATTTGCCATTTTGTTGCCCAATCACTTAGTTTTGTGAGATCTTTTTGAAGTTCTTCATAGTCTGCTTTGGTCTTAACTATCTTGAGCAGTTTAGTATCATCTGCAAACTTTGCCACTTCACTTTTTACCCCTTTCTCCAGATCATTTGTGAATAAGTTGAATGGGATTGGTCCTAGGACTGACCCTTGGGAAACACCACTAGTTACCCCTCTCCATTCCGAAAATGTACCATTTATTCCTACCCTTTGTTCATCACCCCTCTCCAGAGAGCCCCCCCCCTTTGTGTCTCCTGAGACACCTCCCCTCCCTCTGCCTCCCCTGCTCCCGAGCTCTCTACAATCTTTGCCTTCCCCCTCCCAACCCCAGCCCATTGGCTGGGAGGCTCCCAGCCTATTGCCCACGGCCAGGGGCGGTGAGTTGTATGGGCCCATGGTGCCCGGGCTCCAAATATTCAGGGCCCAGGTGCCCGGGCTCCAGCAATGTTCGGGGCTGGGTCTCTCCCACAGCCCTGCCTGCCGTGCACCTCCCCCGAGTGTCTCCCGGCCCCCACTTGCTGCCCCTGCACACCTCCCAGGGCCCCGGAGTGTCCCTGACTCTCCCCTGCAGCTCCATGTGGACTCCGCTCTGCTGGCTCCCAGTATCAACTGCTGCTGCAGGGTCCTAGCGCCCCCCATCCACTACTGGCAGGGCAGGCTGCCTTTACCCAGCCCTTCTGCCTCGGAGCCTTCCCTTTTCCAGCAGGACCCTCCCCCAGCACCTCCCCCAGCCTGCAGTCACTGCTCCTGCCCCACAGTGGGCAAGGGCTATCCCTTTCCCCCAGTGAGACTACAGTGAGGGGCAGCAGCAGGAGAGGAGGCACATATGTGATGGCAGCTCCCAGCCTGGCACCCACCACAGGGGAGGCAAGGAGGCTTCCTGGCCCTGAGAGTAGCCCTAGGGGCATGTGCAGTGACAGTGGTGCGGGGTGAGTGTGCTGCCAGGGGGGAGAGTGGGGCCCCTCCCGCAGAGCTCACTGCTGTTAGTGGAAAAAGGGTTGGTGGGAGTCCTCCTCTCTGGCCCCAGCCCCGAGGCAGCCTTCCTTCACCCCAAACTCATCCCCAGCCCTGCCCTACTCCAGAGCCTGCACCCCCAGCCAGAGCCCTCACCCCCCTGCATCCCTACCCTAGCCCTGAGCCCTTCCTACACCCCAAACCTCTCATCCCCAGCCAGAGCCCTCATCCCCCTGCACCCTAACCCACTGCCTCAGCCCTGAGCCCCCTCCTGCATCATGAACCCCTCATCCCCAGCCACACCCCACAGCCCTCACCTCACACCCCAACCCTCTACCCTAGCCTTGAGCCCCCTCCCACACCCCAAATCCCTCATCCACAGCCCCCACCCCTGCACCCCCTCCCTCTGCACCCTCTCCTACCCCCAAACTCCTTCCCAGAGTCTGCACACCGTCCCTCTGTACCCCCTCCATCCCCAAACTCCCTCCCAGAGCCTGCACCCCCACCCTTCCCACACGCCCCCTCCCACCCCCAAACTCCCTCCCAGAGCTGCCCCCTCTCACCCTTTCGCCCCCCTCCCCCCAATTCCCTCCCAGAACCTGCACACCTCGCCCCGTCCTACACCCCCACCCCCTGCCCCAGCCTGGAGCCTGCATCTACCACCCAAACTCCCTCTCAGAGCCCACCCCCAAACTCCGTCCTAGATCCTGCATCTGAAGGGTTCAGATCCATGTGCATTTTATGTAACAACCTGGTATATGGATTGTGCCAACTCTTTTCCAGACCCAAAGTCCAGAGTATGGTCAAGAGACCAGAGGCCTAGCAAATAGTGATCAGCTAAGAGAAAGCTGGTGTAAACAGATAATCTTGTATTGCTAAAATAAGACTAGTCAGCAAATAGTCAGGTGTTGGAGCTAATAACTAAATAATTGTGTCTTATTCAGAGTTGCAGATTGAACAAAGAATCCCTGTTCCTATTGTGTTAGTTTCTTCTGTAGGGAGACGTTCTTCCAGCAGATCCAACCTTGAGTTTATGAAAAGTTGTCACATGTCAGTATAAGATATGGCATCTTCCCACCTCCCCTTCCAAGGGACCAATGCCTGCCTTAACACACAAAGGAGACAATCTTTATTGCCATATACTTTCACTCTTTCTTTGCTTTAACCCCTAGGAATGTATTTGCTGGACAATCAGAGGAACTACTCCATTCCTATGGACCCCAAATCAGAATTCAACATATATATTTTATACTAATAACATTTTATCAAAGTATTAATTAAATGTTAACTTGCTAACTTGAGACCATGGGCAGAGACATTATGTAACCTGTTAACCATTGGCTACTGTGCTATCTTGTCTTGCTGCAAAACCTATCCCGGGGTGTGGAACTGCCTACCCCGTCACTTTCCCCCGCCCATGGAAAATCCATATATTCTACTGTAATCAATTGATTGACAGTCTCTCTGAGCCTAATAAGCAAGGTGACACTCTGCCAGCGCTGTGTGTAATAAACTCCTATGCTTGACCTCTACATGGTGTGGATTTATGTCCTTCAGCACCCCTCACCCCCTCCTTCATTCCCAGAGCCTGCACCCCAGATCCCTCTCCCCCACCCAAACTCCCTTCCAGAGCCCAACCTCTCACCCCTTCTGCACCCAAACTCCTTCCCAGAGCCTTCCCCCTGCACTCCAATCCCCTGCCCCAGCCCAAGGCCTGCACCCAGACATCCTCCCCCCACCCAAACTCCCTCCCAGAGCCTTAGGCAGGTGGGGGGCAGGTTCCTGGCACCACCAAAATTTCTATAAACCTGCCACTCCTGCCCACCACGGCCAGTGGGAGCTGCACCTGAGGCCGGGCACCTGCTTGCAGATGCAGACCTGCCTGGCCCTGCCTTCGCAGCATGGGAAGGAGGAGCCACAGGTGAACAAGCCCTGGTCATTATCATCACAGGCACCACAATTCTCTGGATATTTAATTTCACTGAGGCAAGTAATTCAATCTACTCTTCCTTTCCAGACAGTTTGTGGCTTTTCCTGTAAGAAAATGTACAATTTTTTTTGCAAAGAAGTCCATTTACAGTTTTTCACTTGAGAAGTACATTTTCTGGTTGTCCATAAGCTCATTTATTTTGTTAACTCTGCTTCATAGGCACTTTTAAAAGTCACTTGAACTGCACCTGTTTTTTTCCATTGGTCCAAAAACACATGGAAGATGTGCAGATTTTTATTTCTGTGGGCCAAACTACCCTATGTAGAAATGTAAATAGAGCTAGAAAAGCTCTGCAAGGATAAGGGTCCTTTCAGGAAATTGTCCTCAAGTCATTCATTCTTTTGGGCATTCTATTCTATTGCTCCTTCCTATAGTGATAGTGATCAGTGTGTTTCCACACACAGGGGAGAGGCAGAAGACTGGGTTAATCCTGCAGTGACTCTGCTTCTACCTTTGTTCTCTGTCTGCTCCCTCTACTAGCCCCTTTGGCCTCCTTAGGATTCCCCCTACCATTATTCCTTGGGTCTTCTTTCTCTGGAGTTTCTCATGAAGTAAAGTCTGTCATTACAGGTTCTTATCTCTGTAATGTATTTAACTGTGATGTATTGATTAAGTGTTAATTAATGCACTATGGGAATCCCCTTCAGCCCTCTGTATTAACTGATCCCCTTCCTTCCATATGTTTTGCCCATAGGGTTTTCTGCAGCCCTAGAGCAGCCAGCAATAACCCCTGTGCCTTTGCAATGGGGTGAGGGAAGGGGACCATGGGTTCCCTATTTATGTGATTTGCAAGAAGTGTTATGATTACTCAGGGTACCAAATGTGTTTAAATGATATAAGTGCCTTGTAAAATCCCAACGCAAGCTCATTTTCATTTCTCATGTAATAATCTATATACAGTATACACACATTTTTCATTAATTATATGAGTTGAATTTATTACTTATTATTATTATCATTAGATAGGTTACTGTTTTTTCTAGTGTGGAAAATTGACTGCTATTTTACAGGTTGAATAACTGAATGACATAATACCCCCACACACACACACACACAATGTCTGTCACTAGGCCTGGTAATTTTGTCAAGTGTCCGTCACGCAACATGGTGGTGCCTATGCCTGCCCTGCGCTTCAAGGGGATGCAGGCTCCAGGGTGGCCTGGGGGGCTAGCAGAGGGGCCTGGTGCCAGCAACAACGAGTTACCCATTCCCAGCTGCTCCACCCCACCGGCTGCTGGCATTGCTCACGGGTGGGAGGTGGGGGGAGGGGTGGAGTGGGGGCAGGATGGAGTGGCTTGGGATTGGGTTGCTCACTGCTGCTGGTGCCAGGCCTTCTGCTAACGCCTGAGACTGCCCTGGACCCCGCATCCCCCTGAAGTGGTCCCCTTGGTCCTGCTACTGAAGGCAGAGGGCTGGGCTCAATGACCTTTCGAGGTCCCTTCCAGTTCTAGGAGATAGGTATATCTCCAATTATTATAAATTATAAGTGCGGGGCCCCCCAAAGCACAACACCTGGGGCAGTTGCCCCGGTTTGTCCCATGGGCAGAATGGCTCTGCATGGGCACCACCAAAAATTATACAAACCTGGTGCCCATGCACACAGGGAATCTGTGATAGATCAGGGACTTGAACCCAGGTCTCTCAAATCCAGGCTAGTGCACTACCCAAGAGATCTTTGTTCCTCTCTCATGTCATGCTTTTTTTTTTTTGCCATGCTTTTAAAACAGATTAAAATGGACTTTCTGAATATGGAAGACAGAGGCATAATGATTGCTAAGAGGCTCTTAAAATTGTTTCAGTGGAAAGGAACAGTGAGATACTATTTACAGTACATATTTATCAGGGGAACAGAAAGACACTGGGAATGGACAATCTGCTAAGTGGGTTCTGTAACAATGTGGCTTGCCACTGGACTGGAGAGCCTCAGGCTAAACCAGCCCTCATTACAAGGTGAGCCCAACCTGAAAGGTATGACCTGATTATATAAAAGGCAGTTGCAGAGAAGGGTGTGAGTGAGAGAGTAGCTGAGACTGTAGGAGGCAGGAAGCTGGGAAAGCTCAGGAAACAAGCCTGAGAGGCTGTAGCTGGTTTGAAGAAGCAGCTTCAGGGGGCAAGACATTGAGCCGTGACCCACCTTTGGGAAAGAGCTTGGAACAGCCTTATTCACAGCCCTGCCTAATGCAGAAAGACATGGGACTGGCGCCTGAAGGGCCAGTGTGTACCTGAGGACAGAATAAATTGAACCCAGATAGAGAAAGTTTTAGTTTTCCTTTGGAGTGTGTAGAATTTGTTTAAGGAGCCCCAGGAAGGTAGAGCACTGCAGAGGTACGCTTGGCCATGAGGAGGTGCTTAGTAATTGGCCACTATGCTACTGGCTGTAATAGGTATGCAATATGGAGTAGGTACATGAATATAAGAGTTTGTTAATACTGTTTTGTTAACCTTGTCCAGTTTGTTAAGGATTTTTGGGGTAAGGAATTTAATTGTTTATCTGACATAAAACAAAACAAAGTCTGATATAAACTAACATATGCGGGGGAGAGGAAATGTGAATAGAGATACCCAGATGTGATGACTGAAATGCACAATCTTGGAAATACATCTGGGAGAGGAAAACTATACATTATATTTACTTAGTCAGTGTTCATTCTTCAGGAAAAAATCTTATGCTTGTCATCTGCCAACCTCTACATAAGGGCCCAACTTCTATACTGCAAAAAAAATCTAGCCTGCAAAAAATATCCCTAAAGCTGGTACAAATAGTCTCAGACTGATCACCCCAATGTAAGGAGCTTCTTAGGTGGTACAGGAATGCTCCTAAGCCAGCCTTTATGCCCCCAGTAGCTATTTTAGGGGCTTTCTGTCTAGCTGCCATATATCTCGCTTGAGCACTTGGATAGATGGTATAAAGTGGAGCAGACTACAGGCACTGTGTCCGCACCCACTCAGCCCAAGATCAGTCAAGCAAAAATATGAGCTTTATGCCAACTTTGCACCTCCACTTTCCCTTGTTGCCAATATTTATGCTAATTATGCCAAAATACTGGCAATCAAATAACTGATACCTAAAGATCAGATATCAAATAGGATTTTCCAGAACACAATATTCAAATAATTTTATGGATAGTGGAAATGAGATCTAGGTTCAATTCCCCTTTCTCTGCCAGAAGGGGAAAAAAGAATTGAACCACTTCTCCAAGGGGTACTCTAAGCATTGAGTTATGGGATATTTTGAGCTGGGGTTCCCCTGCAGAAGGTGTTCCACTGTGTATAAATAATGAAAGAGTGACTGGAACAGGGAAACTGGGCCCAGGGGAGGGTACTCTAACCATTGGACTGCAGAGTCCTATTTTCTCTCTGTCTCTCCCTCCCCCCATGATTGTTCATCTCTGGATAAATACTTAAATAATCATCTAGTCTATCCCCATGCTAGTGAAAGATTTCCTCCATTATATTATCTAGTGCTTTATCCAGTCCTATTTTAAATGACTCAACTTATTTTTTTAGCATGTGATTCCGATCTCCTTCCTCAAACTGCATATCTTTTTACTCTTTTAAGCAGTCCCACTTACCTCAGTGTTTATAATAATATTAAAGAAGACCATCTTTTTTAAGAATGTTACTGTTAAATTAAAGTTTAAGCCTGTGTAGTTCTTTCATGATAGTTTATACCATATATATATATAGAGAGTATAAACTATCTCAGGTAAAGATGGATGAATCTCTTCAGACTAATAAGAACGGGACAAAAATGATACCCAAATCCAACTTTTTTTTCCAGCTTGGGAGAATGTTTGGTGATTAAAAAAACAATTATGTTGACTACAGTATTTCCTAGCTTGGTCTAGTATTAGCTGGGATAGTGTCACAATGAAAGAATCGAGGCATCTCCAGTTGGCTGAAACCAATGGAAATTCCTCTGTGAAGCCTGTTCTCAGAAGATTTCTAGCTCAGTTTTAAAACTGAAGATGTTCAGATAAGATTTGGATAAACAGCTGATCTCTTGGATGTTTTTCCTGAATTGAAACTCTAAAAAAAATCAAAGCTTCGCTTTTCTCAAGTATCACAAGAATTGAAAAATGTCTTTTTGGACAAGACTAAAAATCCCTTAAGTCTCTGTCTTTTCATGTTCTTATTTTTGAGTGTGTGAAAGAGTTTATTATATTAGAGTCTCTTGCCTGTTTAGTGCAATATTTCCAGTGAATCACAGCAGATTGTAATGCTTTGGGAACTTGCCGCTCAGACTTGTGCTGATGGTTAATTCAACCCCCTGCCCCAGCAGTCCCCAAGATCAGGAGTATGTGAAAGGAAGTATATCCCTCCCTTTGCAGAGGTATATATGGAAATATCCAAAAAAATCAACAATGTGTCCTCAACACAAAGTTCCTCACCATAAAAATTCTTGCTTTCCAAAATTCAGTTATCAAATTCTCTTCATGAAGTTACTGGAGTTGGGCCAGCAGATAATTTAGTCACAGCTATATCTATGTAAAGTGTATACTTGCTACTTTGACATTTGTATTTGAACATTTATGATTAACTAAATTGGACCCCAAAGCGATATAGATTCTCTTTTTTCTTTTTTTTTTTCTTTTTTTTTTTGATGCAACACTTTGTGCTGCCTTGTTTTGGTTTGGAACAAAATGGACTTAAACAGGTAAGAGACACTGTTTCTTTGGTTGAAAACCTGCTGTCATTTTGAGAGACTATCTGATCCAAACTATAGCTGAAAAGAAAAGCAAGAACCCATAGTTTATGGCAACTTGACAGTTATTCACACTTCCACATTATTTTCGTGTCCTGTTTGTATCATGTGTATCGAGACATTATTTTAAAGATTCCTTGGACACTTCATATATCCTGCAAGCCCAATACTTGCAAATGCTGCATCTCACATGGTGTGAGACCTCACTTTTCATTCTCTCTTATCTACAGAATGAACTGTTTTATTTGCTGGGGGAAAAACATATTACCTTCAGCTTAATTTCAGACTGTGGGATTAAACCAAGGACACAAATGTAATTGGAAATGTCACTTAAAATCCCTCGGTGCAGTGACGTTCTTTAAAATTCCATTATATTCTTGTGTCTGAATGGGAAATTGCTGGTTCAGGGAACTCCTACTATTGCTAGAAAGCACTGGACATTTTTCATGGCGATATAAGAGTTGCTGTAAAAATACCTCTTGCCTCAGTTTACATAGCTGATGTTACAGCTGTGTTATTCACATTATTGCTTAGTTGTTCCAGTCATATATTTTGGTATAAGTAATATAATTCAGGTAAAAAATATATGCAATGTACCTGGAAAGACTTGGGGAAAATATGTGGAGTGGTTTTCTATAAATTATGAGACCTCTAGAATTGTCCAAGTGTAAAAAGTTTGCTAACTGGGATCAAACTGCCACCGCATTATTCCTAAGAGTGAGCAGTTACTTGCAAAGATAGTCCCATTGACAGTAACGGAACAACTTAGGTAAGTAACTGCTCACGAATGTGAAAAACGGCTCGCAAACTGACCCCCGGGATAAGCACCTCAGGGTTCACTGAGTTTCCGTTAAAGATATGGTTACATGCAGCTTAGAACACCACTATCTATTATCATATTTTATATACCTTTCTTACAATAGTCCCTATTTTTATATAGCTGTACTTCAGTTCATGTCTCGTTTTTCCTTAAGCTTTCAAAGGAGAAAAGCTTTTCACAAAAGGAAAACTGAACGATTAAAGACTGAGCTAAGGAACTGAAAAGCACAATATTTTATACACAAAGCACTACTTATCATATGCTCTTCAAAAAGGCCTTATTTTATAACATTAGCATAGTTCTCAAATGCACACATGAAAAGTTGAACCATCATCACAGTCTCTCTCTCTGTGACATTTCCAAATGCTTTTTATATATTTCATGGGTCAGTTTCTTCATCAAAATAACTCTGCACATCAGCTTTCTAATGATCTGGCCTTTTGAAACCAATTCAATTTATATGTTACATTTGTTGTTGGGGGAAAAACAGATACTTGCCATATTTTCTTTATGTAGACTGGTTATCGTCTTCTTAATTTGTTTGGAACTCTTTTTATTTTCCAGAGCTATACCATGGAAAACCATGAATGAAATAAACAATGCTAGCTTGATCACCTTAGGGGGTTACTGTTAGGGCCAAAATATGGCCTAGCTAACATGGTTTCACTGGTGAGTGTCAAGAGTTTAAGGACGCTAGAAGGAAGGGAGGGATAGCTCAGTGATTTGGGCATTAGCCTGCTAAACCAAAGGTTGTGAGCTCAATCCTTGAGGGGGGCATTTAGGGATCAGGGACAAAAATCTGTCTGGGGATTGGTCCTGTTTTGAGCAGGAGATTGGACTAGATGACCTTCTAAGGTCCCTTCCAACCCTGATATTCTATGATTCTAAGTGTAACCTCTGATGCTGGATAGAAAGTGGGTGGAACCTTCAGCACTGCCTCCAACATGATGGTATTATGGAAATATAACCTGGACTAGTACAGATTACTTCTCCACACCTCATGCGTGTGTGTGTGGGCGGTGGGGATTGGAACTAGACTGTGTCACACGTTGGTTCCTAGACTGCTTCTTGTGGAGCTTGGGGACAAAGCCACAGGTTAGCCCTCAATCACTAATATGGAATTTTTGAAAACATGAAATTATGTATGCTACAAGTGGGGCTTAATAAGAAATTTTGGGAGCCTTATTTTAAAGCATTATTCAGAATTCAACAGCAAGAAAGTATAAGAACTTAAAAGCAGCAGAAGCAGCAGCAGAAATCCAGTCATTGAAAAAATGTTGGTACTTTAATTGATAATGTTTTCTATCTCCCCCAAGTAAAGAGTCATTTTGTATAAAGAGATTGTGGCCATTTCTAGTGTTCTAACACTCTGGGAAAAGAGTTCAATTTTCCACAGGCCTAGAAGACATATTGTAGCTGAATCAATTTCATAGTGTCAGAAGAGGTAAAATGAAAACTCTTCATCTTTCAACATTCAAAAGGGAACTCTTTTTTGCTGTTTTGTGAATAACCATGTTAAAGTTTCTAGTGGTATTTTTTAGGGATCAATCCTGTTACTACTGAACTCAGTTTTGCTACTGACTTCAATGCAAACTTCTACTAGTATCCCTGGAATTCAATGTATTGTCAGGATTTCCATAGACTCATAGTTTTATTTTATTTTTTTAAGGCCAGAAGGGACCATTATGATGATCTAATCTGCAGAACAAAGATCAAAGAATACCACCCAATAATTTCCCCATCAAATCCATAACTTTTGTTTCAAATATAGCATCTCTTTTAGAAAGACATTCAGCTTGACTTAAACATGGCAAGTGATGGAGAATCCACCACATCCTTAGCTAAGCTGTTCCAATGATTAATTACCTTCACATTTTCCAGTCTCCATTCTGTAAAGTGGTTGTGTTGGAAAGGTGTGCTGGCACCCTATGCTATACTTGTGCAGTTTTGTTCCCTGCAGTCTAGAAGATTTAAAGACTGCAGATTGTATGGTTGTAGGTGCTATGTAAATACCTGCAATGAATAAATAAATTAAATATGGTCTATACAATCTATATGACTGAGGGGAAAATGGTTACAGTGCCATTTTACATTTAGGGTTGTTACTCATTTTTAATACATTTGTAGGAATAAAATGTTCAGTTGAAATGACCATGAGGAATCTAACTTCAAGGTAAAAGGACCTACAATTGTTATCTGCACCAAATGTAAAATCCCTGCAAGCTGCATGGAAACTTCTTAAAGACACCATAATAGAGGCTTAACTTAAATGTATACCCCAACTAAAAAACATAGTAAGAGAACCACAAAAGAGCCACCATGGCTAAACAACAAAGTAAACGAAGCAGTGAGAGGCAAAAACGCATCCTTTAAAAAGTGGAAGTTAAATCCTAGTGAGGAAAATAGAAAGGAGCATGAACTCTGCCAAATGAAGTGTAAAAATATCATTAGGAAGGCCAAAAAAGAATCTGAAGAACAGCTATCCAAAGACTCAGAAAGTAATAGCCGGGTTTTTTTTTAAGTATATCAGAAGCAGGAAGCCTGCTAAACAAATCAGTGGGATCACTGGACAATCGAGATGCTAAAGGAGCACTCAAAGATGATAAGGATGATAAGGCGGCGAAACTAAATGAATTCCTTGCATCAGTCTTTACAGTTGAGGATGTGAGGGAGATTCCCAAGCCTGAGCCATTCTTTTTAGGTGACAAATCTGAGGAACTGTCCCAGATTGAGGTATCATTAGAGGAGGTTTTGGAACAAATTGATAAACTAAACAGTAAGTCAAAGGACCAGTGGCGTAGCCAGGTTCTAACATCAGGGGGAGCGAACACATAAAAAAAGGAGCTACCTGACATATCAAATTACACCTCTAGGTCGATATAACGCGACCCGATATAACATGAATTTGGATATAACGGGACAAAGCAGTGCTCAGGGGGGCTGTGTATGCACCCGGTGGGACAGCCCCTCTCATCTTTCCTGAGGGGGCTGCTCTGCAATCTGTGGCCTCTGGAAGCAGGCAGCACACAGGAGCGGTGGGGGGGGGGAGGGGCACAGCCCCCTGCATAAGAGAGACAATCAGACAGAGGTGGGCAGGGTCTGTTCAGGGTTCACATGGGGGAGAGGGGGTGGGGGCTGCACTGGGAGACTCTCCAATGCAGCACCTAGCCACGCTGGCTCTGTGCATCATGAGGCACTTGGGAAAAGGAGGCAGCAAGAGAGAGAGGCCGAGGAGGAGTGCCCTTTCCCTCCCAGCTGGGTCTGTGAGTCCCTGATCTCACAGAGTCTCAGCGCTGCAGGCACCCAACCCCCAGGTACTGGGCTGCAGTGCAAGCTAGAGGGGCTGATACAGAGAAGTGAGGACTAGTCAGAGCACTTCCCATGTCACCAAACTCACTCCTGGAAAGCTGGGTCAGGTAATATGGGGGGAGGAGGGGTAATATATATAAAGGTGGGGGAGACACAAGAATATAATGGAATTTTAAAGAACGTCACTGCACCGAGGGATTTTAAGTGACATTTCCAATTACATTTGAGCTTTCACAGAACTCTTCTTCAGGAAGAAGAAAGAACTCCATGAAAGCTCCAAAGCTTGTCTCTCTCTCTCTCTCTCTCTCTCTCTCTCACCAACAAAAGTTGCTCCAATAAAAGAGATTACCTCACCCACCTTGTGGCTCTAATTTCCTGGGAACAACAGGGCTACACCAACCCAGCATACAAAAATTCAAGATTCACATGAACAGCACAGAGTGACCATCACACCAGGACACTATTTTCACAATTCATCTTAGCATAATGTCATCATCACAACAAGGAAGTAGCACTATCAACACAATGAGATAAATATAGCCACATGTGCATGCCAAAAATTCATAACAAAAGCACACTGGGATCCACACAGCAGGATAGTAGTGTCAGTTTAGCTCTCAGTCACTGAGTCCATCCCCACTAAACTAAGTCCAAAGTTTCAGCTAAACACAAGGGCACCTGCAAATAGTTATACTAACAGCAGGATCTACACTGGCACAATAGGAGGAGTTGCATATCAGGGCACTAATTCCCAATCCCAGTGCAAGGCAATATGGGATCCAGGCACCAGGTCCTTAGAACCAGAATTTGTACTCACAGGAGAGTGGGATGAAATTAGAGAAGTTATAGAAAGCAACTCTCAAGAAATCAACCATCACCAGCCATTGTGTGCAGCAAGTGAATGACAATTAGTAACTTAATGACCACCATCACCAGAGAATTACTCAACCCTGGGACTCAACAATGCCTCCCCCTCCTCCCAACATGATCACAAGCCCTTCCCTTAGGTGGTCAGGTTTCCCCTGATAGGAGAGGGAAAAATCAGGCTACCGCTCCCTGCCCCACAACATGGTGCTTGGACTTGTGTTTGCCAGAGCTCATGGACTAAACTAAACATACTACAACAGCAGATAGTTTGTTCCAGCCTTCCCTTGGGAGACAATTCCATCCACACCCCCAAGGCAGAGATTGTACTGCTATGAAGATTTCCCCTGATAGTCTCAGTTTTCCTCTCCTACCTCCCCACCCCTATCCCTTCCCCACTGCCTCTTCCCTTCCACCCCTCCCCCTCTAAGAGGCAGTCTCCCAGATGCCAGGGAGGGGGAACCAAGCACACTACATGGCCACTGTCTCTGAGAGGCAGGCGTCTCTGCCTGGGCTGGGAGGGCAAGCAGGGACACCACACCCCTCAGGAGACGTGCCTCTCCCCCCACCCCCAATGCCTGTCCTGGTCCAGCAGCCCGGGTGCAGAGGATGTTTTTGGAGATGCCTCTGGCTGAGCCCCCCGCCCCCCCATCATGCAGACAGCCATCCCACCAGCAGCCAGGTGCTGGCTCTCACAGCCACCCGGAGGGTTTCCAATCCCCCCCCCAAGCCGCCCTCACCACAAGAAAGACCCCCTTTGAAATACACTTACCAGCTGCTGCTACAGGCTGCCTTTAGTTGGGTGAGAGGTTAGGAGTTGCTGCTGCAGAGCCAGAGAAAGCACACCTGCCACAGTGACACAAGAAGCAGGTAGAAGAAGGACGTGGGGGCCTCTCAGCTGCTCAGCCCCTTGGTCCAGGAGCAGTTCACCTCGCTGATTGGCTGGTGGCCAAAATCCAGCTAAACAGTGAGCACTCGCACTTCCCTAGCTAGCTACCCTACTGCCCCCGCCGAACAGCTGATGGCTCTTGGGCCCCCACGAGCCCCATAAACAGTTGGCTGGTGGGTGGGTGCTCCTGCCCCCTATAGGGACATACTCCAACCAACCCCCTTCTTCCCCAAGGCCCCAGCCTCTCCTCCTCCCCAGGAGCTCAGCTTGCTGGAGCTCAGTTCTTTCCCCCTCCCCTCACTGCCTCACCAATTAGCTGTCTGTCTCCCTCCTCCTGAGAGACAGCTAATCGGTGAGGCAGGGAGATGGCAGGGTTTATGCAACACACTAGGGGAAGCCAGCAAAGCCTGCCTGCAGGAGCCCAGCTTGCTGGAGCTCAGTTCTTCCCCTCTCCTCCCTGCTGCGGAATCAGCTGTCTCCCTCCTGCTGGGAGACACAGCTGATCAGCGGGGGCAGGGTATGCAGCAAGCTGGGGAAAGCCGGGCAGGCCAAGCTTCAGAGTGGCGCGTGGGCCCCGCCCCTGGTGCCATGGTAACCCCGCCTAAGGCGCAGCTTTTTTGAAAATGTGCTGAGGGGAAGCAGCTGCTTCCCCTGCACCCCACTAGCTATGCTACTGACAAGACCAGATGGTATTCATTCAAGCGTTCTGAAGGAACTCAAATATAAAATTGCAGGACTACAAACTGTAGCCTGTAACCGATCATTTAAATCAGCTTCTGAACCAAATGACTGGAGGATAGCTAATTGTGATGCCAGTTTTTAAAAAGGGCTCCAGAGGTGACCCAGACAATTACAGGCCGGTAAACCTGACTTCAGTACTAGGCAAACTGGTTGACACTATAGTAAAGAACAAAATTGTTACACACATAGATGAACATAATTTGTTAGGGAATAGTCAACATGGTTTTTGTAAAGAGAAATCATGCCTCACCAATCTACTAGAATTCTAGAGGGGGTCAACAAGCATGTGGACAAGGGGTATCCAGTGAATATAGTGTACTTAGATTTTCAGAAAGCCTTTGACAAGGTCCCTCACCAAAGGCTCTTAAGCAAAGTAAACTGTCATGGGATAAGAGGGAAGGTCCTCTCATGGATTGGTAACTGGTTAAAAGATGGTAAACAAAGGGTAGGAATAAATGGTCAGTTTTCAGAATGGAGAGAGTTGGCCCCCACGGCTCTGTACTGGGACCAGTCCTATTCAACATATTCATAAATGCTCTGGAAAAAAAAGGTAAACAGTGAGGTGGCAAAATTTGCAGATGATACAAAACTACTCAAGATAGTTAAGTCCCAGGCAGACTGCGAAGAGCTACAAAAGGATCTCTCAAAACTGGGTGATTGGGCAACAAAATGGCAGATGAAATTCAGTGTTGATAAATGCAAAGTAATGCACATTGGAAAACATAATCCCAACTATACATATAAAATGAGGGGTCTAAATTAGCTGTTACCACTCAAGAAAGAGATCTTGGAGTCATTATGGATAGTTCTCTGAAAACGTCCACTCAATATGCAGCGGCAGTCAAAAAAATGAACAGAATGTTGGGAATTATTAAGAAAGGGATAGATAAGACAGAAAATATAATATTCCCTCTATATAAATACCTTTTATGCCCACATCTTGAATACTGTGTGCAGATATGGTGACCCCATCTCAAAAAATATATTGGACTTGGAAAAGGTTCAGAAAAGGGCAACAAAAATTATCTGGGGTTTGGAGCATCTTCCATACGAGCAGAGATTAATAAGACTGGGACTTTTCAGCTTGGAAAAAAGATGACTAAGGGGGGATATGATAGAGGTCTATAAAATCACGACTGGTATGGAGAAAATAAATAAGGAAGTGTTGTTAATTACTCCTTCTCATAACATAAGAACTAGGGGTCACCAAATGAAATTAATAGTCAGCAGGTTTAAAACAAACAAAAGGAAGTAATTTTTCACACAGCACACAGTCAACCTGTGGAACTCCTTGCTAGATGATGATGTAAAGGCCAAGACTATAACAGGGTTAAAAAAGAACTAGATAAATTCATGGAGGATAAGTCCATCTATAGCTATTAGCCAGGATGGGCTGTTCTTATGTTCTTATATTATTTACCCAGAGCAGCAGGGAGTGAGTTGCTCCTTAAGGGAATGAGGAAACAATAGAACAAAGTTGATTTAGCAGAGGAATTTTAGCCTTGCTAGAACTGAATTATCCTAATAATAAATGCATAGGGCCAATGCTTCTTCACATCAAAGTCAAATATTGTGTTTCTATTGACTTTAATGGGAATTGGATTTGATTCATAGCATGCAATAATTCCATACTAAACAAAAAACTCCAAACACAAAAACATTTTTAA
Organism: Mauremys mutica; assembly: GCF_020497125.1. Taxonomy (NCBI): domain Eukaryota; kingdom Metazoa; phylum Chordata; order Testudines; family Geoemydidae; genus Mauremys; species Mauremys mutica. The sequence goes on from NC_059073.1 coordinate 96,542,503, forward strand.
GTTACAACGTCAAACATTCAAAAGTGAGAAAATGCAAAAATTAAAGTTGTCTCTGCAAAAAGAGTTTGTGAGCAAATAATTAGAGATTGTATCATAATGCACAAGGGGACAGAATTGAGGTTGTTTGGGCAACCTTAATTCTGGCATTTCTTAACTTGATTTTGCATCCTTAAAGACAAACCAAAAAAATGCAGATTTTTAAAATTTCTTACATGATTTAAAAAAAAAAGAAAAAAATCAGTTGGGTAACAACTTCCCACATGACTCATTAGCAGGGTTTGATTTACCCCTTGACCTAAATGGGTAATAACTCAATCAACTGATAGAAATAGGATGTTATGCTCTGTGTACATCAGTCATTTGAAGGGGCAATGATACATATTTTGCCAGTTGGTCACACAGTTGTTCGCTAGACACCAGCACAGTGCTGAGAATCTGGATTCCTGGATTCTAGTCCTGGTGCCTAAAGAGTAATGCAGTGGTTAGAGCTTAGAGTGAGAGTTATGGGTCTTATAAGCTTCATTAAAAAAAAAGCATTCATTTACTGAGGCCTTATTCATTTGTGTCTTTCAAAGGAAGTATATAGGAGTAACCCCATTTTAAAGACACCATAGCTGGTTGCATATATTTGTCATATTCATTCCTATAGGCAATATGTTTAAAGAAATGACATATAAGTCTGCCATATTAGAAACTTGGGTTGCATTTCCAATTCTGCCCAGTGCAAGATCTTCTGCAAGCTCTCTAATCCTCAGTTAGTTTCTCTGTAAAATGTGGAATATGATGTTTGCCTTATTCCTAATGTAGAAGCATGAGGCCCTATCCAGTAATAAGGGTTGTGATTAATGCTAGTAACCAGGGGTCTTGGCTCCAAGTCCAGTGCATCTTCTTCTAGGCCAAAGAGTATTTTCTTGGGATAAAAGTGTTGGGGGAATAGCAGTAAGTGGAGAAGGAGGTAATATTTGGTTGAATCGCCCTCCTGGCTAGAGCTCTAGCTTTGTGTAGTGTAGGTATTCACTAAGGGAGGCTCCGTGGAGTCTGGGGACAAGGTGCAGTGCAGTTGCAACATTTATTAAATGAAGGGACAGGTTTGGAACAAGCTCTACTGCACATGTGGAAATGAGATTTTCTGTGGCATATAACCCTGCCAGATCTCCATGGTCTTTCTTGGGGACAGAATGAATCTCTCCAGTCTCAGCGTTGCCCCCTTGTAAATTTCAGATTCCTGCTTCAAACCACATAGGCTGTAAAGAGGTTTGCAAAACCCCTTATATTGCACTAATCACATTCTTAGTAATGACCAAACATTTTTTGATTAAACCTAATAAAATAAAGTTAAACTGAACTTGAGACAGAGACTACACATGGAAAATGTCAGCCCAAATAGTTAAAATTTATTAAAGTTACAAGCAACTGAGAGCACAGCATTGAAATGAAAAGTGATCAGCAACCTTAACTATAGGCATCAGTCCAGCTCCAACTATTAAACATACCATATATTGACTTTTTATTGAATATAAGTGAATATCGAGATTTATTGATCTTGTTTAATATTTACTGAGAAGTTATTGATCTGAGTGGTAGTCACTGAAATAGGAAGTCATTATTGTGAGATACTTTCTGAAAACTCTAAACACTGGTCTGTGTAGATATGAAATCAATACTAGCATTTCATAGAATATCTGACATAGCTAAAAATAGTTTAAATTGCAGTTCTAATAGTAATTCAAATGTACTGATTTGTTATATCCTATTCTATTATGTATGGCTCTCCTCGGAGTATTTTGATACCCCAAGTGATATTAAACTCTATCCACTCCTCCCTTAATTAAAAATGTCTCCACGCATGGATTATATTGTCCATTGGTTGGTCATAATTCTGATGAATTAATTAATGTCAGAAAAGGCAATAAAAACAGAGCTCTATAGGCACACATACACCACATTATCTGTCTGGTTCAATCATGTACAACAGAGATATGCCAAACTTTTTAAAATACATCTCTGCAATCATAGTTGGTTGAGTCCACAGACCGAATTCTGTATTTAGTTATACTAGTGTGCATCTTAAACGATTTCACTAAAACTAAGTGAATTTTTGCATATGAGAGCAGAATTTGTCTTCAAGTTACCATATATTACAGTAGTGAAATAATCACCCATAACTGTTTCATAGAACAATGATTAAAGTTCAACACACTGATATGCATTTTGCATTGAAATGATGTATTTTCAACTATTAAATGCCTCTTTTTTTTCTGATTGTTTTCTTTAGTTCAGTCTAATCTCGGAAATGTACATGAAAGAAAAACAAAATACCCCACCAATATTCTTGGAAATTTTACTTCTCCTGGCTAATAGCAGATTTGCAAAGGAAAGCTCAATTAGAATATATTTATGGTATAGTGCACTAATGTTTGAAAAATCTTATTTTTCTGGCAAGCACCATTTTACATGTGAGATCTAATAAAAGCACAGGAATAACTTTCTACAGCCTGAAAGGCATTCTGATGGTCAGATAGAGGATTATAAAGTGAAATAGGATCAGATATGTGTATGTACAGCATAGAAGACTAAAAAGTTTCTTATTGCTGCAGTAGGATGCTGAATTGTGGAACCGATAACACGTCTAAGTCTTTCTGCAAGACAACAGGAAGCGTTTCTCTCATCTCTATAGGGTCACAAAAATTGTGAACACATTAAATGAAAATCTCCTGGATGACTATGGAGTAGATGATGTTTTCATAAATTGTCAGGAGAGGATGCCTTGCAGGAACACAGATTGATAATCAGCAGGAGAATTCTAACATGCGAGGTATACAAAACAAGTGTAGTAAATGACTCCATCAGGTGAATCAGAGTAAATAAAGTCAAGCTTCCAACAATTACAAGATTTTGAGTATGTTTTGAGAAAACAGGACAGAAGCAGAGCCCTGCTACTGAAGGGTTTTTGAGTGGCTTCTGGTTTTGCCTTTATAGGTCTTTCAAATGTATACTAGAGGCACCCAGTTGAAAATTTTGCATTTGATTGGTACAGATAATGAAGAAAAAAAATAACAAACTTACCTGTGAGACCTCCGGGCCCTCCTAGCCTTAAAGAAATGGGTAGTATAAAATCAGTTTAATCATCTGATGGAGAAAAGGAAGGAGTTCTTTTTTAACTTCTCAGCCTTCTCCTCAGAAAATTTGAGAAGTTACAGCTTCCTGCCAGTAAAAGACACTTGTGCTTTTGGTTTTGAAAACTCACAGTATGTCACTGCTTACTGCGTGCTATTTTCAGTGCTGGGAGTAAAACTATGAACACAGGCACTTTTGTGCTAAACATCATAAGGCCCCTCTGAAGTTCACCGAGAGTCCAGAATTAAAATGCAGAAGGATCCAGCAAGTAAAATACAAGCTTATTATTTTCTATTTTCTAGTGGAAAAATAAAGTACTTCTTGGCATGTAACTGAAGTGGTAAGAAGGTAATTCATCTTGCGTGAGTGTATTTCACAAGTGAAAGGGACATGGTGTCTGTCTTTAGAGAGTAATCAGGAAGCAAATGATAAATTTATAGCAGTCACAAAAATTATATAAAATAGGAGAGGATTTCAGCAGTCTTTGTTTTGCTCTCCAGCAATGACTTTACTGAATCTTTTCCTTATTTCTGAACAGAAATGGTACTGTGAGAAAACCATATCCATAGTATAGCTTTATGTCTTGTCTCATGTTTTCTGATACTTTATGAACTGTGTCATTTTATCCTCCTTGTAACTGACAAATAAAACTAATTTTGACTCTTAGTTTTCACAACCACCCCCAAAAAAAAACCACCCACATACTCTAGTCTACCATAAAAGAGAATATGAGAGAATATAATTTGCGATGTCAAATGATTTAAAAAAAATTGCACTTAATTGTGAGATTAAAAATATAGTAGTGATTAATCAGTTTTAATTGTACTATTAAACAATAATAGAATACCAATTTCAATTTATTATGCATGTTTTTGGATGTTTTCTACATTTGCAAATATATTGATGTCATGGTAGGGGTATACTGTAAAGCACCTAACCAGGAAGATGAGGAGCATGAGGCTTTTCTTAAATCAACTAACAAAATCATCCAAAGCACGGGACTTGGTGTTGATGGGGTATTTTAACTACACAGGGCCGCCCAGAAGGGTGGGGGAAGTGGGGCAATTTGCCCCAGGCTCCGGGCTCTGTAGGGGCCCCTAAGAGAATTGTCTGAGGCTCCCCCCCGGCCTCACTCCCGCCTTCCTCCATACCCCGGTGCCTCAGCACGCCGCATCCAGGAGCAGCCCTGGACAGAGCTAAAGCGGCGTGGCTCGGGCAGAGACTGAGCTCCTTCCAGCTCAGAGCCATGTGGTAAGGGGACGGGGCTGGGAGCTCCGGGCCGACCGGTGGGAGCTCAGGTCCCATGGAGCCAGGCCACTGCAGTGGTGTCCAGGGCCGCATCTGGACACAGAGCATTGAGGCTCCGGGAGAGGGGGGAGGCAGGGGTAAGTTCCATGGTAAGGGGGCCGGAGGGGGGTTGGATAAGGGGCAGGGAGTCCCGGGGACAATCAGGGGACAGGGAGGGGGCAGAGGTTGGGGGGGGCAGTCAGGGGATAGGGAACAGGGGGTTGGATTGTGGGCATTCCGGGGGTCTGTCAGGACTCGGCGGGGGTTGGATAGCGGTCGGGGCAGTCTGGGGACAGGAAGCAGGGTTTTTTTTGGGGGGGTAGGGTCCCAGGGTGGTGGTTGGGTGGCGTCTCCAGGGGGCAGTGAGGGGACAAGGAGCAGGATGGGTCAGTGATTCTGAGGGAGGCAGTCGGGGGGTAGGAAGTGGGTGGGGGTCGGATGGGGGCAGGGCTAGGCTGTTTGGGGAGGCACAGCCTTCCCTACCGTAAAGCTCATTCAGCAGTTTGAGATTTGCAGACAGCTATTTAACACAAAGAGCCAAGCTGTTATCTTTTCCCTTAGGGCTACCATCCCTTTCACTTCTCAAATGCCAAATTATAGTCTACATTTAATTCGGTGCCATAGGAAGATTCATTAGCCACTTTAGATTAACAGTGATAGAGCCAAGAGAGCCATGGGGGAGGGATCACATGAGAAGAGCAAAATATCCTACACCACCTACTTCCTTCCCAACCCTACCAAGGGAGGCCCCCCACCCCTGCATTCCCTGAGGCTCCAGAGGGATTAATTCAGTGGTTCTCAAACTTTTTTACTGGTGACCCCTTTCACATACCAAACCTTTGAGTGAGACTCCTCCCTTATAAATTAAAACCACTTTTTTATATATTTAACACTATTATAAATGCTGGCGGCAAAGCAGGGTTTGAGGTGGAGGCTGACAGCTCGCAACCCCCAGTAATAATCTCGTGACCCCATGAGGCGTCCCGACCCCCAGTTTGAGAACCCCTAGGTTAATTTAATTTTAGCACCCTGTGTCCATTCACATGCATGTGCTATTTTGAGCATTTCAGTTTTCACAACATAGGCTCATCCCAGATTCTGGAACAAGCTCAAATGCTCAGTTTGTGGAGTATGTACATAGTTTATACTAAAGACAAACCCACAGTAACCATCTTCAGTTTGTGAGGGATCCCATGGAGCCAGTCTCCAGGAAACAGATAAATTCATGGAGGTTAAGTCCATTAATGGTTATTAGCCAGGACAGGTAAGGAATGGTGTCCCTAGCCTCTGTTTGTCAAAGGATGGAGATGGATGACAGGAGAGAGATCACTTGATCATTCCCTCTGGGGCACTTGGCATTGGCCACTGTCGGTAGACAGGGTACTGGGCTGGATGGACCTTTGGTCTAACCCAGTATGGCCATTCCTATGTACTTATGTTCTAACCTAAATGGAGACAGATATGAGTCAAGAAAGATAACAGAGTATGAGAAACCTGGAAAAATCTCTGACTGGATGAGCTCAGGCATTTGGTCACAAGCTGAGGTGGTTCAAAAAATTTGGATTTTTTTTAAAGCAGAATTTTTTATTGTTTCTTTAAAGAATCAAACACAGCAAACAGCAAATATTTGGCCACACACTTCTGAAACCCCAAACCATGTTCAGGTTTTGGCAGACTAATTTCAGCTTTTCAATTAAAAAAAATTTTTGGAAGGAAAGCAGACATTGTCCATGATTTTTTCTGCTTTTTAAAACCCCCTAGTTTTCGATCCAAAAAAAGTTTTGATGGAAAATATTTGTCCAACCCTTTTAATGAGCTTTAGTGCCTTTTAGCACTAGCTGATGCTGAGAACCGGTGATACCTTGTAAAGAAGTTTTCTCAAAACTGGGTTTGTGCTGAAAAGCTGAAGGTTTTTAAATGTTTATTTTTCCCAGGGCCCCGCAGGGGCCCCCACGAGAATACAGTATTCTATAGTATTGCAACATTTTTTTATGGAAGGGGCCCCTGAAATTGCTTTGCCCCAGGCCCCCTGAATCCTCTGGAAGGCCCTGCACAGAGAGCTGATACGGCAGGGTAGATTATCCAAACCAGCTCTTGGAATGCATTGAAGATAACTTTTTTTATTACAGATGATGGAGAAAGTGACTATGGGTGAGGTTCTTCTAGATTTGATTCTGACAAATAAGAGGAACTGGTTGAGAATTTGAAGGTGGAAGACAGCTTGGGTGAAAGTGATCATGAAATGATAGTATTAATGATGCTAAGGTATGGTAAGAGGGAAAACCACAGAATACAGACAATGGACTTCATGGATGCAGACTTTAGAAAACTCAGAGAATTAGTAAGTTCCTGTGTGAATCAAGTGTAAAGAAAAACGTTCAGGAGAGTTGGCATTTTTTAAAGAGACATATTATTAAGGGAATAGGAGCAAACTATCCCAATGTGTAAGAAAGATAGGTTATATGGTAAGAGACCACCCTGGCTGCACCAGGAGATCTTCAACCACCTGAAATACAAAAAAGAGTTATACAAAAAAATTGAAACTAGGTCAAATTATGAAGGATGAATATAAAGAAACCCACCACCAGTAGCATGTAGGGACAAAATTAGAAAGGTCGAGGCACAAAATGAGATTAATTTAGCTAGGAACATAAAAGGTAACATGAAAACATTTTACCAATACATTAGAAGCAAGAAGAAGACCAAGGGCAGGGTAGGCCATTAGTATGAGGAGAGAAAGACGATGACAGAAAACATAGCAATGGCCAAAGTGTTAAATGCCTTTTTTTTGTTTCATTTTTCATCAAAAACCTTAGCAGTGATCAGATGATAGTGCAGTGAACATCAGTGTAAAAGGGGCAGAATCTGAAGCTGAAATAGGGAAGGAACAATTTAAGAATTACTTAGACAAGTTAGATGTGTTCAACTCGGCAGGGCCTGATTAAATACTTCCTAGAATACTTAATGACCTGGCTGAAGAGATCTCTGAGCCATTACTGATTATCTTTGAGAAATTGTGGAGGACAGGAGAACTGAAAAAGGGCAAATTTCATAGCCTATCTATAGAAAGGGGAATAAGGACAACTCAGGGAATTATTGGTACCTGTGACAGGGTCCGCTTACCCCTCACTAGCCCAGACAGGGTTAAGCCCCAGGTATTGACAGCAGAAGTCCCGCCCCCCTGGCAAGACTGGGCATGCTCCAAGTGCTCTAGTAGTATAAAGGGAGGGAGAACAGCTCATTCTGGATGAGACGTTGCAGGGGAAGGACCTGCCTGAGAAGCTCTTGCAGAGTGCCAGCCACAGCCTCTGACTGTGCCGGGAACAATAGCCATCCATGGCCCGCCTGCACCCTGGCGACTGGAGGAAACCCTGGAGATGACTGGCTCTGCTGAACACAGAGGACCCGACATCTCATGGGAAACCACAGCACAGACTCTGGTAGGAAGTGACCCAGGGAGGTTTCAGTAGGACTCCCCTGCTGAGTCAGTGGCAAGCCACTACACCACTGTTAGGGCCCTGGGTCGGGGTCTGGTGGAGTTGGGTGGGCCCGGGCCCCCCTACTGGGGGTGCCCACCCCATAAGGGGTGCCCCAACGCTATAGACTCTGGCCACTAGGCCTCGCTCCCCTGTGCCAAAGGGCTGCTTTATGGACTCCAGCCATTAGGCCCCACTGCCCTGTAGCAGAGGGCAGCTCTGTAGATTCTGGCTGCTAGGCCACGCTGTCCTGCACCGAAGGGTGGCACCATAGACTCCGGCCACTAGACCATGCTGCCCTGCACTGAAGGGCTGCTTTATGGAATGTGACCAATAGTCCACGCTGCCCTGACCCTAGGGGCATGGACCATCATAAACATAATGGAGGAAATAATAAATCAATTTGTAATCAACTAGAAGGTAAGATGATAAGTAACAGTCAACATGGTTTTGTCAAGAACAAATCATGTCAAACCAACCTAATATCCTTCTTTGACAAGGGTAACAAGCCTTGTGGATGGTGGGGGGGAAGCAATATATGTGATATATCTCCACTTTAGAAAGGTTTTTTATAGTCTCACTTGAATTTCTCATAAACAAACTAGGGAAATACAGCCTAGATGAACCTACAATAATGTGGGTGCACAGCTGGTTGGAAAACTGTACTCAGAATAGTTATCAATGATTCACAGTCAAGGTGATTGTGTCTAGTTTAATTCAATACCTGCATCAATGATTTGGATAATGACAGAGTACACTCATAGATCATGTGGATAATGCCAAGTTTGGAAGGGTTGCAAATGCTTTGGAGGACAGGATTAGAATTCAAAATGATCTTAAACTTGAGAAATGGTCTGAAATAAATAAGATGATATTCAGTAAGGACAAGTACAAAATACTATACTTAGGAAGGAATAATCAATTGCACCAATATAAAATAGGAAATGATGCCTAGGAAGGAGTACTGCAGAAAAGGATGTGGGGGTCGGGTGACCAGATGTCCTAATTTTATAGGGGAGTCCCGATATTTGGGACTTTGTCTTGTATAGGTGCTTATTACCCCTCACACCCTGTCCAAATTTTTCACATGTACTATCTGGTCACCATATCTGGGGTTATTGTGGACCACAAACTAAACTAAACATGAATCAACAATGTCACACTTGCCACACACACACCAAAAAAAGGCAAACATCATTCTGGGATGTTATAACAGGAATGCTGTAAGCACAGATAAGGCCTCAACTGGAGTCCTGTGTCCAGTTCTGGGCCTCACACTTCAGGAAAGATGTGGACAAATTGAAGAAAGTCCAGAGGAGAGCAACAAAAACGATTAGAGGTCTAGAAAACATGACCAACAAAGGAAGGATTGAAAATATTAGATTTGTTTAATCTGAATAAGAGAAGACCGAGAGGGGAATATAACAGTCTTCAAGTATGTTTTAAAGAGGAGCATGATAAATTGTACTTCTTAACGACTGAGGACAGGACAAGAAGAAATGTTCCTAAACCACAGCAAAGGAGATAAAGGTTAGACATTAGGCAAAACTTCCTTATTGTTAATCATTGGAACCAAATACAGGAAGATATTGTGGAATGTCATTAATATTACGTTTTTAAGGACAGGTTAGACAAACAGCTTTCATGGATGGTCTAGATCAGTGTTTCCCAAACTTGGGATGCTGCCTGTGTAGGGAAAGCCTTTGGCGGGCCAAGCAGGTTTGCTTACCTGCTCCGTCTGCAGGTTCAGCCAATTGTGGCTCCCACTGGCCGCAGTTCACTGATCCAGGCCAATGGGAGCTGCTGGATGTGGCAGACAGTACATCCCTTGCCCCGTGCCGCTTCCCGCAGCCCCCATTGGCCAGGAGCAGCAAACCGCAGCCAGTGGGAGCCGCGATCAGCCGAACCTGCAGACAGGGCAGGTAAACAAAACTGGCCTGGCCCGCCAGGGGCTTTCCCTACACAAGCGGTGTCCCAAGTTTGGAAAACACTGGTCTAGATAATACTTAGTCCTGTCTCAGTGCAGGAGACTGGACTATATGACCTATCAAGGTCCCTTGCTGTCCTACATTTCTATAGTTTCTATGATTGTCTAATTTGACCCATTTAGTTATTTGGGCATTTGATGCACTGGATGAGGTACACCAAATGTTGTGACAGGCATGTGTCAGATGCATACATCTTGAAAGGTGTGTGGTAGGGGGTACTGATCATCATATCAGTGGAGATTAGGGCTGTCAATTAATTGCAGTTAACTCACATCATTAATTCAAAAAAAATTGTGATTAAAAAAATTAATCCCAATTAATTACACTGTTAAACAACAGAATACCAACTGAAATGTATTAAATATTTTTGGATGTTTTCTACATTTTCAAATATATTGATTTCAATTACAATACAGAATACAAAGTATACAGTGCTCACTTTATATTTATTTTCGATTACAAATATTTGCACTGTAAAAAACAAAAGAAATAATATTTTTTCAATTCACCTAATACAAGTACTGTTACTGTAGCACAATCTCTTTACCATGAAAGTTGAACTTACAAATGTAGAATTATGTACAAAACCGCCCCCCCCCCTCCAAAAAATCCCCCTGCATTCAAAAGTAAAACAGTGGTAAACTTTAGAGCCTACAAGTCTACTCAATCCTACTTCAACGAATCGCTCAGTAAAACAAGTTTGGTTAAAATTTGAAGGAGATAATGCTGCCCACTTCTTGTTTACAATGTCACCTGAATGAGAGAACAGACATTTAATGGCGCTTTTATAGCCAGCATTGGAAGGTATTTACATGTCAGATATGCTAACATTCGTATACCCTTTCGTTCTTTGGCCACCATTCCAGAGGACATGCTTCCGTGCTGATGATACTCGTTAAAAAAATAATGTGCTAATTACATTTGTGACTGAACTCCTTGGGGGAGAATTATATGTCTCCTGTTCTGTTTTACCTGCATTCTGCCATATATTTCATGTCATAGTCTCAGATGATGACCAGCACATGTTCATTTTAAGAACACTTTCACAGCAGATTTGACAAAACATAAAGAAGGTACCAATGTGAGATTTCTAAAAATAGCAATAGCACATGACCCAAGGTTTAAGAATCTGAAGTGTGGTCCAAAATCTCAGAGGGATGAGGTGTGGAGCATGATTTCAGAAGACTTAAAAGAGCAACACTCAGATATGGAAACGATAGACCCCAAACCACCAAAAAAGAAAATCAACCTTCCGCTGGTGGCATCTGACTCAGATGATGAAAATGAACATGCGTTGGTCCGCTCTGCTTTGGATCATTATCGAGCTGAACCCATCATCAGCATGTCTTCTGGAATGGTGGTTGAAGCATGAAGGGACTGATAATCTGATATCTGCACTGTGAGATTACTCACTTAAATCACATGGGACTGTTTTTATTTCCTGATCAAATGACCTGACTTTTATATGTCCTCCTTGAAAAAAGGTAGAGACATGTCTATGGGTTTTTTACATGAACTAGTTAATCGCTAACTCTTCATCTGAGGACCAAGAAGTTGCTCTGGATTTAATAGATTTCTTCTTGAATTTGGCAATTCCATATTTTGCAGGTTCCTCATTAGAAAATGAGATTACAGGATGCCTATGCTGGACTTCTTCACCATGTAACTCAGAAAAGTTACTTTTGACAGATGTCTCACTTGAAGATGATCAGGAGGTGAAAGGTTTTCTGTTGATATGCTTAGGTTCCCCTCTAACCTTTAATTTGACCCATTGAGCACATGCTAAAATACAGCTTGCTTTGTCCTGACTAGAATTCAGAGCATGTTAGAAGAACAGGAGTACTTGTGGCACCTTAGAGACTAAAAAAATTATTTGAGCATAAGCTTTTGTGGGCTAGCTCACGAAAGCTTATGCTCAAATAAATGTGTTAGTCTCTAAGGTGCCACAAGTACTCCTGTTCTTTTTGCGGATACAGACTAACACATCTGCTACTCTGAAACAGAGCATGTTAGAGTAAGGTAACTAGCATGATCTAACATCACACCTTTAAATCCTGGTCTAGCCTAAGCTTTAAAGTCAGATTTTCCTTCTTACCTCTGATGTGGTAGTTCTCGGAAGGAGTTGTAACTTCCTAAGAAATGTGAATCTGCATCAGATTCAGAGCATGTGAATAGGTGCTAAATACCATCTGACAATACAGACTTTGGGAAATTAAGATGTCTGTCTCCAGAACTATCTGTCACATCACAGCACTTCCTTAAATAATAAAGTGAGAGGTCTAGCCTCTAGCAGAGGACCTGAAGGGCAACACATGTAAGACTATGCTATAAAAGCCCTCTTTCTGTATCTGCGAAGAGTGGAGATATACGGATGGCATTACAGTGAGATGATTAGATTTGCCACATTAGAAGTATGTTTGCTCTTATTATTTGTGTCATCCTTCATTATTTTTCCAATGGAGATGAAGGTTAACTCAACAGAACAGAACCAGCAATAACAACATGGAAGTAGGCAGAACACAGCAATATGCTCACTCACTGAGGAGATGGAAAAAGGCTGTGGACAGAATCTGGTGATGGGAAATTACCTAAGCTATCTACACAGACCTGCAGCTAGGAACCTAAGTTGCTGTGCACTGTTGCAGTTCAGGGCAACTTATCTGTATTTCCCCTTTATGGTTCAGCAAGGGCACCCAGCCTCAAGCTTCCGGCTCCCCAGTCATTGCCTTTCTTGGGTAGACACCCATGTGTGTCTTCCTAGACACTACAGTGGTAACAAGCGATGGTCACGTAACCACCAACCTATACTGAAAACCTACTGACCACTATACTTACCTACATGCCTCCAGCTTTCATCCAGATCACATCACACGATCCATTGTCTACAGCCAAGCTCAAAGATACAACCACATTTGCTCAGATCCCTCAGACAGAGACAAACACCTACCGAATCTCTATCAAGCATTCTTAAAACTGCAATACCCACCTGGTAAAATGAAGAAACAGATTGACAGAGCCAGAAGGGTACTGAGAAGTCACCTGCTACAAGACAGGCCCAACAAAGAAAGTAACAGAATGCCACATCACCTACAGCCCCCAACTAAAACCTCTCCAGTGTATCATCAAGGATCTACAACCTATCCTGAAGGATGATCCCTTACTCTCACAGACCTTGGGAGACAGGCCAGTCCTCACCTACAGACAGCCCCCCAACCTGAAACAAATACTCACCAGCAACTACACACCACACAAGAAAAACACCAGCCCAGGAACCAAACCCTGCTACAAACCCTGGCGCCAACTCTGTCCATATATCTATTCAAGGGACACCAGCATAGGACCTAACCACATCAGCCACACTATCTGGGGCTCGTTCACCTGCACATCTACCAATGTGATATATGCCATCATGTGCCAGTAATGCCTCTCTGCCATGTTCATTGGCCAAACCAGACAGTCTCTATGCAAAAGAATAAATGGACATAAATCTGACATCAGGAATCATAACATTCAAAAACCACTAGGAGAACACTTCAGTCTCTCTGGTCACTCAATAACAGACCTAAAAGTGGTAATTCATCAACAAAAAAACTTCAAAAACAAACTCCAACATGAAACTGAAGAACTGGAATTAATTTGCAAACTCGATACCATCAGATTAGGCCTGAATAAAGAATGGGAGTGGTTGGGTCATGACAAAACCTAAACTTAATTTCCCCATTACAAATTTCTCCCTACTATTACTCACACCTTTTTGTCAACTGTCTGTAATGGGCCACTATCTTACCACTTCAAAAGTTATTTTTCCTCCCTTGGTATCCTACTGTTAATTTATTTATCTCATTAGACTGACCTCACACTTGGTAAAGCAACCCCGTCCTTTCATGTATTGATACCTCCTCCTGTATTTTTCTCTTCATGCATCTGATGAAGTGGGCTCTAGCCCACGACAGCTTATGCCCAAATAGATTTGTTAAGTCTCTAAGGTGCCACAAGGACTCCTCATTGTTTTTGCTGATACAGACTAACATGGCTAGCACTCTGAAACTTCTGACCATAGTATTTTCAGGATGAATGGTTCCTTGCCTTCACTGTGTTACTCTGAGCTAAAGATTGGGAGCCTAAACAGAGACTAATTATAGAGTAATTGCCAACAGTTATCACAAGGTACTTCCTATGCATGCATATTTACTCTTAGAATAAAAGCATTACAGAGGAAAATATATTAAAAACAATAAAAGAATGTACACACCTGCTAATAAGCTTACCAGAGTTCCCTGCAACTGTCTCCAACATGGGTTCTTCAACCCCACGCCCCTCCAAGAGATCTTTTCTATGGTCACATGTCCATAACACCCTCAGATCAGAACTACAACACTCATGAAAAATTTAGCCTATCATTTACACAGTTCAAGGATCCTTTATCTGGAGTGTTCAGGAGCATGTAAACAGCAGGCAATGAGTTTTTCTCAATGCGCAGCTTCAAAATTTGGAGGTGGGTCATTTGCATTGACTTCAACCCAAATATTTCTTAGGAAATCCACTTAACAAATATCATTACAAAATATTTTGAGGTTCCTAATCCTTCCCAGAGATTGCAATACTCAATCTCCAGGGGAAGTTACATGCACTTTCACAATAAAATACACACAATTGTGTTTTTAATACAATGGACCCCAAAGTATTAAACTTAATTAAATAATGTTTATCTTAATTTCCTAATGTTTGTCCAGGACACTGCAGAATATTGTAATATCTATTACATGTGCATCAAAGTTGTATCTGCCCTGTGTAAACCCTGCTGCTGTAGTGCTGCTGTGTTGAACTGCTAGGACTATGTTAATGTGAACTAGGTATCTTTAAAAAGAACAGGAGTACCTGTGGCACCTTAGAGACTAACAAATTTATTTCATCATAAGCTTTCGTGGGCTACAGCTCACTTCTTCGGATGCATAGAATGGGACACACAGACAGGAGATATTTATACATATAGAGAACATGAAAAGGTGGAAGTATGCATACCAACTGGAAGAGTCCAATCAATTGAGATGAGCTATTGTCAGCAGGAGAAAAAAAACCTTTGAAGTGATAATTGAGATGACCCATAGAAGGTGTGAGGAGAACTTAACATAGGGAAATAGATTCAATTAGTGTAATGACCCAACCATTCCTAGTCTCTGTTTAAACCTAAGTTAATTGTATCTAATTTGCATATTAATTCGAGTTCAGCAGTCTCTCTTTGGAGTCTGTTTTTGAAGTTTTTTTCTTGCAAAATTGCCACCTTCAAGTCTGTCACTGAGTGGTCAGAGAGGCTGAAAAGTTCTCCCACTGGGGCACTCCACTTGATACCGGCTGCCAACTAGACATGGAACCATTGATCACTACCCGTTGAGCCCGACCATCTAGCCAATTTTCTATCCACCTTACTGTCCATTCATCCAGCCCATACTTCTTTAACTTGCTGGCAAGAATAATGTGGGAGACTGTATCAAAAGCTTTGCTAAAGTCCAGAAATAGTACATCCACTGCTTTCCCCTCATCCACAGAACCTGCGTGTGTGTTGTTGTGTGTTATTTGGCTAGTGGTGCACATCCCAATGTGTTTTACTGATGTGTAGATAGTTAATACATGTACTAATTATCACCAGAACTTTGTTATTAACATTCAAAGTAAATAATTAGGACTGACATATATTGACAAATAAAATGACCCTGATATTTCTTCCCTGAATCTCACAGGTCACAGTCCATGTTACTTCCAACAGAGAGGTATTTGACAGAAAGATGGTACCTTTCAGCAGCCACTGTCACCTTGACTGTTGTCACAGCTTCCCTCCAAGACACATGAAAGACCTAACATCAGCTATCTCTGCAGGGGAGAACCTCTCCTTGCTGACAGTAAAATCTGTATCATAATCAAAAGGAATAGGCAAACCAGTTCAGCTAGTTAAGCAACAACCTGAACATTTGTCCATCACTTTTGAAAGAAACTTTTTTGAAGGTTGGAAGAAGCTGAGTTTAAAAAAAATGAAATTTTAATTTTCATACTAGTGATTATTACCTGGGGAATTATTAATTATTATTATTATTTTTTTTTTTTTGTGGGGGGGAAGGCTAGAATTCCAGCTGATTTTTTTTCATATTATTTTTACCCGGCCAGAAGAAGAAATTGTATATAGCCAAGAGCGCTGGATACTTCCAATAGGCGCTTATCTGGATAGTTAAAATAAGGTGCCAAAAATGAGTACTGAATAAAATCACTAAATAATTTTGAGGATTTGCCCATTAACCAATCCTTCTAAACAAACCACAGTTCAACCTCATTTCACCCTTTCCCCAGGAATTTAGTCTTGCATTACTGTTTAAATATAATGAAATGAGACTTTTAAAATGTTTTTATTGTGATGGCTTAGTGGAAGAGAATTGCCGCAGAAGTTTGTTTAAATATCCAAAAAATAATAATTAATTACTCTGTATGAAGAACTCATACATTTTTTCCTCTGGTTAAACAAACGTTGGCTATAACACTTTGTTTTAATGAAAATGACAATGGCAACCTTAAAAAAAAAGATTTTAAAATAAAACAAATTAGAGCAGGGCAAGCTCTCAATTTAGCACAACAGAGGGCAGGCATCACTGAAAGTTGCTTTCTAAGGCTACCACTCTGGTGGATTCATCCAGATGTATTAGTGGTTGTGATGTTTGTATTCCCCACACTGGAGAACAAGGGGCTAAGGAGGAGGAGCTCTGGTTCAGGCAGTGCTGCCCTGCCACACCTGCAGAGACTGCACAAACTGGAGGTGGGGTTCAAAAAGAGAAGCAGAGCCACTCGGAGTAGGCAGGCGGTGAAAGGAAGCAGATCTCTCCTCTGAGCTCTGGGGAAGTGCAGCCTGGAGTTCTCATTGCCTGAGGCCTGGAACTCTCATTGCCTGAGACCTGGCAACACAAACCTGATACAGTTTGCAGAGGAGAGACTAGTGAGACTGATTGTGAAGGTCAGAAACTTTCTTTGTGGTTCTTTAATTTGCTGTGGGGGAAGTTATTCTGCAGGTCTGGACAGGGTCTGAGCCCGTGTTAAGCTGGGACCTAGGGCTCTGAGCCCATTTGCTTTCCTGTGTGCCCAGGGCCCCAGCTTGACTAGGGTTCTGGAAGTCCTCTGAATGTTCTCGGTGGCAGAGGAGCAGCACTGCAGGCAGCCAGCTCAGTTGTCCGGAAGCGCCATTACTGCCTAGCTGAGCATGCTCCCATTCCTCCTCCTCTTGTGGTAGCAGCAGTTCCAGCTTCATCTCCTCCCCACTGCTGTGCAGAGCTTGCCCAGAGCAGGGAGCAATGCTGACAGGTGGGAGGCAGCCCCCAGCTGTGCCGAGCCAGGAGCCCTGCCACTCCCCTTTCCTGCAAGGCAGCTGCTTGGCGCCCGCTCTGCTCTCTGGCCCTTGCTCCCGGCTTTCCCCTGCCCCTCTTGGGGCTGCATGTGCAGAAGCACTTGGGCTGTCAGGGCAGTAAATGGGAATCAGCCCCAGTTTTGGGGCTTGTTCCCACTTGCCACCCTGACAGTACACGCAGCCTGGGTAACCCTGAACATACACCCCCAGGGAGGGTGGAGGGAGCCAGAGAGCATCATGTGGACCAAGCAGCTGCTCTGTAGGGAGGGGAAGCGGAGAGGGTGTTGGGGGTCATCCCTCCCCTGGCTGTGCTGAGCTGGGAGCCCTGCCACTTCTCCTTCCTGCAGGGCAGCCACTTAGTCCATGCTCTGCAGGAGCTGGCCCTAAAACTTCCCTGCAGCCTCGCAGGGATTTTTATCCTTGCCTTCTGGGGTATGGCAGAGGCCGAGAGCTGGGATCCCCAGGGGGCTCTGGGGTGCACTGTACCCCAAGCACTGGGGATACACTTCACCTCTCCTCAGCCAGCAGCAGCCAGGCTGGGGTGTGTGTGTTTATCCTCTGAAATCTACATTTTTGCCAAACTTCAAAACAAACAGAAAAAACAAATTAAAAAAAACCAAGCAAACGAAACCACCTTCATCCAACACTCTATTTTCAGAATGAAGAACTGCAAAGTTTCATTGTAATAGTCTGACAGACCTGGAGACTGACGTCCCTATTATCCTCAGAGCAGGTGCACATGGGCATCTTCCTGCCATGGGACTTGGCCTAGAGGTGGCGAGCCCAATTCCCAGATTAGATAGTAGTTCAGTATAAAGCCTTCTCAAACTGCATTCATTCTACTGAGACATCCACCAAAGGAGCTAGTTATGCAGTTTATGTGCTCATGTGCTCCTTATGGGCACTGTCACAGTTAGGACACAGGGTGGGCAGTAGAGTTTTCCCACAGTGCAACACCTTTGTAGGGCTTGACACTGGGTGGGGTGGTGCTCTGAGATGGGGTTACTTTGACTTAGATCTATGACTGCACTGCAGTGTAGATGCCAGAGCCCTAGTTTAGAGCATAGGTCAGACAATCAATCCTTAACCTAGGCTTAAAATGCATTGTAGATGCTCAAGCACCGGGTTCCCTGACGTAGGTCAGCTGACTCGAATCCCACTAACCTTAGGCTTACATTATTGTTTATACAAACCGTGAATGTGCAAGGGCCTAGACCCGAAGTCCACAGACTAAGTGTGCAAGCCCTGAAGGCCTTGTAGCTGCTGAAATGCTTCTCTGTGGTCGGTTTTCTTTTGGTATATATACCCTGAAAGGAGTGGACAGGGATGTGTGACCCAGCCAGTTAGGGGATGGGGGTTGAGCCACAAAAAGAAGAGAGAGACCCCAGAAGACAGGATATAACTGTTAAGAGGAGTTTGTCAAGGAGGGAGACAACTTGCTGCAACCTCTCCCGACCACTAGGCAACACTGATAGTGAGTGTTCCCCTTCAGAAAAATCTGTATCCATTCCCTGCCCATTATGTGGAGGTTTCACCATAGTGAAGGATGTCTTAGAGTGATTAAACCAAGGGAAAATGTGGGAGTTCTTTGGATCCCACGGTGGGAGTCTGACAAACCTTTTTTCCCTTCAGGGCAAAAAATTTGATTCAAGCCTTATAATTTTTCTTCTTGCCTTGTTTGTTTAAAATTATCCCTCTAAAATACAGAATGGGCTGACAATACAGAGAGAGGCTTAAATGGGATTTCAGTGATGGATAAGCTTTGTGCTGGGCCTCTGCACAGAGTTGAATTTTACACACTGAGTATAAGAACCCTGAAACTAGAGCAGAGTATGAAAAAGAATGAGTATTGCACCAGAAACAAAGCTCCCCCTTTTTATTGTAGAAAGATTTATGGATCTTAGAGAAGGTGAAAAAATAAATCACAAGTGCAGCATGGTCATTAGACTAGAGAGAGAGAAAGAGGGGGAAAGAAAATAATCACTTTGTAAAACAACTGAACATTTTGGCAAGAGGTTAATGGAAACCGGTGAAATGGCTTTCAAGTTGCCACATTGCTGGCAAATTGATGTGTTTTATGGGAGTGCTGTATAAATGAGATCTGTCTCTAGAAATGCAAATGGTTAGCTAATAGATAAATTGCCAAAAGATGGTGCTCCTGAATATATTAGCATCTTTTCTGGATTTTGAACAGGGCCAACAGAATGGGAAGGTGGTGTGCACTGGAACTGGCTTCTTGTGTGTATCTCTTTACATGGTGCTTTTATCAATGTGCAGTTTATAACTTTTCAAAATTGTACAGTGCTGATACGCAGTATTAGAGAAGGCTATCCTCAGGAGTTTCATTCTTATGAAAGGGCTTTAATCTGATGAATTCTCAGCTCATAGACTCATAGACTTCAAGGTCAGAAGGGACCATTATGATCATCTAGTCTGACCTCCTGCACAATGTAGGCCACAGAATCTCTCCCATCCACTTCAATAACAAACTCCTAACCTATGTCTGAGTTATTGAAGTCCTCAAATTGTGGTTTGAAGACCTCAAGCTGCAGAGAATCCTCCAGCAAGTGACCCGTGCCCCATGCTGCAGAGGAAGGCAAAAAACCTCCAGGGCCTCTGCCAATCTGCCCTGGAGGAAAATTCCTTCCCGACCCCAAATATGGTGATCAGTTAAACCCTGAGCATGTGGGCAAGACTCACCAGCCAGCACCCAGGAAAGAATTCTCTGTAGTAACTCAGATCCCATCCCATCTAACATCCCATCACAGACCACTGGGTATACTTACCTGCTGATAATCAAAGGTCAATTGCCAAATTAATTGCCAAAATTAGGCTAGCCCATCATACCATCCTCTCCATAAACTTATCAAGCTTAGTCTTAAAGCCAGATAGGTCTTTTGCCCCCACTACTCCGCTTAGAAGGCTATTCTAGAATTTCACTCCTCTAATGGTTAGAAACCTTCATCTAATTTCAAGTCTAAACTTCCTGATAGCCAGTTTATATCCATTTGTTCTTGTGTGGACACTGGTACTAAGCTTAAATAATTCCTCTCCCTCCCTAATGTTTATCCCTCTGATATATTTATAAAAAGCAATCATATCCCCCCTCAACCTTTTTTGGTTAGGCTAAACAAACCAAGCTCTTTGAATCTCCTTTCATAAGACAGGTTTTCCATTCCTCAGATCATCCTAGTAGCCCATCTCTGAACCTGTTCCAGTTTGAATTCATCCTTCTTGAACATGGGAGACCAGAACTGCACACAATATTCCAGATAAGGTCTCACCAGTGCCTTGTATAATGATACTAACACCTCCTTATCTTTGCTGGAAATACCTCGCCTGATGCATCCTAAAACTCCATTAGTTTTTTTAATGGCCATATCACATTGGCGGCTCATAGTCATCCTGTGATCAACCAATACTCTGAGGTCCTTCTCCTCCTCCGTTACTTCCAGCTGATGTGTCCCCAATTTATAACTAAAATTCTTGTTATTAATCCCTAAATGCATGACCTTGCACTTTTCACTATTAAATTTCATCCTATTACTATACTAACCTACAATATATCTATATATAAACCTACATTTTTATTTAACCTACAGTTTATAGAAATAGTATAAGAAATTGAAGGATATTTAAATACTGATCTAATATTCAGAGCAGGTTCAACTTTCTTCAGTCCCAGATGGATGCAGAATGAAAGGTAATACACACACACACATTCCTGTTTTATGTATTGCAGGCAGTGGACAAAGTGGCAGTCTATAAGCCCCACTTCAGGCTAGAGAAGCAGCCCATGCTTCCAAAGGGTAGGTAGGGAGAGGTCCATACATTCATACCAGCCAATGGGTCCTAGCAGAAGTAGTGGGAGGGTACATTACAACCTCTCTAAGGGTTGTGTAGTGGCTACTTCCCCCTGTATTCTGGTAGATGTTGGGCCTGACCCTAAGTCAACGAGAATCTCTCTTATTTCCTGGTGTACATAACAATGGCCATATTGGGTGAGACCAGTGATCTATCTGCCCAGTATCCTGTCCTTTGACAGTGGCTGGTGCCAGAAGCTTCAGAGGGAATGAACAGAACAGGACAATTACTGAGTGATCCATCCAATCATCCAGTCGCAACTTCTGGCAGTCAGAGACTTAGGGACACCCAGGGTTCCATCTCCTAATCATTTTTGTTTTCCTTTCTTGTACTTTTTCCAATTCTAATACGTTTTTTGAGATGGTTCGACCAAAACTGCACACAGTGTTCAAGGTGTGGACATACTGTGGACTTATATAGTGGCATTATGATATTTTCTGTCTTATTATTTGTACCTTTCTTATTCATTCCTAACATTTGTTAGCTTTTTTGACTGCCAATGAACACTGACCAGATGTTTTTAGAGATTTACCCATGATGACTCCAAGATCTCTTGAGTGGTAACAGTTAATATAGATCCTATCATTTTGTATGTATACTTGGGATTTGTTTTCCAATGTGCATTATTTTGCATTTATCAACATTGAATTTCATCTGCCATTTTGTAGTCCAGTCACCCAGTTTTGTGAGATCCCTTCGTAATTCTTCTCAGTCAGCTTTGGAAATAACTATCTTGAGTAATTTTGTGTTGTCTGTAAATTTGGTAATCTCACTGTTTACCCCTTTTTCTAGATTTGTCTGAGTATCACTGGTCCCAATACAGATCCTTGGGGGACCCCACTATTTACCTCTCTCCATTCTGAAAATGGACCATTTATTCCTACCTTTTGTTTTCTGTCTTTTAGCCAGTCGCTGATCCATGAAAGGATCTTCCCCCTTATCCCATGACTGCTTATTTTGCTTAAGAGCCTTTGATGAGGGACCTCGTCAAAGGTTTTTGAAATTTCAAGCACACTATATCCACTGGATCACCCTTGCCTGTATGTTTGTTGACCACCTAAAAGAATTCTAATAGATTGACGAAGCATGATTTTCTTTCACAAAAGCTGTGTTCTCTTCACCAACATTTTATCTTCATCAGTGTGTCTGATAATTTCATTCTTTACTATAGTTTCAACGAATTTGTCTAGTACTGAAGTTTGGCTTATTGGTCTGTAACTGCCAGGATTTCCTCTAGAGCTTTTTTCAAAAATTGCTGTTACATTAACTATCATCCAGTCATTTTATACAGAGGCTAATTTAAGCGATAAGTTATATAACATAGTTAGTTGTTCTTCAATTTCAAATCTTAGTTCCTTCAGAACTCTTGGATAAATACCATCTGGTCCTGGTCACTTATTACTGTTTAATTTATCAATTTGTTCCAAAACCTCCTTTACTGACACCTCACTCTGGGACAATTCTTCAGATTTGTCACCTAAAACGAATGGCTCAGATGTGAGAATCTCCCTCATATACTTTGCAGTGCAGATCGAGGCAAAGAATTCATTGAGTTTCTCCTCAACAGCTTTGTCTTTCCTGAGTATTCCTTTTGCACCTTGATCATTCAGTGGCCCCACTGATTGTTTGGCAGTCTTCCTACTTCTGATATACTTAAAATGTTTGCTCTAAGTTTTTGTATCTTTTGCTAGTTGTTCTTGAAATTCTTTTTTTGGCCTACCTAATTATACTTGTAAACTTGACTTGCCAGGGTTTATGTTCCTTTCTAGTTTCTTCGGTAGGATTTGACTTCCAATTTTGAAGGATGCCTTTTTTGCCTCTAACCACCTCTTTTAGTTTGTTTAGCGATTGTGTTTTGGATTATGGCCATTGTGCTTATCTGAGATATACCATCCCAGTGCAATCTCTCAGCCCTTGTGTTGAATATAAATATTTCCCTTTTTGCCTTTCTGTTGATAATGACATCCACACAGCCAAATCCTACCTCCCCCATTAAAACTATTATAAGCAACAAGTATTAAAATTAATCCAGAAACCATAAATTGGTCAATTATCTTTAGCCAAAAGGTGCGCATACAATATGCAATATCAATGGATGAATAACACGACAATCCCATTTCCTTATATATAGGATAATTGTTTTAAGTAGCCACCACATGCTGTAACTTCCCTTGTGACAAATAAGACCCCTTCCCTTGGTAATCTTGACAATCAATTTCATTATCTGTTTTTTTTAATATTGTTCTTTAATGATGGATTTTGTGCATTCATGTACTATTCATGTTTTTCCTCCTCCATCTTTGACTCTGCATTGCCATATTGTGGAATCCTTTTTGAATGGGGATAGGAGTTTAATTAATCGCAACAGAACATAATTGCTTTGGGAAAAGTGTAGACTTAGTAAATGTGTGAATTTTGTGGAAATGGTGAATAACCTTCTTAATGAAAAGAATCTGAACATTATAGTGTAGTCATGCCTTTCCAAAGATGAATCTTTCTTTTTTCTAAATAGTGTTCTCAATATTCTTATTATGGAGAGCATTGTGTCAGAAAAAGAACATACTCAAACTCCATCACTCTTTCAATTAATTGCACAGGCTAAAACCCAGGGGAATGGGTTCAGGACGAGGGAATCTCCTGAAGAATCCCCTTTCAGAGGGGATCCCCTTCCACATTTTTCTGCCAGGGATTGACCCCACCCTTCCATGGAATATGTCTCAGATCCCATTCAGGACCCTTGTATATCCCAAGAGAGGCACAAGAGATTAGAGTAATTCTGCTCCACCACAAAAGTTCTGGCCCCTGATTGTTGCACTGCTTCCTGGTAGAATTGAGCCATGCTTCCATGAACTCCCTCTGGCTGCAGCTGCACCTGCAACCAGGTCCCTTCTTAAACAGGGATCCCTACTGCTGAGTTGTTTACTAAGTTGGACCAATTGTAGTTTTATTTTCTTCACAAAGGTTACTGCAATGAGTTAACTGAAACTGGATTTATTTGATTTTACAAGAATTAGTATAGTAATTATGGTAGTTTGTGTGTGATTAATCCCAGTCACACTTGAAAGCTGGGATTTCATTTTGTTTTTACCCAGAAGGTACATCTTTAAGTTGCTGCATTCTTCATACCTATTTCAAACTGAAAAGATTCCTAGTTGAAAGCAAAGAAAATAAAGGTTGAAGTAAGCCTGTTTGCAATAGGGGAAACAGGCTAAATGGGATTATTTCAAAGGAAAGAGTTAACTCTCTCACACTGTTTCTGCCTTAAGCTACCTCCTACACTTGGAGCTAGGAGGTTGATTCCCACCGTGTGTAGACATCTTCACATTAACTTTCATTGAACTAGTGTGCTAAACATAGTAGCATAGCTGGGGTAGCATGGGCAGCAGCAAGTGGTGGCACAGGCTACCTGTGAGAAGTACACACCCATGAGGTTCAGGTGGGCTTGTACTCAGCATGACTAGCCCATGCTGCTGTTCATGGCTGCCTGTACTACACTTGCTACAGTACTATTTTATCACCCTAGCTCAGTGAGAGCTATCATGAGTATGTCTACACCAGCTGGGAATCACACTCCCAGCTCTAAGTGTAGACATACACTTACAGCCAAGATAATTAGCAGAGGCAGGAGTAAGAATTGCCCAACAGAAGTTGTAAGCACTGAAAATAGAGTTTACAGAAAGATCATTATCTTAGATTTCATTTTCTATTTTTCGCAATTTAATGTGCTAGCACCCCTACCACCTCTTCTTCGTTGGTATTTTGCAAGAAAGGGCAGAGCTGGCTTGGGCACCTACCTCCAGATGAGTGGCCACAGCTGTGAATCCTGAGTAGCTTAAGGCACCTCTCTCCACATCAGAATTAGGCACCTAACTCCCTTTAAGATGTGGGGCTTTGGCCACACCCCTCTCCTCAATATCAACTACTGGCTAGTTTATGCAACTCCCTATTCAGTGAAGTGACTTTTGTGAATCACATTCTGAGGTGCCTTATTCTCTGTATGCACTGTAGAGGGAAACTGGACCGCTAATCCATGCCTGTGGATTCCATTGGGATCACAGCACGTAGATGCTAAGGGTTGCAACTCTGAGTTTAAGTTCCCTTTGTGGATCTAGCCTCCCATGACCAAATGGATTTGAGCTTCAGAATCCTGGTTTCACCCTTGTAATGACAATTAATAGTATGTGACAAAGTTTCTCCTCTGCCTTGGTGGGTTCTGTGCTTTCTGGCAGATTTGCTCGACTCAGAGGTTCATAGCAGTCCTCAGTTTGGCTCCTTTTGTTAGTGGCACAAATCTGCCGTTCACTAGGCTAACCTCATCACTGGCCAGCATGGGGAAGAGGAGAACAATCCCCGCAGTCTCTGCTGGCCCACCTAATGGGTCGAGGGACAGGCCAGAGACCTTCCCCTTCGGTGGGACCCACAGGCCAGATCAACTCCTCCTATATCAATTGCGGGAATGGGGGGAACCCAGGCCCACCCTCTACTCCAGGTTCCAGCCCAGGGCCCTGTGGATTGCCGCTGTCTTTAGTGTCTCCTGTAACAGCTGTGTGACAGCTACAACTCCCTGGGCTACTTCCCCATGGCCTCCTCCCTACACCTTCTTTGTCCTCACCACCGGACTTTCCTCCTGATGTCTGATAACGCTTGTACTTCTCAGCCCTCCAGCAGTATGCCTACTACTCTCAGCTTCTTGCATGCCTCTTGCCCCCCCTGAATGCAGTGAGGTCCTTTTTCAATCAGGTGCCCTGATTAGCCTGCCTGTCTTAATTGGTTCCAGCAAAGTTCCTGATTGTTCTGGAACCGCCCCTGTTACCTTACCCTGGGAAAAGGACCTGCTTAATCCGAGGCTAATATATCTGCCTTCTATCACTCTCCTGTAGCCATCTGGCCTGACCCTGTCACATATCCCCCGCCCTCTGCTCAACACCACAGGGTTGGGCAACTTGGGACGTCAGGCAGTGTACCTGTGACAAGCCATCTGCATTGCCATGGTGGCTGCCAGCCCGGTGTTGTATGGTGAATTGAAAAGGTTGTAGAGACAGGAACCATCTGGTCACCCTTGCGTTCTTCTCTTTATTTCGCAGCATCCACTGGAGGGGTACATGGTGCATCACAAGGATAAACCATCGTCCCAGCAGGTAATAACATAGTGTTTCCATGGCCCATATCACAGCAAGGCTTGCTCTCTCAACCACTGCATACTTCTGCTCTCTTGGGAGGGGTTTCCTGCTGAGGTAGAGGATCGGGTGTTCTTTGTCTCCGACCATCTGTGATAGGACAGTTCCCAATCCTACTTCAGATGCATCTGTTTGTAAAATGAACTTTTGTTGAAGTCCAGGGCTGTAAGCACGGGGTTACTGCACAGGGCTGTCCGTAGGTCAGTGAATGCTTTCTCTGAGACATCTGTCCACTTAGGCCACTACACATGCCTCTCGCTGGTGCCAAGGCTTTAAGAGGTTAATGTGATAAATCCGTTCTTGTTTCCGGTGTCCTGGTTGCCGCACCTTGTAGGTTACTTTCCCCATGGGTTCAACCACCTTATAGGGCCTCTGCCATTGGTACCAACACCATCACCCAATCCCCTGGTTGGAATTGTCAGACTTTTGCCTGGCAATTGTAATGAGTTAGCTAGGCCTCCTGCGCCTTTTCCAAATGTTCCCATACAATAGGATTGTAGTGACGTGCCGTCTGCTAGTCTTTCAGGGAATTAGCTTTTCCAGCCTCCGGAGCACCCTCTGCAGGCCGATGCCCTGCTTGCCACTGGCTCCTGTGTCCCTCCCAGACCCTGATGCCCCTTTGCCTATAGGGCCAGCTGCAGTCTGACTGGGGCGTGGCACAGCTCCGGCTGCTTCCCCAGTCAGCAAGCCTTTAGCTCGCAACCCCAGCCCTCTCCCAGGGCTGGCTTCAAGCCCTTTCAGGGCAGGAGCAGGTGACCACCCCACTACAAGGGGTGACCCAGGCAATCCGGTCTCGCATCTGCAATACATGTTTAATTATACTTCTCCCCTCATTGGGTTCCTCTTCCCAGATCTCTTTGGCAATATCTAATATGCCATGGGGGTGGGGCCCATATACTAATTCAAAGCGGGAAAACCCAGTTAAGACCTGAGGTACCTCTCGGATGGTGAACATAAGGTAAGGTAATAGGGTGTCCTAATCCTTCCCATCCTGACTTACCACCTTCCTTATCATAGCCTTGAGGTTTCAGTTAAACCTTTCTACCAGCCCATCGGTCTGTGGATGATAGACTGAAGTTCTCAGGGTATCTATATGGAGCAGCGTACAGAGGTCTTTCATTAGCTTCAACATAAATGGGGTTCCTTTGTCTGTTAATATCTCCTTTGGTAGCCACACTCAGGCAAATATCCCCACCAGCTCTTTGAAATAAATGTGTATATAGTATGGTTGAGATGTAGCAACCTTAAAAGTTCCAGAAAGAGATGTCCAACTATACAACACTGTACAATAGGAGTAGGGAGGGAACATTCTGTGGCAAACCCAGGAGAGATGGATCTGTAGTAATAAAATAATCATCTGCATCTGTCATAGGTTTTCTCCCCCACTTGGAGCTGTTGGGTTCCAAGATGGGGACCTGCATGGACTCCTCTAAACTAAAATCCTAGTTTAGATCTGGTTTTCGCTGCCACCAGTCAGTTTAAAGTGTCTGACACACTGCCTGTCCCCCCAAAAACTTCCCCTGGGAACACAGATTCAAACCCCTTGAATCTCACCAGAGAGAGAGAAACAGCCAGTTCCCCTCCCCCCTTCCCTCTCTCCAGCCTGCTCTGGAGAGATACACACCGAGTCAAATCCTTGACTCAAAACAAAGAGGGACTCCCCTCCCCCTCCCCTTCCCTTGAAAATGCAAACAAGAGAAGAATCAATCAAGTTCTAAAAAGAAAAGATTTTATTAAAGAAAGAAAAAAAAGTACACTCTCTCTGTATTACCAGGATGCAAAAATACAGGGTCTAACTTATAAAAACTGGAGAGACGTCCCCCTCCCTCCTTCTCAGCATAATCAGTAACAGCAACAGAAATAAAGAATTTCCTTCAGCAAACACACAATTGCAAATGTAGAAATCAAATTATAAGACTAATCCGCCTTTCTAATTAATACTCACTATTGGATAGTAGAAACTACTCCAGGAGAACTTGGAGACATGTCTGGCCTCTCTTAGATCCAAAGAGAGAACACAGAGCAAACAAGGAACACAGACAAAGCCTTCCCTCCACAGAGATTTGAAATTATCCTGTCCCTTGATTGGTCCTCTGGTCAGGTGTTTCTCAGGTACTGCTTGTTAACCCTTTACAGGTAAAAGAGACCTTAACCCTTAACTATCTGTTTATGACAGCATCACCTATATTACAAAACATTACATATCATGAACTATTTATTGTCAATCCAAAGGAGACAAGACCTTGGTTTTAAAGATATCATTCTCTTTTCTGGAGTTTGAATGGCTGGAGTCTGTTCTCATGTAATGCTTACAAAGTGAATGTGTTGTTATAATAGGCAGTATTTTACCCACAGAGTGGGAAAACAAACACATGAACAAATAAAACAGGTGTATAAGGCTGATATGGATGTTTTGGAAAAGACCATGAAGATGCAATTACAATATAAGACAGATTCTGTAGCTGGTTTGCAAAGGACTACAGCAGACTGTTAATGGAACACTGCATAAGTGAGGAAACTGACAGTGAAGATGGGATATTGTTAGGGGGCTTTCTGCCAGTTAGTGCAGAACAGTAAAGAAACAGAAGAAGAGGCACAGAAAAATAGATTCAGTCTCTGCATTAGGCAGAAATCAAGCCAAAAATGAGTGAGGATATACAGTAGCAAGGCTGTAGGAAGAGTGTGTGGGGTGACAATATTAAATTAGCAACAGATGGCGAATCATTCCAAGAATAAACCAGATGGAGAAGTTGCAACTGGGTCATCTTGGCCACCAGCCAGATGGAGAACCAGCTAGCGTGGCAGCCAGGAGTGAAGGAAACCATGCTAGAAGCAAGACAGCAAGTTCCCAATCAGATTAAGAGCTAGCTAGCCCAGCAGCAAGGTCACTCCTGTCTTGGGAGACAGCCAACTAACCACCAGCCAGATGGAGAACCAGCTAATGCAGCAGCTCAGCCTACTCAGTTCCACAGTCAGTCAGTCTACTTTGCAAACTGCAAGGTCAAGGGATTTCAAATAGTGGAGAAGCCTGAAATGAAAAGATGGTGATTATTGTAATTAAGCGGGTCTACTCCAAGATGTCTGAAAAGGCATAGGGATCCAGTTAGCTAAATACAGTATGATGCTAGAGAGGTATGATGGTGTGTTGGTTAGAGCAGGATATTGAATATCAGGAGTCCTGGGCTCTATTGCTTATTCTTCCAACAATTTATTGTTTGGCCTCTTTCAGGTTACTTCTCTGCCTTATGACTCCTAAACTGTAAAAGAAGGGCAAATATATTTACTCATTCTGTAAAGTACTTTGAGATTCTCAGATAAAATTCTTTGTGGACTCAATCGAAAGCCTAAAGTCAGTGGAAGTTAGCCCTATATAACTGCAAAGTATTATTGATGTTGAGATATTTTTTGCTATTCTAATAAAGAGAGTCTGGACTTCACAAGAAAGAATAGATTAGCATAAGAATTTATATCAGTGTCTCCTTAAAGACAAAAGGGTCTGATTCTGCTCTCTAATGCAGTGGAGTTACTGTTGTTGTTTTACATCAGTGCAACAGTGCAGAATAAGGCTGAAAAAATAGCTCTAAAAATAGAAAACTTCACATTTTCTTCGCAGAGGAACAGTGTTCTCTCTTTCTATTTAATAGCTTATAAAATATTCACACTTAAAGATAAAAACTTTTCCTTACACACACACACACACACACACGTTGGGATCCACTTAACTTTGACAGAAATTTCTGCTCATATCCAAAGGCAGAATTTGCACTCAGTGTCTCACATTGATGCACATTTGTACACATCTTTAATCCAAGCTTTTTGCTTTAAATTGTTACTATCACTGATTTGCAGTGGGTTTCTTATGAGGGAGGTAGTGGTTTACAGATTTAAAGCCTCAATTACATTGCCTATCAAAGAGAACAAAATAGAATGGCAGATGCCAGTCTAAACTCTGCCTTACAAATATACCTTAAGCCTGACCTGGAGAAAACACTGCTCTAATGTCAGTCTACTTGCTTGTTCAAAAGTACCGTAGTTTACTGGATAGGGTCTGGAGTGGAAGACCAGCAACCTGGATTCTGTTCCTCTCCCACTGACTTGCTGAATGGCGTTGGACAAATGAATCTGTCTTGTCTTGATTTGGCTAAGCAATTGCTTAACTTTAAGCATATGCTTAAGGCCATCCCTATTTAGGAAAGTATTTGAGCATGTTTTAGTTTAAGTGCTTTGCCTCTGTGCTTCAGTATCCCAGTCTACAAAATGAAGACAGTATGTCCCTCTTTTGTGAAACATTGTGAGATATATGGATGAGAAGTGTTATACAAGTGCTTAAGTTTTGTTTGTTTGGTACTCTAGCAAGGTTGCTAAAATTATATACACATGCATGCACTCCCCTTCCTGCCCACTGCTCCAATTTCAAAAGAGATGATTAGTCTCTAATTTCTGTTCAGTTAAGAGATTCAACAGGAAAAGTTAGAGATATTTATAGGCACAGTGCTGTAAGCACTTGTTACATTAAATCATACAGGCCACATCTTCAGTGAGAAAAAGTGTAATTTCTTTGGTAATTTTTAATACCTGGATTATAAACTAAATTCTCTGAAATATAGAACATAAACATTTTTGCTCATGTCAACTGATTGAAGTAGAAAGTGTTTGTTTCTCTCCCTGATTCATGAAGCTTTTCTTCACATCCCTAAAGGAACATTAACAGCTTTTAAGACTTTCTGCTTTAACCTAATCAATCAATCAATAAATAAAGGCAGCTTTCACTGTTAAACTGACATCTCCAATGAAAATTAGACTATTTTTGTCC
Source organism: Mauremys mutica (assembly GCF_020497125.1). NCBI lineage: Eukaryota > Metazoa > Chordata > Testudines > Geoemydidae > Mauremys > Mauremys mutica. The sequence goes on from NC_059073.1 coordinate 96,573,606, forward strand.
CTGCATATTCATGTTAAAGAATCTCTGCAGCAATGCAGCAAATGAATGCACAAATAACTTGGCTCATTTAAAAATCTAATGTGCCTATGTAAAGAATTTTACTTCAGTAAAACCATTTCTAAAAAACCTGTAATACACAGGTTTGTGTGCTGTTCCCCAGGAGTACACAGAGTCACCTCACAACTACTGGCCCTTGGAGTGAAGTAGTCTTGTCTGTGTCTGTGTCTGCAGATCAGCTCCCCGAAACTAAGAGCTTCTTGCAGCACAGCACTCCCTTACAAGACTTTGTTGACCTTGCACTCTTTCTGTACAGGTAGTAACAGGCTTCTAACCCCCAAACACTCAGAGTATTTCCTGTAATGTCCAGCCCCTTATCTAGGGTTGCCAACTTTCTAGTTGCACAAAACCAAACACCCTAACCCCACCCCTTCCCAGAGGCCCTGCCCCCTGCTCACTACATTCCCCTTCCTTTGGTGGCTCACTCTCCGCCACACTTACTCACTTTCACTGGGTTGGGGTGCAGAAGGGGGTGAGGGCTCTGGCCTGGGGGTACTGGCTCTGGGGTGGGGTCGGGAATGAGGGGTTTGGGGTTCAGGAGGGGGTTCCATGCTAGGGGGTGGGGCTGAGGGATTTGGAGTGTGGGAAGGGTCTGTGGGTTGAGGCAAGGGATTGGGGTGAGGGATCTGGGGTGGGGCCAGGGATGAGGGGTTCAGGGTGTGGGAGGGGGCTCTGGACTGGGGCAGGGAGTTAGACTGCAGGGGGTGAGGGCTCTGAGCTGGGAGTGCAGGCTCTGGGCTGGGGCTGGGGATGAGGGGTTTGGGGTGCAGGAGGGTGCTCTGGGTTTTGGGGGGGCTCAGGGCTGGGGCAGGGGGTTGGTGGTTGGGGCGTGCATGGGCTTACCTCAGGCAGCTCCCAGTTAGTGACGCAGCAGGGGGGCTAAGGCAGGCTTCCTGCCTGTCTTGGCACCGTGCTGTGTGCATCCCGGAATCAGCCAGCAGGTCTGGGTCCTACGTAGTGGGGTCATAGCTCATGGAATTTCTGCTTGATAGGATATTGTGATAGACTGTTTGTCAGCATTACGGTCATTTACAAGAACACAGAAACGGCCATATTGGATGAGGTGAGTGGTCCATTTAATACAGTCCTTGGTCTCTAACAGTGGCCAGTATCAGGTGTTGCAGAGGAAGGTACAAGAAACCCTTTAGTAGGTAGTTGTGGGATAACCTGGCCTCTGTTTCTTCCTAATCCTCAATAGTTAGAGTTTGGCTGAAGCACAAAGCCCTTCCAGATTTCATAGGACTGGGCCTGAACAGAATGCAAAGACAGAAACTCTTCATAGGGAGTGGGATAGATCAACTGATTAATAATGGATCCCTTCCAATAACAGTTAAGATATCAGTTCAAATCCCACCTACAGTAAATCAGTAGTGTCCTAAAGTCATTGTTACAATCTGATGGCCTCTGAAGTGAAATGAATTGGTGTTCTGAACCATGTCTTAGTGAATAGATGGTCAGTTTATAAAGATTAACACTACAATTGGTATCTTCGTTTGTGGCCTCAGGAGAAAGCCCAAGACTGAAGTGGGCATTAAGAATCTCATCACTTGGGAACTGCCTCTAAGACAGGATTGACATGGACATACTGCAAAAACTTTACATTTGTTGAATGTTCACTTCCTTTTTTTTCTTTGAGCCATACTGGGGCATCCATTGCCAGCCACCAGAAGTAGGTTTCTCAAACTTTGACAACATGGTACACTGAGTAGGTGATTGTGGTAAAGGCTCTTCAGCAGACTGAAGAGTGCATGTCAAGATACTTAGAATCAGAAGTGGGAAAGGAAGCTCTGCTCCAGTACCATCTCTTTTCCTTGTGGCTTCTGATTGCTTTTCCTGTTACTGCATCTGAGTCTCCAGCCCATCTGCCCTCTACATAGTGATTTTCCCCTGCCTTTTGTTGTGCTTCCAGTTCTCAAGGGATACCCTAGCTGTGGAACTCTGGCTAAGAACTGGATTTCTGGCAGCAAAATAACAACCTTCCCAACCCCAAATATCTCATGCTCAAGATTAATGGGAGCCTTTTTATTTGTTTCAGTAGGGTCTGGATCAGACCCCTGGATAGCTAGATAAATGGAGAATCAATAAAAATACATTAGTGATTTCTGCAAGGAGAACCATGAAGAACCTTACTAATGTCAATGGGATTCTGTATGGGCACAAGGACGTGCTATGCAGTACTCTTGGCAGCTACTGACTTCAACAATAACCTTCAAGATTTGGGTTCAAAATTACTCTAGTCCATGTTGATGGATCAGGTGCCACATTAGTCCCAGGGGACTGAAAAGTTGTCAAGTCCAATGTACGTAAAGTACTGAAAAGGTCCATTACCTTGAGCTATATGCTCTCTGCAACAGCAGAGGTGCTGCTGAAATTTAACTTACTTACACAATTACAAAAAATGAGAGCAGTCAAGTTGGCCACATGTCTGTGTCAAATCCATAACAAGACCCCATAACTAGGAAATTAATTACTTTTGCTCAGCACTGGGTACCAGAGGATTATTTACAAGAAACAAACAGAGACATCAGTCAAGTATCAGAGGGGTAGCCGTGTTAGGCTGGATCTGTAAAAGCAGCAAAGAGTCCTGTGGCACCTTATATACTAATAGAAGTTTTGGAGCATGAGCTTTCATGAGTGAATACCCATGCATCAGACGAAGTGGGTATTCACCCACGAAAGCTCATGCTCCAAAACTTCTGTTAGTTTATAAGGTGCCACAGGACTCTTTGCTGCAGAGACATCAGTGTGGCTATAATATGACTAAATGCAGTACTGATACCCCAAATTCCATTAGAATCAAACTCCACATCGAATTTTTCTTATTTTGCAAGGCTTGAAAAGGTCTGTATAAGGGGTTAAAGAACCAACTATACAATACTAAAAAACAAAGTGAACTGGTTGGCCCTAACCTGTTGAAATGCTCTGATGTTAAATATAGCCTGATACTCAATTGGAGTGTTGACAATAGACTTCTTTTTTAATTTTGTAATGAATTAGGAAACAGTTGGTATATAAAATGAACAGATGTTAAATATCATTATTATAACCATGGTAATGTTGTATCTTGTAATAAGCAATATATCAATAAAGAGCAGTGCCAGAGTAAGAGAGAGTTGGTGCAGAAAATGATGTGATTCTTAAGGATAGAGAAAAAAAAGTTCTAGATTAATACTAATTCCGATTTTTTTAAAAATGATATGTGCCCATAAATCATTAAAAGATGCACCCAGGCTTTCCTTGTTAAAAGAAAAGGTAGAGATTGGTACCATTAGAACAGAGAAGGAACCTTATGTACATAAATCAATGCAAAAGTCTACTGAACCCTCAGAATGTAGAATTAAGAATTAAGAGCTGTGAGAATGAAGAGTTATTGCATAGTGCTAAATGGGAGAGAGCAGATCCCATTTGCAATGGAGTAGATGACAAACATCATTATTGGGAACATCAGTATCATCATGAAAGTTATATACACATTCTAACACTCTTCTGTTTGCCAAGCAGGGGTAAAGAGCTACATTTCCCATATTCAACTGTAAATATATTGTTTTGGATTCAGTGGCCAATTTAATAGAGACTTCATAGGAGCTATGCCACTTTACATTAGCTGAGGATCTGACCCAGTGCAGGACTAATAGCAAAAAAAAAAAAATGAAATTTTCTCAGTAGAAACTCAGAACAGAAGGAGTGATATCCTATTGAAGTCAATTATATTTTTTCCAGTGACTTCAATGGGGCTAGGATTTCATCCAACCTCTCAATCTGGCAATTCTACAGTAGAAAAATTGACAAAACAGGTGGGACTCCACACAAACCTTGAGAAAGAACATACAAAAATGTTTTGTCTTGATTCTTCAGCCAGATATTTATTATTCTTACATACGCTGCAGTGACCTGTTCTGCTAGTATAACAACATTGGCAACAAAAGGGAATATTTTACAGGAAGAGATTGTTTTAGGGAACATGCAGGGTAATAATATATTTTGGTAAAAATGATCAGATGACAAGAAAAACAACTTACTGTCATTACTTTATAAATAAGGCTTTAAAAAAAAAAGAAATGCATGACATTCAAATTTATTGTAGGACTACAGTCCATTGTTTGGAGCACAATGTATCCGATGTAAATCAGCCCCATTTACTTCAGTGCAGCGTAGCCAATTTACACCATCTGAGGATCTGACCTATTTTTCCAAGGATTAAATATCCTTGAAAACATTCAGCATATTATATGCTCATGATTTGGTGTGATAGGCCAATATTTGTATTTCTTCCCATAATTTTTAATTAGTCTTGGTAATACAGGTTTTTTTTTTATTTCACGTTTGATGAAAGGACAATACTTTACTTTTGCTGAAGAAGCCAAATCTGTAAAGGGAAAAATATGGCTGTGGAGGGAAGAAGAGACTTATATAACGTATTTCACACTAAAGTACTGTAAATGGCTCATTTAGATATAGTTTTGACATATGGGCTAAATTAAGGCTCTAAATAGTGCAATACATCTTTTAATGCAAAAGGAGCAGCATAAATGGGGACTCAATTAATGAGCAGAAAATATAAAAGATTCTGGAAAAAGATATAAATTCCTTACTAAAATAAACCACTAAAATTAATACATAGTGACTCCTGTAGCTCACTATCATGTCCTCCAAACCACAACATTGATCAGAAAACAAAACAAAACAAAACATGATTATACCTCAAGTTGTAGGTTTGGGTTTTTTGTTTGTTTGTTTGGTTGGTTGGTTTTTTGCACTTGCTGAAGCCACCAGGGTGAAAACAATGATGGTTCAGTGTGCTGGGGACAAATTAAAAAAAGCTTTTAAATTCCCAACTCAGACATACATCAGAACAGTGTGTGGAGAACACTAATGCTTTCAATCCCACCATCGCAGGCCTCCTTTCCTCCCTTCCTCCCTCTCTCTGAAGTGGAAGTAGCCATTCATCAGGCTGCCCTGAAATCTTCAATGTGTAGAGTTGGCTTTTGCCCTCTCCTGTTATAAAGACTGACTGCCTCTCAATTTCCAGCTCCTGCAAGAGCAGTCTGTTTTGCAGTTCGCAGGCAATGCAAAGCAGACAGTTGAGCAGTGGGGTGATGAAGGCCACAATGAGGCGGGGAAGGGCCTGGCCTCTGTCAGAAATCAAACAATGGCAATTTGACAATTTGTTGCCTTTTTCCCATAGCGTGGGGGCTCTTAATCACAAGGTAGGACATTACATAATTATCTGTTTAACCACAGTAAGATTACTACAACTTCAGGTTTCATTTCCTGCCTGTAAGTGTTAACAGTGCTGCACATTATCACTTTGAGTTAAATAATCCACTTCATGCTTCAGTGATTTTACTTGACATTTAGGAAGGGAAAAAAATGGTGGTGGATTGTTAATCTCACTGTTGTGAATCATGATTTAGCATTATCACCCCAAACCAACAATATTACTGGCTGGTGGGAGATGCTCAGTCCTCCGGATGTGATAGCAGCTAACTCCCTTTTTTAAAATAATCAAATACCATTTTAGTGACTCACAGAGCCAACATACACTACTAATTTTATTGGACTGACACAAACTTATACAATATAAAATTGTAATATATTTCATTTAACTGTCCTTTCCTTTCTATCCACTTGCCTGGAATATTTTTGTGCACTTTATTAATCTCTCATCACGATATTTGTAATATCCTCTGGGTCTGTCTCAGTTTTTCCCCTCCAATTTATCCAAAACTCTGCACCCAGCACTTCCTCACCTTCAACCTTGAATCCTGACATGGCTTCTTAGATTTTATTGCATCAAAGTCAATACCCTAATCTTTAAAGCCTCAGCTAATTTCACCCCACCTATATCTCTGCTCTCATTTCCTCCTGCTCCCTATGGACCTCACAACCCTCTTTCCTTATTGCTCTATGTGCCGGTCTCTGTAATGCTGCTTCCTGTGGCTGAAGAAGTGTCTCATTTCTTGCCCATCCAGGGCCTTCTCTTCACCCAGTCCTCTCCTTAAAGCACACTTCTTCCTTGAATTCGTCTTCCATTGCTCTTCTCTGCACGGCTCATCCACTGAAATCCCAAGGGCCAGAAACTGCAATTCTAGAGGATCAGGGGAGGCTAAGTAAGTCTCAGTCTACCCTACCTGGGACTCCAGAGAAACCATATTGGTCTGGCGCTCTATCATCCTGACACAGGCAGTGGCAGAATCCTACTGGGGCAGAGGAAAACTTTAGTTGCTACAAAGTATTGCAGCCTCACAGTCCTGGATTCTACCCTGAGACATGAGCGTATAATATGGTGATCTGCTCATTTGTGACTGCTTGGAGGGAGGCAAATGAAGGAGCAATTGCAGCACTGATATCAGTCAAAAAAGATCTACTGCTATGACCTTTAAAAAATGGGAGGCACCCTATCCCATTTTGGGGGATGTTTTTTGAGGCTCAAAGGAATCCAGTATGGTTATTTTTATACCTGTCTAGAAGATGATAATTCCATGTCATGACAACTTTTGAGGTGTAGAAATTTGTTTTTGTTCTGCATGGTGCAAAACCAAAATATTTTTGATGTTTTCATGAAATGGAATTATCTCAGCAGAGCTGTTTTCTGGTCATAAAGCTCAGGTTTTTGATTCAGGTCTCTCTTTATCTCTATCTCTCTGTGTTCAGAAGTGATCAGAATGCCCTGGATCTCAAAAACCTTCCTGATTAAATATTCATCATAACTGGTATCTCTTCTCAAAACAGCACATTTCAGTGAAATTCCATTTGGTCTAAAACATTCCAATCACCTCTATTCATTTTCTAACTACAGTTACCCAGCTACAGTGAACTTTGCCACTGCTTTAAAATGATGGTGTCATTCTCTTAGAAGTACACCCCTGTAGTAATATTGGAGCTGGCTTACAGTTTGGGGAGAGACACAGGAAATATTAGTGCTTATGCACGAGTACTGTTATATACTCGGTATTTCAGTGACAACCTTTACTCTATGCTGGTTTCTGGTACTGTTATATTCTGGGCAACAAATTAGACATAAATTTACAATATGACGTGACAGCAAACAATGCTAATGCAATTTGGGGGTACCTACATATTGTTCTGAACTGGGAGAAAGTGCAATCATACCTGGAGTGGAGTATGGTGGGAACTGCATTAATAGGGGGATATTCACAAAGTGGAAGCAGTTCAGAGAAACGCAAAATAAATTATTAGGGAGCTTTGAGAAATAATTTACAAGAAAAGATTATGGGACAGATTGTCATTCCAATTAAGGACCCTTTATACCACTCTGAACTTCTTTACATTGACAGACTGATGTAAAGCAACCTTATAAAGTAGAACCTGGGACTAAAAGGGTTAAGTCTCTACAACCTGCTTAAGTGGCTGATAAAGGGAAGGGACAAGATAACAATCTAAAACTATATGAAAGGTTTTAATACAAAGGAAATGGAAGAATTATTTTGGCTAATACAAGATATATAAATAGGAGTAATAGGTTGAAAATAAAATATAGAATATTAAAGCTGAATGCCAGAAAAACATCCATACAATAAGATTATGTTAGACTCTAGGACAGTCTTCCCAAAGAACTGGTGGAAGATTTACTGCTTGGGACATTTAAAAATAGACTGGCCCAAACAAAAGCAACATTTAATAAGGAACAACCCAACAGTGGCAGGGCAATAGACTGAAATACTTGACTTTGCAGCTAAGGAAATATAGGCTGGGTATTAGGAATAACTATCTAACTATAACAGGGGTTGGAAACCTCGGGCACGTGGCTCACCAGGGTAAGCACCCTGGCGGACCTGGCCAGTTTGCTTACCTGTCCATAGATTCAGCCGATTGCGGCTCCCACTGGCCATGGTTCACTGCTCCAGGCCAATGGGGTGGCGGGAAGCCGCAGCCAGCACATCCCTCGGCCTGCACCGCTTCTGGCAGCCCCCATTGGCTTGGAGCGGCGAACCACAGCCAGTGGGAGCTGCGATTGGCCGAACCTGTGGATGTGGCAGATAGACAAAGTGGCCCGTCCTGCCAAGGTGCTTACCCTGGCGAGCTGCGTGCCAGAGGTTGCCAACCCCTGAACAATAAGGATAGTTAAACATTGAAACAGGTTACCTGTTGCAGAGTCCCTGTTGTAGAGTCCCTGTCACTGGAGACTTTTAAGAACTGGATAGATGATCATCTGTTGGGGATAGATTAAGTAGACTTAATCCTGTTTTAGCACAAGGGGATGGACTAAATAGGGTGACCAGACAGCAAATCTGAAAAATCGGGATGGGGGTGGGGGTTAATAGGAGCCTATATAAGAAAAAGACCCCAAAATCGGGACTGTGCCTATAAAATCAGGACATCTGGTCACCCTAGGACTAAATGACCTCTTGAATTCCCTTCCAGCCTGATATTTCTATGATTCTATGACTTCAAAGGACTTTTTGAAAACTCATACCTAGTTAAGAAAATGGAAATGGTCATACGGGATCAGTCCAGTGGCGCATCTACTCTAACATTCTGTGTATGACAGAAGGTACAAAATACTCCATATTAGTCTACTATGGAGCAACCTGTCCATAGAGGTTTCTGCCTAACTTGCCATCAGTTATATGTTGACTTAGACCCAAGGGATGAAAGCTTATAACTCTTCTAATCTTTTTAAACTATCTAATGAAACTTTGATTGTTCTTATTGGCCATATAAATGCCTAATCTTTTTTTTAAATCTTGCTATGCTCTTGGCCTCAATTGTATTTTGTGGCAATGAAATTAAGCATGTGCTTAAGTGATTTGCTGTGTCAGAATCAGAAAGTTTAGTTTATTTAGCTGTCTAAAGAGAGGACAACCACTAAAATTGGTGATGTCTTCCTCCTATTATAATCCATGTTAGCCACTATAGGGGCTGGATCTCATTTGAAAATCTGACTCATTATATTCTAATTCTCAGTTTTAAAACATCAAGTATATGTACTGTTTTTTCTAGATCATGTCAAGGGCTCATGACTTCTGAGGATTTCACAGCCTCACACCTTTATTCCCTAGGGACCAGGGAATCAGAACAATCAACAGTATTCCTTTCTTCAGAACAAGTTATTTCACTATAGAACTTGAATATTTTAGAAGTGTTCTTGAGGCTTATACTGTTGTCAGACAGAAATTATGGCTGTAGCAACCTATCAGTGAATGTACTGTTCACTCCTACACAAAGTTAACTATGCCAGATTTATGAGAGGAAAGAGAATGCTGAGAATGTGAAGTATGTTTCACATGCTCATATATATATTGTATTAAAAGCTTTTGAGACAAAAAGGAATACCTAAATCCTAAACTTATTTGTGCTATACAAGTTTATCCTGGTTAAATAAAAGACCTTGCATAACTGCTGAAAGCTCTTTTGCTTGAAGATAAATAGTCTGGTGCCAGTTATGCAATATATCCTAAAGTGCTCGGCATCAACAAAAATCACTATTATAGGTATCTGAGTGAATTTGTGCATCACATTAGGTTATTTTTATAGACGCCCTGAAGATATATGATTCCTCCACTACATATTTCCATTTCAATTTAATAGGTTATCTTTAACGAGTAAGCTTTTTTTTCTTTCCTGGAATTTTTCTGCTGTGGCAATTGTTACTGGATACAATCTTTTTTCTCCTGCACCTCATTTGAATTTGGCTAACAGTTGCAAGGGAGCATATATTTTTGAACTCTTAGTAGAGCAACATTTAATAAAGAAGACCTTAGAGAGGTTAGAGTTGTCCTTATTTTTCATACTGCTGTGAAGCAACATGACAGGCTAGGAGGAGGAATCTTGAAGTGCTAGTCACCTGTGTAGAAATGAAAAACCAAGGGACAGAAGTTGAGTGATCTTTGTCTGTTAGGTGGCACCCTGCTGCTATATCAGTGGCCAATGTTAGCAGGGTACAAGCAGCTGCCTTAGTGAGCTAGTCTTGCTGTTACTAGTGGGTGCCAGCTAGTAATGTAGAATGTAAAAAAAGAAGAGGGACTGGAGATTAATGGGCAGGGGAAGAGTTAAATAGAAATCTCAAAAGAAGAGTGTTAGTCTAGCAGGCATTATATTTGATTTTTACTTGGTTACATGTTATCTGACTTTGCTGCTGAAAATAATATCTTACATTTACATACAACCTTCCATGCTTTGTAAACTGTAATGATGATGTTAATAATATAAGAATCACTGAATCCAACACTGACGCTCCACTAGCTCTGGAGTGAAACAAAACAACAACTGAACAGTGTGCAGCAACACTATATAACAACAGACAGACTTGCTTCAGCTAATTGCTAGTGTTCTGAGGTAATATTAAATGCAGTAAGGAACGTGCAAAGCATTTGTCACAAAACACCCAAGCCAACCTTTGTTTAGAAAAAGAGTCAGTGATATTTGTTAAAGTTTCAGTGATCCTGGACACAGATTTAATTCACTTCTAGGACACCAAATTCCAACAGGCTCCGGACCCATATGACTATCTATTTGATGTACTCTTCTATTTTCTAGGTGTTGAGTCTGACAGGCTACCGTTCTTTTGCTGGACATTTTCAGAGATAGGGTTGGGTTGCTGGCTGGCCTCATCCCAAACTCCATGGATGCCCAATCCATGAATATTGTGGTTGTCAGTTCTAAACAAAGCCTGGCTAGATGATGGCATACCTGTTACAAAAGGTAGAACCTGTGTAGCCACAGCTTTAAAAAACCTCAAGGCATCTGAGTAGCTAACTGGCTTTTCTGTCATGCTGAATCAATCTAAAGCAACAACTCAAAGGTTTCTCTAGTAATAATGGAGAATGCTATGACTGCAGACAGTGCTCTACAGCCATTAGCTTAGAATGAGCCCCAGGCTTCCTCTTGAATAGTGAAATGCTTCCTCTAATGCAATGAGCAAATAATTATAATTTAACAGTTTCACAAACCTTTTGGGGCCTTTTCCTAGCTGCCCAAGATGTACTATTTGAATAATAAAGAATGAACAAGATGGGAGACTCCTTACTTTTTTCCTAAATTCATTTCTTGTTTTTCACTCTCTTGAACCTGAGGCACAAAATCAAAAAGAGGGATAGACTTTCTTCTCATTTGAGCTCTGCACATTAAACAAAACAGTCTTTTCTACAATTTTGCTTTCCTAACTACCAAAGAGCACCATGCTGGAACCATGACACACACTGGATGGGATTACTTAATACTACACAATGTCAGTAAAGGCTGCAAAATCTGACCCCAAAAAGGTGAAAACCCTCAATATTGATTTCTGTGCTATGGGAAAAATGATCACTCACTCTATATTCTTCTAGGTAGCCAGCACCTAACTCTTCTGCACAGGCTACTCAGAATACACGTAAGTCCGTATGGGACTGTGCAGATAGTGCCTTCAGTGGGCCCTCTTCTCTCTGCCCCACAGCGTGTTGGCCAGTGCCTTTGAACCAACTTGGAGGGAGAAATAATCTATGCCAATACTGGGATGACCCAGAATACTTTCTCACTGGAACAAGAGGGAAACCAAGGGCCATATTGTGATTCAGAGCTTTTCCTGAGTCACCTTATAATCCTTAGTTTGCTCCTGGTGCAGCACAGCTGCATGCTGCCCCTTATTCAGTTCTTGTGGCAAAGCTTCAGTCTAGTCCTATGTGAGCAGAATCATGCAAACTAAATTAATAGTTGAAGTATATATGTTTTTAAAAAATTACTTCTGAACCTTATCTTTTCCCACAAACAGAAAAATATAGCCCTGCATAGATTTCCTAGAACATGCCAAAGATCAGTAACCAAAAATGTAGTTTAGAGGCTAAGACACATAAATTGTGTAGAAGTTGATTGACTTTATCATGAATGTGGACTCTTATCAATGCTAGCAGGCATCTGGCTGTATTCACTTTGATTTACTCTACTGAGCATTTACTCTACAGAGCATTTTCACAGATGTAAACCTGTTTTGCCAAGACAAATGGAGTGGTAAATATAATAAACTAAATGCTCATAGTAGGAGAAAAAGGAATTGTCAGGGCTCTAGTTGCAGAAGAAAAAAGCCCGTAAGATACAGCCTTCATCTTTCCTAAAAGATAGACTCCAAAGACTGAATTAAAAATGAAAGCCTTTCTGAAGAAAAAGAAACAGCTACAATGGTGGAGGGGGCGGAGGGGAAGAAGGAGGAAGAGACAGCCCTGCTGAGGTTAAGGTTCTTTTTTCCCCCCACAAAAGGCAGCTCAACAAACAGTGGCAGATGTCACCCTGACAGGGAAAGTGGCAAGCGGCCATCTCAGTTCTGTTTGTGATTTTTTTCACAAGAGTCAAGCTGCTTTTTCCACTCCATTCAGCATGTTTGTGAATGCTTGATTTGCTCAGAAGACAAAAAAGGGCAAGAGCTCTAGAATTCAATAGAAGGTCAGAATGGCAATCTTTTTGCCGGGTCCGGCTTCCTTTTATACTCTGACATCTGGGGCCTATTACCAGAACAAATTAGAGCAATTCAAACCACCAGCAGGGGAAAGAGAGTTTTTTGTTTTTCATACAGCATAGCTACAAACTCAGGAAGGGGAACTGGGGCTCCTGACAATAAGGCGTAGCAATAGATTTGCTACACTTGTTTTACAGACATATACTGCAACAAATGTAATCAGTGATTAAGTAAAAGATGTCCAGTCTTCAATATGTCCCCCACAAAAGGAAAAGAAGAAATAATTAAACTGATGAATTTGCACTTAATTTTCAGCCTGTTACAGCATGAAGCTCTAACTGTTTCAAGGAGTCACATTAGTAGAATCTATAACATGGTTTCCCTTCCCCCATCTAACACATTAATATGTGTGGCTTGTGAAATTGCATTTTCTTCCACATTCCAGTAAATAACAAAGTATTATACTCTTAGTTGAAAGCGTAGCTTTACTTAATATGTCTGGAATGTTATGCCAATTGGTGGTGGTAAACATTTTCACATGTTTATCCCTCTTTTAATTGTGTTTTTCAGCATTCCACTTCGCTTCCTCTTAGAAGTCAGTCTACAGAGCCAAATTCCTGTTACTAGCTGGGAAGCAGAGACACGGACAGTTAACACTCTTTCTGGGTACATTGGCTGGAGGCAACAACAGGTCTTAAACATGTAATCTGTACTTGATACAGGGACTCATTGAGCAGCAAGGCAATTTATTGTGTCAAATTGGTCTGGATCCTCACTATGGGGGATAAACATATTCACTGAAGCTTTTTGCAGTTAAACTCTTTTCTCCATGGATGAGATTTACTTTACAGTCCAGTCTACTTGCTTTGGAAAGCACGTTCTGTTGGCGACCCTTCACTTGACCAGCAAAATCAGGTCTTGATGAAGAGGAGAAAATCATAGACATGATACAGAAAATGAATAATTATATTCAATAATAATTCTGATTTGCAAAATCCTTAATATTTTAACAAAGAAAAATGTTTTCTTACTATGGTGTGCCTTATAAAGCCCTCTGTTAAAATCCTACCCTACTGCTACATTTCTATTATCATTTTCACCCCTTTGCAGGGGCCCTATTTTGAGAGAGGTTATTGATACATTGGTATTATGCTGGTGTTCTTCAGGGGTGTGATTTTATTTGGCCCGTTGAAAGTATGAATATAGTACTTGGGTAACTGGACTTTTAAAGTCCATTGAAAGGCTTCTTTTAGTTTACAGATTGTTTAACTGAAAGTATCAATACTGTATAGTTATGGTGGGCTCTTGAGTAAATGTCTTGCCTGTAAAAAGGACTAGAAAATGTCCTGGCTAGATTCTTTGCTAACTTATGTGACTTTATTTACAGATTAATTGCTGCTCTTTCAGCTAGTTCTAAAAAGAACCTCACAGAGTGGAGTCCATATTCTAATAAAACCACAGCCCTTGGTTAGCACATACCTTTCACCTGAATGGAAGCATTTACTTGACTTCTCCTTAGGATTACCACTAGCAGATGTTTTGTAATCTATTGAGCATAGTATAGTATAGGGCTTTAAGGAAGTTGTATTTCATAGAGCATATTTTTTACCTACAGTCAACGGTTTAATGGAAACATTTGTTGTCCTCATCCTTATCATCCTCATCCTTCATCAGTATCAACAGGTTACTGGGAATAATTTAAACTCTTTGGGTGATGAGGGTAGACTAGAAATATATCCAAGGTCTTTTTATGAGAAATTGTTTTATGAATTTGACAGATTATAACTTGCTTAGATAATTGTGTGTGTGTGTGTTGGGTATTACAGTATATTTGTTTTTGGATATTATTGACTTCATTTGAAAAAGAACAAGGTGAGGCGGTGTGTGTGTGTGTGTATACTTTTGCTAGTAACACTCTTTTGATCACTTGACCCTATTAACAGATATGTGAATTATATCCAAGTTTGATAATATATATTGAAAAAATATGTTGATTAGATTTGTGCTATATTAAACATTTTAAAATAGCCTTCACTCCCCATGGTCTCTCTTTCAAACAGTCCCCTTTAAAGCCTCTGCTATTAATGTTAAACTGATGTGACTAGGGCAGAACATGAGATTCTGAGAGGACCTATTTCATAATAGTGCATTTTCCAGTGTTGAGTACACTGATGTGAAAAAGTGCTGGTACTTTACACTTGCTGTATGTAATGCTTTTCATCTGAAGAGCTCAGTACAATTTAAAACTTTCAATTATTTTATTCCCACAACATCCCTTCATGTAAGTACATATTATCTGTATTTTACAGGTGAGGAATCCTGAATGTAGTTGGGGAGCACCATGGTGCAAGATTATCCAGATTTTGTGGGTGAGGGCTGTACCAAAGGAGCTGCTTCAGTAGCTATTTACAACCTGAGGAGGAATCCTTAGGAGGTTGGATCCACTGGGTTTCCAGCTGTTTGTATTCTCCGAATGATACATAGTGATTGAGGAACTGCTCAGGATCTGTCTTTCCTTTAGTCTAGTTGCCTTTGAATAGAAGCAAAACACATGTTCTCCATTCTTTGCTGGATTCTTTGAATATTCTTCTTCTTCTTCTTTCACAATGTAGAGAACACCACCTTTATAACCATTTTCACTTTAAAATGAAGTAAATACTGTACCTCTTTATTTTTCTCTACCTCCATAACTCTTCTTGCTTCCAGCAAGAAAAACACATTAGTGGCCTCCCAAGGATCAGGTTGTCATAATATGGAAGCTATGATGGGCCGGATTCTCTGGTCAAGCCAACTAGTGTTTGGTGATAATGTTTGGTCATGGGAGGGTGAGGTAAAAAAGGACAGAGGCAACTTTAAGGCATCTTTATGTTCCTGCAATCTGAGGGCCAGCCAGAGCCCAGTCTGGTCACTGGAGTAAATTAGAACAGACTGAAAGGGAAACTGAGAGTAATGGAATTTTTTTTCTCTAACAAATTAGTGTTAGAGAAGCCTTCTTGAACAGTAGACATTTATGTAGCATTGATTCATGTTAGATCAGAAATGTTCACATCATGGTCAACAGAGCACCAGTGGTTTTCATAGTCCTTGTAGAATTAAATAGCTTGAGAACAGTTTATGTGGTGACTGGAGTATTGGAAGAGGGAGTGATCTATGAAAGGTGATTTTGCTTGCCAGGTGGCATGCAGAATAAAAAGGGGAGCAAAATATGGTCATCTGTGTCTTCAGAACTAATGAAGCCACTCTATCCTGGGTAAATATTGCAACCAGTGAAACAGATGTGCAATGGTGCAGCTGGGAGACACTGAGATACTAACGCCAAAGTAACAACAGTCAGAATGAACTTTTCCATTAGTGTTCTACTAATTTTCATTGAAGGACTGTAATGGGGGGCTTAGTGAGGCACAGGAATGTCAGAGACATTTAGGTATATTATTACTGTTGTTGTTGTTGTTTTTTGTATTTCTACGGCAAATACCTTCAGTGGCTGCATGCCATGGCCCATTATACATTTTGAAGCACATCAGTTCTCTCAGAGAAGAGCAAATCTACATGCTTACAGAAGAAAAACAACAAATATTTCTATTTCCCAGTCAAGGCCATTTTGCAGCTCTCAGGGACAAGGTTGTGGAAAGAGATGATCATCAGAACTGCAAATATTAGAGGAGCTGTTCATTGGGTGAAAATATACAACATTCCAAGTATGGAGTGATCCTTTTCTCTAATGGTTTTAAACTCATCTTGCAGGATGTTCTTCTCTTTGGTGTAAGAGATGCACCTGTCTATTTGTACCAAACTATTTTAACAAAGAAAATAAAATCTGTAGTTCTTTGTTCTGCATCTGCAAAGTGACAGTCACACACTGTCCTTCTCTCAGGAGTCTGGCACAAAAATAGCCTAGATCTATTGCAGGCTTACAGACAAACGTTTTATTCAGGCTAACAATAGCAAATGATTTCATAGACATGGGGTCCCACCCTGAGTACATCCAGAGGCCTAGGGTGAATGACTCTATCTCCCTGTCCCACTTAGTCCTTTCCCACTTGTCCCCTTTCATCTAAATTCAGAACACTAACCCTCTTGACTGAATTCTGTATTTGTTTGAAGTTCTCTCCCGCCGTTAATTGACAGTTCCCACATATTTTTAAGTAACAGCTAGAGTGCCATTGAGTGCTTAGGATTGGACATTTGAGACCCCTTTCAACATTCTCAGTAAGGTGTCAAAGTACCCTAAGTTCCATTGTGTACAGTTCGTCTAATGGGTCAAAGATGAGGTAGATTTTTCAAAGCAGATGAATGTGCTTCTATAATCTTTTATGTGTTACTTGTGAATATGGCTTGATTCTGTGTTTGTAAGTGATTTTGGTGCTCGTGACAGGTGCCATATTGAAAACCATGTAAACTTCAGTTCTCTATTTATCCACAAAGCAAGGACAAAGTGAGAAGCAGAGATGAATCACATACTGCACTGCCAACATGCCTTAATCCTAACCTGTAGGGCTAACTTCTAGCACTGCAAGGGTGGTTCATTTTCTGTGGCATTTGAGCTTCTGCCATGACTAAAGCGATTGCTATTAAAAATAAAATAAAACCAGCTTGTACCACAGCATGGTATTTGATTGTGATGCCTTATTTGGAGCATAACCTATACTGAGAAAACCAGTATGAGAGCAAAGTCGGATAGTTAAGGCACTGGACTGGGACAAAGAAGATGCAGTGGATTTAGACTCAGGAGATTTAGATTCAGTTAGCATTTCTGTTACAGACTTTCTCTGTGGCATGTCACTTAGTCTCTCTGTCCTTCAGTTCCCCATCAGTAAAATGCGGATAATAATGCTTTCTAGCTCCTACCCTTTGTCTTTCTTGTCTATTTAGATTGCAAACTCTTAAGGGTAGGGACTGTCACTTACTATTTTTGTACAGTGCCTAGTGCAATGAAATTAGATCTTGTTTAGGGCTTCTAAGTGCTACTGAGATGATATTAATAATAATGGGGAATATCAGGGAATATTGCAAAAGCTACATTACATTTAACAGCCACAACTAAAAATCATGCAAATTAAGATTTGTTTTGTGAAATGAACTGAGCTGAGACTAACACATTTATTAGAAATTGCCAAATACCTCACAGGTAGTAGCTATTTTTCCTTACTATGAACCTGTGCTTCAATTAGACTGATACCATCCAAAGTTAGGCATCAGTCCTACAATGGTGCAGTGCACAGATGGACTAATGAGCCATTGAAGAATCTCACTGACTTCAATGGGGCTGTGCACTGGTGCAGCAGTATGCCCACGCTTCTTAGACTAAGAAGAACTCTTTTGCACTATGTTCACCTGTAAACACAATTACTGATATCAGTTTTGCATATCATAATTTTAGCTAGCTGGAAGCATACTGGAGAGGAAGCATGCTGCACAGGCAACTGTGGTGTGAACAATTCAAGCACTTTAAAACAATAACAAGCAAAACCCTTTCAGGTTCAGAGGAATCTAACAAATCTTTCTTCAAAGCTTTTTGTCTCTCTTCTCAAATCTACCCATTCAAATAAAGCTGGGGACATCTGAAGTCGGACTGTTTTCCTGCAGTTAGTTTAAACTTTTCATGCAGTCATAGTCCCACTGATGTCCAGTGCTAGCAATCTGACATGTCTTAGTTGAGAAAGGTTGTTTCACATCAATGACATTGTCCCTTTAAGGGACCATTTTTCACAGCCTTGAGCCTCCTCTAGGAATTCTGTTTTTAGCAGATAAGAGCATCATTTTTATAATAATGTTTTACAGATTTTCACAACTTGTTTTCATTGACTAAATCTATAAAAACAAGGAACAGTTAGGAGTGAACTATACTGTGGTTTGTCACATCTAACTTATTTCCTCCCAGTCTTGGTGCTGAGATAAAGAAGACTAGAAGCACGATTAGATATCAGAAATGTATTCCTAACACAGTTAGAGCTGAGAATCACCTTAATAAGTGGATAGGTTTTATCTCCTTTCATTTTCAGAACTATATTACAAAGCCTAAAATGGTGTAGATGCATTTTGAATACTTCCCCCTCATTCCCCAAATACCCTTCATTATTCTTTCTGGTACAGAAAAGGAATGGTAAACTACCATATTTTTACCTTGTAAGTTTTCCCCTGTTACTTTATTGCCTGGTTTTCATTTTTCTTCACTCTGAGTTTTTTTTGGTATTTACAGTGAGTTTCAAGTTAGACTTTAATTTTAAGATGCAGACATCCCAGCTAAAATATGGGTCTGAGGTACTGATGATAACTTGGTTTACTGCCTACCATGTACCTCACAATTTATATTGTCCTGACATAGTACTTTTACACTTATCTTCCTTCACGTGCCGCATAGTTGTTCTAGTTTAGCTGTGTTAAGGATGCCACCTGCTATGCCAGCAATATGGTGCTGCATTTTGAATCTCTGAGAAATAAACTACACCATCTCCCTAGAATTATAGTGGAACAAAGGTTTTTATTTATTATCTATTATGATTATTATTATTTTCTATTGAATCTGGAACATTTAAAAGTGCTCAGGGACACAGTGTTCCTAATCTCCTGACTAGTACTGAAAACCATCATGTGGGACCAGCAATGACTAAACAGAGCAGAATGATCCAGCTGTGATGATTGGCCTTGTGGTTTGGTAAGCAGCACTCTGAGATTTAGGTTCAGGCCCATGATGTGTTGCAAGAGTGATAAACTGGGGATCCAAGGGAAAGAGGAAAAAGACGTGGATGTTCATTACTTGACCTGCTTGAACTACTTGCAGTGAAAGATATATTCAGTGCATATAACCTTTTCAGCTCTTTAAGAACAGACTGTGACTTTTGCACTAAGTAGCATCTGTGCTGAGGCTATCCCTAAGAACTGGGGAGGCAGAAGTGGTTCTTTCTTCCTGTTCTTTTGTGCCAAACACAGCTCTGGTTCAGGTGAAACTAGACATTAAGCTAGTGATGATGAGAGGTAAATCAACTCTTCAGTTTATAGTATAAAAGGTTTCATTGTCCTTTCTCAAATAAGCATTACTTCTAAAAGAAAACACTTTTCACACTGAAAAGTGTGAGTCTTATCACCTCCATTTCTGGTACGAGCACTTTTGCAACATTCAAGGAACATCTAACAACTGAATCTTGGCTCCTCTGTATTAAAACAGACAAAGAATCAAAACTAAACATTAAACCAAAACAATCAATCCCTGGATCCAAGCACCCATAAACCTTAGGGCAACATTTGCCAAAGTGTAGGACATGCCACCCTGTGGGGAAGTGAAAGCATATCGAGGGGGTCATGGAAGATGCATACACTGAGATGGGCAGGCATTTAGAAAAAGCTGGTGGTACTGACTATTGGTTGCTCACTAGTCATTTCTCTACAATAATAAACCCAAACGCTGCAGGTTAGATAATATTATGTAATATTTTGTATCATTACTCTAGAGAACTATGTATCTTTTGTAAATCAGCCCTGTGCTGATTTAATATTATTGACACAGGTTGAGCAAGTGATGGGAACAAGCTAGAGAGCAGCAGCAATTGTAATGCTGTCAAAGGTGAATGCAGCACTACTTCTTACATTACTAACTTATTTAGCATTCAGAATTTACTGAGGAATCTTTTGTCACATCATCCATCATAGATTGGCACTAGAGAGATAGAAGATAGGAAAATTAAAAACCTGTTTATTACCATAAACAAAAGAGCATGAACAACATCCATCAAAGACAGACAGAGATGGAAGATAAATAAGGGTTGGCTAGAGCCAACTAATCTGTGCTTCTTTTTTAAAACTATTTATTAAAAGTTCTAGATACAGATTAACTTTCTTTTGCTCAATATTATTTCATTTGCCTTGAAATGGAAATGGCAAACACTTTGATAAATTAATTGTAAGGGTCCCTGGTTTCACTCTCACTTCTTTTAAATACCTTTGCATCCTCTGCTGAAGTGTAATTTTGTAACTTCTTTCAGCTATACTTCTCCATGAATTATAACAGATGCCACTGACACATGCTACAGTGGCAATTAAGAAAGGGAGCGTTTTTCCTCTTTTTTGCTGGAAACACAAGAGGTATTACTGGTGGAAGGATACTGCACTGAAGGCTTGATCCAAAACTCATGGATGTCACTTGAAATCTTTCCATTGACTTCCATCAAGCCCTAGGGAAGCCCTGTGCATTACTATTCCTTCTCAGCATAAAATCTATGGCTTTACTGAGGAATGAGCAAAACAATTGGCTTTTACTAAGAATCAGTCTGAAACCCAGTCAAGTTCCCAATCAGAACTAAACCTTTTTAGGGTCAGATTATATAACGCTAGCATCTCCCAGAGCCACCTATCTTTGTTGGTAAAATTGAAAGATTCAGTATCTATGAAGACTTGCTACTGGGCCCAAAGTGCTACACAATGTAAAGGTAGTGCTCTGACACACAATGCACACTGGGAAACTTCTAACGTGGAAAACTCAAGTATGTGAGAAACATAAATTCAAAGAATGTAGCCAAGAGGCAGCTACAGTTGCTCTGCCTAGCAAGTATATTAATAAGAACAAAGAGAATGGAGAAGAGTCCGTTGGTACTACAGGGTGAAGATGAAAGTTGGAAGAGTTCTATGAGCCAGTCAAGGACAAAAACAATGGGAAGGATGAAGGTCATGATGTTCTGGGATTCTAGCTGGAGAGGTTCAAACAGAGGGAGGTCATTAGGATGTCAGAAGGTTGTCACATATAGAGGTAAGAGGAGAGAGAGGGAACACAGCACAGGGTGAAGAGTAAAATGCAACATCTTCTGATAACAGAAAAATATTCAGAATGTCCACACAAGGGTAAAGTACTGCTAAAGTACCTGTCTAAAACAGGTACCTAAGAAACATTATAGCAGATGATATTCATTGTCATCAGCTGCAAAGTATTATGCCTAGGAAAGGGAAAAAAATAAGCTACTCCTACAAATGGATAGTCTAAGAATTATGATGTCTCCACAGCAGCTGGTAGTGTGCTTCCCAGCACTGGTAAACAGACATGCACTAGGTCTGCTCAAGCTAGTGCACTAAGAATAGCAGTGTGGCTGTGATAGCACAGGCAGCAGCTTGGGCTGGCCACCAAGTGCTAATCTGCCTGACCCCATAGCTATGTACTCAGATGAATACCCTGAGCTGCTGCCCAGGGTGCTGTGGCCACCCTGCCATTTTTTGCATGCTACCTCAAACAGAGCTAGCACATATCTGTCTACCCAGTCTGTAAAGCACGATCCCCAGCTGCTGTGGAGTCATACCTTTAGTTTCTAACCTGGTAGAAAAAAAGAGCCATGCATCAGTGTGTACATCTGCTTACTGCACAGAAGTGGTCAAAAAAGCACATAACATTTCTACTGCATTGGGAGGGGATAGAGAATAATATGAGAAAATGTAAGTTTATTAGATAAGTCACTTCTCATTTTGTGAGTACTGGGCCTGATTCATAATTGCATTGCATTGTGCCAGTGTAATTCCACTAAAACCCTACACTCGTATAGTGTCCAGACAACCAGGTGCACGGTATTTTGTTTGCAGAGTTCATTTCTCAACAGAAGCATGTTGACTTGGCTGCTGGCATTCTCTACAGCAACCTCTCCCATTGGAGATTCTCTGCCTCTTGACCTTCCAGGCACACTACAAAGCTTGTATATGGTGAGGAGCTTTAGGATCCCTGTTGCCCAGCTAGGTCCTGCAGCCACAGCAGCATCCACAGCCACAGCATGAAAGTTTAGGAAGGGAAGCTTCCTCACATGGTGATAAAATGCATAGGTGGTACAGCCATCAAGCTTGATGTTTACCTTTCTGAGGGGTAGAGTCAGAGACTACACCCCATTCTTGGGAGCTGCTTAACTCTTTTCGGATGTCACAAAAGAACAAGGAGTACTTGTGGCACCTTAGAGACTAACACATTTATTTAAGCATAAGCCTTTGTGGGCTAAAATCCACTTCATTGGATGCATGCAGTGGAAAATACAGTAGGAAGATATATATGTATGTACACAGAGAACATTAAAAAAATGTGTTGCCATACCAACTATAACGAGTGTAATCCGTTAAGGTGAGCTATTGTCAGCAAGAGAAAAAAACCTTTTGTAATGATAATCAGGATGGCCCATTTCCAACAATTGACAAGAAGGTGTGAGTAACAGTAGGGGGAATAGTTCTATTTTGTGTAATGATCCATCCACTCCCAGTCTTTATTCAAGCCTAATTTAATGGTGTCTAGTTTGCAAATTAATTCCAATTCAGCAGTTTCTTGTTGGAGTCTGTTTTTGAAGTTTTTTTGTTGTAGTATTGCCACTTTTAGGTCTGTAATTGAGTGACCAGGGAGACTGAAGTGTTCTCTGACTGGTTTTTGAATGTTATAATTCTTGACATCTGATTTGTGTCCATTTATTCTTTTGCGTAGTGACTGTCCGGTTTGGCCAATGTACATGGCAGAGGGGCTTTGCTGGCAAATGATGGCATATATTACATTGGTAGATGTAGAGGTGAACGAGCCCCTGATGGCGTGGCTGATGTGGTTAGGTCCTATGATGGTGTCCCCTGAATAGATATGCGGACAGAGTTGGCAACAGGTTTGTTGCAAGGATAGGTTCCTGAGTTAGTGTTTTTGTTGTGTGGTGTGTGGTTGCTGGTGAGTATTTGCTTCAGGTTGGGAGGCTGTCTGTAAGTGAGGACTGGCCTGTCTCCCAAGATCAGTGAGAGTGAGGGATCATCCTTCAGGATAGGTTGTAGATCCTTGATGATGCGCTGGAGAGGTTTTAGTTGAGGCTGAAGGTGACAATAGTCCACCTTAACTAATTATGCTCATTATAGTTGGTATGGTAACACCCATTTTTTTCACATTCTCTGGGTATATATATGTCTTCCTACTGTATTTTCCACTGCATGCATCCGATGAAGTGGGCTGTAGCCCACGAAAGCTTATGCTTAAATAAATTTGTTAGTCTCTAAGGTGCCACGAGTACTCCTCGTTCTTTTTGCTGATACAGACTAACACGGCTACCACTCTGAAACCTGTCAACATACATCACTGGCTCTTTTTTCCCTTTCTTTCCTGCTCCCTGTATAGGTTACTCCTGCATAACAGACTAGTTAGAGAAGTGATGGGTTCTGAAATATTGGTTCCTACATTTTTTAAGTCCATACATACCAGAAAGGGAAGGCCCAAGTTTTTCTTACATTTAATCTCTGAATCCAACACTATGTATGCAGACTGCACTGTACCCCCAAAATAAAGATGAACTATTGACACACTTTAATTTTCTATAAAACTTGTTATCTTAGTTGTTGCATTGAGCTTAGAGCATTGCTAACACCAATACCAAACCCAGAAAGACAGAGACTGAGTTAGGAGCCTGTGGCAAAAAAAAAAAAAAAAAAGCTCCTTTTCTGTAATGAAACAACTAATGAGAGATAAAACCTTTCAGTTTCTTTTACTGGACACAGTTTTCACACCTGTCACAGTTTTATTTTGTCCACATCTCTCTCAAAAACACTCAGGGATCCATTCTTAGTGCTTGTCTTCACTTGTCTTCATATTATTAGCTCTAGGTATAACTCAAGTGTTGCCCCCAGCACAACAGCTATCCATACATGCATATCTGTAGCTTGAGTTACTCGAGCTAGCCAGCCTATTAGAAGGTGTGCATTAAAGCATGAGTGCTGCTGATGCTGCAGCTAGTAATACTGTGAGGACTCAGCTACTCTGTGCTGCTAATCCAATCACTCGGTGCATCTTGAGTGTTGTTTGTAGGGGTGCCAACTTTTGTTGAATGAATTCCTGGAGATAACATCACATGACATTATCTTCAATTAAATAGTAGTCTTTAAATCCTGGAGACTCCAGGACAATCCTGGAGGCTTGGCAAGCCTAGTTGTTTGACAATCACTCTTGAGCTAGGCTAACTCACAAAGAGTTAACCTGAGTGTAGATAACACAAGCTCACATTACAGTGAAGACAAACCAGTGGTTGCACCTCAGGTCTTCTTTGTGCAACTGAAGAGACGGAGCAAAGATGTCTCTCTGATCTTAGGGCTGGCCCAGGGACAAACCTCAAGGCTGTGTTAAATTCTACCAGATGCAGTGGGCCTCAAAGGACTGTTACAACAGCCAAGCTATCACTGGAGCACTTCACCAATATGCCTCAAACCTGACCTCTATCCATCTCTAGGAAAAAGAGAGAGAGAATAGTTCTTATTCTAAGCCCATTTAATCCTTGGTCTCTTTGATGAAGAGGCCAAAGTGTGCTTGTTTTGAAGGTGGCTTTGTTGATGAGAACCTTGTCTCCCAGGAAATGTACTGTCACCACCATTTATTTTTTTTATATCCTACCAAACAGCCACCAGATTTAAGCAAATTTCAGACGATGCCTACCTGAGTCAAATACAAACCAAAGTCTTACACATAAAAATCTTTCCAACAAGTAAAGCCTACTCAGCCCATTGTTATCAATCAACTGACTAAAATAAAATCCATTTTCAAAATAAACCCAACCCTGCATTTTTTTGTCAGTTTAAGAAACAAGCTAGTTAGGTCCCAATCCTGCAAACACTTGTGCATATGTCTGATTAAAATAAGACTGCTCATGGTCAAAAAGTTAAACCCGTGTAAGTGTTTACAGGAGCAGTGTGTTATTTGAAATAATAATAAAAAAAAAATTTACTTTGAAATACAGCTATAATCATATTTTAATATACAATATATGGGGATAGTCTCTTGCACTCTCCTCTCTCTTTTACCACCAGGGTGGTGCACAGAGAACAGAAACTGGCTTCATCTCCCTAAATGGGGATTCCCATTGTACACTGCAGTGCTCAGTCAGAATGCATGCAACCAGCACCACCACCACCCTTAATTGCACCCCCAGTGCGGGTAGCATAAAGGAGGTGTAACTAAAGTGTGCTGCTGATGACTACTACCAACTGGCAAAGCTTAGGGCAGTGTCCAGGCTGCTTAAAGTCCAAAGAGACCACTGTTGGCATAGAACCAGCCATGGAATCTGGGAACTGTAACTGTTGTTCTGGTTATCATCTCTCTCTGCTGCACCCAGTTGAAATGGAAAGTCTGCAGACAGTAAGAGCAGAAAATCTAGACCTATGTGGTTTTGAGATTATATCCATACCTCTTCATATCAAGCTCAAGTAGAACATATTTGGGTTTATGCGTATGGGTTTAGAAATGTATTTAATAGTGTGAAATATGGGCCTATGTGGATACAGATGGAAAAAACCCAACATTTTCCTGCTTTGAAATATTCCTATGTTATGAATTTTTGGAAGAGAACATATGAGCTCTGTCAGCATGGCTAAAGATATGTCTTCAGGTCCCAAGAGATGGATTCAAATCTAGTTTTCTTATTTATGAATGGCACTGATAAAACTGATATGCATTGGTGAAAGATTCAGCAAGTAGGGAACATTTTCTAATTTTATACACTAGGAACAAATAGAGAACTGGAGCAGAACTGGTTCATACAAAGGGTAATAAATCCATAGAGTAAGATACAAGTACATGTCAATAAAGGAAAGAGTATAAATGAGTTCAAGAGACTCCTAGCATAGAATTATTTCTAAACAAGGAAGTGACTGATGGATATGATGAAAAGATGAGAAGTTGAACCATGGGAATAAGGTAAACCATAAAAAAGTATGCATGATGAGCTGAATGGGCATTTTATACTTCAGAAATGTCTTATGTTCACTAACCTCCGCTGGAATTTATCAGTTTAGTTTGATCTTTCTGCAGGGTGCTCTGTAGCAGATTTTTGCCACTATTGCCCATTGCTTCAGTGATACCTATTAGCTGAAAAGTGCATTGGTGTCTTTATTTCCTATAAAATATGATACCTTATCCTATGGATTGTATATTGTGTTTAAACAAGAGTTTGAGCCTTAAAGAAAACATATGTCCCAGTTTTACTGGGAGATTCATGGGTCTTCATCTGATGTTCCAAAAATATTTATTTGCAGGATACCTAAATTGTCCTGGCTAATAATTCATCAGTCAAGATATAAAGAGTTCTATAATGATAAAATGTCTGTGCAAGTATCCTGATACAAAGTGCTTTGTACAACCTCACTTCACTGTCACTATGTACTGAGTGTGCGTTTTTTTCTAACCATAGTTAGAGGATGAAGCTTGTCAGGTTTTATGAGAGGTTTATTTGTTGGCAAACCAGTCTAGCTAATGCAAAAATTTGTGCGAGACTTCCACTCTGTCCTCCTGAGGTGCTTGAGGGGTGTGAATAGAGGGAGTGGGCACTTGTGCTCTCTCTGTCTCTCCTTGTCTTCCCTCTTTGAGGGCCATGGGGGAAAGAAACACAGCTCAGCCTTTCTTCATTTCTTTTCCACTGATCCAGATGCAGCTTTTCCATCCCAATTGGAGCCGACCAGAATGTTGAGTGTTTGAGTATCTTATAACCTTTAAACACGTTGCCAATAAAACTCTGTGAGTTTGCTTTTGAAAATATGATTCCCTTACTGAGCCTAGTGTCATTTAACTACTGTGAGTTTTAGTGTTGATTTCAGTGAGTGTCAGAGCAGACCCAGAAGAACAAACATATATTAGCCAGATCCAGTTACATAGGCTGAATTGTCTGGTTGCCATTTGGTTGTAGTTCATTAGAGAGTTTTCATGCTCACTTAACCCTCTGGGCTTCTTGGCCCTTTAAGTTAAAGGAGTTGTTCACAGAGGCCAAAACTACAATGAAGAGGGACACTTGGAAAAGGTAGGAAACCCTTTCAGCCTGTCTCTCTAGTCTGTCACAGATTTACTAAATATTTCAGTGCCAGTTGTACCAGCTCAGCATGGCCACTGTCTAAAAGGACGGCAAAATCTCACAGGCTTATTTTGAGTAGGCATCCCAACATTTTAATGGACGTTTATCTGAGTATCTCAACCTATTTGATCAGGATATCAGAGCTTCCTGAAAGGAAACAGAATGCTCTTTATTCTGTCTGTCTAGAACAGTGGGAGAAAAACTTCCCTCTCAACACATGCATGAACTTACTAGGTGTTCAGTGGTCTGGCCCTGATCCAACAAGGTATTTTAGCATGAATTTACCTTTAATCTCATACATAATACCATTGAAGTCAATGGCACTATTTATGTGCTTAAAGTTAAACTCATGCCAGAGTGCTTTGCTGGATCGGGGCCAGAGTACTCGAGTCCTCTTTCTCTTTATGATATTGGCCTAATGCAGAAAGTACAGAGATATGGGCATAATTTAATTAAAAGGTTTTTCACCCTCTCCTTAACAAGTCCAACCCCACAAAATGGTGCAGCTCTGGTATGAGTTCTGAGTAAAGTCTTGTGTTAACACTTATTTAAACCATCTTGAATCACCTGAACAGCAGACTACTTTTGTTTCTTCTTCCAAAGGCTTCTGTTTTGTATAGCTACAAAAATTAAGTACAGTTCTACTCTTAGGTTTACTTCATGGCCTATTTAATTTACAAAAACATGGATTTATCATTTTTAAGAAACTTCCCAGCTATATTGAAAGTCAGGACATTAAAACTCCAGAAGCATCTTATCCAACTCTGTCTGTGACTCTTCTTTCTTATTTGATCATCTGGTATTTTATAACTCATGAGATGGAGATTAAAGTTGGTGTTGTGAATAAAAATAATTTACTAACACACATTCTGCTCTCTGCAATATTCCAATAACAAAGCCTAGCTTAGTATGTAACAGATTCCACATACCTCCAATGCCTGGATCCACATTAAAAGAATGCATATTTTACAGATTGGACTGGCTGAGCCATTTTCATATGAATAGGTAGCTAATAAACCATAGAAAGCTCTTGAAGTATATAAATGATTCTAGTAAGGAAATCCAAAGTTTGGATTGTTAAGTATGTGACGGTATTACATGGCCTGCTGTGGTATATTGTGACAATATGAAACTTGTGAACTTGAGTTGGGTATTCAAGGAGCAGAGACTCTTGAGCTTCTTCTTCACTACACATGTGAGGGCACTGCTGACAGAACATTCTCTGTAATGGCCTCTTACCTCTCACAAAGTCAGAAATAGACCCAATTTGTTGACTTTTCAGGCACATTGCTAAGACCGGCTGAGGCAACTGAAGTGGAATTTGAATCTTGTTGGAAAGTTTGTGTTGTTTTAAACTATATTAGTCATATGACTGGAACAAATCACGTTCAGTAGTATGGGAGAAAGAAGTGCTTCTGCTTCGGTCAAGTTTTATTTTCTATTTTGATATTTTTTATCTGCATGGCAGGGGAGCCCAGAGCAGTGGATTTGATATAAGACTGAATCTGAATAAATAAATACAGTATTTGTAAGTGGAAGATATGCAGATAATTGCTGTGATAGATGCCGATGCTCTACCACACTTGAATTGTCAGATCTCTAGACTTCAGTCTTCAACCATCAATTTCACAGAGAATACTTTTCAGACTCAAACTAGCCTGATTTGGATAAATTTAGCTATAAATACAATTCTTTTTGAAAGAAATCTTTATATATATTTTTTTCATTTTCTTTTCTCCAGTGTTCTTGTCAAATTTCTATCCAAATTCCTTGTCTAAATATCAGCCAATCAGACATTCTATCTGCATGGCCTATTGATAAATTCCAAGTATTATTTACTTGATTATAAAGCCTGGTTTGATGGGATACAATCCCTATTCTGTTCTCAATTACCCTTTGAATGTTGTATTACTCAGACACCCATTTAGATGATGTAAATGACCTAATAGGTTAGTATTCTACCATGGTGATGACTGAACTCAAATGTCAAAACAAACTTATAAACAAAATGTGCCTTTTTGCTTAACTGAAATTATGATCCAAAAAACATAGGAATATTATCTATGTCAGTTGGTTGTTTTGTATTTCTTTCACTTACATGACATAGCTATATGTCTCTAGACACATACTTGTTATATAGGGACATTTCAAGATTTTCTCTACAACACAGTGTAAAGGAAAACTGACAATGAATGAACAAAATGACACTAAGTATAAAACACAGCAGATTGTTAATGTATTTTGTTTTTACCATAATGTGAACTGAAATCTATTTCAATTGTCAGGGAAAGTTTTGAGTGAGGAAAATGTCTCTCTCTATTTGTTAAATTGATCACATTTAATTTACTTTTGTTTAAAGTCTTGTAAGTAACATTTCATTGTTCTATGACTAAGAACATATCTCTCTTATCAGGTCAGTCCTGAGTTCATAAAAATAATTGTTTGCAGATTATAACTGTAAGTACTTTTGAAACACTGAACCTGATTCTATTAGTTTAATGTAAAATATGGATTTGGTTCTAAACTCAAATCTCTCTCTTTCTCTCTCTCTGTCTTCCACATGCATTTTTGAAATGGCACCAATCACTGTAAAATTTGAGCACTTCCTAAGGAGTTGGAAGCCAAACATTTGCAATTAGCCCATGGTCTGATTTTCCTTCTCACTTGACCTGAGGCAGTCAGACTAATTTTTGGCTCTAATTTTTATTGCTTATTTATTTTTTTAGTTTTATTTCCTTCTTCTCTCTCCCCTCTTATCTCCATTGCTTTATGCTCCTCTTCCTCTTAATTCTAATTAATGTCATCATAATCTCCAGTGGATGAGAAAGCCCTGTCTCCCACGCTCCCAAGCTTCACCCTTGAGGTTGTTAAAGTCTTAATTCCTGAGGAACAGGGCTGTTGAGAGAGAGCTTATAGTCACCTAGAGAGATGTGTTGTCTGAAATGCCCATGGCCAGTTCTGTGGAGCCCTGAAAATTAGGATCACGATTTTGAAACTGACATTATTTTCTGTGGACACACGGTAGTGAGCAGATCACCAGAATGAGATTCTATGAACTGCTAGAATTTTTTTGGGAGGGAGGCTGCTGCATTCTGGACTGACTGAGGCTTTTGTAAAGTTGAAGTGCATATTCCATTGGATAATATGGTGCAGTAATCAGCTTGGTGGTCAAAAAGTGTGGATCACAGTGACAAAGTGATTATCTGAGAGAATGGGGCTCAGTCTTTTAGCCAGTCTCAAGTAGAATAAGATGTTTTTCGCAGCTGGAGGTAGTTAAGACTCCAGCAACTGTGAGAAGTCCAAAAGGACTCCAAGGGTGAAGAGTGATTTTACAACATGGTGACAGACTCTTGATAAAGAGTGATGTGATGTTGGCATTCTGGTCTTCAACGTGTTTTCCTCGCCCCCTATGCCCTGTCTTACTGGGATTCATCTTCAGCCAATATTGTTTTATTCAGATCTGTCAGGCATTGGTAATTATGGAATTCTGTGGAAATGATGGAAGTGAATCATACAGGTAGGCATGAGAGTGTCAGTAGCAGCTGCCAATGCCACCTCGTAGAATCTGACTAGATTGTCCACTTCTCAGCTCTTCAGATGGGCATGTTTTTTATCTGGCTCCATGGGGGTGAGCCATAAAAGGCAGAATCTTATATTTCCTTGTTTTATTGTGATCTCAGCTTTGAGGAGGTAGTGCTCTATCAGGAGAAGGGTTTGCTCCTACCTTTTCTGATATCTGCTTCTAGGCTAAGGAGCCAATCTTGAGTCTGATCAGCTATGTGAGTTGCACATGAAGTCACATGTTGGAAATCTATCACTGGATTGAGGGGACAAGAAGATTTGGTCCACTATGTTTGAGGTGTTGCTCACATGGATATTAAAATTAACTGGGACACTTGTCCTGTGGACACCATCAATGAGTCAGAAATGTTATCAAATGCTCTGGGAGGTCTTCATTATCTAGGGAATCTGTAAGCAGTATGTCTATGTTAGTATTATTGTGTCTTCTTAATGTGTCTTGCATTACTGTGAACAAAAGTGTAAGGAAGATCTGGAGTGATTCTTTGTTAGGATCACTCAAACAGCAGATTGAGATTGAGATTCTTTTACCTACCTCACTTCTGCTACATACAAGCACATGAAGATGAACTGAGGAAGGAGTTTCTATCTTAAATGAAGGTCCATACTTTGGTGGGTTTCATTCAGAAGATAAATATTGTGAACATCTAATTGTAATATACTATAAAATATTTGCAACTACAGTACTTTTCTTCAAGAGTGAGAGCAAATGGGAATAACAAAAAAGTAACCTGAGAGGACTAGAAAAATCAAACCAAACCAAACCAAAAAAGCCCAAAATAAAGCAAAAAGTCAACCCTTTTTAGAGAGCACAGGCTACTAGTAAAAACATGTGTTAAAAAGCATACCACCTTAGGCTTTGTTCATACAACAGCGGAGACAAAAATGGTACTTGTTCATTCTCTTCTTGGGTGACTTTGCATATGGGATATGGCATGCACAAAGCAAATGTTCAAGCAGGGTTCATGGGCAAGAGAGAGACTTGCCCATAAAGTTTCCCTTAAAAAAGGTTATATTTAAAATATTTCTATAACTTTTTTATTACTTCATTGTTAAAAAAATATGTATTAACCTAAGTAAAGTCTTCAATCTATGCTATATAGTTTAGCTTGGGTATCTTTACTGTTCACACATTTGGTATTTAATACCATAACATGAAATAAACTAAGCATATTGTTTTTGATTATTTTTCTTTTGTATGCAAAAAACAATACAGAAAAAGTTTGAATCACTCATTCTGTTATCAAATGCATAGGATTCAGAACATTTGCATTGTATTCTACAGTGTTAAGGAAACATCTCCTATATAATAACTATCTGCTGCATTTATATTCCTTTAGTGTATTTTTGTTATTTCTAGTCCTTTTTTTTTTCAACCCTTGTTAAATCTGAAATGAGAGTAATTAATTTTAAGTTCCCCATGAGTCTACCACAACAACCTTGGGAATCAGAAAATAAATGGCCTACAATTTCCAAGCCATGTCATCAAGATTATTTTACTGCAACCTGATGTTCCTTGTGCCATGCTAATAAAGATCACCACATTTCACGCATATAAAACTATATTGACAATCAATCCTTTCCCTACCTGTTGTTCGCTTTCTGTAGTATCTTTGGGTACCTAGACTAACTTATTCTATGGTACATCAACTGCTTGAATGCTTAAGCTTTTAACAAATGAGCCAAATTTTCAAATAGAACCTTCATCAAAGGAAGGCTAAACCCTTTTGATTGTGATGATTGAAAGGAAATGGTGACTGGGTTTTTCAGCACCTGGCTAAGATCACCTTTTACAGAAATGACTGCTTTGAGAACATCCATCACTAGTTTTCCTCATCTGATATTCAGGGATAATATTGAAGAGACATTGGAGAGACATGAGGGCCAAATTCTCACTTTTGAAATAGATTATATGTATTTTTGTCTTCAGAAAGCCTTTTTGTGTTTTTTGCCACCTCTGACAAATGAAGAGAAAAGGAAGGAGACTACTTCACTGGTGACGAAAAACACAAAACAAAACAAAAAACAAACAAACAAACAAAAAAACCCTCATTCCAAATCTGAATGATTGCAAAACAGAGAGAGACTTTCTGTTTTCTAGATCACTGATGTGGTAGAGACAAAAAGTAAGTGTCCCCTACCCTTCTCTAAAGTCCAGACCACTAGAATTAATTATTCTAGTGAATGGCCTAGTGACTCTAGACCAGTGATACTCAGACTGTTGCTCACAAATGGCAAATGGCTCTTCAATGCATCTCCTGTGGCTCTTTGCAGCATATAATAAAATCACATAACGTTTTAATATCAACCAGTCTAAGTTATTAACCAATCAGGATGCTTTTACTATGTTGTTAATAATTTATGTTATCAACTTCACTAAGTTATTAACTGATTTGCTGTGAGAATAATATATACATAAACTATTATATTATATTTATATAAACTAAATATTTCCCCTGCCATACTATTTAAATATGAACTTTGGGCTGAGAAGGCAACTAGAAACTGAGTGAAAGGTGCCTTGGTGAAGGGAAACAGAGGCAAGTGGTCGGCATCCTGCTACATCTCCCTCGGGAAGGCAGAACACAGGCTGTTCTCAAACAAATAGGGGTTATGGCCTTGCTAAATACGCTAATACTTAATGTTAATGACTTTATTAATTACCACCCTGTCTCAACCTTCCCTTTCTGAGGAATGTTACGGGACAGTCCATCATTGGGTAGCTTCATCTTCATGTGAATTATTCTAAATTTCTGTGTATCTATCAGTTTTATGGTTTCAAGTTTAGTTTTGGTTTTAAAAGCTTCACTAATTTGGTCAGATGTTCTTATTGACTTTAATAGCTCTGCCAGTGGCCTATTGATACTGCTGATGACAAGATATTGCCAACTCATCTGAGAGATCTGACAGGGATGGGATAGGTTAGGAGTTGCTCCTCAGTGGCTCTGTTCCTTTCTTTTTGCAATTGTACTGAGGAGAATATAACATTGCTAACCACATTTAGGAGATTTTTAACAATAATACATTTAGGGTTTTCTTTATTTGGCTGATGTGACTGGCCATGTACCCTGACAAGCTCCTGGATGCTGTTCTACCACCTCTCTTCCTTTTCATGTGTATGTAACAGTATAGGGGACAATTTGTGTAATTTGGAATGTGAGTAGGCTTGATTCTCAGATGATGTGAATCAGGCCCAGTGACTCTTAGCTCTTCCTCCACTTAGTGTGACATCTGGATGATGCATTTTCTTTACTTTTCCAGTGCCTAACAATGAGATGGCTAAGGTTTAGTCTGAATACTAATCAGCTGATCCTGGTCAGCAGAAGGAAAGCAATTAAAACCTTCCCCTGGCAACTAAAGATGTCTCTTCTAATGTAGAAATACAGACTTCATAAAATTATATTTCACGGTAAGCTTATGGTAATTGAGTTCTAGCAGCTGTAGCATAACAATGCCTTTTCTTCAACGTGGAGGCAACATAGCACATTATTAAATACAATGGATTTTTCGGATAGGCTTGTAGTATATAGACATCTGACTAGATGTTAAAAGTTTTCACAGACATAATACTGCAAATCAATAGTCACAATAGGGATGGCAGCAACCTTCAAGTAATGTTACAACAAAATAAATATATTGTTATACCCAGGGTTCACCAAATGGTGCTGTTACACATAGTATTACAAGTTCTTCTTAGTATGTGAGCCAGGATTTAAACTTGGAAGAAATAATGTATTGTTGTTAGTGGTGGTATTGTAGCTTTTCTTGGGAAGCTGTGGCAAGGTGCAAAGGATTCTGCTCTCTGTCTTAATCTTTCGAACTAGAGTCAATTCTCCAGGTAGAGTTGCACCCAGCAAACTGAGTATTAGTGGCTGGGCTAAGATGCCTGGAAAAAGAGAATTGCCCATGTGCTGTCTGACACCTCCTCTATTCCAAAAGTGGTGTATATTTGTAAATTAAGTTGTACTAAAAATATGCACAGACCCAACATCACTGGAGCCTTGCAGGTCAATTTCTTACCGGAGAAGAAATTGGATATCTGCCACTGATCAGTTGAGAAGCAACAATATTTAAACTTGATATGAACATAATTTAATTTGTTGAAACCATCTTTAACATAATTTAAACAATGATAATGTGAACAGTGAGTTCAGTTGAAGTATGTTCTTTTATCACAGTTGACTATCCCTCATTTAAATAAAATAAAATAAAATGTGTTGTGCAACTGTGTAGAGCTGATTTGAAAAAAAAATAGTTTGTCTTTTTGTATAAATATGTATATAGCATTAGCTAAATATATATTTAACACTTTCAAATCTGTTATATATTTGACAGGCCTCAATATTCGCTTTGCAGCTGTTGCGGTATACTAAGTAACAGTGTTTGTGTCCAAATTTTGAAAACACAGGTTTACCCAATGGACTAGCCACATGCACTCTTAAAGTAGAAAGTTCTAAGATATTCCAATACTTTGCATGAAACCTTTCTTCATTTGTGGATCATTGACCTGGTCAACTGAAAGGACAATGGGCTCTTGCTACTTATGGTCTGTCACATCAACCTGGTTGTGATGCACATGAACCAAATGCTATTTTGTTTACCCATAAATCAGGAAAAAATGCTCAATTTAAGTCAATGTTTTTGCCTGAATAAGAGTGCAGGATTAAGCCTGACATCAACAGTGTATAGGATTACTAAAAGTTCAGGTGGGATCAACTGGCCTCATTGTGCTAGGTACTATACAAATACACAGTAGGACATGGCCAATGCTCTGAAGAACTTGCAGTATAAATAGGCAAGACACA
The DNA here is from genome assembly GCF_020497125.1 of Mauremys mutica. NCBI lineage: Eukaryota > Metazoa > Chordata > Testudines > Geoemydidae > Mauremys > Mauremys mutica. Next base: position 96,609,245 of record NC_059073.1, read on the forward strand.
CAAAACGTGTGAGTGGAAACAGGAAATGACTTCTCCTAGATTACACAGCAGATCAGTAGCAGAACCAGGAATGAAACTAAGGTCCCTTGATTCCCAGTTCAGTTCCTTAGCCAACGGATCACACTGATTTTTACTTTTACTTGGGCGAACTTCATTATGTGAAGTAAGTGATCACCTTTTTTTTACACATACAGGGTTAGCTTGATTCTGCTTAAGGGGAAAAAATATTGGGGTTTAGGCTGCAATATTTTTTCAAGAGTCAACAAACGCCTTGGGGCAGCTATTGTCTTCCTGTCTGCATGTCCAATACTTAAAACAGCAGGGAGCAGATCCAGAAAGTATTATATACCAATAATAGCTGAATACAAGTACATGTTTGTGTTTGGCTTTTTTTTTTAAATATTGAATCTGGCAGCACAAAAAAACAACTAAACCTGGTAAACGTTAGGAGCAAATTGACTTCTGGTCTAAACTGGCACAGCTCCTTTGACTTCTTTAGAGTGTCCCCAACTTACACCAGCAGAAAAAAAATGTTCTTTTGTGGGGGGTTTTAAGCAAAATCAAAACAAAACTACATTTAACAATGATCAAATTGATATAACACTTCAAAATTTGCCTTATTTTTTTCTCCTGTGCTGAGATCATAAAGAAGTTTCAATGGGTCAATAACATTTTTAAAGAAATTGAAATTTCTGTGGTCTAATATAACAGAAAACCACTTATAATGGAGATTATCTACGTTGCAGCATAGCATTGAGGACTGACTCTGCAATAAGCTCACTGATTTCTAACACACTATTGGTTTGATAGGATTTTTGCCCTTTGAAGTTCTTACAGTGACCACCATGAGCATTAATTTCCATTTTTTCTTCATTTGGGATTTCCTCATGTGGCCTGTTCATTCCTTAAATTCACACTTATTATGAAGGTTTGCTATCTTGCATAATAGAACAGGAAGATATACTGCATAATAAAATCTGACAACCATACAAATGACTGTGCCATGTTTATCTAGCTGGATGGTTACTCTCTGTATTTAGACACAAATAGTATCTAACAAAATTATTTAAAATCTTACATTAGAGTCCAACACTATCCACTATCCAAACTGAATGTTTGACTCATCAATAACTGCCTCTCCACCACATCAACCCAGACAAGTAATTTGTATAAGTATATCACTTCAGCATTGAGTCAAAACCTTTCGCAAGACAGCTGATGAGTAAGTGGAATTCTTTAGTGCCTATGACATGTTTTATGTGGAAAGGGTACCTGGAAGATGCAAAAATAACCTAAAATCTGAGAAACAAGTTTAGAAAATGTCCTTTACCACTGTGCCCCATTTCCACCTATTTCAAAGAGGTGTTTCAAGGCTTAATTAATTGGGCTACATTCTGTGCTGGTGTAAACTGTCACAGCTCCACTGACTAATTTGCATCACCAGAGGATTTGGCCAGCTGTTTCTAAAGTGCTTTGAGAGCCTTAGATAAAAATCATTATTACTGTATGTATCATCTTTTAGCACCTGATCTGTAGCTATAATGTAGATACTCTGACCTCTTGTCAGAATACACTACAGAGTAGTGCAGTGGAGACATCCTCTATTTCAATAGGTATCTAAAGAAGAGTACATGGCTTTTCCTGTACGCTAACAAAAGGGAGTAAAGAGGCATATAAACAGCCTATGATGCGGTATATAAACTCTGCACCGGTGATGAAGAGTGTGGGCAAGGCTGGACCTGCCCTTCCAGCCCTATCAATCACGTCAAGGGCAGAATAAGGATTTAGAAACATAAAGTTCCCAGCAGTTGCTGAGCAGTGGTGGGAGAGACCAGATGGCAGTGCTATAGCTCCCAAAGGGGATTTCTGGAAGCCTTTGCGGAACTGCCCTCGGGAAGGCCCTTGGTGTCATTCCTCTCTCGCTGTGCCACTGCTGCTCCTCCCCGCCCCCCGGATACAGGGAAACTGACTCTGGTATATTGGCGCTAAAGACAAATTGGGTAAGCCCCAAGACAAGCTGATTAGGTGGTTAGAGCCATTCCTTGCTCCTGTTGGGATTAAACAATCTGAGAATTGAGTGGGACTAGGACAATGGGAGCCAAAAGGCCCATCCCCCATCAATCCAAAAAGATTATCATTGTGTCAATGGGGCTCCTACTTAGGCAGATGGAGGCACCCTAAGGACTTCTAAGCACCTGTCTGGTAGGAGGTGCCTGTCAGCAGCCTGAGAACTATGACAGAGCTGCATCAGTGTTGGTTACGGTTCAAGGTGGCAACTCCTTGCTCATCTGCATGGTAGGGGCAACAGGCAAAGAGTGGCAGGAAGAGTGACTCCACAGCTTGGTGTTTTGGTCAGCATAGCTAAGACATGGCGGGAGAAGCAACTTGCATCAGGGAAAGGGTTGACATATTACATCTCCCTGGAGCAAGGACGAAGATTGAGGGATTAACTAGGGACCAAACTGTGACTTTTACAACTATGTGCTGCCCCTTACTCAGTGCTTGTGATAATTCCATATTCTAGTCCATAAAGAAGCCACTGACCATAGGAAAACATTGAACAATATGGTCCATAGAAAGAATGTTTTTCCTATGCCACAGTAGGTCAACTATTTCTAGCTTTCTTTTCTCTATATTCTTTGTGATTAAGAAGATGGGCATTAAAACAGGAACTCTGTGTAGGATTTCATCTATACTTGCTGCTTAATCCCTATTTTTATGTCCTACTCTTTGTGACATCATAATTGGTCAAGTGGAAACTAGTCTGTCACTAAGGGTTATAATTTTGGGTGGGAATTAAGCAGATCGATAATAATGAAAACAGGAAATGGATCCGTACCTATGTCAATGGAATTAATCCTGGTGACTAAAGTGAACAACATTTGGCCCAGGATTTTTTCCTGTGTCCATGAAATTGCAAGAATGAAAAACTTGGAAAATATAAGATCAGTATGAAAATGAATTTTAAAAACATTTTCACTCAGTTCCTTGCTCCTGAACTAGAAAATACCTCCTGTCAAACTTATATTTCACTACTAATGGACACAAAAACATAAAACTGAATCCTTTAAAATTCTTTATCTTAATGTATCTTGACTGGTTCTGAGCACCTTCCAATCCTAATGAAATCAACAGGTCTGATCTGATGTCCACTTAAATCAATGGAAAGGCTTCTTCAGTGAGTATTGGATCAGGCTCAGTAGGCTCAGTTCTCAAGTTGAGATCAATTCCACTTTATACAAGACCCAAGGGAACAGCAGCCAATGTTATGACCCTTCCCCTTTTTCCCAAAAGCCAGTTCAGCTCCTGGCACAAGTCAGAGAAGACCTATGGCCCACGACTCAACCCTTTGCTGCTTCTGATGTTGGTAATACCCACACTCTACCTGCTATACATGCGGGCTTGGAAAGATTAGGGGTTTTTATTGGTAAATATCAGTACATGTAGACATCTGCGTAAATGCACACTGACAAATGTTTCCATTAATAATCAAAATGCATAGAGATAAAAGAAGAAAAATGCTGCTTGAGAACTTATTAATTTGACCTAATGATTTTTACTTTGTATCATGTACTCATGTGATGTAGACAATTTTGTTTTAATGGTTATAAAGCTTTAACTTCTTGAATCTCAACCTGTACTGTCATGACACTGCCATAATTTCCTGCAACTAAACAAATTAAATTGATAAAAAATTTAAAATGCTTAAAACCCATATGTTTGCACAACTGAATTTAAACAGATAAAAATAAGAGCTCCAACATTGGCATGTGTGTAAATTATAAACAAATAAAAACTGAATTCTGCCAAATCTATATGTACAGCATAGACATATGATACTGTTGCTATATTACACCACTATCCGGATTGGGGGACTATATATGCTGCTGACTTCTAAGCCATCTTTTGAAGAGTTTGAAAATGATGGAGACTTGGGGAATGATTCAATGAGCTACTGTGTGCCTCAATTCCCACTGTAACCAGTTAAATATGCATAGCATCTCATAGAAAGCACTCAGTTTCTTGTAGAATTATGCCTTTGTTGATCAATATCCATGGCAGAAATGCCCCAAATAGGTGATCATATATTCTAATGTTCTCTCCCAATTGCTTTCAAAACTCAATTTCTGAAAAATCTATAGATTATTTGAATCATCACCTCCCCTAAATAATGTATACAGCAGTGTGATAGTGATGTAACTAGCCCTACTAAACTCATAGCGCAGGTAAAATTTTACTGCTTCCTGTGCCTCTTCCAAAATCATAACTCCCTCCATTGAAAATATACAGCCTAAAATGAATGGCTGGGGGGAGAATCTACTACTTTAGATTGCCCTCTGTTTTAGAGGGAACAAAAACAGACAAGAAAGTAAAAAAATGAATTCCATACCTGGTCTCCCTGTAAAGTCAATTCTCCCCTGTTTGGAGGATTCCTTCTCTGTGTGTTTCAGTATCTCAGCATTAACTCACTTGTACACCATTCATCACTATCACAGATGGAAGCTATGCTAGCATCTGTAGCAGCTGCAATGTGCTTTGGATGAAAGATCTCCCTGTTTCCTGCTAACAATGTCAATTGTTCCACAATCTCAGTATTCAGAGTTGGCCTTTAGTAGTTAGAGACAACATTCCCAGCTGTGCCTGGAATGAGTTTCGAATAAAAACTGGCCAGGCGGCTAAAAACTCAGTGGTATTTATAGTCCATGAGGACCATACTTTTTGAATCTGAAACCAATATGTGAGTGTATTGTGGTAGTCTTCCTCTTGCTAGACTGCTACTATTGTATAGTCATGAAAATAGGCTTCCATCAGAGATTAATCTGGCAATGAATGGCAGTGAACTATTTCTGCTAGATATCTTGCACAATTTAAATTCCATGGGCCAGATCCTCAGCTGGTGTAAATCTATGGCATCAAACAATTGTTCCCATATTTGTTTGTAGCCCAATTTACAGTAGTTGATATGGTATAAGGTAGAAGATACAGAAAGCAGATGACTGGCTCCTATGATAGCAAACACTCTGTGTCAATGCATGTCATGTTTGCTGGAGCTTACCTCTTATTAGCTGCTTTTTGTGATCATTTATTCCCCTCTGCCCTTAAGTGAAGTTAGTACTCCTGAAAAGTGCCAGACTAACAGCTGTACAGACCCAATCCCTTCATTTGTCCATAGGACAGAAAGCTTCCCATGCTACCTCACTGGTGGCCTTCTTTCTTAAACCATCCAGACGTCTCCAGACGTTTTGAGACGTCTCCATTCAACTTTTGACTTGTCTGACACTGTCAGTAAGTCTACTATTTAATGCTACCAGGTGGTGACACTCTGTGGTGATTACTTATACAGCAACATAAGTGTTGATGAGGATTCACAGACAAGTTAAAGAAATGGTCCCTAACTGGAGGACCCAGGAATCCCATTGGATTCCTATATATTGCAAATCAACTCACATCGAATAGGCATTCAGAATCCATCTGAGGGAAATGAATTTTGATGACTGAGTAGGATTAAGAACTGTAATCTAGCACTGAAAAGGCAACACTTTTTCTCTGTATATACACATTTTTTTTTCAGATTGCATCTGTATTCATCAACTTCATTCCAATATTTGGAATATTTGGCCTAATACTGCTCTTAAATCACTTATTTTACATGGTATAACTCCTCTAGCTTCATTTACTGACTTGTATTGATGTGAGAGGAAAATCAGGCCCCTTATCTCTAGGTCTAGTATGTTTTCTAAGATGGTTCTTTGTGATAGATATCAATATGATTTTAAATGTCTCCATCCAAATATTTCAATATCTGACCTTTTCCACTGACCAGAGATTAGAACAACATATTTCTTTTCCTGTATCTTGTACACCCATTGTATCTGGAGTATTAGTTTATTGGTGTATTTGTTGTTCCACCAGCCCTTTCTCCAAGTGGGAAAAAATGTTAAGTTGGAACTTCTGGTTTTAATTTGAATGAAGGAAGATAGTTTCTCTCCAGCAGTTCTCGCATGGGTTTATAGGCTTTTTATAGTGACTAAAATGGGTGCAGATATTGTGAACATCTGCTAAAAAAAGATTTGAAACTATCTTCTTTCTAAAAATATAAAAACATATCCTAGTAATTTGAGATGGAGTCTGATATGGTCCACATGTGATTTATATATACACATACACACACACACACACACACCACATTACATTGCTCTTACTACATTAGTATCACTGCCCATGCTAACAGCTGGGAGGAAAAAAAACATTGAGAGGTAATATTAGTTTAACCAACAGACTCAAAGTGCAGCTTGCTTTTTAAAAGTTACTGCTCTTGGCTAAGACCGTTATCAGAAATAACAAAAGGTGAGCTGTGAAACAAGGGAAATTGTTTGTCAACCTGCTATGTATCAGTTCTTATGTATCTTCCTTTCATCTCAAGACTATTTTATTCCTTTAGGACGTTGTATAGAATAGGTGACATATTGTGCAGCCTTATATATTTGAGATTCAGGGTTTTTTTAGTTTGCACTTGTTTTATAGATTGTAAACAAATAGTGACCACCATTTATCAAGTCATTCGCCAACCATTACTGCACAGTGGTATCTGAAATATTTATATTATGGTTGTGCTTTGAGGCACTAACCATGATTAGGAACCCATCAGGCTAGATGCCATATATACATATCAGAAGAGTCAGCCCCAGTTCCAAAGAGTTTGACAGTGCCAGTGGGAAAAGAAACAGGGACAGAGTTCAACTCATCAAGCTGGCAGAAGAAACTAGGCCTCCTGATTCCCAGTCCAGTGCCCTACCAGATCACACACTCAAAAAAATACACGGAGTTTAAAATATTCTTTATTTGGTTTTGGCCTTTTTTAGGCATCTCTTTTTTTAATTGAATGAAATTAACTTGTAATTTTAACCTAATTACTTAAGTACCCAAATTTGCAAATCTTGCACTCCCATTAACATCACTGAGAGTTTTGCATGCAGGATCAAGCCCTAGGGTTTGGGGTTTTTTCTTATAGAAAATAACAAAGCTCTTATCATGAAGGTTTTGTTTTCTTTCCTGTTCACATTATGAGAGACAAGAATATTGAACTGAAGCACCAAGAGCAGAATTTGGCATGTTGTGTTTTGAGGCAATGGTAAATCCAGGGACTAAAAGTCAATACTATGGGATTTTATTCCCAGCTATGTCACCATTTTCTTGAGCAATCTTGAAAATTACTTTGGTTAAAAAAAAAAACCAACAACAACAAAAAAAAACCCCATATGTGATTCCCTATCTATAGGTAGACACTTAAACTGTGGGTTCTCAGTAATCACCCTGAAAATAAGGCCACTTATTTCAGTGGCTAACTGCCTAGTATTACCTACCTTGTCTCTCTTGGATGGCTAACATTCTTTTATTGGACTGACTTCTGTGGGTGGGAGGGATAAGCTTTTTCACTTCATAGAGTCTTTCTCAGATCTGGAGAAGGTAACTGGAGCATCTGAACTAAATACAAGGTGGGACAGCTTGTTAAGCCTACTAGGTTCTCATCTTTTATTTAGCTCAGAGACTGCTGTTACCTTCTCCAGACATGAGTAAGAGCTCTGTGAAGCATAAAAGTGTGCCCTTTCCACCAACAAATGCTGGTTCTTACTAAAAGTTCTTATCCCTCATCTCCTGGAATCAACAAGGTTACAACACTTCAGTCACCCAAATCAGAAAATGTTTCTCTATTAACTGTGTTCCTTGGCTGAGTCATTTGTAAAATGAGGATTTGTGCTCTCCTCAAGAGAGTGATGAGGTTTCATTCAGCAATGTTTGTAAAATGTTTTGACATATTCAGATGACAGGAACAAATTAAAAGCATGTAAAATGTGATTAGGATAAATCGCATGGGACATATTCACCAATCAAAGGGAAGATACTGTATCCCCTCTGTTTCATCAGGAATTAATTCAGTACTATTGTCAGACTCCATATCACTCTGTCTCTACTAGTCCTTGAAACCAATAATAAAAGTTCTCAAACACTTCTGCCCATTCCACCAGAACACATATTTAAAAATCCTCTTCCCAAGGTAACAATATATTGTTACCTCGACTCAGGCTCCACATTTGTAGCCAGAGGGAAAGATATGACCGTAATAAAGCAAGCATTCTCACCCAAAGTTGTCACAGAAGCCATTCTTTTTTTATCCACATATTAAGGATTTAGTATAATGGAAAACTATTTGTTATACAGATTCTGTCATACTCTCTGAGAACTTTGAGCAGACACACTAACCAATAGTGACAACTCTGGACAATATTTTGTTGGTATTGTTCTTATTTAAGAAATTTACTGCTTTAACAAAATATTACTTTTGTGTTTGGGCTTCTTTTTTGCAGCATGAATTTGACAGGGGATGTGGTCTCTTGAGGAAAACATACTGAGCTGTTGTGATAAAGAACCCTGAAGGACATTGTTGCTAGGAACTGAAGAAATTAAAAAGACTCGATATATTTTAAAGCTTTGCAGACTATATGTGTGTGTACAAAGTGTGGCTCTGAGTTTGTAATTGTCTTGCATGGAAAAATCAATAACCAGAAAGATTTTAGAGAAAATAACCATGGTACATAACTTTATGCTGTGGTTTCATAAACCTACAGTATGAACACCTTTAATTTAATTGAAATGTACTTGCCTTCCACAGCTCTCTTCCTTGTCCCTTATTCTGACAATCTTTCACGCACAATGGCTTTATACTGGTGAAATTCCACTGCGCTCAATTTTTGTCTGCTTAATATCCACTAAAAGCAGTTGAAGGTGTGGATGTGCAAAGGAGCTGTTTGTGACTTCCACAATCCTGGGGCCAGATGTTGGTTGTTATCATTCAGTATTATATCATGTTTGTGTTGTTTGGTTGTTACTGTATATTGCAAAGGCTATTTCTTTATAAGATCTTTAAGTATGAAAAGGAAAAAGCTACTGTCTAAATTGTTTTCCCCATGAGCCACCACTAAAACTTCCCCACAAACTGATTTCCTAGGTTTGGGCAGTCAGAAGCTTAGGTGCTCAAATGCACTCATTCTCCTTTGAATTTCCTTTCCATTCTCAGTATGTAAGAGAGCTGTCTTGCTGAGGTCACCAGTTGTGATGTCTTGCACTCCTAACAGGTTCCTGAGTTACTCATTCACACTCTTAGGGACGAATGATCACTGGAATCAGCTTTGTTCTAGTCTTCCATAATCATTTCATTTCGTGGAAGAATTCTTCATACTTTGCCATCTTTTCTTCTTGTTTCTCTTTTATGTTGCTGTCTGCTAGTGATATCAGTTAACATGGTCTTTGTCTTCCTTTCCACAACTACATCCAGCCTGTTTGCCTGCAGGGTTTGGTCTCTGACAATTGCCAGGTCTCATAAAATTTTCATTTGTTTGTGTGGTTGTAATATTGCATGGTTTGTTTAAATCCGTACTTGCCACAGAGGCTCCAATGCAGATGCTTGGTGACCTCATTGTGTCTGTTCATATATACTCTCCCAGCCAGGCTCCTGCAGGCACTCAACACATGCGCCATGTCTCTCCTTTTATGGAACACATTCTGCAGTTTGGGGAGCAGTTCTGTTGGTCAAAATTTTGTTTTGAACACAATTAAGCCTTAAGGACTGCTCTTGTGCACTCATCATGAGGCTCCCTGTCTCTTTTGAGAGATCCTTATCGAAGCCATGAGATTGTTAATTTTCAATCACTAATGGGTTTGATTTCTCATCACCATTGTCAGTGCATTGATTTCTGTGTAAATCTTTGCAGTCTTTCTCTGGTGACTGATTTTCTCCTTTCTTTTATGTTTCTTTGGGGTTGGGATCAATTCTCGGCCATCATTTGTTGCAAACAGATCTTACTCTAGTATTAATTATGATTAATATTTTTGTATTGCAGCGGTGCCTAGGATCTCCAGTCATGGACAAGGACTCCACTGTGCTCTACACTGTACAAACACACAACAAAAAGATGGTCACAGAACAAAAACATGGTGTAGGGTAGAAAAGCTGTAAAGCTTCTCTGAACTACTTCAGATTGCTTATAAACCTCCCAGGAAATCATCTACCAGCTGGAGAATGCCCATGAGTTTGGTAAATACCATTTCCCCCACTTTACAGATAAGGAAGATGAATCATAGCAAGGTGAAATGATTTGCCTGAGTTGACAAAGCACTGAGAGAAAGCCAGGAATAGAATCTAGTTTCTTGAATCCCAGTGTCGATAACTTGGCTGCCTACGCAACTTGTCTCTAATACTTGGTAATAACAGTTTAACAATTCTTAAGGTAAAATTCTTCTCCTTTTCAGTGAGGATATCAATACCCTCTTCATTCATTCTTCATAAAGAGCTATCATTATTATCAATGAGGTTGCATGCATGGGACACAACTAGATGTGCAATAGAGTAGATAAGAGATCTGGAGTGTGGCTTAGAACAGTGGTTTTCAAACTTTTTTTCTGGGGACCCAGCTGAAGAAAATTGTTGCTGCCCACAACCCAACAGAGCTAGGGATGAGGGGTTTGGTGTGTCGGAGGGGCTCAGGGCTGGGGCAGAGAGTTGGGGTATGGGGGTGAGAGCTGTGGGGTGGGTCCAGGAATGAGGAGTTCCAGATATGAGAGGGGGCTCAGAGCTGGGGCAGGGGGTTGGGGTGCAAGGGGGGTCACAGCTCTGGGGTGGGGGTGCAGGCTCTGGTGTGGGGCCAGGGATGAGGGGTTCAGGGTGCAGGAAGAGGTTCCAGGTTTGGTGGGGCTGGGGCAGAGGGTTGGTGCATGGACTTACCTTGGGCAGTTCCCAGTCGGTATTGAAGCTGGGATGCAGTGGCAGGCTTACCTCCTGTTCTGGCACTGCAGATCACGCTGCACCCCAGAAGCAGCCAGCAGCAGGTCCAGCTCCTAGGCAGAGGTGCACATCTCTCTCCCGCAGGCACTACCCCCCACCCCAGTTCCCATTGGCGGAGTGCAGAGCCAGTGCTCAGGGCAAAGGCACTGCACAGAATCCCCTTGGCCCCCCTGCCTAGAAGCTGGACCCACTGCTGGCCACTTCCAGGGCGCAGCACGGTGTAGGAGCAGGTAGACACTAGCCTGCCTTAGCTGGGCAGCACTGCTGACAGGACATTAAACATCTCATTCGGCAGTGCTGACCAGAGCGTCCCAGTGCCTGATATGCCATGACCCAGTACTGGGTTGCAACCCGAACTTTGAAAAACACTGGCTTTTGCCCTCACTGTTTTAAGCTGTTCTTTTAAAAAGAACATAAAACACTTCATGAACACAATGCCCTTTTATTTTATCTGAATTCCATTTTCCTGCTGCTTCCTTACCACTAGCACGCCTCAAGTACCGCCTCCTCAAAAAAGCAGTCTACACAAGAAGTCTACTGAGGAAAAAATCCCTCAGTAAATTTATAGGGTTGGCCTACTCCTGGTTGTATATGCTCTCCGAGTACTGAGTAGACTGTTTGAGGGGGGTCTCTACTATAGGAGTCACAAACTCATTCATAATTGTTGCTTTGGTGGCCTTTTGCGGCAAGCCGTTCCATGAATTATTAACCTTTTGCATAGAATTGTTCTGCCAAAGTTCCTCCTGCTCCCTAAGCTTCCAAATGATTAAGTCTTTGTTCTTCAAATGAGAATTGACTCATTTTTCTGATTATGCTCAGACATTGATCCAGTACCTAAAGATTCAGCGCAGTATTAAAAGCGAACTTGTTTTCAGCTGTTGACATTTTTTTTTCTGGTCATCCTGGTTCATGACAGCAACTAAAGCTGACATCACTGCCATTAAAAGAACTGATACTTCTGACTCTTTTTCTGCACAACTAATTGGGAACATTGACACAATTATGTTCTGGCTCCAGAAACTCTAGTGCTTGAAAGAAAGCATTGTATTTTGTTTTTTATGAACCATTGGCCTAGCCTCAATCTCTCCTCCACCCCTATGTTTGCACCAATATGTCCCAGCTAATTCCTTTAGTAAAAAATAGCAGGCTGCTTGCACTGTTCACTTTGGGGATGATTCTGAAAGGAAATACAAATCCATATGTCTTCTGTTGCAAAAAGATGTTCATGATATGGAAAGCAGCTGGATTTTTTTTCTCCTGAACCAGGTCCTTCTTAGTGCTGATATTACTCATTTGCAATTCTGAAGCCTGCTTATCTGTGTTGTGTAATATAAAGACCTAGAATCAAATAGATCACTGTCTTAAAAGAACACCATCTCTTCCAACTCACTTCTGTCTGGAACATTTTGTGCTAGCTATTCTTACAATCGAGAACTAGCACCTACAATTATTATGAAGGGAAGATTAGAGGGGCAGGGAAGAATAATCCCTTTGTTTCAATACTTTGTGCATGTGAAAAAACTGTCTACAGTTAACTTCAGTTTTCCATCTGTAGACAGTCAGATTGCCCTGTTGTTCATTTGATTCTTTCATACAAGAACAGGGAAGAGAAAAACATTTTTTTTTTAACTGGAAAATGTGATTGTAAAACCAAGAAAAAAAAACTGTCAGAGGAGCTCTTTAGCAAGTGCAATACCTGATTTATTTTTAACACTTAAAAGAAAAAGTCTAAATTTCAGTTTGTCGGGCTGTCAGTGTCCCTTGAAGTTCATTGAACCTTTCCCTTTCTTAAATAATCATCCAGTACTAAATTCATACAATCTATTTGTGCTGCCTACTGACCTTCATATCCTTCATGAAGGATTTTGCTCAAACATGAAGATCAAATCCTGATTCCTTTCCTATTTTCATTATGAAAGCACATATAAACACACAATACTTTTTCTCAAATGTAAAGATGTATTTTAGAAATAACATCTGCAGCAAAAAATATTTCACTAATACATCAAATGTCCTTTTCTTATATATATATATATATATATATAACTATGTATAAATGTAACTATAACTATAACTAACAACTATAACTATAACTATATATATATATAATATAGCTATGTATTAAAGATATATTTGTATCAGGGAATTTTAAAATTAAGATACAGATATATATGTATTTCCTGTATCTTAATTTTAAAATATACAAATATATTTATAATACATAGTTATATATAGCCCCCAGTACAGGAAACACTTGCTTACATGCTTAATTTAAGCATGAGAGGAGGCCCATTAAAATCAATGGGACTCTTCATGTGTGTAAAACAATTTAAGCATATGCATATTTGTAGGATTTGGGGCTTTATTTATTACAGGGATTTTAGGCACTCTGTGTGTGTGTGTCCAGATTTCTTTATATTTAGTCCTATATACACACCCCAATTAATAAGAAACAAAATAGCAGTATCTTTCAATAATATTAACTAAATTTCCTTTCTTTCCTTTCTCTTCCTCATCTAGTAACCTTTAGGATTTGCATGCTTATTCTTGTCTCAACACCCCAAAAGGATCCTAGCCTATTCTCTTCTTGAGGTAGACCCCTAAACAAACACACACTCCTTCCAATGGGCTTTCCAAAAAAAAAAAAAAAACTGGAAACCTTTGAACATCCCGCTGAAGAGCCCAGGACCTCTTGGAAAGCTTCTCTTCTGAGTCTCAGTTTTTAGGACATGGACATCCCATGTGTTCTGAGGTATGTTGGCAGGGCAGGTGCTCACCATGGAGCAAAGCACATCAGATTTGAATAAAATCATTAATTGAAGCCAGGCCCAGCAGAAATTCCACTAGAGATGCTTGACTTCACCAAAGCATTTCCAAAAGTGAAAGGGAAGGTTGAGTGATGAATTAATGAAGAGCCAGATGTACAGACCTTCTGGCAGAGCAAATATTGGTAGGGAGGGAAAACAAACATAAACAAGCAAGACAAAGACTGAAATTGTAGACCTATTGCAGGTGGGAAAACCTTACTCTTGTTGACTAGGGACAGGAGAAGTGAAGGATTCTTACCTCAACCAGTCTACATCTGGTTCATTTCAGGTGATCAATGAAGTTTAAACATGCTTCGCCCATATTTGAATTTTTAATTTGCCTGATTTCTGCACAAGTGCCCAAAATAACGATGTTAAGAGCAATAATGCAAACCATTACAGATCAGGCCCACAGACTTCTATCTGAATGACATTTAGAATCAGACAATACTAGCAAACATATGCTGAAAATTAGCACAAATTAAACTAATTGAGCACTTCCATTTGGATAGATGTTGCTTCTATTTAGAACTCCATTTTTTCTCCCTTTGTATACAATCTGGGATGGAGAATGTTTTCAGAAAGTTTAAGCATTTTAAAACCTCAGTTTTGGCTTTCTAGCTCTCCTGGGTTAATATTTTTATTATTAGTGCTTCTAAGATAACAGAAAATAGAGTAACAGTTATTTCAATTGTGTTCACTGAAAATGCCATTATTCATAAATATCAAGATACCCTTTTTCTTGACCTATGTACAATTTAACATGTCAAATCTCATATCATAAAATCAGAGCATACTTTAGGTGGGATTTACCAATATCTAGCTGTTGGTCTTATTAAAAGATGTGTGTAAAGAAGTCAAGCACTTTGCTTTTTCTCTTGGAAATAATGTCACAAAAAATATGCAGTAAAAGACTGTAGTACAAGCTCAGAATTTCATATGAGTTGTATCAACCAGGCAAGGTACTAACAAACTTCAACAGGACTTTATTTTTAAAGTGGAAACCTCTTCACCAAGCTGCTGCTGCACCCTCTGTAACTCTCACTCTGCTTCCTCAACTCCTCCCACCTCCTTCCCGTTTCCTGTCCTTTCAGACTCCCAACAGCCAATGCTGCCACTTCTAATAATCAGAAGCAACATCTAAACACCACAATATGTTCCTAAAATAATCTTTCCAGTAAGGACAAGGTGCTTTACAAACGTTAATAAACTGACCCACAACAACCCTGGGAGGTAGCTAAGTGTGATCATCTCCACTTTGCAAATGGAGAGGCTAAAGTACAGTTTCATTTGCAAATTAAGTTGAACAAGTGGATCAGTCTGGCCACCTGTCTGCATTGCCTCCAGTCTAACTCCACACATTTCCTGTTGTTCTCTTCAATCACAATCCTCCAGGGAATACAGGCCTCTGACTCTAGTTCCACTGATCAAGATACAAAAAGAGGTTAAGCGATTTACCAAAGGTCATACTGAAGTCTGTGGTGAATCAAGGATTAGATCCATCCTAATTCTCATTCCCGTGTGCTTTGTTTTGTTTTTTGTTTAAACCATAAAAATATTGTTTTGCTTATAAGTCATTGAACTTCTGGCTTAGACTCAAAACAAACTTTAGAGGTTTGATAAGAGTTTAGATAGTTGTTTAGTAAGTTAATTTACAGGTGTTTTTTTTTACTCTCCCCCACCCCTTGCCCAGTTGATTTTGTCTGTGTATGTACATCCATGTACTTCTGCATTTCTAAGTTTTGGTCAGGATCCGAAGCACCAAAATAAATGCAAATGACTCTTCATCTTGAACTTTCAGACACAGTGAAAGTAGGAAATATCAGGAATCTTAAAACCTGGTGCTAACAAGAATCACTGACTGTTGGCTGTACTCTTTATTGTGCTCTCTTCTCCTCTTCGTAAAAGACAGTACTCCATTCTTATTCCAGATGTCCCATAAATGAAATGATCAATGTTTGAGAAGCTGTTCTGATTGTAATTTTGTACAGTTTAATGAAAAATGTAAAACCAGATTTTTACGGTATTGGGGTTTTCACTGAAATACAAACATTTTGAAAAATAAAAATTGTGGGAAACTGTTTTTAAAAACATCATTTGTTAAAACTCTTTAACCAACTATCTCCCTACTACTCTTTCTTTGTTCAGAGGGCCATCAAATTTACACTGGGAGAAGTTTGAGGCAGTTTGTTTATTTTAGATGCAAAATACATCAATAATAACAAACAAAATGTGCCCATCCCAGGATCTGGGTACCCTCACCATGCCTTTAAGAGCATATATTTAATTAACAGACTCTTTCAATTACTCCCAGATAATAGATTCATAGGACTGGAAGGGACCTTGGGAGGTCATCTAGTCCAGCCCCCTGATCATAACAGATCAGAGAGGAAAAATAAAAAACTAAACCATGTGATGTACCTCAGAATGCTCTAATGCTCTGATTAAAATTATGTAGGTGAAACCAGATAATCTCTATGTTTTCAAATAGGGTTGCCAGGAATCCAGTTTTCGACTAGAACACCCAGTCAAAAAGGAACCCTGGCCAGGCCATTAAAAGTCTGGTTGGCAGCACAGCAGGGCTAAGGCAGGCTCCCTGCCTGCCCTGTTACCACGTGGCCCCTGGAAGCAGCTGGCATATCCGGCTCCTAGGCACAGGTGTGGCCAGGGAAGCTCCACATGATGCCCCTGCCTCAAGCGCAGGCTACGCAGTTCCCATTGGCCTGGAATTGCAGCCTTAGCTACTCTGCACCACTGACTGGGAGCCACCTGAGGTAAGCACCACCTGGCTGGAGCCAAGCCCTGAATCCCCAGCCCCAGATCAGAACCCTCTCCTGCACCTTAACTCCCTCCCAGAGCCTGCAAGCTGCAACCCATCCCACACACCAACCATCTGCCCCAGCCCTGCGCCCCCTCGCGCACCCAAACTCCTTCCCAGAGCCCCACACCCTGCACCTCCTCCTGCACCCCAACCATCTGCCCAGCCCTGAGCCTCCTCCTGGAGCCTGCACCCTGCACTCTCTCCCACACCTCAACCCCCTGCCCCAACCCTGAGCCCCCTCTCACACCCAAACTCCTTCCCAGAGCCCATACCTCTCCTGGACCCCAACCCCCTGCCCCAGCCCAGATCCCCCTCCTACACCTCAATCCCCTCAACCCTAGCCCCACTCCAGAGCCTGCACCCCAAACTCTGCTCCAGCCTGGAGCCCCTGGCCCCACCCTGGAGCCTGCACCAGCTGGAGTCTTCACCTCCTCCCACACCCCAAACCCCTGCCCCAGCCCAGTGAAAGTGAATGAGGGTGGGGGAGAGCAAGTGTCTGAGGGAGGACAGGTGGAGTGAGTGGGGGGGCACAGAGACAGGGCAGGGAAGGGGGGGCCTCAGGAAAGGGGCAGGGAAGGGGTGGGACAAGGGTGTTCGGTTTTGTGCAATTAGAAAGTTGGCAACCCTATTTTCAAATGAACTCACACTGAAAAATATGACAAAAACACTGTATCCCCTGTGGTGAACATTTTTCACACAGCGATCTGATCTTTCAGTGCATGTCCTCAACGGAACCATGCACAGCACCTTCAAAAGGCGAGCCTGGAAACTTAAATTCATAACTATGATAGACACCAAAAACCATGGACTTAACAGGGACAGTGCTTTTATGGCTCATTACAAAGTTGAAACTCACCATGCTGCCTGCTACCCTTAATTGCCCACTTCAAACCCCTTATGCATAACAATATAACCCACAATTGCCCATTTCATTTCAAGTGACTGCCTCTGAGATGTTACCCATTCTGCTTAACAATCTGTCCCAACAATCTGTATTTCGCTCAGAGTCAGACACTCTCTGTTTCCTTCCCCAGAGCTGAAGAGGAGCTCTGTGTAGCTTGAAAGCTGATCTCTGACAACAACAGAAGCTGGTCCAATAAAAGATATTACCTCACCCCCGCCCCCTATCCTTCTCTGTGAAAGTCCGTAAAACTCAGTTATAAGTAAGAATATAGTAAACCATATGTCTATTAGGCTACATTTTCAAGAATGCAAAAGTGCACCAGCAAGGTGAATAGCTGCCAGAATGTATGAGTGAACTGATGTATCACTGATTTAAAAAATAGAGAGAGTATGGGGATTAAAAATGTTTGAAAATAAAAAGTTGTACCTGCGTGAAACTACTGCCACAGATTAAATTGGTAGATTAAAAAATCAGGCGATAAAGATTAGGCTGCTGGTTCAGTCCTGCACAATGAGATCAATGTGATAGTAGTCACAGTGTACACTACAAACTTAAAGCAACCTATGTTAGGGTGACTTACAGTGACTGCTGTCCACACTGCCCTTCTTCTACTGGGGGTGAGTGTCCTCAATAGGAGCTCTTCCACCGATTTAAGACGGGCAGCGTGGGGAGACTGAGAGCATAGCGGGGAGCCTCATTGCAGCTGGGCTCCTAGTGGGGAGTAAGGAGCTGGGAGCCTGGGCAACACCTGGGGTACTGGTGGAGAATTGGAAGCTGGGAGGGTGCAACTGGGAGCCGGGACCTCAGGGGCAGCCTGGTTCCAAGATGGGGAGCCAGGCACAGGGAATCCAGGCAACAGCTCTACTGGGAGCTGGGACCTTGGGGAAGCTTGGCTGTGAGTGGGGAGCCTGGTCAGCACCCTGGCTGGGAGCAGGGAACTGTGAGTGCAGAGCCCAGGCAGTAGGTTTGCCACTAATCTAGGTTTTACCTGGACAGTCCAGTTTTTGGCTACTGTGTCCAGGTGCCTGGTTTTTGACTGGAAAGTCCGGTTGAAAAGGGTAATTATCAGTGTCTGGTCAGTACACCTGACCAGACACCAAAAGTCCAGTTACTGTGGGGCAAGGGTAGGTGCTGGCTGGGTCATTAACCCATGCCAGCCTCTGATGAGCTGGGGCCACCTCCTACCTGCAAGCAGGCTCCTTGTCAAGCTGCAGCATTTCCCATCCCATTCCTGGAGCAGAGGGAGCTCAGCTGGGGGATGGGGTGGGGGGAGGGAGGTGGAGATGATCCAGCCAGTGATGGGGAGCAGAGGAGATGAGGGAGTGGAATGAACAGAGGGGTGGGGTCACAGGTGAAGAAAAGAAGGGGAGGGGCCTCTGGGATCCAGTTAACAGTAATTAGAAAGGTGGCAACCCTAATAGGCTTCAGCCCAGCTGGGAGTGGGAGCCAGGAGCCGTGGGCAGGGGGGGAAAGAGCAGCTGAGTTCTAGCTGGAGCCCCCTCCCATCCCCAGGGTGACAGCCTGAGCTGTGAGTGGCTTTATTGTCAATTTCACAGCTCTAGCCAACACCCATTGTAAGTAACAGCCATTGTCTACACAGACACTTGTGGAGGTGGAGTTTTTATATCGGTGTAGTAGAGCACTTACATCAGTGGGAGCAAGGCTGTAGAGTGTACACTGACATAATTAGCTCAACATAAGCTGCCGTATGTCGACCTAGCGCTGTAGTGTAGACTAAGCCTTACAGTCTGGTCCCATCCTTTCCCCCAATTTGTGCAACTGATACTTATCATCTACACCCAGTTTCCTTCCTCTGATTGGCAGCTCAGTGCTATTGCTCTTATACTATACTATATTATACTATACTATAATGTGTTTTTCCTCACAACATCTGTACACTTCTCAAGACATGGAAGTTAAATTATCTGTAAAATGGGGAACTGATGGACAGAGAGATTAAGTGACTTGAACGGGATCACACGGGAAGTCTGTAGCAGTGGCAGAAACAGAACAAGTCTCACTTCAGCACCTCAGCCACATGACCATCCTTGAGGAAGTAAGCTAAGCTAACCATTTTCCTGGAGGTGCTTACTCCCCTTTCCTGCCCCCTGTACTATCACAGCTGCATTGGCCCATACATTTAGTGGGACCAGAGCCTTGACTCCCCCACCCTTTTCCTATCTGACCAGGATGAAGAGTAGCCACCTAGTGATGGCTGCTCTCCCAGTGCTGTGTTGTGACCCATAATGTGGACAGCCCCAACAGGGGACTATGGCCCTGCTTATGGCCCTTACTCCCCTGTGTGTGTATGTAGCTAAGGTCATGACTGAGCCTAAACAATGGACTCAATCTTTATAGTCTGCAGTATTAAAAGGCACATCCTCTGCAGCATATAAGTGAGAATGCTTCCTCTGCACTGTTTTATGAGGAAATCATTTTTATCTCTCATCGGGATGGTCTACTTGTCCTTCAGCTTCATAGCTTATCCACTCAGGAACAAAATTATGGTCTCATAAAACAGCACAGTGGTTCTCTAACTGCTTAATTAAGTCTACAATATTTTATATTGAATTCTATCTAGAAGGGATTGTTTTGTTTAATTGCTAGTAATAAAATAATATTAAACACCATTCTTTGAATAAGTTTATATATGCAAAACATTGTAAAGATATATGCAAATAATATGTATGGCATTATTATTAAGTGTCCATATGGACATCCTTAATTTTATAAGTCCTGCTAGATGTTTGGTATTCTCTTTCTAACTACATAACAGAATACTCCAGGCTTCATTTTTCACATACCTGAGAGATGCAGCTATGCCAGTGTTGACCACCCTGAGGCTCAGAACCTCCAAATTCAATGGAGAGAAAATTGTTGCTACCTAGAAGCTAGGCAAGGTGCTCTGGTCTAGGGACAGAAGAGCTGCCCTGATGAGATTGCTTTGTTTAGAGATGGTTTCAGGTGTTGTGCTTTACAGATTTAGCTGCAGAGCACTTAGGGCCTATCTACATTTAGAAAACTGCAGCAGCACAGCAGCGTGGCTGTAGCATGTCGGTGAAGATCCCACCTATTCCAATAGAAAGGCTTCTCCTGTTGGCATTGCTAAACCACCTGCCCAATAGGTGTAGCTAGGTCGACCCCAGCACTGTTTACACCAGCGGTCGGCAATCTTTCGGCAGTGGTGTACCGAGTCTTCATGTACACACTCTAATTTAAGGCTTTGCATGCCGGTAATACATTTTAACGTTTTTTAGAAGGTCTCTCTATAAGTCTATAATATATAACCAAACTGTTATATGTAAAGTAAACAAGGTTTTCAAAATGTTTCAGAAGCTTTATTTAAAATTAAATTAAAATGCAGATCTTATCAGTTTAGTGCAGAGGTCTCAAACTCAAATGACCACGAGGGCCACAGGAGGGCTAGTTCATTGGCCCAAGGGCCACATCACTGACACACACCTGCTCGCTGCCCCTGGCTCTGCCCCCACTCCACCCCTTCCATGAGACCCCGCCTCTTCCCACCCCTTCCCTGCCCGCTGCCCCCATTCCAACTCCTTTCCTGAAGTCCCCACCCCAAATCCGCCCCCTCCCTGCCCCCAGAGGGTGCATGAGGGGTGTGGCGGGGGCTCAGGGCAGGGAGTTGAGGTGCAGCAGGGGGTTGGGGTACAGGCAGGGGGCTCAGGGTGCAGAAGGGGTGTGGGATTCAGCAGGGGGCTCAGGGCAGGGGGTTGGGGTGCAGAAGGGGTGTGGGATTCAGCAGAGGGCTCAGGGCACAGGGTTGGGGTGTGGGGTGAAGAAGGAGACTCAGGGCAGGGGGTTGAGGTTCAGGCAGGGGACTCAGGGCAGGGAGTTGGGGGCCGGGGTGCAGGAGAGCTTCGGGATCTGGGGTAGCAGCGGCACACACCGGGGCCAGGGCAAGCTGCTGACCCCAGCCCCAGCCCCACTCTGCTCTGGGAAGTAGCTGGAACCATGTCCCTGTGGCCCCTGGGCCGTGTGTTTGAGACCCCTGGTTTAGTGTGATCCTTGCCCTTGCTTTTCCTTGCTGAGTTTTCCAATGTCTGGCATGTATTTGGATACTTTAAGCTGCACACAGGCTTCTGAGTGA
Source organism: Mauremys mutica (assembly GCF_020497125.1). Classification (NCBI taxonomy): domain Eukaryota; kingdom Metazoa; phylum Chordata; order Testudines; family Geoemydidae; genus Mauremys; species Mauremys mutica. Next base: position 96,630,725 of record NC_059073.1, read on the forward strand.
TCAGTTGTTAACCGGCTGGAGCCCCAGATCGGCAGCTGAAGTGAGTGGAGCTGGGGGCTGGTAGGGCTGAGCAGGGCCGGAGGCCTGGACCCTGTCTGGCATGGGGCCTGCGCTGGAACTCCAACTGGAAGCAAGTTGAGTGGGGCTGCGGGGACCCTGGCTGACAAGGGACCAGCAGCCAGAACCCCAGGTCAGCGGTGGGCTGAGCGGCTCAGCCTGCCCAGCTCTGAGGTTTCGGCAGTGGGCTGAATGGCTCAGCCCACCCGCTCCGGGGTTTCAGCCACCAGCTTCTGCCAGCCGGAGTCTCAGCCCACTGCCAGCCTGGGTTCCTTCCCCCAGGCCGGCAGCAGGTGCTGAGTGAGACCGGCGGTGGGACCCCGGCAGGCAGGAGCCAGCGGTGGAAACCCCAGAGCTGGGGCGTGCCGTAGGTTGCTGACCCATGGTTTACACCAAGGGTTAGGTTGGTTTAACTGTGTCACTCAAGGGTGCTGATTTTCACACCCCAAGTGACATAGTTATACGGACCTCGTTTCCTAATGTAGACCAAGCCTTAGGACTCGTCTGCACTGGGAACCTACATCAGTATCACTACATCTCCGAGCAACACATTTAAACCGACCTAACCCCAGGTGTAAACAGAGCCAGGTCAACCAAATAAACAAAAACAAACAGACCCTGATGCCCCAAACTGTTTTGTTTGGTTGTGTTTTTCCCTTTTTAGAACTGAGACCCCTTGAAAGTTGATTTTTTATCTTCAGCTTCACAGCTACATTATAATCTGTCCCATGCATTGTCAACAGAATTGTTTACCAAGTTCCACATATATGTATATTTAGAATAAGTTCTATATGTAAACATGGAAACTAGAAAAGACAGTGATTTAAAACCAAAAACCAAAACATTTTGATTTAATTTAGTTCTTTCTTTGCCCAGTCTTTTTTTCTTTTTAGGATTTTTAAGTGGAATTAGACAGGTTCAAAGAAACTGGAATAGGTAGATACACACATTTTTTTAAAAATACTTTTAATTTAACTGGAATAATTGAGTTGTGCACTAGTTAAGATTATATAACTAGGGCCGTAAATCTGCAAACATTTAGGTACATAGTTACATAGGCGCCGACTCTACAGGTGCTCCAGGACTGGGAGAAAAAATAGTGGGTGCTCAGCACCCACCACCAGCCTCTCGATCAGCTCCTCTCCCCTCTCTGCAAGTGCTTCCTTCCCGCCGGTGATCAGCTGTTCTGCAGCATGTAGGAGGCACTGGAAGGGAAGGGGAGGAGCGAGAGCGGGGCATGCTTGGGGTGGGGAAATGGGTGCAACAGCATGGGAAGTGGTGGAGGTTGGGGCTTGGGGGAAGGTGTGGCATGGGGGTGGGGCTTGGGACAGAGCAGGGTTCAAGGACCCCCCCGGCCCGGGGAAACTCAGAAAGACAGCGCCTCTGCATACTTAGCGTTGAAGTTGATGGCACTGCACACATGCCTAAAGTTAAGAACATGCCTAAGAGTTTGCTGGATGGGGGACTATGTGACCCTAGTCCTCTTCTCATTCTCCCTCCCTTTTTCCTCCTACTATTTGTTAAACCCACCTACCATGACTTGTCTCAGAATTAGAATGTAAGTTGTCCATGTCAGAAAACAGATCTTACTATGTGTCTGTACAGCTCCCAGCACAATGGGACTCTGGGCACTACTGTAACAACAATAAATAAGAAGATTAGGATAATAGAATTGAACAGGTACCTAATTGGTCATACAGAATTGCTATCACTAGTGATGACAGACAAGAAAGAGAAACCCTCCCCTCCCCAACATGACTTTCAAAGCCCAGGTTGAGTTTGTAGGCTTGGTAGTCAAATTAAATATATTTTTGCAGGCAAACTGAGCATATTTGGAAATTGCTGAGAGATAGCAAAATGGAACCCCACCATGCCAGTTTTACAGAGTAACTCTAAACCAACAATCCAATATGTCCTACAGACAATAAATTTTTGCGATTGACTTCTGAAGGAAATGTTCATAAATAAAACGAGAAGAACTCACTTTAAAAATGATAGAAAAATGACATTTTCTCACTGAGCTTGCCCGTTGGGGGATCCCCTAGTGGGCTTCCTTGTGATGAGAATATGAGGTAAGTGTTACTGAGAATAAAACTATTCTGAGGCTTTTGGAGGTTTTTAGTGCCAATAGATAATTTGAAGTCCTCGTTCATTGCAGTAGAAAAGAGCCTTAGATCCATGGAAAGCAGGCTTGAAAATGTGGTATTCTGTTCACTGCTTTAAGCACTCAGATGTCCATGCTGGAAAAGGAGAATTGTGACAATTGATAATAAAATATACTATCTCAAGAGGGCCAGGCGTTTATCCTTTATAATAATTGGAAAGTGTGAGCAAGAAATTTTTAGTAGTAAAATTATATATGGAGCTATTGAAAAATCAAGTAAGGTCCAAGAGTTTATGGCAATGACCCTATTTATTTTATAATAACTTTTGGAAGCTGTTCTGTGCTTAAAGCTGATGAATGATTCTTTGTACGTTACCAAGGTTCAGTATCCATATGCAGATACCCAAAGGCACACTAGCAGTAGGAGCAATATGATTTTTATATTGTATATTAACTAGAGGTTCATGATGAAGGTAGGATTCTAACACATGCAAGCAGCATGCAGAGTTCTGGATTTCTTTCCCCCAGTGTTACTGCCATCACACAGCAGGAAGGATAAGCATTATTAAGGATTAACCAAGCATTGAGTCAAAACCGTAGTAATATTATATCCAGTTGAGTTTCAAGTAGCCTTTGTGATGAGCACTTTTTGTTCTATGACAAAGAGCCAAAGAAAAGCTGGTTGCAGAAACTCTTGTTAAAGCTACATCTAGAACGTCAAGTGGAAAGGAGAGAAATGTTGAAACTCACCTCTTCCTTTCCAAAATCATTACTCAGTGTTTGGCATCTTCTCATGCTGCAGTTTATTTCTTCTTTCTGAAAAGATCAAAGAGACAAGAATGTGTAAGGCAATATCTTTAATTGGACCAATGTCTGTTGATAAAAGGGACAAGTATTTGAGAGTTTTTCTTTGGTAATGGTGCTCAGAGTGTCACAGCTAAATACAAGATGGAAGAGACTGTTTATCATAAGTAGTTACCACACATTCTAAAAGACCATTCGAGATGAAATGACCCATAAACACCTCTGCAATCATAGGACAAAAGAGGTGGGGAGAGGTTAGTGGGTTACAGACTGTTGTAATAAGCCATAAATCCAGCATCTTTATTAAGACCATGATTTTTAGTGTTTAGATTTTTTTTATGATTTTAAGATCACCATTTGAAGATGCTATGGAGGTTTCTTTTGAGGATGAGATCTGAAGATCAGATATGGAATGATTGTTTTGTGAAAAGTGTTCACCCTTACTTAATGTGGTGTCTTTGTCTGTCATCATTTTTTCTATGTGAGTTCATTCAAGAGCATAGTGATTGTCTGGTTTTACCCACATAGTTGTTTGGCCATTTAGTGCACTGCATGTGATACACCACATGTTGTGATAGGCATTTGTAGAACCCATGAATCTTGAAAGGTGTGTTTTGGGGAGTATTGACCATCATAGTAGTGGAGATATATCTGCACATGTGGCATCTGTTGTTCTGGCAGGCTCTGGTGCCACTTTGAGTTGATGTTTCCTGGTCTGTTGGGAGCTTTCTTCTTCTGATGAACTTGACGAGGCTAGGGCATTGTTTGAAGGGCAGGAGAGGGGGTTAGGGAAAGATTTATTTCAGGATGTGGTCACCATCAACTATGGGTTGTAACTGCTTAATGATACCCTGTATGCGTTCCACTGTGGGGTGATAGGAGCCAATGAGGGGTGTGCAGTCAAAGGTGTTTTGTTATTGTTCCTGTATTAAACAGGTTCTCTTGGTATTTATCTGGGATAGTATGTATCCCGGACTTTGTCCTTAGAGCTCATTCTGTAGTATTGAGTGTCTGTGTGTAGATAACCAATTATTTGGTGTGTTTGCGGTGGTTACTGAATCTGTGAAGACAAGAGTGATTATCTGTGGGTTTCTTTGTATACAGTAGGGTATTGTGGCACTCTGTGCCTCAAAACATATAATTATGATGTGTTTTGTACAAAGTGTGCCTTGTAAGGTATCATTTTAAAAGTCTTGATCTGTTTAAACATTAATATCCTGTTGGATTGTATATGCTATCATTGTATGGGAATATATGAATGTTTGCTATATGTGTGTTATGGAAATATGTTGTGAGGTTGGGAACACCCACAACCAGCCTTTCAGATGCAACCATGGAGGAGACGGATGGCCCATTAAAGAGAATCCACACTCTCAAAGACTTCCAAGGAACAATGGAGACTCAGAGATAACATGTAGACAGCTTAGACTGCTTGACCGACATCATAGTAAAAGACCTTTCCAGAAAACTGGAATAAACAATAAAAAAGGGAAAGTGACATCATCACTTGGCCTCCCACTCCCCACAACTCAACACCTGGAAACAAGTCAAGACAAAGACTTTGAACTAGGGAGGATGGTCCCAGGTTGACGGAGGGTTCCAGCCTGTATATTGAAGATCTGTAACCTGCTTGCAATATCTATCAGGGTGAGACACTGCTTGAGTCAAATCCTGTTTAGTTTATAGAACTTAGAGCACAATTATTTTTTTTTAGGTAACCAACTTGGATCTCTATGCTCACTACTTATAACCACTTAAAATCCATCTTTCTGTAGTTAATAAACCTATTTTATATTTTACCGATGTAAGCAGAGTCAGGATGAGCCCCACCCTGACATCTGGTGGTAAATTATGGGGAGTGCGGAAAGTGTTGCACTGGTATTTCGGTTATTTGCATGGGCACTCCCACCCCACTTAGCATACAGCAAAGCAGCATGGGATGGTTATTTTCACAGCTGTGGGAGCCCCAATTTCGTTGTTATTGGGGCAGGAGGAATGAAATGTTGTCACCCTGATTGGGTAAATGGGGAACTACAAAATTGTCTTGTGATGGGGGGTTTCATTGTCAGCTGGATAGCGCTTGCTAGATGGGGCACATGGGTTCCAAAACACATTGAAAAGAGAGAGGCTGGGGACAGAGATCTGTACTTGGTGGTGCAGGCTCTTTGTGTGAGCCAGAAGCACCAGTTCCACCTGTGCCTCTCTCCACTGTGGAATGTCAGAGTTAATTTTTGATTCCCTTAAGAATCTAAATGCAGGTTACTGAGCTGAATTCACTGGTACTGGGGCTCCCCTACTAAGAGCTGGAATCACTGAAGAGCTGAAATCACTGAAGAGCTGGACTTGCTGAGCTGAGAGCACTGAGTACTGTGCTAATGAGTTGGGGAGCCTGAAGCTATACTGTGGAGCAGAGCAGCTGGCAGAGCAGAGTGGAGCAGTTTGTGCAGCCACTGGGTGAGTGGAGCCAAGCAGCTCATGAGGACGGCTGGAGTGGCTCACAGGACAGCTGGTGGACCAGAGCAGCTGGCAGAGCGGAGCAGCCCACAGAGCAAGCGGAGCTGAGCTGTTTGTGGAGATGACTAGTGGAAGCAGAACCCCACGAAGAGGCAGGGCAGTTGGCCCCGAAACCACGTAAGGTGCCCCTTTCTACCCAGGCTGGGGAGGGGAACCTCTGCAGAGAGACTCTTGAGCTCTGGGGCTGCACTGACCCGGGACAGAGACTTTTGGATTGTGGGACTTTTGGGACTGTGGGTGATTTGGGGGTTGCTGGACTCAAGGGCCCCGAGAGAAGGATATGGCCCAATTTGCTGGAGTGGGTCTTTGCTCACAGTTTGACCTATGAACTCTAGCTGAGGTATTTCCCAGTTTAATGCTTGTTGTTTGTCATGTAATTAAACCTTTTCTGCTACACCAAGACTCTGTGCTTGTGAGAGGGGAAGTATTGCCTCTTCGAGGCGCCCAGGGGTGAGTGTAAGATTTTCCCAGGTCACTGGGTGGGGCTCGAGCTGGTTTTGCATTATGTTGTGGGGAAGGGACCCCTATGTATTGAACCCGGCCCTTGCTGCTATCGTTTCGGCCCGGCAGAAGGGTTACACCTAAAACAGTGTGTTTTGGTTGAAGTGCTTGGGAAATCTCAGCTCAGGTTACAAAGGCTGGTGCATGTCCACTTTCCTTTGTAGAAGTGGCAAACTTAATAAACTTACACTGGTCAGGCTTCTACCCAGTGCAGGATGGTACAATTATGGGCATAAATGACAGATGGCTCTCCATAATGGGGGGTCCCAGCAAAATGGGGAAGACAAGTGGCTCCCAATGTCTACCCTCCCTGTCCTGCACTCAGCCTGGGATGCCTGTGCTCTCCCCTTCCCCCACGTTACCTTGCATGCGGGAGGGGCTCTGTCCTCCAGCTGCGTGGGCTCCCACCCTAGCATGTTCAGCCACCCTCCCTAGCAGCCAGGCCTGGGTGAGGAGTGGGACAGAGCTGCTTCCAGATGGTTCTCCATGCAGCATAGCCAGCTGCCTTGGAGAAAGCCTGTCTGGAGGGGGGCGGCAGCCCATTCCCTGTCCAGGCTCAGCTTCTGGGAACAGGAGCCAACTCCAGCTCACTCGGTCACTGTCCCTGGAAGCCACATCTGGGTAGGAACAGCCTGTTGCCAGCTCCAGAGCCAGGCACTCTCCCAGGCAGCTGCTGTGTAGGCCTGAGACCTGATTAACTTATTTCCCCTTCCTCTACCCCTCCCCCCCCCGCACTGCACTGGGCAGTGTCCTGGGCCATGAGGCTGCAAGAGGCTCTGGCCCTGCCCCTTCCACTCCAGCTCTGGCCCTGCCCCCTTTTGTTCCATATCTGAGCAGCTGCTGGGGGGGGGGGGCACTTGACCCTGCGAGCTTCCCTCCCCCCCCCGACGTGTTGTGAAATTGTAGTGGATGTGATGTTTGTTAAGCATTTCATAGTCAATTTTTTTTTTTCAAAAGCAATCTGGTTTCATTCATTGTGGTTTCATCTACTGTGAGGTGTCCAGTCAGATGATTCTTTTTACTTATGACTGTCAGTGGGGACATGGTAGTTGTGGGTGGTTTCATCATCGTTGTGAAAGAATTATTTGAGGCAGAGTCAGTGAAATAATTCTTTTAATTCTCCATGTGTAAGTATGGTATCAAGTTCTGAGCTGTGGCATGTAGCTTTACTTTTTTCTTCTAATTGTGGGAGCATGTGATCAATTCTTGTGTGAAGCAGTCCCTTAGAATCAGGGCTGACTCCGGCGTTTTTGTCTTCCCAGGGACGGGGGGAGGAGCCGCGATCGGTGGCAGCTCTACTGCCGCCGCTTCATTCTTTGGCAGCAATTCTGCAGCAGGTCCTTCCCTCCAGGAGGAACTGAAGGACCCGCCGCCAAATTGCCACCGAAGAGCCAGACGTGCCGCCCCTTTCCGTTGGCCGCCCCAAGCACCTGCTTGCTGCGCTAGTGCCTGGAGCTGGCCCTGCTTAGAATCATAGAACCATAGGGTTTTAAGGGAAAACAAGGGACATCTAGTCTAATCCCCTGCCAGTATGCAGGATTTGTTGTGTCTAAAGTAGCAGTTGGTGGTGGTGTCATCATTATTGTGAAAGAATTATTTCAGGCGGAGATGACGAAAGAATCCTTCTGAAGTATATGAGGTACAAGAAACGGTTCTTTAATTTTTTTTCTGAAGAAAGGACAGTTTTAAATTCTGTTTAAAAAAAAAGCTTCTAAAAGTATTTACATAATACCATTAATATTCAACATTTGTAAGTAATATTATTATGTATGAGGACCTTTTGTTAAATATGGCCATATTAATTATTTAAAAACATTGTAATGAGACACTGTGAGCAGAGACAAGCCAGGAAGATTAACCTGGAAGACAGAGATTGACTTAAAGAGGTAACAGTCTTAGCCACACTGTGACCTCCTTCCTGTCCAGCCATATCTATGAGTGTGGCTTGTGTGAGCAGGAGGGGGATAAAAACTAAAAAGAATTCTGGTGGCAGGACATAAAGACTGAGAATGTGAACAGGGAACTGAAAGCCTTTAATATCCAGCTAAAAATCCAGATATGAGCCCTTTCTACCCTGAGCCTCAAGAAGTTGCTTGTGGTTAAAATTGTCCCTGAATATTCTTAAAATTAGAATAGTGAAAAGGAAATACTCTGACTCATGGCCATGACTTATTTCACTGATCCTGTAAACAATAGTGCTTCTTCTTGTAAAAAGGGGGGAGAGGAGGGTTGTACTGATGAGACATTGTTACCCAGGTTTTCAGAGCCCACAGAAGGAGCAACTTAACTATTTCACGCCGAGCAGTGTCAGGAATAAATCAATAGGAACACAGCAATTCTGTCTGATTAAAGATTAAATGCAAGTAAGTGTGCTCTTGTCTAACACTGCAGTTTATTAGATTTAAGTACATGCAAACATAATCAATAGGTTTAGAACATCCCAGATATTTACCTAACATCTGGAATGATATTGAGTATTTAACAGCAGATTCACAGTGGCCAGTTGCTCACCCACTGGGGAGAAAAGGTGTCAGGAAAAACATCTCTCAAGATGGCTTCAGAGATCTGCTCCAAAGTACACTGTATTCGCTAATCTTTTATAACTAATTTCTAGAAAACACACAGGTCATAATGACCACTACTAAATCATCACTTTTTCTTACTTTAATAAACTTTTAATATCAGAGGCATCTAGACTCAAGGCCCTCCATCCACATATCTTCTTTTGGCCTCAGTTGTTGACTTCTCTTTCTCCTGCTCCCATTCTGATTAGCAGAAACTGCCAGGAAGTTTTGACCATGGATCTAAAAGCCTGCCTTCCAATTAACCTTATACTATCTGGTGTTCAGTTTCATGAATTCATTGTGGCTGAATGCACATAATATGGTTGCATTTGGCTTGACCGCATCTGGGGTACACAGACCCCTCAAATCCAGGGTAACATCGACTCTCAAATAAAATATTAATTTCACGTTTTGTATAAAAGATAGTGAATTCTAAGTATTCAGTGTCTTTGTATGTGTATTAGACCTTTCATGCTTTCATGTGACCCATAGGTTTTTCATTACGAGCCCACACAATACCAACTATTTTACAAGTACTTGCGGTATCATATAAGAAAAAAAACTAAAGATTTTTCCCTAATTTATATGGACTGATATTTGCCATAACTGTAGAAAGAGCTATTTTTCTTGACTAATGGTCTTAACTAGAATTTATGCAATTAGACCATCAACAATGGTCATCAATCACTACTATTTTTTTCTTTTTCTTCTTTTTTGCCTATTATGCATAAATGCACTTCCACTGCAAACATTTCAACTAGAATAATCCCATATGGACAAGTGGTTGGAAAATAAAGCCAAACAACCACAATTTCAATGGTTCAGAGATCAGCATAAATTGCTTACATTGGCTGTAATTTTACAAATGCTTAGCTAGTTTCAACTGAGGAATAAAAATTAAAAGCCCTTCACCAACCCCATCTTGTGTTTTAAAAGTCCCTGGTTGTGTGTCACTTACATTGGTTTTACACAAATATATTTCCATTGACTTTAGAGAGGATAATCCTGATTTACTTCAGTGTATGGCAATAGAGGAGAGAATGAAGCTCAATCTGTGTATAAATGTATAAAATATCAATATGTATAGTTATAAAGGTATATGTAGTCTGACATTTTTTTAAATGATCATTTTTACCTTCCAGTATCCTTCTCTTTCAAGGTCAGTTCCAATGAATAACAAAAACAGACTTTGATACCTCAAAAGATGCCACAAAATGGAATTGTCCTCCAAGGGACGTGCTGGATGCCGCTTCCCACAGCTTCCATTGGCCGGGAACAGCGAACTGTGGCCACTGGGAGCTGCGAGGGCAGTGCCTGCGAATAGTCAGGTTGCTCATCACTGTTCTAAAACCTTGTCTTCGTAGTGCTATAACAAACAAGTGATGTCATTGCTGGTTATCGGACCTTAGCTAAGGCCAGAAGGGCAATTAGGGATGAACCCTATTCTTTCACCTGGTCAAGACAAGACTAATGGCTGGGCCTCTTTCTCTAGGTCTTCTTCATCTTATTTTCCCATGTTTCTTCCCAACTATAGCACTAAGCCTTTCAAACCAATTATTTACTGCATTTGGTTCCAAATTAACCATGTTTCCTTTATTTTCATTACCTCAATCTGAACCTTAAATAAGAATGCTGACATTTCAAGGGTCACTGCAAGTTTAACAGAAACTCTTTTCTTTCTCATGACCTTAATCTTTTTGGTCACGTGTTTTGGGCTTGTTGCTCACGCTAATATCCAGACTTAATGAAAAGCATAATTCACCCAGGTCTAACATGGGCCTACATTCCTACAGTGAGCCAGTTTAATCTTTCAGTTCTAAAAGTCTTGGATATTGACACACAGGCGGCTAACAAAAGTAATTCTTTGTAAGGACAAAGAAAAATATTTGTGGTATGTTTTTAAAGTACTCTAAATGAAGTTCTTTAAAGTGGAAAGAAGAGAGCACCTTCGCTTCATTCAAACAATTTCATGGTGTTTAGATTAAGTCATTATTCAACATCTAGAAGAGGACACTAAGTATGCTAAACTAATCTTAGTTTATTTACACCACTGAGTCAGCTCACAACTTTTTCTTTTCTTATGTAATGACAATAAAGGTTGTATGAACTTCAGCACTCTAGCTCATTATTTCTTTGTATTTGCAGGGTGACTTTTGATGATTATTTTATTTATAATGTCTGTGAAGTCCCAGGATTACAGAAATTTCCAAATTTGCACTTATGGAGAATGGAGATAAAATATTGTTTTATTTTCCCCTAGGGAGAGTCCACCCTTAACTCTTTTTGATACTCTTTCACTCCTTGTATTGTTCAATAACTAATAATGCTGGACTATCTGAGCAATGTTATGCCCCTTAAAAGATCCCTAAATACAAGAAATGAAGTGTTACGAATAACAGCTCTGTAATTTCAATATGAGATAAAAGCCTCATCTTAAGAGGTTTATTACAAAGGTCACTACTGAATGAATAATATGTGAAAGAAAGATATTTAATAGAAGTGCACAGAACTGCAACAGCTCTGTAAAATCTAAGAACAAGGAGGCAACTAGGATCATTTGAAGGACAGACATGAGAGATGTTGCTTTTATGTGACATTCCTTGTAGTATTTGTTAGATAAAGAGGAGAAAAATCAGCCTAACTTCAGAGACTAAGGCCTCATCTATCCTACTTACATTGAGTGACCACATATGCTGTGCTGGACACAGGTATCACTCTGTGTGCACATGTATACTCATGTCCACACTGCCACTTCTGTTACATGACATTAGTGCTACCACTTTGGTGGTTGAACCCCGGGTTCTGTACATCACAAAAGAAACTCTAGGAACAGCTTTGTGGTGTTGGTACAGTCCCTTGCTTTCACACATTTGCTGATGGCAGTTCCTGCTCACCTCTCATTTCTGCCAAGCTGGGTGTAAGATATGGAGTAACTAGATGATGATACAGTTCTGCTCCTGCTCCTTATTGTGGTACAAAATGTTTATGAGGTGGAGCAGGCAATTGACGAAATGCAGGAGGGAATCTGGACAGAACTTTCTGACATGCTGAAGATGGCTGAGCATGAATGACAATCCATTCTGGTCACTTGGAACAGATATGATGAATGCCAGTATTGCCAGGATACACCCAAAGGTGGACTGTTGCTTCTGGTGCAAAAGAATCAACATTCTTTGGAGGGATTGCATTATTCTGGAAACCTGGGATGAGCAGAATGGGCTCCAAAACTTCTGAATCAAGTAACAGGTCTTCATGGAGCTGTGTGACAAGCTTGCACCAAACCTCTAGTGCCAGAACACTCGATTCAGGGAAGCCATACCAGTGCAGACATCTATTGGTAAGATGCAAACCACTTTGAGGTTGCAAAGTCCACTGTCAGTATCATGTTCAGGCAAATAGCACTGTGATCTACCTGCAGCTGGTTGCCATAAGCAACATTATGGAAAGAACAGATGGATTTCAGAGGATGGGGTTTCGAAACTATGCAGGGACCACTGATAGCACCCATATCCCAATACTTTGCCCAACAGAAGTGAGTGAATATTTAAACCAAAAAAGGCACTGTCCACTCATTCTGCAGAGCCTAATGGACTACCGAGGCAGATTCATGAATACAGATATGGGAAAGGTTCATACTGCCAGGATGCTGAGGATATCAGGGTTGTACTTGACGGGGGGAGGCAGGACTTTATTCCCCAGAAACTATTTGGTTCTCTACAGTGTGGCTATTCCAACACCTACTTTGAGAGACCCCCTCATTCCCACTCCTAATTTGGCTCATGAAGCCATACCCCAATATCAATGATCCCGGAAAAAGGGAATTCAGTTACAAAGCCTGTAGCTGCAGAATGGTTGTGGGGTGTGCATTAGGTTGGCTGATGCTGCCTATGCACCTTTCTGGATGTCAATGTGGCCATCACCATTTGCAGACTTTTGCATGCTGCATGCTGCATAACATTTATAAGCGTAAAGAAGAGAATAGAATGGACACAGGACAGGTCTGGTTTACAAACTGTACAGGCAGCTGGATCCTGCCCATGGGCACAGTGGTCCTGGTTCCCAGAAGGCAAGGGAAATCAGGGATGCCATATGTGCACACAATTGTCATCTGACTATGCCAATGAACACCTTCATATCCTGTGCACCTGCTGGAAAGGCCAGTGTTCCCTCATAGTACATAGTCCCACAAGTATATACATATGTGACCCTCATTTGTTCCTGTGACTATTTACCCATTACAGACTATTATAACAGGGCGCCTCTATGGGCTGAACACTTTAGAGGCTGGGTTTGTGCTGTGAAGGGTGGCAGCCAGCGTAATGTGGTCATTGTGCAATGCTTTTGTCTTAACTGTTCACACTTGTTTACAAACCTCTGTTATTGGGAGCACTGTCTCTCTTAACAACCTGATCAACATTTGGTTTGGAAGGGAAAGGGGATTTATCTGTTCTCTTTTCTTTTCTTTTTTTTTTAACCACTCGGTGGTGGTGCTAACAGCACTTACTGGCTGCTATGGAGCACTAACTCCAAGACTGAAATAAGGCAGGTTTGGGGAGAGGGCAGGGGAGGAGGGATTGTGTAATCAGCGGTAGTAGCAGATGCCTACATTATTATTGTGTTGTGTTGTTCTGTATTTGAACCAAGACATAAAAATGTTTATGTACCCATATTTTATGTTATACAGCTTTGTCATGGCCGTGCTGGTCCCAGGATATGAGAGAGACAGGATGGGGGAGGTAATATATTTTATTGGACCAGCTTCTGTTGGTGAGTGAGACAAGTTTTTCAGTTTACACAGAAGAGCTCTGTGAAAGTTTGTCTCTCACCAACAGAAGCTTGTCCAATAAAAGATATTGCCTCATCCACCTTGTGTCTCTCATATTTTGTGTTGTGCGTTCTGCTGCTTTTAAAACTACTAGTACTTTTATTAATCACATAACAATATACTTTCCCATCTCTCCCCTGCATCCTTGGGACTTTGGATATTTCTTACCTGGAGGGTGGATTGTGGGTGTGGGATGGGCAGGAAAGTATTTGCAGTATGAAGGCACCAGACTGACACTATTACAATTTGTGTGCTGTGAATTGTGGGGTCAACCCTGTGCCTGCCTAACAACAGTGGAATGGACAGGAGAAGAAAGGGAGGCTCCCCAACTTTATTTGGTTCCCTGAAGTTTCACTTCAGACTACAAGGCCCTTGCCTCTCCACTGCAAAGGGACACCACCACACTGAGTTTATCCTGCTACCAGACCAGATCTTCTCCCACTCCTGATTCCCCCAGCTTGTCAGGAGTGAGCTCCTTTAGTTGAACCTGAGGATTAGCCAACACAGCCTGTAGGCAGAGTAATGAGTTCAACTTGGCTCCAGTAGGACCCAAGGATGCCAGCAGGCCTGCTTTTAACCTCAGTAGCAGCAGAAGCTTTCTGGCTGCTCAGGGCTTATGCCTATAGCTGTGATTACTTCTGTACCTGCCTTGTTCCCAGACCTGCCCCAGCCTTATTCCTGTCTTCTCCTTCCCTGCTTGCTCCTGCTTCTGACTCTCTGTTTGACTCCTGGCTCTGGCTCTGCCCCTTGATGCCAGTTCCTGGCTCCTGACTCTTGCTCCAACCCCTATGCATGATTTCTGCTCCAGTAGGCCTGACAGCCCACACCCTGGTCATGGCACAGCTTGTGCAGTATGGCTCAGAACAGGGAGAGGCCAGACACCAGGGACAGGGACACGGACAGTAAAAAAATATAGTTTTCCAAGGCAGAAAGGACTGGTCTTACTAACATTTCCTCAGACAGCGAAATTGTTCTACAGCTGTGTTCTGTGCAATTCCCATCCCCAGGCTTAACTCCCTCCACCCCCACCACTCAAAACCATGCTGAGCTGCTCGTGATAAGGAGACAGTAAGAGCTAGGGGGGTATGGGGGCTGGGGTAGAAACACTGAAACTTTCACGGAACTAAAGGCAGCTGGTACTCACATTAGACAATCAATTATAAGTTTGCTACATCTGTCCCATCTAAACCAGCCCCTTAGTTATCCTAGTCTGTGGATCCCCAGGATTATGGCAGCCTGATTGCTGGCTGAGAATTGCACAGATACAGGCTAACAATTATTGTTCCTTAATAACCTGTTTTTTAGAGCTTCTGCCAAATGCATAATAGTGGTTCATGGGAAGTCAATAAAATAATGGATTTATAACTGTGTGTTGCTCTGGGACCATTTATGGGTGGAGTGGAGGTTGGGCTTAAAATCAGGAATGAAGCACCAGAGCAAGAGGAGCTTTGGGCGGCGGGGTGGGGGAGGGGGGAACCAGACTCAGTTTATGGTTCCTGCTGTGGCTCGGGTTCCACCTCAGACTTGTTGGGGAGGCTTCTCAACCGGCTTCTCTGGGTAAAGGTGCAAAATGCCATTCTCCTCATTTTCCAGGGGTTCTAGAGTATCTTTCATAGTCCCTGTTGCCCCCCTTGTCCTGGTCCTATCAGGTGACAAGATTGACAGAGCTGAGGAGGGGATAGTTAGCCTCTTCAAGCTCTGTACTGGAAGACCACTGGCAGTACCAAGTCAAGCTTGTTGTAGAAGGGGCACATACAATGAGGCCTCCCAGAGTGACCGTTGGAGTCTTTTGCCCTCCAGCACAGGAGCCTCAGAAGCTTGATGCATTCCTGGCACTAGGCCAGAGTCTGCTCAATGCCTGCCTGCTCCAGCCTCTGTGAAATTTCTCTGTACAGGTAAATGTACTTGTTGCTCTGGAAGGAGGAAAGTGTGGTCAGGTGGCTCCTCTCAGAGCAGGGTCCATGTTCACTTGTACTGATCAAGAGTGCAACAAAAAACTGTTCTGATATGGTCAACCCAGCCCGCTACTATGAGAGAAAATGGGGGGAGGGACAGGGATCTTTTACAGATTGGGTAAGGGTCAGGTAGAAAAAGGTTCACTGTATTGTAGGAATGGAGGTGGAAGACTACTGAAACTCAAGACCTGGTATGTTCCCCTTGCTCCCATCCCCACTGCACACTGACATGGGTACAGGGCCATGCCACAGGCTGAGGAATGTATTTACCCAGACACTTCAGGTGTGCTAACTTACTCACTCTGTGTAATGTACTTCTGTACCAGATATGTACTAACTAAAGAACTTCTACACACCAGACATATTCCTTATAAGATCCTTTAATGCTCTGCTGGGTATGGCTAAGGTTAGCTTTAAATGAGGTATTTTACACATATCTCCACTCAGTTGCTGAACAGTATAATACAGCTTAGCATTCAATTATATTGCCCACTAAGTGTTACATTCCTACCATTTACATAATATACACACACCATCATGCTATCTTTGAAGTTCAGTACAGATACATCTGTTAAGTGTCTCTGAATTGTACTAGTTTTCTAATTACATGACCCAAATGAATAATAACTTGGTTATCTGGCTTTCCATTAGTTGCAATGACTGGCTGTGATTGATCTGGGGTTTAGATATGGGAGCAGAAGGACTATGGCACAACTAAGTGCATGGTCATATGTACAGTCACTAGTGCAGATGTATATTTACTAGTATGAGCACAGATCTTTTTATCCTTATAAAGCCACATATAAAGGATACAACTGAAGAAAATGGGTACAACTATTTGGTAAGCACAGGAGATGGGTAGATAAGTGATTTGATGCTGCAAAGAGGTGGATATTTGCACAGATAAATCAGAGCCCTCATTCTGGACCATGGATTTAGAATGCCTACATTTCTGCCTTCCAGTAAGTAATGAATCAGCAAGTGATCTATGAAGCAATGTCTTCTGGCTAACACAAAGACAAACAGAACAGATATAACAATGCTTGTGATTATGAAGTGGCAATGGAGGGCATGATGAACTATTTATTGTGTGTGTTTCTGATTAAAATATGATATGATGAATAGACACTGAAGTGCCACCAGAAAGTACTAAGTGCTTATTAAAACAACAAAATCATGGCTGACGAATGAAAAGTTTTGAAACTTGTAAGAAAAATAATATGTAAAGGATTGAAAGCATAGTTTCTGTTGAAATAATTTCTGATACAGTTTATAGATGGCACAAATGTTGGGGAGTAGTAAATAATGAAGAGCACAGGTCACTGATTCATAGCTATCTGGATCACTTAGTAAACTGGGCTCAAGCAAACAATGTGTTTCAATATGGCTAACTGACCAACAATTTAAATGCTGTAATGAATGAGGCCGCAATGGACATCCTTGGGAAACACTGTAAGAAGACAAAACTATGGGTCACAAAGGAAATACTACAAATATGTGACATCAGAAAAGAACTCGAGAGACAAGAACAGCACTGAGGGAGCTGATAAATACAGAGCGATTGGCATAAAGATCAAGAAAGGAATGAAGGTGGCCAAGGAGATATGGATTGAAAAACAATGCTCTAAAATTGAAGAGTATATCAATGATAAAAATAGCAAATGAGCCTTCCATGCTGTAAAAAATCTGACAAAGGAAAGATGGACCAAAGCTAATTCAATTCACGACAAAGAAGGGAACAGTCTTACAGAAGAAAGGGGCATCATCAATAGGTGGACAAACTACTGCTCTAATCTATACAGCCACCAGACAAATGGAGATCCTAGTGTCCTAGACCTCCCAGATTCAACAGAGGAGGATGACTTTCCAATACAGCATTGAAATCACTCAAGAACAGAAAGGCTAAAGGTATTGACAACATCTCAGCCAAACTGATGAAATTTGTAGGAGAAATAGTAATAGATGTACTCATCAAGATCTGCAACAAGATCTGGCAGTTCGGTGAGTAGCCCTCCATGTGGACACAGTCACTAATCATCACTCTGCCAAAGAAAGGCAACCTGCAATTGTGTTAAAATTACTGGACCATAAGCTTAATTAGCCATCCAAGCAAAGTAATGTTGAAAGTCATGTTGAAGAGATTGAAGCCACAAGCAGAGAATTTAATTGCTGAAGAACAAGCTGGCTTTCATGCTGGAAGAAGTATCACAGAACAGATCTTCAACCTTCGTGTTCTATGTGAGAAGTACTTAAAACACCAACAGGACATCTATCACGTCTTTGTTGACTTCAAGAAATCATTTGACAGAGTATGGCGTGAAGTTCTCTGGGCAACCATGAAAAAAGTTCAATGTTGGTCCTATGCTTACTCTTACCATTAAACAACTATATGCCAAGGCTCTCAGTGCAGTTCTCATCAATGGCACAATAGGAGAGTGGTTTTGCATCACTGCTTCAGTCCGGCAAGTCTGTCTTCTTTCGCCCATACTGTTCAACATCTACTTGGAGAGCATAATGACTGATGCCCAAGAAGATCACATATGCACAGTCAGCATTGGAGAATGAACAATCTCAAATATTTGGTTCGCTGATGACATTGATGGCCTGGCAGGCAGCGAAGATGAACTTGCCAACCTTGTGAAACGATTGGATGAAACCTCTGCAAAATATGGCATGGAAATCAGTGCAGAGAAAACCAAGCTGATGACAAACAAACATGACAGGATCAGCTCACATATCACTGTCAGTGGACAAGAGTTGGAGACAGTGAAACAGTTCAAGTATTTGGGAGCAATCATCATTGAACGATCAAAGGCAGAAATTCTGGCAAGAACTGTGCAAACAATAGCAGCAGTGGCAAAGCTAAAGCCAATTTGGAGGAATAAGAACATCTTCCTGGAATCCAAACTGAAACTGCTGCATGCATTGGTCATTTCCATTTTTCTGTATGCGTGCGAGATATGGACCTTTACAGTAGAACTTGAATGGAAAATGCAGATAGTAGAGATGAGATACTTTGGTTACAAAAAAGAGGGCTTAGAATACTGTGTCTAGTTCTGATGTCCACAATTCAAGGAGGATATGGATAAATTGGAGAGCATTCATAAAGAGCCACAAGATGGCATTGCTTCATAGATCACATGCTTTATAGTGATAGATCTATTTACCTTAACAAAGAGAAGGTTATGGGGTGACTTGATTACAGCCTGTAAATGTCTACATGGGGAGCAAATTCTTTATAATGGGCTCTTCAGTCTAGCAGACAAAGATATAACAAGATCCAATGGCTGGAACTTGAAGCTAGACAAATTCAGACTGGAAACAAAGTGTAAAATGTAACAGTAAGGGTAAATAACCATTGGAACAACTTACCAAAGATTGTGCTGGATTCTCCATCACTGCCATTTGTATATCAAGATTGAACTTTTTTTTTCTAAAATATATGCTCTAGGAATTATTTTGGAGAGGTTCTGTTCCCTGTGTTATATAGGAGATAAGACTAGATGATCAGAATGTTCCCTTCTGCCTAGGAATCTATATACCTGTAGTAATAATCACAACTTAATAGAAGAGAGAGAGAGAGCTATAAGCATGAGTTCCAGGACACTTTTAGGTGGTGGTACAATTGTAGATTTGATTTTTTTCCCTGTATCTGCTCTCAACTTGTCTGACAATCACATGTCCTAAGAACTATAGTGTTTTCCTTTACCATGGTACAGGGTTTTATTTCCTATTTAATTTTTATTCCATCAGCCTCAGTGACTTTAACAACTGCTGTAATGATATGAAAGATTCTTCTTAATTCCCATAAACTAAAATGCTATCCATTTCCCATCACAGTAAGGGATACGTGTCCATATGTCTAAATGGTCATTCCATAATGTGACTTACATATATGTAACATCACACTTATCTCACACATATAAGTGCATGTGTTATCTTGGTATGATAAAGTTTGGGAGCAAACAGAGAGGAGATTTGGTGAGTATGTTTGTGATTTACAAGATACATGCAGATCTTCATACTTTCAATCTAGTGATAGACCACAAACAACTCATATCATTAATAAACATGAAGACATAGACCATTTGCCCAGTAGATGCCTTTAAATTGCTCAAGTACTTGATGAGATTTAAGCCTATTGCAGAATATGTACCAAAGAATTCTTTAGTAGTAGCTGACACTTTATTGTGGAGTTATTTTGATTGCTCATATTTTCCAGCAGCTTGGGATAATATCAAAGCACTATAGGAGTGCATTTTTTTTTAGTAGGATGCCAGCCTCTTCTGCCACACTTGGAATGGATGAAAATAACCACTAGTGTTGATACACAGCTGTACACTATATCCAAATTTATGACACATTTGGCTTAGTTATTTACCAGGGGTCTCATATCCAGCCCCTAATGTCTGTGCAATAAGAGTGGAACTCTCAGAAGTTGAATGTCTGAGTAGCTACGACAGGTATATTGCAGTCCCACAATTCTTAAAGGATAATATATTGGAAAGGATGCATGAGGGAAACTTCACAAAATGGAGAGAGGAAGGGAGCCAAAAATTGGATGTGATATCGTAGTGTAAGATAGGACTTAACACACAAAGTGGAATTACAGACATAAGGTGGGTGAAGTAATATCTTTTATTGAACCAGCTTCTGGTTGGTGAGAGAGACAAGCTTACCTCACCCACTTTGTGTCTCTAATATCCTGGGACTGACATGGCTACAACAACACTGCATACAAAAGTGGAATTATGACAGCTTTGCAGAATGGCCACAAAGTCGCAATACAAAGAATCTCTTACCCACAGAATTACTCGATAGGCCTTCAAGAAGAATAATCCTAGATCTGTGTGAAGAAAAGGGAAATAGTTTTTTTGGTAGCCAGTGATTCCTCTAGATTTGTAGAAATTCTCATTAGGCCCACAAGTCAGCAGGTCATATAAGAGTCAAAAAGCACATATTTTCATTTTGAAGAAATAGTTACTGATGACAGATCACAATTTATCATCTCTGAATTCCAGACATTTCAAATAGTGCATTATTTCAAGTACTGCCAGTTGCCAAAAGATACAAAGGAGAGTATTGGTGGAGAGAGCAGTAGAAGTGCTAAGATAATTTTACCAAAAAAGAAGAAGAAGAAGAAGAAGAAGAAGAACCCATATTAACTTTGCTGACCAGTAGGGTAACCTCCATCTCAGTCCCTGGAGTAAGCCCAGATCAGGCTATGACTACACTATGAGCTAAAGAGGTTCACTCATATGCTATTGCTGCTTTACATTATTGGGATGGCACAAAGCACCAAGAATATATCAGTGAATCTTTCCCTATTTTAAAGCAATAACCCATGTTTTATACCTTATACAGTAAAACCTTAGTTAACTGGAATTTTTGACTTACCGGCACCCCCCAATCCCTCAACATGCTGGATAACAAAGAGGGAGGGAGTTTGGGTGCAGGACGGGGCTTAGGGCTGGTGGTTGGAGCATGGGAGGGCCCAGGACATGGGCTCTAGGAAGGAGTTTGGGTGCAGGATGGGGTTTGGGGTAGGGGTTTAGGGTGCGGGAGTTTCAGGGTGCCGGATCCGGGTGACACTCCCCTCGGGCAGCTCCCTTCAAGCAGGCACATGTCCGGAGAGCTGTGGCCAGATGGCTCTGTGCACTGCCTCCGCCTGCAGGCGTCCCACTCCTCAGCTCCTATTGGCCGAGGTCAATGCCCCTAGGCAGAATAATGGCCACAGGGGCTCCTTGTGCTGCCCCCGCCCCACCCCAAGTGCTGGCTCCACAGCTCTCATTGGCCAGGAACTGCAGGCACTGCCCCTGCAGATCCCATTGGCTTCCTCTCCCACACCCCAACCCTCTGCCCCAACCTCCCTCCCACACCCAAACTCCCACCCAGATCCCACAACCTACACCTCCTCCCAAAATGCCAGTTTATAGAGCTTTCCAGTTTGTAAAGTGCTGGATAACACAGCTTTTCCTATAGTGTATTTCATGCATAGCACCACAAAATATGTTTTAAGTCCAATGCAATGCATACAAACATATACTGCTTCTAATAATTATCATAAAGTGGTTTGCTGTATTTGGTTTAGTTAAATATTCTATTAGACCATTTTACAGTGATGGGCTGGAATTACCTGGAACTAAATTTATCAGCCGGCTTGTCATTTTGTCTGTCTGACTTTCTAATTATAGTAACTATCACATTGCTTCCTAGGCAGACTTTGAGATACTAATGTCAGATCAGCCTTTAAAATATGTTACAATGTTGTGTGATGTTTGCTGAAATTTTGAGGATACATTATTTTCCCATAAAGTTCCTACAGTATCATGATTTTTTTAAGTAGTTATTCTGAAATCCGAACTTTCTGTTTTATTCAGGTTCATATACTGTGATGATTTATGATTGAAACATGATCATTTATATCATTAATATTGCCATTGCTAGACAATTGCAACAAATCTTGTACAAAGTATGTCATGTAAAGTATCAATGGAAAAGTTGTGATTTGCTGAATATGATTATGCTGTTTGTATGCATGTACCATATTTGTGTCTAAAGTTATGAATATTGAGTAAGTACTAATATTTCAAATATTTCTGTCCTGTGGTAACACCCACCAGGTAATTTACATTCAGTCTGGCCAGCACATTGTGAATGAACTGTTCAAACTTATAGCTCATCAAAGAACATTTAACTCTCACAGTGCCTATAGAAGAAGCTTGTCCCCACCTGGTGAGCCTTCCTGTGGATACATTAGCTAAAACATGGGTAAGGGCTCCTCCTATGGATCATCAAAGCATGTAAGGACATGTGACTTGATCATGTGACCCTGACTCCATCTTCTGCCTGTAATTTCCCATAAACTAAGACTCAGAGCATTCCCTCCCCATAGGAGAAGGTATAAAAAAAAAAACCCTGGAAGTGTCTCCATTTTGCCTCTTTCCTGCTCTGATCTCCAGACTATGGATTTATACTAAAAGGAGCATTCCAACAATAGACAGAGGACATTCCAATCTTTTGAAATTTACCAGAGACTTTACAAGCCAGCAGTCTGTAACATCATTGCTTCAAACTTGACACAAGAACTTTGCAAGAAGTGTATGTATTTGTTTTTCTTGACCATTTTAACTCTCTCTTCTTTCTTTTCTCTTTTAAATAAACCTTTATATATTAGATATATAAGGATTGGCAATAGTGCAATCATTGTGTAAGATCTGAGTTATATTTTGACCTAGCTGTTTGGCTGATCTCTTGGGAGTAGAAGGATGCTTTGTTTGATTAAATTGGTTTTAAATAACCACTCTTCACAAAGTCTAGTGTCTGGATAGTGAAATAAGAGCTGGAATGCCTAAGGAGACTGCATTTCTGACTTGTTGTTAACCAGTTTAGTGAGACAGAAGTTTACTTTTGTTACTGGTTTGGTATATCTAATGGAAAAATAACCACCAGTTTGGAGTGGGTCTGCCCCATTTCACAGCAGTTTGTCCTGAACTTGGCATCCTCAGCTGTGACCCACTGAGACATGGTGATGTTTACAACACTCAGAATCATAGTAAATGAATGACTCCCTGTAGCATGTTAATCATTAATCATTGGAACAATTTATCAAGAGTTGTGGTGGTACAAAATTGTAGACCCATGTTGTATGAGTCATGGGTGCTAACAAAAACTGTCAGTATGCTCAAATAGAGAGGAAGACTGTGGCTTTAGTCTGTTGGTATAAAATGTTTCATGTCTTTATTTATGGGCGGCTGATGTTAACTGAAACTGACCCTAACCCATATATTGCCATTGCTGAAAAGGGGCTTTGTAGCAACCCTGTGAGAATACAGAATTCATTTTTGATCTACAAATGTGTGATTTGCAAATGGAATACAAACCTGGGAGAGATTTAATGGTTGCAGACATACATTATAGAGCATTTGACAAAATGCATTGGAACAAAGTCAAGTGTTTGATTTTTGTACAGGTCAAACTGATTTAAAAATTCTATCCAGTCTCAGATAATATGTGGACTGTGATTGCCAGAGGTATTGCTGAGGATGATATGGTGCAGAAAATAATTAAGGCTCATGGGAAGGGTGGCTGGGGCAGCATGTTCCCAGCCTCTATTGTCAATTTAAGGGGTGCTTTCAGGACTGGATGGGATTTTATTTAAAGGCATCAGGATGGTGATCCCTAAGGCATTACAGAAAATTATACATAAAGGCCATCTAGGGATTGAAAACTCTCTGAGAAGGACCAGAGGCCTTTTATACTGGCCTCAAATGAACAATGGCATTGAAGAAGCTGTTGAGGCTTGTCATATATGCCAAAACTGCAATCCTAGTCAAGTGAAAGAGCCCATGTTGGAGGCACAGGAAAAAATGGCCTACTGGAGCAAAACAGGGATAGTTTTATTTACATTGGCTGGAAAAAAATACATACTTGTCTTAGATCATTATTCTCACTCCCTGAGAGTCTTACTTGAACATATTACAGCTAAACATGTGATTGTGCATGTCAAATCTATTTTTTGCTAGACATGGCATTCCTGCCATAGTAACCTCTGACAAAGGGATACAGTTTAATGGGCGTGAGTTTAAGCAGTTTGCAGTGAAGTTCGGATTCAGTCATGTGATCACTAGTCCGCATTATCTCCAGTCCAATAGCTTGGTGGAAAACTGTCAAAAGAATAAAGCACCTTCAGAAAAAGGCTGCAGAGTCTGGCTCTGATCCGTATTCAACCCTGTTAAATTACAGAATGGCACCAATGAAGCATGGTTGAATCTGCTGGCATTTATTTGAACAAAAAAAATGAAAAAAAGAATGTCTTCACTGTTGGAAACAAACGTTAGAGTCACTGGGGATTTGTGGAACCATAAAAGAGGCAAAAAGAGAAATAAAAAACCAACATGTTTTAGGGTTCTGGAAGCCACCACCTTTTGAAAAAATGAGGTTGTGCATTCTGATGATGGGTGAAAAAAATGGTCATAAACAGCAGTAGTGTCACAAGATGTTGCCTTAGAGTCATATGAAGTTGTCACACCAGATAGAGTCATACTGAGGAGGAATAAGTGATAACTTCTCTAACACCAAGCAGGGAATGAGATAAGGGGAAACAACCAGGCAACAACCACAGCAGGTCAAGACAATAGAGCCCCAGGACATGTAACAACCACATTAAGTGGACTTGACATCTCCGGATAGCAATAGTGCTGATGTTTCAAGGGAGTCCTTGAGGTCTAAGTGATAGCTCAGGGCACCTTAAAGACTAATAGAACATCATTAGTAAATTTGGTTATTAGGTTGGTATGCTACATGGAAAACTGTTTTAAACTTGTAAAGTACAATTTAAATGATATGGATTTTTTCCTGGTCCTGCTTGCAGGCTAGGAGGCTCTGTAAGGAAGCATATGATCTGGGCCTACCACATTCATTTCTCCAGAGAGCCAGCCTACAATAAAGTGGATTGAGTTGTTCCTCCCTGATGTTGGGAGGAGCATGCTTTTTCTCTCCCTGTTTTAGTTTCATGTGCATTATTGTTATGAATGCCAATAAATAAATAGTGTTACACTGCAACCTTAAAGCAAGAGTATTTTTATGTGAACATAACAGTTGGATACAAGGATGCATGGCCAGTGTCACCTATATTCTTTGTCCTGTTCATCATTTATAAAGTCTCCCTAGACCTTGGTTAAGGGTTATATGGATGACACTCTGTCCCCGAAGTGCACACGATTATCGTTTCAGGGGACTATACAGGAAAAGAAGAAGAAGAAAAAGAACGTACTCCTACTGAAGAACCTTCGTAATTCATACTGACTAGGACACCAATGGGGACATACTAAAGCAATCAAATGTGGCAAAAATACATTAACAACAATCAAGGATGCTGTGGTGTAAAACACTCTTTGTGTATGTATTTTCACAAGTTTTGTTTTAACTATTAACTTCATGAAATGATACAAAATTATTATTTGTGGATGAATTGTGTGCTGGACAGAACATAAAAGATGTGTGTGATCCTATGCCCCATAATCTTCATAGAAATGTGCTTATGATATGAATATGGCATAATTAAGATGTTTTATGCAAGATGGGTCATGTGAGGTATCATTGGAAAGGTTTTGATTTACCAAATGTGATTATCCAATTTGTATGCATGTATCATTTCTGTATCTGAAGTTAGAAATATTGACTAGTTGTAATAATTACAACTGTGTGTATACTTGGGGAACACCCACCAGACAGTATACAATCAGCCTGGATGGGCCATTAGTAAGGACAGGGCTGGCTCCAGCGTTTTTGCTGCCCCAAGCATTGAAAAAAAAAAGCCGTGATCGGTGGCACTTCAGCAGCAGCTGTACCGCCTCCGCTTCATTCTTTGGTGGCAATTCGGCAGCAGGCTCTTCCCTCTGAGGGGAACTGAGGGACCCGCCATCGAATTGCCACTGAAGAGCCGGACGTGCTGCCCCTTTCTGGTGGTCCCCCCAAGCACTTGCTTGCTGTGCTGGTGCCTAGAGCTGGCCCTGAGTAAGGACAATAGGACTTTGAAGATACTAATCACCCTCCTTCCTGAGAAGTTTCCTGGGAAGCTGATTTAACATGGCACCTGGTACAGAATACATCTTGAAATGCTGGTACTTTTCCATGGGAAGGAGGTGGAGGTCAAAACTGGTAAACAAAATATTACTGCCATATGCAAATCCTATTTAAGGCTGGGGAGTGAGTTAATTCGGGCTCTTCTCTATTGCCTCCCCACCCAAGAAGGAAAACTGCTGAAAATACCTGAAGAAACAAAAGAACTAAGCTGGGGAAGGAAAGGGGTGAGCCCAAGTGAGACATATAAGCCTGTAAAAGGAATCCCTAGAGATTTAAGCTGCAAGCAGTGCAGTTTACCTTCAAGAAACTCTGCAACCTGCTTGAAACAACATTTACTGTGAGAAATGATTATTTGTAGCCAGTATTCCTTAGTGTATTAAACTTAGTTTGTGTGTTCTGTTTTATTTGCTCAGTAATCTGCTTTGTTCTGTTTGCTATCCCTTATAATCACTTAAAATTTACCTTTCGTAGTTAATAAAGTTGTTTTTTGTTTATTCCAAAACCTAGTTTGTGCCATTCATAATGCGGGGGGGGGGGGGAGAAGGAGGAGAAAGCTGTGCATATCTTCCTCCACATTGAGGGAGGGGGCTAATTTCATGAGTTTACACTGTATAAATCTCTATACAATATATGACAAGACAATATAATTTTGCATTTACACTCCAAAGGGTGTGTGCACCAGAGTGCTGGGCAATTCCCCGAGCTGAGCCCTCCCACGCAGAGCTGATTGCAGATTCTGTGTGATTCTAAATCTGGGTGTGTCCCTATGTGTGTGTGCTGGAAAGGGGCTTGAGAGCTTGACACAGTAGCACTGAGTTGGGGTTACCCATGCTGGTGGGACAGGCAGGCTCAGTGGGACCCCAGCACATCAGGTGGCACCCCGGAAGGGGGTCGAACCCATCACAATGTGTTCCCTGCCCTTGGAACTCACATTCAGTGTAGTTAAAATACAGAGTTTTGTCAAGGTTGTAGTGGCTGTCATAGGAGAGAAGAGATAAGATTTGGTTGTAATGAGCCTAAAGAAGATTATTCTCTTTAAAGACACTGGACAGAAAGAGGAGCCTACCTGGCACTCAAGCTCCCAAAATATGTGGACACAGCCAGAGCTGCCTAATGCCAGACTCACTGCACAGGGTCTTTGTACATCCTGGTCTGGGTTAGGTGGTCATGTAAGGGATTGTGACGGAACAAAAAAAAATAATGAAAACAATACAAAACCTCACTACAACCCTCTATTCAATCTTGGCAGAAAAGTTGGGTAAGGCCAGTAGGCCTTGTGAAAAATATTGGATTTGTGGAATAATGAAGTCAAGACTAGTGAGACACTGCTGTATTTAGAAGCAAAAAACAACAATAAGATGAATCTTGGAGTGTAAGTTCCTGTGTTATCATTACACAAGAAAATGAAATAAATAAAAAGAAAAAAATGGGAGGAAATTTTGCATTTAGTCCTATCCTTTCCTTTATGTCAGATTTTGCTTTAACACAATCTCTGTGTCACCAAACTGTGATTGTCCATAAATATTTGCTATGCACTTGGACCTACAGCCAAGTGTGACAGCTTACAATAAAACATTCATTGTGATGCTTTGAGGTCTTCAGAGGTACATAAAATAGTTCCCAAATTGCACATTACATGCAGTTTTCCATTACACATTGCACAAAATGTCCTTGACATTCAAGAGTTTGCCATACATATTTTAGCATGCATCACTCCAGGGTGTATTTGAAAATACCCTCCACTTGCCTTTAATAATAATGACTTGTCATGTGGAATCCAGATCTTGGTTAATCTAACATAATATGTACTTGATGGTTTTTATTAACTGTCAAATGAAGCCCAATAGCCGTCAGAAACATTTTTCCCTTCTGCCATGCATTTGTTCCCAGCATGTTTCATTTCTGACCACTAACGTAAAAGGTTAATAAACTACAGTATTAGATGTCATTAATATTCAGTGGCATGGCAAGTGAATAATTTTGCAGACTTTTGATTTTAAAGATATTGGCTATTAATGTGACTATTTTACAGCCTTGTAAACGTGCACCATGCTGCTTGCATCCTCTAATTTGAAAGCTAAAAAGTCTGTGAAGAATCTTTGCTACGTTAGACAGTTCTCACCTTTATTGAAACTGAGATGATTGCTTCTGAATTTTGAAGGGCTAATTTTTCCTTCATATGTGATCTTCTTCCCTTTACTTTTTTCTTCCTGTTATTTATGAGTTATTAATCTAATTTTCGTTTATACACATCTTCATTGAGTGTTGAATGTAAAATGGATATAGATAATAGAGGCTCAGGCTAGAATTTGATCATTGATTGCTAATTTTTTGATGATAATGGTCATTTGTTTTCTATATAGCATTATATCTCAAACAAAGAAATTAAGTCAGCCCCCAGTTATAATTATACAAATGTAATTCTATGTGTGCTAACTGGAATCATTAAAGGTGCATAGAGCTATGAGAATATATATCTGTACTATATTTACTGATGTAAATATGGAGTAAAACCATTGATGGCACTGGAGCTATTCTTGATTTACATGAGTGTAACTGACATCAGAATTGAAGTAAAAGAGTTCTACTGACCTAAGCCCTCAAAAATGGGCTTTGTAGTGTGTTTTCTTTTATAAAGTCCACTATTTCTCTCTCCAGCCTCATTTAAAAACTATTTCAATTTTATTAGCAAAGTATTGTTTAATAGGTTTATTTAACGAGTGGTTTGTTTCCCTCTTTGGCTTGGCTTATATGAAAACTTCTGTTTGAATGGGAAAACAAATGAATAGCTTCTCCATGTTCTTCATTCCACCTTTCTGCAAGTTCACACAATCCTTAACTTGGCTTTCCTTCAGTAAGCTCTATGCATGCGCGCACACACACACGCACGCACACACTCCTTAAGGTGCATGGATACAAAATATTGCAAAGAAGTTGGCAGATCCACATGATGCCCTCGGGTGGCAATTTGTTTTGTACTGTCTGGGTTAGCTGAAAGATGTATAGAATCACATCTAGAGGAAGAAACCCTATTTCTTTTGATTTTGTTGAACTGACTTGAAACACTTCCTTTCAAATTTGATCAACAATAAACTGCATTTCTTTTGCCTTATTCAAGCTGTAGATTGGACCCTATTGTCTTCTATGGGCTCCTTGGAAGACTTCATCTCCCACAGTGCAATGCACACCCAACTGACTGAGCTGTGTGGCACATCGGGAAATCATATGGCTCTAGGCACATCATAGGAGGTGTACTCTTTCTAAGGAGGCCGGTCCATACTGGAGGATATCTTCCATGATGCATCCAGAGTTATAGGAGCCTACTAATATACCACACAGTTTGGTCAGATGGGTCTGCATGGCATTATGGAAAAGGTAATCTGTTTTGGATGCTGGCCTATCAGAGACAATAGTGGCCCAAACTAAAAATCCTAAAAGGCAATGCTCTAGGGAAATGCAATTTAATTTATTTGAATGGTCAACTCAATAAAACAAAATATTCTGATTTGGGTCAAACTGGCCTAAAACAAAATATGTCACTTTGATTTTTCCCAATGCAAAATTTAAAAAATTGAAAAATTGAAATTTTCCCAAATAAAATTACTTTTTTGTGGAAACTGCACTTTCCACTGTAAAATCATTCAGATGGAAGATTTCTAGCCACCTCTTATGATGTCAGCCTTCTATTGGGTTACGAATATGCACATTAGTAATAAAAAAAAATAAGTTCCTAGTGCAATCATCTTGTCTAATGTAGCAATGACATGATGTCTTGAGTTGTTGACTAAGATTTCAGTTACAAATATTGAATAGATCAGGCAACTTAGTAACAGCTAAGGGCGTAACTTTGCCATATTTACTCATATAGAGTAGTACCTTTCAAATGGGACACCTCGAAGAGTAAAATTCCACTCTACATTAATAATTTGGAAAATGGGGGCCATAAATTAATGGGCTATTCCTGGGAGTTACGGATTACTAAAACTTGTTTAATCAAAAATAAAAATGGCCAGAAGAAAAAAAAGTTCCTACTGATTTTTTAAAAAGCAGTTATGACTATGTAAAAACAAATGATGACTAGGGAATTTAAGAATCACATAACCTCAGTTTAGCTTTAGAACTTTTCTGAACTACATTGGAATCTTTTGTTGATTCTTTTGAAGTTTTCTTAGAAGAGAAAGTCTTCAAAGTCCTCCTTCCTTGGCTCCCTGCAAGGAGATTTAATCATTTAAAAGTACAGCATACTTGTAGCTTAGTTGAAAAACCAGTGTCTATTTAAATCTAGGTCAACAGATCAAACTCACACTACGAAGGAGAACTCTAGTGGCGAGTGACACTCTTTCAGTCCCATGAGATCATGAGAGAGAGAGTGTAAGTGCTCTTACATTAATGAAGTTCATACTTCTAGTTCCTGTTATCTCTCCTGGAAATAATGGATTACTTAACCCCTGTGACTGCACAACATCGTGTGCAATTTTCATGCCACACTGCCGATATCATTTGCTACACTTTAAATCCCAGTTTGTACTCTTTGGTGTTATTAATCTTTTTAACCATCTGAAAATGATTACTTTAAACAAACCTACAAGTAATCAGATATTCATAGACATGAATTATCCATGAATATTAAAAAGTACCTACTTCAAGCGGTCATTCAATCAGCTAATTATCCATAAAAACTTATTTGCCACTTGAATTACAGCTTTCCAAAGAGTACTTTTGGCAGACTTAGCAACTAAACCCTGCCAAAAACTCTCTTGCATATACCGTATGGGGGGGAAAAGAACCTGAATTAATGTACAGAAGAGATACAGTAATTAATTTGATATGGGGTGAGGAGGTTGCATTGTATCATATCCTATTGTGTTGTTAATTAGTTTTCACTAGTAAAAAGGAATCTAATCATACAATGTTCTCTGAGTGCAGTATATTTCCATACATTTTGCCTGATTTAATTGCAGAAATTCACTATTGAATATATTAAACATAGAACCTGTTGCCAGCAAATTTTTTACCATAACCTGTTGCTTAGAGTGAACATTCCAGAATGAAGACTGTCACAAATTACTAGCCTATTCTTTTATGGGAGCCATAGTAGAGCTCCTCTAACTGGGCGCTACTAGAGTGCTGTGTTAAGGTCCCTTGTACTCCTTCAGGTCCCTTAAAGTTTCCTTAATCTGAATAGGTGGCAGCACTGTCTCTTTCCTCAGCCTCTCTAGCACACTTCCTAGGCACAGACGCTCTGTTTCTTACCCTTTCATGAAAATGGGACCATGCAGCCTCAATGCTGAGGCTCTAGGACCAGTGCTGATAACCCCTCCTCACCCCCACAACTTGTCAGTTATTTAAGCACAGTCTTTTCCAGAGCTCCAATCTTGTGAGTATCTGCATTCACAGTTACCTCTTCAGGGACATGGGATACTGAAGCAAACAGACACACTGACTTTGTAAGGGGCCACAAACCAGTCACTCTTTACTAGAGCTGGCTGGGAATTTTCCAACAATACAGGTTTTTCTTGGAAAATGCCTCTTTGTGAAACTGCATTTTTTTGTGGAAATATTCCACTATTGATGAACTTCCACCATCACAGAGGCAGATTTCCATCTGATTTCCTACCAGATCACCTGGTGGGCTGCTGGAGACCCTGAGCTCCCAAGATCTGTAGCTCTGGGGACCCTTATCATGCTGACTTCCTGGGATCTGGGAATCTCACATAGTCCAGGCTCCTAGCTCCGCTGCTGGAGAGTCTCCTGACTCTGAAGGACTCCTTAAGCTGTTCCCCCAAGATCTGGATGCAGCCTGGGGAACCCTTGGAGTTGGGACAGCCACCGCTCTGTTTCATTTAAAAATGTTTCTATTGGATTTTCCAAAATGATTTTTTGGGGGGAGGGGGGAGGAATCTCCTTTCCATGGGAAATTAGTTTTTTTGTTCCACTCCACATTTACAGCTGCACAACAGGGAGAAGAATCTGGCCACTGTTCAAAACTCTGAACCTTCTTTTTTAAAGACTACTAGCAATGACTTTTTAAAAAATGTAGTACCTTAGATTCTACACGTATGTGACTCCAGTTGCTCACCCCTATCCCCACAGGAAGGGCAGTGGCAAAAGGAAAAGCAGGGGTGAGAAGGGATATGAGGGACTGCCCAGGGGCTGTGAGGATAAATTCCATTCCCCCCCCTTCCACATAATTCCTTGCAAATGGGCTTTGTGCAGGAAGGGTTGAACTCCACCCATGCTGAATCCACATATAGACTTAAACATTACAAATACACTGAGTATAGTTTATAAGTGATTTGCAGTGCTGCACACCTTTAATTAACAATATAAATATTTTCAAAATTACGTTGTACAATGGCAACGAGACACTCCAATATGAGCACCCTGTGGTCCTAATTCACACATAGTCACATTGATGGTGACTTATCCTTCAGCCTCCTGGCTTGCAGCAATACATTAGGCATGAATTAATGCAATGCAGTTTATGTTCTGCCATATCTTATTGCTTAGTTAACAGTGAACCAGTTTATTAAACTGGAGAGAGAGAATTTCTGCCCACCATGACTGAATAACTCTTTAACCCCACCTCCCTCCAATGGAGACCATGCTGCATTAATGCATCATACCCTAGGAAGTGGACCATTAAGAAAAGAAGGGCAATGAGTTTGGGCCTGTGGGGTTGCCTATAAGGCCTTCCCGGGCCAGCTATTGGTGTAATGGGAGAGACGTAGCCCTTCAGCTGCTAGAAGGCCTGGGACTAGGCAGAGGCCAATCAGGGCCCAATAGGCCAGATAACAGGACTGTCTGCTTCTATCAAATTTCAGTTCTGGGGATGTCAGGAGAGAAGAGGATGGATTCTCCCTCTTCCTTAGCCCAAGAAGCCAGTCCAGGTCAGAGGCTGATTTTGACTGCACTTTTCATTTAAGTCAATGAAAGACTTTTGATTTATTCTGTGGCCCAGGTAGACATTCCTAAATTAGACATTAGGGTTTTATTTTAATCATCAACAGGAGCCTTTGCCTGGTGTCTCTCTGCTTTGGATGCAATGGGTTTCAAGGGCCAGGGTTCTTAGCCACTAACTGGTGGTGCCTCCACCTGACTGTTTACAATAGTCAGGAACCCTCCCCTACCTTCCCATGTGGTTTTGACTATTTTCAGTTGGTATATATATGTAGTGATGGGTTGGATCACAGAAACCCCCTTGTGGCTTCCAAATGATGTTCTAAGACTACTTCTGCCCCTGCTTTCCCTGCCAGCTTGGGACTCCAGCACCCTGTCTTGTTGAGCCAGACACACTAGTCTGCTCCAACACAGACCCAAGGTCTGAACCACATGCCTCAAAGCCACAGACTTAACTGAAAGCAACTTAAGAAGTGTTCCTGTCTTTAACACTCAGATGCCCAACTCCCAATGGGGTCCAAACCGCAAATACATCCGTTTTACCGTGTATGAAGCTTATACAGGGTAAACTCATAAATTGTTCGCCCTCTATAACACTGATAGAGAGATAAGCACAAGTATTAATACATACTCTGGGTTAATTAATAAGTAAAAAGTGATTTTATTAAATACAGAAAGTAGGATGTAAGTGGTTCCAAGTAATAGCAGACGAACAAAGTGAATTACTAAGCATGATAAAATAAAACACACAACTCTAAACCTAATACAGTAAGAAAACTGAATACAGATAAAATCTCACCCTCAGAGATGTTTCAATAAGCTTCTACCACAGACTGGATGCCTTCCTAGTCTGGGCAGAATCCTTTCCCCTGGTATAGTCCTTGTTCCAGCTCAGGTGGTAGCTAGGGGATTTCTCATGAGTGCAGCCTCTTTCGTTCTGTTCCACTCACTTATATATCTTTTGCATAAGGTGGGAATCCTTTGTCCTCTCTGGGTTCCCACCCTCCTTCTCAATGGAAAAGCACCAGGCTAAAGATGGATTCCAGTTCAGGTGACATGATCACATGTCACTGTAAGACTTCATTACCCACTTGCCAGCACACACATATACAGGAAGACTTACAAGTAAAACAGAGCCATCTACAGTCAATTGTCCTGGTTAATGGAAGCCATCAAGATTCCAAACTACCATTAATGGCCTACACTTTGCACAATTACAATATGCCCTCAGAGTTATATTTCATATTTCTAGTTTCAGATACAAGAGTGATACATTTATACATATAGGATGACCACACTCAGTAGATTATAAACTTTGTAATGATACCTTACAAGAGACCTTTTGCATGAAGCATATTCCAGTTACATTATGTTCACCTCATCAGTATTCATAAAACCATATAGAGTGCAACATCATATCTATCTATTTATCTGTCTCGATAGATAGATAGATATAGATATACACACTTCTCTGACCCCCACATAATGGATGAACCAACAATCAAAGTACACTTTATTTACAAGGTAAAATATAGAGAAAGCATATAAAGGAAAGGGGAAGATTGATTTGGAGGGAGTACATTAGTAACACCATACAAGTCACAAGTAATACTAGCCCAGGGTGGATTCCCCAGGATTCACAAATCCAGATTATTCCACACTAGTGGGCTCAATAATGTGGAGGAAACCATGTACCTTAAAGAGTCACTGCAGGCCTAAATGCACTTGAGTGTGGCAAGGTCATCTAGTCCCAGCATCTGGCAGTCAGAGGCTTAGGGACACCCAGAGCACAGGGTTCCTGACCAGTTTAGCAAATAGATATATTCATGGATAAGTCCATCAATGGCTAATTATTTTTTGAATCCAGTTATTCTCCACATTCCCTGGCAACAAATTTCACAGGTTAGTTGTGCATTGTGTGAAGAAGTACTTCCTTTTGTTTGTTTTAAACCTGCAGCCTGTTAATTGCATTGGGTGACCTTGGTTCTTGTGTTCACTCAATTATTCCATATTTTACAATTATTGATTGATTGTTTAGAGGAATCTTAAACATGAAATTCCAGTGTTTCTAGCATTTATGTTTTTTTCAGTAAATAGAAAACACTCCCCCGACCCCAAACTGGTAGATATTTTCCATCCTTAACTCCAGTTTAACAAAGTTATCTTCCATATACTTCTTGTTTTCCCCTCAATAATTAATCAATGTCATTAGGACTCACTCACTCTACAACTGGAGAAACTGATTACCTCATATGGACAGTTCTTTGCTCTTCATATTGGCAGCTGATTACCCGAGTCTCAGGGGACAATTTGAATTCCCCTCTTAGCTCATTTGGTAGCTAGGTGAGAAAATACAAGACAGCTTTTGGGAAGGAGCTGTGAAAAACAAAACTAAGCAAATAAGTCAGTGAGAATTGTGAGGAGAGATTGAGTCAATTTTTCATTTCAATCTTTGGAACACGGAGTACCT
Organism: Mauremys mutica; assembly: GCF_020497125.1. Lineage (NCBI taxonomy): Eukaryota > Metazoa > Chordata > Testudines > Geoemydidae > Mauremys > Mauremys mutica. The sequence goes on from NC_059073.1 coordinate 96,666,006, forward strand.
TTTAGAATAAATTTAATTTCTATACGTATCATCCTTCCAAATTAAAGTCTTATCCACTGTAGTGAAATTACAAAGTGACAGATTTATTTCTATTACTGTGATTCAGAAATGAAACTATCACTGTTTTTATCCAATTATGAGCTCTGTTTGTTCCACTATTTGTATTCCCATAATTGTCCATTGCTAAAAGTCTGTCACTGCATAAAGCTTGAGTACATTATCAAACATTTTGGTAATGACTCATGCAGAGAAGAAATATCTTTCTTTCTTTATTTGCCTAATCAGTATCACACTTTTCAATTTTACTAGATCATTACCTCTGGCATGTGTCACAATACTTCTGGGGCCTAGAAATTTAGCTAACAATTAAAAAAATAAAATCCAAGCCATCAGTTACATCCAAATAATTCTTTTCTATCCAAATCCTTTAGCAGAATGTTGTAGACAGACATTTGATATTTTGAATGATTTTCCTTAAAATGTTTTTGGCCCTAGTAAATATTAGAATGTCCAAAATAGAGAGAAACAACATATTCACATGAGGGACAGACTATAGATATATTGAACATAAAAAAATCTATCTAGGCACTTATATTTGAATGACTGATATGAATATGCTGCACACTTTGTACTATAATTAGTGGTGCCTACAGGAAAGATTCTGATGTATCCCATTATAAGACTGTTTCCAGTTGTTTATTACTTTGCCTAACTTTATCCTACTGGGCCGATATTTTACATGCTGGGTGTCTGCCTCAGGGTGAAACATTTTGGACAGTTTCAGCAAAAGTGGTTCATCTGTTCCTGAGACTGATATTAGGGGAAAATATGTTGTTTTGCCCATGTGATTGACTTGATTTATTTATTTAAAGAAGTTCTAGCAAGTCCATGCTTTGGATCAGAGACTGGAAATTTGACAATTTCTCCTTTTGTGCCAGAGGTTTGCTTTTTTTGCTGTCCCTGTTTCTAAAAGGAAGCTCAAATGTGGTCAATTTGTGAGCCTTTGGAAAATCTCACTTTGCACATACTCAGTAGAGACTTGTTAGAGTTTCACCGCTAAATTATCTGAAAATTCTGAGTGCACTGAACATGCTGTAGCCCCTTCCAGTTGCCATGTTTGCATGTACGCCATCTACACAGAGCAAATGAGCATGCTGTAGCATGGGGGACTGCAGGAGTTGAGCTGAACTTTTCTCTGCTGCAGCTGATGTTCAGGCCACTGTGGTGCTGGGTCCTAGAACTAACAGCAGTGAACATATGTCTTGTTCACTTTCAAGTGCTCTGCCTACTGGCACCCAAGCACCAGGTGAGGAGCAGGAGGAAAGGTCTTGACTTGGAAAGGACGGTTGTGTTGGGGCAAGGGGTTGCAGGAGACAGAGGGATGGGAGAAAGTAGATGAAGAGAGTGGAAGTAGCTGGGAGGGGGAGGGGGAAAGCAGTGGCAGAGAGAAACTGGTGTGTGTATTGTGGGGAGCAGATACAGAAAGGAGAAGGGGACAGGAGCCAGTAGAGGGAATGGATAAATGAAGCCTGGGGGATATATAGGCACAAAGGGGGAGATGGATAGAAGCAGGGAGTAGAAGTTTTTTGGGGGGGTTATATTGATAGAAGTGGTGGGGAACAGAGGCAGGCTTGGGGGAATAGGAACAAGTGTCTAACTGCTAAAGAACATTCCCCTACAGCAGGGTTTCTCAAACTGTAGGTTGGGACCCCAAAGTGGGTCGTGACTCCATTTTAATGGGGTCACCAAGGCTGGTGTTGGCCCTGGAAGTCTGAAGCCCAAGCCCCACTGCCCAGGGCTAAGGTTACATGATGTTTTCACATGAATAAAATTACGACATATCTCACAGAGATATACAGGGGCTATTCCTTCATTCCTTATGCAGAAGAGGTCTCCTATACATTTTAAAATAACTAATAATAATATTTAGTACAGTAGTGCTTTAGATTTTCAAAGTGCAGTACAAGCTAAGTAATTAAACAATCTCATGCAGTGCATATTAAATAGGTATCCTTTTCCAAGTGACTAAATTGGTGGGAAAATGCCAAATTTGTGTCTTAAACCTATTCATCAAAATATATAAGCAATGCAGAGTACTGTGCTAAGGTACGTCATTATTTTAGGTTTTGTTTAGAAAACAAGAAATCTAAGAACTAGATTTTTCAAGGTATTGAATGTTGCCTCTTGACAGCAGTTAAGGGGTCCTTTAGCAGTAGGAATACAACTTCACATGTGCTGCTGCTAACAATCCGAGGGGATATTTCAAGTTGGCCATCATTGTCCAGGCACTTAGCCAATCACTTTGTAGCCTGAGGGTATAAATAGAGATACCAGAGAGGATTTGCAGAATTACTTGAACGTCAATATACTAGGTGACAACAGAGAACACAGATATGGGAGGGCTGCTGCTACATGATAATATGCCTCAAGGAAAGAAATATTATAGATCATAGATTCCTGTGAATTCTATTTTGCAGCAATTTCTATCTAGCAGTAGTGAAGAAGAAATAGCATATATTTAGTTATGTCTTTACAACACTGGAGCTGGTCAAAGAGTTAGAAACCACTTACAACAAACAAATACCCATAGAGAGGATCCTCTGGTTGTTTTCATGATAATAGTAAGTACAGAGGAACTCCCACACAGTGCATAAGGCCCTATGATGGACTGAGATTATAATTATTCTGGAGGGGATTAACTAATAATGAAGATGAGTAGCAATTAATTAGTAATTTTAACCCTCTGACCCCTCTTCAAGCCCCTTTTTTCAGCCTCCACCGATCCTCTATATCTAAAGCAAGGGACAGCTCAAACTCTTGTCTATGCACCATACTAATGAATTTAACTACTATTAAGAAAATTTGACTTTCATTCAATAATTACATATTATTTCAAATTTGCATGCACAGCTCAGGTGGACATTATCCAATATTCATATATAAAGGCAGTTTGTACAAGCAAATCCAAGATTTTGCAGATGAGTAAAAATATATGAGCAGTCCAAAAGGTACCATCATAAAAGTTGGGTTAAGGTCCCTTTCCAAATTAGGCCCATAGAGCCTAATGAACGATTAAGCTCTTATCTTTCAGTTTTGCCTAAACTTTTCAGTTCTCCCTTAGAACTTAAGGCCAAGCTTCCTAGTTGAACTACATCTCCCATGATGAACTGAGATCTCCATGCTGGCTGAACCAATGGAAGTTCATGTGACCATGATGAATGATAGGGGATCTAGTCTAGTCATGAAGCCTCTCCTATAGAGTTGCATGGGAGCAGGGAGCATGAATCATCTGAACTATAATTTCTATAAGGCACCGTGGCAGCTCAGGAAAATACACATTAATGTCCAAATGAGCTAAAAAATAATGTTTTGATTCAGTTCAACAAATCACAGCAAAATATTTCCGTTCAAGAATATCAACATGTTTAATGTCCATTGCAAATGTCAAAATGTAACATTTCTGAACTTATTTTTTGAGAACTTTCCATTCTGAAAAACAAACAAACAAGCCAAAGCAAAAACAAAAACAAAAACAAAAACAAAACTAAACAAAACAAAAAACCCAATGTGTTGACTTTCTTGTCCCAATTCAGTATGAAAGCAAATATCAAAAGTATCAAAATTTTATGCAGATCTGAAATTCTCAACTAAGTGATTTTCAATCATTCTTTATGGATGTGTCAGTGTCGATGCTGAGTACTGACTAAGCATAAGGACGTAAACTATCTTCTGACCTTAAGAGCTGGCATCTTCAGAACAGAGTTGAGCAAAATGTGGAGAAACTTTTCCTGTTCCTGCCCGTTGTCATCTGCTCTATTGAAAACACTGTGGTTTTCATTATCCAGGGCTGCTAATCTGACATATGATCCAACATTTTAAAATAATGAAAACCACAAACATTGACTTATAAAATGCTGACTGGTACAAACTATTATAAATAACCTATTGGTAATAAATGTGTGGATGTCAGGAAAACTTTTCATGGTGTTTATACAGAATTAGTAAAGAAAGAACCAGAAATTACAGGTTTACTAAAGTCCATCTTGATAAGAAATATTCTCCTGATTGCACAGATAATTTTCAAAGATACTTTACCCTCTGTATGAAATGACTCAGTGAATTCACTTAATCCCATGACAGACAAATGGGAATATACTTTTATTTTTGGAAAGGTTGTGTTCTTGATCAGCGTTGCAAATTTTGGCACATTGACCATAGAAAATGTGATTCTTGCCATGAAGGACAGGACAAAAAACTTTCCCATTCTCTACTTAGGGTTTATATATTTTATATCTGGAACACACAGAGAAGAATCTTGATGCCCCTAATGATGTATTATGGACCACAAAATTATGGAAAAACAGCCACACCTCACTCCTACCCCCCACAAAAAAGAACAATGGAGATTCCGTCAAGATAATCTCGACATGAATGGGGATCACTAGAATGTCAGTAACCTCGGGGTGATAATCTAGCTGAGTTTTCATAGTTGTTACAAGTTAAACAACTTTTGAGCATATATCTAATATTATAGCAGATAAACAATAGAGCAAACTACAACACTATACTGAGCATGGACGATCTGGCTACGAATGGATAAACACTAACAACATTCAAATAATAATGTTGTATACATTTTAAAAAATGTTTATTTTAAAATTATTAATATATATTTAAACTTTCCATACAAGTATTAACAAACTGTATTCATAACCTGTATTCGTTACATTTAAAAGACTCATTTCTGTTTTCTTAATATTTTATCATTATCAGCACCTTTATTTTGTTCACATTCAAAAAATGGTAACCATACATGATAACACCTACTTGACCTTATAGAAGGCTGTCTGTCATTATTTTCCTTGAAAGAATTTTCCATAACCTATGCCACTAATGTTGGGGGATCTGTCCTTTTTCCAAAAAAACCCCTCTATTACATACTTGGCTGCTTATAGTAAATGTGTTATAAAATGTATTCTCTCCTTATACATTCTTATTGAATTCAGTTTTTATTTATTTGATTTCATTTTAATTTTATTTTCATATAATTTTCAGTTTATTTTAGCAATTATACTCCAGTCGATGATTGCCTTCTAGTCATTCTTAGTTTGTTTTCATTTAATTTTAGCCAGAATAAATTATTAAAGAGGGCATCTACAATACGTTATATTCACCAAATGTGTTGCAACTGTACCAACTTGTTGTCCTGTAGAAAAATAGTATATAGTCTTGACATTAAACACTGTAACATAATGTAGACATGCCAGAATTAAGGTTGCAATACAGCCTCAATTCTACTCCTTGGCATTTCCTAACTTTTGAATGTTTTGACTTTTGCAACCTTAATAATGTCTTTTTAATGTCGTTTTTGTGTGATATATAATTTTGAATAATGGAATGTAAAACTAGGATATTGCAGGGTTGCTGAAAGAAGTTTTTTTAACTGCATAACATGATATGAAAAATTTGAAGTATCCCAAACTTGGACATATAGGGCCTGAGAATCTGGCTCACATTCTCTTATTTACAGTAGCACTACCAGTGTTGCAACCACTAGTGGAATTATGCTACAACAGTGGCAAAACTGGACTTAAGCAGATCATTGTACAGGAGACCTAAGGCAGAATCCAAGTGTAAGAGAGAGATCCTTTAAGTTTGTCAGAGTTTCAGTGATTTTGAGGTTTCTGAACCATTAATTAAAATGTGTATATATCATTTTCTTTTGCTCTAAGCCCCTTCTATTGGCCCTTCTATCTTACAGTTTCTCAAAAAAAGCTCCTAATCATAGTAAATTTTCTCATTCAGATTTAAAGATTCCTATTTTATATTAGCCTATGATTGAATTTAGTTTTTATCTTGATTTTTGATTGCAGCATCAATATGCTACAAGATGAAGTACTTGACCACGTTGTATTTATATTATTTTAAAATATATTCATCTTACAGTGTCTGTACTTTTATCTATTGCCTATAGTAACTGCATTCATAGATGCCAAGGCCAGAAGGGAACATTATGTTCATCTAGTCTTACCTCCTGTATACAAATAATTGAAGGGGTAAATTAAATGCATAATATATATTTAACAACAATTAGTTTTAGAGGATTATTTTTTGAATGAGGGTCCTATACAACAACTCTTACTCATGTTGAGTAGAACCTCTTTCCAAAGTTAGGCTTCATTCTCATGCCTAAACCAGTATTTTAAGTTTTACTGGGTTTGCAGCAATTCTGTGTGTCTTGTGACTTCAGAAAATGTCTTCCAGGAATGAAAAAGTCTTAGTCATTGCACTTATGTAGCACCTTGATTAGGTGTCAGATTATATTCCCCCACCCCACCCCCAATGTGAATAAAAACAACTATTTCCCATGTTGTTGTAAGTAGTGTGAAACTGACTGCCACGAAGATTGGGGTCCTAGTCAATTTCGCACTGCTGCTGGTGCTAAATGGAAAGTGCTTATGCATAGAACAATTCAAATCAATTTCTTTCTACAACTACTGGCACCTGAAAATTTGTGATTGTGAGGTGAGAGAGTATGAAGTGTGTATCAGTGTTCCAAATAAGTCTTGGAGTAACTTGATTATTCCCCTACAATTTCCAGTATCAAAGTTATAGATGTTATACTGTATTTTTGTGTATGGTAGCCCACTGGACAAGTGCATTATAATGAGATACTGTCAAGTAAGAACTAGCTCACATTTCTGATGTTGGGGTGGAGGAAAGAACTTTGACATTGTTTTTACAGTTACTGACAATAAAAATTTATAATAGCGAGAACAATAAGAATAAACCTAAAAATCAATAGAAAAACTTCCTTTTTTTCCCCTACAACATTTTCAACCCAAACATTGCCACGCTGTTAAGCATAAGCACTGGAAAGAATAAAGGACTATAAAAGCAAAAGTAACACCAAGCAGTCTATTTCTATTGTGCAACCTGAGAAAAATGCAAAAAAGTATAATGAGTAACATCAAGTTTTACTCTTTAAAGGACATTTGAAGAAGTATGTAACGTTTATTTTAATCCATTTTTTATTTATTAATGTCTTTAGAAGCTAACAATTTATATATGCTTCCATTAACTATATAACCTGGTATCTCACTACTGAACTTTTTCTGATTGTATGTCATTTTTACAATTTTAAAATTTGACCTTCATTTATTTGATCCCAGAAAGGACATAGATATGATTTCAGATCTTTGTTCTGTTTTGCAGAACACTCCAGCTACATAGAGTAAAATTTAAGTCATATCTGCAATTGTTCCTGAGATATTGACACCTAATAGTGATCAGGAAAATTTAAAGATTAACTGCTTTCAAACAAAATATTAAAGTACCATTGGAAACACAAGAATGTTTGATTATCCCATGAGACTCCCAACACAACTTCTTGCCCATTGGTATTTTCATTATAAAACAATTCCCTTTTTCAGATACATACCTTTTTAATAATTAGGATTATATGGCTCCGAACTTGCTCTTCTGATTGGTGTCCCAGTGGTGACACCTAGACATGCCAGTGATGAACATAGCAACACCTTGATAGATAGAATAGAATAGATAGATGGTAGTTTGTGGGCATTCTTGGTATAGCTAACTTCTGTGGAATACAGTATATGTTTCATTTAGCCAGTAATGCACACATGATCAAAACAGATGTGTCCTACAAAGGTACCTTCAAAAGCTGGTAGCTAAGAAAAGTTTAATAATATATATTGTTATGACCAAATTATAGTTAAAGCTGAACCTCTTCATCTGAGAATGGAAGAAAACATATAGAAATAATAGTGTTGGAATAACATCAAAATGGTGGTGTCAGACATTTTACAGCAGTTCAGAGGCAGGATTGTGTTCAAATGGTTACATTAGTGTCATAAAACCTGCTCCTTCCTACCAAAAGTTTCATCCTTTTTTTCCTCCGTGGTAATATCAGGCTAACACTTTTGTTTCTAAATTCTTGAAAATGATTAAAAAGCTCTTATCCTTCTTATTATATTAATGCCTAGCACCGCAGAACATGATGAATTTAATCAGTTCATATTTAAAAGACAAAATGCTTTATGTACGAAGCTGCATCAGCCAATAAAGTTAAATGACATTGAGCTTATAGTATTACAAGCCTTGACAGTTTACTGAACCTGTGCATTATTGATACAAGAGCAGTTCAATTGAGAAATATTTCTTTGGATGAAGAATCAGTGCATGACTTAGGCTTTAGAGGAGCACTTAGGTTAATTTGTGAGGCTATAATAAAGTTGAGGCTGTGAGATAGAAATGTAAGCTCAAATATTCTGTTGTGTTTTATGTCATTAAAAAGTAGCTCCTTTTATGTCTTGCATGTTTTGTAACTGTTCAGAAACCTCAAGGTCTAAGTGAAGATTGTGGCTTGATTAATGTGTAGGAGCCTCCATTTTTCAAGGCTAGTTAAAATTACTAGTCAGCTTTATTATAGCTAGGATTGGAATCTTTGGAGCCAAAAGGACTTTGGGTGTTTAAAAGAGTCACAATGGACTTGGATTTTAATGTTAATGTTGAGTCCAAGAACCCTTCTACTGTTATACTTTGAACTCCTAGTTTTAAGGAACCATATACACTAGAGTAGTGATATTCACACATCAGTGGTTCAGGAGCCAAATTAGCAATCAGCATTATGCAAAGGAGCCACAGTAGTATGAATTCATTATTATATTTAGTTTATATATTATATGTGGTCATATATAATAAATTGTCAAGCAAATCAGTTAATAACTTGGTGCAAGTTGATAATTTAATTGGTAAATAACATAGTAAAAGCACGCTGATTGGTTAGTAACTTAGACTGGTTAATAATTAAATCACACAGTGTTTTTTAATATGTGCTGGAAAGAGCTGCAGGAGATGCATTAAAGAGCGATTTGTGGCTCGCGAATCTCTATCTGAGTATCATTGGGGCTATATTTCCAGGCCTACGCACCAAGCCGGCCACTATGTAGCTCAGGGAAGCTGCAGTGTTAGCAAAAAGATCAGTGGCTATAACTCTGAATGAAGAAAATGAAAAGCTCTTTGGAGGAAGTAGATGCAGTTATTACATAATCAGTTTTTTAAAGGTGAACCAAACTCTCGTTGACTTCAATAGGGCCAAGATTTTACCCTAGATCTTCATATTTTCCAGTATTTTTTCTTTTTTTCCTCTCAAGATTGTTTTGCTACACCTGTTGAATACTACAGCAACATTTTAAAAAAAAAATTATGTACCCAGTGCACACAAACTATTAGTAAGATTTATTAAAAAAAAACTTCTAAAATACTGAGAAAACTCTCATTTAAGTTAAATAAACATATTTCAGAACTTATGAGTGAAATAAATTAATTAGCAACAACAACCTTAAAGCAATTATAAATTGATGTACTATACCCTTGGACTGTACTTTTTAAATTTAAAGACTGTTTACAAGTCATTTAGAGCTCACAAAGTATTTCCAGCAGAGAACTATAGTACATCAAGAACTACTGCAAATGTACAGTCTTCATTAGCAGGGCCACCCATTTAATTTTAGATGGCTTACTAAAAATTGTTGTAAGGCTATCTATAATAAATTACAGAATCCTCAAAATAAATACTTTTGAAGTAACTGATATGTTATATCAGTCCTATGATGGAAATGTGCTGTAAATCCTGTACATTACTAAATACCAAAAAAGTGTGCCAATAGGTTCGCTCTTTACAACTCATTAATCAGTATCACTTTAAAATAAGCGTGATGGAGAGGGGTAACTAGTGGTGTTCCCCAAGGGTCATCAGAATGGAGAGGGGTAACTAGTGGTGTACCCCAAGGGTCAGTCCTAGGACCAATCCTATTCAATTTATTCATAAATGACCTGGAGAAAGGGGTAAACAGTGAGGTGGCAAAGTTTGCAGATGATACTAAACTACTCAAGATAGTTAAGACCAGAGCAGATTGTGAAGAACTTCAAAAAGATCTCACAAAACTAAGTGATCGGGCAACAAAATGGCAAATGAAATTTAATGTGGATAAATGTAAAGTAATGCACATTGGAAAAATAATCTCAACTATACATACAACATGATGGGGGCTAATTTAGCTACAACGAGTCAGGAAAAAGATCTTGGAGTCATCGTGGATAGTTCTCTGAAGATGTCCACGCAGTGTGCAGAGGCGGTCAAAAAAGCAAACAGGAAGTTAGGAATCATTAAGAAGGGGATAGAGAATAAGACTGAGAATATATTATTGCCCTTATATAAATCCATGGTACGCCCACATCTCGAATACTGTGTACAGATGTGGTCTCCTCACCTCAAAAAAGATATTCTAGCACTAGAAAAGGTTCAGAAAAGGGCAACTAAAATGATTAGGGGTTTAGAGAGGGTCCCATACGAGGAAAGATTAAAGAGGCTAGGACTCTTCAGCTTGGAAAAGAGAAGACTAAGGGGGGATATGATAGAGGTATATAAAATCATGAGTGATGTGCAGAAAGTGGATAAGGAAAAGTTATTTACTTATTCCCATAATACAAGAACTAGGGGTCACCAAATGAAATTAATAGACAGCAGGTTTAAAACAAATAAAAGGAAGTTCTTCTTCACGCAGTGCACAGTCAACTTGTGGAACTCCTTACCTGAGGAGGTTGTGAAGGCTAGGACTATAACAATGTTTAAAAGGGGACTGGATAAATTCATGGTGGCTAAGTCCATAAATGGCTATTAGCTAGGATGGGTAAGAATGGTGTCCCTAGCCTCTGTTCGTCAGAGGATGGAGATGGATGGCAGGAAAGAGATCACTTGATCATTGCCTGTTAGGTTCACTCTCTCTGGGGCACCTGGCATTGGCCACTGTCAATAGACAGATACTGGGCTAGATGGACCTTTGGTCTGACCCGGTACGGCCGTTCTTATGTTTTATGAAACATGACTTTCTAAAAAAAAAAGAAAAAGAAAGAAAAAAGAAATCAGTTATAATATTGAATACATCGTTGATTTGGGATTATTCTTTCACTTTTATACATTTTAACCACTCACAATAAATAAATCCTGGTAGGCGTCTTTGCTTTAGATTTTTATTTGACAGAGATGACTTTATACAAGTTTTTACTTGTACAAGGTTTACTTGAAAGTAACCCCTTTACATAAAATCACATTACAAAACATGACATTAAAACAATGTCATGGTTGCAGAATCAAGCAATCAGAATTTCGGAAATGCCTGGAATAAGGTTGCCCATGAAACCTAAATTTGGCCCCCTTGTGACAATGTATTATGATACATCCTTTAATTACATGATCACATACCATTTTTTCCATGAGCAGCCCCCAGCAAAGAGAATTTGAGCCTAAATGGTTTAAGTTTGGCAAAGTTATGAGCAACTGAAAGCAGGGTCTATAATGGGAATTATTGGACAACCATAACTATATTGCTTCCACAGTCTATTATACCAAAAGGAATATAAATATTCCCCATATTCTCCAAACTATTCTGTAGTACAGCCTGGATCTGTAATGTCTGATATGGTAATTATGTGGTTGGGACGTTAGAGAGAGGGATTAGGATTCAGGTCTTTTGTTCCCTGTCTTGAGAATGACCTATTTTCTGATCTTTAGCAAGTTATGCAACTCCAATGTGCTTTAGTTTAACATTTTATGAAATGGGTATTATAATATTTATTGATCTCCCATGGGAATTTGAGGCTTAATTAATATCTGTAAATGTAAATTAAGATCCTCATATGAAGATTAGTAAAAATTTAGAAAGGATTGTATCACACTGCTCCTCCCTTACTTAACAGAAGGTGTGTGCCTACAACTTGTTACTTGAGTTGACCATCGAGGAGTACTGTTGATTCACCAGTTGCTGTTGGACAATCATACAGTAACATTGACCAAGATGGCTTTTTCTACATATGTCAGGCCAGGATGTTGTGGCCATTTCTTTTGGGTATAAACCTTACTACTGGGATCCATGCCTTTATAACCTTGAAATTAGTTTACACATCCAACAGGAAATGATTCAGGTTGGATTGTATGTGTCTAAAGGTATGCCTACACTTAAAATGCTACGGTGGCACAACTGTAGCTCTTCAGCGTAGACACTACTTATGCCAACATAAGGGATTCTCCCACTTCCAGAGGTAATCCACTTTCCTGAGAGGTGGTAGCTAGGTCAACAGAAGTAATCTGTGCTGCATTTCAATGCTAGGCCCTTCAGTTCATAGGATTGGATTTTAACTTACTAAACCAACTGCACTTCACCTGCATAGATCATGGTTCCACTATTTTAAAAGATTCTATCAGTTGTGGTGATCTCCCCTATTTTAAAAAAGGAAACCTCTATCCATTCAGTAGAATCTTTCAAACTGGGAGAATATTTTATGCAGTACACTCACTCTGGCTGTTAAATTCATTCCTAGAGTAACTCTATTGAAGTCCATAAGATTACATCCAGGATACATTTGTCCAAGCATGTATTACAGTTGAATAAATTATCTATACACTAAGATTTTCCCACATATATTTCGTATTTTTATATGTTTTAATATTATTGCATACAGGAGAGCAGAAAGAACCATTTTGGTGTGATTTGTTTTTGACTATTGGAAGAGAGTATGCTTTATTTCAGTCGTTCTATATCATAGAATCATAGAATATCAGGGTTGGGAGGGACCATCTAGTCCAACCCCCTGCTCAAAGCAGGACCAATCTCCAACTAAATCATCCCAGACAGGGCTTTGTCAAGCCTGACCTTAAAAACCTCTAAGGAAGGAGATTCCACCACCTCCTTGGTAACCCATTCCAGTGCATCACCACCCTCCTAGTGAAAAAGTTTTTCCTAATATCCAACCTAAACCTCCCCCACTGCAACTTGAGACCATTACTCCTTGTTCTGTCATCTGGTACCACCAAGAACAGTCTAGATCAGTGTTTCCCAAACTTGTTCCGCTGCTTGTGCAGGGAAAGCCCCTGGTATGCCGGGCCAGTTTGTTTACTTGCCCTGCCCGCAGGTTTGGCTGCTTGCAGCTCCCACTGGCCGCAGTTCGCTGCTCCAGGCCAATGGGAGCTGCTGGAAGCTGCAGCCAGTACGTCCCTCAGCCCACGCTGCTTCCAGCAGCTCCCATTGGCCTGGAACAGCAAACCGTGGCCAGTGGAAGCCGCGAGCGGCCGAACCTGCAGACCGGGCAGGTAAACAAACTGGCGCAGCCCGCCAGGGGATTTCCCTGCACAAGCGGCGGAACAAGTTTGGGAAACACTGATCTAGATCCATCCTCTTTGGAACCCCCTTTCAGGTAGCTGAAAGCAGCTATCAAATCCCCCCTCATTCTTCTCGTCTGCAGACTAAACAATCCCAGTTCCCTCAGCCTCTCTTCAGAAGTCATGTGCTTCAGCCTCCTAATCATTTTTGCTGCTCTCTGCTGGACTCTTTCCAATTTTTCCACATCCTTGTAGTGTGAGGCCCAAAACTGGACACAGTACTCCCGATGAGGCCTCACCAATGTCGAATAGAGGGGAATGATCATGTCCCTCGATCTGCTGGCAATGCCCCTACTTATACAGCCCAAAATGCCATTAGACTTCTTGGCAACAAGGGCACACTGTCGACTCATATCCAGCTTCTTGTCCACTGTAACCCGTAGGTCCTTTTCTTCAGAACTGCTGCCTAGCCATTCGGTCCCTAGTCCATAGCAGTGCATGGGATTCTTCCGTCCTAAGTGCGGGACTCTGCACTTGTCCTTGTTGAACCTCATCAGATTTCTTTTGTCCCAATCCTCTAATTTGTCTAGGTCCATCTGTATCCTATCCATATCCTCCAGTGTATCTACCACTCCTCCCAGTTTAGTGTCATCTGCAAACTTGCTGAGGGTGCAGTCCACGCCATCCTCCAGATCATTAATGAAAATATTGAACAAAAACAACCCCAGGACTGACCCTTGGGGACTCTGCTTGATACCGGCTGCCAACTAGACATGGAGCCATTGATCAGTACTCGTTGAGCCTGACGATCTAGCCAGCTTTCTATCCACCTTATAGTCCATTCATCCAGCCCATACTTCTTTAACTTGCCAGCAAGAATACTGAATATACCTATATATAACTGAAGAAAACCTATATATAATGAAATTACACATCTTCCCAACTTCAGCAACAAATGATACAGGTGTCATAAAAGACGTAAAAGAGTTTGAAGCATGTTGAAGCATAATATTTTAACATAGGATAGAACAACGCTAGCTACTAGGGTACGTATTTGTGTTTCTGAAGCCTGGCAGTGAGACTTTGGCCACAATGGGCACTAAACTGCTATCACAGACCGTAACAATTTTCAGTCAATAACAGTGACTTTTTTTTAAGGTGCTTTGATTCCCCAAATTGCACATTTTCACTACATTTCATGACTGGGGTACAGTAAGCATTTTGGCTGCCAAAATGCATAGAAAGCAAAATAATGCATTTTTCTGCATTTCTACACAAATAGACCTTCTCAGTACAAGCATTTTCATAAAAATGCTCACACTTTGTTGTGAGTACTTCAGATATCTCACCCAAGAACTTACCCTGGGTTTGCACTGGTTATATAAATGTAAAGGTTTCATATCCCATTGCCCATACTTTAAGCCATTCAATTACTGTGGTATTCACATCCTTAATGACACAATGGATGAATATGAAAACATTGTTTTTTTAGTGGATCAATTTAGCAATCAGTCTGTACTGGTGTTAACCAATAGCAAGAAGAAAGAGGACAATTTGAAGACCAGGTGCTGAGCAATTTGAGATCCCTGTAGTGAGACAATTATTCCCTTGGAGGCTCTTATCCTCATCATGGCATGAATTTTGCATGAGCTGTAAATGCACTTACTGTTTTCTACTGCATTACTAACAATACAGTTAACACCATGGATGCAAGTGGAATGACACGGTCTTTGTTACATTTGTGGAACTTAATAGATCACTCTGAAATAACAAACTCTTAATTTTGAGAAAAGTTGCAATTTCATAGCTGCAGATATGTCACTATTTTGAGGAAAAAAATATGCAACAGCAAAGTGTTGTATATAAAACATTTTGAAACATATTTTGTTTAAGACGTATCAAATAGTACTCAAAGAGCACTGTCTAAAATGAGGAACAATAATTTCCTGGGAGGAAATAACACAATTTTGCTCTTCCCAGCCTTAAGCCAGATATCAGGAGGTTACTTCAGTGTCACTGCCTCACTTTGCTGAAGTGTAATCAGACTCTAACCCCAGATTTGCAACTGCAGCTATACTTATGTTTGAGAGTACAGCTAGAGGAAGAGTTTCATATCTCCAGAGTGTACATGATGTCCTCTAAGTCACAAAGATGTTTTCCAGGGAGACGGCTATGAATAGCTCCCGTTAGAATGTCAGGGAGTGATGAGCGTTGCTAAGCTTATTGCTGACTATTACAAGAAACAGGGGTATTTTGTGAAATATGTTAGTCTGTGGTTATCTCACAAAGAATTATTTTCAGTTATTTGTTTTTCCTTCACACTTTGAAAGAACACTGACATTTCTCTGATTTAGTATTTTTGGTAAGCATTGATCAGTTTTTCCTATGCTTCTGAGAGAGTTGAATTTAACATAGTCTTTTTTTTGGTCTCATTTTAGTACTTGAACCTTCTTGTTATCATGGTACCAATACAATCCAGAGTATAGTGTTGAAGTGTCAAATTTTCATATAAAGGCACCTAAATTGTGCCTGGAAACTAACTATTAAACATGAAACTGCATGTTCAAGTGAAAAGGGGCCAAAAATTTGCCCTCAGTTACACCCTGAAACTTCATTGTATTGTTGCAATGTGTAACTGAGGAAAGTGTTTTCTACCCATTGCATTAAAAAAAGGCTCATTTTTGGTGCAATAACTGAATATTAGGGCCTGTTAATTAATTTCTTCTGCTTTTTGCATGTGGATCCTGATTTGTCAGCCTTAATTCTGGCATTTCCTAACTTCCAAGGGATTGGCTTTGCAAATTTAAATTCTATTATTGCTCCTTATATCACCTGTGAAGGAAAATGGAGCTGAGAAAAGACATGGTGCTTGAACCTTCAACTTTTGTGCATGTTCCTAGTCCTTTTTCAAAAGGGAGAGTAGTCCTGACTTCATTGGGTGACTAAGGTATCAGTAATATAAGGATTGCAAAATTCTGGCCTCATTAGGTCTTCTATTCCATCCTCCTGTTATTGAAGGCCTGTTCTTTACAGTATACTTTTAAGTGCTTTGTCAAATCTAGCTTGAAATTACATAATGTTTGCACTTCCAACACTTATCTTGAGAGAGACAACTAAAATTGAATAGAATTTGCTGTTAGGCAATATTTTTGTGTTTTCTTTCAAAAATGGAACCTATATTTTTCCTTTTCTAAATTCATTCAATTGACACCTTTAGACGAATCTAAACAATTGCTCTCCTTATTTGGTGATGAATTCCATTGAAACATTTTCTGTATGTTACTGTACTTATTATTTCCTAAAAGATGCGTTAGAAGCACTAGTATGGGGAGGAAAAACTGCAGGGCACCATATTCTTAACAAAAAGTCACTTGAAGTTACAATGCATGTATAAAGAGAGGGGGAAAATAAATCAAGACAAATGAATCAACTATCTTTTTATATAATGCAGTATACAGGACAGGTGGTTTTCCAGGATCCTACAGTACTGTTACAAAAAAGCTTTTAAAATTATTTTTCAACTGTCACATTCTTATTGCAAGTCCTTCTTTTAAAACTCTTATGAAGAATACAATATTTTTCTTATTTTCATAATTATAATTAGGGCACTAGCGTATTCACCGTCTATTTTGGTCAATTTCACAGTCATGAGATTTTAAAAATCATAAATTTCATGAATTTCATGGTGTTATAATTGTAGGGGTCCTGACCTAAAAAGGAGTTGTGGAGGGGGGAGGGGGTCCGCAAGGTTATTATAGGGATGGTTGTTGTATTGCTACCCTTCCTTCTGCGCTGCTGCTGGCAGCGCCATTGCCTTCAGAGCTGGGCAGCTGGACAGCGGTGGCTGCTGGCCAGGAGGCCATCTCGGAAGGCAGAGCCACCGTCAGCAGCAGCGTAGAAGGAAGGGTGGCATGGTATGGTATTGCCACCCTTATTTTTGCGCTTCTGCTAGTGGGGCTCTGCCTTCAGAGATGGTCACCCAGCCAAGAGACGCTGCTCTCTGGCCGTCCAGCTCTGAAATCAGCACATATGTAAGGGTGGAAATACCACAACCCCCCCTAAAATAACCTTGTGACCCCCTCTGCAACTCCCTTTTGAGTCAGGACCCCCAATTTGGGAAACGCTGGTCTCTCTGGTGAAATCAGTATAATATAGGGTAAAAGCACACAAAAGACCAGATTTCACGGTCCGTGACAAATTTTTCATAGCCATAAATTTGGTAGGTCCTTAATTATAATATTTAATCAGTAGCTACTGCAACCTCTTCTTTTGAAATAGGAGACACCTAAAAATAAGTAGAAACCAGTGGCATAAAGCAGTCAGAAAAACTGCCCTAATGGCAGCCAAGGATTCTCCATTACAGAGGGGAATCTGCAGAAGACAGAAAGTCAGATACACCCACTTCCTTTTCACATTTGTGGTAGATTGGTCTGGGAAGTGGCTGCAAGGGAGCACATGGAGATGGCAGAGGAGAAGGGGAGCTGATGCAGCCTGCAGAAATTAAAGAAACACTTTGCCTGTCCTAAATTATGTGGGTCTCTTTTCAGCCCACATTTGGCCCATGTTTGGAGGAGCAGAGAGGTAGCACAGAACCACTTTTCTGCCCTGCTCTCCTCCTGTATCTAGGTGTTCAAGGTGTCAAAATATGGAGGACAAATTTCACCTACAATTATTTAGGTCTACAATTTGGAGGTGCACAATTGAGGCCCTGTTAAGGCCTGGATGAAAATTTAGTTCCTGTTCTCTAGTAGTATACACACAAATTCAGTGAGTTTATCTTTACACCCAACTGCAATGATGGACATTTTAGATAATATGTAAGAATCTGGTGGTCTAGAACCTGGGTTGTGGGGTTTGGCGTGACTGATGCCTCCATGTCATCTCTGGGGAGCCAAGTGAAACAGCACCCAACTATTACTAGAGGGTTAAGCACTGCAGGAAGTACTGTTCAAAGAGGCCAAAGAGAGAGAATCCTGCAGCTACCTGATTGTTCCACAACAACTCTTTAAAACAGGAAGTTGCCCTAGGGAGCTGTCTGAGCAATAATGCAGATTCTGGCTCGCTACTGCAGTGGTTTTCATACTTTTTTTCTGGCGATCCAGTTGAAGAAACTTGTTGATGCCCGTGACCCAATGGAGCTGGGGATGAGGGGTGTGGGGGGGCTCAGGGCTGGGGCAGAGGATTGGGGTGCAGGGGTGAGGGCTGTGGGGTGGGGCCAGGAATGAGGGGTTCAAGGTGTGGGTGGGGGGTTCTGGGATGGGGCAGGGGTACAGGAGGGGGTCAGGGCTCTGGGCTGGCAGTGCAGGCTCTGGGATGGAACCGGGGATGAGGGGTTTGGGGTGCAGGAGGGAGTTCTGGGTTTGGGGGGCTGAGGGCTGGGACAGGTGATTGAGGTGCAGGAGTGGATCAGGGCTCTGGGCTGGGGGTGCAAGCTCTGGGCTGGGGCTAGGGATGAAGGTTTTGGGGTACAGGAAGGGACTCCGGGGGGGCTCAGGGCTGGGGCAGGGGATTCGGGTGCGGGGCTGGGGCATGACCTTACCTCGGGTGGCTCCCGGTCAGCGGCACAGCGGAGGTGCTAAGCCAGGCTTCCTACCTGTCTTGGCACCGTGGACTTCGCTGCACCCCGGAAGCGGCCAGCAACAGGTCTGGCTCATAGGCAAAGCTGTGCAAGCGGCTCCATGCAGCACTCGCCCGCAGGCACTGCCCCCCTACCGCGACCCAGCGCTTTACATTCCACAACCCAGTACTGGGTTGCAACCTGCAGTTTGAAAACCACTGCGCTATTGTTACAGACGTTGTCTTTTGCCCCATCTTGCTCCTGACTCCTGCCTTCAACTCCAGCCTGACTTGATCTTGGTATTTGTCCCCTGACTAGGCATGATAACTAGGACTTTGATCCTAGCCCAGCTTGACCTGGGTATCTGTCTCCTGACTTGGTTTAGTAACTAGTCCTGACTCCTGCCTTTGACTCTGGCCTGGCTGCCTCTCCCCTGGCCATTACACAATATTGTTTAGACTTTATACATTCCTTTGCAGAAGGCCAATAAAAGGCACGTACACACCGGTTAAGTCCCACTAAGGTTCAAAATGGGGCTTATAAAGGGCTTAAATGGTGCACATGCTTTGAGCTGGCATTCTGCACAGGGGTGGAATCCCCCACCCTGGAGTCCGAACTCCAGGGGGGGGACTTTGTCAACTTTACAAGACTGGACCTTTTGGTGTCCTTAAAGAAATAAGTCTTCCCTTTTTAACATAAGTTTATTTTGGCCACGATGTGCTTTGTTGTCATAAAATATCTGCTTTGCTAATGAAAAATACAAGGCTAGAATTAACAAGTGTTGCACTGGCTTTTTAATCATCTGACCCAATTAACACTCAACTGAGATCTGAGCTGTCCATATTTTGTCTGATTGCCAAGATTTCTGGTGGGAAGCATTTGCAACAAGTATGTTCACGCCTTCCATTAGAGTTTACATCACAATGAGCCTGAGGTACTATTGATCTGCCTTAGCATAGTTGCCAAAAATCCCTCTGCCAGGGCAATTTCCTGTAATTGCAGTTGTAGAAAAGAAAAGAAAAAAAACACCATTAATGTTTAAGGGGAATTAAATTGATATAATATTGTAGAGATGCCAAGTATATTAAATACCATATTTATATAGGGGTAGATTAGCAGCATAGGCTTCAGGATGGAAAATGAATGCTGCTTCTTCCAGATGATACTATATATATATATATATATATATATATATATATATATATATATATATATATATATAAAAGATGTATGGGCATCATCAGCCTTCCTCCCACTGGTAACTAAATAAATAATTCCCATGATGCACTTACCTATGATCAAATACTCCAGATAATTTTGTTGTTCCTCAGATGATCTTCTCATTATGGCTGAACAACTGCGTACTACTTTGCATTTTTCAGACTGATCCCTAAAGGTCTAGACTATGATTTAAGTATGCACCCATACAATGGAAGAAAGGGGAATATGAACCCTTTTATGCCCCTGCATAAGCAACCTGGACCCTGGCTCCAACATAGCACTCACTTATTTCTGGAGCAGCTGGTGTGAAATGATGAGGATTAGACAGAGCCTTTGCTCTTCCCCTCCAGAACACCAGTCACCAACGCTGATCTGGTATGGGGGTAGAAACGGGGATTGTAAATTTTTATGACTTAGGCCCGCAGCAAATTAATAGCTCTGTCCTCCCTATCCTCACGGAACAAGAGAAAGCAGGAAGGATGTTTTGCCTAAAGGTAGTGTCTTTGAGGGAAAGTGGGTTGGTGCTAGAGTTGGTAGGAAAATACTTTTGTCATGGAAAATTTTGAACAAATAAAACATCTTATTCTGTCTTGGAAATTTTCAGGTTTTTGGCAGAGTCAAAATCTGAAATAGTTTGGCCAACCCTTTTCTTCCTCCCTCCCCCCCAAAAAATCTATTGTGAAATACTGTCATGGTGTCTCATGGGAGTTGAAATTCAGGTTTCTCATGCACCCATTTTTTTCTGTAGGCCAGATTTCCTGGTTGGATTACATCTCCCGTTATGCACCACAGGCTCTCCTCTTGGTGAGCGAAGCCATGCCCGAGGCAGTTGCATGACTGTGGCTTATCACACAACATGAAATTTGACTTGGGAGCCTGCCCAAGAAAGGAGAATGGGAGCATGCAGCATCCATCTTAAAACTCCCATGAGAGTCAACAGTGGCATTGCAGCATAGATTTACTACTTGTTTTGGTGTGGGGGCAATCTTTTTTTGACAAAAGTCAACATTTTCCACAAAAAGCAGACCCATTTCATGAACATTTTCCTTTAGTTGAAAATCCAATTTTCCAGCAAAACAATTTTCATGGAAAAATTTCGACCAACCTTTATTGGTGCGACCACACATCAGAACCATGTCAAATAGCACAATCTAACCCTAAGGGTTGTGCTCAGATTGTAACACATTGCAATCTGAGCAGTCCAATGGATTTCATTGGGTATATTCATGGCTTAAAGTGATAATAAGGGAATCAGAGTTTGGCCCTTAGTGAACTTGATATACTTTTTACATTTATAATAAACAAATATTTAGAAAATATGTTGTAACAATTTTATTGCAGCTGAAACTAAATTTGTTGAACAACCTGAAGTAAGTCTGGAATTTCATGGGCTCTAAGAGAGTTACGTAACCAACTTTCATTCACCTTCAAAGCAGTGGCTTATCTCCCTTAGTTCTCTGTTGAAATCCCAGTCTAAATCTTTGGGTATAAATTTTGTCATAAGGACATAGCTCACATTAAGGATCAGTGTGTAAACTGTGCCACAGCAAGAGCTTACCAGAACACACTCCTTGAGCCACAATTCCCTTCATGGTCTACCCACTTGCTTTCATGACGAAGTAATTAACTACTGGCCTGTAGCAGGAGTACATATCTACCCCCTCCACACTACCATGATTATCTTACTTTTTCCTTCCTTTTTGACATGTACTTTATATCACTCATTATAAATCAAATGCTAGAAATTTAGCTAATTCTTCACTGGAGATTAACTGAACCTCTTAGAAGGGAAGTGTTTGTTGTCAGTACAAGTTGGGGATACACAGCACTTCACAGGAACAGGCCCTTAGCGAGGTACTTAGCTCTCAAAGACAATGCATTTCTTATGCTTACAAAATAGTGAACTTGTGCAAATCACAAAGAGATGGAAAGGACACAAGAAAATATGGTTTAACATTGAAAATAACCAATTACAAGGTTGTGTAACTTACTTTTGAGAATCCCCATCATTATAAGTACCTAGACCTCATTAGCAGTAACAGATGTTGACACTGACATGTCTGATCCAGTCTTCCTGGTATTTTATTGTCACTTTTCCTTAAGCATGACATTTGCATTTCCTGCATTGTCATGATGATCAGCCCCTCCTACTCAGACATATAAATCATGTTCTGAGACATCGCCGTAGCTGTCTGCACATCTGTTCTGTGCCCTTTCATTCCTATGTGTGGCACATTTGCTGTCATCGTTGATTAAAACTTCACAACCGGCAGGACATTCTGACCTTTGTGTTTGTATATGCATGGCAAAAATTTATTTTAATTAAGAGCTTTCTGCCAATTAGTGCCACACATGTTTAATCTGTCGCAGTATAGCAGTGCCTGGGGTACTCTAAGGGGAGATGTAAACTTGATAAAAAGAATAGCCTACTCGGTTTGGCTCAGTATTATTAAAAAGAAACAGTTAGATTTCTTCAAAGACCTAAATAACAGCCTTCAGTTCTGTGACGGTAAATCACCACAAATATTTTGGTATTCATCTAGGGTAGCTAATTGAGTGTCTTCAAGATAGTGTACATTACACAAACATTTCCCTACAGTTAAACCTGAACAACTCCATTGAATTCAATGTCTCACACAAGGAAATGAATCAGTGTAGAACTTGGCGAACTCTGTTTTAATTTCAGGGCCTGCTGCTGCTCTCATGAAGTCATTGGCAAAACTCTATCAGCTTTATTGGGAGCAGGATTAGACCACTACTGTTTTAAGCATATTGAAGATAATGACAATAGAAAACTTTAAAAAAAACAAAAAAAACCCTACAAACATTAATGCAGCCCTATCGTACAAAATTAAACAGTAATATTACAGGCAAGATCTAGCTCCTGGACACACACTGCAAGTCTCTTTTCAGCAGTACAGTTCTCAGTTGCATATTCTTCATATTCTTTAGGACTTTCTTTAGCAGCAGTGTGGGGTTTACATGAAGGACAAAATAATAACAGACCTGCATTGTGGATGAGAGGAAAGAAACTTCCCCAAATACAGTAACACAATTTATGAAAAGATACTAAGTTGACACTAATGTTTTGCACATTTGATTTATGCTGCCTTAATATCAAAGCATGGCTTAGGGGTAGTTCTATGAGAGATTTTCCTTTAGGGGATGAGTTATGGTCATTTAATACTAAATAAAAAGTGCAAGAGGGTTGATGCAGAAGCCTGGAAATGCTGTGTTGTATATATGTATACAGTGAGTACCGTACTCTTAAAATGATTCCTATTGCCTTTTTTTTTTTACAGTTAGGTAAGATAATATTGGCAGTAGCAGTAATTCCCAAACTTCCCTGCTAGGTGTTAGGGGGGGACACACATGCAAAAATCCTGATCTGCTTGCCCAGCTGTCTCTTGTGACAGATATCAGATCTTTGGTGTTCTCAGAGCATGCCTATGGGATTAGATTCACTGGTGAGATAGACATTCCTCCACCTAGTTTGAGAATCCAGCTCCTGCATCAGCAAGGGCTCCCAGTAGCTTGTTAGCTTTGAGGTCAGTACTTAGGTAGCTTTGTGCATATCCACAGGCAGAAACTTAGGCAACTAGGGGATGTCAGCATGTATGGGGTTAGGTGGCAGCTGTGCAGTGGTTTTGAGAATGTCAATGGTAGCTAAATGGTGGACTTGGGTGCTAAATACCTTTGTAGATCTGAACCTCTGGGCCATAACTCCCATGGGAATTAGGTGCCTAGTTGCTTCTGAAAATCCCACTGGGTGCCCATCTGCTTCTTTAGGTGCCTAAATACCTTTACAAATCTGGTTTTTAGATCCCCAAGTGTAATTGAAAGGGTATGTCTACACCAGGGGTCGGTAACCTTTCAGAAGTGGTGTGCCAAGTCTTCATTTATTCACTCTGATTTAAGGTTTCACATGACAGTAATATATATTAACATTTTTAGAAGGTCTCTTTCTATAATATATAACTAAACTATTGTTGTATGTAAAGTAAATAAGGTTTTTTAAATGTTTAAGAAGCTTCATTTTAAATTAAATTAAAATGCAGAGTCCCCTGAACCAGTGGCCAGGACCCGGGCAGTGTGAGTGCCACTGAAAATCAGCTCACGTGGCACCTTTGGCACGAATGCCATAGGTTGCCTACCCCAGGTCTACACTATGAAATTAGGTCGAATTTATAGAAGTCGATTTTTAGGAAGCAATTTTATATAGTCAATTGTGTGTGTGTGTGTGTCCCCTCATCATCCTCATCATCGTGGTGCTTGTTACCCGCAAACACTGGATGAAGAAATACGACGAGAAGGACGTGAATCTCAAAGAGTTTTCAGTTGACACAACCGACCTGACCCAGTACAAAAGCGAAGACATAAAGCTGGATTTCAAAAACAACATTCTGAAGCAGCAGGCCGAGCAGGCCAAGAGCTTCCCAGCAAACATCATTGTTTTAGACAAAGATTTCAGGAAGGAATACTGTAAATGAAGACATTCGGAAGCTGCTGGCTGGACCAGAAGCTGCAATTAAAAATAGACGAGATGCATTCCTTATTATAACATCCTTCCAGTTACCGTAGATCTTTCATTTAGACTTTCTTCCCGTTGGGCACCAAGGCGTGTCTAGCTGCATACAGAAAGGTTTAGATTGGCTGTGTGATCTTGGAGATGGTTTTTGGTGGCTTCTTTTTCCCTTTTCTGTTTATTTTTCCATCCCTTTTCTGGAATTGGTGCATTAAGCGCATTAAGTTGGCGGAGTGTGTCCACAGTACTGTGGCTATCGTCAAATTTCAGAGCATTGCATTGTGGGTAGCTATCCCACAGTTCCCGCAGTCTCCGTTGCCCATTGGAATTCTGGGTTGAGCTCTGCAAAGGTTCGCGCTGGGGCTTGACCCTCCTGGGCGGAGCGGACCCACACCGGCTCACTACATGTCCTCTGTTCCGGTCTGGCCCCGGCGTTCCGGGGCGACCAACGCGGTATCGCACAGCACGGGCCCCCTGTCTCGGGGCTGCGCAATGGTGCCACTTAGAGGGGCACCGCCCTATGTTCAGGTGGGCACCAAACACAGTCACGGGGCTCAGGCCCTCTGGTGCAGGGGCTGAGCTGCAGTACAAGTTCAGGAAGCTCAGGCCCTCTGGTGCAGGGGCTGAGCTGCAGTACAAGTTCAGGAAGCTCAGGCCCTCTGGGCCGGGGCTGAGCAGCAATACAATTTCAGAGGAAGCTCAGGCCCTCTGGTGCAGGAGCTGAGCAGCAATACAAAGTTAGTGAGCTCAGGCCCTCTGGTGCAGGGGCTGAGCAGCAATACACAGTTTGTATATAGGCCCAGGCCCTGGATCAGGGCGGGGCGACAAACAATCAGGGCTCAGGCCCTCTGGTATAGGGGCTGAGCAGCAAACAGTTTGTATATAGGCCCAGGCCCTTACGCCTGAGCGCTGGGGTGAGGGGGAAGACTGCCACCCGTGAGTGGGGTGGCAAGGGGGACGCAGGCCCACCCACTCCACTGCGTCCCAGCCTGGGGCCCTAGCAGCGGCTATCACCGCTGCAGGTCAGTGGGGTCCTGACCGCAACACACTGACATAGGCTCATGCGTGTCTGCAGCCTGACCAGGGTCGGCTACCCCCGGGCCACTTCCAGTTTCCCCCTCAGGGCCTACCTCATCCGTGACACCGGTCCCAGGCCAGTCTACCAGCATAAGTTCCTCTCCACCGGGGCTTGGTGGCAGGTCCGGCAGCTCCTCGGGGAAGTCTGGCCAGGCGGGCTCGGGCGGCTCCTCCAGGTAACAGCAGGGATGGGGAGGCTCCGGTGGCTCCTCCTCGTAGCAGGCGCGGGGGGGCTCCAGCAGCTCCTCCTCGTAGCAGGCGCAGGGAAGCTCCGGCCAGTCAGGGCAACTGCCTCGGGTCCTGGAGGTTTCCCAGTCGCGAGCTCCCGGTGGCACGTCTGCTCCCTGCGGTGGCTGGGCTCTGACTGAGCTCTGGCGGCCGGCTTTTATACTTCCTATCCCACCCCTTGACTTCCGGGGGACAGGAACAGGCAGCGGTGGCTCTGCCCACTTGGGTGTCTGCAGGGGCGCTCCCTCTGCTGGGCAGGAGGGGAGCCACACCAACTCACTACAAGCTCCCAATGCCTGATGGAGCAAAAACATTGTTGCAGGTGGTTTTGGGTACATGTCGTCAGTTGCCCCTCCCTCAGTGAATGCAAAGGCAGACAATCATTTTGCGCCTTCTTTCTGTGCAGATGCCATACTGCTTTCAGCAGATGGTGCAGTAGGACTGCTAACTGGCCTCATCCAACCACCGCTTCCACTGCAACCCTGCTCTCCTGGTGCCATGAATTGACCTTGCAGGGCCTCTCATCGTTCTTTATAAATATCTATTCTCGTGGCATCCCGTCATCATCCACTGCTTCCGCTGCAACTCTGCTCTCCTGCTTGTGTCTCAATAGCGAATTTCTCCATGTTGTCTGTCATGGGCTCCCGGGAACGTGTGTTCTTCCTTGGGAAATGTGCACGGTGCTAACCGTCATCCTTCACCGCTTCCACTGCAACTCTGCTCTCCTGCTCTCCTGGTGCCATGAATTCACGTCACGGATCCTCTCGTTATTCGGTATAAATATCTAGTCTTGTGGCATCTGTCATCATCCACTGCATCTGCTGCAACTCTGCTCTCCTGCAGATGCCATACCACAGCAAGCATGGATCCCGCTCAGCTCACCGCTGCTGTTGTGAGCATTGTAATCACCTCCTGCATTATCCTGCAGCATGTGCAGAACCACATTCTGCAAAAGCAGGTGAGGAGGCAAGAACAGCGCGATCACGATAGTGATGAGGAGATGGACACAGACTTCTCTCAAAGCACAGGCCCTGGCAATTTGGACATCATGGTGGTAATGGGGCAGGTTCATGCCATGGAATGCTGATTCTGGGCCTGGGAAACAAGCACAGACTGGTGGGACCCCATAGTGTTGCAAGTCTGGGATGATTCCCAGTGGCTCCAAAACTTTTGCATGCGTAAGGGCACTTTCATGGAACTTTATGACTTGCTTTCCCCTGCCCTGAAGTGCAAGAATACCAAGATGAGAGCAGCCCTCACAGTTCACAAGCGAGTGGCGATAGCCCTGTGGAAGCTTGCAACGCCAGACAGCTACTGGTCAGTCAGGAATCAATTTAGAGTAGGTAAATCTACTGTGGGGACTGCTGTGATCCAAGTAGCCAACACAATCACTGAGCTGCTGCTATCAAGGGTAGTGACTCTGGGAAATGTTCAGGTCATAGTGGATGGCTTTGCTGTAATGGGATTCCCTAATTGTGGTGGGGCGATAGACGGAACGCATATCCCTATCTTGGGACCGGACCACCTTGGCAGCCAGTACATAAACCATAAGGGGTACTTTTTAATGGTGCTGCAAGCACTGGTGGATCACAAGGGACGTTTCTCCAACATCAGCATGGGATAGCTGGGAAAGGTGCATGATGCTCGCATCTTCAGGAACTCTGGTCTGTTTGAACAACTGCAGGAAGGGACTTACTTCCCAGACCAGAAAATAACTGTTGGGGACGTTTAAATGCCTATAGTTATCCTTGGGGACCCAGCCTACCCCTTAATGCCATGACTCATGAAGCCATACACAGGCACCCTGGACAGTAGAGTAAGGAGCTGTTCAACTATAGGCTGAGCAAGTGCAGAATGGTGGTAGAATGTGTATTTTGACATTTAAAAGCGCACTGGTGCAGTTTACTGATTCGGTTACATCTCAGTGAAACCAATATTCCAATTGTTATTGCCACTTGCTGTGTGCTTCACAATATCTGTGAGAGTAAGGGGGAGATGTTTATGGCAGGGTGGGAGATTGAGGCAAATTGCTTGACTGCTGATTACACGCAGCCAGACACCAGAGTGATTAGAAGAGTGCAGCAGGGCGCGCTGCACATCAGAGAAGCTTTGAAAACCAGTTTCATGAGTGGCCAGGGTACAGTGTGACAGTCCTGTTTGTTTCTCCTTGATGAAAACCCACCCCCTTGGTTCACTCTACTTCCCTATAAACCAACCGCCCTCTCCCTTCAATCACTGCTTGCAGAGGCAATAAAGTCATTATTGTTTCAAATTCATGCATTCTTTATTAATTCATCACACAAATAGGGGGATAACTGCCAAGGTAGCCCAGGAGGGAGGAGGGAAGCACCGGGTGAGGTGGTGGATGAGGGGAGGAGGGAAGGCCACACTGCACTTCAAAACTTATTGAATGCCAGCCTTTTGCTTGGGCAGTCCTCTGGGGTGGAGTGGTTGGGTGTCTGAAGGGACCTCCCCGCCCCCCGTGTTCTTGGGCATCTGGGTGATGAGGATATAGAACTTGGGGAGGAGGGCAGGCGGTTACACAGGGGAAGCAGCAGGGGTCTGTGCTCTTGCTGCCTTTCCTGCAGTTCCACCAGACGCCGGAGCATATCAGTTTGATCCCCCAGTAGCCTCATCATTGCATCCCTCCTCTCATTGTGCTCCCGTCATCCCTCATCTTGCTCCCACCACCTCTCATCTCGTTCGTCCCTCCTATCCTCATGTTCATTTTCTGCTTTCCTGGATTCTGACATTGTTTGCCTCCATGCATTCTGCTGAGCTCTTTCAGTGTGGAGGACTGCATGAGTTCAGAGAACATTTCATTGCGAGTTCGGTTTTTTTCGCCTTCTTATCTGCGCTAGCCACTGGGATGGAGATGATAGGGGTAGTGTTGAAACATTTGCAACTGCGGGAGGAAAAAAAAAGGGAGAGTAGTATTTAAAAAGACACATTGTAGAGAACAATGTGTAGACTCTTTCACGGTGAACCAAGCTGTTAACATTACATAGCACATGTGACTCTTATATTGAGGGCCTGCCAGTTTGGTGTGAGAGATCACACACGCAGGGCCGGGCAACAGAATTCAGCTTCCAGGCAGCCATGGTAACACACAGTCTTTCAGCTTCTTCAACCTTCATAACATGTGGGAATGGTTTCAAACAACAGCGCCCTCCTTTCCCATACCAAGCACCGTTGGATTGGCCATTTAAAAGGAGGGGCTGTACTGGCCACGAATGCATTCCAAGTCTCCAGGGAAAATTAATCATTAAACATGCTTGCTTTTAAACCGTGCATTATATTTACAAAGGTTCACTCACCAGAGGTGCCTTCTCCAGCTTCATGGTCCATGAGCCTGCCTTGGGAGGGTTGGGAGGGTATTGGCTCCAGGGTGATAAACAGTTCCTGGCTGTCAGGGAGAATGGTTTCTCTGCTTGCGTGCTGTGTGCTGTCCTCATCCTCCTCCACCTCCTCATCTTCCTCATCCCAAAAATCCTCATCCCTGTTGCATGAGACTCTCCCCTTGCAGGTGTCCATGGACAGGGGTGGTGTAGTGGTAGGGCCCCCCTCCCTAGAATTGCATGCAGCTCATCATAGAAGTGGCATGTCTGGGGCTCTGACCTAACTGGCTTCAAGACTGAGCTTGATATATTTATGGAGGGGATGGTATAATGAGACTGTCTATAATGGCATGTAGCCGATCTGCAACCGCAAGCAGCAATATCTCCAATGGTCCATGATGGGACACTAGATGGGAAGGGCTCTGAGTTACTACAGAGAATTCTTTCCTAGGTGTCTGGCTGGTGGGTCTTGCTCACATGCTCAGGGTCTAACTGACGACCACATCTGGGGTCGGGAAGGAATTTTCCCTGAGTCAGATTAGTAGATACCCTGTTGTTGGATTTTTGTCTTCCTCTGCAGCATGGGTCACTTGCGGGTTTAAACAAGTGTAAATGGTGTATTTTCTGCAACTTGAAGTCCTTAGATCATAATTTGAGGACTTCAGTAACTCAGCCAGAGTTTAGGGGTCTATTTTACAGGAGTAGGTGGGTGAAATTCTGTGGCCTGCAATGTGCAGGAGGGATTCCACCCTTAGGCCCTGAGGGCCAGTGGTTAGACCAGTCACACAGGATCTGGGGGTGTCTCAATCACTACTGTTGAAATGGTTCCACTTTGCATATTCATTGGACTAGAGAGAGTGAGAATGACTCTATAGCCTCGTGGAAATCCAGGTTCCAGTCTCGGCTTTAGGAATGTTTAGATATTTTGTACAAAGTGGAAGAGCTTCAACAGAAGGGATTGAGAGATGCACACTTCACAATACTGTATAACATGGTGGTTTGGACACTCATCTGGGAGATGGGAAATCTGGGTTCCTGTCCCTACTCTGGATCAGACAGATGGGGGTTTTAGAACCCAGAATTCCCACATCCTGTCTGAGTCTTCTAATCACTGAGCTAGAGGGTATGAGATGGAGGACTACTGTCATAGCTGTGTTGTGTAGGGACTGATTCGTTAGGCCACAGACTAGGTAGCTAGGGAAATGCCTAGTTTGAGGATCCCCCTAAGTTTGGTACTGTTAAAATTTAGGGGGCTTTATGCATGTCTACCACAGAAACTTAGGCATGTAGGGAATTTAGGTATCTACAGAATTAGGTGGCAGTTGAGTCACGTAAAATGGCAGTTAGGTACCTAAATACCTTTATGAATGTAGCCATAAGTGCAAATGAAATATTGCATGTTTTACAAGGCCAAAAAATGAGTAAGGAAAAGATATTTACTGAAAGTTTGGACTATAGTATGGCAATTTTTGAGCACTGTTAATTGAAACTTTGCATAGTGAAAAATTCACCCATATAAAGAGATTCACACTAGGTCTATATACCATTGAAGTCTTACTTAAGGGGTTAATTGGGACTTACATGATGCATAGATTTTGTGCTGCCCCACCCACCCCCTTGCAGGAGGAATAATTTCACCCATTCTTAATTGAAAGTTTTAAAGCTTTTCTCTGTCTCTCTTTTTGGTAGTGAGATAGAAGGTGCATGGGTAAAGTCAAAGACAGGCTGCATGAAGTGCTGGCAGCACACCAGGGAAGTGCAATTAAATAAGCAGTGCTGCAATCCAGCAGTAGTAAGCACCTTAGGCAACAACCTCTAAGGGTGAACTACAGATCCCAGTGAAGCCAGAATCTAGATGCCCAGGCTCTTCTCATATAATATGATTAAATACAGAAATAAAAGAATGATACCCCTGCAGGGGCAAACAAAAAGGAGAAATATTCCTGACAGCTAGGAGTAAATGTTAAAATCAAGATAACCTAAATGGAAAAAAACAAAACAAAACAAAACTCACAACAATGTGACCCTCCTGGGAAAGAGGTAAAACTTCTTTATTACCCAGGCTAATTGCATAAACCAAAATCAAAGTTATCAAGGAAGAAACAGGAGAATAGGGATACAAATGTTAACCAGCTCCAGCTGTTGGCCTTCAGCATTTCATGTGGGACTAGCTTCTGGCATAGTATCCCCTATTCTGACACATTATTATTCAAGCCCAAATCAAAGTGTCAGTCCCACGGAGTCTTTTCTGAGAGAGGATAAAAAAATATTTATGAAATAAGTTTTGAAAGAGTAGTAGAGATGCAGGCAATAACATAACTTGGGATTGTCCCAATAGCGGACTCTCTCTCTACTAAATTTTCAAAAGAGAACC
This sequence comes from Mauremys mutica, assembly GCF_020497125.1. Lineage (NCBI taxonomy): Eukaryota > Metazoa > Chordata > Testudines > Geoemydidae > Mauremys > Mauremys mutica. The sequence goes on from NC_059073.1 coordinate 96,697,506, forward strand.
CATTTATTTACATTAATTAGCTAGTTGAGTCCTACCTGTGACAACATTTCTACATTACTCTATGGCAGATTCCCTCGGCAGAAAAGGTAAGTTTGAGAGGTTACTCAGAGAACTAAATAGGTGGTTAGAATGTTTGTCTCAGGTGTGCATTGACATACTTTAAATGATCTTCCATTTTTACAGTGTGCCCCCACCAAATACTGGGCATAACATTGTCACTCTCATCAAGTACTGCTGCCCATATACAGCGTATCATCCCAAAAAGCCAATATGGGGAATGCTGTGATCCAGACTAACAGTATCACTGCTTACCTCTTACTTGTCCCTCAAAGTCTCAGGTTATTGCCTTTATTTTCTAACAGCCTCCCATAAGCAGCAAGACTCAGAACCAGAGTACTTCATATGGATAACTGTAGCAATAGCTTTATTTTATCAGAGAGCCATGCAGGGTTTTTTTGGCTTAAATCTCAGCAGATATTTTTCTTAGTCTCAGCTGGGAATGCTTCAGTGAGCTGAAGCAATATAAAGCAGCTGAGCCTAGTTAGCCTGTGAACTTTTAAAGGGGGCTCCCTGACTCAGCTAATCTCTAGTGAGGGAGAGTTGAGGGTTTAGTAATCAGAAGCTGTGGTAGGGGAACTTTGGGGATGTGGGCAAAGTAAATAAATTAGGCTCCACAGACAACATTATTTTTAACCTTAATCTGTGTTTGAACCCTTTCTCCTGACCCTACTCCTATCATAGGAAGGAAAGGGGAATTTCCAATAAAGCAAATAAAAATCTGATTATCAAATAAGATGTTACCCTGTCTTTCAGAATCCTAGCTAGGCTTCCTAATCCCCAGCATCAGCCCTGGGAATATGACCCTTGTGGCCTTATTGGTAGATGCACAAACACCTAGCGGTCATGGAAGCTTTATTTTTCTTCAGGACAAGCTCAACAGAATTAGACTACAACAGAAAGCCAGCTGATTTTATTGGCTATGCTTCTTTATGACATGGAACCTAAGAATACATAGTCTTTATTAACCTGATTCAGTAACTGTACTAAAATTTCCGGCTCAGGCTGCTTCCAAATTATGTTGTGGATGAACCAAAACTGAGCAGGCTCAGACCCCAGTAGCAAAAGTAAAAGCAAAACATGTTCTGGGTCACCATCATTAAAGGCCTTGTAAATCAGAAGGGCTTCAAAATCTATGCAGAGTTTTAGAAGGTGCCAGTGAAATAGTTCAGAACAAAGATGATATGATTAACTATCAAGGTTCTAATAGTCAAGAATCCAGGCTGCAGCTTTCTACACTACATGCAGTGTTTTAATAATGTAAATTGTATGTCTAAGAACTAATTAATTACAATAATTATCTTACATTTAACAAAAGTGTTGCTCAAGCCCTCCATTTCTGATATATATTGCCCTCTATCTCCCCTGAAAGTATTTCTTTATTATTGAAGCCATTCTCTTTATTGTAATAGGGAAAGAAATGTTCTACAAATACTGAGAACTAATAATTAAGGGTCTGTCTTGCGGTGGGGGAGAGGACCTTGGAAAATAATTCTGTGGGGAAGGAAAGTCCACAAGGTGATCCTTAGAAAGTCATTCTGGAGTTTCATTTCTGAAGGTTTTTAGAGGGGCTGCAGGCAAAATTGGGTTTTAGAAACTGTTTGAACCTTTTTTATGGAGCAGCCACCACTGAATTATGAAAGAACATGCTCTATTTCTTCTACTGTTTTAAATGCTTTGGGACACAACTGTCACCCCCAGTATGTCCCAGGAGCATAGGGTGCCTCCTTCTCCATGCACAGGCTCCCCGTAGTGCAAGTTGAAGCATGGCCTCAACAGGACCACACTTCCCTCTCCCACACATGTAGGTGGGGAGTAGGGGAAGCCTTAGTTGTACCTCCTCCCTGTGCTGACCAGCAAAGCCTAGCAGCACCAGGCATAGAGCTGGCATAGATTACTGGGCCCCAAGAGCATAGGTGCTGGAACTGGGGGTGTGGCAGTACCCCCGGCTTGAAGTGGTTTCCATCAGATATAGTGTTTACAGTTTGGTTCAATGGATCTCAGCACCCCCTCTATACAAATGGTTCTAGCATCCCTGCCCAAGAGTCCCCCTTGTCTGCTCTTGGCATAGTGCATGTGTATTGCCCCTTATTCAGAGCTTGTAGTAAAGCCACAACCTTGCCCTTAGTAAGTGGCAACAATTACATCTGAGATAATAACATTATCAATTACCTTTGCATCTGCCAAAGTCAAGTCAAAGTAATCTTTATTCGTGGGGAAAGGTCTCTTTTTAGCTATTATGCAATGGAGAGAGACCTTTCCTGCTAGTCAGTGTGCCTGAAGTTCAGTGATTGCTGCCAGAATCTTTGTAACCTATCAAAAATTGTGCTGAAGGAGCAGTCCACACTTAGTTCTAAGGGGGGAATCACAGATATCCTTTTTGGTCCTCACTCTGAATCACCTGTGATATTTATAATTAAGGAAATGTATGGCTTCCTGTAATAAATATTAATTAACATGGACTGTCTGGGTTTGTGCTCTGTTTTGTTTTGCTTTTGCTCTCAGAGCAGCAGTGTGCTTTGAATAAATCCTTACCTTGAGAGACAAGGTGAGAAATAATTTAACAGTATTCCCAGCATTTTAAAATCCTAGTTGAATAATACAAACTTGCATCTGAAGAAGTGGGTATTCACCCAGGAAAGCTCATGCTCCAAAACGTCTGTTAGTCTATAAGGTGCCACATTATTCTTTGCTGCTTTTACAGATCCAGACTAACACGGCTACCCCTCTGATAGTTGAATACTGTTTTGGTAAAGATCCAGATTTAAATACAACAACCTGTGTGATCCCTCAAAAATTCTTGGATAATATAAACTTTGTGTCCTGGAAGGGAGCATAAAGGTTCAGAGAGGATGCTGCTTGCATCAGAAGGCAGACTGCAGACATTCCACAAGTCTAAGGGTTTAGGGGTGTTCTAAGCACTTTGTATTCTTTTTTCAGATTAAGTAATTATATAACTTTGAGCTAATGTTATCAGTCATAAGGCCAGTATTATTACAGCTAGAATGTGGATTTTCTTTAAATTGTCTATTTCAATAGAACTAATGACGGACTACTCAATGAGAATAAGGTGGCAGAATCTGAACTGAAATGATATAACAAGTGAGATGGCTTATTTTTATCATTTACAAATTAGGGCCTTATTTTCAAAAATATGCATACAGTTATATGCCTAACTTGAATACAGCATTGCATGGGCTTATTTACATGAGCATTTATCTAAACTTCCCAACTTCCTATCAATTTGGACATAGAAAACCAGTATCTCACTTGTGAATTCATTCATAGCAACTGTACATGTCCATTTTAGAAAATCAGCCCCTGGGATTATTTATTAGCCACAAGTTTTACTTTACAAAGACTTATAAAAAACACAGCCTGGACCATTGTACTGTCCTCTACATTCCTATCATTCCCATGGCAACTGAGGCTTGGGGAGAGAACTATAAGTATTAAGAAAGGCTTCACGGTGTTATGCTAGCTGCCTCAGAAAACAAAAACTGAAAAATCAGATGTGCAGATATTTTTGTTAAATGTTGAAATTTTGTTAAATAAACACTGAACTTCAAGTATAGTGAAGCATCTGAACCGTTTATTTAAAATTCTGCACCCATTATATGAAAGTTATGGAGCTTTTAGCTCAAACCTATAAAACTCATGGAAAGTAAAGGCCACTGCTTAATCTACACAAAACAAAAATTAAAAAATGAAATATTACATGCCCAAAATGTTCAAAGTAACTCATTTGACTATGCCACTTGTGGATACCATCCTATTCCAAATTCTGCTCAGAGCCAACCAAAGCACTATTACCATAAACATTCATTTGGATTTAATACAAATGAGGAAGTGGGTCATCATATGTCTCTAAATCAAGATTACATCAAAACACCATGAATTCTGTTAGTTGCTTACTTTGAGGTATATAATTCTACCCCATTCAGGGCTGCCCACAGGATTCAGGGGGCCTGGGGTCTTCGGCGGCAGGAGGCCCCCACTGCCAAATTGCCGGTGAAGACCTGGAACTTCGGCGGTGGTCCCGGGTGGAAGGACCCCCCGTTGCTGAATTGCTGCCAAAGACCCAGAGCGGCAGAAGCTCCGGGGGCCCGGGCCCCGCGAGACTTTTCCGGGGCCCCCGGAGTGAGTGAAGGACCCTGCTCCAGGGGCCCCGAAAAACTCCCGAGGCCTGGGGCAAATTGCCCCACTCCCCTCCCCCCCCGGGCGGCCCTGACCCCATTTGTTTGCCAACAGAGGAGTATCATAGACACTTGCAGGTGATCTAAACAGGTGACATGAAGCTTAATGGAGAACTTTTTCAGAACTCCAAAAGTTTCATTTTGGACAAAGTTTGAGTAAAAATATGGCTTGGTTCTATTTTGGTTGGATTTGACGAATATCACACATTATTCTCTTATCCAATAAGTGCAGCTAATCTTTCAGCAAAAAAGTTCAGCTGTTAATTACAATTCCAGCTGCTGAAAAGTTAAGAGGTCTCATGGGATCCAGAACAAGTTTGTTTCTTTATTTGTTTATTTTTAAATGAAATATCACAGCTGCTCTGGATTTCCAGTTGAAATGAATACGACTGGAGAAGAGACATTTTATTTTGACATTTGTAAAACCTCAATATTTTCTAGTAGTCAGTACTTTAGCCTTGGTTAGGACTTGTTTTTCCACCCAGAGTAAATCTGTATGGGTCCATAATTATACTTAGTTTGTTTATGGCATCTGTTTTTGTGAAAATACAAAACTATTACATTGGTTCATTTCTGTTGTTCATTATGACTCTTGCAAGAACCAGAATATCTTTTTTTCATGTTATTTTAGCAAACCAAACTGCACTAACTTGGTATCCATCACAGTCCTAAATAAATCTGTGCCATAATTAGAAGGGTCATGACATGCTGTAGAGCTTGCTTCAGTAAAAAGCAAACTCTTAAGAACAAGAGAACTCTTTAGCAATTTAATTACTGGCACTGAATCTGCTGACTATTTTACATTACTTGAAAATCTCCAGATTCTTCAACCGAAAAACATTCATGTCAAGTTGTCTGCAGTAATCTCCTACCTTGCTGCAATTATGTAATTGTCTTCTGAATACTTGCCAAGCAGTGTTTGAAACTGGTTATTGATCCGTGCACAGGGACTTTTTATAGTGGAATAGCCCACATGCTGTTAAGCTTGTTTCTTTCTGAATTTGTGAACTACTCATAGACCTTAAAGGTCAGAAGGGACCATCATAAGTTTCTTGTTCAGTGTCTCTCAACCTTTTGGACATCAGGAACCGGCTTGCTGCCTTCCTAAACCGTATCAGGGAGATCTCAGGGATCAGCATTGGTCCATGGAACAATTGATCAGAAACACTGATCCTAGTTTGACCTCCAGCACCTTGCAGGCCACAGAAGCTCACTCATACACTATTGGTAAGCCAAATTTACCCACATTTGAAATGGAGCACATCCCACTATGCCACCACTGAAAGAAACTAATTGGATGACAACGGTTGTGGCTTTCTTTGATTTCATGATTAGCAGGTCTACATACAAAGGTTAAAATCATCTGGATCTGCTCTACATAGTTACCCACACCAGTGAAGCTGTGCCATCGCAATGATGTGAGAATTTCACTAAAACCTCAGTGGAGAGAGGGCCCAATGGTAAAACTAGACCAATAACCTGACTCTGAGAATGAATAGGGCCAGATGTTTCAGAGGAAGGTGCAGGAGATCCCACAAAGGACAACTGAGGAATAACCTGCTCTAAGGGGAAGTTAGTTCCTAACCTCCATCAGTGGTTTCTTACAGCCTGAGGTGTGAAGATTTGTATCCTTTATTTAAGAACTCCTCTCTAATGTAACTCTGGATGTTTTCATTGACCACAAAAATACCAACCTTCTAACAATCATATTGAACTCTTGGACTGAATGATATCTTGTAGCAATTAGTAAATTAGGTCCATCTTAGGTATTTATATGGCCCTCATCACCATGGTATCTGAACGCCTAACCATTATTAAAGTATTTATCCTCACAACACTGCTGCGAGTTAGGGAAGGGCTATCGCCCCTATTTTGCAGACAGGGAAGTGAGAAACTAAAGGGCTAGACCCAGAAAGGGATTTAGGCACCTAACTGCCATTTTAGGTAGCTACGTCCAACATTTAGATTTTTCACAACCCCTGCTCAGCTGCCTACTTAATACTTCTAGCACCAAACTACTGCAGGTGTACCTGCACAGAGCTGCCTAAATCCTGACACCAACAAGCAGTTCAGTGCCTAAGCCCTAGCAGGATTCACAAACTAGGTATTTACATAGCTCACCTGCAAAGCCCAATCCTGTAGGCAGTCTTCAATTAAGCCCTGCACAAAGTCTCTTATACACAATAGTTCAGCAGTTAGAACACTCCCTGGAATGTGAAGGACACAGGTTCAAATCCCCACTCTGTCTGATTCAGAGCAGGAAGTTCAACCTGGGTGTCTCACCTCGTAGGTGAGTGCCCTAACCCCTGGGCTAGATGGAATGCTGGGATGGGTGTCTCTCCTAGTAAGTCTATTCCACTTCTTATGAAATAATTAAATATTCATTGTGCTGGAGAGAAAAAAGCATGACTTTATAGCCTGGTGATTAGGGTATTCCCTGGGAAATGGGAGACCCAGGTGCAATGACTATAAGTGGAACCACTTCAAGAGGAGGGACTGAGAGAGGGTGACCGTAGAATACTCTATAACCCAGTGGTTAGGACACTTACCTGCAGTTCAGGTGTTCGTTCTGAATCAGGCAAAGTGAAGATTTGAACTCAGGTCTCCCTCCTCCCCTGAGCTATTGGGTATGAGAGAGGTAGTGTCTCCTTCTTGTTGTTGTTTTGGCGTTTTGTTTGTTTGTTTGTGAATCTAAGCCAGGTCAGTCCTGTCATCAAGGGAGGGTTCATGGTTGTGAATCCCAAGAAGAGATAGGCATCTCCCTCCAGCCCAGGGTTAGGTGCCTAATTTTCTTTGAGGGGCACACTCCTCTCATTGGCATTTTCTACAGACAGTCTTAGGTGGCTCCCTGCTCAGTGTGTTAGCTTCTGTGAATCCCTGTTTTAGGCACCTAACTCTCCCCAGGCATTGTATAAGGAGCCTGGGGGCCTAACTTGCAGTGGAGGATTCCACTGTCAGGCAGGGCCCCCAAAATTAGGTACTGCAATGCTGAGCCTAAGTCTCCCGTGTGAATCTAGTCCTAAGTGACTTAGTGAAGGTCACTAGTAGTTGCTAGTAGACCAGGTGCCAGCTCATGCCCAAGTCCCATAGGCCTCACTGAACACTGACAAATGCATAGCTGGAAACTAGTCTGGCTTACTATGTGTTAGTATTGTTAAATAGGTATTAGATTTCTAAAAAGGTCTTAAGTGTTTAGACTTTATGAAATTCTTGTGACTTGCTGCATGCATTAATCTCACTAATGATATCTATATCCCATATTTATAAGGTAATATTTGAGTGATTGCTCTATAACTATAAAAGTGTTTGCTCTAAAACTGTAAACCCCCCCGTCAGGAGAGAAGCATTACCAAGCGTGAAAAACTAGTTGACCACAAGAAGTGTTATCTTCTCTCCAACAAAAGAAGTCTCATAGATGCCTGACAAGCCATTGTGGAACATCGGGGGACAAAAGACTATATTGATTGCTTCTCTGACACCCATGAAGAGGAGATGTGCAAGCAGACTTGTTCCATCAGCTTGAATTCTGGAGAAAGGAAATAAACATCCCTGACAAGAAGGAACTATCTCTGTATGCTTCTTGAACTATGAGGGGTGAAGATTTATAAGCATAAGCAAGGGATCCTGAGCTATTTGGCCTAGATTAACTCTAAAGGACCTGTACAGCTCGCATATTACAGCAGCTTCTATTACCTTTTGGAAGCTAAGACTGTAACTCGTGTGTGTGTGTATGTTTGCCTGCTTTAACCTTGTAAATGATTTTTGTTTCTTTTTCTTAGTCAATAAAGCTTTAGTTAATTTATTTTAGGATTGCTACAAGCATTGTCTTTAATGTGGGACCTAAGGGGCAATTGACCTGGGGTAAATGACTCCTCCTTTGCGACTGGGAGCAACCTGAATATTGTTGTGATTTTTGGTCTAAGATGCCATCTGTCACAGAGACAAGTAGGGAAGATCGTCCAAAATGCCCCACGGGACTGTCTGTGACTCCATGGTAGGGCTGTTATAGTGTGTGAGGAGTTCACATTTGATACTTGGTTAGTGAAATCTAAGTGTAGAACTCACAACCAGTTTGAGGTTTGTGACCTGCTTCTTCACAGTCTGCCCTGAGGTACTCATGCTCATGAGCCAGTCCAGACAGCTTGACAGTGACACAGGATGTGAGTGACAGAGCAAGAATTTTAATCCCAGTCTCCAAAGTTCCAGTCAATAACATTAAGGCCATATCAGTCCTACATTTTTTACCTTTTAGTTTGACTGAATGCCTGTTTGTTCTCATACTATGAACTTCCTTTCTATCATTCTTTGCTTCATATAACTATTACTCCCTTCATCTCCTCTCCAAACTAAATGTCCCTGGTATTTTCAACCTCTCCTCAGTACAGAAGTATCTCCATGCTTATAACCATTTACATTTCCTTTCTTTAGATGCCCTTTGTTTATTTATGTATTGATTTATTTTGAGATGGGGTGAGGAGAACAGAGCAAAATATTACAAGTGAGACTATTACAGACTATTGATTCATAAAATAACAGGATAAAATTTTCAGCATTATTCTCTATCATACTTTTTGCATTCATGACTTAGCCAAGTACTATACACTACAGTGCCTTACAGTTCAACAGTCATAAAACAAACAGTTTTATCCTATAGGCAACCTATTGTACCCATTTCATAGACAGATCTGGCCCTTGTATCCACTATATGACAATGGGGAGTGCAAAATGGGAAAATTACATAATAAATACTTTCTAAGAGGAGATAAAATGGATATTTGAGTTGGAAGGATGATTCAGGAACCAAGACAGGTGACCTTTTAACTGTTAGATTACCTGTGTCACATCTCAACAGCATGTTTAATGGCACATGCAGCCAAGGGAATGCACCATAAACAATATATCGAGCTGCATTGAACTAACATATGGTAGGGAATTCACCAGGTGAGCAGGGATTTTTCCAACAAATAAGGAAGCATAGGAGTGGGTAATGTCACAATATATTAATGCTCATAACAATATTTATGTACAAATATTTATACTTCTTAGTGAACATTTTATTACTCCATATATCTTGCCTCTGGTTCTTTTCATCTCTCCACTTCTCATGCAGTTTTTGAAAAAGCAGAATATTTCAGCTGGGAATTTCAAAGAAGCATGAGGGAGTTAGGTACTCAGATCACACTGGAATTCCTGAAGTCCTTTCTGAGGCATTATTCCCATTAGCTGCTGATTAAGAATGTCAGAACTGGACCCCTTTAAGATGTGTGGATCAACTGTTTGTTTTTTCACTTCCTTCATTTCTCTCCATCTCTCTAACTCATTCACCAGTCTAACTCCATAACAACAATTCAATATGCATGAATTTGACCTCCCAATATCTTTGTCATACTTAGGAGGAAACTGAAGCCCAAAAGGATTGCATAATTTGCCCAACATCAAACAGAAAGTACATGCATAACCATAAATAGAAACCAGCTCTCCTGATTTTCAAGACTTGTGGACTAACCTCAACAACATTCTTCCTCTAAAGTAGCTCCTAAATTCTTTAACTTCATTCATAGACTCGAAGCCAGTCTTGATTTATGGAAGTGTTTACAGAGACCTAGAAAACAGAGAAAGAAAATCATCCGAATAATGGAGGATTGTTGACAGGTCAGACTTGTGAATAACCCAATTTAAACAGAAACTAAAAGATTAAACAGAGCAAGAACAAACATATCCCACACATGTCTCTGGGGACACCAGGTAGGAGAGAGTGAAACTTTCAGCAAAATTTCTAGAGAATAATTGCATTTCTATCCAGTCAAGATATCTTTTATTTGGTGTGCTCTTTGCAGCCACTTTGAAATTATTCTAGCAATTGGTGTTGCTTTCTTTTGTCCTGACTTTCTGTCTTATTTAACTTTTCATGAAATGTTAACCATGTTAATGTCTCAAGTGGGAACAAAAGGAAAACAGTAGTATCATAGCACAATGTTAAATGCTCTTGTCTGAAGAGCCCTTATGTATAGTTTCCACTGAACTTACTATGCTCTACAAATGTTGTTTCCTTTTCTTGGCTATCCACAACAGTCTTTACAGCAGGTGTAACACTTACTTGAAGGGGCATGTAATGTATCTTTCTTTTCTACATCATCATTAGAATAAGTATGGGTAAGTTGATTTTGTACCTGGCCAGTAAATGTTATAGTAACTTTACAAGAGTGATTCTACAACAAATTGTGGAGTTCATTTTGTGTTTCACTGACACTGAGTCAACCAAACTCAGAACTCAGGTGTTCATAGTCATTCTGGAAATGTCTTTAGTCATCCTTAACCCCTGATGCTGGCCTTCAGTTAAATTGCCCTTGCAAACTTTTCTTTGCATCGCATGTTTTGTCCCCACATTTTCTTTGAGCTGAAATAGCACTGACTGCTAGCCTAGCGTACACATATCAAACAGAGATACAGCTCTATGTTTTGTCTCATTCCTTTTGTGGATTCCTTGCCATGGCATATCTGAAATTCTCATCACACCTACATAGGGTGACCAGATCACCCAGGTCAAATATCGGGACGTGGGGGGGGGGGAAATAGCGGCAGAGCAAAAAAAAAAAAAATCCCCCACCCCCGATTCCTCCTCCCTCCACAAGCGCTGGAGGGAGGCCCGGGAGACTCAGGGGAGCACAGGGCCGGGGTGAGTGTGAGTCCAGCCTGGCCCCGAGCAGGCAGGACTCAGGCGCGGTATCTGGAGGGAGAGTACGGGGTGGCCTGCGGGGCCAGGCAGCGGCTGTTCTCCCCACCTGGGGAGCAGGACTCGGGAGCAGCCGCTGCTGCAGCTCCCACTGCCGCGGGGGGAGGAAGCGGCCGCTGGCCAAGCTCGGCAGCTGCGGCTCTGGCGCCCACGAACCCCCCGAGCCCGGGCCTGCTGCGGGGACCCAGCGTGCACGCTGCGCATACCCAGCCCCTGGCCACTCGCGTCTGGGCTGGCTGCCCAGCTGGTGCAATCCTGCGGGTGGCCTCGGAGTGGGGGCAGCAGGCCCCAGCCCCCCGCATCCCGCTCGGGTCCTGCAGGGGAACGAACGGGACTGGGCTGCCGATGCCTCCGCCACGGGATTGCACCAGCTGGGCAGCCAGCCCAGACGCGACTGGACAGGAGCTGAGCGCAGTGTGCGCGCTGCCCCACAGCAGGCCCGGGCTTGGGGGGTTCGGTCCCGGGCACCAAAGCCGCAGCCGCCGAGTGCCACGTGCTTGGCCACTTCCTCCCCCCGCAGCAGTGGGAGCTGCAGCAGCGGCTGCTCCCGAGTCCCCTGCCCAGGTGGGGAGAACAGCCGCCACCTAGCCCCACGGGCCGCCCCCCCTACTCTCCCTCCAGGTACCGCGCCCGAGTCCTGCCTGCTCGGGGCCAGGCCAGACTCACACTCACTCCGGCCCCGCACTCCCCTGAGTCTCCTGGGCATGGCATGCTTGGAAAGAGGCAGGGATTTGGGGAGGGAGACAATGGGGCAGTGAGGGGGCGGGGATGGGGGCGAGGATTTGGGGAAGGATCCAATGGGGGAAAGAGGGGGTGGAGTCGGGGCAGGGGAGGGCGCGAGCCCTTCGGGCTCCGGAGCCTTTGCTTGTTTGTCCAGTGTCCCGACCTAACATTGGTCGGGACGCGGGACAAACAAGCAAATATCGGGACAGTCCCGATAAAATCGGGACGTCTGGTCACCCTACACCTACATGGAGTCCTGTATTGCTCCAACGAGTGATGTGCATGTTTCATGTCATGTTATAATATCCGACTGATATACAAAATATTTCAGGTTATTTCTTCCAAGTTGTGTTGGCTAAAGTACAAAATACAACTAGTAATTTTTAGTACTGTTGGTAATCACTAATCTCATTAGGGAAGGCCGTATTTATCTAAGATTTGAAATTTACATGCATATTTCAAAAAGAGTTATTAGATCTAAGCTTCATACTAATAGGTAAAAAGATTGTAAACATAGCAATGGAGGAAATAGTAACACAATGATCATTCATTTTGTTCTTGTACCAGTATATTGATAGCAAACAAAGCCTAAGGTTTGAGTTTGAACCATGAAAATGGATTGATGTATTATTCCACCGTATGTATCAGCTTATTTTTGTTTCTTTTATAAACAACATAGAGCAAAATTGAAGTGAACCAGTAGTAGGAATTTAGAATTGCCAAACCATTACTCCAGATTGTGGTTAAACCTGTATAAGTGGACAAGGTGAAGGAAACATGATGCATGGGGCTTTTCTGTGCTTGGGCCTCAGAAATAATAGCAGTCCCTATACTCATGGAGTACTAGCATTTGGAGGACCCATTTTTCTCCCACTTACACTAGTTGCACACTAGTTTAACTCCACTGGCTTTAGTTGTGTTCCTCCAGCTTTACACTGGTACAAGTGTCAAAATGAGATCCTGAAAGTCTAGCTCTGATGGTCTTGCTAGACTCACCAAAGCAGCCGTGGTGGTCCTTGGATGTATTCTTGGAGGAACTGTTCTTTCTGAGATTCAGTGTATGTGCAAACTCTGGCTGGAGCAGAGTGCTTCTATTCCTACACCTTTCTTAATTGAGATAATCGGCACCATAATTGTTAGTGAACAGTTGGATTTTTAGAAATATTCTTCCTTACGGCAAAGGGAATATGCACTGCTTGCTTTGGAAAGGTAACCTAACTCGTTCAGTGGCAGATAATAGAAATATGACAATTTACACCAGCTGACAGACTGCCCCTAACATTCTGATCCAATGTTCACTAAAGTCCATGGGTTTCTTTCCATTGACTTTAGTATGAACTCGGGTCCATCTCTAATTGCTCAGAAATATGGGCTATATGTTTGTTAAGCAACTACAGTAACCACAACATTCTCACAAAAAGGAGTGTTTAGTTGAGAGAAAGATCTTATTCCATTCTATTTGATTCCTCCATAACCCTGGAAGAGCAATTAGAGTATTGTGGAGAAAAGAGAGCCTGAATTCTGAAATAAAAACTAATTTTGAAAAGCAAAGGAAGAAAATTATCTGTCTTAAGGAAAATAAGGTTGGCTGACAACTGTAGTTCCAAAACTCAACAGCAATTAAAAACGACAAGAAAAGCCACTGGAAACTGTTAAGCATTCTAAATAACAGTTTTTATAACTAGTCTATGGGGGAACATCTATTGTCAGTAGTATAGTAGCTGATGAACTTCAAATTACCCTCCAGATAGTCAGTGCATTAAACAGACCGTTTATCAGGAGCTAATCTTGCTTTTGAAAGAACAGATCTGGAACTTACATTTATAATGTTTCTAAATGCTGAGCGACTGTAGATGTATCATTGGTTAAACTGTCAGAGTTGTATTTATCACTGCTGAATAATTTTATGCTAATCCTTGCTATTAGGGAATGGCAGACTTGATTTATTTTAACTCTTTCCTTCTAAAAACATAATGAAAAATTATCTCTTTACTGTAACCAGATTTTTGAATTACAAAGTAAGTAAAGACACTGCTGAACAATATCATCTCTCCCAGTTAAATGAAACTCCAAAGCTTAATTAATTTTGTTTGTTTGAATTTTATACAAGAAGGAAAGTACTATATTGGGCAAAATATAAATGCAAATACACTGAAAGCTGATAGAGAAAGTTTTCCTGTTGTCCAACCCTGAAGCCCTTACTTGGGTATAGTAAGCAATTATGCATGTGTTAAACTCTAAGCTCACAAGTAGTGTCACTGAAGTCCAATGACTTTAGAGGCATACTCATGTGTTTAAAGTTAAGCATATGTTTACATTTTTATAGGTTAGGGCCCCCATCCTTCCCCAGGTAGAATTTATATTAATATCACTGCAAAATAATTATTCCTGTAGTATTAAAGAGACAATTTCTTACATCATGGTATTTGTTGATACACAGGCAGTAGCAGTTATTTTAAGTTATTAAGCAGGTATTTGTAAGCCTGTGCTAATTCTTTCCTCAGTTCTGATGAGTCTCCCTGGAAAGGGAGAGAAATAGAGAAGAAAAAACCAGAAAAAGCTGCAGGGAGTTTTCATGAGAATAAGAATCTCTTTAGAGTTGATTAAAACAAGAATCAAACCGTGCCTCTACCCCCATCCTCAATTCACCCTCTCTACTCAATCTCCACCTACAAACTCAAAATCCTTGCTGAAGTTTTGAAAGCAGTAAGACTTTCACTGGTCTCCTATTGAGCACCTATGACAATCTGGAAGCAATTAGAACACAGCTGGCCACCCTTCCAAAGACTTCCGGCTGTTCAGAATAATCTTTTTATCCTTGCTGGTTTATGACTGAGTGAGAAGATGTACTCCCATACTTGAAGCCCCATGGAAATAATGTATTATTCTCCTGCATAATAAAAGTAATATCCTGCTAACACCACAGTACATTATAACACCTGTTAATCAAAGATGGGAAAAGTGAATAGCAGTTTAGCCAAATAGCAACAGTATTGGCAATATTTGACTCATTAATGTTAACTTAGCCATCACTTATTCTGCTGCTCACTCCTGGTCTCCAAATTGAATGAGAGAGAGAAGGAACTTTTTCACAACCACCACAAGGAGCTCCCCCAGAAACTTTTCACATGGCATGCATAACTAAATGGTATCTTACCTCCTAGGTGGGTTCCCTAACCACTGCATATTCTCTCTTTCACACTGTTCCACTATGGATAAATTCTTAAATAATAATTGGGCCAAAGAGAGAGAGTGTGTAAGAATGATCCCGTAGTCTAGTGGTTAGGGCATCTGCCTGGGTCCAGGTCCCCTATTCCAATTGCTTTTTTTCATTATTTATCCACAATGAAACAGGTTCAAGAAGAGAGACTGAGGGAGCCTCACATCAGACTATCCCATAGCTCAGTGGTTGGAGCACTCTCTGAGAGGACAGAGATCCCTGTGTAAATCATTTCTCCATCTCTGGCAGAGAGGGGGGAATTGAACCTGGGTCTCCCACATCACAGGCAAATGCTCTAATCCCTGGGCTAAAAGTTAGAAAGTAGACATTACCTACTTCAACTGGATTTTAAAGGGGACCCAGTCTGGTACGCAGCCTCTGAGCATGTCTACTGAATCAGGCCTTGCACACGAATCAGCTAGCCAAATGCATATATTTCCCTGGTTTGTGAACCGCTCTGGGGCTTAGGCATGAGACGGGGTGCTCAGATGTCTATAGAGGGAGGCAGCAGTGTGTGCGCCTAGAGGCAGAAAGATAGACTCTAAGAGAACTTTTCTCTGAAAACATAGACACTGAGTGAGTTTAGGCCCTGTTATATCCTTGGGGCAGCCGGTGTAGGAAACAATCCCTTGAGGCCAGAGAGCAGGCAGCTAACCAAAACCTCCATTTTATTTACATATATACAGAGAGCTTCACAGCCGGTTGAAACCGGTTGAGCTAACCCATAATAATCTAACTCAGTTGCCATAGCAACAAAACCATGACAACCAAATACACAACAGGCCCTACAAGGGTTAGGCAGGAGTGTTGTGTATCATAAGCTAAAATTGGAATTTAGACATCTGAAACAGGGACTTTGGTGCCTAACTCCTTTTGTGCATCCAGGCCCCGGTGGTTCCCAAATGGAAAAAGAGTAATGACAATAGAAGAATTCTTCTTCCCTTTTCCTTCTGTAATGGTAGCTTGCAAGGTAGAAAATAATCACAATATTATGCGTAAGCCTGTGCAAAGAGTTTTTTGCGGAAAATCTAAATCAACTAAATGCATAACCCATTTCTTTGTGGTTACTGCTGCAAAGTACCTTTTTGCTGTTAATGAGTGTCATGTTCTGAATCTGAGCTCCATGAAAGTCCTGTCTTCTGTATTCTCAAACCTGTCCATAATTTTGGGGTCCCATTGGAACGTAACTATCAGTGGAGGTCATGAGTGTGGCAGGTGAGGCAATCTTTCTTAGCTAGGGCTAAGCCCACAGGGGGCTTTGAAAAGTATTCTGGAGACCCTGAACTGGACTCTGTAGTTATGTGGGAATCAATGCAGTGTGGAACCTGGGATAATATGATCATAGTGACCTGCATTGCTGAGCAGACAGGCAGAGTGCCACATTGCATTGCTAGAAACTAATACTACTGTCTGGGCTATATGGGAGAGTGTCATGGACTACAGAACAATCACCATTACAACTCCTATTTGGATGCTCATTACATGAAACTGCAAAGGTTCTACCTCAGTCAAAAGATATTGCACTTTGTAACACTGATCATTCCGATGAAGTTAAAATGGAACAGTCCATTAATCAACAACATTCAATATTGCCAGATCATAGTGACATTGGGGATACCCTACTAATCTGTCAGAGGGGAAAAAATGTCATTTATGACACCGGTCAACCCTCACCCTTATGTAGTGACCCATGTCGAAAGCACTTTTGTGAACTAGAGAGTTTGACGACAGCTACACAGTCTGTGTGACCAGCATCTTTTAAATAAAGATTCTCCTTTATGTTTGCTATACCAGAGTCATGACTTTTCTCTATTATGATGGACCCAACAGTATCTGTTTCTTTAAGCTAGACTTTCCCCAACAACTACTTTTATTTGGATGAAAATAATCTACAAAGCACGCTCTCATGGTATTACAAGAGGAGAGAGAGGAGAGTAAAGTCCAAAAAACTGATTGTTTGCTTTATTTAAATTTGTTCTTCACGCAGGTGCCAAGTGATGGCCAGATTGAAGATTGATGGATGGATGAGATGAAAGAAGGAATTAAAAAAAACAAACATAGTTTGAGTCACAGATGGAAAGAAAACAAAACAAAATGAAAGGAGGAAACAGCAAAGAAAGCAGGATAAATATTGGAAAGCAATATCATGAGTGAACAGAAAGTCAAAAATAGATTTAGGATGAAAAAGTAAATGCATATTGTAAATCTCCACAGAGAAGGTGGCAATATATAAAATAAATACTTTTGCCCAGAGCAGACTGGAATAAAAATGAAAGTAACTGAAACTGTCATTTTCCATTTAGTGAAAATAGATTAAAGAAATAATATGCATTTATAAAAAGCTTTTTGGTTTAAGAGTATCAAAGTAATTTTTTTTTCAAACATATATCCTCACAACATATGTATCAGGTAAATATTAGCCCTTTTAAAGATGGAGAAACTGGTGTACCGAAAAAAGGGCTACGGCAAAAATATTTTATCTTAAATATGGTTTTCAGTGCCTAACTTTAGACACCTGAGTTTGAAAATGTCTGTTTCAGTGACATTCCCAGGATCACACAGCAAGTCTCAAGGGGAGAGCTAGCATTAGAACTCAGGTGTCCTAGGTTCTATTCTCTATGGTTTTATTTTAAGTGAATAAATTATTTGTGCTACGTTTCATTTCTTTATTTTCTGCACAATTTCATAGATTGATATATACATCGTGTCTTGTAAACATTTTCATACTGCTTCAGTCTTTAAATTTAAAGCTATTATTGACTGTTGATACTGTTATATGAAGTTCTAAGATTCTTGTGATTTTAATACCTGGATGTACATTATGAAATGAACTTCAGGGTTCACTGCTCAGCCCTTTTAGGATGAACATGACAGCGAGACTACAGATCATACAGGGGACAGTAGGGGACCCCCCCCAGGTCAGTGTGGAATATAGAACGCTGTGTAACCTACAGCATCTTGTATTGAGAAATGACGCATAGGGGACGGATGATCAGGAAATGGAAGCAACAAGAGGGAAGAGGATGTTAGCAGCAGCCTGAGAACTGGCTGGAGAAGGGAGGTTAGTCCAGATCATCTTCAGCAGGTAAAGAATGGGAGAAGTAGGGCTAATAAAAGCTGTCTGTAAGGGCTAGCATAAGCAATCATAAATGGGCCTATGCAAGGCTGAAGAGAAGATGCAGGATGCAGCTGTATGGCCATTTAATATGTCTGAGGAAGATGTGAGAGAGTGTCTTAAAGGAGTTGTGAGCACTGTAAAGATATGTTTGTAGAGGATTATAATTTAGAGATGCTCCCTCATAAGGGACAGTATTATGAACATAAGAATTTGGAGATGTGCCCTGGAGGCAGGGGTTGGGAACATTGTTTGTTTAATTAAAGTTGTTTTCCTTTCTCATTAACTGGTTTGTTATTTAATGAATCCCAAGATCACTACACTGACCTTTTCTTGAAAAAAGTTGATGACTGGGCCTGTTTACTGCATTTCCATTCAGGGGCACTGGAACACTTTATATAGTGGGGGTGCTGAAAGCCAGCTAACGAAAGTGTAAACCATGCATGTTCAAAAGCAATGTGAAAAAGCACAGTTCCCGCTCACACCACCCGGGTGCACCACACCTCTGGGATTCTCAAGAATTGCAAAATAATGCTAGTTTTGTTCTGACAGCAGCAGCAAACTTTTCACTGTGAAACTTGCAGGTACTGCAGCATCCCTAGTTCCCACACCTATGTTTGCAATGCCCCCACCTATGCCAAAGATCAGGTCCAGTTTATATCACACTGTAGGAGAGGATCCATTGACCCCCTCTCCCACCCGCACACACTAGAAGAATCCCATATTTTTATGAAGGCCATAACATCATGAGCCAGCAGGCTAGAAACATCATTTGCATAAACATTGAAATCCCCCAAGAAGATGGATCTGTGGGATCCCAGTACCAAGAGCAGCAGTAGTGCAATTACCTCTGAAAGGAAGGTGTTAAGTTTGCAAGGTGGCTTCTAGTCCACCAAATGCCTACATTTGTTTCAACACGAGACATGGACACACTTGTATGAGTCAATTCTCGTAATAGGACCATTCACACGAAGGAGGTTGGTTGAGTAGAGAGCTCAGTTGCACCTTCTCTCTAGCCACCTGTGGGTTCCTGCTTCTCTAGGTTATTAGCTGCCAACACAAAGCCATATGCATAATCCTGCCTGGTCCAGGTTAGGTTTTTCATCTAAAATCAAAGAAGCAGGGATGGTGGTTTTATTGATGGCCTTTCCTTAGTCAGCATGAGTCAGAGTTTCAGTCCATTGTTCCTCATTACCCTGTTTATCCAAGAGGAGGATTTTAGGAGCAGGCATAGGTATGAGCAGCAAAGGTATGTCATGGAATCTCCACTTTGCAGCTTGATCTCTTGTGATTCAGTCATAAACAAAACTGAGGAACTCCTAATACCCCCTCCCCAACCCTGAGGTGTGTAATACCCCATGTCTGTCAGATCACCAGTGTGCATGACAGTAACGTTTCATCTTCTTGGTGAGTTCACCAACTTGGCCCCCTCTGGGTCCTGACTACTTTAGAACTCTAAGCCATAAAATGAGGAACATCTGATCCAGTGAATCATTATGTAGTAAAGCAGTCATCACAGAGCAAACTGAGTTACCCTGAGCATTATGAGATGAGCCCATCCTCCACTCATCCCCTCCACTTTACTTGCTGTTCAGTCAGTGAGCATTTCCCCCTCCCCACCACTCTGTTGTGATGCAGTCAGGGATGGATCTAGGCATTTTGCCACCCCAAGCATGGCAGTGCCGCCCTCGCGGCGACCAGCAGAGCGCCCCCCGCGGCTTGCCGCCCCAAGCACGCGCTTGGCGTGCTGGGGCCTGGAGCTGCCCCTGAATGCAGTAGAATTAATCAACATGTTACCCGGGCTGTTGTACTGTGAGTTGACTTATTTTTGATGCACTGGGTGGTCCCTTTACAAAACATGGGATATGAGACATTAAATATTTTTTTTAAAATATTTCCATTTATTTTCATGGGTATATGTGTCTATGTGTATATACGTGTGTGTGTGTGTGTGTGTGTGTGTGTGTATAACTGTCCAATATATACTAAAAAAGAAAACACCTCTATAATCCATTATTCATTTCATTGTGCACTGCTGGAATTGTCCATCACCGTGTTTCTTTTGCTCCCCACCGGATGCATCTCAATTTATATGTAGATGATATTGCTTAATTGGTTTACAGATTAGTGATCCAGATATCTGTGGGATACAGGTAATCTTTATAATTACTGGCTAATTCAAAATGAATATTTATTTTGCTGCCCACACATCTTTGGATTAAGTCAGCATTTGTTGTCCTATTTGGAAACTGATTTTATGGCTTTTACTTTAAAAAAAAATCCCTTCAGTGATGTAATCTCTGTGTGCATGCAGTACAGTGTGCTTTGTTGGTGTGACAGCAAATGGAGACAAGAAATGGCATGAAATAGGATGTCCTCTAGGTTCAGAATGGTGTTTCAGAACTGAAGTTTAGGTGTTAGTATACTCACATATAAATGAGTTGGATAAATAAATTGTTTATATGCAGATGTTATTATTTTATAAAATAGTGGGGATTAGTAAAGAGTTACCATTTATCTTGTGAAAGATTTTGACTGTTTCTAGATAGCTTTATTTGAGAACAAAGCTGTGGATTAAAAATCTGAAGGTCATGCTTTTTTGGAAAAATAAAGTGCTTTTAGGAGGATGTAATTCAGATATAAATGCTGTAGTATATTAGAAGAAGTAACGGATGAATACTGTTATTTAGAATTTTATACATTGGGTTAGATCATGATTTATCTTCTAATTAAAGCAAACTAGTTTAAAGTTTAGTGTTACTTCCAAGAATGAATCATATTTTATCTCTGCCTCTTAAAGGAACAGCTGATTGATGACTCTTATTAGTTGGCTATTGTGAGCTATTACTGTACTTATAACAACCAATTACAATATAATTCAAGACGGGAAATATTGCTGTGCATACCTAAGCTACTGGGGCATTTCACTCCAGAATTAACTTCATTTCAATGTTGTTGCATATATTTTCTATATCAATTTGTTAACTTTATAAAAAAGATGAAAGGTGCTCTGTAATGTGTGTGTGGGGGGGGGTTCATTTGTGTTCACCTTTGCATGTCTTTGGGCTTACTAGAAGCAGATGTCAAGCCACCACAACCTCCTTCCCCAAATCCTTTCCAAAGTGACCCGAAATAGAAAGTAACAATAGTCTCCCTAGGAAGTCTATTGTTGTCTGATATCAAACCCAAGTGATTTTGATCAGTCCCAGGTAGTTTTGATCAGTATTCACAGTTTTGTGTGCTTATCTGATATAAATGGAACCTCTGACAATTTTGATATTTAACCATAACAAGCTATTATAAAGTTTGGATGTTGAATTATAATGTGATGATCCTGAGAGATAGGAGAGACCTTTGAGGTGGGTCTGAATGACTACGACATTTTAGGGAAGTTCAGATCCAAGGCCCAATTTTAACACTTGTTTAACTTTAAGCATGTAAGCAAATCCCATTAAAACTAACTCATGTGCTTGAAATTGGGCACATGATTTGAGACCCAGGTAAGGCATCAAATTTTGCAGCATGAAGGGCTCAACAGAATATCGTTTCTGGAACTTTGGATCACATTGTTGTAATCCCTTTTTTGGTACAATTTTTCCAGTCTAGGATGGGATTTTCAGAGGAAAATCTTTTCTTTCAGTTCGGCAGTTGGGATTGGGGCTACCTGACTCCAATAGGCTCCTTTGAAAAATCTCAGCCCTAA
Source organism: Mauremys mutica (assembly GCF_020497125.1). Classification (NCBI taxonomy): domain Eukaryota; kingdom Metazoa; phylum Chordata; order Testudines; family Geoemydidae; genus Mauremys; species Mauremys mutica. The sequence continues at coordinate 96,719,253 of NC_059073.1, forward strand.
AAAATAAATGACTCAAGGTTCACAGGAAAGAAACAAAAAGCAGTATAATGAATCTTTCCATGATTTGTCAAAGTGACAGCGAAATGGATGTATAAATAATTAAATCATTCCCAACTACATTGTGACTGACATGCATTTAAAATATTCTAACTTCAGCTGTCATTTCACATATTTTTACGTTCAATTTGTTTAATTTTATGGTTTAGGTGGATGAGACAAAATTGAAGATGCTGACGGTAAATTCCCAACTATATCCATGATTGTTTGGGATAAGGCACTAAAATTCATCATTTTTGAAAAGGCAAGTTAGAAAAGAGACTCTGCTCTTTATTTACTTAACTAACCCAACAGGATTAATGATATGCTATCTGGATTATCAGTGCCCTGTCCTAGGAACTCAGACTCTGTTGTTCCTCTCAGAAGCTGAGGAGAAGAGATAATCTTTGCCCTTTGCCTTCATTAGGCCAAGACAGGAAGTGAGTTCCAGAGTCTATACAGTCCCCTAACTAAAACTATGTCTTCATTGCACAGTTAATCCGGGTGATTGGCGCCTGGGTTAGCCTTGCCTGAGTGTGAGCATTCCCATAGCAAAATCCTACCTGTGTAACAATGTCCTCACTGTTTATGCACTCACCCTTTTTGGTCTGGAGGCATATTCCATGCGTCTTGGTGCTAAGATGCTCTAACATTTTTCCCCAGTCAATTGTGGGAGAACTTGCCTTTCCTTTGTGAGGAATTATAGAAAGGCATTGGAGGCCTGTTAGCACTTAAGTGATTTAGATCGTGTCCTCACTGCAAAGTAGGCAGGTTCCAACCTGAATTCAAGTATAACATGGGCTCTAACCCCTCTCCAGATGAGTACGTTAATGTGCACTTAAGGCACTTTCAAATTCAGATCACAGGCATTTCTGTGTAGACGGAGGCTTAAAGCTGATGATGATGTTCGTCCATCGTTGTCGATGAAGACCTCAACAACTCATTCGTTTGATGACCGGACTCTATGCGTCCGAAGATGACTGATCAGTCCGATTCGGGCATGGAACGTCCTGTCACACGTCGGGCAGACATGTGATGGCACTGTCGATGATGTGCGGGCAGCTCTGGACTTGCGCAGCTCACGCTTTCTTTCAGCCTCAGCAGTACGCCTCGCCTCAGAGGTATTACTGCCTGTGTGAATGAGGCTGTGCCATGCTCTATGGTTCAGTGCAAGGGTTTCCCATGTGGCGGTGTTAATCTCAAGGGACTTCAGAGAGGTCTTCAGCGTGTCCTTGAACCGCTTCTTTTGTCCTCCATAGGAGCGCTTTCCCTGGGCGAGTTCTCCGTAGAAGAGCTGTTTAGGAATGCGCTCGTCTGACATTCTCACGACATGTCCAGCCCATCTGGTCTGGGCTCTCATCAGCAGTGTGTGAACTGATGGCAGACTGGCTCTGATAAGGACTTCAGTATCGGGCACTTTGTCCTGCCATCTGATTTTTAGAAGCTTTTGCAGACAGGAAATGTGGAAGTGATTGAGCCTTCGTGCATGACTCCGATAGACAGTCCACGTCTCGCAGGCGTACAGCAGAGTTGGAAGCACCACTGCTCGGTAGACCTTCAGCCTCATTGGTAGGCTGATCCCTCGACGTTCCCAGACGTTGGAGTGCAATCGGCCAAATGCAGAGCTGGCTTTAGCAATTCTGCACTTTACTTCATCATCGATTGACACTGCTCAAGAAAGAGTACTGCCCAGGTACGTGAAGTGGTCCACTGCCTGAAGTCTCTGTCCATTTACAGTGATGGACGGTTCTGAGTACAGAGTGTGGGGAGCTGGCTGGTGCATGACCTCAGTCTTCTTGATGTTAATGGTGAGGCCGAAGTTGTTGCATGCAGATGAAAACTTGTACATACTGGCTTGCATTTCTGGCTCTGTACTAGCATTCAGAGCACAATCATCGGCAAAGAGAAAGTCTCGAAGTAAAGTTTCCTTCACCTTGGTGATGGCACGTAGTCGCCTCAGATTGAATAGTTTCCTAGTGGTTCTTTACTTCAGGCCTACTCCTTCAGTGCAGTGTTGAAAGGCATCAGTCAGAGTGGCAGAGAATATCATGCTAAACAAAGTGGGTGCTAAAACACACCCTTGCTTGATGCTGTTGGTGACTGGGAAGGCCTCAGATGTTTCACCATTATCCAGGACACGAGCCATCATACTGTGATGAAATTGACGTACCATTCGTATGAATCAGTCTGGACAGCCGAATTTCGACATGATCCTCCACAGGCCCTGGCGACTGACAGAGTCGAACACTTTCGTGAGGTCCACAAAAGTTGTGTAGAGTTCACAGTTCTGCTCTTGACATTTCTCCTGTAGCTGACGTGCAGCGAAGATCATGTCAATAGTCCCACACCCCTTGCGGAAGCCGCACTGTGATTCTGGCACTAAGCCCTTCTCCAGGTGAGTGATCAGTCGGTTCAACAAAACTCGTGCAAGAACTTTCCCCGCTGTAGAGAGCAGCGAGATTCCACGGTGATTGTCACATACCTGTTGATTGCCCTTCCTCTTATAGAAGTGCACAATGGACGCGTCTCTAAATTCCTGTGGAATGGATCCCTGCTTCCAGAAGGACTGAAACAGCTCAGTGAGTTTCCGTAGCAGCACGGGTCCACCGACTTTGTACACCTCTGCTGGTATGGCATCTGACCCTGGGGATTTGCCACTTGACAGCTGGTTGATGGCTTTCTTCACTTCGTCCTCTTCTGGTGAAGCATCCACGGAGTCATTGACTGCAACCTGGGGCATCTTGTCAATGGCCTCATCATTGATGACTGAGGGGCAGTTAAGAACTGCTTCAAAATGTTCAGCCCATCTCTGGAGAATCTGCGTCTTCTCTGTAAGGAGCCCAGTGCCATCAGAGTTCAGGAGGGGAAAGCTCCTAGAAGACTGTGGACCATAGAGCGTGTTGAGGGCTTCATAGAACTGCTTATAGTCGTTCCTGTCCGTGTACGCCTGTATTTCATCTGCTTTGGTGCTCAGCCACAAGTCCCGCATTTTGCGCAGTCGGTTCTGTACTGTTCTGCGAGCGTTGATAAAGATGGTCTTCTTTGCCACTGAGGATGGATCGTTCTGATATGCGCGATGCAGGCAGTGCATCATTTTCGTCAAACCAGTCTTGCTGCCTGCATGTGGAGGGCCCCAATACCTTCGATGCAGCTGTATGGACAGTGTTGCGGAATCGTTCCCAGTCTCTCTCAGCGTCATCCTCAATACGAAGATCAGCAAGCTCATTCTCTAGGTCTTCTGCTAGATTTTCAGTGATGCGGCTGTTCTTCAGCTTCGACACGTGTATGGGGTTGTCAGGGAGGGGTAGTACCTCTGATAGGGGAGCAGTGGTACTCCTAGGAGTAGCTCATCCACTTTGGTCCCCACTTGACACCCAACTCTCACCTGTGGCTCCAAGTAGCTGTCAGCATGCGACAGCAGCCACACCCCGGAAACTGTCTCGACTGGTGGGCTAAACCAGGTGAGGGTAGCCGATGAGTCTAAGACCCTCGGTGAGTTAGGGCCTGTCTACCCATTGCATGCGAAGGCTGGATCCGGCTGACTGAGGAAACCCGGTTCAATGGTCAGGAAGGCGGTGACAGCAAGTGTTGTGGAACGCTCAAGAGCATGACAAGACATATAGGCGTCCTGGTCATCCACTGCGCCCTGCCCTATCTCCAGCAGTCTCGATTCTTGTCCTGCCACTGGATACAGATAGGAACTGGGAAGAGAGAGTGAGGTTGATGACGCGCAACTCTCCCTCACTTTAATCCAATTCACGCGCAAGTCTCGACATCATATCATATCACATCATATCAAGTCCTGTGGTGATGGGCAAGCGACGAAGCAGCAGGTGTGGATACACTGGGAGCTGTAGCCGCAGACCTGCACACAGGCGGCTCAGGTATAATGTTCATTCCTCACTGACCGAAGCGTCTTCTTGAGCGACTGAGCAGCCCTATTCAGGATTGCACTGCTCACCTCCGTAGAACGAGGAGGGGGCTAGAAAAGGTGCCCTAAACATTGCCTGCTTCACCTTACCCTGGCCAGCATACCACGGCTGTCGGGGATCCCATAAAAGCGGTCGAACAAAAACAAAACTTAGAGTGACACCGATCACCATTGGCACATGGAATGTGGCTTAAAGCTAGAATCTGGGTGAAAGCCCATGTTAACTGTGCAGTGTGGATATATCCTGAGAATGACTTGCCAAAACCAAGTAAGGTTATATTCTGGTTAGATTGGACTGCCAGGTAACTAGCTTCAACTACATGAATTTATTTACACTTTGGTGCTATCACACAACAATACAGGTGTTTTCTGAGTAAGCCATTATATAAACCCGTTACAGCTGAACTATTTAGGTCAATTTAGTAAATTAAACCTCCAATAATTGCTGAATTATTTTGGTTTATAGGGATCTAAATAATTAGCCCTTTCTCCTACCCTTCTCTCTCAAGTGATTCTAACTCCAGAATTATTGTAGCACTAACCAATATATTTCTTGCTTCAAGCAAGCATGGCACATTACAACCGGAGAACATATGCTTCAAGGTAAAACACTCTTTGTAGTCTTTAGCAGATAGCTTACCATATATTTCATTTCATTGATTCCAAGATGCAAAATATGCACCAGAAGAATGGTCTTGGTAATTTCTATTGAATAAAACCTTATTAAAGATGGAAGGCAGTATAATAAATAATTGTAACCTTTGCCTTGCACAGCTATTGGCTGTGTTAAGGCCAACATCTTCTCAAGGGACTAAAGACAATCTTGGTACTAATTACCATTTCCTATATGAAATGTTAACTGTCTAAGAATTAATGAAACAAATCCTTTCTTCTAATCTAATGTTTCAAGAGTTATGTCATCCTTAAATGCTTTAGTTGTTCTATTGATAAGTAATGAATTCAGAATGTATTTTAAGACTACTAATTTCTTCTTTTCCCTGAGAATGTTAAAGAGCATAATGTGGAACTCTGCATTCTTATATTTGGCTTTTATTTGATAAGGGACGCTCAACCAAGGGCAAATCCCCATATTACAATGTTACTAATGCTTGAGAATTGACTGACACAGCATTGTAAAACAGTTTGATCTTTCCAGTCACTTACAAAGCCATCAATCCTAACACAAATGGACACTGAGATGAAGCATCCAGGCAAGCGTGGAAAATGGCACCTTGTCCCTGTCACAGTCGCAGTGAGTAGATAACTTTGGATAGGTCTAAAGTCATATGTTATTCCTCTATGCACAACCAAGTTTCACAGAAAGTGGGATTAGAGTTGGACTGAATTTGTTCAGTGAAACAGGGAGACTGCACCTCCAAATATAGTGGTGTTTAGTAGCAATGTGTCTATCTCTGAGCTGGAGCCTGCATACTGATACCACGGTGAATGTTCAAATAATTTGGCAAAATTAAGCGAAGACAAAAGCCAAAGTCCTAGTTCTTTAGAAAAATATAAAACTTGTCTGGAGAAAGTAGTAGATAATATGCTGTAGAGAGCGTTCTTGCATTGGCAAGGGGAAGGATTATATGGTCTAAAAGGTAACTTCCATCTACGATTTTCATTTTCCTATAAACTCTTTTTTGCCCCATTCACCAAGGCTATTAAGCATATGCCTAATCTTAAATATGTGAGTAATCCCACTCTTTATGTAGAAGTAATCTTATTTATTAACAGAATATTATTTGAGGCATAGGTTCTCAAACTGTGGTCTGTGGAGACTAAGCTGGTTACGGTGCGGGGCAATCTCACTTCCAGCTGCTAAACAGCCTAGATAGATGGCTAAAGAGGCATTTAATATCTCTCTAATATTACTCTTCTAGGAAAGCAATTATGATATCACAGCTGAAGGCCAATTCTGAGGTGAGGTGGCCTGTTTGAGTGGAAAGGAAGGGTGCCTACAAGACAGTCTCTATATTAATGCATACAAAAACTATATTAAAGGAATGTTAAGGATTCTGAGTCAATGGGAGCTATCCACAGGCTTAAAATTAGATACAGGCAGGTCCATGTAGAGAAATGTGGGGGTCTGATACATCAAGTTTCTTGAGGCCCCATCCCCTTCCATTTCACTTTATTTATACAGATTTTTTTTGCGGGGGGGAGGCTGAACTCAGAACCCCAGTACAGTTGTCCCTGCCCTTCCTCCCTTTTCTCAGATGTGGGGCTTAAGTACTCTGCTGAATCATGGTCTATAGGAATTCCAGGCAAGATGTATTATGCTCTAAAAAAGGCTGTAGGAATGGAAGCAGATTTAGAACTGGAGACCCCGGAGGGCTTCTGACAAGGTCACCGGACAGGGTCATTTGATGTGTCTATTAATTCAACAGACAGAGGCAAGATGATCATCAGACAGGGCTTAGAAAACCCTACCTTAGGTTAGGGGAGCAACTTGGATGTTGAAAAGAGTCAAGGCTTGGCTGCCTGAATGCTTAGTGCACTTTGATGTACGCTGCTTTGAATAGATTAAAGCACACTAGGAAAATTTTAGTGTGTGGCAGCAGGTTTCACCTGGTCACTTAATGCACGACAAGCTAGTTTGGGGAAGATTTACATCCCAGCTTGTCTCAAGCTAAGTGTTTGTGTAGACAAACCCTTAGAGGATGAAGAATATTTTGAACCAAAATCAAAACCAAAGATTTAAGATCAGATACCTCACTCTATTCGCTTCAGTGGCTTTGGATCAGGCCCAAAGTTCTGAAACTGAATTCAGGTTATGGATTTGAATATATTATGAAACCTTACCGACAAGACCGCATGCCTGAGAAATCCGGGGAATAGACAGGTGTTCTATGTCAAATTTGATGAGAAATGACAAAGCTTAATGGAGAGGGGGCTTGCTCTGTAACATCTGTATCTAAACAATAAAATCAGTTCCTTATTTTAATGAACTCCAAATCACCCAACGTAATTTCTGCAAATTATGCTAGAGAATGTACAAACATAGAGTAATAGACAGCCCCAGCCCTAAGGAGCTTACCGTTTTAAACAGAAAAGACAGACACAGGAAGGGCAGAACACACAAGCGGAGTGAACAGCAATGTTCAGGCCAGTGCCACTGGTTTTGTTTGTTTTGGTTTTAATTTTTTGCGTGAGGTTTTGTTCAGAGGGAATTAGCTATATGGAAAGACAGAGGAAGGGACAGGGCATGGGGGGAAGATAGGGAAGGAAGCAGAACAGTGTGAAGGCCAAGTAGCGTGAGGTGTAAAGATTGAGGGAAATGAGCAGAAGGAGTTTAATGAACCAGCAAATCAGCATGGAGGAGAGAATGTCCAGAGTGAGAACTGTGGGAAACACTCTGATGACATCATCAGGGTCCATTGGTCCCTGCTGCAGAACCACCTGGAGCTACTTCTATATTTGTTGCAGCTGGTTCAAGAGTTTCTCTGGCCTGCAGGTGGTGGGGGTGGTACTGGTGTTTCCTCCCTGGAATATTTCTCTTACTTCTGCTCACATAACTTAGGGAAGAAGGGTGGAGTGAGTCCTCATGCCCTCAGAAGGGAGTTGATTGGAAGGGAGGTCACCCCTGCATAGATCTGGGTTTGTGGGACACAAGGGGAAGAGAGAGGTGCTCCTCTCTGAGCCCTGTCTTCTCCTCTCTCCTCAGTGCTGCAGTATCTTCTGGGACCTCTTCTGTGTCTGTCTCCTGGCTTGAGAGTTTCCAGCTTGCGATCAGGAGATCTAGATGGAGCACACAGAGAATGCCACACTGAGGGAAGACTGCAAGAATCAGGGCAGACAATCCCCGTGACTGGTGGTTTATTCTATACTGAGGGTACGTCTACACTACAAGACTATTTTGAATCTACTTAATTCGAATTTGTGGAATCGACCTTATGAAGTCAAATTTGTGTATCCACACTAAATACACTAATTCGACTGTCTGAGTCCACAGTAACGGGGCCAGCGTCGACTTTGGAAGCGGTGCACTGTAGGAAGCTATCCCACAGTTCCCGCACTCCCCGCTGCCCAGTGGAATGCTGGGTAGAGCCCCCAATGCCTGCTGGGGGGAAAAATGTGTCGAGGGTGGTTTTGGGTAACTGTCATCATTGAACCGTCAATCACGCCCTCCCTCCCTCCCTCCCTGAAAGCGCCTGCGGGCACTCTGTTCGTGCACTTTTCTGCTCAGTGACAGCGCGGGCGCCACAGCACTTTGAGCATGGATCCCGCTGCAGTTATGGCCGTTGTCAACTCCTCGCACCTTATCGTCCACCTCTTCCACAGTCAGCTGCTGAGAAATCGGGCTACTTTTCAATGGTGCTGCGAGCACTGGTGGACCATGGGGGACGTTTTACCAACATCAACGTCGGGTGGCCAGGCAAAGTTCATGACGTGCATGTTTTCAGGAACTCTGGTCTGTTTAGATGCCTGCAGGAAGGTAGTTTCTTCCCGGACCACAAAATAAGTCTTGGGGATGTGCAGATGCCTACAGTGATCGTCGGGGACCCAGCCTACCCGCTAATGCCCTGGCTCGTGAAGCTCTGTGCAGGTGCCTTGCACAGCGACAAGGAACTCTTCAAGTCCCAGCGAGCAGTGAGCAGCGTGACCTGTGACTGTTCAGTTTCTTTACAGAGAAGCTGAACCTGCCCCTGTTTCTTTACAAAGTTACTGTTGACTAGCATCTGCAGTTACATACCCCGCCCACCCCGCTTCCCCAACTTCCAACACACGTTTAAAAATAAAATACATGTTCCACTGTAACTTTACAAAGGTTTCTTTATTGATGAGTTTGCATTACAGGGTTGAAACTGGGACACGGACTGTGCTGGGTAGGGTGTGCGGTGATGTAAAGACCGCCTGTAAACTCGAGGAATGACAGGCTCCTGCTCCCAGAGCGGTCTGCAGTGCCGGACTGGATGTTTCAACGGAGCCTGCCATCCCTCCTTTTTGGGACTCTGTGTGCGGGGGCTATGTGGCCTTTTGGCGGGGGAGGACGGATACAGATTCCTCTGCTGCGTGGCTCTGTGGTCCAGGACAGGGACCGTTGCATGAGATCTGTAACCCCCCTCCCCCGCTACAAAGTCACGTACCCCCCCACCCACACAGAACCTGCAAACCACCTCCCATACCGACCAGGGTGCGTACTGACTGCAGTGTGTGTGTGTGACCTGCTGCTGATCCTGCCCCCATGTCTGTACCCTGGTAAAGGTGATTGTCCTGTCAAATTACCAACCCCCTTCCCCCCCTTCAAACACAGTCTCCTCTAAAAGAACATGACGGAAAAAGTAATTAACAGAAAAGTATTTTTTATTATCAACTAGACAGTTAGGGGATGAAACTGGGATGGGGGCTTGGGTGAGGCGGGAAGGAAAGGACTTATCAAAATTTAGGCTATGAGAGCTTTTCGGTACTTGAGCACTCTGCTGGGGTGCAGTGACAGTTTACACGGCCTCTGGCGCCCCTCCTTCTGGTTATTTTGGGTGAGGGGGGTATGGGACTTTGTGGCGGGGGAGGGCGGTTGCAGATACACTGCAGGGGGGCTCTGTCCTCCTGCCTGAGGTCCTGCAGAACATGCACAAGGTGCAGGAGCATGTCCGTTTGCTCCCTCATTAGTCCAAGCAGCGTTTGAGTCGCCTGCTTGTCTTCCTCATGTCACCTCTCCTCCCGTTCGCTGTGTGAGCGCTGGTACAGAGAGAGGGTCTCCCTCCACTGGCTCTGCTGGTCCGCCTCGTCTCGGGAGCACCCCATAAGTTCAGCGAACATCTCGTCCCCTGTCTTTTTCTTTCGCCGCCTAATCTTTGCCAGCCTCTGTGAGGGGGATGCTGTGGCAGGTCTGGAGACAGTCGAAGCTGTGTGATGTGAAAAAGGGAGTGAATTCCTTGCAAAGATAAATTTTTGCGAAGAATGAACACAGTGTAGTCTGTCTCTGTGAATTCTGGGTTGAGATCCCAGTGCCTGATGGGGCAAAAACCATTTTCGCGGGTGGTTCTGGGTAAATGTCGTCAGTCATCCCTTCCTCCGGGAAAGCTACAGCAGACAATCATTTCAAGCCCGTTTTCCCTGGATTGCCCTGGCAGACGCCACAGCGTGGAAACCATGGAGCCTATTTTGCCTTTTGTGCCTGTCACCGTATGTGTACTAGATGCCGCTGACAGAGGCGGTCCAGCAGCGCTACACAGCAGCATGTTTTTGCTTTTGCATGACAGCAGAGATGGTTACCAGCCATACTGTACCATCTACCATACCATAAATTGGTAATAAGATGGTCATGGTTACCAGTCCTTTTGCACTGCACCATTTGCTGCAGTCATAAGTGCCCCTGCCTGCTCTTAGCCAGGGGCGCAAAAGCCAAAATTGGGAATGACTCCCTGAGTCAATCCCTCCTTTTTGGTATCTAAAAATAGAATCATTCCTGCCTAGAATATGGGCAAGTGTACTACAGAACCACTGTATCAGAGAACCAGAGAGCACAGCTGCTCTGTGTCAGATCCTGCATAGATTATGAGCTGTATGCTATTCACAGGGGGTGCTCCTGCAACAACCCCACCTGTTCATTCCATTCTTCCCCAGCCTACCTGGGCTACCATAGCATTGTCCCCCCACTTGTGTGATGAAGTAATAAAGAATGCAGGAATAAGACACAGTGACTTGTTAGTGAGAAATGAGTGGAAGGCAGCCTCCAGTTGCTATGATAGTCCAGATAGGACATTAAGGAGTGTGGAGGAGAGGAGCCCAGCATCCTGCTGCTAGTCCAGGGGCAATTGAATCTTTTCTTTACACATGAAGGGTGGGGACTGATGAAGCTCAGTCCCCTGTTGCTATGATGAGGACGGTTACCAGCCGTACTGCACCATCTACCAGGAAAAATTAGGGCCAGGCGCCCTTGATCGACCTCACTGATGCTAGTACGCATGGTTACCAGTCCTTTTGCACTGCCCCATGTGCCAATAGGCTGATGATGACGATGGGTATCAGTCTTACTGCACCATCAGCCACCCATGGCGGGGGGGGTGGAGCAAGGATGTCGGTGTTCAGTGCTGCACCATCGCATCTATCTTCAGCATTCAGTAAAGATATGGTGACATGTAAAAGAGTCAACCGAGGATTGTTTTCCCTTTCACTTCTGGGGGTAGGGGTGGGTGCGTAAATTGCTGAGCTATGCCCTGACCCACCGCGGACACTGTGTTTGACCCTAGAAGCATTTGTAGCTCAGCAAAGAATGCAAATGCTTTTCGGAGACAGCAGGAACTGTGGGATACCTTGCGTCCTCAGTCCCCCCTCCCTCCATGAGCGTCCATTTGATTCTTTGGCTTTCCGTTACGCTCGTCATGCAGCAGCATGCTGAGTCTGTGCTATGCCGTCTGTCTGGAGATTTTTGAAAAATACTCTGGACCAGGCGTAATATTACAGTAATTCCCCTAATTAGATACAGGACTCTCCGAGCGAGATCACCCTGAGGATGGTCACTGAAGGAGATAGAGAGCGCATGCTGCGTGAAAGCCAGCACAAACCAGGGCCCTATGCAGCCGTGCTCGGGGAGGCAATGCTCCCTGAGTACCTCATGAAAGCCTCGCGCGGAAAAGTGTGCTGCCACGGAGCACCCAATAAGGCAGCTCTCCCCAGGAACCTCCTGTGGAGGCTTTTCGATTACCTCCAGGAGAGCTTCGTGGAGATCTCCCAGGAGGATTTCTGTTCTATCCCCATATATAGAGAGACCTCCTTTTCACATACTTCAGATTCCTGTTATATTAAGAATAAAAGTTTACATGGTTAAAGCACTTACCGACTGCTCCTTCCCCTGATTCAGGATCCGGGTTAATGGCCGGGGACGGTTGGTAGGGGATCTCCGTGACGGTGATGAAGAGATCCTGGCTGTCGGGGAAACCAGCGTTGTAAGCGCTGTTGCCTGCCTCGTCCTCCACAAACCCTTCCTCATCTTCCCCGTCCACGAACATCGCCGAGGAACTGGCCGTTGACACTGTCCCATCGTCAGAGTCCATAGTCGCTGGTGGGGCAGTGGTGGCAGTCTCCGTAGCATCCGTTTGCCGGTTTGATTTTTTGGTAGCCTTGTCTGGGGTCCTTGATTTTCACACGGCGCTGCGTTGCATCCCGCCTGTATCCTCTGTCTCTCATGGCTTTGGAGACCTTCTCGTAGGTCTTTGCATTCCGTTTTTGGGAGCGCAGCTCCGAAAGCACAGACTCCTCGCCCCACACACCGATCAGATCCAAGAGTTCCCGGTCAGTCTATGCTGGGTCCCTCTTTCTATTCAGAGATTACATGAACTCCTCTGCTGGAGAGCTCTGCATCGCTGCCGGTGCTGCTGAGCTCGCCCCGATGTCCAACCACGAAATGAGATTCTAACTGTCCAGACAGGAAAAGGAATTCAAATTTTCCCGGGACTTTTCCTGTGTGGCTGGTCAGAGCATCCAAGCTCGGACTGCTGTCCAGAGCGTCAACAGAGTGGTGCAGTGTGGGATAGCTCCCGGAGCTAGTAAGTTCGATTTGCATCCACACCTAGCCTAATTCGAGATAGCCGTGTTGAATTTAGCGCTACTCCCCTCGTCGGGGTGGAGTACCGAATTCGAACTAAAGAGCCCTCTAGGTCGAATTAAACGGCTTCCTGGTGTGGACGGTTGAGCGGTTAATTCGAATTAATGCTGCTAAATTCGATTTAAAGTCCTAGTGTAGACTAGGCCTTAGATTCACCAAGCCAGGAACAAAAGAGCATCTGTAGCACCACACTGGTTAACAAGAAGCCAAGCACAGTCCCTTTTAGGCATTCCAGCCCTTGGCTCCTATCTACACAGCCAAGTCTAATATAGTCAGGGGTTACTGAAAACCTCATTCACCATATGTGAGGTTCATCAGTCCCAAAGGACCAAACACTTAATCCCAGCTCAATATGAATCTCAGATCTTACCCAAATATCATGCTGTCAGCCAATCCTTAATAACTAAATCTAAGATTTATTGCTAAAAGGCAAAAGAAAGATTTCACAGCAGTGCTGGAATAAACAGCTGGCTTGTGAAGGTCTCTCAGGAAACAGGTCAGAATCCAAAGTCTGTTAGTCTTTCCATGCATTTTCCGGGTATTCCATATAATTATTTGGAAGATCTCTATCCTACAGCTTACACTTTCCCTGTTCCAAATTTCAACTGACTAGAGAAGACAGGATCAGGCCCAAGACTTCTTTTTATAGCTCCCTAGCAAGCTGACACGCCTCCTCACAGAAATTGGCACAGTAGGGCCTTCCCCAGAGGAAGAATAGGCAATGCAGATCACCTGTGGACCATTGCTTTGAAGCTGATCTTCTATTTGCTATGCATCCACAGGTAAACTAGTTACACTCATTCCCATAAGGCAATTAGCCAATCCTCTATTATAACATAGATAGTTACGCTGCAGACAATTTAGATAATAGTGCCACAAATACTCCTGTTCTTTTTGCAGATACAGACTAACACGGCTGCTACTCTGAAACTAGTTACCTGCAGTATCTTACATCTTTGATGTTAAGGATAACTGAACCATTCACATACATAATGTAAGGGAATTAAGACATGAAAGGGAATTAGCATCTACAATCTAATCTGGTTACATTGTTAAACTTTTAACAAGATATAGGTAAACACAGACAAATACACTTAGCATCTACCCTTGATTTCTATTACTGCAAATGAATGGGTTAATGACTGCTGGTCTAGTACATATATTTGAAATAGTTTTGATTACAGTTGTAATGCCTCCTGTTAAGTTGTTATGGGTCATACGTAGGTTGGCTGGTCTGCCAGTATCAAACAGCTCAAAAAAATTCTTTGCCAAATAGTATCCACACTCCTGCAAAAGATGATTTCTGTTGTAATATATCTGTGGTGCATTGTAGTATAGTATAGATTTAATACTATAGATGAGAGAAGAGGAAAAACAATACACCGAGGAAGAATATTAATGGGTGTAGGAGTATACCCAATACTGGATGTGAGTACTGGACAGAAGCTATGGAATAATTAAGCTTTCACTGCACTCAGGGTGGAATTTGAGTGCCATGGGCATGTTAGACATTTTAATCAATTATTCAACATTTCTCCCAGTCGTTAGGTTGTATAAAAGATGTATTTTTTTTATTTTGATCTAAGGTAAGTACCTTATGTATTCAGTAATCATTGATACTTAATAGCCTACCGTATATATTTCACACACCACGGGCCAAATTCAAGTGTTTACATGTCTATATGCAATAGTTCTTTTATTACACTGAAGTGAAAGAGGTGATAGTCAAGGTACTGGTCCCAGTCTTGTCTTTTCATCCCTGACACAAAAGCCACCTCCACTAAATTTCAAATTTCTGTTCCCAAGCATGGGGATGCTACAGATCATCAGTGGAAAAATATGTATTTTTAAAAGGGGCAAACCCACATAATTTCCCCTAATTTCATTCTGAGAAATGACCGCATCATTTTTTTGCTGAAACTTAAAAAACAAACAAACAAACAAACAAAACACAGTCTGAGGTCATTACCCAGCTTGGAAAAAAATAGCCTGAATGGTTAAAGCAGGGGTAGGCAACCTATGGCACGCGTGCCAAAGGTTGCACGCAAGCTGATTTTCAGTGGCACTCACACTGCCCAGGTCCTGGCCACCAGTCCGGGGGCCTCTGCATTTTAATTTAATTTTAAATGAAGCTTCTTGAAAATTTTAGAAACCTTATTTACTTTACATACAACAATAGTTTAGTTATATATTACAGACTCAGAGAAAGAGACCTTCTAAAAACGTTAAAATGTATTACTGGCACATGAAACCTTAAATCAGAGTGAATAAATGAAGACTCGGCACAGCACTTCTGAAAGGTTGCCAACCGCTGAGTTAAAGTTTTGCAAATTTCTAAACTACTGAAAATAAGGTTACCCAACAATTTCCACTATAAGACCATAAGTATAGGTAATGCTACCAGCTTTGCCTATAACAAGGCCTACCCACAGGAGGGGATACGTCAATTAAGGTTCAGCATTGTTCCTGGGCTATAGCACCAGCTCTGATGACAGTCAACTTGGTTCCTGGAGCATCTGAGGATGCCCAGGCTGCTTATTATTTTGGACTGGACTAGAGGATCTGGGGCAGGTGGAAGTGGTTTAAGTGGGTGCTGAAGTATAACCCATGTATGAGTTTTTCAGTAGATTTAACTATATGGAAAGTTTCAAGAGGTATTAGCGAGTCATTTCTAAACTGGAGAGAAATGAAAAATCAGTACACACAAGTAGTTCAGATCAGGGGTATTTTTTGAATAATCTATCATTCAAAGAGTTTGACCAATTTTTCCCTGAAACGCAAAAAAGAAATCTCCTTAGCCACAATCATAAGAGTGATAATTTTCAAATTAGGAGTCCAGAGTTATAGCAAAGCTAAACAGAGGGTTTATAATGGAATGTGGTTGCAACCTTAACTATGAAGAGACACTAATAGTTCCTAATGGGTCTCTGAAAAAGTGATCCAGAAAAGCGCTGAATACTACTTCCTGCCTATTGTCTTTGATTTTAGAATACTTATGAGATTGAGGGTACGTCTGCGTTTGAGCTGGAAGGTATAATTTCCCACTCAGGTAGACATGCCCATGCTAACTCTTATTGAGGTAGTGCACTAAACATAACTATGTAGTCACAGTGTTGTGAGCTGCAGAAAGGACTAGTTTCCCTAGATTCCATAGGTCTAGGTTGGGAATTGTATTTGGGGGAGGTAGCCCTTCTGCAGCTACACTCTATTTTAGCATAGATTAGGGCCAGAATGTCTTCTCTAGCTGGAAATTACACTTTCCATCTTAAATATAGACCTAGTCTGGTGATGAAAGTTAATCTTGTTCTCCTGAACTGTCTGGTAACCCGTGTTTTACAGTGTCTGGACAACTTAACTGTGGTATATCTATTAGAAACAAATATTGCATTTTTCATTAGATAGAGTTCTAGCACTGCAGTATTCAGAGATTTGTAGTTAGGGACAGAGAATTTACTGATGCACAATTTGGTAACAACCAGATCTGTGTAAGTCTCACTAAGTCTCAGTTTGTGAGGAGTATTACAATATTTTTTTCTATTTCACAAATTTAAAATTGAGAAAGGGAAATAATTTATACACAATGCATAATAAACCCACTGAGCTCATTGTCACAGGACACCAGTGAGGTCAAGAGTTAAATAGGATGCATTAGATTGGATTAAAAAAAATAAGGGATGCTTTGCAGCATAAATCATACACTATCTGATGGAGGCTCAGAAGAAACTTCTTCTGGAGGCAGAATATTCAGTTATTGTGCTATCACAGAGATCCTAGTACCTTTCTCTGAAGCATCTAGGAAGACATAAAATTAACATGGCACACATTAAATGGGTTTAAAAATGGCCTAGTGATAGGTTTCAAAATGTAATACTAAATAGGGAATCATCTCTGAAAGGCTGTATTTCTAGTCGTTCAGCAGAGATCAGTCCTTGGCTGGACTAAATGGTCCACTGGTCTGATGTATATCAGGGCTGCCAAAGAGCTATTAGAACTTTTCATAACCTTAAAAAGAGATTGGTTCAACTTTTATTATAAAAACAAACAACAGGTTGGCATTGAACGTTCTGAGGATCTAAGTTCTGGCACTTTGACCAAGTCCTATGGGTTCATCACAACTGCTGAATATTTTTTACCACTACTTTTATATCTACTTTTATGTAGTATGTATATTCCCACATCTCTTCATTTATTACATTGCTGATAGAATGCAGTCGGAGAGCTCTAGACACAATATACTAAGAGATATTTAGTAGCAATCATTTGGTTTGCTGTAACTTTCAAAATAAAATTATGCTCTAAAAAGCCTTAGGGCAAGATTCACGAAATACACTTAAGTGTTGCAATGCTGACTGTTGCAGCATCTAACTTTTGTGCACCCTGCCACCTAATAGAATTTACAGCCCTGAAGAAGAGCTCCATGTAAGCTTGAAAGCTTGTCTCTCTCCAATAAAAGATACTACCTCACCTACATTGTAGCCCTGAGTAAGGCACCCAGACTCCATAGAAAATGCATGGAGAGAGCTAGGTGCCTAAGAATGGAATTCACAAAAGTTAGCAACCTGAGAGAGGATCTGCCTTAACTAGCCAATCGGAAATGCTGAGGAGAAAGGTGTGGCCTAAGACCTTTGGGATTTAGATACCTATCTCCACTTGGGATTCACAACCTTGAACCCTCTCTTGGGTTTCAACATCTAAGCCAGGTCAGCTATTTTTCAAGAAAAAACTGGAAACCCCTATATTAATTTTATCCCAGTGGTTAGAGCACTCGCCCAGGATATGGGAAACCTGCATTCAGTTCCCTCATTTGCCTAATTTGTAGCAGGGATTTGAATGTGAATCTCCCATGAGAGTGCCCTGCCCACTGAGCTATGGGATTTTCTGAGGCAGGGCTCTCTCAGTCTCTCCTGTTGAAAGTGTTCCATTGTGTATAAATACTTAAATATGCATAAAAGCAAGGGGACTTGTACCTGGGTGTCCCAGCTCCCAGGTGAGTGCCCTAACCACTGTGTTATAAATTCATAGATTTTAAGGCTAGAAGGGACCATGGTGGTTACGTAGACTGACCCACCTGCATAACACAGGCCATAGAACTTTCCCAAAGTAATTCCTAGAGCAGGGGTGCTGGAGCAATTTGTATAGTGGGGGTGCTCAGAACCATTGAATCAAACTGTAAACCCTGGAAACCACTTCAAGCCAGGGGTGCAGCAGCACCCCTAGTTCCTGCACCTATATCCTAGAGCATATTTTTTAGAAAAAAAAATGCAATCTTGATTTTAAAAGTGTAAGAGATGGAGAATCCACCATGACCTTTGGAATATTGTTCCAATAGCTAATTATTCTCATCATTAAAAATTTGCACCTTATTTCCGGTTAGAATTTGTCTAGTTTCAACTTTCAGCCATTGGCCCATATCATACCTTTCTCTGTAGATGAAAGAGCCCACTATTACATATTAGTTCCCCCATATAGATATTCATAGACTGTAATCAAGTCACCCTTTAACCTTCTTTTTGTTAAGCTCTTTGGGTATGTCCACACTGCCATTAAAATCCCTGCTGGCTTGTGCCAATTGACTCAGCCTCACAGGGTTTGGGCCAGTGGACAGTTTAACTGCGGTGTAGACAGTCAGGCGTGGGCTGGAGCCTGGGCTCTAGGACCCTTTGAGGTGGGAGGGGCTGAGCTCAAATGTCTACACCTCAATTAAACAGCTACTTAGCCTGAGCCCAAGTCAGCTGTCATGACCCAGTTGCGGGTGTCTAATTGCAGCGTAGACATACCCTGTGAGTCTGTCACTAAAAGGGATGTTTTCTATTTCATTAATCATTGCCTCTTCTCTGAACCCTATCCAATTTGTCAACTTCCTTCTTGAATTGTGGCCACCAGAACTGGACACATTATTCTAGCAGCAGTAGTACCACAGTCAAATACAGAAGTAAAATTCCTCTCTTCTCCAACGCAAGATTCCCTCGTTTGTGCATCCCAGGATCACATTAGTTCTTTTGGCCACAGCATCACGTTCTTATTCAGCTGATTATCCACTACGACACCCAAATGTTTATCAGAGTCACTGCTTCCCAGGATAGAGTTTCCCAGCCTGTAAGTATGACCTACATTCTTTGTTCCTAGATGCATACATTTACATTTAGCCATATTAAAATGCACACTGTTTGCTTGAGCCCAGCTTACCAAGTGATCCAGATCGCTCTGTATCAGTGACCCATCCTCATCATTATTTACAACTTCCCAGAATTTGAGTCATCTGCAAACTTTATCAGTGTTGATTTTATGTTTTCTTTCAGGTCATTAAAAAAATGTTAAACAACGTAGGGCAAAGAACCAGTCCCTAGAGGACATCACTAGAAACACACCCATTCAATGATGATTTCCCATTTACAGTTACATTTTGAAATGTATCAGTTAGCCAGCTTTTAATCTATTTAATGTGTGCCATGTTTATTGAACATCTTTCTAGCCAATCAAGTTCTGTATCGGCCACTTTATTATCTTGTTCAGGATTGATGTCAGACTAAGAGGCCTATAATTACACAGGTCATCCTGTTTACCCTTTTTAAATATTGACACAACATTAATTTACTTTCAGAAAATCAACATTAATGGTCCAGCATGTTCCTCAGCCAGCTCTTTTAAAACTCTTGGATGTAAGTCATCCCGACCTGCTGATTTAAAAATGTCTAACTATAGTACCTGCTGGTTAACGTTCTGGAATGCAAAGAGTGTTGTCATATGATATGACTACATCATATTATATGTTTTTTCCCCAAATATAGACGAGACATATGTGTTGAAATCTTGTGCCTTTTCAGAATTATTATTGATAATTTTACCATTTCCTTCTGGTAATGGGCCATTAACATTGTTAGGATACTATTTGTTTCTCATCAACTTTAAAAAACTCCTTGTTGTCCTTAACTATGTTGGCCACAGATTTCTCCTTGAGTCCTTTTCTTTCATTAATGTTCATTGATTCCTAGTTTATGATTTGTATTCATTACTATCAATTTCCCCTTTCTTCCATTTGTGATATATACATTTTTAAATTATCTTTTATAGTTAAAAAGACTTTTTTTCACATTTTCTCTGGACTATTTAAGTATTTATTCACAGTTGAACAGCTTCAACAGGAAAGGTCTACTCTAGAATAACTCAAACCCTAGTAGCTAGTATGCAGTCCTAGGAGGTGGGAGACCCAAGTTCAAATATCTGCTACCAGAGCGGGTTTCAGATACGAGATAGATGGATAAATGCCTAGACTGTAAAACCCACTATGAGTTAAATGCCAAGTTACTGAGTTGTTTGAGGACTGAGTTGGCTGTGTACATGCCCAGCTACTGAAATATAGATACACTGCAAACTTTAATGGTGAAAACGTAGATGTTGAGGTGCCTACGGGTTTAAGCGGTAGTTGAGCAGGCATTTAGGCAATGAATTTGTGAATTCGTTCCTGAGCATATGTCCTTAGTATATAGTGGCCAATCATATTCTGTCAGAATAGATTTGTAAAATGTGTCAAAATCTGTGTTATCAAGAACATGGTTTTGTATTTTTCTAAAATATTTAGTTTTAATATTATTAAATTTTGGTCATATTATCCTTGCCTTATTTAGTTGCAACATAGTCATTAGATAATAGTCCTCAGGAACACAGGGGTTCAAATAAATATTATACCATCTGTCCCTTCTGCCTTTTTCTCAGCTGTGCTACTTTTTAAATCTGAAAGCCTCACATACAAGAATGTATTAAACCAACAGCATCCAGCACAATTTAGATGAGAACAAAAATATGAATATTTCCTTTGGCTAAATACTGAGTATAGTGAATGCACTTAGCCATAGGTGTGTCTCTCTGCAGTGCTTTTAGAGTTGTTAAAAGCAGACTTTGCTGCAAGGCTTAAATGAAGATGGGCCAATGAAGAAAAAATAAAAAGCTGCATCTGATATTCAGGGTTCTCTAGGGATTGAGAATGCCCCCCTGTTGTGAAATCCCCAGATTTACAAATGATTTATTAAAGGAGAAAAAATTGCAGTACTCCTCCACTAGCTGTGAGATGGGATGAAACAAGTAAAAGGTTCTCTCCCCAGAGATACTAACATTCAGCCTAATGTATCTATTTGAGAACATCCTGGGCTCAAATATAACATCTCTACTATGCAAGATTTCAATGAGATTAAATGTATTGTTTTTTTTCCCCACCTGCAGGTTTGTTAATCCAGTCAGTAAAGCCAGTAATTTATTGAGCACACAAGGATGGTAGTCATTTGGGTTGTCTGTGTTTGCTTTGCTTTTGTAAACTACATTTAATGGAGAGTGATCTCCTGTGACAGCAACTGTATCACACTGTAGGGAGTGTGCCATGAAAATCCTCAAGTTCCTTCATAACAGACAAGGGAACGGGGATGCCTCTCTAATTACAGACTTCTTTCTGCTTATGTTGTAGCAAATCCAGTCAGAGAAATCAGCACAACCATAATATGAAACTGTGAAATAAGGTTATCCCAGATGTGGTAAAGGAAATATCACTGATGGCCACAAGACAGAGGAGATGCAAAGGCTGTTTGAAGTCTGAGTTTAGTAAGGCAAAAGGTACCAATGCTGCATTATGGGAGGAAGCTTGTTATTTACACTCATTATCTCAGGACTGTAGCAACATCTAAGAAAACTGCAGACACTCCCTCTGCAAACTGATGGTACTGCCATGGGCAAGATTCCCAATTTGGATGTCTTAGATTACTGTATTTTCAAATTTGATGTAAGACAGTACTGTGAAAACAAACAAATACATTAGTATTTCCAATTGCAGCATTTGATTTGGAAAATGTAGTGACTATTGAAAAGGTCAAACTGCCGGGCAACACTAGAATTGAAATTCTCCTTTTATTCATAGAGCCAGATTAATGGCACGGTTGGGGACACCACAGGATAACATCAGACATTTGTTATTATGTCCTACTGTATAAGAGCTACATGTTGTTGTTAATATTTATGGACCCTACTTTAACTGACCTCAAGGACCATATAACAGAGCACTGGAGTGTATGGGTGCATTTTAAAGCCGTCGACCCTGTAAGAACAAGCTTTCTGGGAAATGCAGTTTCCCCAGGAGCAACTATGAAGTCCAGAGGTCATGTGATCAAGAAATCAGGTACCCACCCTTGGGAACTATATAAGGAATAGTCTTAATTCTGCATGAGAGAGCTGACAGATGAGACAAGATCCTGAGGGTGCTTCAGAGTATTTAGATTTGCTTTGTCCTAAATAAAGTAATAAAGTGAGCCCTGAGGAAAGGGATGTGAGGTAACTTGAGTTTAGAGCTTAATTTTACCTTCTCTAGCTGGTGAACTAGCCATTGACTTACACCCTTTAAGTAAACCACATAAAGGGAACATAGCAACTAACAGTGAAATCACCTCACCCTTCATAGCAGTGTGCTTTGAATTTTAGGAACCACTTTTCAGAGTGAGATTAGATTAGCTCATTACCCATGACTATGCATTATTTCATCTCTCTGTGATTGTCAGCCAGAGTACCATGTACTTTTAGCAGTAGAAGTAGTTATGTGATAGGCACTAGGCCTCATTCCATTATGAGATTTAAATGTAAAGATCAAAGTTGTAAAGTGCACATGGAATAGAACAGGAAGCCAGTGGCATGTTTAGAGCAGCAGAAGGATTCTTCTCACTTCAGTCTTTCTTCTCTAAGAGTTGGGGTACTGTATGTAGAACCAGCTGTAGCATATGTATGGCTTTTTTCAGTTTCTGCAGGTACAATGAATTGCTGTAATCTAATCTGGTGGTGACAAACACACATAGATCACTTTGGCTATGCCCTCATCCAAGAGAAATGGTTCCAATCTCCTGGCTGGAAGAAGGTGGAACAAAGCATTTCTTTGCCTAGGAATAATGTGTCCAATAAAACCCAAAGGCTGTATATCACTTTGATGGCAGGCATAGCAGATGCTTTCATCAGAAGTAAGCATCAATGTTTTACCCAGATCCTCAATGTTTCCCCTAAAATGACTATATTTTAAAAAAAAAACAGAACATTTTTGTGCCAATATTATTTTTAGGTCATGAAATAATTACATAAAAGACAAATATTGGCATTTTGTTTAAATGTCTACTGGTATCACTATTGCCAGTTATAACACAATAGCAACATATGTATATATTTTAGGATGAAGGATTTTTCCAGTAAGTGAACTATACCATTAGTTTTCACTTTGACTGAAAGAATAACATTCATAGTATCTGCACATATTTGCCTTTTTCTCTTCACTCCAAACAGTGTTCATCACACTGAATGCTCATTTCACTGGACTGTTTGTTCCTGGAAAACAAAGAGCAAAGTCTGCTTGGCATAGTAATACATCTTGAAGAAACTTTTTGTAGTTATGTAAACACCAAAACTTTCAATTGATGAGTGAAAAAATGAGACATTTCTGGTCCCTGAAGGAAGTTTCTGGAATATCATAAGAAAAACTGGGATGCATGGTGACTTTATATTCCCTCTTCTTGTAATAATAATACATTTTTTTCTGACCAGGGTGAAACTTGAGTCATCTGATGTTCATCTATGTGTTTATTTCTCACATTCCCGGGCATATCAAGGAGTTTTAAATGATTTCATCCTTTGAGCAAGGTATATATATATATGTATGGATGCTATCTAGGTATCTGATATCTCATGACCTCTCTTAGAGGGTTTTGTATGTAGTAAATATATTTCTCTTTTTGCAATTTTTTAATGTTCTATTTCCAAATAAAAAAAATGAAAATATACCAACGTTAGCACCAGTGGTCTAGGTCACCAAAACAATCAAAACCTGTTCATTGTCAAAACTTCCGTTTCCAGAAAATCACAACATTTCAGTGCCTTAACAGTCAGAATCTAATTTTATCTGCAGTTCCAAATCTAAATAAAAAGAAAGACATTTTCTGTTTCACTGTGTTTGGGCATTGCATGACATGATGTAATCCATGAAGCTTTTTGTTTAAACGTTCAACTTACTTGAACTGGTTGACACTGCCAGTGAATTACTTGGTGTATTGCCAATGAATAATTTTGAAACCATCTGCTTGTTTGTTTGTTTATTTTTAATCTTTTTTTTCCTCTAAGCTAGGACCACAAAATATATTCCTTTGGGTAATTCTAAGTCTCTGTTTTCTCAATCATGTTTCAGGTGATTACAGTTTGGAACAACGCACCAAGAAAATTACAGAGACAATAGCATTGCAGTAATTTGGCTGGGGCCTAGTTCTAAGTGGCTGCTGAGAAACTGAGCTTATAATAAAGAGGATCAGACATTCACCTAGCAGGGGGCTAATTTATTCTCATTCATTATTTGAGTAAGATGGGGAACTTGTTCCATTTCTCAACAATGTACTCATGGACTGTACAGACTCAACCACTTTAAAAGTAATGGAACGAGATTCCTCGCACCATTAGTTTCAATGGGTTAATTCAATCCCACTTGGTAATGGATAGGAGAAACTAGTGGGGCTTGCTGCCCTCTTAATAAAAAATCTACAGAGAACATGATGTATATTAGTAGGATACATAACTTTTCATCTTCCTTTCATAGAGAATAGATCTGCTATTGAGGTGGATTTAAGCAAGGTGATACAGATATTGTTTTTTTCTATTACTTCTGATAAAAATTTTCAAATTATTTAAAGTTTCTCCCTCTCCCCAACTCCCTCACCCCACTGTAATATTGTGCAGCTGGTGCTATTTTTTTCTTTACATTATGAAGTGATTCCTTATGATATTCTATATGCGCTCCTGGCTAACCTTTGAAGGCAAGCTGTCATACAGTGATAGTCTTGCTTGTGCCTTGAAGCTCTCCTTGGGTTTGCTGACTTTAGATTGAAAAGCTCACAGTTGCACTTTTACTGCCATCTAGTGACAGAATTAGAAAGATTGTCTACACAAACCCTACATCTGAATTGCTGTGAAACCAGTTATTGGCGATCAAATCAGCTACAATTATTCTGGCCATCATAACAGGTGGCCACAAAACACAGTGTGATTAGTATGGTGTTAATTCTCAGAGGACTGAAATTTTACTGGCTGTTAAGGACAGGTGACTGCAGTTAACCCATAACCATTATTAGCATAGTGTCAAGTATCAAGGTGTAGCCATGTTAGTCTGTATCCACAAATAAGGTGCCACCAGACTCTTTGTTATTATTAGCATAGGTTTCACCTTGTATAGATAAATATCTATTTCAACACCTTGTATGTGCATAATACACACACACACACACACATAGTGTGCTGTAGTTGCTTTATTTACACTAATTCATATATGGTGAGGAATCTATTTCTGTACAATTTTGCCATTATATCCTTTGTGGTATACTTGGTATTCCGTCTTGTTTCACTGGAGATTAAGCTGAACTTTTAAAAACCACAGCTGTACATAGGCAATATGGAGCTGATAAGTAAGGGAAGCAAATAAAACTCAAAACTAGTTTTTAAGCATACAAAAATAATTTGAACCAAAAGGAGAAAAGAATCAGAAGGAAATGTGAACCCAGAATATTTAAACCAATTGAGTATGCAAGCAATTATTTTTACTATATATTTTATGTGATAACGAAACTGATACAAGATGGATAGATACATCGGGAAAATCTGAAAGATGCATATTTTGTTCCTATATTTGAAACCCAGTAAATGTTCAATATTTAGAGAGACTTGATAATCAATATGAGAAACATTTTTTTTTAAATGCTACCAAACATAATTGAAATAATCTTGTTTCTTGTGGATCTGTTCTGTTATTTCAAACTCAGGCATGTTTTTTTTCTTAAAAAAAAAACTCCCCCCCCCCTAATATGCTGATCATTGGCCACTGCTGTAACTAGACATTTCAAAACTTCCCAGGAGTCATATTAGTTTTCATATCATATTATGCAATGAAAAAGCAACAGCCAAAAAAAAAGGCTATTTTGTTATCAGTACTGCTTATACAATCATAATTTCATCTGATTGACAAGTCAAGTTTATAGTAGGCTGAATGTGGATATCTTTGATGTAAAATCAAAATGAGGGCAGTGGTTATGCTGTGTACAGTAGTGATGTATCAGTTCTGCTTAGGCTATAAAATTTGCTTTGAAATTGCACACAGCCAGTTTATGGAAATTTTGGAGTCTATCCACCCAGCTATCTACAAAAAGCTTTCAAACTTTTAATGGTTAATTTTAAAGAAAATTGCATAAAATAACTCTGGCTCTATTGAGATACTGTACCTGGCATGAATAGATAAGAGATCAAAATGAAAGAACATAGACTCACTTTGTGTACACTGTTCCTATTCTGTATCTACTTTATTCTACACCTTAAAAAAAGAGCAGTACCTGAAAAGTTTGGAAATTAGAAAAAACTGAGCCTGAAACTTTCTATTTTGTGCTGCACAATAGTTTTGCTTATAAGTAATGTGTTTTCTTCTTGCAGTATAGTGTATTGGCTGTATATTACTTTATATTGCTGGAAAGAAATTCAAAATGAATCATGCTTGATAAAGCACTTTTCAACTGAAATTTGATGTCTTAGTTTAGAAAAAACAGTAGAGAAAAATAACCCCAGCCCAACACTGTAGTTTTGTTTGAACCTTATTTTATAGTGTTAGTTCAAGACAGCTTGCCCCTTTCAGTACATTTTGTTTTCAAGCTTTTAACTGTAATAAAACCCTCTCCTAGTAATTGATTAAATATGTCTATTAACATGCATGCATTAAAATCATATTTCCCTGAAGGTTTTGCTCTGGAATTAGCTTGCAGGTCATGTAGAAAATTAATTTCTATGAATATAATACATGCAAAGATTTGGAAGGTAATATTTGCAACTCAGTCACATAGATTCTTTTTTCTTAGTTAATTTTCTGCAGCAAAACTGAGAGAGGGCAAGTTTAGACTTTGAAATTGAAATATATTCCCCCCATAACTTTGCATTTTTTTGCCTGTTTTCACTGCAGGGAGCCTCCCCGCAATATATTAGAAAGCCCATCTTATCTTTGGTAATTGCTGCTTCACATATTACAACCTTTGCTTCCATCCCAGTGTGAATCAAGTGGAAGGGAAAATTGTAAAATGGAATAGAAAAGTCCAGAAAGAGGTGAAAAGGGAAAGTGATGGCTTCAGGTCATGCTCCTCTCTGTTTTGGAAGTCCTTGTGGGTCATCCTTGGCAAATTGTTATGGTCAGAATTCTATGGCTTGGGATGAGAGAGAGATTGGATGTGTGTGTGTGTTATGTGGCACGCTCCTCACTGAAACTAGCTGAAGCACAGCCAGAAAAACAAATGAGTTATCACTGCTAACTTCTGCTCCATGTTGGTCCCTCTGTATAAAAGGATGGGATGCAGGTGTATCAAAGATGGCCAACAGCTGCACATCTCCTCAGGAAGTCATGCTTGCAGGGGGCATTGATCATGAATCACTCCAGAGCTTTAGAGCTGGGACTTTATGTCCCACATGAATGCTTGGTCTGCCTCGTGATCAAATGGTCATTTGTTGGAAAATTGTAATATTCCTGATCCCTATGTCCTACTTTTATGGTCTTTACCACTGTAAAGTATATGTCCTCGTATATTTTTTTAATATTCTAAACATATTGAGTGTTCAAGGATTTCAGCTTTCATAACACAAGTAGCTTAAGTCAAATTGCCAACACATGAACTATAATGTCAATATTAGCAAATATTGATTCTAGAAGTGCATGGCACAGACTTACTAAAGCCAAGTTTAGGGGCTTGCACATCACATTTCACACTTGCATCAACTAAACTTGATCCCTTAAACTTAGTATCTGGGGTTCCTTTCTGTGAGAAGCCACCAGACTTTATCTTGCATCATATGAATTACAGTTCTGTATTATCTGATATGAAGAAAGACAAAAACAGCTTACAAAATCCATTTTTGCTGCTTTTTCCAGAAATGTACTTGTAAAAATTGTGCTGTAGCTCCTGGCAAAACAGTTCCTCTTCTGTCTGTCAGTTTTTGAAGCTTAGACTTGATGAATGATTTTTGTTTAACTCGGTTTTCAGCAAAATACATCACTAATATTGATTCGTTGACACATCATTAGTTCTTAAGCTTGGTAAATAATAACCTTCCACTGTGACAAAATTAAACTACTACAATTTTTTTCTGAGTTCACCTTTACATGCTAATTTAATAAACAGCAGAATGTTATAAATAGTAATTCTCTTCATCTGTATATCTCTCTATACACATACCATGTCACATTTTCCATGTAATATTTCATTTTTGTATGATCAGATTCTTCTGTGGAAACCACTGTTTACATTGTGAAAGACTGAAGTGAAGAAGATGGAAAACATACTCTGGGATAAATCAGGGAAGGAGACTATTTTCTGTAGGACCCCTGCCTCATTTGTAGCAGAAGTTGGGAGGTATGTAGTGAATGAGTCAGAGAACTGGAGAAAGAATAAAAATGGTCTCATGATTATGGGAGTTGAATCTGACCTAGAGAATTGGATTCTATCTCTGTTTCTACCACAGAGTTCCTTAAGGTTCAGCCAGTCGATATTTAGTTTTATCCTTGTTATTCAACGTGTAGTCCCAGGCTGAAGACCGAATTATTAACTTCCTTTAGCCATAGCATCATAGAATCATAGGACTGGAAGGGACCTCAAGAGGTCACCTAGTCCAGTCCCCTGCACTCATGGCAGGACTAGGTATTATCTAGACCAGTGTTTCCCAAACTTGGAACTCCGCTTGTGTAGGGAAAGACCCTGGTGGGACAGGACGGTTTGTTTACCTGTCGTGTCCGCAGGTCCAGCCAATCGCGGCTCCCACTGGCCACGGTTCGCTGCTCCAGGCCAATGGGGGCTGCGGGAAGTGGCGTGGGC
This sequence comes from Mauremys mutica, assembly GCF_020497125.1. NCBI lineage: Eukaryota > Metazoa > Chordata > Testudines > Geoemydidae > Mauremys > Mauremys mutica. Next base: position 96,747,661 of record NC_059073.1, read on the forward strand.
TGAGGGACGTACTGGCCACCGCTTCCAGCTTCTCCCATTCGCCTGGAGCAGTGAACCGTGGCCAGTGGGAGCCGCAATCAGCCAGACCTGCGGACGTGGCAGGTAAACAAACCGGCCCAGCTCACCAGGGGCTTTCCCTAAACAAGTGGCATCCCAAGTTTGGGAAACACTGATCTAGACCAGTGGTCCCCAACGTGGTGCCCGCAGGTGCCATGGCGCCCACCGGGGCATTTATGTGCGCCCGCCTAGTGCCCAGCAGGGGACCTGCCGGGGACAGAGAACTCAGGCTGTGGGAACGGTGTTCTCTGTTCCCGGCAGGTGCGGGGCCTGCCTAGTTCCCAGCAGGGTAGAGAAGCTGCGGCCCCGCGCCTGCCAGAGACAGAGAAGTCTGGGGCTGCAGGCTGCGGGCACCGGTGTTCTCGGTCCATGGCAGGTGCGGCGGGGCCGCGGCTTAAGCTGGAGAGAAGCTGCAGCCCCGCGCCTGCCGAGGACACACAACTCTGGGGCTGCAGGCACTGGTGTTCTTGGTCCCCGGCAGGTGCGGGGCCCACCTAGTGCCCAGCAGAGAAGAGAATCTGGGGCCCCACGCCTGCTGGGGACAGAGTACTCCAGGGCTGCGGGCACCGGTGTGCTCTGTCCTCGCGGCTTTTCTCCGGCTTCTCTCTTCTCTCTGGATTCATATCTTATGTAATATTAATTTTTTTTGTATTATTTAAAGTACAAATACAAAATAAGCCTTGAAAAATTGTTGGCGCCCGCCACGCTCTTCTGAAAACATGAATGTGCTACTGGTCACAAAAAGGTTGGGGACCGCTGATCTAGACCATTCCAGACAGGTGCTTGTTTAATCTGCTCTTAAAAATCTCCAATGATGGAGATTCCACAACCTGCCTAGGCAATTTATTCCAGTGCTTAACCACCCCGACAGTTAGGAAGTTTTTCCTGATGTCCAACCTAAACCTCCCTTGCTGCAATTTAAGCCCATCGCTTCTTGTCCTATCCTCAGAAGTTAAGAAGGACAATTTTTCTCCCTCCTCCTTGTAACAACTTATTATGTACTTGAAAAATGTTATCATGTCCCCCACAGTCTTCTCTTTTCCAGATTAAACAAACCCATTTTTTTCAGTCTTCCCTCCTAGATCATGTTTTCTAGACCTTTAATCAGTTTTGTTGCTCTTCTCTGGACTTTCTCCAATTTCTCCAAAACTTTCCTGAAATGTGATGCCCAGAAATGGACACAATACTCCACCAGTTGAGGCCTAATCAGCGTGGAGTAGAGCGGAAGAACTACTTCTCGTGCCTTACTTACAACACTCCTGCTAATACATTCCAGAAAGATGTTAGCTTTTTTTGCAACAGTGTTACACTGTTGACTCATATTTACCTTATGGTCCACTATGACACCAAGATCCCTTTCCGCAGCACTCCTTTCTCGGCAGTCATTTCCCATTTTGTATGTGTGCAACTGATTGTTCCTTCCTAAAAGAAGTACTTTGCATTTGTCCTTATTGAATTTCATCTTATTTACTTCAGACCATTTCTCCAGTTTGTCCAGATCATTTTGAATTTTAATCTTATCCTCCTAAACACTTCAACACCTCCCAGCTTGGTATCATCAGCAAACTTTATAAGTGTACTCTTTATACCCTTATCTAAATCACTGATGAAAATATTGAACAGAACCGGACCCAGAACTGATCCCTGTGGGCCCTCACTCGTTATGCCCTTCCAGCATGACTGTGAACCACTGATAACTACTCTCTAGGAATGGTTTTCCAACCAGTTTTGCTCCCACCTTATAGTAGCTCCATCTAGGTTTCATTTCCCTAGTTTGTTTATGAATATAAAACATAATATGAACATAGTTATTAACTTCCTCATGGGCTTTTCTATGACACTCATCACTATAGTATCTGAGTGCTGCATAAACATTAATGGATTTGTTTTCACAAGACCCCTGTGAGAAGAGGGTCTATTATTACATTTTTTTCATTTTACAGACTGGGAACCAAGGCACAGAAAGATTAAGTTCAGATGTTTCCATTAATATTGGGTACTCAGTTTGAGAAACTTGGAACCTGGTTTTTCTGATTATTTAGGTTTATGTAGTTCATTCTATATTTGTTATCATCCTATAAGATGCAAACCTCTGTACAATTATAGAGGCTCATATGGAAAAACCTGTGGAAAGGAATTTAATTCTTATTAAATTCTTCATGTTTTAGAGTAATTTCGATAGACCTCTTGTGGCTTCACCCCTATTAAACTCTATCCTATGAATTCATAGATTCCAAGCTCAGAGGGAACTGTTGTGATCATCTAGTTTGACCTCCTGTATAACACAGGCCATAGAACTGCCCCAAAATAATTCGTAGCGCAGATCTAGACCATATCTTTTAGAAAAACTAGACTTTTCTGTAAAGGGTATATCACAATGGCTTCACAAATATAGCCAGGGGCACTGTCTACCACATTCCTCTCGGTGTCCAGAAGTCATCATGCTCTTCAACGCTATAATGGGACAGCTACTTATCTGGGGTAAATGGGCAGTGAAGTCTGTTGAACTGTGCCAACTAACACTAGCTGTGGATTTAGGTGATAATCAAGCATCACTGATCCCTATATGTAATAAATATTAGGTGCATACATGTTTATTTAAATCAGTGCATATTAACAAATTGCTCGGATTGCTTCCAATCTTTCCATATTGCTTCTTTCCCCAGTCATTGCTTTATCTTCCATCCATTTTAAACCTACCGTGCTCCATATTTTTAAATGATTTATTGTTGAATTATTTTTTTTAATAATTGTATGTGATTTACTAAGAAACAGTGTTGACAAGCCATTTACTCTCATGAGTGATTGTTTTTGTTATACCCAAGATTTGTAAATAATTTACGTCAAATAACTATTCCACTTTGTTGACAACAGAGTTAATTGTCAACAAAGGGGGAATGCGCAAACAGGAATAGCAAATTGAAAAACAGACTGCAAACAGGAAAAAAAAATGTCTGCTGAATAAATTGCTTGTAAACAAACACAAATACAAAAAAGCGTGTTGATTATTCTAGCCACGTAATGTATGACAATATAAGTACCAATATTAAGATGGCATTAAGGTGCATATAAAAGCCTAAGTGAATAAAAATGGGCACAATTAGAGGATCAGTAAGGTTAGTGGGTTGTGATGATGATGTGACAATGGACTGAGTTGATTCAACCTTAGGGAAAAACAACAGAAACAAATTAATCCAAGTGTAAAGGAAAGTACGATGCTTAATGAGATCCTAGGGTTATATATCAGCAATATGCACATGCTTGTGGCCCGGCTTTGTTGTGATTAAATAGTATATCTCTTACCTTTTTATGAGAAATATTCCTCTTCTGAGAGCAGTATGCATGGGCTTCTCAAGTGATGGCAACTATGACAAAGTAGTTGAAATGAAGGGGGCATGTCACATAATGGGAAAGTGGTTGTGGTTTCATCCATAGCCTATGGAATCCGGAAGATTACTCATTAGGGTGATTCCCCCCGCTCATTCAGACATACGCCACTATCATCCATCACTCAGGATTCAATAAAAGCATAATAGAAACAAAAGCCCTTGTCAAGGTGGTATGGGAATCTTGTCTAATGCCTGGCTAACAGGAACGAACAAGGTCACAACAAAAGCTAATTTGGCACGCCCATTGTAAACATGCCAGTGTACTGCTGAATTTTGAAGAAAGACATTTTTTGCCTGTATACTATAAATAAAAAGAAAATCAATATCTCACGTTAAATAATGTGTGTTCCTCATTGCTATTATTAAAAGGGCATGCTGTCATTTTGGCTTTAGTGCTAGAGGGTTGTGTTCTGTTCTGATTTTTGTCACTCCAAGGACAGGTTGCTTCTGTCAGCAAGCAGTTCTTGTCAGCAGAGATGAAGTATGTATCTGCGCTATCTACAGTAACTGCTTCCAAATGAGACACTGTCACCTGGATACCTGACAATTGCTTTGGCTTTTGTCATCTACTCTGTGCTGCATTCAAATCTATCACACCTTATGCAAGAGCAAAGTGGTTGCCAAGGTAACATTATAGCGACAAACTTAATAAGAAGGAGCAAATAGAAAAATACCATAAGCAAGGGAAAAGGTTATTCATTAAAAACAAAATACAATTTGGAAAACATTAAGTTCTCAGCTCCGCCTTCACTTGCATGCCATGCAAATCTTTTCTCTTTCATCTTGCTGAAACAAAGCAAACTCTCCTCATACCCATGCTAAGAAAATATCCTGGGATTTTGTTGTGAAGAAGGGGCTATGAGGATGGGGCTCAGGAAAAAAATGCCAAAAGAAATGAGGACAAGAGTTTAGTCAGATTCCACAAAAGGATTAGACACTGAAGGCTGAAATTTTCAAAAAAGCTTAATGGAATCAGAACAGGAGTACTTGTGGCACCTTAAAGACTAACAAATTTGTTAAAATCACGGTGGAATTCCTCGAGGGCTTCTTTTCCATGAGTCCAGATGATGAAGATGTCATCAATGTAGTGCAAGTAGAGTAGGGGCGTTAGGGAACGAGAGTTAAGGAAGCGTTGTTCTAAGTCAGCCATAAAGATGTTGGCATACTGAGGGACCATGCGGGTACCCATAGCAGTCCTACCAGCTACCAGCACTCCCAGCTATCTTCGAGACACCACTGACTTCCTGAGGAAACTACAATCCATCAGTGATCTTCCAGAAAACACCATTCTGGCCACTATGGATGTGGAAGACCTCTACACTAACATTCCACACAAAGATGGACTACAAGCCATCAGGAACAGTATCCCCGATAATATCACGGCTAACCTGGTGGCTGAACTTTGTGATTTTGTCCTCACCCACAACTATTTCACATTTGGGGACAATATATATCTTCAATTCAGTGGCACTGCTATGGGTACCCGCATGGCCCCTCAGTATGCCAACATCTTTATGGCTGACTTAGAACAACGCTTCCTTAACTCTCGTTCCCTAACGCCCCTACTCTACTTGCGCTACATTGATGACATCTTCATCATCTGGACTCATGGAAAAGAAGCCCTCGAGGAATTCCACCGTGATTTTAACAATTTCCATCCCACCATCAACATCAGCCTAGACCAATCCACACAAGTGGTCCATTTCCTAGACACTACTGTGCTAATAAACGATGGTCACATAAATACCACCCTATACTGGAAACCCACTGACTGCTATACTTACTTACATGCCTCCAGCTTCCATCCCGGACACACCACACGATCCATTGTCTACAGCCAAGCTCTAAGATACAACCGTATTTGCTCCAATCCCTCAGACAGAGATAAACACCTACAAGATCTCTATCAAGCATTCTTAAACCTACAATACCCACCTGCTGAAGTGAAAAAACAGATTGACAGAGCCAGAAGAGTACCCAGAAGACACCTACTACAGGACAGGCCTAAAAAAGAAAATAACAGAACACCACTAGCCATCACCTACAGCCCCCAACTAAAACCTCTCCAGCCCATCATCAAAGATTTACAACCTATCCTTAAAGATGATCCCTGACTCTCACAGATCTTGGGAGACAGGCCAGTCCTCGCTTATAGACAGCCTCCCAACCCGAAGCAAATACTCACCAGCAACCGCACACCATACAACATAAAAACTAACCCAGGAACCTATCCTTGCAACAAAGCCCGATGCCAGCTCTGTCCACATATCCATTCAAGTGACACCATCATAGGACCTAATCACATCAGACACGCCATCAGGGGCTCGTACACCTGCACATCTACCAACGTGATATATGCCATCATGTGCCAGCAATGCCCCTCTGCCATGTACATTGGCCAAACCGGACAGTCTCTACGCAAAAGAATAAATGGACACAAATCTGACATCAGGAATCATAACATTCAAAAACCAGTGGGAGAACACTTCAACCTCTCTAACCACTCAGTGACAGACTTGAAGGTGGCAATTTTGCAACAAAAAAACTTCAAAAACATTCTCCAAAGAGAAACTGCTGAACTTGAATTAATATGCAAACTAGATACTATTAACTGTGGCCTAAACAAAGACTGGGAATGGTTGGGTCATTACACCAATTGAATCTATTTCCCTATGTTAAGTTCTCCTCACACCTTCTATGGGCCATCTTAATTATCACTTCAAAAAGTTTTTTTTCCTCCTGCTGAGGATAGCTCATCTCAATTGATTAGACTCTGCCTGTTGGTATGCATACTTCCTCCTTTTCATCTTCTCTGTATGTATAAATATCCCCTGTCTGTGTGTTCCATTCTATGCATCCGAAGAAGTGAGCTGCAGCTCATGAAAGCTCATGCTAAAATAAATTTGTTAGTCTGTAAGGTGCCACAAGTACTCCTGTTCTTTTTGCGGATACAGACTAACACGGCTGCTACTCTGAAACCTGTCTTAATGGAATCAGGTGACCATCTCTGATTGCATTTAACTCCCCAGGACTGCTCTGAAAATTGCACCCCAAAAGATTAATGAAAACGTCTATATTTGCATTATGTAGATTTCTTTAAAAAATAAGATCTTCATATTTCAGGGTACAAACCAACTCTTACCTGATGAGGATAGGATGGAATTTCCCCTATCAGTGTATCTTAGGTACTTAGATGACCTTCATTACCATAATAAGTGGCACTTCAGAGCTTTTCAAAGGCAAAAACAACAGCTATGTGCCTAATTTCCATTGACTTTGAATGGGAGTTAGGCAGCTAACTAGTGTTTGTTCCTTTGAAATTTTTTGGCATTTGGATTTTTTAATTCACTTAGATATCCCTTTTGGCAAGCCCAACAGATCTGAATGAGCATTGACACAGAACTACCTTCATGTGGCTAGAGTTGATCTGGCCGATCAAGAATGAGGCATGTTGGCAGGATAGTGAGGGGAAGCCTACATTGTTAATGCCCATGTTTAGCTGTTGTGCAGCTAAATGGAGGAGGCCCTTAGTCTGCTATTAATCTGGCTTCTTTCATCAACAAGAAGTTCACCAAAAAAATCCACCCCTCCACAAGGGGGAAACAAAAAGGGCAGCCTTGACTTCAGTCCCAAATACTGAATGGTTGGGGAGGAACCCAGACAACAATGAAAATGGGTTTTGGAAAACATGACATATGTATGGAGTTGATAATGCACCGATGAAATCAATAGGAGTTTTGTCAATAGTATGTTCACAAATTCTAAAATATGGCCATTAGTTTTATTTTATGTTATTTGCCACTATGACTGACACCCATTTACTGTATATTAGCAAGATCATCCTGTCAAGAAAGAGCATTACTGGTAATTGTTGCTTAACACACTGCTGTTTACACAAATATCTTTCTACTGGTTTGAATTTTCCAATTGCATCAACTTGTTTAAGGATTTTAGCTTTCATGACACAGACAGTTAGTGCTTGTTTAACTAAAATTGGCAACACATATACTCTACTGTCAGCTTCGATAAGTACTGGTTGCATAATTGAAAAGCACAGAACATAGTATTAAAACCAAGCAGCTTCTTAATCATCATCTAATCATTGTATAATCCTGCCTAACACATTTCAGTGAAATTTCCCCAAGCAGTATTATTCATTTTATTAACAACGTCTTATGTTTGACATGTTGTTAATAAAACAACAACTCTCACATTGCTAATTCCATCGATGAGGATGAAATGATGATTATACATCTGATTTAGACTGTGAAACTCTACAGAAATTTTATATTCAACTGGTCAGGTCAGGAACTGGCTGCCTTTAAAACAGAACTAATATACTTTAGCCAAACGACTAGAGATATTTCATTTGGCACCTGTAGGTGCTCAGCCATCAATAGGAAAATTCCCTGTTGTATCGCAAATACAACTGGAATATATTGGACCATATTTTCAAAGATTCCTGGACCAGTCATTTAATTTTACACCTACAATTCTGCGTGTACTCTTTCTATTTACACATTATTATTTGCACATACAAAATTAGAGGGCCTGAATTATGAATGTTTGTCCCATTTAGAACAAGAAAAAATAATTAAAGACAAAGATATAGGATTAAAACGTTCAGATAAAGTAAGTCCCTAGGTCATACTGAGATCTATCTGTATTCAATATAGAGTTTAATAGGAACAGTCATGGAGTAAGGGTCTGATGCTTGTAATATTAGTAAGAATGGCAGAAACTGGCCCACAGTAAATTAAGACAGATTTACATGAAATTTTGAATACACATTAAATTAACCAGAGACTACTTTATTTATTAAATATATTAATTAATATAGGGCTCAGGTGTAAGCCTGGCTGCAAGTCTGTGCAAGGGAGAAAGGGGTGTGGGTGTAAGGATAACCTTTACTCCCCTGCACAGGTTACCTGAATCACCATACTCATATCCTGTGCAGGAGGGAAATAGTTTGTGATGCATTGTTACTTCCCCCTGTGACATTACCCGCTTACAATCTGGACTGTTGAACAGCTGCGTCCCATCAGTTCTCCAACCTGGGGTGCTTTTTGCACTGCTTTGCTGTGAGACCAGCCATTCCTGGTCTGCTCACCCCAGCCTCCAGCATGTGAATTACTCCCAACTACACAGCATACTTGCTATGCCAGCCACTCTTCAATTACACTACAGATATGGAGCATCACCAGAAAATTCCCACTCCCAGACTTTCCCCCAAAATGTGTGTCTTGTACTGCCCAGCCCTCCCCTGAACAACACAAGCTCATATAAAATCCATCATTTGATTAATAGAAAAAGAAATGCACCAATCTTGTTATCTCAAATAGAGTTTCCCAAACACTTCAAGCACACTGGTTTAAATAAAGCAATAAAACAAGTTTATTAACTACAGAAAGTTAGATTTTAAGTGATTACAAGTAATGAGGCTTAAAAGTCAGAATTAGTTACAAAGAAATAAAAGGTAAAAGACAAGTAACACTTAACAAGCTATGTGAATACAAAGCAAAAGTCTCTCTCACCACATTTCACCAGTCTTACTGCCTGAACTCCTTTCAGTCAGGATCTCTCCCCCAGTCCAGTTAGTGGTACCCCAGTTCCAGGTGGCACCCCATCACAACGATCCATTTGATTTCATTGACACCTAGCTACGGCATCAGTTTGTCCTTTGTGTCTGAGGAACTGGTTTGTGGCTGCTTCCCCAGAATTGGAATATGTCTTAGTAACATCATACAGTAGAATCTTAAAACTTTACATGCAATGTTACCACATATATTTTGCCAGGACAATACTGATCAACAGATCATGAGTTTTCAAATGATACCTTACATTTTGTACAAACTATGCCTTGTATCATAGTCTTGAGACAAAGGGTGAACATAGAGTATAGACTGTCACACCCTCCCATATAGGTGAGTAGGCATTAGGGGCTAGAGGACTTGGGCTCAGCATTTCAATGTCTAATGTAGAGATGTCCTGCTGCCTAGTGGCATGCACAGCCCTGAGTTAGGCACCCAGGATCCCTGTGCAAATTCAGGGGAGAGTTAAGCACCTAAGAACATCATCTACAAGACCCAGTATCATACGTGTTTATATGTAATGAGAGCTTTACAAAGAAGATCAGTTTCATAATCCCCATTTTACAGATGGTGAAACAGAGGCATAGGAAGGTGAAGTGACTTGCCTCAAGATAACCCAGCAGGCGAGTGATTGAGCCAGAAATAGAACCTAGATCATAAAGTCTAAGGATGACTGTGAGGAACTTCAAAAACTTCTCATAACAGAAGAACAATGGGCCATTCAATTACATTGACAGATCAATTTAAAACTGATCAATAGAAATATTTTAGTACATAAGGCATTGTTTTTTCTGTGAAACATATTGTCAAAGAAATCACTGAGGCCAAGATGTTCAGCAGGACTAAAAAAGGATTGGACACATGGATCCTGAGAACATCCAGTTACATTAGATAAGATTGAAAAAGAAAAGAAAAAATGTGAAAAGGATATAATCAGTCATGCTCCAGGATATAAGGCAAGGGCTCAGAAGAAACTTTCTTTTGGGGCAGATTTTTCCATAATTGCTCACTTCAGGGTTTCTTGCAACTCGCTCTAAAGAATCAGGAAATAATCACTATTGAAGCTGGGATATCAAATTAAATAGATCACTAGTCAGATCCAATGTGGGTAATTCCTATGGTCCCTGAGCCATCCAGTCCCTCTTCCCTTTTCCTCTTGCTCTGATTTACTCTCACAGCTGGTTTGGATTTTCTGAACATATCAGATTGCTTAAAGATTTTAGCTCTTCTGACATAGGCAATTGGGGAATGTTTAAGTAAAACTGGCAACACATATACTGTACTGTCACCTTTGATAAGTATTGGCTTATATAACTGTACAGCACAGAGATATTAAAAACCAAGCAACTTCTTAATCACCATTTAATCATTTTATAATCCTGTCTAGAGCTCTTTCATCCCAATATTAATGGGAAAGTGGTGACTAACTCTTGCCTCTCTGCTAGACAGTTGTAAGTGTAAAAGCAGTAGAAGAAAAAGCCTTAATCTGGTGAATGATAAAAGGGGTTTAAAGGGCCTAGTGTATGAAAGGAGTGTTGAAGGAAAAATACAGCCACATTTCCTTATTATTGACAAATTTAATTTAGACACCATAATGCAACCTCTTCATTTATATGTATGTGCAATTAGATCAGTTTAGTGAACCAGATTTTTAAATCAGTATCTGGTCACAGACAATAAACCCTTTTGGGTTTATAGATGTATAGGAATTAGGATGTATAGGATGTAGCAGGAATTTCTATGATGCATCTTGTAGATTTATTTCAATAATGAAATACACATTGTTCCCAAATTGCACACTAAATAAAATTTCAGAGATGCAAAATTGCCTGAATCAAAATATCAGCTATCTTCAAGCAACATTTCCTGAACATTTTTAATCACTTTTCCACAACTCTGTTGAAAATTATTTTGCCGTCATCCTCCAATTAAAGGGAATATAAACATATTTTTAAAAAGCAAAATACAAAAATATTATGGCAGTCAATAATAGCAGTCCAAATCACTTTAGTAACATAATCCTACTTGTAGTCTTCTCCGAAGCAAAGACTGGTATTTAAAGGGTTCTTGGTACAAATGGGAAAAGGCTAAATTAATAGTACTTTGGGAACATTCTCCTACCAAATTCTAAGAACATAAGACTTGCTATACTTGATCAGAGTCTACCAATCAACAAGTCTATTTCCTACTATGTCCACTGCCAGGTAATTCATAGGAAGAAGCAAGAAATCCTGTAATGGAATAATCTATCCATGTGGTGTTTCTTCCTTACCTTATTGTTTGACTTATGACTTGAAGCAGGATGGTTAATATCTCTTTGTGACAGGATATACAAAGCACACACCAGCAAGAAAGGGATTAAGCAGCTACTCTGGGCCCAGGAGGCCCCACCCAACCATACCTGTAAAGTATGCATGGCTTGGAGGAGCTCAAAAGAGAAGAGGCCAGCTCAATAGGAGAACAGAGAGTGGAGGTGAACTGACCTACATTCTGAGCTCCTGGGCAGGAGCACATTGTAGGAAGTCCAGCTACCAGAGACCTCTGGCTGTAGTGACTTTGCCAGGCCCACAGAGAAGGGACTTGTAACACTCAGAAGGTCTAAGACTTTGCCTTTTTGATTTAAGATGCTTACTATCTTAATTTATCTATAGAGAAAGGGGGTGGCATTGGTAGAAAGCAATCCAGGGAAGCATCAGTATAGCACTTTTGGATGCAGGATTTAGTTGTTTCACACAGGGCCTGAGATCGGAACCTGGCTGAGTGGGCAGGCCTGGGTTCCCTGGTCTCTTCCATACAGTGCAGAAGGCACAAAGTATAGCCTTGATATGGAGGCATCTGGACAAGAGAAGGCCCTGAAGACAGATGGGTCAAACCCTTTAAATATCAGCCCAGGACAGGCTCAGAGCCCCTTATCTGACCAATAAGGCTACCCTTTGCCAGATTCTTTTATAACCCAAAAGCGTTACACAAAAATGTATGACCTAGCCAGAGGGCTGAATCCTGAGAGGGCCAGAAGAGCTGTCAACAGGGGGCTCCAAAAGAGAAGAGGAGAGTCTGTTATGTCCATACCAAGCCATAAGGGGGCACCTACACTAAATGAACCTCTTCATACTCTTATACATTTTTTATCATGTCTAAAGTAACCTTGCATGTTTTTGTTATCAATACAACTGCCTAGTCCTTTTTGAAATCCTGCTAAGCACTGGTCTCATTTATATCTTTTGGCAGTGAGCTACACAGCTTAATTACACATATATAAATTTCCTTTTATGAGTTTTGAATTTGTTGACTTTACATTTCCCTTGTTCTTGTAGTATGAGAGAAAATCATAGAATATCAGAGTTGGAAGAGACCTCAGGAGGTCATCTAGTCTAACCCCCTGCTCAAAGCAGGACCAATTCCCAACTAAAGCATCCCAGCCAGGGCTTCATCAAGCCTGACCTTAAAAACCTCTAAGGAAGGAGACTTCACCATCTCCCTAGATAACCCATTCCAGTGCTGCACCACTCCCCCAGTGAAAAATATTTTCCTAATATCCAACCAGAACCTCCCCCACTGCAACGTGAGACCATTGCTCCTTGTTTTGTCATCTGGTACCACTGAGAGCAGTCTAGATCCATCCTCTTTGGAACCTTTCAGGTAGTTGAAAGCAGCTATCAAATCCCCCCCTCATTCTTCTTGTCTGCAGACTAAACAATCCCAATTCCCTCAGCCTCTCTTCATAAATCATGTGCTCCAGCCCCCTAATCATTTTTTGCCCTCCGCTGAACTCTTTCCAATTTTTCCACATCCTTCTTGTAGTGTGGGGCCCAAAACTGGACACAGTACTCCAGATGAGGCCTCACCAATGTCGAATAGAGGGGAATGATCACGTACCTCGATCTGCTGGCAATGCCCCTACTTATACAGCCCAAAATGCCATTAGCTTTCTTGGCAACAAGGGCACACTGTTGACTCATATCCAGCTTCTCATCCACTGTAACCCGTAGGTCCTTTTCTTCAGAACTGCTTCCTAGCCATTCGATCTCTAGTCTGTAGCAGTGCATGGGATTCTTCCATCCTAAGTGCAGGACTCTGCATTTGTCCTTGTTGAACCTCATCAGGTTTCTTTTGGCCCAGTCCTCTAATATGTCTAGGTCCCTCTGTATCCTATCCCTACCCTGCAGCACATCTACCACTCCTCCAAGTTTAGTGTCATCTGCAAACTTGCTGAACGTGCAGTCCATGCCATCCTCCAGATCATTAATGATGATATTGAACAAAACATTGATATTGAACAAAACAAGATATTTGAAAAAAATAAATAAGAGCTCCTAATTAGGTCCATCTCTAGTCACCACACCCTGCCCAGGTTCCATCATTTGCTCTGAGGCACATTGCTAATGTCTCACAGTACTTGGAACATTGACTATTAGAAGCTGCCCTATAGTTTTGTCTCAGAAGCTAATCAACATTAGACTATCTGTACTTGGATTGGAAGATCCCTGTGTTTGGGGTTGGCAATGACACCCCAGGTTTGTTAATTTACCTTCATGTAAAATAATTTTAAGTAATATTGGAAGCTACTGAAATGTTGATTTCTGAAAAGATGACCCCATCTGAAAATCTTAAACTCATTGTACCACTCTTAACTAGAGAGACTAGATAGTAAGTGTGAAAAATTGGGACATGGGGTGGGGGTTAATAGGTGCCTATATAAGAAAAAGCCCCAAATATCAGGACTGTCCCTATAAAATCTGCACATCTGGTCACCCTACTCCTAACTGATCTGTGCTGTGAAGGTGAAGTTGCCTAAACTGACAATGTTGGTTACTGTCAATTCTGTTCATTCTATTCCGACTCCAAATTGCCTGTGTTGTTGCACTCCTCAGCTTGCTATTGTTTATACTAAATTCCATCCTCAAATGCACACATACAATTCCTATTGACTTGATTTCCATGCAAGACTCCAAGTCGGGGTTTGGCCTCTTAACTCTGCTTTTTGTTAATTCTTTCCCCAGATCGTGCAACTGCATATATACAATATGACAACTAGAGCATGTACATAGAAATGGATAAGAAAAGAGCTTTCCATGAAGGTTCTTAGAGGAATAAATTCACAGGTAAGTCTGCATGAATGTTACTGGCTTTTTTAATATGTATGCTATACTGAGATGGACTTAGACCAAACTTCTTAGACTCATGCCTATTTATCCAAATGTACCTTGCCTTTCTTATACATGCCTTTCTCTGAATGTAGCCCACTGAGTATGAATGTACGAGGATCTACAGTAGCTGAATATGGTGTAATTTGCATACCACATATGTGAGAAGTGCAATAGTATAAGCAACTTACTGGAGTATATAAAAAGTGTAAGTTAAAGTAGGCTGCCACCTGCTTTAATTAAAAATTTCCTCTGACTTCTTGGGTCCAGAGAACCTCACTTTCTACCTGTATGTCAGCAGTGATGGAAGTAGTTCCTGCATGTAGGTCCTGATCCAAATTGATATCCATGAGCGTCTCTCGATTGACTTCAGTGGTCTTTGGACCAGCTCAGTTTGTATAGCAATTCCAGTTCCTTTGGGATTAAAGAGGACATATACAAATATCCTGATATAATTTAAATATAAATGATAAAATATAAAGACTGATTTTCATGGGCATTCACTTTCAGAAATGCTTGAATCTGTATCTTTGAAAGTCAAGCTGCAGAAGTCTAGTTCCAGATACTGATGATAAAAGCGATGACTTATAGTATGCTCCTAATGTTCTATCAGCGATTATGCCTTGAAATAAGTGATAGTGAGACAAATTCTTTGTCTTTAAGAAACTCATTGAGAAATTTGCTTGATTAAAGAATGCAGAATTTAGCTGATTGTATAAATTTGATCATTTATTATAATCATAGAAAGAAATGTGTCTACAAAGAGAAAAGGGGTTATATATTGGAGCTGAAGCAGGTGGTATTGGCCTTTGTTAGTGATAGTATACTAGACTAGATGCACCACTGGTCTGAGCCTGTATAGCAATTCCTATGTTTCTATATTACAGCGGGACTGACAACTGAATTTTGTCCATTATTTTCATTTTCAAATTGTGCCACTACTGATTTTTCCAAAAGGTAACAGGAAGTCACTGGAATGAACAAAAATTACTGCCTAGTTGCATTCACATATTTTCCCAGTTGTAATCTGATAAGAATTTTGGTCCTTGGAGAATCTTTTGGGCTGCATAGAAATAAAAGATTAATTATTCTGATGGAAGATTTTAATTTAAATGGGTTGATTGAAAAACAGAATCTGGATATTCAGTGACAGCTTCCTGGCCCTGATAATAGAAATCTTATAAATTAATCAAAAATCTGGGTACAAATGTTTATTATACTGCCTTTAATCTACATATCCTATAAGAATAGTTACTTTAGGAACCATAGTTACTCTTTTTTTTATGTCAGAGGTCATCAATTTATGTTATAGCTTTAGTTTTTGGACTTTCTGTCTTATGGATTTACAGTTAAATCTTATTTTTAAAGTGTTCTAGTGCTGTTCACTTATGGAGAATTTGATCAAGGCAAATTGACAGAGAACTAATTTAATCATAAATGCTGATTATCTCTTCTTTTCACTTTCAGTGGAAAGTCCTGAGGGTAACAAACAGTTATGCACCATTTGTTACTGCCAAAGTTGAAAGGAATAATGTTAAACCGATGACACAAAGGAGATAAAAGGGATAGATTTTCAAATATATTAAAAGTAGTACACATCATTTGGATTTGGAAAATAATATTAAGAAGCTCTACACCATCTTACCCCGCCCACCCCTGTGCAGAAGGAAAAAACCCTCAACCAACCAAACAAAATATCTTAATGTTGGAGTCTAGAAGGTTATGAAAGTATATATCATTTAACCTGTTTATTTAGTCAGTATTGAAGATGTCTCCTGACTAAAATGGAAGCTTTCTTGTCCATTTTCTAAATGTTTGCTGAGATATAGAATGAGTAAGCTCTTTTTCTTCACAGGATTGACCTCTCCAGTAGCCCATTACACTATCAAATTTGCGTGAGGCTTGAGAAGAATACATGAGAATATGGACTGTAACTCACTTTTTCATCTAACTTCTAAATGAGGGTCTACTTTGTAGGTCAGTTATGATGGTAGCATGAATAATTGTATTCTAACATTTCAAAAATGTTTTGCATCTGTGATGGGGTGTTCACCCCACACCAGCCTGGAAGTGGTCAATGAGGCTGAAAAGGGTCCAATTAACCAGCTAGGCCATAGCTGGTAGCACTTAGGTGGCCTAAGTAATCCCCTGAATGAATATTGTACCCAGCTGAGACGGAACATGCAGGCCTAGGATAAAGCCAGGAAGCTGGCAACAGAAAGGGCTGGAGGGAAGTAGTGTGAAATCACCCAAACAGGTTTTGGATCCCCCCACTGGGTGTGTGAGGAGTATGTCTACACAACAAAGAAACCAGTGGCTGGCCAGTGCCACACAACTTGGGTTCACGGGGCTGTTTCATTGCAGTGTAGACTTCTGGGCTTGGTCTGGAGCCAAGGGTCTAGGCACTTGCAGGGTGGGAGGGTCTCAGAGCTTGAGCTCCAACCTGAGCCTGGAAGTCTACACAGTGATGAAACCCCCAGAGCCTGAGCACCATGAGCCCAAGTCAGTTGGCACAGACCAGCCACAGGTTTTTCTTTGCTGTGTAGACATACCCTTTGAGCTACAGTAGTTCAGCAGTCTGGAGTTTGTATCAGTACACCCAGAGTGTGGGGAGCCAAAACCTGTAGGAAGAAGTCCAGGAAAAGAGCAACAGGGTCTGAGAGAAAGCAGACCACATTTGCCAGATATAAGGTCCCTGGATTGGAACCCGGAATAGGGGGCGGGCCTAGGTTCCCCTACCAGCCACTGAGGAAGTGGCACCATCAGAGGAGTGCTTGAGAAGTCTTTGATACCCTGGAAGGGAAAAACTATAGTTATCTGGCCGGAAGGCCAGGACACAAAGACAGAGTACACTCAGTTGCAGGAAGTGAGAGAGAGATGGCTGGTGAGCAGTAGAAGAGCGTATCAGACCTGAGTGGAGCTGATCCCCTGATGTGGCCAAAAAGAGGCACCATCAGTGTAAGTAGAGTGTCCCGTGCAGGGGTGGCTCCAGGCCCCAGCACGCCAAGTGCGTGCTTGGGGCGGCATGCCGCGGGGTGCGCTCTGCCAGTCGCCGGGAGGGCGGCAGGCGGCTCCGGTAGACCTCCCGCAAGCGTGCCTGCGGAGGGTCTGCTGGTCCCACGGCTTCGGTGGAGCATCCGCAGGCGTGCCTGCGGGAGGTCCACCGGAGCTGCGGGACCAGCGGACCCTCTGCAGGCACGTCTGCAGGAGGTCCACCGGAGCCGCAGGACTGGTGACCGGCAGAGCGCCCTCCGCGGCGTGCCGCCATGCTTGGGGCAGCGAAATTGCTAGAGCCGCCCCTGGTCCCGTGACAGCAACTCAGAAGTTCAAGGGGTAGTGGAGACCATATAGATTGATGGGAAGAGGTTATGTATACCAAAATAGGGATTTATTGGCCCAAAGAAGTGGAAGTAATCAAAGAGAGACATCTGCTAGAGGTGGCCAGTCTGGAGAAATTTGACAATTGATCACAAACCTCAGTCACTTTCAATCCCAAATTCCTCTCTCCACTTCTGGGTAATGGATATTTCAGAGCCTAAGGATTTCCCTGTGAGAATGGGACTGCTCTATCTCTGCCTTTTGCTCTGAAAATAGGGGGCCCTGCAGCAGAACAGTCTTCTTGGCAGACCATTTAACCATGGGTCTGGATTGTTTTATTGTGCTTCTGGAATGGAATGCCAGAGCAGGGCACCTCTGACTTGACCATTTCTCCACATAGCTGGTATTCTTCACCATCTTGTGCTCTAGGAAAGAATATGACTGTGTATATTATGTTTATTTTAATCTTTTCTGGCTCTAATAACAATGAAAAGTGCCAATTTTCAAGTGCACGGAACCAGAGCTATAACTTTAGTCTCCTGAGCAAGCAACCATATTTGTGCACCTTAGAGGAGATGGGGGGCAGGTGGGGTCATACTCCCCCTCCTCCAGATTTCTGCCTCCCATTTAGCACAGAGGTTTTTCAAAATGTTGGGCATGCCTCCCTAGGGGGAGGCTCCCCACAATTTGAAAACCATTGCCTCCTGCCAGGAGCTTGCAGATTGGAAACTGGTGCGAGCTGCCTAGCCCACTCAGGCCTCTGATTCTCCATGCTGTGGGAGCCGGAGTTCTGGTTGGCTGCCTGGCAGGTCCCCCTGCCCTACTCCCCAAGCTGGCTGCCTCTGAACATCCAGGCGCTCCCCACGCCAATACTGCTGGGCCCAATCCTGGGGAGGAACTGACACAGTTGGGCCTGACTCTGTGCTACCCCATTTTTTATCCCTGCCAGTTCTGCACCCTGGGTGACTGCCCTCTTGTCCCTCTTTCCTAGTTAAGGCCCTATGTGGAATAGGAGAATAGTATTGGTCACTCAGCTTTAATTCATGTACACATAAAGAACGTGATGCACATATAAATTGTTATTGTGTAGTTTACAGTAGAGACTCAATGCTCAATAATGAAGGATGAACCAGTTTGGAAAAATAACCTATCCAAACCATTGCCCAAATTTGTCTTAATTTTTTTTTAGGTTCAAAACAAGTCTTCAACTGTTTTCTATTCATTTTTGTTGTTTCCTGTGGCATTTCTTTTCCCGCTCTTAACTTGCAACTGACTATAGAAGTACCAGAATGTAATAAAAAACGGTTCTTTCCCTAGTATTTCTGAGCTGGCTGGATCTATGAAGAATGGGAAAACTTATTAGAAAGCCTGTTCTCAGAAGATACTCTGGAGAAAAAGTAAGCCATTAAACTTTCAGATGTGCATCTGAAGCAAAAATAGGTCAGCATTCATTAAAAATGAAGAAAGATTGAGAACTTAACCCTGCAAAGGAACCTGCATAGACTGATCCTCATGCCTATGTGATTTCCTATTGAAATCAATTGGACTTTGTGAGGACACAAAGGTCACTCTTTACAAGATCCAGGCCAAAGGAAGAAAGGGATTGAGGTGAATACAATTCAGTATGCATAGAAAAAAGTAGATGCTACAATCCTATTCAAGAGTCTGGAAGACTCAAACATGTAACTGTTGATGCATCTACTTAGATGCCTAATTTTTCTCAGTGACTTTTTGCTCCATATAACGTGTTCAGGAAAAACGCCTTCTAATTTATCTTAACTGCTTAAGAGGTTAGTTTTTCTTCTCATAACATAACCCCAAACTGAAGCTGAGAAATGACCAAGCCCTAAGGGAAAGCGGGAGAGACTTCTTTATAACGAGGGTAAATGGAAGAAAGTGTGATACAGACGTCTAAACTCAGCAGTAGGAGTAACAAATTTGAATATATTCAGAAAGAAAAATTAGGCAAAAATCTTAGTGGAAGAAACACTAGAAATGGAAGAGGCAACAATGTAGATGGTTTAACTAGGCAAATGCATTGCCCTAACAGAGAGCTCACTGGACCAGGATTCAAGAGACCTGGAATGCAATCCTAGCTCTATTGAAAACAATAGAGTCAGGATTTTGCTCCTGGGTCTTATTCCTGGCCCTACACTGACCAACAACATGGCCTTGGACAAGTCCCTTCATCTCTTTGCTTCTGGTTCCTCTTCCACTATTCTCTTGATAAAGAATGTAAGTTCTTTGGTGCAGGCACTGTCTTACCATATGTATGCACAACACAATGAGGCTCAGATCTAGGTTGGGGGGACAGGGGGGAGGCTTGGCTCTACTGTAATAATACTAATATTAAATCTACTTCACTCCTCAAATATAACTGTTACTGGCAGACAAATATAGTTAGTAATTTATCCTTGGTATTATTTATTAAATCTAGGTTACATGTAGATGCAGTAAATATAATGGGAAAGGGTAATGATAAATCAGAAGATTATGAGAAGCAATGTAACTTGAGTTTGATCATTTTCAAAGATGTTTTCTACAAAAGTTTTCCACAAAGTTTTACTAACTGGTTGAAGACAAAGCTGTGTATTCCCAATAGATTATAAAATATGCTAATTGTCTAGTGGCAGATGTATAAATAATGTTAATTAGGACCAAGTAAAGATGTCTACCTGGAACAAGTGATTGAGACTGGTTACGTATCGCAAAGCTGTAGTCAAAGTAATCAGCAGAAACTTGGGAGTGGTTCAGTACATTTAATTGAAAGTCCTTTGAATTTGGAAACAAGGGCAAATCAGAGTCCACACTGCAGTATAGGAGCTTGTTTGATACTATTTTTTAGGGATATACCATGATAATATAAAATGTTGCTATAGGAAAATTGAGTGCTGCAATTGGAATGAGAACAACATGACAGGGTGACAGGAGGGGGTTGTGTCGAAGGCTGAGTGCACCACAAAGGTAATCCTGATTAAATACATCAATCAAATGACTCTTCACCCACATGAAACAAAAGAGAAAAAGAAGTAGCTGCAAGTTTGTACTGGAACAGCCACTGGCACTAATAGTTACTTCTGAACAAAATAAAATCACTGTAATATTCTTAGACTTGAGAATCCTTACAGCCTTTGCTTTCACTCTGGGAAAAGGGATCTTTAGGTCAAATTCAGACTTACTGTAAGCAGGTGCAACTTGACTGAAGTCAGTGAATTTAGCCCTTTCTCTGTTAGGAATCACAGTGCCATAGACACGCCTGAGGAACACAGATGCCCACTCAACCAGCAACTGATATCTTAGTTCTTCTCTTTATTTTTATTAGGCTGTGTGCATATTTTAGAAGGAAATAAGAACCTCGGTGCTGAAACTTGCAATCTGCTCTGTCAAACTAAACCCAAATTTGTGCAAATGAAATCTACCTCATTGTGTTACCACACTCATATGTAACTGGATCAAAATACCTAGATGAGGAATATAAGTATTGTGGTTTGTTCTGAGTTGCGGTTGATGTTACTAAGAGAGCTGCCACTGAGGGCAATAAGCTGCATATATCCACTTAGCTCTACTTATAAAACTCTCAAACTGAGCCAATTGGAAGGAAAGGACTAAATGCTCCATAAGACTCCCTGGAAGGGGTGGGGGGAGGCTAATTAAGTGTGAGTTTGGAACTTTCCAATTTGTGGGTAGCCTAGAGACCAGATAAATTGTTAGAATTGCTGTGCAACATGAATGTATAACTTCAAAATCTGAGTTTTTTGCAGTGTTGTTGTAGCTGTGTTCATCCCAGGATATAAGAGAAACAAGGTAAGTGATAGCTTTAATTTGACTTTTTATTTGTGGAAGGGACAAGCTTTCAAGATTCACAGAGCTCTTCCTCAAGTCTGGAGAAGGTAGCCAGAGTGTCTGAGCTAAATACAAGTTAAATAAACAATGTGTGCCAACTTGTAATGAGCTCAAGAGACTGTGGTTACCTTCTCTAGACCTGAAGAAGAGCTCTGAAGTTCAAAAGCTTGTCCCTCCGACAAACAAAAGTTGATCCAATAAAAATATTTACCTTGTCTCTTTAAACTCTTAGTTTGTTCAGAGACAAAACAAAACACAGCTACTTGTTAAATCTTTTTTGACCTGCATATGTCATTATTATATTGGCAGCCCTTGCTGATAATAGTAAGTATTCTAGTTATCCTATAGCATGGGGCCTAGTGATATAATCTCTGCTAATATTACTAGTGTAGTGAAATGATTTGCAGATATTTTGGTACATTTCAACTGGGAACAGGTTCTTTAGAGAAGAGGAAGAAATCACAGGAACAATTTTTCAGCAAACTGTGGTTACATACATTTACTGGCACTCTATCTGTCAACAGGGATCAAACCTAGGAATTTCAGTACCAAAATTACAAGTTTTGTCACTTGAACTACAGAAGAACTGGGACCATAGCCACTTGGACCAGTTACTAGAGGATGATAATAATAGTAGTACTTATTATTACTGTGGCAGTGCCTATGAGTTCCAGTCATGGACCAGGACCCCATTGTGCTAAGCACTTTACAAACAGAACAAAAAGATGTTCCGTGACCCAACATCTTACAATCTCAATATAAGAACAGTACATTTGTATACAAATAGATGGGGGAAGTACAAGGAAACAATATGGGTGAACATGATAGGTGAACACATGGACAAAATAGTCAGGTGTGCAACTGCTCATTTTGTACATACAAATGGCCATTTTTTATGCACCAATTACTTACTAGATTAGTCCTAGGTAAGCTAGTGGTTCTTGCTGGCCTTAAACTCTGATTCTGAGTTACCATATTTGGAAAAAAAATCCTGTAAAATGCCACACAGGCAAATAAAAATAATAATTACAAAGGTATCACTGTCAAGTAGAACTTATTATTTTATACTGGATACAACATCTTGTACGAACAGTTGATACTACTAAAGTGGCGTAAAGAGTGGCACAGGGATTGAAATCTTGATCGCAGTACATGGACTCTCCACAGGGGGAGCTGCATGACAATTTCACTTTAGCAGCCTTAGTAATAACAATTTGTGTTTTTATAAAATAGCCAGACAAACCAGATGATAATAGCTAAACTCATTTAGTCATTTAAAGGAAAGGGTTGAAAAAAGCATAAAATGTCATCACAAAGGCCAATCAAATTAGCCTAAACTCACAACCACTGTGAGCAGATTCAAATCTATCGGTCATTCCACAGTCACAGAAAATGTCATCTAACACTTTGAAATAAGGAATAGTTAATGGCAATTTCTATTCCTATACTGAATTAAACCTTGGAAGATATGGAGAAGAAGAAGCATGTAATTGAATCATTTAACAGGGGACCATAAATAAGGTGTAGTTAGATAAAAAATGTATTTTAATCAATCTCTACATGCATATTTTTAGATTGTTTTCCTGAGTTATTTTTCACAGTAATATTTCTAGGGCAGTTCAATCAGTCCCACCTTATTAAAAATAATGATTATGAGCAGGGGCTGCTCTAGGTATTTTGCCGCCCCAAGCACAGCAGGCAGGCTGCCTTCGGCGGCTTGCCTGCAGGAGGTCCCCGGTCCCACAGATTCGGCGGCATGCCTGCGGGAGGTCCACTGAAGCTGCGGGACCAGCGGACCCTCTGCAGGCATGCCGCTGAAGGCAACCTGCCTGCCGCCCTTGCGACGACCGTGGCTTGCTGCCCCAGGCACACGCTTGGTGTGCTGGTGCCTGGAGCCACCCCTGTTAATGAGTTATGAAATGCTGTACATAAAAAATATGAATGAAAGAATCTCTGTGTGCGGATGATCAAGAACTTGGAGGCAAAGACAAAGCAGAATTGGTCGTGTCATAAGTAAACATGGTGTGTGGCTCACTTTCACAGGAAGACAAAAATAACATGCTGAATTTTAATATAAATGTATTGGCTCTGAGCATGGAAAAGAAAAGATATAAGCAGATTTCTTAAAGTATCAGAAACCAGTCAAAAATCCTTAAGTTTTAGGTGTTTAGCAGTATGCAAAACAATATCCCTCTTAATAATTAAGGATCAGATCCTTTCCCTAATGGCTTTGAAGCATAAGCCCTATCAAAATCTGTGCACTTTCAAGGGGCTTCAAGGCTACAGAGCTATCTTAGATGGGCAGTTGTAAAATCCCTCCCCACTCCTCAAGGGTATCCATATCCAGTGATTAATGCCAAGCAGGCCCAGATGCAAAAAGGAACTTAGGCATTGTAACACATAACTTCTAGGCCCCTAAAAAAATAATTGGAACCTCCAAAGTCAGAATTAGGCACCTATGCTCGCTACAGAATACATAGGTGGCTGAGAATGGGATCCAGAAAAGCCACCACACTAAACAGGAAACCACCTTAACTAGCTAGTGGGAGATTCTGACAAAAAGGCTGTGCCTTTAGCCCTGCCCTCTCATGGAGTTTGGGACCTAAATCCAGGGGTGCCTATCTCTGCTTGTGATGCACAACTGGGGATGCCTGCCCTGCAGTTCGGTGCCTCAGCTGTATCTTGCAAGCACAAGTTAGATCTGTGCTCAACTCCACCCAAAACAGGAGGTAGGAATCAGCAGTCTCTTTTATAACCTTTAGCCCAGTGGTTAGAGTTCCTACTTAGGATATGGATGACTGCGGTTCAACTCCTCCATTTGCCTGATGAGGAGAAGAGATTTGAATAGGGGTCTCCCACCTCTCTGGTGAATGCCTTGACCACTGGAGTATAGAGTCCTCCTCCCTCTTTCTCTAGCCCACTTAATATTTCATTTATTTAATTAAGCTTTAAGTAAACTTTTATTTTTAATAAAAATCATCTGAGGTAACCAGTTAGCTGCTCCTCAGAGGTTATTGCTGCCATGCAGCTTCAGTTACTACAGGATACTGTTCAGGGCTAGAGGGAAACAGACTCTGTGGAGGGCTCAGTGCATGGTTAGGAACCTCATTTACCTGAGGAGGACCCAATACAAGCCTTAGAGCAACTCCACATCTCAATCTCACATTGCTTGTAGGGGTGTTTCTACAACCCACTTCTGAATTGACCCTGATTGCTCTCAAGGTCATTTATACCAGCACAGAGCATGGACAAGTGCCCCATGGGAACAAATTTAAATGAAGTATATTGGTCTAATTTAACATCCTTCCTCATGTAAGTTCTCCTTAGCTGCACACTGAAGTCAATAGAACTGCTCACATGAGAAGGTCTGGCAGGATTGGACCTTATGTGGAAACCAATACAAAACACGTATTGTGCAAGGTAGCTGAAGGACCACTGTTTATGAGTGTCCAGACAATTGAAATGAAAGCTTCTAGCTATCTGTAGTGCAGGTACAGAACAGACAACTGTAGTACCACTGTCTGCAGGCTGCCCTCATAATATACTTTAATCCTGCCTTAGACTGACTTTAGTTTTATCCCTATCCCTATTCAATCCTTGACCTTTGGTGATAATAGCTTTATTTATTGTGGTTAATTAGTTCTTATCCTACAACATCAGTTTGTTTAGCATTTCATAGTTGTCAAGGCAGTTTAGCATACTGTGACAAAGTTCCTCCTCTATCTTGGTGGGTCCTGCGCTTATTGGCAGATTTGCTCACCTCAGTGATCTTCCCCACAGTCTGGGTCAACTCCTCCTGTGTCTGATCAGGAGTTGGGAGGTTTGGGGGGAACCCGGGCCCACCTTCTACTCCGGGTTCCAGCCCAGGGCCCTGTGGATTGCAGCTGTCTATAGTGCCTCCTGTAACAGCTGCATGACAGCTACAATTCCCTGGGCTACTTCCCCATGGCCTCCTCCAAACACCTTCTTTATCCTCACCACAGGAGCTTCCTCCTGGTGTCTGATAATGCTTGTACTCCTTAGTCCTCCAGCAGCACACACTCACTCTCAGCTCCTGATGCCTCTTGCTCCCAGCTGCTCACACTCACTTCATCTCCTCTGGATCCACCACCACCGCCTGACTGGAGTGAGCTCCTTTTTAAAGCCAGGTGCCCTGATTAACCTGCCTTGATTGGCTGCATGTTTTCTAATCAGCCTGTCTGCCTTAATTGGTTCTAGCAGGTTCCTGATTACTCTACTGCAGCCCCTGCTCTGGTCACTCAGGGAACAGAAAACGACTCATACAGTGACTAATATATTTGCCCTCTACCAGACTCCTGTACCCCACTGGCTTGGGTCTGTCACAATATCTAGACTGTCAGATCTGATCCACAAATGAAGGGTATTGTCATGGAGGAGCACTATACTGAAAGTAAGACCAAGGGTTCCATTTGTGGTGGATGTTCTTGTGATATACATTAGAAAGTTATATAAAGTCTGAATAGCTCTCAGATAACATATTTATAATCATATCAGCCTCAGAATGAAAACAAGATATAGTGAATATCACTCTCAATATTCCATTACCATAGATGTCTAGTCACATATGTGCAGTACCATGAACATTACTAGTTCTGCCAAAACAAGAGTGGATTTTATTTAAGGGAAGAAGGCATGATTATGAAATTAGTACAGCGTTAACTTCTACCTGATGTGCAGTCATTTCAGGATATGAGGACTGAAGAAGAGGAAAAAGATGATACACACAAATATATGGGATCCTATCAAGATAAGAAGTTGTTATTAACAACACTAGTTTTACTGGACCTTGTAATAAAAAGGGTGCCAGGTTGGGTCATTTATTGAGTAGGAAAGCCAGGATGCTGGTCATAGTAGATTTAGTGACTCGGTACGTGGCACCCTTAAGAGTGAATCAATGTTTCACTGAGTAACCATGAAGTCATATTACTATAAACCTTCTATTGCCTCTCCCAATTCCTCAGTTTTGACTACTTTAATGTACTCTTTACTCCCAGATGAGTGAGTAACTTGGTGGCAGCCAGAAAGGCTGAGGGCCTCTCCCAGAAGAAGGGACAAGAAACCAATTAGTTGTTTGGTTTGTCATTTTACATATACTTGTTTTCTTGCCTTTGTTTTGTGGTATGGGGGAGGCAGTTGAGTTTTTGTTAAAGACTGAAGCAGACTCCTCTGGGGAAGGAGGAGTCTTTCCGAAAAGAACATAAGGAAGAAAATAATAAGGGATATTTTGTTTGCTTGTTTGAAAAGAACTCCACAAATATGGCCCTGTGTTTAATTTGGCCTGACATAAAGTTCCAGAACGTTGTACTAAACAATTTCTCATGTCTATCTAGTATTCTCTCATTCAGAGTTTCACAAGGATCTGTTCTGTTACTACCACTGGGGAAAATGCCATCTCTTTGTCTTTTCCCCCCTAATTAACTCAGAGGGTGCTGTGTCTTTCCTTTCCTTGGCCAAAACCAGCACCTGGATGAGACTAGTCAACTAAAGTTGAGGCATCAGAAGTGTTGATGGAAGCATTTAGAACAGATCTACTTCCTAACTAAGCAGGTCCCACTTTCTCAAGTGGCCACTCAAATCTCTCTATGGTGGTATGGTCACCTGCTCCAAATGCCTGCCAGCTTCTCTGTGAGAATCGTCTTTAACTTTTACCCCCTGAAAGCAGGATAAAAATACCCTTTGGAGGACTGAAACATGATGTCTGGATGGCATCAACAGACACTTGTCCTTCACAGGCATCCTACCCCATATTTGGATCAGGATAGAACATCATGGATGCACATGTTTGGTGGCATCTATGCTGTCCAAGTAAAAGCATGAGAACTAACCATTTAGAAAATATCTTAAAGAAGTGGTGCCTACCACTGATTTTCTGTGTGTTCACCCACTCTTATTCCAATAATGTCATTATAAAGGGATGAATTTGATCCCAGATTGCTCATAGATTGCCAACTGGAACTCACAAAATAACTTGTTTCATCTGTACCTGGTAAAGCAGTTGCCACCATTTCTAGCTGAAGTGGACCTAGCAATAGATTATTGCAAATTATCTCTGCACAGAAATAGCTTTGAAAACCATTTTGAAGCTACATCTGATGCAAAATTCAGCTGTTCCTTGCGTGCCAGTTTTAGCCTCAGAGTACATATAACACCACTTTTCCACATAATAGACACTTCCCTGTAAACTTACAGGTGCACTTCAAGGTGGTGCTTCTGAATTATGAAGACATTTATGGTTAGGGTCCAGCTACCTGGAAGAATTAATCTCTCCACAATGTGCCACCATGACAGATGAAAGCAGCTGGAATGCTTATTGTTATTCTCTGTTTATTATTGTTTTTTATATGGATAGAACTATTTACTGTTATTTCCCCTCTTAGGCCCAGTGGGTTAGCCCCTATTTGGCATTGTTTCTCTTAGGAGGAGAAATTGATTATGGCAGTCAGGTGTTTCTTTAATACAGTGTTGTTTATTTACAAAGAATGTAGGCAAAGTTCTGTTCCTATGAACACACTAGAACCAAAGTAGATACTGCTTTATTAATACAGCCTTTTATTTAAAAGCGAAGTTAGAACTTTAGAAGATGATCTAGTGACTGAAGTCTCATTTGTTCCCATAACAAGCACAGCACAGAGAGCAGCAGCACAAGCTTTCCCAAATCTTGGGCCTGGTCTACACTATGATTTTATGTGGCTTTTAGGTCGAATTTAGCAGCGTTACCTCGATTTAAGCCTGGACCCATTCACACGACGAAGCCTGCAAACTTTTGAATTTCATTTCCTGTTTGGACAGTGTGGCGAACTGATCAGCAGAGGTGACCATGCAGAGCTCATGCAGAGCTCATCAGCATGATGTGCATGTTGCCAGGTCAATTTCTTGTTTTGATCCACTCCATCTATCTTTTACATCTTAGGCTGGCAGCAGATGGTGCAATACGACTGCTAGCCATCGTCATCTCCTGGGTGCTCGGCAGAAGATGGTGCAGTACAATTGCTAGCCATCATCATCTCCTGGGAGCTCGGCAGAAGATGGGAATGACCTGGCTGAGTCTGCTAAAAGAGCACCCAGGAGTACGACGACAATGGCTACCAATCGTAATGCACCGTCTGCTGCCAAAAGGCAATGAGCTGCTGCTGTGTAACAATGCAGTCCCATGTCTGCCAGGAGATGTACGGTGACAGTGAGCTGAGCGGGCTCCATGCTTGCCGTGGTATGGCGTCTGTACAGGTAACCCAGGAAAAAAGGCACAAAATGATTGTCTGCCGTTGCTTTCACGGCGGGAAGGAGAGGGGGGCCTGATGACATGTACCCAGAACCACCCGCGACACTGTTTTTGCCCCATCAGGCATTGGGATCTCAACCCAGAATTCCAGTGGGTAGCAGAGACTGTGGGATAGCTACCCATAGCTATCCACAGTGCAATGATCCAGAAGTCGACGCTAGCCTCAGTACTGTGGACATGGTCCACCGACTTCATGCACTTAGAGCATTTTGTGTGAGGACACACACACTGCATAAAAACGATTTCTAAAAAACCGACTTCTATAAATTGGACCTAATTTCATAGTGTAGACATACCCTTGCATGTCCCTGCTGAGACTCCAAACAAGACTTTCGATTGGAATGGTATTGTAGATATAATTTTCTGAGCCTCTTTAATTTCTTAGCATTCCTTTGCCCGCATTTTATTTTATTTTATTTTGCACAGGTCATCAACTTTCAGAGATAAGAGAACCAGCTCTCAAGAATATATTGTGTAAATTAGATCATAATTTGATTTCATATGCTGATCTAGCCCAAGAAAAGTTGCTTCTCCTCCACCCGCTGGAATGATTCAATTTTCCTATAGTACCGATGAAAGAGGAGATACTAAATTTGGTGAACAACTAGGTAATGAAATCTTGTTTTTAAACAGTATGCATTTATAATATCAGACATATATGGAATTTATTCACACACACACTGCACAATACTCTTGTTAGAGTGCTTTGTAACTATAGAATTTAGAGTAATTTGCAAATGAGGAGAAGTATCAGAAAAAACATTGTTTAGATGAGGAAATGGAAACTCAGGTGAAGGTATATGTGCAAGGTGACACAAATCAATGGGAGAGCTGGAAAACTAACTCTGGTGTCTTGATTCCCAGTGCAGTGACCTGTCTATCCACTTCTGCCACATAGACTGAAATAAACAGAAAAATAGAGAGCAGAGATCTGCTCCAAGCAGAGTTAGATAGTACAGTCATTAAAATGCCTTTCCTCCATTTATAGTAAAGTGTCCGACACTGGTAATACCTGCACAGCAGCATTATTGCTGAAAAATGGGGAATAATTGCCTAGTTTGGATGTAACAAGGTTAATGGCTTGCCCCAAGTGGCACAGCTAGTTGTTGGCAGAATAGAGGGTAGAACAGGATCCCCTGACTCCCAGTTCCCTGCTCTAATCACCATACAAGAGTGTGGAAAAACATCTGATATTGAGTTGAAAAACGTATTTTCTGTAAGATAACAAAAAGATGAGTTTAAGTTATGGGTTTTTTTATTGATCTATCTTTCTGATATAGTATAGAAACAAAAGCTTGTCAAATTATTAAAAAATTAGAAAGGCTGTATAAGAGCTGGTTATTATTCTTATTCTTATTTGACAGGTGTAGAAATGAGGCACAGTGAGGTTAAGGGCTGAATCCTGCAAGGTGCTAAGGACTCTGATATCCAGTTGAGCAAAGCACATGCTGAGCTTCAAGCACTCATATAGGCAGCATTGGGACTTCACACGTGCCTGACTGAATCAGAAACAGAACACTTAGTACTTTACAGAGTCAAACCCTCATCAAGCTGCAGGGCAGCCATGTCGGAGCTAGGATTTGAATCCAGATCTGCTGAGTCCGGCCGCCCTTCATCTCAATATGTTCTTTACAATCATATCAACATTCCTTGTGATCACCCTACAGCTAAGCATTTCCTTAATCACAGCATTTGATCCTGCCTTTCTCAGCTGCTCATTCTGCATTACAGCCTGGCTTAATCACACTCAAATATCTTCTTTAATAAAGTATCAGAGGGGTAGCTGTGTTAGTCTGGATCTGTAAAAAGCAACAAAGAGTCCTGTGGCACCTTATAGACTAACAGAAGTATTGGAGCATAAGCTTTTGTGGGTGAATACCCACTTCGTCAGCCCATTTGGTGGATTTAAAGTAAAATTGTGAAGATATCAGAAAACTGCACACTTTATGAATTAACCTGAGACTTGTTTCTGGTGGTGTTGCGTTTGGCTACTCCTAGAAACAAGCAAAAAGTATTTGGGAGCATTTGTTCCAATTTACAAACATATCATTATTTAGCTGTATTATAGCAGTGCCCACATAAACCTGGATTATGCTCCCATTTTACAAGCAGAGGAAGACATAGACCATACGCCAAATCTCCCACACTGATGGTTTCCCAGCTGGCCAAAACTGGCTGCTTTCCAGCCTTTTATGTAGTCAGACTGTTACAGAGATGCTGGAATGCATGATCAAATCTGGCCTATAGGTAAGATATCCTGTGCGTAACATACCAAAAAATACAGTACATTCAAAAAGAATAGGAGTACTTGGGGCACCTTAGAGACTAACACATTTATTGTAGCATAAGCTTTCGCTACAATACATTTGTTAGTATCTAAGGTGCCACAACTACTCTTATTCTTTTTTGCGGATACAGACTAACACGGCTACTACTCTGAAACCAGTACATTCAAAGTGGTCTTTAAAGCTATTGGGCCAGATCCATCAGCATGTTCTGCCTGGTTTGGTCTCATCCAGGTAGTGAAGCAGGGTTTGTAGATGCTTTGAATCCCCAGCTTGTGTAGCCAACTGAGCACACCTTTAGAATGTGTCCCATTGTGTGTGGAGGGGTTGTTTTTTTCCCCCATGTATAATATTTATGCTAATATCTTTATCTCTTATTGATTATAAATTACCCTAAAGAGGGTGCTTGCTAACTTAAAGGGGCCTGCAGCTGGGAAAGAGCTTCCCCATTTATGCCACTCTTGCTGAATTGTGCCTGGTGAGATCAATCAGTACTCAAAAGTCATACCCCATTATCAATTCCCTGTTCCATCTAGTTCTGCCATATGCCTGGTGTTGTGTGCGTGCATGTGTGTTTTTAAGAGAAGAAGAACTCTTCATGTTTTCTTTTTGGTCATCTTCTTCACCATTTTTATTTATCCAATAGCAGCAACTGGCTAAATATGCTTGACATGCCACTTAATCATAGTTTCTTCAAATTATGTTAAAATCAAATGATCTTTTAAATATTAAGATTAAAGTTTTGCAGTGCATGCATGCAAAAAAAAAAGTCCTTTCTCAAATCTTTCTTCCACAGATGTCAAGAAATATTTTTACTTTATGTGCCCAAGAGAACAGTTGACAAGGTGCACTATGTGTTTTCTTCCAAAGTGTCAGGTATTGGCTACTGTTTATGGCAGGATCCCAAACTTGATGGACGCTATTCTAGCTGCAGAACAGTCAACAGAATGGCAAATACTGTTTTTTTCTAAAAGAATTGCTGCTGTTACTGCTTTGGTTCACAGGCAGTAAGACTTCTCTCAAAGGCAAAAATTCTGCCTGCCAGAGCGCATCTTTTAGTCATTCTGTATGGAAGGTACAATATAATTTTTGAAAGCAGAACAGCCTTTTAAAAAGGAAAAGGTTAGGAAAAATGGCACAGTGACACAGGCATTACATGCAGCTTTCAAATGCGTGGAAAATCAGAAACAAATAGCCACATAACAGAATGTTATCATAAAGTGTTGTACTTTTAGGAATTATCGGCTGAAATGAGTAGATACTATTAAAATGATTTTATCAGTATGACTGTATGTGGAACTTTATTTAATCTTTGTGTCACTCTGCTGACTGTACTGAGAGAATTTGTAGAGATAAATCTCAACTTTAGCTTGTACCTTTTCAGTCTTCTCCTTTTGAAGGTCTCATTCTTCTAACACAACCTCAGCAGTCAATTTGTACATGCTTCTGATAGGAAAAGCTTTGAGGTTTTCTAATTCAATATCCAAAGTGGGATACAGGACTCCCCCTCATCCAAATCTCAGATGAGAAAATGCATATTTGTTACATTTCCCTCTCTCCCTGCCCCTCCCCACACACATATAGAGTAGGTCTTGAAAAGTCTTTTGAAATTATGAATAAAGCCTTTGACTATCCCAGGTGAAGTGCTATGGCTTAAGAAGACTGAGTGAGGCCTTTCACCCCTTTGACATTATTGTAGCAGTACTTAGCTAAGAGGGATAGTCAAAGGTTTCAATTGCTTATTCATAGATTCCAAGGCCAGAAGGGATCATTGTGATCATCTACTCTGACCTCCTATATGACACAGGCCATAGAACTTCCCTAGAATAATTGCTAGAGCAGATCTTTAAGCAAAACATCCAATCTTGATTTTAAAATAGTTAGTGATGGAGAATCCACCACAACCTTTGATAGGTTGTTCCAATGGTTAATTACTCTCAGTTAAAAATTATGCCTAATTTCAATTCTGACTTTATCTAGCTTCAATTTCAAGCCATTGAATCATGTTATACCTTTGCTTCCTAGAGAGAAGAGCCCATTATTAAATATTTGTTCGCCATGCAGGTACTTACAAACTGTAATCAAGTCACCTCTTAACCTTCTCCATGTTAAGCTTGCATTGAACAATGCAGCAGCAATGTTACCCCAGTGTGCAGTGATATAAACCAATCTGAATATGTGAATGAATCTTCTTTTCCCATCAATCTGCAGCTGAATAAAAAAATGCATGACATATATTTACAAAGTCATGCCCATTCAGTGGAGGATCAAGCATACAGAGAGGAGCTGACATCAC
The DNA here is from genome assembly GCF_020497125.1 of Mauremys mutica. Taxonomy (NCBI): domain Eukaryota; kingdom Metazoa; phylum Chordata; order Testudines; family Geoemydidae; genus Mauremys; species Mauremys mutica. Next base: position 96,780,884 of record NC_059073.1, read on the forward strand.
AGAAGTTCTTGTAGTTATAAGAGAACATATCCTTATTATTTTCATTTTCTCTATAGATCTGCAGAGCTGCTTTAAAATGTCACAGTCCTAGTGAATGAAGACTTCTGTTCAGCTACAGAACAGTCACAGTTCAAGCAGCACCCGTACCTACTTCCTTACGCTGCCCTGTCAGAGTGCCACCCTCCACTTTATTCTAAAGGGACTTCTCTCTGCATGTAGTTTTATCTCCATGTTCATTCAGTAAATGGCCTTGCGCTGAGGTTGTCAACATGCCACTAAAGTCAAACATTGCTGCCAGCTGTTGAAGTCACTTTGTAACTGGGCACCTGTTTAGGGGAATTGAGCTGATACCACTAATTCATGAGTTCACTCTGGCCACCCTGAAGAATGATGGTACAGTATCATCATTCCGCCCTAATGATTTAATAAACAAAAAGCAAATGCCAATGTGTACTAAATCTGTGTTAGATGGAGTGTGTGTGTGTGGGTGGGAGTGTTCCTGTTTGTGTGCATTATGGACTCAGTGGTGGCAGTTAAACATTGCCATGACATTATTGCAGGGTAGAGTCCAACTGTCACAGTGGAATCTCAAGGAGGAATAGTGCCTCAGACAGGCAAAATCCTTCCCAAAACTCTTATTCACACAAGAGGGATACACCTACTGCACAATCCTTAGAATGAAGTAGCATAGTCCCTTACGTGCCTGGCCCGCTCTTCAGGCTCGGATGAGTGGAGTGGTGCCATGTATTGTGCTTCAATGGGCACTAGGAAGATTGTGAATGCCTTCTCTGTTCTTTACCCTTGCACATCTCTGAAGTGGGTAGACCCAAAGAGGGGGGGATCAGTTGATTTTTTTTAAAGCAGAAGTTTCCTGTGCTAATACTGTATATGATATGTTCATTCATCACTAACTTTAGTTTTATTTCTGTTTATGATATATCTCTAGTTGTGTGCTTCAGTTATGTTTCTGCAAGTTATTGAGCACATAGTGATTCATTTGATTCCAGATTCATTTGATTCAATTGGTAAAGTAACTCAGTTTAGTAAAGCAAAGAATCAGATTCATGAATCAGTGCATCTGCTTTGACTGATTATTTTTCCCCCCTGTGCACTCTCTATTTGTACATTTCAGATGATTACATCCAATAATGATATAAATCTACTGCACCAGCAGATAGGGCAATCATTAAAAAGAAAGCAAAATCAATAACAAAGATCCCTTCTCTTAATTCTATAACATCCTCAGAAATATTTGCAGGTTATTAAGAAATAAACTGCACCAGAAATCATAATTTTAAAATCTGGTGTCAGAACCTAGCTTCCTTAATTGCGTCTGAAAATACTAAATTTCATGTACAATGAAGAGCATTAGAATGGTCTAATGGTTGGAGCAAGTGTCTGGAGTCTTTGTAATAGTATTCTTGGCTCTGCCATTGACTCGCCATGTGATCTCCCTGATTATGCAATCCTTACCAATAGGGACCTCTTGACCTCACTTGGTAGACACATAGAATCACAGAAGATTAGAGTTGAAAGAGAGCTCAGGAGGTCATCTAGTCCAACCCCCTGCTCAAAGCAGGACCAACCCTGACTAAATCATCCCAGCCAGGGCTTTGTCAAGCTGGGCCTTAAAAACCTCTAAGGATGGAAATTTCACCACCTCCCTAAGTAACCCATTCCCTGATGATGCGTTGGAGGGGTTTTAGCTGGGGACTATATGTGATGGCCAGTGGAGTTCTGTTGGTTTCTTTAACCAACGCATCATCAGGGATCTACAACCCATCCTGGACAATGATCCCTCACTTTCACAGACCTTAGGTGACAGGCCAGTCCTCACCCACAGACAACCCGCCAACCTGAAGCATATTCTCACCAGTAACTACACACCGCACCATAATAACTCTAACTCAGGAACCAATCCATGCAACAAACCTCAATGCCAACTCTGCCCACATATCTACGCCAGAGACACCATCACAGGATCTAACCAGATCAGCCACACCATCATCGGTTCATTCACCTGCACATCCACCAATGTAATATACGCCATCATATGTCAGCAATGCCCCTCTGCTATGTACATCGGCCAAACTGGACAGTCCCTACGTAAAAGGATAAATGGACACAAATCAGATATTAGGAATGGCAGTATACAAAAACCTGTAGGAGAACACTTCAATCTCCCTAGACACACAATAGCAGATTTAAAGGTAGCCATCCTGCAGCAAAAAAACTTCAGGACCAGACTTCAAAGAGAAACTGCTGAGCTTCAGTTCATCTGCAAATTTGATACCAACAGCTCAGGATTAAAAAAAGACTGTGAATGGCTTGCCAACTACAAAAGCAGTTTCTCCTCCCTTGGTGTTCACACCTCAACTGCTAGAAGAGGGCCTCATCCTCCCTGAACGAACTAATCTCGTTATCTCCAGTCTGATTCTTGCTTGCATATATATACCTGCCTCTGGAAATTTCCACTACATGAATCGGATGAAGTGGGTATTCACCCACGAAAGCTCAAAATCAAATCAGTGAATTGATCAGTGTTAGAACTGCAGGATTGTGGTTTTGGCTGTATTTTCAAAGGTTTTCAATGGGACTTTTACACCTAAATAACAGGTTTTTGAAAATCCCATCCTAAATGAGTAGGCTGGGCTATGTTATTTGCAGGGACTTAAGTGGGCCAAAATATTGTAACCTTATCCTCATCCCACTCACCATGTTTGCTCTCACAGTGGATCCTCCTTTCCCATTTTTCCTGTTGGCTACTTACCCATGCCTTTTTGGTTCCTCTCCCTTCATAGGTTCCTAGGCCAGAAGGGACCTCTGTGACAATCTACTCAGACCAGTGGCCAGCTCATGCCAGGGTCTCCAGGCTTCACTAAACACACACAAATGCATAGCTGGAAACCAGTCGGGCTCACTTGTGTTAGTACTGTTAAAAGAGGTATTAAATATATAGAGATGTTTTGACTTTATGAAATGTCTGGAAATTGCTGCATTCATTAATCTCATTTACAATATCTCTAGCCCACGGTACAAGGTAATACTTCAGTGTTTTGCTCTGTAACTATAAAAGTCTTTGAAACTGGAAACTCCCATAGTCAGGAAAGAAGATTACCAAGTATGAAATACTAGTATACCACAAGGGGGGTCATCTCCTGCTCAACAGAAGAAGGCCTATAGACACCACACAAACCATTGTGGAATATCAGTGGACAAAAGACTTCATTTTCCCCTTATCCATGAAGAGGTGACATGCACAAACACTCAAACTTCTAAGAACTTAAGTATCACAAAGAAGATGGCTTGGAAATTCTTCAGCATGCTTCCAAGTTCACTGAAGTGGTCTACTATCTCTAAGATATCCCATGACACAGTGTCATTAGTGCTTATTTGAACCATCACCAATCGGTCCTTGTCCCTCAACTTCTGAAGCCTACCCCGTCTTAGAGTGATGACTTGTTTCTTAGCTTCGGGAATGGAGAACACTGTCTTGTTGTCTGCCTGTCCCTTACAGAATGTTCTTTCAGTTCTTCTGAGTATTGATTCTCCAGTAAGGATTGTCTATCTTCCTTGGACAGTTGGAGTGGTTAAGCCTGATTTTCTTACAGGCTGGGATAAGGTGCCATCCAAATGTGTGTCCTGTACATTTCTCTGTTCCCTTAGACTAGCTGCATCTTGAGAGGAAAAGACTTCATAGTTTCTACATTGGGGATCTGATATTGATTTGAAATTTGTAGTGGTGCGGAATTCCTCCTGCTTCTTTTCTCTCTAGTGGCCACAGTCTACCTATCCTCATGTCTCCAACCATGTAGATGGCACTGTGACCTCTTGCCACTGGTGATTATGAACTGCCAGGCATCCTCTCTGACTTCTTTTCTCATTGATTCCTTTGTGGCCAGCTCCATTCTTCCTGGAACCTGGGATATTGGTGTTTCCTAAATCTGATTGCCTAGGAACTCCCCAGTTTTGCTGATTCTTAGTAACATCTTAACTTGCCCAAGAAGTCCAATTTGCCTCTAGTCCAAGAATCTTTCCCTTCAGCACAGATACCAACTTGCACTTCATGCACAGGAAATCCCTTCTGTCTTCAGGCAGGAAAGAGAACATGGCACATCCACTGCCCCTGTTCTGCTGCTTGCCATCTTGATATCACATGTATTGCTAACCCTTGAAGGAAAGTCTCTCACATGCCCTCTCTCACTCCCTCTGAAAGTCCCCTGTTAGCTGCCTCTCTCCACAGCTCTCAAGTTTTACCGAACAACAAGTGACTTTTAATACCAAGTCTTCCCTTGTCAGCTCTGCTCCTCAGCACCAGGGAGCGATTAACCATTCAGAGACTTCAAACAGCTGATCAAAACTCAAATGGCTAAAGCCTGGCAGCCTTTAGTAAGGCACTGATCAAAGTTCCTATAAGTTACCCAGTTTTTAATCTATTAAATGTGTCATGTTAATTTTATATTGTTCTAATTTTTTAATCAAAATTTCATGTTAAATTAAGTACCCTTCTCCTTTTGAGTTCAGCAAACTCTGTGATCATTCACAGAACTCATGTTTATGTTCTGATACACCTATATCCACACCCCCTCCCCTTCTCTTTAGTAGTTGAGCTACAGTGATAGCTTCTTACTTGTGGAAGCCATTTGCAGTGATCTGAGATTTTAATGCAAGTTCTTCAGGTGTATTCTCACCTGGATCATCCAGAAAGGAGCCACACTATACATAGGACTGAATTGCGGTGCTAAGGTTTGGAAGAACACTGTGTTCTTTACTATGGGACAAACTTGATCTATGAATGTACATGTAGGTCTCCCATTGGCTGTCTGCTGCTAGGAAATAGTTAAGATTTTGTGTCTAGAGTTTCTGTGTTGTCGATTTTAGTTTATTTTAGCATGGAGTGAGCACCTCAGCCTGTCTATCTTCCTGAACAGGTCAGCAGGAGAATAAAATGTCAAATGAACTAATAGGTAAGCTACTGTATAAAAGGAAAGTTTGAAAGCCCTGGAAAGAGTTAGCAACACTTTTTTTCTTTTTCTTTTTCTTTTTTTGGTCTGGTTACACAGTTTAGTTGCCGAGTCTATTGCACTAAGTTTGGAATCCACTTCTGAAACAAAGAGGCAATAGCAAACATCAAAGAGATTGAGGAAAAAGGCTGGGGCCTTGCCTAATTCCCATTTAGAGCTGCACACAATGGCCCATCTGAAGTGCACAAGTTATATTGGTCCTACAAAAGCCATTAACAATGCTGTACATACTTTAGGGCCACCTACAAGCAACTTATTTAATAACTAACTTTTGTATGTGTATATGTAGATATGTCTCTTTTATAGAGCACACCTTTTGCCTGGGTCAGCAGCACTTGCTAGGTAAGCAGCAGGGATCATGCTATCCCCTTGGATGTGGGGAGGGGTTCTGTGCAACATAATGTATGCTTTCACTGAGGCAGTAAAGCTAACACTCCATCATGTAGATAAGCATGAAGGTAGAATTGCTTAGCCTTATACAGCTCTTCCTATTGAAGAACTACATGTTGGCATTGAGCTACAGTCCTTTCTCCGGGAGCAGTAAGGAGTGTCAGTTCCCATGGTGGAAGGTCCTGGACACTAGACAGGTGGAAACTCTGAATGGCCATTCCTTGGGAAATTCTGATATTTTGAAATTTGACATTTTGTTCTGAATGGCAGTGTAATATAATATGACATAAAAGTTGAAACGATAATGTGGAAATGAAACATTCAGCTGCATAAAAATAATCCATAAATTCCCATAGAAAATTTAACAGTATTGATATTTTCCAATTTTGTGGAATCAGCACTTTCAGTGCAAAACTGTTGACCAGGCCTACTAGAGATATTGTGGTACAGAGAAGCACAATGCATCCCAGAGGTCCTGGGAGCAAAGTCACAATCTCAGCTGTAAAACCAGGGATGTGACCAGAATGAATGAAATTGTATAACATTCTCATTCATTGTATGTGTTAAATGCTTATGTGATGCCTCTTCACCATTTCCACACCATTTCCACACAACATTTCATCACAATGTTGTTCTTTGCTAGCTTCTCAGAGCCAATAGCTTTTCACATGATAGAGCTGTTGCAACCTATTTTTTCCTGCTGTTTTATCTTGGAATATTGTGTCACTATGTAATATAAATAGTAACAATAGGGGTGGCAATGTATTTCTCTGAACAGTAGACTCCATTCAACATAAGCTATTAAAAGATCAGTGTTTGCCAGCAGATACTCCACAGTTACTTCATATGCATTGGTGATTTGGTTGATACTGAGGGTGGGGAGGAATGGACCATGTGAACCTGGTCTCCAAGACAGTAAGAGACTGAAATCAAAAAGCTCGGGGTTTTTTATCTGCAAGCAACTAGTTTGACAAAATCCCATTTCATGTGAAATGAAAACAAGTTTCTAAACCACAAAAGCTGTCACAAAATCAAATTGTTGTCCTTGTGACAACTCTAATTTACACTCATTCATATTTGAAAGGAGACTTAAGAAGTTACTTTGAGGCACTTCCACTACTTTGTAATTTGGTTGTAATGTTATCGTACTGAATAAAATATGTTTTCCAATTTTTAGACTTTACATTGTTTTATCCTGGTTTGGTGGTCTCAGAGGAATCATTACAGGAAAATTATTCCAAAGGAATAATTCCAATGTAGTTATGACTCTCAAACTAAGTCTTGACCTGAACTTTTTAGTGACAAAGAAGCTAAGGATACTCAGCACTTTGTAGAAAGCTCTCAGAGCCTCACAAGACCAGAACCTTGAAATGATGTTGACTAGATCAAACTGTGGTGGCCTCATAGGACTCCTCCTCCTCACAGGACTCCTCCAGAAACCTGAAGCGACAAATGGAACTCAAAGTCAGACAGCTTTGAGTGTGTGGTTGTGTTTACTAAAAGACTTTGAGGACAAAACAGTGAAGAATCTTGGAGGCAAATAAAAAGCATCTGAAGGAACACCAGATGAAATCTCTGGAAAGGGATAATCTGGAGATAAAAGAAGATAAATTGTATAATTCATGGAAATCTTTTGATTTCTGCAACCTTGGCTCCTATGTCCATACATTGTTATGTGAAATCCTGCCCTCTATCCTCTGCCTATACAAAGGCAATCATGGGGAAGCAGTGCAAATTCATTCTGATTATGTGCCATGTAGCTGAGCAATGCAGCATTCCCTACTCCACTGGAGTGTGTGAATAGGCAAGTGGTGAGGACATTGTCAGAGTATCTGCATATTATGTTGTTCCACTAGCCACAAATCCCACACAGGAGGATTGCATCAGGCCATAGCTGCTACTACTAGAGGCCACAGTCAAAGTGGCAGGTGCAGTTGCCGAAGACTCTGCTTTCAAGTTAGCATGAGAAATTTCCTTTCCCCCCCCCCCTCACTTTTCTTTCTAAGGGTATATCTACACTACAAAATTAGGACAATTTAATAGAAGTCAATTTTTTAGAAATCGATTTGATACAGTTGATTGTGTGTGTCCCCACTCTAAGCACATTAAGTCGGTGGTGTGCATCCACAGTACCGAGGCTAGCATCGACTTTTGGAGCGTTGCACTGTGGGTAGCTATCCCACAGTTCCCACAGTCTCCACCGCCCATTGGAATTCTGGGTTGAGCTCCCAATGCCTGATGGGGCAAAAACATTGTCGCGGGTGGTTCTGGGTACATGTTGTCAGCCTCCCTTCCCCTCCATGAAAGCAACGGCAAAAAATCGTTTCTTGCCTTTTTTCCTGGGTTACCCGTGCAGACGACATACCACAGCAAGCATGGAGCCCACTCAGCTCACTGTCACCGTACGTCTCCTGGGTGCTGCTGGCAGACACAGTACTGCAGTGCTACACAGCAGCATCCCTTTGCCTTGCCTTGTGGATGGCAGACGGTGCAATACGACTGCTAACCGTCGTCGTTGTCCCGAGGGTGCTCCTGGCCGGCCTCGGTGAGGTTGGTCGGGGGCGCCTGGACAAAAATGGGAATGACTCCAGGTCATTCTCTTCTTTAAATTTCATCTAATGGAGATTCAGTCCTGCCAAGAATATCATGCCAGCTGGAGGCTTCTGCCTCAGGCTGCTCTCCCAGTCGGCAGCATTGTGCGGTTGCACCTTCCCCAGCCTACCCCTTGCTCCCATGGCTCATGAAGCCTGGACAGTAGTAAGGAGCAGTTCAACTATAGACTGAGCAAGTGCATAATGGTGGTAGAATGTGCCTTTGAACATTTAAAAACTCACTGGTGCAGTTTACTGACTCGGTTAGACCTCAGTGAAACCAATATTCCCTTCATTATTACTGCTTGCTGTGTGCTCCACAATGTCTGTGAGAGTAAGGGGGAGATCTTTATGGCAGGGTGGGAGGTTGAGGCAAATCGCCTGGCCACTGATTACGTGCAGCCAGATACCAGGGCAGTTAGAAGAGCACAGCAGGGCACTCTGTGTATCAGAGAAGCTTTGAAAACCAGTTTCATGACTGGCCAGGCTACGGTGTGAAAGTTCTGTTTGTTTCTCCTTGATGAAAACCCGTCCCCTTGGTTCACTCTACTTCCCTATAAGCCAACCGCCCTCCTCTCCCCCCTTTGATTACCGCTTGCAGAGGCAATAAAGTCATTGTTGTTTCAAATTCATGCATTCTTTATTAATTCATCACACAAATGGGAGGATAACTGCCAAGGTAGCCCGGGACGGGTGGGGGAGGAAAGAAGCAATGGGTGGGGTTGTTGCAGGGGCACCCCCTAGAATGGCATGCAGCGCATCATAGAAGCAGCATCTCTGACCCAGAGTTGCAGTTTGCCTCTCTGGTTCTTTGGTAGGCTTGCCTGAGCTCCTTAAGTTTCACACAGCACTGCTGAGGGTCCTTGTTATAACCTCTGCCCTTCATGCCCTTGGAGATTTAGTCAAATATTCTGGCATTTCGTCTTTTGGAACGGAGTTCAGATAGCATGGATCCATCTCCCCATACAGCAATCAGATGCAGTACCTCCTGTTCCGTCCATGCTGGAGCTCTTTTGCGATTCTGGGACTCCATGGTCACCTGTGCTGATGAGCTCTGCATGGTTACCTGTGCTGATCAGCTCTCCACGCTGGCCAAACAGGAAATGAAATTCAAAAGTTCACGTGGCTTTTCCTGTCTACCTGGCCAGTGCATCTGAGTTGAGAGTGCTGTCCAGAGCGGTCAATATGGAGCACTCTGGTATAGCTCCTGGAGGCCAATACCATGGAATTGCATCCACACTACCCCAAATTTGACCCAGCAGGGTCAATTTCAGCGCTAATCCCCTCATCGGGGAGGAGTACAGAAATCGATTTTAAGAGCCCTTGAAGTCAACAAAAATGGCTTCGTCATGTGGACGGGTGCAGGGTTAAATTGAGCTAACGCTGCTAAATTCGACCGAAACTTGTAGTGTAGACCAGGGTTAAGTGTAACTTTAACGATGAAATTCCAAACTTTCAATTTTACTTATTTTGCCTCCCCGTGATTCTATCCAACTGTAGTTTTTTTTTCCTCAATCTTTTTTTTATCTTTTTGGTTTAACTTTTAAAATGGTTTCTGTGTGGCTATATGTGTGTCTGTGGGCATATGTGAGGATGAAAGTTGTTTACAATGAGCTAGCCTGGGTAAGGGTTTATAACAGAGTTGTAAACCCTTGAAAATAAGGGTTTATAATGGAAAAAAAACCTGACAGACCTTTAACTAGAGCCACACTACCAGCCACCACTGTATTATCACTATTTTTTATAGTAGAATAGCGATCTACAGCCTGTGGCTTGAACAGTACCATAAAAATTGAAATACCATGAAATTAATTTTTGTTTATTTACTGTATGGTGTTGCAGCAATAATGTGTGAATTGGGTCTGTTTTCTGAAAGCTTTAACAGCTCAAAGATCAACTGTGTAATTTAAACTCTGTTGTACACACATATCAATAGGCGCTGAATCCATCTATTGATGTATCTATGGATGCTTACACTGCAGTCAGAAGGGTGATTGCAACACATGTAGACAAACACGAACCAGCTTTAATATACCTAGTGCGAGTAACAGAGCGGTGAAGCTGCACAGTCATGCTGCCCAAGTAAATTCCCAGGGTCCTGGGCAGGCTTGTACATCCTGAACTATTGACTGTGCCGCTGCAGCTTCACTGCTATTGCTACCTCTTACTAGCTAGATTAAAGCTAACTCGGGTATACCTACGTGCACTTGCAATCACACACCTGATGGCAGTACAGACATACCCTTTTTCTATGATGCAATACATACTTAGGCCAAGGTTTGCAAATTTAGGCCTTGATCCCACAAACACGGGTATATGTGCTGTTTTGTTAACACAATTACTCCCATTGAGTCAGCTGGGCTACTCATGTCAGGCAGGAGCGAGTTCCAAGCTCTAGAGTGATATTGAGCAGATTGAGCTGCTGTTCCTCCTGTGAAGTTTATATACTTGGTCTGGGAGTCACAAAACTGGTCCCTGGCTTGTGGATTGTCTGGAGCTTACCACAGGAATGACTCATCACTTCACAGTGATAGTTCCAGAGGGAAAACCTAGAGTCAAGGGTCAAGAAGAAGGCAGGGTATAGTTACCAGGAGGTTAGAGTCAGGCAACAGGAGCAGGTAGCACAAGTGAGGCAGTGCTCAGCAGGGGAAAACCCAGTTGCACAGACACCATCCTGTTCCTTTGCTTGGTTTAAATAGAAACAGGGAACCAAGCAGGGATCCTGGAGCTCCTCTAATCAGATCCCATGATTTCAGTCCTCTATCAGAGTTGAGTTTCTAATTCTGACAACTGTCAACAGGGAACTGGTGCTAGATTAGAATTTACTGGCACCTAAGAGTGCTGTGGACAAGCATTTGACTCCTGTGATCCCTGACAACTTATTGTTGTGAGCAAACGGCTGGGACGGAGCCTTTGCTCTGTTCCTACACCCATCTCTGCTATTCCTGAACCTGCATGGTCTGACCAGCTCAGCTGGCTAGAAAAACAGAGGGAAATATCATGCAGAAGATTCCTCACCACCATAACAGAGGAGTGTTCTGAAGGAATCTATTCATCTAAGTATATGGCTGTCATCTCCATGGTATCTGCATCAGAGGACAGTACAGTGCTTCTGGGCAGTACATGTAATTTACTGCCTCTTGCTCAGGGCTATGCCTAAAGGCACAATCTAGCCTTATATATTTGCTAATTTTACCAACCAGTTTAGAATTAATTTATGCTTTTGAATCTGTGATTGTGTCTGCAAGGATATTTGCGGGAGCTGTTAATGGAGGAAGAGTCTAGATCTTGCTATATGAAACAAGTACACTCCGGTAGTCAGCTCAATGCATAGCCATTGTTATAGATTTGGATAATGATAATCTCTCCCATTTAAATCATGTAAATTGAACCTTCATACTATGTGATGGATGTTTTATAAATGTGTATAATAATAGGGCCAAATCCTGGTTGCAGTGAAGTCAGTGGGAGATTTCAGGGGGAAAAATAATGTAGCTAATAAGTAATAATTAATAGTGAGTTGTTTTGGTAATAAGAAAGAAAAATAATATTTTCATTTCAGTAGTGCTGGATATTTCCTCAAGCTATCTACCTACTAAATCTTTTTTAAAAATCTCTCTTCTTAAAAATGGCATTGGCTGTGTTCCAGGTCTCAAATGAAAATTGCTTTATTCATTTAAATAAAAAATTACTTTGAATTTCAAATTTTTTGTTCTTTGAAAAGGAAAATAATAGGATTATTTTTTCTGTGTTGGTGTTTTTTGCCTTTTTCTTTACTAGTTCATATAAGAAACAATTGTTCTATGCATGGTCACATCAGAGATGGCTCTCTCTTAGTTCATGGAGCTGGGGGAGATTTGCTGCTTCCTCTGATCAGAAGGCTAGTTAGCTCAGTACTATATTCTTTGGTAACTATTTTAATTTTGGATATGTTCTTGCAGGCACTCTGGGCCAGATTCTGAATTGGTATATATGACACAGCTCCTCTGACTTCAATGGGGCAGTACTGATTGACACCAGCTGAGGATATATTGAATCTTTATAGATTAGATTTGAATGTATATAAAGCATCTTCAGAGAAGATGATGAAAAAATGTCCTTTCCCTCAGTAGCTCTATTTTTACACAGCTTTTTGACTGTGTAACTTTCATCTCACTCATTAAAAACACATTGACCCAAAATCAACTTTTAGCTTCATTAACAGCATAGCAATCCCCTGTAGTGAGATGCTGAATGTTTTAAAACCAATGGGCCAAATTCTTCTCTTAGTTACGGCAATGTAACAGGAACTGCACTGATGTGCATATAATTCCTTTTGATTTACATCAGTATAACCGAGAGCAGAAATTGGCCAATTGTTGGTCTGAGGCACTAAAGCTTTCACTGAGAGTTATAAATGGTAATTAACAGCATTTTCACAGGCAGAGGTAAAAGCTGCTAAGTCTTCTGAACTGGAACCAAATAACAAAACTTTCTCATAAGTGCTGCAGCAGATGAACTTTGTATGAGGGCAACTGCTGGAAATTGTCTCTGCACACACAGTGCACCGCTTGCTTTTGAACATGCTACTTTGGAGGACTAGGAGGGTGAGAGATATTTACAAATGAAATTCTAGGTATTTTTCGTGGTTGGATATAGTGAATAAACTTCAGTTGCCATTAAACAAAACCGTTCTTTTATCTTTTTAACAACAGGAAATCTTTGGATGGATTCATTAAAATTCACCTCCAAATTCACTGTCCATATTCTTTCTACAAAAAACAGTAACACAAGAAAAATGTGTTGCTTTAGTCATAAAACACCTACAGTAGAGGGAAACTGAAAAATAGGAAGAGCCTGCATTACAAATGGCCCATGATATATTGTGCAGATTGTAGCTGTTTTATGCTGTTGCTATGTTTTTGCTTTTTCCAGCTATTGGAATACCTCTCCTGTTGCTGTGATCTTGCCATTATGATTGACCATGTGATTAATATTCAGACAGAGAGCAAGAGATACAGCAAGGTGAGTTTTAACTTGTGCTTTTACTTGTTTGCAAAGACAGCCCCAGATAGGAGGCCTTTTACATATTATAATATCAAGCCGTTGCTCAAAGTTTTCTGAAAACTTCTCAACAATTACAGTTGTTCTAGGAGGAAAGAAAGTGCTTGAGAGCTAGGAAAAAGGTTATTTAAGTGTCTGTTATTATTAAAGCTGTCTTACTGTGATTTCTTGTAAGTGTCTATATTTTATACATATTGGGCATCCTGCTTTGAGCAGGGGGTTGGACTAGATGACCTCCTGAGGTCCCTTCCAACCCTGAGATTCTATGATTCTATGAAATATCATAAATCCATCTAAAACAACTTGAAAATTTGGAAATATATAGAAAGATCAGTTATGTATTTCTAAGTATTTCTATCTAAACTCAATACTTTGATACTTTTAAATTTAGCAGGAGTAGGAGATGAAGGTGTTATACTTTTCATTCAAGTCACAACTTTTCTCAAATGTTTAGCATGAAATCTACATAGACACAATTTTTTACAAGATACTGCAGAAACAGTAGTTAAGTTAAAGTATAATTGCAATTAGGCTAGAAACAGCACAGAATGAAATGGAGGTACTTATACATATTCATGCCAATTTTGGAAAGTCAAACAATCAAACAAATCTGAATTTTTTGTTATAAAACATTCATTACCATCAGTTGCAAAAATAACTTCTAAGGTTTTGCAAGAGTTTTCTAAGGGGTTGCTTAACTTTGCTATTAAAATCAAGCTAGAATTATGTTTTATGTAAGTACATCATTAGGGCTGGCTCTGATTATGAAACATAGATGAAAGCTATGTACTGTACTATACCATATCAAAGTAATATCTCTTTGACCATATAATGCACATGGGTAATGCAAAACATAAAATATGTACTTTAGAAGGAGTAGCAGGAAAAAGCAGAGGTTAGACATTCAGACCATTAGAGTTTCATTTCTAGGTTCTATATTATTTTCATACTGAGCATAATTATCTCTTTTTCTTGGAAGAAATTTTGTGCAGTCATTTATTCACTCTGTTTTAATAGCTCTTCCTTAGTAACTCATTTCTAATGTTTAATGGTATTTGCTTAATATTTATCATCTATTTATTTATGTATCCCACCTATTTTATATTTTCTCCAATTCTGTTTTCTTCTGATTTTCTCATTTTTAGTGTATATTCTCTCATCTTTGTCTCCTTTTATGAGTGTTGGATTTGGATCATGTTTACCAGCTCTCTAAATAATTTTGATGATTATGAATTCAGAATATTTCCACAACCAATGATGCCATAATGCTATTCAAGCTTATACATATTTCAAATATACACAGTACAAGCTCAGGGCCCAGTCCTGTAAAACTTTATGTAAAGGTTTAACTGTAAGACACCTGAGTTGTTCCATTGAATTCAAAACTGTCATTGAGTACACTGAGGGAAGGATTAAGACCATAAGGTATACAATTTTTAAATTATGGAGCTATTTCCATTTCACAAAGTTTGAAACAAATCATTTTTTTCTTTAGTTCCCTAAATTTTTAGTAACTTTGTTATTTAATTTCTATTTTTAAAAACAATCTAATTTATGTTGCTCTCTATTTGCCCACCCATTTTCCCTTTATGCGAATGAATTAAATAAAATGAATAAAATTTGAAATGTTGAAAGATTTTCAGTTTTCAGGAAAAAAACAACATAAAAAATAATTCATCTCAAAACTAAGTGAAAATGTATACGTAATTTTATTTTGGAAATTTTAGTTGAAAACCTTTTCCCACTTTTTATTATTATTATTATAATACCTCATTTCTCAGAGAGATAATATTTTGCTCAAAAATATTGCCCATAATATCCCATGAATGTAATATTTTAAGCACAACTGTTTTATATATATTCATCTAAAAATTGGTGGTTGGTATGGTTGGTTGGTATTTTTAACCAAAACTGGCTTTTTGGATTATACCAACATTTTCCATAACATTTTTCATATAGTTCTACATTTTTGTAATTGTTTTTTTGTCAAAAGGAAATGAAAAGTAATATTTTGTGTCCTCTATATTTAAAATTAAACATTTTTGGTTTTCAGGGGCTTTTTAGGGGGAGGGGGATGGCTGTTTCCACCCCTGCCTTTTTCAGTTGATAAAAGAATGGAAGAGGGAAAAACGAAGCTGCCTGTCAACTGGAATCAAAATCAAAATAATATGTTTTGAAAAAAGTCAGCACAAGATAAAAAAAAGAAAATGTTTTATTTCTCTTGAAAATTTCCACAGAAAGTACCTAGTGTTTATTTACCAGCTCTAATGACAAAGATTACTGAGGAGGTTTTAAATCAACCTAAAGAAAACAATCTACAAAGTGAGCACTGTACTGATCTTACTGAAAGCCAACCTGGCTGCATTCTCTGCCTTAGTGGTTGAGACTGATTCTTGTCTCAGTATGTTAATTAACCTGGACGCTGTAGCTCTTCATAGTGTCCTTCAGGATGGGTGGTACCTGTCAACCTCGTGCTGAATTTCATCCTTTATAAAACACTTACCCTTTCGATGTTTCTAAATTCCATGACAATAATTCTAAAAATAAATACATTACTGTATTATTAATTAACTTAATATCCTGAATTGTTATTCCAGCATCAATAAACAGTTGTAAACCAATTGGACATCTCAATAATATTCTTGATATAATGTAAAACAAAGTGTCTTGAGTCATGTGCCTGTCTCTATTAGTCTGACAAGTAGAGCTGAATGGAAAACAAAATTTCTGGCCCATGGGAAATTCTGAGATTTCAGCATCTGTTTTAAAAGACTGAATTTTTTTCAGGAAGTAAAGTTCTAAAAAATTTAGAGCAAAGCATTTAATTTGGACATTTTTTGATTGAACTTAAACAATTTAACATTCCCCCAAATCAAAATATTTTGTTTTGGATTGTTGAACTGACCTAAACACATTGTTTTGGGTTAGTCAATGTTAAACTGCATCTCCCTATTCTGGCAATTGCATCATAGGATATGTCATTCCCAAGCCTGATGCCCCCATTTTCCCCTGGGGTCCACAACCCCTGGCCAGACCTTGTATCTCTCATCATGTACCAATAATCATAGGACTCCCAGGATGCATCACACCACCCTGTCAGAGGGAAGACTGTATTGAATTATGGGATCTTTAGTTCAGCAAAATAGCTCAGTCCATAGAGAGAATGGGGGCCTGAACTGCACCTAGAAGACAAATCACCCAGAACAGGGAAAAGCAATTTAATGTTGAACTGACTTGAAATGAAACATTTTGGGTCAGTTTAACAATCTGAAATATTCCAATTTGGGTTGTACCCACCCAAAAAAGAAATATTTCATTTAAGTTTTTTTTCTGATAAATTGTAAGAAAATTGAGACACAAAGTAGGTGAGGTACTATATTTTATTGGACCAACTTCTAGTGGTGAGAGAGAAAATATTTTGATCTTATACAGAGCTCTTCTTAATGAACCTGAGGAAGAGCTCTGTGTAAGCTCAAAAGCTTCTCTCTCTCTTTTACCAACAGAGTAAAAGATATTACCTCACCCACCTTGTCTCTCTAATATCCTGGGACCAACATGGCTACAACAACACTGCATGTTTAAAAAATACAAAGTTAATATATCTGCCCACGGTGGAACCGGTGGTATTGTCAATTTCACTGTTTCTGGAAAGTGGATAAACTAATCCATTGTGATCAGGTGGCCATGTCTTCCCATGTCAAAAAATCAATTCAGGTTGTATCCCATTTAGAAGCAGGTTCTTCATATAACATAGGATTTTTTCTGTGGTGCATCCCAATTCTTCAGACACACTTGTTCACCATCTCATCAATTTCACTATTCATCTATGTCCAGACACAACATTGTGCCTTTTGAGTAGGTTAATAAGGAAGTCAGTGGGAGATTTTCCATTTACTTTTATGTACTCTGGTTCAGGCACGATGAGAGCTATATCCAGATAACGTTTCAGCTTTCTATTCCCAGATATTTTGGGAAAAGTCCTCTCCTTGTACTCATTCTCACAAATGGCTGGAATGGCATTTGTAAAAATAAAATAAAATTATAAATCATTAATCTTGTTTATCAGTGAACAAGCATGGACATGTTTAGCTTAAAAGGTTAAAGATTCACAAGGCTGTTATTTGCTGACACAGAAGGTGTGTATATGTGTGGGGGGGGTTAGAGTGGAAGCCTCTATGGGGACTTAACTGAAGCAGTCATTGCTACTTTTGCTATTATTCTTATCGCTAATGTTTATTTGCTCATATAGTTCGAGGCTGTGACTCAATGTCCATTTAAATCAATAGGAGGCCTGCCATTGCCGTCAATGTTTTTTCAATGTTTTTTTCAACTAGGACCTGATTCTCTGTCTTAGTGGTAAAGCAGGCAGCTGTGTTTAGTGTTAAGCACAAAATTTGCTTCTTGAATGAAATCAGTTCATACTGAGCAACAATAGCCTACATTTGTACCATTTTACCAATCAAATCTCAGTGAGGAAACTGTGCATATGTTTTCTATTGATTTTTAGTTTTTCTTTTAGATTTTGAATCAATCCTTCCCTTTGCTCATCTTAAATTAATAACCATTTCTGCTGTTAACAGGATTTCACTTTCTGCCTCAGTGCCCTAGAAGCTGATTCAAAACGTATTGCAACATTAACTCAGAATCATGTTCTTCGTTACACATATTGTTCAAAACATTATACCAAATCTTGGGTAATATCAACCATCCATATTTTTTTTAGGTTTGCTGTTGAAGAGAACAGAACATTTTAGAACATTTCCCATGCACCAAAGGAGCACTCACCTCTGAGGAGCCATTGATTCAGGTTATTTGCCCTTTGGAGAAAGGGACACAAGGTTTGCCTCCTTCTTTTCAGTCTGATTTGTCTGCTCTACTCACCCCTCTTAAATTCCATCCTCTTCTCTTAGGCAATATGTGTTACCCAGAGTGGAGGTCTGAGATCATATAGAGTGTGCATGGGTGACATCTACACTAAGGAAAATGTGTGTTTTAACACGTATTAGCTAGTTGAGGCAAAATCTAGTGGCATCAGTTAACATGGTATCAGTTAACACATATTGAAAATGTATCTTTTTTTTCTAGTGAAGGCAAGGCCTTTCAGAAAATATTAGTGCTATGCTCTTTGTGGCGCTATGAGAGAAGAAGCTTCCAAAATTGTTCCATAACCAAGGACTAGAGTCTATCCTACAGCCTTGTGAGAAAATGAGGTGTGTTTAACAAAAAAGTAAGCAAACACCACTTAGCACCTAGGTTAATCAGAGACAGTGACAAAATTTCCACCACTACCCACCCCCTCTGAAACCCTGTGATGTGCTGTGAAACACCTACCCATCTTAATTTATACACCTTTTTTAACCCACCATCTGGACCTTCACCCTCCCTAATGTAACATGGACATTCTATAACAATTTACAAATTATTTTAAAATAAAGTTAGACCATAAGCACTTCAAGGTTTAGACCATCATTCTGTTATGTTCATACAGGGTCTAGCACAATGAAGATCTCTGACTGATGCCCTAAGACTCAATAGATACCAAAAAAACATATAAAAGTGTTTAAAATATCCACAAAACATCCACAAATTTTATAAACACGCTGTCCACTCCATTATCCAAGTCATTAATGAAAATATTGACTCATTCCAGACTCAGAAATAACTCCTGAGGGACCCCACAACATATATCCTCCAACTTTCACAGCAATCCATTGATAGCTACACCTTGAGTATGGTCCGTCGACCAGTTGTGCACCGAATTTATAGTCTAGACCACATTTCCCTAGTTTGCTTATGAGAATGTCATTTGGGCCTGTGTCAAAAGCTTTACCAAAATCAAGATATATAATGTCTACTGCTTCCCCTCTAGCAACCAGACCAGTAACCATGTCAAAGAAGGAAATTATATTTGTTTGGCTTTTTTTTTCTGGACAAATCCATGCTATCTATTCCTTATAACCCTAACATCCTCAAAGTGCATATATATTGATTGTTTAATAATTTGTTCCAGTGTCTTTCCAAATATGGAAGTAAGGCTGACTGGTCTTTAATTCCCTGGGTCTCCTTCATTCTCCTTTTTAAAGATAGGTACTATGTTTGCCCTCTAGGACCTTACCTGTCCTCCATGAGTTCTTGAAAATAATTGCTACTGTCCAAACAGACCAAGAAAATGGGATATTATTGTCGACAAAAGAGGGAAATGTCAAGAAGTGATCCAATGTTGCATTTTAACAAGACTGGAAGACAGAAGCTGGACGAAATGAATGCTCCAGCGTTGGAAGGATAGAATCAACAACAGGGAGAAAGAAGTGACCAAACATAGACTCACCAGACAACTAAGAACTTTATTTCAAAGAGGATAATTTACACAAAGAGATATTGAATCATATACAGGGGAGATTTCTGGTGTTGAATCCCATGCAAACATATTGGTAGGAGCAGTGATACAGGATAAACAGCCACCACAAATAGAAGAAATATCAAGGACAAATATGAATGAAACAGCAACTGAAGAAAGTACTGGCAATGTGAATGTTTTGTTGATTGAGATCATGCACAGTGTAAGAGACTGTGAGCACTGACCATCACCCCCAGCTATAGAATTTGTAGACCAGCAAAGACTGGATGATATAGTGCAAGCACTGAAAGAAGTACTCAAAGAAGCTATCAGACCAATGAGTATTAGCCATGATATAATTTATGCTACAGCAATGGTAACAGCTCATCAGCTTAACATCAAGCCATCTGAGGATGTGAACAACCAGAAAACTCCATATATTCAAAAACTTCTATGGAAATGAAGGTTAAACCAGAAGATTAAGCTTTTATATTGAGATATCAGCCGATTGGACAAATTTGAGAAAAATCATTTGAAGAGAAAATAGAAGCAAACAGCCCTGTAGATGAAATATCAATGGAATGAGTGGGATGTGAGAGTTGTGACGGAGCAATGTAAACAGAAGCTGATCACATTGAGTCATAAGTTTGAAAGTTATTCAGCATGAAGCTGTCAGTATCAAGAGAACAGATTCTTTGTGAGAGACCTTAAGAAATTCTTTGATCAGATCAAGGATAAAAGGAGAATATGGGGGAAAGAATCAATAAATAATGTGGAATGAAATCTAGTCTGAGAATGTACAACAAATTAGACAGCGGACTGGATTAAAAATGTGAGAGAAAAAGCACCCAGACCAGGTGTGGTGCATGGATTCTGGTTGCAATGCCTAACAACTCTCCATGATTGTTTTCTTGAACAACTTAATAAATGTTTGAAGAATGTATGCTGAAATGGATGATAACAGGAAGAACTGTCTTCATACAAAAAAAGAGAGAAGGCAAAAGCAATCCTAGGAATTATAGACTAATCATGTGTTTACCAGCTATGTGGATATGTCTGGTGGTAATTATGGCAAAGATCAAGATAGTGCTAGCTCATAATGGGATGCTTCCTGTTGAACAAAAAGGCTGCACAGTGAACACAAAATGGACAAAATTCCACCTAAGACTGAACAGGAGGATCATAGAAGATGCAGAACTAAAAAAGGAAAGCTTAGAGATACTGTGGATTGACTATTAAAAAAGCATTTGGCATGCACATTTATGGATTGTTGAGACATTGAAATGCATAAGGTTCATCTAAAGATCATTTCCTTTCTTCAGCAAGGTATAGTTAACTGGAACACTTCACTCCACCTGAAAGGGATTGGAAGGGGTTCAAAGTAAAAAAAAAACAAAGAGGGGGGTGTCTTTCAAGGGGATACCTAATCACCAATGCTATTTTGCGATGCAGCCACTGATATAGATGCTCTGTGAGATAAATTGTGGTTATCATATCAGTAAAGAGCAACAATCAGTTAACTATTTGCTATACATGGATGGTCTGAAATTATATGGATAGTCACAAAAGGAGATACAGAGAGTGATGATGTGTAGAAAAGTTTGGTGAATATACAATTAGGGGTTGGTTTGGCTAAATGTGTGTAAAGAGGGACAAACTGGAACAATCAGATGGTGTGAAAGTTAACAAAGGTAGCATCCAAGATACTTCTCAGCATGGCCCCTACAAATACCTTGGAATCAGGGAAATGTTGGAGTTATAACATAAGGATGTCAAAGAAGATGCGAGGAAAGAATATTACAGATAAATAAGAATTGCTTTAAGGACAAAACAACAGGAAGAATCTGATCTGAGCCATTAATATCTGGACGATACCAGTAGTTTGATACACTGCCAGAGTGGTCTAGTGGAGAAGAAAAAAATTGACATACAGACAAGAAAGCTGTTGGTGATGCCTAAAATAATGAATATCAATGGAGACATGGACAGGATGTACAACCAACAAATGTGATGTAGGAAATTGCCAATGAATGAATAAAACTGATATCTCAATATAAAAAGTTCATCTGATCACAATAACAAGTGATGGTTGAGGGTGCATCCCTGCCCAAGAAAACATAAAAGGGAGGAGAAAACACATAGCCAAAGAAAGACTCAAAATATTTACACAGAAATCAATGCATCAACAGTGGTGGAGAGGGATCTAACCTCTTAGCTATTGAAGATTAACCAACTCTTGACTTACAGAAGGATATCTCAAAAGAGAGACGGAAAGCCTCATTATGAATGCAGAAGATCAGTCCTTAAGGCTTAATTATGTTTGAAACAAAATTGACCAACAGAACTGCTCCCCAAACTGCAGAATGTGTTCTGAAAAGGAAGAGATGGTGGAACATGTGCTGAGTGCCTGCAGGAGCCTGGCTGGGAGACAATATAGGAACCAATACAAATGAGGTTGCCAAATGTCTGCATTGGAGCCTCGGTGGCAAATACAAATTTAAACAAACCAAGCAATATTACAACCACTGAATTGAAAGCACTCTGGAGGATGAAGAAGCTAAGATTTTAATGGGCTATGGTAATTGTCACAGACCAAATGATACAGGCAAACAGGCCAGTTATTATAGCAAAGACAAACAAGACTATGATAATTGATAATGCCATACCAGCAGACAGAAACATAAAAAAGAAACCAGAAGAGAAGAAAGTGAAATATGAAGAACTCTGCCATGAAGAGGAAATCTCTTGCCTTCAAAAAATCTGGGAGATTTCTGGATGTACAAGGTTGAACTTCTCGCCTCATCCGTAGTGGTGATGATGTTAAGGAACACCACAGACCTAATGGAAAATTAAGAGGAATAAAATTCAGAGTTACAATGCCACTGTATGTAAATACCCCACATAAGGGAGTACAGTGGCCTTCCTGCCATTTGGTTAGTCATCCAGCTGGAAGAAATACTGAAATTCTGTATTTACTCTGTCCCTTTAGCAATATTGCTATATCTCTATAAATTATTTCCAAGCTCTCAAACCAAATAATCTATTTGAATGGCTGAATATATGTTGCCTTCATTTAGCACCCTTTAAGCTATGTTTAGAAAGTGCTCTTTACAAATACTTTTCAGATGAAACAATGTGGGAATCAGTGATATTGTTCCATCTCTGGGATCAAAAGTGGTATGTGGCACTTTGTGCCTGTTCATCATATGTTGCCTATAGTCATTTTGCTCTATAATTTAATTTTAGTCTGGTTTGCTGGACATGTGCTTTATTCTTTTTATATGTATGTCATGGTTCTAAATTTATGAACAAAGAGAAAAAGTTCTGAATAATGTATCCCATTAAGAAAACTATACAATTGTTTAACATATTTACAGATGGTATCCATTCAATTCAGATAATTTATACTGAATATCTGGAATAGAACAGAATATAAATCATGCTGTTCTGCAGCCAAATTAGACATTATCTTTAACAACATTTAGTAATGTGGCTTTCAGATTAGGAGTTAGACAAAGGTAAAATGACTTTTTTGGTATAAACATGGTGAACTTCCACCTACTTTACAGGACCACCATTGGAGGTTAATCCTAAAGTAGCTTGGCAGAGCAGTGTGTAAGCGTTTGCAGAATATTTCGCCTCGCTATTCCTGGTTCTAACCAGTTCAGAATTATCAGGCGCCAAGTCTCCATTGCTTCATTTGTAATGCAAGCCTTTGCAGTCTCCATATTCTCAAAGCAGCCAGGGGTCTGTCTGGCCCCTCACGTAAGATAGAGAAGCCAAAAGAAAAATCAGTAGAGCTTTCATTAGAGCTTCCTACACTCCTTGGGGCCATCACATCCAACTTTAATCAGACCAGAATGTGCTACGCTGACACCCCTTTTCTCAACACAGGTCTCGTGATAGGAACTAAGAGGGAGGTCAGCAAAGTATCTTCATGTCATAGCTACACTAACCAATGAGGTCACCTGCATTCAGTGGTATTCCTAAGGAGCTGTTACTGCTAACTTTCTGCCTGGAGAATCAACCTTTCTGTCTCATCACTGCATGTATACAAAACAGGCAGCAAATCCCCTTCCCCACAAAATTAAAAACAATTCAACTTAATTTGATGTTATGAAACAAAGCAATTAAACAGATGAGCACACAGTTTCCTCTGATCATAACATAAACAAAACAGAATAATGTGTATTTAGAGATGGTGTACAGTTTGCTTCTAATTGATCCCTTAATTGCATTCCAGTCTTTTCTGAATACTAAACACTTGGGTTTGATTCAGCAAAAAGTTTGCTTCAGGCAGGGCATTTATGAGACCTCTGTCTTATTTAGGTACTAGAAAGAGTCTGCAGCTCTTCAGTTTATCCAGACTGCTTAATTTGGCACTTGAAATATTTAAGAACAGATGGAAGTTCATATTTTGGAGAGACTTTTCTGTTCAGGAAATTGGTAATGGGGTATGGAAAGTTTCAACCTTAGACCAGTGATTCAGGTCTATCTAACTGGGCCCACATCACCATAGTATATGAGCCTCACCTATATTTTTTAATTTGCCCTCAGAACACTCTTGCAGAGTAAGGAAATATCCCCATGTTTTACAAATTGGCAAAGCGGGATTAACAATGTTAACGGACACATAGAGATATTGCTCAGTACCACACATGGAGTCTGTCGCAAAGCTGGGAATTAAATTCCAATCTCATAGAATCATAGAATATCAGGGTTGGAAGGGACCTCAGGAGGTCATCTAGTCCAACCCCCTGCTCAAAGCAGGACCAATCCCCAACTAAATCATCCCAGCCAGGGCTTTGCAAAGCCTGACCTCAAAAACCTCTAAGGAAGGAGATTCCAGCACCTCCCTAGGTAACCCATTCCATTGCTTCACCACCCTCCTAGTGAAAAATATTTTCCTAATATCCAACCTAAACCTTCCCACTGCAACTTGAGACCATTACTCCTTGTTCTGTCATCTGGTGCCACTGAGAACAGTCTAGATCCATCCTCTTTGGAACCCCCTTTCAGGTAGTTTAAATCAGCTATCAAATCCCACCTCATTCTTCAGTTTTGCAGACTAAACAATCCCTGTTCCCTCAGCCTCTCTTCATAAGTCATGTGCTCCAGCCCCCTAATCATTTTTGTTGCCCTCTGCTGGACTCTTTCCAATTTTTCCACATCTTTCTTGTAGTGTGGGGCCCAAAACTGGACACAGTACTCCAGATGAGGCCTCACCAATGTCGAATAGAGGAGAATGATCATGTTCCTCGATCCCCTACTTATACAGCCCAAAATGCCGTTAGCCTTCTTGGCAACAAGGGCACATTGTTAACTCATATTCAGCTTCTCATCCACTGTAACCCCTAGGTCCTTTTCTGCAGAACTGCTGCCTAGCTATTCAGTCCCATCTCCAGAATCCTAGTCTTTAATGATAAGACCATCTTTCCTCTTCTGGCCAGGATGGCATGACCTAACATCACATATCCATTTGATGGCTTGTGATAAGAGATAGAGCTTCTCAAGGCTCTGGTACAACCCATTCCAATCTCCCCATAATAGGAAATGGAACAGGAAAGCAGAAGAGGAAGCTAAAAGCCAGGAGGGTCTCTCTCTCTCAAATTAGAGGAGTTCAGAGAACACAGCTGGGTTGCATCAGAGACTGATTCAGTAATTGCAGCTGCACTTCTTCATTAATGAAATCTACAGGAGAAGGCAGTTCGCAAGAAAAAGGAAGTTGCTAATGGAAGGGCTCTCCATTTTCCCTCAGGAAGCTGGGGTAACAAGCCCAGAATTGTATGTATTTTATTATTTGCATATATTTTTATTTTGTTGCTTTTTGATTAGACAAAACAGGGGAATTGAGTGGGAGAAGGCCCTGTTCAGCAAATCCTTCTTTACTCTCCAAATCAGTAAATGAACTCTCTCAAAGAATGGGTGTTTAGTTTTACTTTGTTTTTCCACAGAGGAGCTTCTAGTGAGTGATTTGAGAGTGGAAGGGGCTTGTAGAATTGGGGCATAGCCCCATATCAGTTTAGTAGTTTATATGCACTGAGATGAAGCAGGATCCTGTGCTTTGGACACTGCCAGGGCTTCTAGAGACCCAGGATTAAACCCCTGCCCTGCCATTGTCTTCACTGCAGGCTTGTGTAAGTCACATAGTCCCTCTGTGCCTCAGTTCCCTGGCTAAAAATAGGGTTAATAGCACTGCCCTACCTCACAGGAATGTTGAGGACAAATATATTGAAGATTGTGACACACTCTGATACTATGGTAATGCGGGCCATCTAAGTATGAGAGAGTGGAAATCATGTGACTGACTTTTACAGTTTGTATTTTATTATATTTTTCATTAAAAAAGTAACAAAGACACTTTAACATCAAAACACTTGGGGTGTTTTGACAATCTTGGAATTCTTCTCTCCTCCTCCCCGCACCCTGTTTGCTTCCAAAACAAAATTCAGCTGAAATGCATCCCATTTCACAGAAGGTTTTGATTTTGACAGAACTGCATACTTCGACAGAACACGGTTCTGTTGAAAGTTTTCCAACCAGCTCTGCTCTGTCAAATGACTGTCAAAAAACAGAATCATGAGGCTGTAGCACCCTTAGTGCAGACTTACTAGGGATGCCACAAACTGAACAGAGACAGTAACTGGAACTACTTTCTCCTCCCTGGAAAAAAACATTTACTTTTCCAAAAACAGCAGTACAGTGGCTCATATTAAAAATAATCAAGGGTATGTGTGATGTTGCACTTATAAGGAACAAGCCTAGTATTGAACAGATTGTGGTGACTTCTTTTAGATAGTAATCTTTAAATGGTGATTACTATAAATGGCATTATGTCTAACGGCAAATGTAGAGATCCATAATGTTGTGCCCCATGAAATATAACTATTTTCATATACACGTTTGTGTTCAAAAACAGGATAGCACAGCTTTTGTAACACAAGTCAGCATCACTCAAAAGGGGGAGAAGATAACAATGGATTTGGCAGGGAAGATTCTTTATTAAATGCACTAGATTAAATTCACAAATAATCTATAGATAGATAAGGAAGAATACTATTCAATTAGATTTTATGTAATAAAAAGGATTTAAAACAGCAAACACATTTCAGTGTAATCAGTGGAGAAGGCATTCATTGATTTCTTTTGCTAGCTCTACCATTGACTTGCTGTGACTGTGCACAAGTCAACCAAATGAAATGAGGGCCCGCATTGTGTTAGGAAAAGTACAAAAAGTAAGAGGTAGTCTCTGCCTCAACAAAATTATCTAAATAGAGAAGATAAAGGATAGGAGAAGAAACAGAAGCCTAGAGAGATTAAATGACCCTTGCCCAAAGTTACACAGCAGGACTGTGTGGGAGAGCTGGGAAGAGAAACAAAGTCCCCTGGTCCCAGATCGCTGCCCCATCCACTAGACCATGCTATATCTCAAGTAGTGCTATTCCCTTCCCACTTACTTTTCCATATTCTTCTGTACAACTTAGAATCTGAATTTAAAATTGTTTACACAGTGCTATAAATACATGTCATTCTGTAGCTATAAGTCAGGGATCAGCAACCTTTGTCATGCGGTCCGCCAGGGTAAGCACTTTAAAATTAGGGTCTGATCATGCAATGAGTACAACATGGGATTGCAAGATTGGAGCTTTAAATCATAATCTTTGTGGGGCCCATTACTTATAGCAGGGATTGGCAACCTTTGGCATGCTGTCCGCCAGGGTAAGCACTGTGGCGGGCTGGGCCAGTTTGTTTACCTGCCGTGTCCACAGGTTTGGCCGATCGCGGCTCCCAGTGGGCCGCAGTTCGCCGCTCCGGGCCAATGGGGGCTGTGGGAAGCAGCACAGGCCAAGTGATTTGCTGGCCACCCTTCCCACAGCCCCCATTGGCCTGGAGCGGCAAACTGTGGCCAGTGGGAGCTGCAATTGTCCGAACCTATGGATGCGGCAGATAAACAAACCGGCCCGGCCCGCCACAGTGCTTACCCTGGCAGACCGCGTGCCAAAGGTTGCCAATCCCTGCTATAAGTAATGGGCCCCACAAAGATTATGATTTAAAGCTCCAATCTTGCAATCCCATGTTGTACTCATTGCATGATCAGGCCCTAATTTTAAAGTGTTAAATAAGAGATTTCCCAAGTAGATGAATTTCTCAGGCAATCAGCTGGCCATAAATGGAACCAGTTTCCTTCATTCTCATTGCTTTTTATGCAATTCTGCTCTAGGAAATATTTATTGCTGATTAGAGTCCATTGAGATCAACAGAGCAAGATTGAAGGGAACTATACGATTTTTGTATCATTTAAACGTGACTATCAGAAAACTCCTGCTTCTCAGAAAGTAGCTATATAGTTTACTTCAGGATTAAAGTAGTCCTGTGTTTTGAAATTCACACTTGGAATTCTCCACCAGGCATTTGATTTAGCTGTAATTGAGCTGCCTTCAGCCCAATAAAAAAGGGTCCATCTACCCAGCAATGTTTGAATCAAATGCAGTGTGCTATATTTCCATAAACTGTTGTGCACTAATTCTGCTGACTAATGAGTATAGATCCTTCACTTAGAAATTTCTATCAAATCCTATTTTCTTCTACCTCAGCTGTAAAATATTCAATGCATTTGGAAGTTGGATTAGAACAAGTACACACAGTTCATTCACATAGCATTTGATAATGTTCCTATTGAAATTAATGGTAAATTGGCAAATGCACCATTGACTTCACTGGAGCAGAATTAGACTATACTTACCTGAATTATCCAGACTCTTTAGGTCTCTGATATTAGACTGGGTTCTCATTTAAAAAAAATAGGCATTAGATTTCTTATTCATACTTTCTGCTTCAGGCTCATCTGGAAATACTATGCAGCCAGATTCAGATCCTCCTTTCTCACACTGAGTAGAAACTAATTCTTGTCTCACTGAACTAAAGTGGATCAGCTGAGGAGTAATATATTCATTGTGAATTGGGGCTACATTCTGCATCCCACACACCCCTGAATCCAGATTTCTAGAGATTCATGATAAAGATAGTGGCTGTGCATATGTGTGTGTTTACCCAATGTTTTTTGATCCTCAAGTAAACCAGTTCAAGTTTGTCACATACTGGATAAAGAGTTGAGTGGGTTCTTAATTTATCCAACCTAGCTGCTTGTTCTTTTTGTAAATTATACTTCATGGTTTCCCTTTTTCTGTCCAAATTCACCTTGGTGTAGGCTCTCTCATGCTTAAGATTCTTGCAAGAGATCTGGTTTATTCCATGTCTGTCCCAACTGGCTGTACCTAATAACAAGAGTGGATGGCACTCTGTGACAGACACTGTCTAGGAAATTCAGCCCTTACAGTCACAGACCCCAATACCACATACTGCTTGATTAGCCTGTGTATCTTTTTATTTTGAACAGAAGGTTTTGGCTTGAGAAACTGGAGAGTAGAGAGAAATTTCTATTGATTTACTGCTTGAGTTCAAGGGGAAAAAATTGCTCTTACAAAGCTCTTTGGATATACTGTGTGCTTTGTATCATTCGGTGCTGTTTTGCTGCTGATTATCGATGCAATATCATCGTTCACTGAGGCAATGAATCATTTAGGATCATCCCTGGAGGAATGCCCTAGGGCACTTCTTTGGTACTATTATTGATTAATCGTCTCACCAGCCCTTGGTGGACCTACCATATAAGGTGCTACTGCCTACACCTCCTCCTCTATAGTTATTTCTCCCAGTACCCTGGTGCTGGAATGTCATCTCCTGAGGCCTCCCACACCCGTGGTGACCTCCCCTTGAAAGCA
Source organism: Mauremys mutica (assembly GCF_020497125.1). NCBI lineage: Eukaryota > Metazoa > Chordata > Testudines > Geoemydidae > Mauremys > Mauremys mutica. The sequence continues at coordinate 96,810,051 of NC_059073.1, forward strand.
CTTTATTACTACTTTGCTGTTTTGGTTTCCTGCTGCTAAGTAGCAGCTTTACTCTGTAGATTCTGCTGCCTGAAACCTTCCACTACACACGGCCACACACTGAGTTGCTTTTCAGCCATCTTTCAGTCAAGTTAAAGTACTTGGCCTCTTGGATCGACCTGTTAGCATCCACTCACCCAGCCATATTTTTTCTCATGTTCAGACCTATTTTCTTCTTGCCTCATCAAGTGAGTATTTCAAAACAGTGGAACTCCCCTAGGTCAGTTTCTTGAGAAGCCACGCTCCTTTCCTTCGAATATGAGTATTAGGTAGCATAATTGCTGCCCAAACCACAGCGTTAGCATCTGACAGCATTGAACCAGTGCTAATGTACAGATTCTCCTAACCTCCAATAATCTTTACAGAGGAGCACAGATTCAGGTAATGTGCAGTATAAATCAAGCACCCTACCTTATTAAATCAAAGCCTTGCAACAGGAAAAATGTTGCCAACTTTCAAAATGGGTTATATAAGAAGATGTACAAATAGATTACTCACCAATGTTTCAATATTAACCTCGTAAATATCCAGTAATGAGGATATGCCCAGTGATAATTTGATGTTCTATAATGATGTGCTATTTATTATGATAAAAAGCATTAAAAATCCTTCCAACAATTGCATCCACCCAGCCTGTAAGCATACAGTACTCTTTCCATTACCAGAACGCATAGGTTGTCTATTCCCTTTCAGGGACAGAGAGTGCCCCCAGAAAATCTCCCACGCCTCATGTTGCTGCCATATCCTGAGTAAACAGGGACTAAAACTGAAACCCCCCATGTGAATCCCTTTTAGTTACAGTGGGAGGTAGGAAGAAAAGAAGTTTGAATGCCCAGGTCCTAACCCACTCTTTTTCATTTCCAGGTGGCCCTATCACTGAAAGAGGCTATTTTTTTTCCAGTTTGGGTTTGAATGTACCCAAAATCTCATGAGAAAAGATAATTATATAGATTTTGTGCAGTTGAATCCAAACACAGTCCTGAACGTTAAACCTGATTTGACCGCAAAGACATACCTTGTGTCCTTGTCAATACCTAATCTGGATTCAGAAATGAACCTGAACACTGCTTCCTTGGCCCATCTTTATTTGCATAGTCCACTTGGAAACTTGGCAACTTTTTTTCAAAGTAGCCTTGAACTCACTGATTTAATAAATTATCACGTTTTATTTATACTAAACACTACATTACATCTTTGGCCCTCTACAAAGACTTTGGGGAATCTTCTGCAATCCCTTTCCTCATAGCAGGAGGCTTGCTGCCTAGTCTCTGAGCTCTTCCCCAGCAGCAGTAGAAGGCAGCAGTGATAGTGGCTCCTTCACTACATCTCCTACATTTCATGTTCAGAGACATTTACTTATTACACTTCCAAATGCAACTGGAGGTATTCCCATTGTGTGAAGTTTGGGGATTCCCAGGAGCACTGTTTACTCTAGACCCTAACTTCTAGATAGCCCATAGGGCACCAACCACTGTGCAAGTCCTCCCATTAAAGGTGAGGGCATGAGAGATCATTGTAGATTCTTAAAGATGCTTGTGGAAGGAGGGGAACAATTCTTATTTTGACTCAACCAGTTTTCTCTTCCCTATTTATTCGGCTCAGAAAATTAAAGAACTCCAAGATTAAATAAAGAACTGTTTTATTACAGATAATCCACAGGCATTTCAATCCTAGTTAAGTGACTCTTCTTTTAGCTGCTAAAATTAAACTTTGAGCCCATTCATTCATGCATATAATCTTTTTTACACTGAAGCACCAATTTTCATTTTAAAAACCCAAATGTTAAAGGACACTTTTTTCTGTTTCCATTTAATGCTCCCTTATAGAAGAAATTTGGCTTATGATTGTCTGCAAGGAGAAAGGAAAGAGGTTTTGAAAATGTGGGGTTTGGAAAGGAGTTGACCTGGTACTCTGTGTAACACTACAAAGTTTGGGGCAAAGTAACAGAAAACATGCTAAGATAAAGGAATAAGACTCCAAGGAGAAAGTTATTTTCCTAACTATGATGTAATGAGGATTCCCAGATAGTTGAGACAAATGAAGCAGAGAACATTAGCACACCCCTGCTGTCAGAGAGCACAAATTATCATGGCATGTAAACCCAACATTCATCTGATAGCTTCTCAGGGCAAGAGGAAGGTAGCAGACTTTGGCACACCTAACTTAGATAGGAAAGCTGGTCTATTGATAGCACACTGGATAGGATTCAAGACACCAGGGGCTTCTTGTGTGAACTTATTACTTACTCTCAGCTCCTCAATTCCCTATCTGTAAAATGGGGTTGTTAATAATGTGGGGGAGGGATAGCTCAGTGGTTTGAGCATTGGCCTGCTAAACCCAGGGTTGTGCGTTCAATCCTTGAGGGGCCATTTAGGGAACTGGGGTAAAAATAAGTCTGGGGCTTGGTGCTGCTTTGAGCAGGGGGGTTGGACTAGATGACCTTCTGAGGTCCCTTCTAACCCTGATATTCTATGTTCTAGAATACCTCACAGGGTATTCTGAAAATACAATTGATGGATGATTGTGAGCTCACAGATGCAGTGGGCTACATACACATAAAGGCAGCTTGAGCTCAGTTGGAGAAGAATTCAACACAAAGAAAATATCAGTTTACTTTGAAGTCAATGTGACTATGTAAAATGGCCTAAACAATGCCCTTGCCAAACAAGGACTCTGTCAGGTGGAGGGGTGTCACCGGTGCCCTTTACAATGCCTTGCTGGTGTAGTTACAAGCCTGGATTGCTCACAGACAGTGTCCAGCATGCAAATCACTCTCAGTTATGTCTCTGTGTGTGCTGTAACCTGCCAGCCACACCAAGGTTCCTATCAGCCTGAATTATACTGAAGGGCAACTCCAACACACTCCCAGTCCCCAAAATGTATGTCCAGTACTGCCCAGCCCTCTCCTGGACAGTATAAGTTTATATAGGTCCATTATTTCATCAATGGGAAATAATATGCACACTTTTGTTATCTCAAATGGACTTTCCCAAACACTTCAGTTTAAACGCACTGGATTAGCTAAAGCAAATGTATTAACTATAAAGAGAGAGATTTTAAGTTAATACAAGTAATGAGGCATAATTCAGAAATGGTTACTGGAAAAATAAAGATAAAACACAATTAATGCTTAACTTAACAAACTGTTAAATTCAAAATGGTTGTGAAGGAGGTTGTGAAGGCTAGGACTATAACAATGTTTAAAAGGGGACTGGATAAATTCATGGTGGCTAAGTCTATAAATGGCTATTAGCCAGGATGGGTAAGAATGGTGTCCCTAGCCTCTGTTCGTCAGAGGATGGAGATGGATGGCAGGAGAGAGATCACTTGATCATTGCCTGTTAGGTTCACTCCCTCAGGGGCACCTGACATTGGCCACTGTCGGTAGACAGATACTGGGCTAGATGGACCTTTGGTCTGACCCGGTACGGCCTTTCTTATGTTCTTATGTAAAATGAAGTTTTTCTCACCACATGTTCTCAACAGTCTTACTGGCCAAACTTCTTAGGCCAGGACTCCTTCTTCTGTTTAATGGCTGCTTCCTTTGTCCCTTTCAGTGCAGTGGATTGCTGGGGAGAGAGAGACTAGCAGGCCTGTCTTGGGGTATCTGCCCTTTTTATGGTCCTGTCTCCCCACCTTTGAGAAGCATTTCCTGCTGGGAATAAAGGCGACAGATGGTCTGTGTGGAAGGGAACTTCATGCTGTTTCTTTTCTATAAGACATACATTTTTTACTCATGTCCCTTTTCCTGCCAAACAATTTCCATTTAACATTTAATACTAGAATCATAGGACTGGAAGGGACCTTGAGAGGTCATCTAGTCCTGTCCCCTACACTGGGGCCCATTGGCCTTGGTTTATACCTAACTGAGGGGTCAGATTGCCTTTATTTCTGAGGAACTGGTTTGGCTACTCCCCAGATATGGAACCTGTGTTAGTAACACCAAAGAGGGGAATCTGATAATAATACACCACATGTATTTTACTAGGACAATAATAATCCACAAATTATGAGTTTTCAAATTATATCTCACAAGGCATATCCTGCATAAAGTTTATTACAATAGAGGACACTGGGGTATATTCTGTCATAGGGAGGTGGGGAGGCATATATGCTGTGACTGAATGTGGATTATCCTGTGAGTTTGTTTGGCCTCGGAAAACTTTATAAGAGGAATTTTATTTAGGTTTAATTCCTACCGCCAACATGATGATGTCTGCAATAGGAGTCAGTAACAGAAAATTATGGAAGTTAGAGATGGAAATGATTTATTCCAGGGATTGGCAACCTTTGGCATGGAGTCCGCCAGGGTGCTTACCCTGGCGGGCCGTGCCAGTTTGTTTATCTGCCACATCTGCAGGTTTGGCCAATTGCGGCTCTTACTGGCAGTGGTTCGCCGCTCCAGGCCAATAGGGGTGGTGGGAAGCAGCGGCCAGCACATCCCTTGGACCGCCCTGCTTCCCTCAGCCCCCATTGACCTGGAGCGGTGAACCGCAACCAGTGGGAGCCACGATCGGCCGAACCTGAGGGCGCAGCAGGTAAACAAACTGGCACCGCCCACCAGAGTGCTTAGGTAAGAGAGAGCAGAAGGAAAGTAAAAGCTGGGAGTTATCATGAAGTTGCAGTCTGCTCCTTGGGAGGTATAGAGGGGTGAGGCAACGGTTCTTCCCTTCACACCAGCCAGCATTCCTGGCTGGGTGTAGTTACTTAGAAAGGGTGATGCAGAAGCTGTCCTCCCCCGTGCTCTTTGGGGTAGTGGAGTGTGTAAGCACAATGCCTCTTAAGCCCCCGTTACAGTAATCCACATCTACACTTTCCTCAATGCATAGTTGTGGCTGAAGATTCACAATTAAGTCTTATATTTTTCTAGCACTGTCAAGTTCAATTGTCAATTGATTGAAGCAAGTAAATAACCCAGATGGCAATAATCCAATTTTGATTGACTCAAACTATCGTGCCCTTCCCTCTTATCCATTCCCTTTCTCATCCCCACTCACACAAACTGGGATGTTATTCCAGTCTAAAATACTTACTTCACTGGTGGGATTTCTTCCTAGTAATCTTCAAGAATAACTGAGCATTCAGGAACCCCAGGTATTTTCCTTACAACAGACAGTTTGATCAATCTGAACTGCCTTTAACCATCTTTTTAGCTAGAAACTGCAGTAGCTATTAGCTGCCATTTTCTTTTTCTTTTTTCTTTTACTAATTCTTGCTACAAGGAGTACAGTGTAATAAATGTCCACATCATCTCTTTCCAGCATGAATTATTTACAATTTTGCCTGACTTATTAGGAGATTAAAGCTGTAGCATGCTGAGTTTACCTGGGAGAAGCATCACTCATTATAGAGCCAGTGGGAAAACTCAATTTAAATCAGGGTTATTTAGAAATAGAATTGGTATTCTCAGAATTCTTCCCATGCAATAAAATGTTCAATAAGAAGTAAAATATCTCACACTGTGAGTTCAGGAAAAACTAAATTACTGGTTTGAAGTCAACAGTAGGTTAATCTTTCATATTACAGCCATCGTTCCTTTACCTATGTGAGAGAACATTTCTATTCATGGGGAACAGTAACTCTGAAAATACTAATTAACTTAAAATGCCAGTAAAGATGGTGATTGTCCAGCTCTCGTCCCCTAATGGAGGTTACGGTCTACTTGGAATTACTGTTTAAGAAACGAAGTGAGGAAAAGGGCAAAGTGTGAAAATTCCCCACTGCTGGCTAAGGTCTGTTAGCAGTGCTTATTTGATTTATCAAGTATACAGAGCCAAAAAGCATGCCTAGGTACTTCATAAAACAAAGACAACTCCCTGCACTGAAGAGCAGTTAAACTATGGGCATGCCACAATGAGTGAGAGTAACAAACAATAAAGAGGCTAAGGATATATCAATAGAATCATGTGATGGATTATTTACTGTTGATATACACATGATCCATAATTTTTGCAAACCCCCCCACCTGATCCACAGAGGATATGGGTCTACTATAGCTTCTTCCTTGACAGCTCGGCTGTATAGACTTGTGCTTATAGCCAGTTCAATCTCTTGTAGTGGCTATCACATATGCACCTCTTGATGTTTTCCCATAAAGTGCTTTTCTTCTCTCTGTAAAATATAATCACTCTTCCTCCTCTCTCACCCCCAGCTCCACCCACCACACAGACACCTCTCTGAATAAAACCATTTTCCAAATTTACTTTTGAAGGAAAGAATCGTCTGTTAACACTGGTCTCTTTATACAGTGAAGTACTTCAGATTGTTGTTAAGAGTAGTGACCTCAGTTCTCCATTCCAGATGAGCTGAGCTCAGCACAGGGAGAGGAAAGCTGCAACTCCTGGATCCGGGGCCACTGAGGGCCAGAGAAATCCCACATGTAAAGTAGATGAGCCCCAGATGTTGCTCTAAATTATGCTGTGTTACTATGCCCTCCTAAGGACTGCTGCAGAGGGCCACAGTAGCCAGTTACCTCAATTATACTCCAATTTTCCCTGACATTTCTTTTCTCATCCCTTACTGCGTATTAAAGACTAACAGATTTATTTGGGCATAAGCTTTCATGGGTAAAAAACCCCACTTCTTCAGATGTATGGAGTGAAAATTACAGATGCAGGCATAAATATACTGACACATGAAGAGAAGGGAGTTACCTTACAAGTGGAGAACCAGTGTTGACAAGGTCTGTGAGAGTGAGGGATTGTTTTCCAGGATAGGTTGTAGATCACTGATGATGTGCTGGAGAAGTTTTAGGTGGGGGCTATACATGATGGCCAGTGGTGTTCTGTTATTATCCTTGTTGGGTCTGTAGTAGGTGACTTCTGGGTACCTGTCTTGATTTGTCAGTCTGTTTCTTCACTTCCCCAGGTGGGTGTAGTAGTTTTAAGAATGCTTGATAAAGTAGTTGGTTCTAAATAGTTGGTTCCACCGACTTTGCAGCCCTGTATCTCACCAGAGCCAGCATACAGGGCCCCAATGGAGCCGAGTATTAGGGACAATGTCACCAAAAAACGGGAAGAATACTGACAATTTTTTTTAAATTTTCTACTGATTTATCTTAGCCAATAATAGTAGAATGTGGCTAGGCCTATTCAGTGTGGCAGCGGAGAGTATATTGGAAGTGTTTTTAGGCCCTGAAGGTCATGAATATAATTGGCTAATTTGTGACAGAATAAATAATACCAAGAGCAGAATTACATACTTCTCCTTTTCATTGTTGTTACAGTTAAAGCAGTGTGAATAACTGATTTTTCAGTTCTTTGGTCATATTGAGAAATTGCAGAAGAGGATGCAGGGGTGTGGGGGCACTTGGTGATGCAAAAGGGGGGAAAAGATAATTTCTCATGTAACATTTTTGTTTGAGGGGCTTTTTTTAATTGAGTTGAAATATTTTTCTAAATAAAGTTAACTTGAATATTAGAAAGAAATTGAAATTTTTCCTTTAAAAAATGTAAAATGAAACATTTTGATTTTTGTTATTGAAATAATTTTGCAAATTTGATATGAGTTCACAAAATCTTTTGATCCACCTGAATCTGTACTTATTTAGGGGGAGATTTTTAGATTTTTTTTGCCCAGTTCTAACTACAACACATTTCATTTTCGAATTGTGAATTTAAACACATGGGTGATCTTGTCTTCACTCACCAGAGATAAACATAGTAGTGTCCTTTATATATATGTTCCCGTTCTAGGAAAGAATGTAAATTAAAGAAAACAGAAAGTACCAAAAAACCCATTTCCTTAGCAAGTGTTAATGTTAGTGTCCTGGGTCAGAGATCTCTTGTGAATAATTAATTACATGATTAGCATATCAAAGCAGCTTTTTCCTAGAAAGATAACTTGCCATGCAGTTGGAAACTTTGATTTTGAACTGGTTCCCATATATTTATATATGTTATTAATTCATATGTGATAACTAGAGCTAATGAAGAGAGAGAAACTTCCCATTATTTAGAAATTTTATTTTAAATGTGGAGATTCTTACTGGGGGGGTGGAAATAGAAGCCGGCATCATACATGCACTGCTGTTCCTACAATCTGTTTCTTTTATCCTTCAGATATTGAGTTTGTATTAGAACGCAGCGTGAGATGATGGAGTTTTTTGTCAGCAGCAATTTCATGGTTTGATATAGTTTCCTGATCAAAACTGCATGAAAATCATGTTGATGGAATCATACCTTCCAAGTTACCCCAAACTGACAGTGCACAAATCTATTAATATTAGAAAAAAACATTTTAAGACTTCAGAAAGGAACCATCCCTTCATGGTGATGCCTGATAATCTTGCTACATATAACAATCAATCAAGCTTTCCATTACGAATCCCCTATTTATTTATATTTTTATTTAATACCTCAGCCTACATACAGTAAATTCCACTGGGCTTACGCATAGAGTATGATAATGGCTGTCAGCACAGACACACATTTTGTTCATCAAAAGCTATTCAGGCATACTTTCCATTTAGAAGCAATAAACAAATACTTGTACAATACAAATAGTCCAGGCTGCTCTCTCTTATTTTGTCCACCTGGAGCTAAAAAAATGTTTTATATCATATGTATGTATTGTTAGCAACAAATAATTAGTACTTATTTTAAACAGTTATTTTCGTGTTAGAAAAATAACCACTCACATAACATGAATCTTAGAAATTATTTTTCTTTTTCACCTAATATCTGTATTTTGTAGAACATGAATTAGACTTTGTATGTTGATAGACAGGATCAAAGAAAAGAGAGTGGGTGAGTGCTGCTAGTGATCTGAATGGAACAAAAGTCAAGATTGGCTTTGGAATGATAAGCAAAAGACACTCTAGAAAAGTGAAGAGCCAAACATAGCAATTCTGGTAAGCTGGGAACTGCCTGTGTTGCAGAGTTACATGAACAATGGAATTGCAAGTAGAAGTAGAGGCCATTTTACCTCTGTATTGGCACTGATGCAACCACTGGTGTAATATTGTATCTAGTTCTGGTGTCCACAATCCAAGAAGGATGTTGAGAAATTGAAGAGGGTTCAGAAAGGAGCCTCAGATGATTAAAGTATTAGAAAACATGCCTTATAGTGACAGACTCCAGGAGTTCAATCGGTGTAGTTTAACAAAGAGAAGATTAAGGCATGGCTGCATCATGATCTATAAATACTTACATGGGGAACAAATATTTGATGATGGGCTCTGCAGTCTAGCAGACAAAGATAATACATGATTGAATGGCTGGAAGCTGAAGGTAGACAAATTCAGAGTGGAAATAAGCTATAAATTTTAAACAGAACAATTAATCACTGGAACAATTTACGAAGGGCCGTGGTGGATTTTCCATCACTGGCAATTTTTAAATCAAGATTGGATTTTTTTTTCCAAAAGCTATGCTCTAGCAGTTATTTTGGGGAAGTTCTATGGCCTGTGTTATACAGGAGGTCAGACTTGATGATTACAATGGTCTCTTCTCGCCTTGGAATTCATGAATCTGTGAAATGACCAGTTTGCCACTCAGGGAGGACTGGGACTATTTGGAGGCGGGAATAGGGGTGGGGATTCTCTGTAGATAGGGATAAAGAAAGTGGCTGGCCTAAGAAATACTGGAAAAGCCAAGGGATTTGAAGGAGAATTGACAACTGTATGAAGGGAGCCATAGTGGCTGAGATGGCTGATGAGACAGAATTAAAATCTTATGAAGTGGGAAAGATAAGGGAGATGTGAGAAGTAAGTTAGGATCACAGGTGCAAGGGAAAAGCTGAAAGAGTATGGTGCACTGTAGAGAAAGGGGCTTAGGCAGGGAATCTATGAATAAAAAATAAAACCCAGACCAGGAAGGTTATTGGAAACAAAAGAAGATTGTTGTGGCAGAGGATGAAGGAATAGCAATGAGTTGATTGATATGCAATAGAAATAATAGAGAGATCAGTCTTGCATATTTGGAGGCCTATGGGACATGTACAGTGACACAAGTTTTAATGCAGTGAGCTAAGTGCCTTTACAAGACTACCACACTGAGGATGAGTTAGGTAGGCTCTGGGAGTGAAAATGACTCGAAAGAAAAATAGTTCTCTGTAATTTTCAGTTTGAAGTATTGCACTCAGACTAGTAGGACCAAGCCTTGCTTAGCACTGAATGTTCTGAAGTGAGGTTTACAAAGGGAGAAAATAGTTTTCATCTTAAAATCATGTGCCAAATGCATTTACAATCTAAGGATATGTCTCTACAGCAAATTAGTGTGCAGCAAGCTGGGACAAAGCATTTCAGCGTGGTGCACGCTAACTAACAACTAGACACTACTACTATGCAAAGGAGGAAAGAAGAATCAATTGTACAAACACAAAATGAGAAATTACTGCCTAGGAAACAATATCTCAGAAAAGGATCAGGGTGTTGTACTGGATTACAAAATGAATAAGAATCAACAATGTCATACTGTTGCCAAAAAAAGCGAACAACATTCTGGGATATATTAGCAGGAGTGTTTTAAGGAAAACAGGAGAAGTAATTCTTCCACTCTGCTCACCACTGATAAAGCCTCAACTGGAATACTATGTTCAGTTCTGAGCACCACACTTTGAGAAAGATATGGGCAAACTGGAGAAAGTCTATATGAGAACAAAAAAAAATGATGAAAGGTCTAGAAAACATGATCTATGAGGAAAGACTGAAAAAATGGGGTTTTATTTTGTTTAGACAAGAAAAGATGTGGTGGGGGCGGTGGGACAGAATAAGTCTTCAAGTATGTAAAAGGTGGCTCTAAAGAGGAGAGTAATAAATTGTTCTCCTTAACCACTGAGGACAGGACAAGAAGTAATGGGTTTAAATTCCAGGAAGGTAGATTGAGGTTAGCCATTAGGCAAAACTTTCTAACTGTAAGGGTAGTTAAGCACAGGACAACTTACATAGGGAGATCGTGAAATCTCTGTCACTTGGAAGTTTTTTAAGAACAAGTTAGACAAACACTTGTGTTTCAGAGTTAGGATGACTCAAGATTGTCAAATAACAAGCTCAATTGGAATTATTTAATCAAAGATTATCAATCAGAGATTAGTACAGCACTATACAGAAAGAATAGATACATTACCACCTTTGATGTGATGAAGAGCTGGCTCTGTCTCTCCTTCACTGTAACTGGAGAGATGTGCAGTTTCATTCCTCAACTAAGTTCCAACACTGTGTCGTTATATAGGGTTTTCAAACAAAGAGACCCTCTTTGCCAAAAGAAACACACCCACTAGAATGGGAACTACTACTGTCCCTGTTTTACAATTGGGATGGAATTGAGGCATAAAGAAACCAAGGCCCCTCTTCAGGGTCACAAAGGAAGTCTCTGGAAGAGCAGAGAATTGAACCTAGGTCTAGTGCCCAAACCACTTAACTCACATTCTGTAAAATATGTATAGAGTTGTGTTATATATACAGAAAGAAACTGGAAGAAATCAGGAACTATTTGGCTTGGGGAGCAAGTACATATAGCACTTGACAATAAACACCTATACTGGAAAGGTGAATGGGAAAGTTTGATTATTGTGGGGTTTTAAAGTATAAGTATTTAATCATTTTTAATCAAGATATTTTATAAGTGATCCCAAACCAATATAAGGCATTTTAAAATAAATATGTTTCCCCTTTAAATAAACTCCTTGCATAAAATGGAACTCAGAGGCAACGCATGTTTCTTCTTGTACACATCAAGGCTATATATATATATATATATCTTTAAGAGAGCTCTTTTAATCACCCTGTGAAGTAGCATGGAACAGTAAACCTGTGATACCAACAGTTACTGTTTATTTAATTACAGTTCTTTGGGTTTTATCACTTCAGTGAGAGATGTGTTGCTTGATGGGTGGGATTTTCTTCACACCATGATATGCACTTTCACAGTACTCCTCTCTAGTAACTTAATTAAGAAATTACAATTAGAAAGGAGGTGTCTATTAAACATTTATTTGAACACACAAAGGAGTGTCTGAACAAGGACTTTTTCTAAAAATTTCCTACCACTGCTAGCATAGGATCACCTCTACAAGTGGTGGTAGTGGCCAGAGCATAAGTGTAGGTAAGGCTCCAGGTTACTGCCAGTATTTGAACACTATGGATATTTAGGGCAATGAGGGGCTAATTGCTTCAGGCCAGGAAATGAGGGGCTAATTGTAGCCTTCCATTCTTGTTCTGCTTTGATGCCCCTGGCATAACCTAGATATGCTGGGGGGGGGGGAGGGCTGCTATCTAAGTTATGGCATCCTCACCAGGCTTCTCTATGAGCTGCAGCCCTTCCCAAGATTTATGCAGCACTTCATAATGCTGCCCCACCCCTAACAGGGCCTGTCTGTCCACAGCCCCACCCCTAGTTTACCACCTTCATTACATCTTGCAATGGGGTCCTGGGAACGCAGCTATCTTTGCAGTGCCTGCTTCGGGGGAAATCACCCCATGTCTAAAGCTGTACCTTATAGGGTATGTCTACACTGAATTGATGCTACCAAATGGGAAAAGGCAAAATGATCAAGCCAGGGAAAGAAACTGCATTCTTTATCTCATCCACAAACAAAACAAAATAATCACACTGTGGCAGGCTATATAATTTTTCAGTTAGCTTAGAAAGTTGCTATTAGCTAGAATTTTTGAAAGAGCTCAGTCAGTACTCACTCACACATCAAAATAAGTGGCCGGATTTTTAAAGGAGATCAGCATATTAGCTACTGGGCTTTTTTAAAAACTTGGCCTTAAGTATCCCAATAGGAGCAACTGGATGCTGAGCATGTGAAAATCTGGACCTGAGCTCTTTTGAAAATCTGACTCCACATCCAGTTACCTTCTACAGTTTCTATTGCTCCTGTCTGTGCTCTGGTTCAAAAAGTTGTGTATATCACTTGTGAGTATAAGCAAGCACCAAAATATACATCTTGGAAATATTCTACAAAAAAAATCCCTGAGGCCAACTTTGTGATAGCTCCTACTAATATCTGGTTGTTAGTACAATGATTAATGTGAATGCTGGCAGGTTACTTGTAAAAGGTATGTGTGTAGGGGGTTAATTATATTTTGCTGTATTTTTTTTACAGTTTAAAAAAAATGAAAATTACAGGGAACTAAATCCACAGCAATTGAAAGGGCACTTAAGTCATGCATGTCATCATTTTGCAACACAGAATGTTTTTTTTAAATAGACTCCCACTTCTCTTACCAAGAAAAATGTATAATGACTCAAGCAACAGGGTTTCCAGCACTTTCTGTTGGATATGATTTCATAGCCTTATTGACCACAATGTTTGGAATTTTTAGCTTATCAGCTTAAATTTTCCCATGCTTAACTTTATCCCCTAAAATGTAGTTTTTGTTATACCCTCCAGCCACCCTAAACTATTCCTCATTCTCTAATCTGAGGGTCCCAATCTATTGAGTCTGGCCAAACTGCACTAGCTCAGAAATAGAAGAGGGGAGGAAAAGATAACTTTAAGCCACTTTTGTCCTAACCCTATCTTGGTTCAAGCCAAACTGCTCTAATTTACATGCAGCACCCACAGCTCTAAGAGGCTATTCTGGCATCCAGGGTTCAGCTGACTGCAGGTGTGCCCTGACTATTGTCCTCTTTTGTTCAGCTATTCCCCACTGTGCTAGGAGCTAGGAGATAATGTCGGAGACACAATAGCAGCCCTACAAAACAGCCTTCTCTCTTCTACATAGTGGGAATCCTCCTGGGGGCATAAATCCATAAAACTGGATTTATGGTTGCTTGGTGCTGCCAGAGCAGCACAAGACAACTAAAACATTGGTAAATAGGGCTCTTCAAACATAACACCCTTATAAAGCTTGAGAGATTTCACAAGGATTTGGTTCAGCTCATTCATTCAGCATCATCCTGAGTTTTTGTAACCAAGACATTTCTTACAATCTCCAAGACCATCAGCAGGATATGACATTAAGCCCTCCTACACCTGCTATAGCTCCGGCATACTATGTATTTTGAACTGCATTTTGGCTCTTCCTGCAGATTCTCAAATATAAACACACAGGTTCCAGGAACCTCACTTTCTTACAGACATAGTTTGCTGATTCTGAAAGTCAATTACTTAAAATATTTAGTTGCAAAAACATTTAAATATTATTTTCTAAAAAAAAAAATCAAAATCAATTTCAATAAAAATACTCAGAAGGAACCCTAATCCTGGAAACATTTCAGTAGTGATTTCAGTGAACTGACTGAGACTACTCAGATGAGTAAAATTAAGCTCATGATGAAGTGTTTGCAGACAGGGTATAACAAGCTCTGTGCCTGTGCTGAACAATATTTTTTTGGCCAAAATCAGTAATCTTTCCATCTTGAAGATGAGTATTTGTTAAAACAATTAACAAAACATTTTCCTATCTGAATTTCAATCAACTTGAGAAGATCAATTTTCCATTGGGGGTTAAAAATCAAGATGAAACACTTCTTTTCAATTTTTGTTATTCTGAAACAAAATATTTTATTTTGGTCTGGGACAATATTAATCTTTGTCCGGCTAAACTGCTGCATTACCTCATTATGTCTCATTATGCACAGCAGTTTCTCCATTTGACTCAATTGCTCTGGTGCATTATGGGAGCCCTTCAAAATTTTTTGATATTTTGACTTTTTGTCCCAGTTCAGGATGAAAACTGATGTTGAAATATTTGAGTTTCCCATATGATGGATATTCCATTCTTCAACTTACTCTACGTAAGTCACACTAACTTGATTCCATCCAAATAAACAAACATCCCAATGGCTTAGTATGTCTGCAGCAATAATATTGTGACAGATTATACCCAATCCTGGAAAGATATACTTATGATACAGTTTTTACAATAATTTTAAAGAGATAGGAATGAAAAACTATTCTTTCCAAAGAATACTGCATATTTAAGTATGAAAAGAGAGAGAACCCAACATGCAGTACATACATATTCAAATATTTCTGTAATCCTTCCGCTGGAGATCACATTTAAGAAGGTAGTATTATTAGTCCAAAACTAATCTACAGTGGCTAGATTAGAATGTGGTTGGTTTTGTGCTTTCCTATACTGAACTCTGGCTTTTTGGGGTAAATCTTCCATTTTTCTATTATCAATCTAAAAAATTGTTCCACTATAAAGAACTAAATAAATAGATATCATTAGTACCAAACTTAAACTTTTCATAGTGGTTCAATTTGCAAATTAAAATGCTGGATAACAGAACACCCAGAAACATATATCCTGGAACCTTACAAATCTAAGTGTAAGCCACCTTTGCCCCTTCTGTCCCCTGATGTGCTGAACATGAGCTTGGTTCGGCTGAGAACTGAAGCAACTGTATTTCCAGACAGCTAAAGTGGGTATAAACTACTTCTTAATTCTTGCATTAGGAATGAATGTGGCTCTAAAATGAATGCAAATACAGAACAAAATAATTTATATAAAGCTTTAGTGAATAGACTATGTACTTTTGGACAACCAAAATAATAATAGGCTGAATTTATACCTAGCTAGAGCATGTCACAAGAAGAGCCGTAGATAATATCCCTGCAAGCTTGCAGCTAGACTGGCCCATTCACTCTGACATACACTTACGTAGTTGGCTATTTTTATTTAAATCTAGTCATCCTAATGACTCTCTTTTTTGAGCAAGGCTCCTTGACAAGTTTTATTGGTAACTGAGGGGGAGGAGGGGAATACTAAGCAATTTCATGACTGCGCTTTGAGAAAAGAGTCCAATCCATGACAGAAAATAAGCCAACAAAGCATTTTTGCTATGATTACTTCAAACCCCAAAGCAATCAGCCAATATATTCGTAAATGTTTCCTTTCTCTGCTGAAGCAAAAACACTGCACTGAAAAACAAACATCCCTTATGCTGCCACACAAACACTTAAATGCAGTCATTCTGTGTCTAGATAGGATTTAGGAAATAGTTTATCAAGTATTACTGAGGGACATACTATACTGTGCATCTTTCATTTTGGTGATCAAATTCATGGTGAATTAGCTGAAGGTTGAATATAAATAGAGGATGGGAAAGGCAGAAAACAGTCTTAAAGCTTCTGGACTATATTTAAAAATAACAAAAATAACCCACATGCAATGGGTCCTGTGTGGTGCAGATAGATTAGTGCAAAGCTGTGATGTTCTGATTTTTTCCCCATAGCTCAGAATCAAGTCTATGAAGATGTGACTGATTTTATCTAGTGCTGGAAGATGTCTCAAATGAAAAGGATTAAGGGGCACATTTTCAAAGTGATGCATGAAAAGTGATGCACACCAGTTTTCAAATATATCTTTAAGTAGGCTACGTCAGTGCTGTGAATTAGCATAGGCTATGTGGCCCCAAACTATACTTACTACTTTATGCTGCTATCAGAATTTCCAAGATTATTTTTCCCAGTTATTCTCTTCCTTCCCATCCTTAATGTAATCATAATCATTCTTCCTTATACCAAAGTAAACGTAGGACAATGTAAATAAATTTAAGTCATCCAATATTACTTTTACTAGGTGGTCAATTTCATGTCATGAACAACCACATAAAAAGACTCTGTTCAAGTGAAGCTAAGGTTGCAGACATCAGTGGTGTAATAAAACTTTCAAGAATGCTAGAGTTTAAAAATAAATGCATAAGAACCAAGTTAAGGTTAAACTTTTTAATTAATTCAAACCTTGAAAAGATAGGAATTCATAGGCCAGTTAATCAAAATATCTTATGTGAAATCCCAGCCCCATTAAGGTCAATGGGTATTTTGCCACTGACTTCAGGGGAGCCAGGATTTTTATCACATAAGCCTGCCCCCATAGGGATAACCTGAGAAAATCAGTGACCAGAAATACTAGAATGCTTTAGAATCATAGAAGATTAGGGTTGGAAGAGACCTTAGGAGGTCATCTACTCCAATCCCCTGCTCAAAGCAGGACCAACATCAACTAAATCATCCCAGCCAGGGCTTTGTCAAGCCGAGCCTTAAAAAGGATGGAGATTCCACCACCTCCCTAGGTAACTCATTCCAGTGCTTCACCATCCTCCTAGTGAAATAATATTTCCTAATATCCACCTAGACCTCCCCCACTGCAATTTGCTTCCTGTTCCGTCATCTGCCACCACTGAGAACAGCCAAGCTTCATCCTCTTTGGAACCTCCCTTCAGGTAGTTGAAGGCTGCTATCAAATCCCGCCTCACTCTTCTCTTCTGCAGACTAAATAAGCCTCAGCCTCTCCTTATTAGCACGGCGGTTGGTGGGGGGGTGTGAGGCCTAGGACAAATCAGCCTGTAAAGGCCCCCCATGGGGAAGTTTGCATGCTGAGTCTCCCCTGGGGGCGCTGGTGGGAGGAACGGCCTGGTACATGCTGGTGTGGGCAATCGGGCTCCAGGTGCTCCACAGGAAGTGGGCCAAGGAAGTTTACCTGGAGCAAGGCACACCCACTGGTGATCGGGGGTGCCCATCTGCTGGGTGCCCATGCTGCCTCCTGCCCAGCCGGGGCTGAGACCCCCACACTCCCTGGTCTCTGCATTCGAATAATGGTGAGGCTGGAGTGAGGGCACGGCACGGGGGAGCTGCTTGTGTAGCACCCTCCTGCCAGCGCTGCCCCAGCAGGGGCCCAGGAGCCCAGGAAGGAGGCGCGGGCCACACAATCTGTGTACAGGTGCCATGGGGGAGCCCAGCAATCTGCACAGCAGCCAGAAATCCCTGCCCCAGCCATGCCAAATGGTATGAGCTGCGGGAGGTGGGGCCAGACAAACCACGCTGCCTCCTGCTCGTTCACTGCCCCTGCTTGCTTTGCTCAAGGCAGGCAGCTGCTGTCCTTACCCCATCTGACACCGTGATGTCGAAGCGCGGGGCCCCCTGATTTGCCCTACCCAAGGGACAGCTCTGCTCATAAGTCATGTGCCCCAGCCCCCTAATCATTTTCATTGCCCTCTACTGGACTCTTTCCAATTTGTCCACATCCTTTCTATAGTGGGGGGCCAAAACTGGATGCAATACTCCAGATATGGCCTCACCAGCACTGAATAGAGGGGAATGATCACTACTCTTTAATCATATAGTAATTGTTTCACCATATGGCCTTCTTTACAGTCATAGACTGCATATATAAATTAATTTTACAAATTCTTATTTTGACAGCATACAGAAGGTTAATTTCCCCCTCTTCGTTGAAGGCCACATAGTAGAACTGGGCCCACTTTTTTCATATGCGAGCCATTTATCCAAGTATCACTAGACAAAGATGTCGTTCCATATACAAACCTCATATGCCAATATCATGAAATTGCAGCACTTATGTGAAGAGAGCAAAGGTTAATGTAATGGCAAATCAATAGAGCTGGTATGGGAGATATGTATAAAACAAATTAAAAATGTGTTCTGGAGTACACTGTGACCAAAAGAACCCTGTATTCACACTGTACACACTACTGCAATAATCTTTGTACAAAAAAAGCCTTGTGAGGTATCATTTGAAAACTAAATAATTTGCTGGTCATAAATATGGTGAAATGTATGTAGCAACATTATATGTAAAGTTATGAAAACCCTTTATGATGATGTTTAAAACCACACAGCCTTACCTAGGCAAAGGTTGTTAAACAGGTCTATCCTAAACAGAGGAGTGTGTGTTTTCTTCAATTTACATATAAGTAGTAAACAGGGTCATCAAGACAGCAGGGGGGAGGAAATGGCAAGAGACAAAGTAAATTTGCATTTCACAAACAGGGAGGTGGTGAGAAGGAACATGGAGCCTCCTTTACCACCAGATACCATGTCACCTCCTTTACTGTTTGAATAAACTTTGCTTTGAGAAGTAATCTTCAGAAGAATTAACATCAAACTTTCACTGGGTTGTAAAATCGGGCAGATAATCCCATATTCTCTCTCTCTCTCACCTATGAAGACAAAGAAACTAGCCAGGGATTTCCCTACACCTCCCTGCCCCCTGAATTTCCCCAACACCCTGATGTTGGCCCAATTTAATAAATTCAAATTATGATTCTTAAGCAAGGTCTGAATGAGCTCTCCCTTGATATCTAATGATGAACTATGGGATTAGGGGGAAGGCTTCAGGACCAGACTGTAGTTACATGAACATACCTACTCTGCCTAGGTATCCAGTAGACAAAGCTGTGTTGCCCAAGTGATCAATTTTGGCTGGTGTTGGGTTACAAATCACGTAGTATTGAATGCAGGGGTGATGACATGTTGTTATCCTGTGAGTAAAGGGCAGCAGAACTGTACTTAGTCTGTCCTGACTGAGAGGTGTCACCCTCAATGCTTAATTTTTGCCAAGTCTGAGCCCTGCTACATCTAGGCTTGGTAGTTCATAGCCCCAGGACCTCTGGGCTTGCCACATCAATTATGAAAATAAATAACTTGCTTGAGCCCCGGCACTTCTTTCATTACAAATTAAGCACTGGTAACCCTCAGCTGAACTGCACTCACTAAGCAAGGGATTTTTGATGTCAGATACCAGTGTGTGGGGGAGAGAGAGAGGGTGGGGACAGGTGTTTTGCTCGGTGGTGTTTAAAGATAGAGCTGATTAGGCTCCAATGAGCGCTTTTTGTATTGTTAAGTGACCAGTAGAACTGAAATCACTGATCATCAGGTCTAAGTACTTAGACCTGCTGTGGGACAGTGTTTCTATATAAGAAACTGCCCAGCCTGCACTAACAGTGAGGTTTCCCCACAGAGAGCTGGATGGAACCTCAAGAGACTGGGCATCCCTGCCCATCCTGCTAATTGCCATTGATGGACCTCTCCTCCATGAATGTATCTGGTTCTTTTTTTAACCTTATTATAGTTTTGGCCTTCACAACATCCCCTGCCAAAAAGTTCCACAGGTTGAATGTGTGTTGTGTGAAAAATACTTCCTTTTGTTCATTTTAAATCTTCTGGGTATTAATTCCATTGGGTGACCCTTAGTTCTTTTATTATGTGAAGGAGTAAATAACATTTCCTTATTCACTTTTTTCACTTGAGTCAAGATTTTATAGACCTCTATCATATCCTCTCTTAGTCATCTCTTTTCCAAACTGAAAAGTCCCAGTCTTATTAATCTCACCTCATATGGAAGCTGTTCCATATCCCTAATCATTTTAGTTGCCCTTCTCTGCACCTTTTCCAATTCCAATATATATATATTGAGATGGGGCAACCAGAACTACACTCAGTATTTAAGATGTGTTGTACCATGGATTATATAGTAGAAGTGGAGGAGCTTGGTTTGCCAGATTTATCAGCAAACCAATGCTGACAATCTACATGAAAAGGCTGCAAAATACCAAGTGTCTGGATTGAATTGATATGCATAAAATCTTATAAGCCAGTCACTGTCAAAGCCAATTTTAGAAGAACTTAATGAGGCTGTTAAGAATGCTGGAGAGGCAACACAGTATATGCAAACAAATATGGCTGTTGCATCATACTTTCTATTTAAGCAAGAGATACCTCACACTACAAACTGGAGACCAATGTTAAGTGCATTGTCACTTGTTAATCCTGAAGTTGGACATTGGTTATGACCAAGACCAGGAAATGCTCACTATCTTTCTGCAAGAAACTCATCTGACTGGTTAGAAGCATGTGGTGCAACAGTGAAAGGCTCAGCAGTTGAAAAAGTGAAGAACTCTCAACACATTCAGAAAATATGCATACATGGTCGATGAATGCACTGGTTCAAATGGGCATCAAGTATGTTATCTTGGTAGGTCAGTAGATGCATTTCTTTACATGTTCAGGTTATAGAAACACATCGGCTGTATCTGTGACAATCCACATCTTAGAGTTAAATGCTTGTAAATTGAAAGCCAAAGAGATGGCTGCTTGTGTATTTGATGGAGTTGCAAATTTCTCTGGAAGACATAGTAGAGAACAAGCTTTGCTCAGAGAAAAGTGTTTAACTCTAATCTCTCCTATACGCACTGCAGAAGCCATCTACTTCAACCAACACTAGTGCTGCAGAATCTTCAAAAGACATTTAAAAAGCCATAAATGTTATGTCTTTGTTATTCTCTCTTTTTTTTCCCATCAAGAGTCCAAAAGGACTGAATGTATTGGAAAAAATAGAAGATACACTGGAACTTAAGTTCAAATGAGTCCAACCAAGTGATCCTTGGCTGTTGTCTTAAAATTCTAAGCCAATAATAATGGTTGCAGTAAAGTGTCTACCAAGATGGGACAGATGTAAGTAGAGCAGCTGGTGGACTACTTTTGCTACTAAGTTCAGAGAAGACTATTGTCATTCTCTCTCTTGTAAGTCTACTTTTGAAACCACTTGGGTCATTAAACAATG
Organism: Mauremys mutica; assembly: GCF_020497125.1. Taxonomy (NCBI): domain Eukaryota; kingdom Metazoa; phylum Chordata; order Testudines; family Geoemydidae; genus Mauremys; species Mauremys mutica. The sequence goes on from NC_059073.1 coordinate 96,831,352, forward strand.
CCATCCAGGCATCTGCTACAACAGTAGCAGATCTTTGTCCAGCAATAGAAGCTACACTTGGATCAATCAGAGAGATCCATTGAAAATGTACTGGAAAAAGCAAAGACTTCAGTTCAGAAGCTGAATAATTAAGGCACTTGTATTGATTCCTTAAGTGAAGAGGACAAGAAGTGTCTGTTAAGACAACTGAAAAAAGTACACAGACTTGATACTTACAAATCTGCAACAGCAACTTCTGGATTGTACTCAACCTCTACATAGCTTTTACAGATGCTTGTCTTATAAAACACCCACGGTTGAGTGGAATGAGGCACTACCAAAAACGGGGCTGCTATGTGATCAGGACAGAATAGAGAATTTGAACATAGAGTGGAATATCATACAATGAACAAATGAAGATTTGACTTCAACTTCTCCTTTATCATCACTAGTGGTTCAACCCAATCTTTGTGCTGTTTCCTGGGATGAAAGAAGTAGAAATTCATCTCTTGCTACTCCCAGTCACAACAGCTACAGTTGAGCATTCTTTTTCCTCATTGAACAGAATTTTGTATTCTGAAAGGAGTCACCTTCTGCCTGATCATGAGCATATTATGAAGGACTGGAAGTACCGGACACATGAGAAGCCACCGAAGAGGAATGCACTGCATTCGAGAACTTCAGAGTTGTGCAAAATTACAAGAAACCAAGAAGAATGTAGATGTAATGCTTCATAGTAGGCTTGAGTAGCCAACTTTAATTTGTGTGATGATTTTAAAACATGAATTAAATCTAATAAAATGGTCATGAACCCCTTTTCAGTGTTTACTGTCATGCAATACAGCTCACCTTCGCCCTCATGGTCTCAACTCTCATCAGCCATCACCCCCCCCCATATATATTTGGAAAAAAACAACACCACCCCAATTTCAAAACCTGGGGAAAACACTGAAACCAGCACCTTTCAGCCTCTGGGAGAGATCCTGACCAAGAAAAGGGTCAGTCACCATCTTGCTGGAAGACTGTTGGTAAGAAAGGCCATCTAAAACAAAGCCTTGAACCAATTTTTTTTAGATTACATTTCAGACTCTTAGATGTGTGTGTTCAATTTTATTTAGTTGTAACCATTTCTAACTTCATCTCTTATACTTGAATTCACTTAAAATCGTATTGTCTTTTGGTTTTGTTTTTATTATTCTAAACTAATTCAGTGCTATGTTTCTGAGAGGAAACCAACATCTGGACCAAGGGCAGTTGGGTAAAGCTGAAGCCAGGGAAAACTGAGGTGATACTGGGAGAAAAAGAATATTTAGAAGAACTTGCTTCATCTGCAGTGTTCCCCCATTTGCTAAGGAGTTCAGTTGTAGGGTCCTTTTGAACTCACCAATCTTGCTGTCTGCACTAAGAGCCATGGCTGCCAAACCTCCCACTTTCATCTGCCAACTAGCAGGAATATTGTCCCATTTCATATAGGATTCCAACCTAGACACACAGATCCATGCCTTCATGATGGTCACTCATGACCCACTCCCTGAATAAACTCTAACTCATGAAAAATAGCCCATCTGCTTAACAACAGAATCACATCAATCTCCTGTTCTGCTCCCCATCAAACACAGAATCCAATTTCAAGTCTTTGTACTGATATCAAAGCTCTCTATGTGACTGGCTGTAGCACCTCCCACTCCCACTTTAGGCAAAGCCTTCTCCTTCTGTGTCTGTGACCTCTCATGACAGCTACATTCCATAAGAATTATAACATTAACACCAAATACATGGAGGCTCTTAAGCACAAGAGACTTAACTTTCACGGGAGAGACACTTAGACAATGGAACTCACCATCAAAGAGATAAGTGACTATGGACCTTATCATTTCCAGAACTAAATGGAAAATGCAGCTCTTTGGTTTGGCTTTGTCTCAGCAAGCTCTTCTCCTGTACGCATGAGCACACACACACAGTTGCTCTACACTACAGGGGCAGCCTACAACCACCAGTGGGATGCTCCTCAGACCGGAAAGGCCAGACAATGTTGTGGGGAACAGTTGTAAAGCTGTTAAATATTTTTGCTGCTCATGTGGCTCTGAAAAAAAGTCTTGTAATTTTTCTATTCCCACTAGTTGGCTAATGTGTGACAATTAAAAGATCCACTTGATTGTCCTGTCATAGTGTTAAAGATCAGCCCTTCTGGCAATTATATGAAGGTAATCCCACACAGGATATAATAGGTACCCCTGCTGTTATTACAATTCTTCCATACATCAGTGTGGTAAAATACAATAAAGACTTGGGGGTGTGGGGGTGCAATATTCTCTTGGAGTCCTCTCTAATTTTGTGGAACATGTTCTTAAATCTATAGAGGGGTCCTGAATATTGTGATGAATTATGCTCCCTTTTAACTAGGAAAGTCCTTTTACAATGTTGTGCACCATAGTCATGCAATGCATAGCATACTTTTCTTTTGGAGGGTCAATCTTTACTCTTCTTGTGAGTGGACTGCGTGCTATAATTTTCTGTTCCTGAATGTCCAAACTACACAAATTATAAGATTCTTGTAAATGTCAACAGACTGTTTTCACAAACACAAGAAACAAAAAGGTTGAGTGAGCACAGACTTGGAGAAATTATTTGCACAGGGCCCTGTGTAATGTGAAAGCATGAACTTGTAATTTAAAACCTAGACAGGATAGATTTCATTTTGGCAGTGTTTCTTTAAAGAAAATATACACTTTCATCTAGAATCAGAGGGGTAGCCGTGTTAGTCTGGTTCTGTAGAAGCAGCAAAGAATCCTGTGGCACCTTATAGACTAAGGCTATGTCTACACTACAATACTATTTCGAATCAACTTAATTCGAATTTGTGGAATCGACCTTATGAAGTCGAAGTTGTGTATCCACACTAAATACACTAGTTCGACTGTGCGAGTCCACAGTAACGGGGCCAGCGTCGACTTTGGAAGCGGTGCACTGTGGGAAGCTATCCCACAGTTCCCGCATTCCCCGCTGCCCATTGGAATTCTGGGATTTCCCCCCAATGCATGCTGGGGGGAAAAATGTGTCGAGGGTGGTTTTGGGTAACTGTCATCATTGAACCGTCAATCACGCCCTCCGTCCCTCCCTCCCTCCCTGAAAGCGCCTGCGGGCAATCTGTTCGTGCACTTTTCTGCTCAGTGACAGAGCGGGCGCCACAGCACTTTGAGCACGGATCCCGCTGCAGTTATGGCCGTTGTCAACTCCTCGCACCTTATCGTCCACCTCTTCCACAGTCAGCTGCTGAGAAATAGGGCTACATTTCAATGGTGCTGCGAGCACTGGTGGACCATGGGGAACGTTTTACCAACATCAACGTCGGGTGGCCAGGCAAAGTTCATGACGTGCATGTTTTCAGGAACTCTGGTCTGTTTAGACGCCTGCAGGAAGGTAGTTTCTTCCCGGACCACAAAATAAGTCTTGGGGATGTGCAGATGCCTATAGTGATCGTCGGGGACCCAGCCTACCCGCTAATGCCCTGGCTCGTGAAGCTCTGTGCAGGCGCCTTGCACAGCGACAAGGAACTCTTCAAGTACCAGTGAGCAGCGAGCAGCATGACCTGTGACTGTTCAGTTTCTTTACAGAGAAGCTGAACCTGCCCCTGTTTCTTTACCAAGTGACTGTTGACTAGCATCTGCAGTTACATACCCTGCCCACCCCGCTTCCCCAACTTCCAACACACGTTTAAAAATAAAATACATGTTCCACTGTAACTTTACAAAGGTTTCTTTATTGATGACTTTGCGTTACAGGGTTGAAACCGGGACACGGACTGTGCTGGGTAGGGTGTGCAGTGATGTAAAGACCGCCTGTAAACTCGAGGAATGACAGGCTCCTGCTCCCAGAGCGGTCTGCAGTGCCGGACTGGATGTTTCAACGGAGCCTGCCATCCCTCCTTTTTGGGACTCTGTGTGCGGGGGCTATGTGGCCTTTTGGCGGGGGAGGACGGATACAGATTCCTCTGCTGCGTGGCTCTGTGGTCCAGGACAGGGACCGTTGCATGAGATCTGTAACCCCCCTCCCCCGCTACAAAGTCACGTACCCCCCCACCTACACAGAACCTGCAAACCACCTCCCATACCGACCAGGGTGCGTACTGACAGCAGTGTGTGTGACCTGCTGATGATCCTGCCCCCATGTCTGTACCCTGGTAAAGGTGATTGTCCTGTCAAATTACCAACCCTCTTCCCCCCCTTCAAACACAGTCTCCTCTAAAAGAACATGACGGAAACAGTAATTAACAGAAAAGTATTTTTTATTATCAACTAGACAGTTACGGGATGAAACTGGGATGGGGGCTTGGGTGAGGCGGGAAGGAAAGGACTTCTCAAAATTTAGGGTATGAGAGCTTTTGGGTACTTGAGCACTCTGCTGGGGTGCAGTGACAGTTTACACGGGCTCTGGCGCCCCTCCTTCTGGTTATTTTGGGTGAGGGGGGTATGGGACTTTGTGGCGGGGGAGGGCGGTTGCAGATACACTGCAGGGGGGCTCTGTCCTCCTGCCTGAGGTCCTGCAGAACATGCACAAGGCGCAGGAGCATGTCCGTTTGCTCCCTCATTAGTCCAAGCAGCGTTTGAGTTGCCTGCTTGTCTTCCTCACGCCACCTCTCCTCCCCTTCGCTGTGTGAGCGCTGGTACAGAGAGAGGGTCTCCCTCCACTGGCTCTGCTGGTCCGCCTCATCTCGGGAGCACCCCATAAGTTCAGCGAACATCTCGTCCCCTGTCTTTTTCTTTCGCCGCCTAATCTTTGCCAGCCTTTGTGAGGGGGATGCTGTGGCGGGTCTGGAGACAGTCGAAGCTGTGTAATCGGAAAAAGGGAGTGAATTCCTTGCAAAGATAAATTTTTGCGAACAATGAACACAGTCTAGTTTGTCTCTGTGAATTCTGGGTTGAGATCCCAGTGCCTGATGGGGCAAAAACCATTTTCGCGGGTGGTTCTGGGTAAATGCCGTCAGTCATCCCTTCCTCCGGGAAAGCTACAGCAGACAATCATTTCAAGCCCGTTTTCCCTGGATTGCCCTGGCAGACGCCACAGCGTGGAAACCATGGAGCCTGTTTTGCCTTTTGTGCCTGTCACCGTATGTGTACTAGATGCTGCTGACAGAGGCGGTCCAGCAGCGCTACACAGCAGCATGCTTTTGCTTTTGCATGATAGCAGAGATGGTTACCAGCCATATTGTACCATCTACCATACCATAAATTGGTAATAAGATGGGCATGGTTACCAGTCCTTTTGCACTGCACCATTTGCTGCTGTCATAAGTGCCCCTGGCTGCTCTTAGCCAGGGGCGCAAAAGCCAAAATTGGGAATGACTCCCTGAGTCAATCCCTCCTTTTTGGTATCTAAAAATAGAATCAGTCCTCCCTAGAATATGGGCAAGTGTACTAGAGCACCACTGTATCAGAGAACCAGAGAGCACAGCTGCTCTGTGTCAGATCCTGCATAGATTATGAGCTGTATGCTATTCACAGGGGGTGCTCCTGCAACAACCCCACCTGTTCATTCCATTCTTTCCCCAGCCTTCCTGGGCTACCATAGCATTGTCCCTCCACTTGTGTGATGAAGTAATAAAGAATGCAGGAATAAGACACAGTGACTTGTTAGTGCAAAATGAGTGGAAGGCAGCCTCCAGTTGCTATGATAGTCCAGATAGGACATTAAGGAGTGTGGAGGAGAGGAGCCCAGCATCCTGCTGCTAGTCCAGGGGCAATTGAATCTTTTCTTTACACATGAAGGGTGGTGGCTGATGAAGCTCAGCCCCCTGTTGCTATGATGACGATGGTTATCAGCCATACTGTACCATCTACCACGAAAAATTAGGACCAGGCGCCCTTGATTGACCTTACCGATGCTAGTCGGCATGGTTACCAGTCCTTTTGCACTGCCCCATGTGCCAATAGGCTGATGATGAGGACGGGTACCAGTCATTTTGTACCATCAGCCATCCATAGCGTGGGGGGAGCAAGGATGTTGGTGTTCAGTGCTGCACCATCACGTCTATCTGCAGCATTCAGTAAAGATACGGTGACATGTAAAAGAGTCAAGAGAGGATTGTTTTCCCTTTCACTTCTGGGGGTGGGTGGGGGGCTGCGTAAATTGCCGAGCCATGCCCTGACCCACCGCGGACACTGTTTTTGACCCTAGAAGCATTTGGAGCTCAGCCAAGAATGCAAATGCTTTTCGGAGACAGCAGGAACTGTGGGATACCTTGCGTCCTCAGTCCCCCCTCCCTCCATGAGCGTCCAATTGAATCTTTGGCTTTCCGTTACACTCGTCACGCAGCAGCGTGCTGAGTCTCTGCTATGCCGTCTGTCCGGAGATTTTTTACAAATACTTTGGACTAGGCGTAACATTACAGTAATTCCCCTAATTAGATGCAGGAGTCTCCGAGCGAGATCACCCTGAGGACGGTCACTGAAGGAGATAGAGAGCGCATGCTGCGTGAAAGCCAGCACAAACCAGGGCCCTGTGCAGCCGTGCTCGGGGAGGCAATGCTCCCTGAGTAGCTCATGAAAGCCTCGCCCGGAAAACTGTACTACCACGGAGCACCCAATGAGGCAGCTCTCCCCAGGAACCTCCTGCGGAGGCTTTTCAATTACCTCCAGGAGAGCTTCGTGAAGATCTCCCAGGAGGATTTCTGTTCTATCCCCATATATAGAGAGACCTCCTTTTCACATACTTCAGATTCCTGTTATATTAAGAATAAAAGTTTACATGGTTAAAGCACTTACCGACTGCTCCTTCCCCTGATTCAGGATCCGGGTTAATGGGCGGGGACGGTTGGTAGGGGATCTCCGTGACGGTGATGAAGAGATCCTGGCTGTCGGGGAAACCAGCGTTGTAAGCGCTGTCGCCTGCTTCGTCGTCCACAAACCCTTCCTCATCTTCCCTGTCTGCGAACATCGCCGAGGAACTGGCCGTCGACACTGTCCCATCGTCAGAGTCCATGGTCACTGGTGGGGCAGTGGTGGCAGTCTCCATAGCGTCCGTTTGCCGCTTTGATTTTTTGGTAGCCTTGTCTGGGGTCCTTGATTTTCACGCGGCACTGCGTTGCATCCCGGCTGTATCCTCTGTCTATCATGGCTTTGGAGACCTTCTCATAGGTCTTTGCATTCCGTTTTTTGGAGCGCAGCTCCGAAAGCACAGACTCCTCGCCCCACACACCGATTAGATCCAAGAGTTCCCGGTCAGTCTATGCTGGGTCCCTCTTTCTATTCAGAGATTACATGAACTCCTCTGCTGGAGAGCTCTGCATCGCTGCCGGTGCTGCTGAGCTCGCCCCGATGTCCAACCACGAAATGAGATTCTATCTGTCCAGACAGGAAAAGGAATTCAAATTTTCCCGGGACTTTTCCTGTGTGGCTGGTCAGAGTAGCCAAGCTCGGACTGATGTCCAGAGCGTCAACAGAGTGGTGCAGTGTGGGATAGCTCCCGGAGCTAGTAAGTTCTATTTGCATCCACACCTAGCCTAATTCGACATAGCTATGTCGAATTTAGCGCTACTCCCCTCGTTGGGGTGGAGTACAGAATTCGAACTAAAGAGCCCTCTAGGTCGAATTAAATGGCTTCCTGGTGTGGATGGGTGCACGGTTAATTCAAATTAACGCTGCTAAATTCGAATTAAAGTCCTAGTGTGGACCAGGCCTAACAGACGTTTTGCAGCATGAGCTTTCGTGGGTGAATACCCACTTCTTCGGATGCAAGCAATGGGTATTTCATCTAGACTTATCTATACTGTTCCAGTTGAGATGTACCGTACACACATTTCAATATCATCACTAAATGTTATAATTATCATTTGATCACAATTTTAGTAGTTAAGGAACACAATGATCTCTAAAACCTTTTCAAAGCATCTCTGAAAGAAAAGAACATGAAAGAATAGAAACCTAATGTCTCTGTGTACAAACACAGCAGGAAACTCAATTTTCTTTTACTCTTGAGGCTGCTTGACAACAGGGGCATTCCATAGAACTCTTGTCTGTTACTGTATCATCTCATAACTCATTCACATTCTGGAATGAGGGTTAAGACAGAAACAGCAAGAGGGAAATCTATTGCTTTGGCCCTCTCCAAAAGGTTAATTCAGTTGGATAGAGAGATGATAATCTCTCCATTTTTTTCTTTAGTCAGATCGAATTCTCATATTGTATGAATGTTAACCCACAACTGCATTTTCTCTGGGATTCCGACAAAGTACAATAATTGTGCTATGGACATAAGGCTCAGTCATTTTGTTGCAGTGTACAAAACTGATGCAGGCCTAAATAATAAACTCTTCAATTAATTCTCTAGTAGTCGTAATGATTTTAAAATGGAGATTTTGTAATTGTACTAGACCATGGCCTACTTAGGTGATCAATTAACAGTACATAATTAATTTGTCAGTTGCCTCTAGATTTATTCTTGAAGATTAGGGAGAAGAATTTATAACAAGAAAATAACAGTTTTATAGAATCGTAGAAATATAGGGCTGGAAAGGACATTGATAAATCATTAAATCCAGCCCCCTGCACTGTGGCAGGATCAAGTAAATCTAGATTATCCCTGACAAGTGTTTGTCCAACCTGTTGTTAAAAATGTCCAGTGATGGGGATTCCACAACCTCCCTTTGAAGCCTATTCCGGAGTTTAACTGTCCTCAGAGCTGGAAAGTTTTTCCCAATATCTAACCTAAATCTCCCTTGGTGAAGATTAAGCCCTTTATTTCTTATCCGGTATTCAGTGGACAGGAAGAACTGATCAGAGTCCTCTTTATAATAGTCCTTAACATATTTCAAGACTGTTATCTGCTCCCCCTTATTCTAATTTTCTCCGGACTAAATATGCCCAGTGTTTTAAATTTTTCCTCATAGGTCAGGTTTTCTAAACCTTTTATCATTTCTGTTGTTCTCTTCTGAATTCTCTTTCCAATTAGTCCACATATTTTTGAGTGTGACAGCCAGAATTGGACACAATACTCCAGGTGAGGCCTCACCAGTGCTGAGTAAACTAGTGCAATTACCTTCCATGTCTTACATACAACACTGATATTAATACATCCCAGTATGATGTTAGTCTTTTTTTTTTTGCAACTATTATATTTTTCTTGCAGATTCAAGTTGTGATCCACTATAAATCCCAGATCCTTTTTAGCAGTACTACCACAACAACAACACTTAGAAAACAAGGGTCTGTAGCACCAAATGTCAATGGCCACATTGTATGGGGTTATTCCACGAGTCTAAAAGATCCTGGTGCAGCTAGGTCAATGGCGGATGACCGCATGGCAATGAATGTTGTCAAATCACATGTGGATGTGATAGGCATTATGAAGTTTGGCCTAAATGCAGACCTTATTTTATCGACTGTCCCTTTGGTTCACTGTATCTCCCTGGTAGATGTAGAATGGTGATTTTTTGGGGGAACGCCAGCCTTCTTCCCAGAATCCCTTCTGTGTGAAGCAGATGCTTGTGAGGTCATAGTTCATTCACCTTCAACACCATTTGGGAAATATTTTCTCTTCTCTGCTAGGGTCCTCCATCGGCCTTCACTTGTAACCCTGAGCAGGGCCCTTATCGGATGCTACCAGCCAAAGCGAGCCCGAACTGAGGCTCACGTTGGCAGGGGTAACCACACCCTGAAGTAACACAGAAAATAGTGCTGCCCTACCAGCTACCCCACCTACCACCTAGCCAGTTATTCTGCATTTTGTAGTTGTGCATTTGATTTTTCCTTCCTAAATGAAGTACTTTGCACTTGCCTTTACTGAATTTCATCTAGATGAGTTAAGACCAATTCTCTAATTTGTTATGGTTGTTTTGAATTCTAATTGTGTCCTCCAAAGTGATTTTAGCCCCTCCCAGCTTGGTGTCATCTGCAAATGTTACAAGCATACTTCATTATCCAAGTCATTAATGAAAATATTAAATAGTACCAGACTTAGGACTGACCCATGAGGAACCGCACTAGATAAGTCTTCCCACTTTCACCATAAACCACTGATAACTACTCTTTGACTATGGTCTTTCAACTAGTTGTGAAGCCAATTTATAGTCATTTAATCTAGACCACATTTTCCTAGTTTGCATTCTTTTCCCCATAGATGTTAATATTAATTATGTTGAGTATCTGGTCAACATTAACCTTTTAATGAAGACTGAAGCAAAATAAGCCTTAAACACCTCAGTCTTCTCAAAGCTATCAGTTATTGGCTCTCCTTCCCTACTCGGTAGAGGATGTGTTATGGTTAATATGGACAGAACACAAAACCAGAAACTCCCCAGCATGAGGTTCCACTCAGCTTTATTCATAGATTCTAGGCCAGGGATGGACAAACAATGGCCTGCAGCCTGGATCCGGCCTGGATCTGTCAAGGCTTTGGATCCAGCCTGCGGGATTGCCAGCCCCACGCCGCTCCCAGAAGCGGCTGCCACCACGTCCCTGTGGCCTCATGGGGGGAGGGAGGACAGAGGGCTCTATGCGCTGCCCTCGCCTGCAGGCACTGTCCCCCGCAGCTCCCATTGGCCGGGAATGGGGAACCATGGCCAATGGGAACTTTGGGGGAGGTACCAGCAGGGGAGGGCAGCATGCGGAGCCCTCTGCTCCCCTCCCCCAGGGGCTGCAGTGATGTGGTGCCAGCCACTTCCGTGAGCGGCGCGGGGCTAGGGCAGGCAGGGAGCCTGCCTTAGCCCCGCTGTGCAATGCTGCCACCCCGGAGCTGCTTGAGGTAAGCGGTGCTGGGCCAGAGCCCGCACCTCAAACCCCTCCTGCATTCTAACCCCCTGCCCTGAGCCCCCTCCTGCACCCCGCAACCCAACCCCTTGCCCTGAGCCCCTTCTTGCACTCTGCACCCCCTCCCACACCCTGCATTTCCTCCCACACCCCAACCCCCTGCCCCAGCCCTACATTCATGGTTCTGCATGCAATTTCCCCACCCAGATGTGGCACTTGGGCTAAAAAGTTTGTCCACCCCTGTTCTAGACCCACAGGGACCATTGTGATCCTCTATTCTGACCTCCTGTATGACACAAGCCATACAACTTCCCCAAAATAATTCCTGTTTGAACTAGATCATATATTTTGAGTGTAGAGCTCTATGTTCCCCAGGGTATTCTTTCTCCCTTACCACCCTTTTCACTTGCACAAAAGGACTGTAAAAGTCAGCAGATGTGGCCCTCAGGGAATTCATCCTCTGTAAAGGAAATATCCAGGAGTCTTCTTGAGAACCTCACCACATACAAGCCTTAGGCTTGTTGGACCTACTGGCCACTTTAAGTTTTAGGAGACTCTGTGGGCATTATCCCCAACTCCCCATGAACCTTTGTACTGTAGGCTTATTAGTCTAAAGGAGAGTTGCAAGGGACCTTCATAATGTGGTATATTGAGTACTGTGGCTATGTCTATACTGCCTTGTAGTTTGGAGTACAGGGGTGAATAACAGGGGCACAAAAGTGCTGCTCTCTAACACCTCCAGGTGGATGCTGCAAGTGTGAATGAAAAGGTTCCTAATTATGTAGCCCTGTTTGAAGAGGCCTATGTTAACATGAACTAGGAACCTTTTTGTTTGTGCCTACAAAGTCTACATAGCAGAGTTACAGTGCAGCACTTTGCTGTTCACACCCCCATAGTCTAAACTAGGGGATAGTGTAGACAAGTCCAATGCTGGAATTGCATGCTATCACTTTAAGAGTGTGTGTGGGGAGCAGGAGTGGGAGGTTCCCTGGTCCAGCCTAGAAACAGATGGGATGATGCCTTATGGAGCAGCCAGCTTTGTGTCTCTCTGTTTTCAGGTTCTTGTGTATTATCTTTCTGAATTCTAAGCAATATAGTAGTGGGATGTTACAGCCCTCCAGAAAGAGTGCTTATATGTTTTCAACTAATTTCTTTTTCTGTTCATGAACATAACACACATCTTCTAACACTTGAAGGTTGGGGGTGAGGGAAATGCCAACTAGCCCTTTATAAGATTCCTAATGGCATAAGGAAAATTATTTAGAAGAGTTGCAGAAAACAGCCATGCTACGCTGAGAAGAATAACTGAACTTACTTTTTGTTTTAGGGCCAGATCCTAGGCTGAGGCTGAGGTGCACAGAGCAGAGGTACTTTACAGGGCTTGCTGCTCCTCTGTCCCCTTTCTGGTCTCTCTGAGTGCGCCCTTTAGAGACCTGACATCATGCCTTTATCTCTGCCAGTGTGGAGGTCCACAATTTTTCTACTCTTAGACCAAGGAGTGGGCTATCGTACTCTATGTATCAGCCATTCTTACCCCACAGGTCTGACTGAGTTAAACATCTTCAAGAGCCTATGAACATAGGTGAATATAATGACCCAAAACAGCCTTCTTAAAACAAAAGTCATTTTTATTTTAACAGTAGGAATAAAGTATTAAGAGAAAAGGGATTTTAAAACAACAAACCATCAACTTGCATGTCTGTCTTACCAAATATCTTACCATTCCCTGATGGTAACTGGGGCAGGCCTACATTCAGATACCCACAAAGTGGGATCCAGTGTCTCATCTTGATTTCTTACTACCTCTGTCTTGACAACTTCCCTTTTATACCCTGCTACAGTTTTGTTATTGTTGTTCTTCTTCTGTATTCCTTGGTTTTGGCCCTTTTGGTCAAAACCAGTCTTGTAAGCTCAGCAAGAGCCAGAGCCAGAACCCTCAGTCGATGGTTCTGGAATTGTCCCTTAAATACAAGTATCTGCTGAGGAGTGGCTTACTTTGAGCCACTATTTTCCTTCCAGACAGACTTTTCTTGAGTGAAATCAATATTCTCATACTGAAAGCACCCCCATAACTAGGCCACCATAAAACATTCATAAATTATGTCAGAGTAGCTCCAGCTTCATCAGAGCAGTCTTAGGGCTGGTGTGTACAGGGGGGCCTGTAACTCACCTTGGCACTGCCCTAATTCTGCCACAGCACAATGCAAGGCAGATCCCCATGAACTATGTTAGAAGAACCTAATGGCCGCTCACCCCAAGTCACACATCACTATGGTGCAAGAGTATCCTGGTTACACTACCTTTATTCCATATGTGCCCTCTTTTCCATGTCACACACTGGTAGTACTGTAAGTGGAGGGTGGGGGAAGGAATTATGTCAAAAGGCAACATTTTCAAAGCCACAATTTTAAGAACATAAGAAAGGCCGTACCGTGTCAGACCAAAGGTCCATCTAGCCCAGTATCTGTCTACCGACAGTGGCCAATGCCAGGTGCCCCTGAGGGAGTGAACCTAACAGACAATGATCAAGTGATCTCTCTCCTGCCATCCATCTCCATCCTCTGACGAACAGAGGCTAGGGACACCATTCTTACCCATCCTGGCTAATAGCCATTTATGGACTTAGCCACCATGAATTTATCCAGTCCCCTTTTAAACATTGTTATAGTCCTAGCCTTCACAACCTCCTCAGGTAAGGAGTTCCACAAGTTGACTGTGCGCTGCGTGAAGCAGAACTTCCTTTTATTTGTTTTAAACCTGCTGCCTATTAATTTCATTTGGTGACCCCTAGTTCTTGTATTATGGGAATAAGTAAATAACTTTTCCTTATCCACTTTCTCAACATCACTCATGATTTTATATACCTCTATCATGTCCCCCCTTAGTCTTCTCTTTTCCAAACTGAAGAGTCCTAGCCTCTTTAATCTTTCCTCATATGGGACCCTCTCTAAACCCCTAATCATTTTAGTTGCTCTTTTCTGAACCTTTTCTAGTGCTAGAATATCTTTTTTGAGGTGAGGAGACCACATCTGTACACAGTATTCGAGATGTGGGCGTACCATGGATTTATATAAGGGCAATAATATATTCTCAGTCTTATTCTCTATCCCCTTATTAATGATTCCTAACATCCTGTTTGCTTTTTTGACCGCCTCTGCACACTGCGTGGACATCTTCAGAGAACTATCCACGATAACTCCAAGATCTTTTTCCTGACTCGTTGTAGCTAAATTAGCCCCCATCATGTTGTATGTATAGTTGGGGTTATTTTTTCCAATGTGCATTACTTTACATTTATCCACATTAAATTTCATTTGCCATTTTGTTGCCCAATCACTTAGTTTTGTGAGATCTTTTTGAAGTTCTTCACAATCTGCTTTGGTCTTAACTATCTTGAGTAGTTTAGTATCATCTGCAAACTTTGCCACCTCACCATTTACCCCTTTCTCCAGATCATTTATGAATAAATTGAATAGGATTGGTCCTAGGACTGACCCTTGGGGAACACCACTAGTTACCCCTCTCCATTCTGAGAATTTACCATTAATTCTTACCCTTTGTTCCCTGTCCTTTAACCAGTTCTCAATCCATGAAAGGACCTTTCCTTTTATCCCATGACAGCTTAATTTACGTAAGAGCCTTTGGTGAGGGACCTTGTCAAAGGCTTTCTGGAAATCTAAGTACACTATGTCCACCGGATCCCCCCTTGTCCACATGTTTGTTGACCCCTTCAAAGAACTCTAATAGATTAGTAAGACACGATTTCCCTTTACAGAAACCATGTTGACTATTGCTCAAGAGTTTATGTTTTTCTATGTGTCTGACAATTTTATTCTTTACTATTGTTTCAACTAATTTGCCCGGTACCAACGTTAGACTTACCGGTCTGTAATTGCCGGGATCACCCCTAGAGCCCTTTTTAAATATTGGCGTTACATTAGCTAACTTCCAGTCATTGGGTACCGAAGCCAATTTAAAGGACAGGTTACAAACCTTAGTTAATAGTTCCGCAACTTCACATTTGAGTTCTTTCAGAACTCTTGGGTGAATGCCATCTGGTCCTGGTGACTTGTTAATGTTGAATTTATCAATTAATTCCAAAACCTCCTCTAGTGATACTTCAATCTGTGACAGTTCCTCAGATTTGTCACCTACAAAAGCCAGCTCAGGTTTGGGAATCTCCCTAACATCCTCAGCCGTGAAGACTGAAGCAAAGAATCCATTTAGTTTCTCCGCAATGACTTTATCATCTTTAAGCGCTCCTTTTGTATTTTGATCATCAAGGGCCCCCACTGGTTGTTTAGCAGGCTTCCTGCTTCTGATGTACTTAAAAAACATTTTGTTATTACCTTTGGAGTTTTTGGCTAGCTGTTCTTCAAACTCCTCTTTGGCTTTTCTTATTACACTCTTGCACTTAAGTTGGCAGTGTTTGTGCTCCTTTCTATTTGCCTCACTAGGATTTGACTTCTACTTTTTAAAGGAAGTCTTTTTATCTCTCACTGCTTCTTTTACATGGTTGTTAAGCCACGGTGGCTCTTTTTTAGTTCTTTTACTGTTTTTCTTAATTTGGGGTATACATTGAAGTTGGGCCTCTATTATGATGTCTTTAAAAAGGGCCCACGCAACTTGCAGGGATTTCACTTTAGTCACTGTACCTTTTAACTTTTGTCTAACTAACCCCCTCATTTTTGTATAGTTCCCCCTTTTGAAATTAAAGGCCACAGTGTTGGGCAGTTGAGATGTTCTTCCCACCACAGGGATGTTGAATGCTATTGTATTATGGTCACTATTTCCAAGCGGTCCTGCTATAGTTACCTCTTGGACCAGCTCCTGCGCTCCACTCAGGATTAAATCCAGAGTCGCCTCTCCCCTTGTGGGTTCCCGTACCAGCTGCTCCATGAAGCAGTCATTTAAAGTATCGAGAAATTTTATCTCTGCATTTCGTCCTGAAGTGAAATGTTCCCAGTCAATATGGGGATAATTGAAATCCCCCACTATTATTGGGTTCTTAATTTTGATAGCCTCTCTAATTTCCCTTAGCATTTCATCATCACTATTACTGTCCTGGTCAGGTGGTCGATAATAGATCCCTACTGTTATATTTTTACTAGAGCATGAAATTTCTATCCATAGAGACTCTATGGAACCTGTGGATTCGCTTAAGATTTTTACTTCATTTGAATCTACACTTTCTTTAACATATAGTGCCACTCCTCCCCCTGCACGGCCTGTTCTGTCCTTCCGATATATTTTGTACCCCGGAATGATTGTGTCCCATTGATTGCTCTCAGTCCACCAGGTTTCTGTGATGCCTATTATATCTATATCCTCCTTTATCACAAGGCACTCTAGTTCACCCATCTTATTATTTAGACTTCTGGCATTTGTGTACAAGCACTTTAAAAACTTGTCCCTGTTTATTAGCCTGCCTTTTTCTGATGTGTCAGATTCTTTTTTATGTGACTGTTTATCATCTGATCCGGCCCTTACACTATACTTCTCATTCCTCTGCTCCTGACTATAACCTGGAGATTCTCTATCATCAGACTCTCCCCTAAGAGAAGTCTGTGTCCGATCCACACGCTCCTCTGCAGCAGTCGGCTTTCCCCCATCTCCTAGTTTAAAATGTTTTAATGTTAGACTCCTGTTGTGTATTTGGTTGTCATGGTTTTTGTTGCTATGGCAACTGAGTTAGATTATTATGGGTTAGCTCAACCGGTTTCAACCGGCTGAGTGAGCTCTCTGTATATCTGTAAATAAAATGGAGGTTTTGGTTAGCTGCCTGCTCTCTGGCCTCAAGTGATTGCTTTCTACACTGGCTGCCCCAAGGATATAACAACTCCTTAATGCATATTCAAGCACATATATAATTAGACTTGTTTTCAAATCTTTGGAGCACCCAGCAGCTATAGGAGCCCAATTTTAGGCTCCTGGTATAGAAAAGATGGCCAGAGTTACTGTGTTGGCTGTATACATTGGGGTAATTTTCTCCGAGTGAGTTAAACCAGCTTTAGGGCCACAACGCGGTTTTGCTACTCATAGTGGCGACATCACCCTGGACCAGAGAATCTGGCTCAGAGTTTAGGGCCAGAGTCACAGAGTTTAAGGCCAGAGGGGACCACCAGATCATCTAGTGTGACCTCCTGTTTATCTCAGGCCACCAACACCAGAGATGCACCACAAGATGCACAATAAACCCAGCAACTGAAATTATACCAAAGTATTAGAGCCCCCAGTATTCCAGATGAGGGCTTACCTGTGTTGTGTACAAGGGCATTAATACGTCTCTATCTCTACTGAAAATGCCTTACCTTATCTCCTAGGATCCTATTTGTCTTTTCCACAGCCACATCACATTGGTGGTTCATACTCATCCTGTGATCAACCCACACACTCTGGTCTCTCCTCTCCTCTGTGATTCCAGCTAATGTGCCTCTAGCATGTAGCAGAAATTCTTATTGTTCGATCCTAATAATGTATGATCTTGCACTTTGAATGACTGAATTGCTCTAACTCCAGTCTCCCAGGTCATCCAGATCTTTTTGTTTAATAATCTGATCCTCTGCTGTATTGATGATACCTCACAATTTTGTGTCATCTGCAAATTTCATTTTTGTCCTAAGGTCATTATTAAAAATATTGAATAATTTTGGTCCCAAGACTGACCCTCGAGGAACTCCTCTAGTAACCTCTCTCCAGTCCAACAACTCCCTTTTTAGCAGAACCTACTGCCTTCTTCCCATTAACCAGTACCTTACCCGTTTTACCATACTTGTACTAATCCCCATCTTCTCTAATTTAACTACTAATTTCCCATGTGGTACTGTGTCAAATTCTTTACCGAAGTCCAAGTATATTAGCTCTACTGAACTTCCCTTATCTGAAAAATCAGTTAACCTCTCAAAGAAGAAAATCAGGTAAATCTGGAAAATCTACCTTTGATAAATCCATGTTTAATTACATCCCTTTTACTGTTTACTTCCATTAATGTAATTATTTTTTCCTTCACAATTTGTTTGAAAGCCTTCCACACTACTGAGGTCTGACAAACAGGTTTGTAATTACCCAGCTTACTTTTTTTCCCCTTTCTTAAATATAGGTGACATTAGCTATTCCCCACTCATATACACCTCTACCTTGATATAACGGGACCCGATATAACACAAATTTGGATATAACGCGATAAAGCAGTGCTCCCGGGGGGTGGGGCAGCGCACTCTGGTGGATCAAAGCAAGTTCAATATAACGCGGTTTCACCTATAATGTGGTAAGATTTTTTGGCTCCCAAGGACAGCATTATATCGAGGTAGAGGTGTAGTACTAACCCCAAATTGATAGATTTATTAAAAAATCTTGCTACTGGTCTAGCAATCTCATGTGCCTGTCCTTTCAGTAATCTGGGATGGAAATTATCCACCCCACCACACCCCTGACTTGGGTTCATTGATCTTGTTAAGATTTTCTTCCACCTCAGCCATGGTAATTTCCTTTTCTATACACTCATTTTCAACATCCATCCTACCTTCATGCCCATGCTCCATATTATCATCCATATTGAAAACTGAGGCAAAGTATTCATTTAATTTTTGGGCCATACCTAGATTAACTTTAAACTTCTTGCCATCCATACTGAAAAGTGGCCCAACCACATCCTTCCTTATTCTCTTTTTAGTTATATAAATCAAAACCCTATTACTATTTTAATTTCCTTGGCAAGAGCTAATTCAGCTTGACTTTTAACAATTCTCACTTTACTCCCACATTTTCTAACCTCCAAGATCTATGTTTCCATGCTGATTAGTCAAATTTTCCCATTCCTTGTATGCTCTCTACTTTCTCGTAATAACATTTTTTGGGTGATCATTCATCCAGCTGGGTCTAAAGCCTTTCTTGCCTAACTTTTTCCCCTTATTTGGGATGCACATTTCAGATAGTTTTTGCATAGTTGATTTGAAGAAATTCCAAGCTTCCTCCATATTTAAGTCCTTGGGATATTCAGGCTTTATAAGAGTATGTCTAAACTACAAAGACTATACCAGCATAGCTGTCAGCAATAGTTATGCTGGCATAGTACCATAGTGTAGATGAAGCCTACACCAACAGAAGGGGGTTTTATGTTGTTGTAAGAATACCTCCTTCCCGAACTGTTAACTGTGTCAATGGAAGCCCTCGTCCATATGCATAGCTATGTCTAAGCTGGGTGTTATGTTGGCACAGCTATGTCAGTCAAATGTGTTTTTTCACAGCCCTGACTGATGTAGCTATGTTGATATAACTTCCCTGTGCAGACCAGGCTGGAGTCTACTCACAAAACACTAACAAAGAAATGTCTTTCTCACCTATCCTTCCTGAAGTATATAACTGAGCGGGGATATAATTAGAACTAGGGGAGAGATCAAGAGAATTGAATACAGTTTAGGAAACTGAAGTATTTTTATTTTGACCAGTCAAAAATTCAAAAATTTGAGATGTTGTGTTTGAAAACACACAAACAAAACCCCTCAGTTTTATAATTTAGAAATAAAAATGATGAGTGAATAAATGACCCAATTCTGATCATTAATGAGCTGCATAGTTGGATATTTTGTTTCCTAGTTGATTTGATGTTGTGCATTCTATGCAATCAATGTTGTAAGACATTAAAAGAAACCCTGAGATGATTAATTTTGAATTTACATTTACCCTTGTTGTGCAGCAAAATAATTGCTGCAGAAAGGGATAAAAGACCCACTTCATACAAAGGGGTTTATGATACTTGTATTTAAACAGCAAACTTGCATTTTACTTAGTGAATGATATAGAAATCCAATCCCACGGTCTAATTCCTAAATGTAGCTCTGTGGAAATTTATAGGTAAAAATACAGTATCAGCTTATATGACATATATGTTTGTCCCGTTCAGTAAATGTTGTAGAGATTTGTTTTATTTGTTTTTCTCCTGCTCCACAGAAACACACATTTAATTGGGAAACCTGAAATTGAGGATTCCATGAAGTGCATTCAGGCTTCATCTATCTTCCCCCTACTCACCACCCTGTTAAGTCTCTATTTTTCAGTGTTTTCCTGCAGTAATGAAAAATGCTCAGGCAGGCATGCTACAGAATGCAGATCTCCTCAGCTGAACTTAGGAACTGAAAATAGAAACTTGGATTTTTAAGACTAAACTTCCTGAAAGTCTGAATCATATTCCCATTATTCCAATGAGAATTGATTCATATTAAAATTCCAGCCCATTTTAGTCTTTGTAATGAACCTAAAATAGCTGCCAGCTTGCCGTGCTGGAATTAATGATAATTAAATGTAACACAAAATGTATTTCCATATTTTGTATTGCTCAAATGATTTCATCTCAGATGGAGTATGATTCTTTTTAGAGATGACTACTTCTATTTAATCTCTTTTCCAATTTTAATTTGAATTTCATATTGTTCCTGACTGTTTAATGAATATTTTGGGAGATCGCTATAGTGTTGTTAATTATGCCAGAGA
The DNA here is from genome assembly GCF_020497125.1 of Mauremys mutica. Taxonomy (NCBI): domain Eukaryota; kingdom Metazoa; phylum Chordata; order Testudines; family Geoemydidae; genus Mauremys; species Mauremys mutica. Next base: position 96,851,562 of record NC_059073.1, read on the forward strand.
CTGAGTATAATTAATTCTTTTGGACCCAAAGTCAGCAAGTTAATCGATTTCTGATGAAATTGGAGATTAAACACAGATAGTTCACTTCTTCCTTCATTCATTTTAATTTTTCCATCTTTCAATTCAGTCAGACTACTTTGGGGAGTCATTGCTGGCAAATCAATTTGTGGACCCTATTTTGACATTTTCCAGATGTTAATATATGAATGATCCTCTCAGGCCAGCCACCTTCTATTGATTACTAAAAAAAAAAAACCAAAAAAAAAACCAACAACAAAAACACACCTTTCCGTTTAGTTTCTTTAGAATAGAATCTGCCAGCATTATTTGTAAGTCATATTTAAGTGATTTAAGTGCCTATCAACATTAACTCATTAACTAAGCACACAATGAAAAGGGGTCCTCAACAAAGTTCCCCCCAAAGCCTGGACAAATTGCAATGGGCTGAGGTCATAGTGATGTAGAAGACATTTTTCATATAACTGAGACATGAACTCATGTAGCTAAATTTGATTTCAGGGAATGGTCTAAACAGGCTTAAACAGAGAAAATGTGTTAATATGCTCAGCAGTCCTGTCTCATTTTTTTCAGTGCTATAAATACTGGTATATCTTAATTTTTCCACAGCAGGAAAAGCCCTAATGGCTGTGAGGGGATAATGAAAAAGGGCAAGGAAGAAATTAAAAAGAACTGGAGGAGGACTTTCCTGATAGTCAGTGAGAAGAACCTTGAGCATTTTTCATTTATTACGCTTCAGATAGTAATAGATAACTTTAGGTTTCACATAACATCTCATAACCAGAGTATAGGCTGTGCACTGTTGTAATAACTGTTATATCCTTGGGGGCAGCTGGTTTAGGAAGAAATCACTTGAGGCCAGACAGCAGACAGCTAACAAAACTACCATTTTATTTACAGACACAGAGTTCACCCAACCGGCCGAAACTGGCTGGGCTATCCCCTAATAATCTAACTCAGTTGCCATAGCAACAAAAACCATGACAACCAAATACACAACAATATCACTCTTCTCTAAACAGAGTAAGGTAGTTTCTAATGGTAGTTCATGGTATGCCAGGAATGGGGGACAGGCTTACCATCCTGACTACATGAATTACTTAAGCAAATGCTCAAGTCCATCTCTCTTCAGCAAAGCACTTAGGGTGTGATCCACAACGGGTCTTTAAGTGTTGGAACACCATGATGCTCAGAGTTGCATAAAGCCTGAGTGAGGCACCTAGGTTCCCTATATCAGGTGTTCTCAACCTTTTTCTTTCTGAGCCACCCTGCCCTCCCCCACCACACACACACACACACACACACACACACACACATACATTATAATAACTCCACGGCCCACCTGTGCCACAACAACTGGTTGTCTGCATATAAAAGCCAGAGCTGATGTTATGGAGTAGCAAGCTGGGCAATTGCCTGGGGGCCACGCCCCAAGTTGCTCAGCCAAGTTCCACCTTCAGCCCCAGATGGTGAGGCTCAGGGCCCTGGGCTTCAGCCATGCACAGCAGGGCTTAGGTTTTCTGCCCTGGGCCCCAGCAAGTCTAACACTGTTCTGGCTTGGCGGACCCCCTGAAATCTGCTTGCGGTTCCCCAGGGGACCCTGGACCCTTGGTTGAGAACCACTGCACATAGCCAGCATGCTAAGTGGAGAGCTGCCTCAATTAGACTATGTGTGCTGCCAACCAGAGGTGTCTGTGATAAGCCCCACTCCTCTCTGAGATAGGTACCTAAATCCAATCTGCAGGGAGGTACCTAGCTCTGCTAATGATGCATGAACTGGGGCAAGATAGGTGCTCAGCTGCCTAAATTGTGAAATGGACATGGAAGAAAAATGGGGAAGGGTACACCCTTCTAATCTTGAGCCTAGTGGGTAGGGTACTCACCTAGAATGCGGGATGCCCCTGGTTCAAGTTCCTCTCCTTCTGACAGAGGGGTTGTGATTTGAACAGGAATCAGTGATCACTGGGGTGAATGCCCTAACCACTGAGCTACAGAATCATTCTCACTCTTTTTTTGGCCCACCTAGTATTTCAATATTCAATTGTTTAATTAAAGTGGAACAAGTTCAACAGGTGAGATTGAGGGAACTCTACATCAGACTATTCCCTAGCCTAGTGGTTAGGGTGAGAAGGACTGATCTCTGTTCAAATATGTTTTCCATTTCAGGAGGAGCGGTGGAGGTGAACTGAAAGTCTCCCACATGGTGGGTGAGTACCCTAGGCATTGAGATTATAAGGGCAGGCTACCACTTTCTCAGTTGTTCTACGTTCACTTACCTGAGGCACCATATCTGGTAGGAGGGCTCAGAGACCATCTAAGGATCAGGTCCCAGCATATGACTAGGGCAGCCGAACGCCTACTTTCCCAGTTTGTGAATTGCTTAGAGGCTATGGCAGGAGATAAGCAACTGGATGCCTATCATGAGGCAGCAGTGTACATGCTCAGGTGGGAGGTAGACAGCCAAGTGCCAAGAGAGAGGCTGCAGTGGGCATGCTCAGAGGAAAAAAACGTAGGTGCTGAGTAAGTTTAAGTGCCTACATAGTTAAGCAGCAAACCAAATGGAAGTTTTGTGGATTATAGTGGTGCCAAAAAAAAAGGATTTAGGCACCTAAGTATCTTCATGGTTCCCACTCTTAATCATATGCTAATGTCCCACTGGCATTTAACCACATGGATAAAGTTAAGTACATACTTCAGTGCTATGTTGAACTGAAGCCTAACTATGCAAAATGTTTGCCATAATTGAGTCACAGTCAGATGCACATGGCTTTAACAAAAATAGCATCTTGCAACTTTGTTAACCTAATTCACAAAACAGGTGTCTATGGTTTTTGTCACAATTCAGATTCTAATAGCCATGCAACTGCTGCAGTGTCAGACAGTGGAAAAAATGAATTAAAATAAGTGGTTACCGTTATTGTACCACACCTCACTGGTTAAAAAGTTATTTTTGTTATGGGGAAACTATGCTCATTCTGTACCTATGGCAACTCTGTTGCACATTTGTAACACCTCAGTGGGTAACTGGATCAGAAAATTGCAGGTTCAATTTTCACAATAATGTTATGGATAAGCAACCATTATTTTACAATTAAATGATCCAAATATGTCTAAGACTCAGTAGGTACAATGTTTCTGCTCACAAGTAACCTCACTGACACATTATTCATACTACATAAATACATTACATCACTTAAAATTGATGATTTTTCAGGGGAGGAGTAAAATATTTACCTCTGTAGGGGATTTTTTTTTAAATCCCTTATAGCTCAGAATGTAGTTTTAGGCACAGCTCTGCATAAGGGAAGAATTTGGATTCAGGGTTATGACTGAGTCACAAGATCTCCCAGGAGTATCTCTGAGAGGCATTGTGACTTACAGACATACCTGTGGTTCCTTCTTGTTCTTGGGGAAAGGGTAGAATGATAAGAACATGTTGCTGACCTATACCAGTAGCAAATTACTCCCTATTCACTTGGCTAACTGAGCTATTCTAATCTGAGTAGTAGATGGCTTTAGAGCCAAAAGTATGAACATTCTCCATCCTTAATTTATTGTTTTCCACCCACTCCTCAAACACTTGCCCCAGAGATGGAGTAAGCATGTAAGAGGCTCTATTGACTCCTGTATGGACAGACCCAAGATATGGGCAGCCTGTGTAAAGGAAGCACATAGTCTAAGGTACACTCTAGCCTATAATAAAGGATCTGTTAAGTATTTTAGGCTCCTCTCTTGATTTTGTTAAAAGTACTGTATTTGGTAATGGCAGATGAGATTTGTAACAAACTAATCTTATTAGAAATGATTTTCATTAGAGATGGTAGGATTTTATAGAATCTGAGCTTTTGCAAATTGTTTGAACAGGTTTTTGTTTGCTTTTTGTTTTACTTTGCAAAGCTAATGTGTTTCCTGTTAATAGCTCTGTAGGAACCAAATCTTAATGAGTGTTCACAGTAAGAAAAAACCCAACAGTAATACTGAATTTTGTGAATTTTATGCTGTTTTTAATGAATTTTGTTGCAAATAGTCAAGATCATGTTTTCTGTGAAGTCCATTATAACCATAAAAATAATACCACTTTTTGAAAAATTGGTGAGCAATTAATCACATAAATTAACTTTGGTTCTAGTAATTGATGAATAGAGCATTTCAGGAATATCCAGCCAAATACTATTCAAGTAAATAGGTGGGGTTAGGTTTTCCCCATTTCCTGTTTTGTTTCTTGTTCAGGCAAATAGTGTGTACATGGTAATACAAGTAGCTGTTAAATACAGGTGGTCTATATTTAATTATAGAAGATGGTTCAATAAAGCATGTTTCATATAATTTATATAGCCTATACTTAATGTAAAAAATATCACCAAGTAATTTAATATTGTTTGTCTGCTTATACCTTTATAGGAGGATTATGATTTGTCACTACAATTTCTAATGACCAAAAAAAAAAAAAAATTAAACAACGCGCAATACAGATTACCACATTTATAGTCCATTTTGGTAAATTTCACAGTCATAGGTTATAAAAAAATCATGAACAATTATTTAATGATTTCAGATATTTAAATCTGGAGTTTCTGGAGTCATGGAAGGGGCACAAGGCTATTGTAGGGGGATAGCGCTATGTCCACCCTTACTGTTGTGCTGCCGCTGGCAGCAGCACTGCCTTCAGAGCTGGGTGCCCAGCAAGCAACCACCATTCTCCAGATGCCTGGCTCTGAAGTCAGCACTGCCACCAGCCGCAGTACAGAAGTAAGGAAGACAATACTGCTACTCCCCTACAGTAGCCTTGAGACCCAGTTTTGGGTTGGGATCCTCAGTTTGAGAAACACTGGCCTCCCCCATGAAATCTGTATAGTATAGGTAAAAGTACACAAAAGATCAGATTTCATGGTCTATGACACGTTTTTCACAGCCGTGGATTTGGTAGGGCTCCTCCTACATTAGAGCAGTGGTATCAAGAGTCAGAGACAAAGAACACCACCAAGCTCTAGCACTAGAGCCTATTTCTGCCACATTTCCTCTGATTTGTCTTTGTAAATGTAATTATGTTTATGTTGATGATGGTGATAATAACTATAACAGCTGGTGTTGTATAAGTTACTGCAAGCTAAATTAGTTTCATTTATTTAAAAAATAATCTGATTCATTATACTGCAGGATATCGCTGAAGGAAGCCATCAGTTAGTTGATGCACACATGTGTCAGAAAATCCAAAACTAAAGCCTTACGGAATTTTATGTTGAGAATGATGATAGTGACAACTGATTTCTCAGCTTCTCTGAACTAGCTATGTCTGTATCCCCTCTGAGCTTTTGTATTTTTAGTGTAGGTGTTTTTGAATTATTTTTTTTGGCTGGTCTAAAATTATTTTGCAAACATACAGCTTCTACTATATATTATAAAGTGTCCTGAAATCAAATAATATTTCTTTGTATTTGTTTTAATCGGATTAGGATTCTCCCATTAGGTCCTACTCTTAGTTATATTTCTGTATATATTATTTAGTCCCTATTGAATACAGAGTCCATTTCACGATTGTCCCGATACTCCATAACCTCCATGGTTTGGCCCAAGATACCTCAGAGATCATATTTTCCACCATGATCTCCCATGTACAACTACATTCTACTGGAGCAGTGAAACTATCAAGCAGTAGAGGGAGACAGAATTTTTAAGGGCAAGCTTCAAAATATGGTATGAAACCATCGTTTTTTAAAAAGAAACTCTACATGGCCATTAAAAACAGTCTCATGAAAAGTCTCATGATCCAGGACCCACTTCACTTCCTAATCAGACCTTTGGGATTAAAAATTATTGAGTGTACAACCTGAATAAACTAGGATGGTGATATGTAAAGGGAGGTATTTCTGTACGATGTGAATGTTTGTGTTCTTTTATGAGGATAAATATTTAGCACCTGATGTTTCAGAAAATTAGATATCTGGCACTGGACAGCCTGGATAATATCATTAGAGAAATACTATTAGCAAATGCCATATCTTTTGCAATAAGATGGGACTGAGTGGACTTATATTTGCCATGGCAACCATTAATTGGGTATGCAACAGTTTGTGTTTTGCTTTAAATAAAGCTGATGGGATCACTAATTGAATGTTTGAAATAAATGATATACAGTTGGGGCTTCACCCTCTCCTTGCTTTTAGGAGTTTCATTCATTGTATCTGTGAACTGCTGAGAAAGCAGCGGGTGGTGGGTGTAGGTGAAACTGAGGCGTTTATTTTTATTATAAAAAGCCCTCCCATGTTAGACAGGAAGATATTGTATTATTTTTTTTTATGTTTGAGAGAGTAAAAGATCATCTTAATCATGTTTGTGGTCCTACCACCTGTGAGCTTTCAGACTTTTTCTGTGTTCTTTGTCTCACCTGAAATGATATTTTGGATCATATATTTGCTTTAGTAAAGTGGTAAGAATCAATCGGTCAATTTCAGTAGGCAAAAAATAACAAATGGGTATGTTAATAAATATATAACATATCACTGCCTTCAACTCCTATCTTTGAAATATGAGGCGCACACTTTATCCAATATACTGAAAGGTTTTGTTTATAATCTGTTGGAGTTTACACATGGAAAATTAGCCATGTAAATGCAACAGAAGTATATTGAGAATTCCAAAGGTGAAGATGATCAAATATACAGAGATCAAACAAATTCCATTCTCTTTTATACAAAAATCTACATGCATCCAACATTTTATGAAAAGCCAAAAATTTTCTACTGGGTTTGGCATCTTTGTAAAAAGTTGGAAAAAAGTGATGTAAAAAGAAAAGACCAAGCTCTACATTTCTCAATAATAAGGCAGACATTTTAAATAATTTGGAGCAGGGTCTGACAGAGTGCCTATATGCAAAAACACACTCAGAATGATATTTCTAATGCTTATAAGGGCACACAACAAATCACCCGCCAGGGCCCCAGTCATGCAAACATTTAGTAATGTGTTTAGTTTTATGCAAGTGAGTAGTTCCACTGAAGTCAAGGACTCAGGCCTTAGGCTGAGCCTGTAGACATAGCAAAGTTCATAGTAATTTCCTGAAAGTACTCAGGGGTGAAAGTAATTCTGGTCACTTACTGGTATGGGACCAGGGCTGGCTCTGGCCACTGGAAGGGGCGGAGCCTCAGGCGGAAGGGGCAGGGCTGGTGGGGGTCAGCATCCCCCAGCCAGCCCTTTCAGGCTGCCTGGCTCGCACCACCTAGGGCTCCAGTGATGATTTAAAGGGCCCAGGGCTCCAGACTGTGGCAGTGGTGTCTAGTGCCCTGAGCCCTTTTAAACAACTGGCCCTGGGGCAGTTGCTCCCTTTGCCCCCCCGCCTGTTGGCGGCTGAAGGTGGGCAAAAGGGGCAGGGATGTGAAAGAGCTGCAGGGTCCTTTGCTGCAGCAGTGCTTTAATGTTGCTGTGCCCCCGCATTGGCAGCCCTGCTGGTATGGACCCTAAAGGGGCACTGATGTTGTAAGTGCTGCTGTGGCAATGCTTTAATGTGGGCTGTATAAGGGCCTGTGTGGGTTCTTACCAGCATGCTGTACCGGCTCATGGAATATCAGGGTTGGAAAGGACCTCAGAACATCATCTAGTCCAACCTGCTGCTCAAAGCAGGACCAATCCCCAATTAAATCATCCAACCAATTTTTGCCCCATCTCTCTAAATGGCCCCCTTAAGGGTTGAACTCACAGGCCTTAGTTTAACAGGATAATGCTCAAATCACTGAGCTCCCCCTCCACTTTCACCCTGACTTACCTCAAAAGGGTTCTTATGAGACTCAAATAAGTTCATATTAATATATATCCTGGTTCAGAAACATCCTTATTATCAGGGACCCACAGCTGAACGCAGACCCATCTCATTGCCCTCAGATGATTCAGCTAATAAACCTGGCCTCCTGATTGGCTGAAGATTCTTAAACCCTACAGCAGGGTTAGGTCCCCGCCTTCTCAATAGTGTTCCATGTTTGCAGCCGTGTTTCTGGCAGTACAGGGTTTACAATGGTGCCATGGACCTGGGCCCATACTCAGAAGGGGCCCCGGCCTACTCTGCTTGCACTATGCCCCGAGACCCCACCAACCCACTGGCTCCCCTCCTGCCCACCACTTGCTCCTCTGGGCCTGCCTGCCAGCTGGCCAAGGGCTCCTGTCCGCCCCCTGGCTCCACCCACCAGCTCTTCTCTGCCCCCTGGCTGGATCCCAGCACACCTCTGGCTCTGGGCAGTCTCAGCTGCCGGCCCCTGCCTGTCTCCCTGGAGCTGAGCCATCTGGGACCAGTGCAGAAGCCTGGCCCGTCTTGGCCAGTTGAGGGGGGGGGGGGAAATGACAATGTGGGGGCCTTGGCTGAGCTCCTCCAGGCAAGTGGGTCCTGAGGGAGCCCGACCAGGGCAGACTCTGGTCTGGCTGATTGTGCCACTCCCAAAGGGCCGGAGCGATTCCCTGCCCCAGGACCAGTCCTGGCTCCCAGCAGGGCTGGTAAGTGTGGTCGGGAGGCAGGGCATGGAGGACTGGGTCTCCATAGGGTCTGGGGTGGGTGCTGGGCTGTGACGGGGGCAGGGAAGAGCTGTGTGGGTTGGGAGTCAGGGTTCTGTATGGGGTTCTAGGCAGTAGTGGTGGGCCTGTGGTCGGGGGGTGCTGAGCAGGGGTGTGTTTGCAGGATGCTGTGCATTTATGTGAGGGTCGGGGGGGGGCACTAACCATAGGGGCCCAGGGATGGGGTGTTACAGAGACACCGACTTCTGATTTCCCCAGGGATGCTTGACCCCATGCTCTGACCCAGGCCCTGCCTCCACCCCACACCTTCCCCCAAGTTCCCACCCTGCCTCTTCCTGCCCTGCCCCCACCCCATCTCTTCCTGCCCCTGCTCCTCTCCCCAACTCCAGCAGCTCCTGCCTGCTGCTAAAAAGCTGATCAGCAGTCATCACGAGGCGCTGAGGATGAGAGGGAGGAACTGATCGGTGGGGCCATCAGCGGGTGTTCAGCACACATGCTTTTTTTCTGTGGGTGGTCTGAGGCTCTGGGCACATATAGACAAGCTTCCTGTTTTTCCCAATGCATACCTCAGCAATCTCAACAGAGATCTCATCAGGAAGGATGTGGGGTCAAGGTGCCCTTTCTGTGGCACCCAAACCCCCTGACCTCTTGACTCGGTCATGCTAAGTCTGCTGCATAGGCCCACTGATGACCTGCTAGCTTGGCTACTTTTAGCAATAAGCAGTAGTGATTTGGGCACTTCACTGCTTTGCAAAGATCTCCCTGTACAGCTGATGCTCTGACCTCCAGGATCTTGGCCCTGGCTCACTACCTGGGCTTGGTAACTTGGCTCCTGATTGGGGTTCTGGCTGTTAGGCATGTGCTCAATTTCTGTCTGGAATAGGGATGGATTTACACACTATTTGAGTGCTTTCCTGACTCAGGACTACAATGCTTTCAAATCCTCAGATGAAAGGAACCTGTAGAAATACAAAGCATTCTTCTCTAATTTAGCTGGAGACAATACTATGGCTTCAAATAAGCAGCAAATTTACTATCTGACATAGATGGCAACTAACTTCAGTATCAGGCAAAATGCTTAAATTCATTCTGTCTTTGTATACAACAAACTGTTTGCGACACCTCTGTTCTAAGCGTAATAAGGACATATTAACTTTAATTGAGATCAATACTAAGATGTATTGACACAGAATCCCAATGCTCAAATTCAAGGGCCAAAGAATGATGAGTGACAGAAAATCTCAGTTGTAAAGATTTGCTGCCATACAAGCAGTCCTGTCTGTATGCATCTAAAATTAAAATGAGGATAATGCTTTAAAATATATTCCGTCGCATTCACCCGAAATATCCTTTTTAAGCTGTTATAAAGAACAGAACATCCTATGGCATGTTATGGCATTGTAATATCAAATGTCCTAATAGACTGCGCTAATAAAAGAACTTAGTGACTGAAATTATATTTGATCAGATACACGCCATGTGATTGATATAAGGAAGTGACAAATACCCAATTAAGATTGGATTGAACAATAATCCACTGGCAATATTTTGAGTTATTTAGATTGTATTTTATATGGTCTCATTAGCCATGTATAAATAAGCATGTAAAAATACAGTATAAATCATGGCAGGGTACTATGCAAGGGTCAGGAAACATTCTGGGCCAGATCCTTACCTGGTGTAAATCAGCATAGCTTTAACAGACCTGACTTTAATAGACCTATGCTGAGACTGTAGCCTGATAGCTTTGTAATAGTCAATCAGATCCAGATTATCGGGAGAATCTGAAATATGCAAAAAGTTTGTAATTTAGTTATATATATATATATCTAAAGTTGCATGAGTAGAATAGCATAGTGGACTGAGCACAGAGGTGGGAATTGGGAATTCCTGAGTTCTGTTCCCATTTCTGATTAGTCTTAATACTTTGTATATAGTATTTCCATACATTGTTTAATGAACAGCCTTATGAGGCAGGTGAATATGTTTGTGCCCATTTTACAGCAGGAAAAATTGAAGTTCTCAGCAATTAAGGCTGAAATATTCAAAAGTGACCTCTTGTGTAGTCTAATGTGAATGACTTTATTTTCAAGTACCCCCACTTAGGGCTTTATTTTTTTCAAAGGTTCCCTGAACCTCCCATTTACTCAGTTGGAGTTGTGAGTGCTCAGCATATCTAAAAACTAGGCACCAGCTGTCTCAAGTTGGGAATGCAAAAATGAAGGATTCCAAAATCAGCAGCCACTTGGAAAAACTGAATATAGTATTTATGTATAAAGACTCAACCATAAGCAACAGGGAGTTCAGTATAAATTACTGTATTTTAGCAGTGATGGAATAGAACAAAAGGCCACAATATTCTGTTTACCTTTAAGCCATCAAGCTCTCAGTTGATGTTACTTTTCATATTCATTCAGGCTTGCACATTCTCAGTCACTTTATGTAATACTACAATGCAACATGAGAAAAGATATTGCTATTAGCTGAAGTCCTAGTGTAAATTAAAGTTGTCTTATCCTCCTGGTAGCATATTCTTTACTTTGTGGTATTTCAGAAGTCTTTTTGTTTGTTTGTTTTCCCCTTTGCCTGCAATCTATATTTTTGCCTTGGGGGTGGGAGTGGGGATGGGGAGAAGGTTTTATGCAATATTTACACAAAACTGCTGCTGATTTATTCTTCAAACCCTTTCTCTATGTGAAATCCAGCAGCTCTTTGGGGGGTTATTGCTGCCAGCCAGGCAGACATCATCATTTTGCAGAATCTGACATTACTTGTGTGGAATTCAATTATGTTTTCTCTCATGTCAGACAACATTAAATGATCATTTGAATTTTGGTCCTTTGACACTGATCATAGTTAAAATTCATGGCAGATGACTCATTGGTTGTCAGAATTTTGGCCAATGGGAAAACCCTGATATTTTACATTTAACTAATAATAGGCAATAAGAATGATTCAGCAATGCCCATGACAGGGGAAATAGCATTTATCTATCCATCTCACTTCTGCATAACCAAGATTCAAAAGCTTTGCTCTGCACTACATTTATTTACTTTAAAAGTGGGAATTCTTCATAGGCATATACAATGGCAAATACTTTCCCCCTCTAAGGGTCCTCTCATGTGGGATTCCACTGTGTCTTGGCTTTTGGGGAATAAGTGGGGAGATGCGGATTCTGATATGGTTGAGATATTTCCATTTCATCTGACCACCTTACCTATCATCTGGTAGAGACAGAGGCATGAATGATAACTAGAGCTGGCAGAGGGTCAGTTTATTCCTTAAATTTGCATGCCTTTGTCACCTCTACCTTCTATTGCTGTGATGCACCCCAGATGGGGTTACTTCTTAAATCTATCTAGAAAATACAACATGTGAAGAATTCTACATCTGGCTTATTAAGTGCTTTATTTGACAGTGGCATATTACACCTGCACTCCATGTTCCACACACATTCTTTTGTTTCTACATTGAGTTAAAATAATTGTTTTTCACCTTCAAAGACCCAAATGGGCGATATTTTCAAAACCACCAATGTGAATTAGGTACCCGTTGACTTTCAGTGGAAATTGGGTGTATAATTGCCCTTTGTGCCTTTAAAAATCTTGACTAAGTGTCTTTGGACCCACTTGCTTGTGACTCTACCTATCTCTTCCTGCAATAATATAAAACTGTGACCAGCAATGATACCTGAGCTGGAGCTTCTTTGGTTTAATAGACAGGGAGCTAATAAGAAGGCATTCTTTCTGTGGGAACCTTGTCATTCACCCATTTCATCAGAAATGGGGTTGATTTTAAGGTCCTTTTCCAAACCCCATATATTCTGTGTAGGTGATGAGGAGGGAAGGAAAGAGTTCTTCATTGCTTGGTGTTGACAGGTCAGGGGCAAATTGTGTTAGGTTGAATTGCTGGATTTATAACTTATAAAACTGTCATTTAAAAATGTTTGTCAAAGGGGCCTAGACCTAAACATTGTGTATATACAAAGCAACATTGTACATAGAAATAAATAAATAAATAAATACATGCAAGCACTTCTGTGGCACTCATAACTTGTAGTTTCTTATCAAAAACTATGCAAATGGATGTTTTAACAAATGGCTTCAGTTTTAGGCTGTCCGGATGTAAAGTTTAAAATGAATACCCATCTACCAAAACAAACAGAAAATGTATCTTAGGGCTAGTCTACACTTACGAGCCGGGTCGACGCGGTGAGTTCGACTTCTCGGAATTCGAACTATCGCGTCTAATCTGGACACGATAGTTCGAACTCCGGAAGCGATAGTTCGAACTCCGGTACTCCACCACTGCAAAAGGCGGTGGCGGAGTCGACCTTGGAGCCGCGGACTTCAATTCCGTGGCGTCTGGATGGGTGAGTAGTTCGAACTAGGGTACTTCGAATTCAGCTACGCTATTCACGTAGCTGAATTTGCATACCCTAGTTCGACCCCGCTTCTTAGTGTGGACCAGACCTTAAAGGTCATTGTCACAGCCAGAGAGAGAAGGCCAGCATTTTGTCTTATTAATAAGCCCTCACTCTTTAAACCAAAATATTTAAGAAGTCCCATTCATGTCTGCTATGTAGTTGAACGTGAATAATGTTGCTTACTGTACTCAGCCTTACCTATGAATCTTTTGAAAATCTTCTTTGGTCAATTGATAACCTACCAATCATTTAGCAATATTATGAAATGCAGACTATGTAGTTGGATCATATTTGGGACTAGTTTGATTGTGGTAGAGGCAGTTTCAGGGTAGTCTGGAAAAAAGCCTAAACCAGAATCACTCCTATCCAAGGATTATCATTGTATTTCATCCAGCAGAAATGTAAATGATATTAAAGAATCTATCTTTCCTGGAATAACTTAACCAAAGTCTAAATATCAGAGTTTATTGATGTTTCCAATGTACACTTACATAACAAAACTAGTATTTCCAGAAACAATATGCCTTACAAAAATAATAGGTCAAGTTACTACCAAAACAATGGTTACAAGCCCGTACAGAAGCTGTAGTTCAAGTAGAGTGGCATTGTTATTATAGATACTTACTGTGCCTTCTCGTGTTGCAGTCAAGGCATTTCAACTTCAGTTGTGTGTGTATCTCATGTAGACATAAGCAGCCACTCAAAAAAAAAAATCAGATTGTTACCTGACCTTAGTAGAATAAGGAGAGAGGGAAGCTGTGCTACCTATTAAAAATACATGAACAACTCTCAGAAGGTAAGCTCCCTTTATACACTTTAAGGACTATATTACTTTTTTTTTTTTTTGGCATTTGAATTTTTCTCTATCCCTGCTTTTTTCTCCCTGTGCCTGAGTGGAAAGTAAACCCAATTATATTCAATGTTAAGGTAAATATTCCAATTCACAGCATGTAAGTGGATTCAAAATGAGTCAATAATACATTCAGCAATGACTACTGTCTAACTCCTTTGCTACACACTGCTGCAGCTTCTGTGTACTATTATTTTAACTGTTGATATTCCATGGCATATTATTGCTTCCGATGTGGCATAGAGAATGGCATAGAGTGTCGTAGCTTTTTACTACAGAGATTATTTCTTTCTCCTTGAACCAGGTATGTCAGGCAGTAGATCTTAGAAATTTGATAGCAGCAGTTCCATAGGAAAACTTTGTCACCACCTGTGACTGCTTCAGCACGTGAGGCCTAGACAGGTCTGACTGACTGACCGATTTCTTCCTGGATATAGACAAGGGTTATTTCACAGCATTTGATATAGCTGGCCACAGAATGCTGCTGTCTCACTTCAGATACATCAGAGGATTAGTGGGATGGTACAGAGGGCTCCAGTTAGCCCTTTCTGACTACACCCAGACAGTTGGGAATCCTAAGGGCCTGTCTATATGGATCCATCGCTGCTCGTCAATCCAGCGGGGGGTCAATTTATCGCGTCTAGTCTAGACACGATAAATCAACCACCCAGCTTTCGCCATCAACTCCACTACTCCTCCGGGGTGAGAGGCTCAGGCTGAGTCGATGGGAGGGTGTCAGCCATTGACTTACCGCAGTGAAGACACCGCAGTAAGTCGATCTAAGTACGTTGACTTCAGCCACATTATTCACGTAGCTGAAGTTGCATAACTTAAATCGATTCCCCCCCTCTCCCAGTGTAGACCAGGCCTAAGTAACTACAGCCCTCTTCCCTAAAGTCTCTATCTTGGTTCAAATTTTTATATGAAGCAATCAGGATAGATTTCAAAACAATAGGGACTCAAATGTCAACAATAAATTAGATGACACCCAGCATTATGTGACCTTCACATCAGATTCAAACTGCATCATCTCCCAGTTATCTAGGAATTTGGCTGAGAGATCAGCTGGAAGAAGAGCAGATGACCAAAACTGATTATGGGGGATGTATTAGAAAAAGAAAATCACCATCTTCATTGCCCTACATTGAGGTTATATAGCCTCACACTGTTCAAATTATCCACGGCCTCCATTCTTTTCTAGACTTTTCACTGTTTCTGATACCAAATACCCATAAGCATGTGAAGCATTAGAGCTGGCCAAGAACTGGATTTTCTATTTCATGGGGAATTCTGTAATCTTAAATTTCTTTCACTTCAAAATCTTTGGAAATTCCCTGTGAAACAAAATTCTGAAAAAATAAATGTTTTGGGTTTATTTGAAACTTTTTGCTTGAACAAAATCAAAATGTTTCATTCTGATTTCTGCTTTTTTTAAAAAAGACATATATCATAATTTAAAACATTGAAAAAGTCATTTCGCATTGGAAAATCAAAACATTCTGTTTTTAAAATGCTGAACCATTCTTTATTTTTCTTTCTAAACAATTTTTTGTCAGGTGACTGATTTCCAAAAAATGTCTAGCTTTCAACAACTTGGCGTTCTCCAGTGGGAAAACATTTGTTGGAAAATGTCTGACTAGCTCTGAAAAGCATCCTTCCTGTCAAAATCAGTTGCCCCAGTGATCCACCCACTTATGGCCTATAAGTTTGATTATTATAATCATGTGGTCCTCAAAATGAAGCTACTAACTTTGAAAAAAGATATGATTAGCTCTCAATACCGCAGCCCATCTGCTCAGCAACACGGACTGTGAAAAGCACATCACCTCTATGCTCCACTCTTTCCACTGGTTCTCTGTTGCGCAGCAGATCAAACTGAAGATTTTAGTCCGTATTCTCAAAGGGCTCAATTTATCAGTCCATGTCTAGGGGACAGTCTGACTGGACAAAATCAGAACTTTGCACAAAAAGCTGGGCAAGAGATGGTGATTTCTCGATCACTACTCCACAAATTGAAATTCAAGATTATCACAGACCACAGCACCTCCAAAAACAAAAAAAACAAAAAAAAATCCCCAAGCAAACCCTACCTTTATGACCCAGTCTTTCACCTGTTAAAAAATACCTCTAATCAAACATGCAAACAACACATTTTATAGTACAGGGCTCTTCAGTCTAGCAGACAAAGGTATAGCAGATCTAATAGCTGGAAGTTGAAGCTAGACAAATTCAGACAGGCAATTAGGCACATTTTTTAATAGTGAGGGTAATTAATCATTGGAATAATTTAGCAAGGGTTGTGGTAGATTCCCCATCAAATGAAGTTTGGATATTTTTCTAAAAGATGTGTTCTACTCCAAACAGGAATTAATTCAGGAAAATCCTGTGGCCTGTGTTATACAAGAGACCAGACTAGATAAACACAGTGATCCCATCTAGATTTATAGTCAATTCATCTAATCTATGAACTAAATCTAGTTCTTGCATATAAAATGAATTGTTGTGATATGCTCAGATATATAGTAATAGTATGGACATGGTATACGAATTTACACAGATAGATCAGATTGCTATAAGTTAGAATTTAACTGTATATTGTTTTCTAAATAATACTTGGTTTTGCACAAATCTGGTTGTTCTGTATTGGGAAATCCATAGGTAGGACATCAAAGTATCAAACCTTTTTTTAAGCATAAATTATGTAGTTAATGAAATATGTGGTAATTCTAGATATGACATTGCACTATTTTTATTGCTAACTTTCAGATGTGTTAATATCTCAGATTGGATTTAATAGATAAATGTAGTCCATAAATGGCTATTAGCCAGGACGGGTAAGGAATGGTGTCCCTAGCCTCTGTTTGTTTGACGATGGAGATGGAGATGGAGATGGATGGCACGAGAAAGATCACTTGATCATTGCCTGTTAGGTTCACTCCCTCTGGGGCACTTGGCATTGGCCACTCTCGGTAGACAGGATACTGGGCTAGATGGACATTTGGTCTGACCCGGTATGGCCGTTCTTATGTTATGTTCTTATGATTAACAGTATGGTGACCCCAATTATTCAGTAGAAAGATACTAAGGAGAAAGGAGGTTCTAAATAGATTAACAAATTGGAAAATCTGACATTTTAGACCATTTTAAATTTGTTTCTCTATTCATTTTTTTAGTATTGTGACAGATCCAGACCAGTGGGGTACAGAAGTCCGGTCCTATTAGTATCCAGGAAGTGGGTGGGCAAAGCCCGCCCACTGCTAAAGGACCTCCCCAAAGCCTAAGGGGAGGATCCACAGGTCCGGGACACTAACTAATTACGTGGGACAACCAATGAAAAAAACAGGAGCGGGAGTGAGGTCATAGGGCTAAATGAAGGGAACCAGATGGGGACACCAAGCAGAGAACCCCGGACAATGCCCACTGCTCCTCGAAGGCATCAAGGGAGCCAGTGGACGCCGCCCAGAGGAATTCTGCCCGGATGCGTGAACGGACGGAGGAGCGGAAATAGGCCCCACAGTCGCAGGAAAGCCCATCACCCAACCTCCTCTCCCTGGTTTTATAGATGGCCAGTTTGGCCAGGGCTAAGAGGAGGTTGACAAGGAGATCTCGCGACTTCATGGGGCCACGGATGGGGAGTGCATAGATAAACAGGTGAGGGGAAAAGTGCAACCAAAAACACAATAGGAGATCCAAGAGGAGCCGGAACAGGGGCTGCAACCTGGCGCACTCTAAATAAACATGCGCCAGGGTCTCCTTCACGCCGCAAAAGGGGCAGGTGTTAGGGACAGGGGTAAACCGCGCCAAGTACACGCCCGTGCTCACGGCCCCGTGAAGGAGCCGCCAACTGACATCCCCGGCGGGCCTCGGGACTAGGGCAGAATACAGGCTGGCCCACTGGGGCTCCTCACCCTCGAGAGGTGGCAGGAGGTCCCGCCATTTCGTATCGGGGCGGGACGCGAGGGTGAGGTAGTGAAGCGTGCGGAGCACGAGCGCGTACAGATGTTTTCTTGGCGCGGTCTGGAACAGAACCGGCTGCAGATCGGGCAGCCGGCTCGCAGTGAAAGGGCGAGGGGGGTGATTGGGTCCACGGGGCAGGGTCCCGATAAAAAGATCCACAGGGCCCGGGGTGGAAGGTGGGCGGGGCGTGCCCTCTCGCAGGACCCGGTCGAGGTAAACCCGAGCAGCGGGCAGTAAAGTGGTCTTCACCTCCTGAAGTACGCGCCGGGGGGTACGAGGGCTGGAGAGCCCCATGTGCTGAGCGAGCGTCAGGGGATCCAGCCAGTCTCCCCGGTCGTAGTCCAGGAGGTCTCCGACCCTGGTGACTCCTGCCAAGACCAGCCTCCGGCGCACCGCGGGGGACTCCGCCACCTGCACACGGAGCTGGGGGTTATGTAGCAGGGGCTCCGCGAGGAGATCAACCCCCACGGTGGCCGCCACGGACCTGGTCGTTGAAAAGAGCTTCCAGGTCCGGAGGAGGTCTTGGTAGAAGACCGGCAGCCCAGAGAGGTCTCGCGGAAGACCTCTCGGATGGAGATAAAAGAGCTGCCGGTCGTATCGGAGCCCTCGGAAGCGGCGGAGGAAGGTGTGTGCCAATACGCTCCACGTCGGACTACCCACACCATACAGGAGCCTCTGCAGGGCCTGGAGGCGGAAGACGTGGACCTGAGTGCGCAGGCACTTCAGGCCCTGCCCCCCCTCCTCCAGGGGCAGGTGGAGGACCCCTGCAGAGACCCAGTGCGTTCCTGGCCAGAAGAACTCCAGAACCGCCATCCGGAGGTTGGCCAGGAAATCCGGGGCCGGGACCAGGGTGTTGAGCCTGTACCAGAGCATGGACAGGACTAATTGATTCAGCACCAGCGCCCTCCCTTGAAGAGAGAGGCACCGGAGTAGTCCTGTCCATTTCCGGAGCCACGCCCTCACCCCGCCCTCTAAACCATGCCAGTTCTCCGGCGGAGACGGATGTGTGACAGAAAGGTAAACGCCGAGATAGAGCAGCGGACCCGCGCTCCACCGGATGGCCTGAAGCGCGGGTGGCAGGGAGCTCGCCTGCCACCCGTCCCCTACCACCAGGCCAGAGCTCTTGACCCAGTTGACCCGGGCGGAAGAGGCTGCCGAATAAATGGCCTGGCAAGCCTCCCCCCTCGCCAAGTCGCCCGGGTCCTGGACCACGAGGAGCACATAGTCGGCGTATGCCGACAGGACCAGCTGCAGCTCCGGCTCCCGGAGCACCAACCCCGTCATCCTCCGACAGAGGAGACAGAGGAAGGGCTCGATCGCCAGAGCGTACAGCTGACCCGAGAGGGGACACCCCTGCCGCACTCCTCGCCCGAAGCTGACCGGCTCGGTCAGGGTCCAGTTGAGCCTGACCAGACACTCCGCGGAAGCATACAGCACCTGGAGAAAACCCACAAACTGGGGTCCGAAGCCAAACGCTTGCAGAGTGCCCAGGAGATACCTGTGGTCCACCCTGTCGAACGCCTTCTCCTGATCCAGGGACAAGAGGGCGAACGACAGAGCATCCCTGCACCCTAATTCCAGAAGGTCCCGGACCAGATACAGATTATCAAAGATCGTGCGGCCCGGGACGGTGTAGGTCTGGTCTGGGTGGACCACATCCGCCAGCACGGACCCTAGCCGCAATGAGATGGCCTTCGCAACGATTTTGTAGTCCGTGCTGAGGAGCGAGATGGGACGCCAATTCCGTAAATCGCGGAGGTCCCCCCTCTTCGGCAATAAGGCGAGCACGGCTCGCCTGCACGAGAGAGGGAGGACCCCGCCCCGCAAAGACTCAGCCCAGACAGTGACTAGGTCTGGGCCGAGGACGTCCCAGAACACGCGGTAGAACTCCACGGTCAGCCCGTCCATGCCCGGAGATTTATTGGTGGGCAGGCGACGGAGGGCTTCCGAGAACTCGGCCAGAGTGAGAGGCACCTCTAGCCAGTCCCGGTCGCCCGTGCTGACCGTCGGGAGTCCGTCCCAGAGCACTCTGCAAGCATCAGGATCGGTCGGATCCGGGGAGAAAAGAGCCGCGTAGAAGGCCCTGGCCCTCCCGCAGATCTCCGCCGGATCCGTGAGGGGGGTGCCGTCCTCCGCCAGGAGGCAGGTGACGTGCTTTTTGGCCCCCCTCCTTTTCTCCAGGGCGTAGAAGAAGCGGGAGCCGCGATCCATCTCCCGAAGGAGGAGGATGCGGGATCGAACAAAGGCACCCCGGGCTCGATGATCCTCGAGGGCCCGGAGCTCCTCCCGCTTCTCCCGGCACACTCCGCAGAGGGATGGATCCTCGGGGCTGGCGGCCAGACGCCTCTCCAGCTTCAAAACCTCCCGTTCCAACCGATCTATCGCCACATCCCTCCGTCAGCTGGCGCCCCGGGTGTAGTTGCGGCAGAAGAGCCGGGCGCGCACCTTCCCCAGGTCCCACCATCGCCGCGCCGAGGGAAAGGCGCGCCTCTGCCCTCGCCAGGCCAGCCAGAACTCCCGGAAGGATGCCACAAAGCTCGCATCCTCCAGCAAACTATTATTAAAATGACAATAGGCCGGCCCCGGCCTCTCCGCGCAGAGAGAGGCCGTCACGGTGGCAAGGTGGTGATCCGAAAAGGGGGCCGGCCGAATGCTGGAGGAGTGGGCTCGTGAAAGGTGGAAACGTGACAGGTAAATGCGGTCCAGCCGGGAGTGGCACGACCGATGGGCCTCCACCCGGACGAAGGTGAACGTCGAGACGTCATCCGGGTGGTGGTCGCGCCAGACGTCCACCAGGAAGTGCCGTTCGACGATCTCCTGGAGGACGTCCGCGGCGGCCAGGCACTGCTCGGTCCCCGAGCGGTCCCGTTCCTCGAGGGTGGTGTTAAAGTCCCCGCCCAGGACCAGGCACTCACGAGGATCCAGGGAGCCGAGGAAGGCGGACGCCTGCTGATAAAAACGCAATCTCTCCAGGCCCGATGTCGGGGCGTAGACGTTGACGAGATTAACCACAAGCCCCTCCATGCGGACCCAGAGGTGCAGCAGGCGGCCCGGCACAGCCTCGGCAACCCCCAGCACCTCGGGCCGTAGGTCGGGGGAGAACAGGGTCGCCACTCCTGCCGAGCGAACTGAGAGGTGGCTAAAGTAGACCCTGTCCCCCCACTCCAGCTGCCAGCTAGCTTCAGCGGCCGGATCCGTATGGGTCTCCTGCAGGAAAACCACAGAGTACTCCCCGTCCCGAAGGAAGGAGAGCACCTGGCTCCTGCGGAGACCCATCCTACAGCCCCGGGCGTTCAAAGTGGCAAAGATGATCGGCGCCATGAGGAGTGCGGGGGGGGATCCTCACCGGCAGACATGCCCACGGCCTCCGTTGGGCCGCGCAGCAATCCGTGACCAAACCCGTAGGTGAGCAGAGAGTCACGGAAGAAGCAGACCCGCCGGTAGGCCGCGGCGGCTTGCTTCCCAGTCCCCTTACCCTCCCCCATGAGGGCCTTTGCGGCCCGGAGGATCAGGTGGAAATCCCCCCATCGCTGGAGCGCAAGATGGACTTTGTTACGGGAGCCACGGACGTCCTCAAGGAACTCCCGCAGCTCCTCCCACAGCACATGGGGGGGTGGGGTAACGGATCGATGACCGTCCCCCAGCGGGGCCCCCATCACAACCCCGTGGCCCACCGAGGTGGGCAGGCAGGGGGCAGACCCTCGACATGGCGCCTGATGGACCGACGCCACGTGGTCCGCCCTGCTCCCCAGTTCAGCAGGGGGCGGCGGAAGGAGAACAGCAGCCCCTGATGGGTCAGGGCAGGGAAAAACAACTAAGGCCGCGCCCTGGGGAATATCCCCAGGGGTGGCAATGGCATCACGGGAGGTGGAGGGGACAAGGGTGGGGCCAGAGGCCAGTTGGCCCACACCCAAAAGGGACACCCCCTGGGAATCGGGTCCGGGTAGCGGGGCATCGGCCGTCGCCTCAATGGGCTCGGCGGCCATCAGTGAGGTGCCACCTGCAGCCGGGCTGATGGAAGACCCCAGGGGACCCTCGGAGGCGGGAGCAGAAGCATCAGTCAGGGGTAGGGAACCCGGGGACAGGGGGACCGAGGTGAGGTTGCTCAGATCGAGGCCCGTTTGCAAAGGGTCATCCTCCCCCTGTGTAACTGGAGTCAGACCCAGGGCCTCGATCTCCTCATAGATGGAGGGGAGATCGCCGTCCACCACCCCGGGGCCCTCCCCGCCAACACCCGAAGCGACGCCCACCTCAGCGCTCGCGGGGGCTTCGGATGGCAAGGGGGCAAGAGGGGCTCCCTCGGGGGCTCCCTCGGGAAGGGACCCCGGAGGAGGGGCAGCGTCACCGTCTGGTGCTGCCACGTCGTCCCCAGCCGGCACCACAAAACGGGCGTCGTCAGGGGGCAAGGCGGAAGGCTCATCATCAGAGACCCCCTTCCTGCTCTTCCGGGGGGTCTCCGAATCCGAAAGACGTAATGGGGCCTGAGCCTTCCGCTTGCCCCGCTTCCCCTGTACTAAGGACCAGCCCTCCATGGCATCATCCGGGGGCTGGCTAACAGGGGTCAGGTCTGGGGGCAAGGGCAGCGGCTTAGGGACTCGGGGAGGCAACGGAGGGGCAACAGGAATGAGGGAGGAGTCTCCCTGGGGCGGGCCCTCTCCCACGCCCGGCGTTATCTCCGCCGCACCCTCTTCCACAGCGGTGGACTGAGAAGGAGGAGGGGCAGCTTCAGATGCCGGGCAGCCAGAGGCACTGGCGGTGACAGGGCCGGCGCCTTGCCGGGGCTCGGGGGTCCCGGACGCTCCTCTGTGCCGGGCCAAGGGGCAGTCCCTCCGGACGTGCCCCATCGCCCGGCAGAGGTAGCACCGGGCCTCCGCCGTTGAGTAATGCACCCGGTAGCGGGCTCCCTGGTAGGGGACCACAAAGGACCCCTCGAGCGCCTCTCCGTCACGCGCCGCCGGCGGCAGTTGAAGCTGCACTTGCCGGCGGAACGAGAGGACGTGACGGAGGGCGGGGTCCTTGCAGCCCAACGGGAGAGGGCTGATGACAGAAATAGGACGCCCCAGGGCAGAAAGGGCGGGCAGCAGGGCGGCATTGGGCAGGAAGGGAGGGACGGAGGTCAGGATCAAGCGGACCCCCAGGTCTTCCAAGGGCTCAAGGGGCACGAACACGCCCCCCACCGCCAGACCCGTCTCTACCGCCTCCTGGGCGGCAGCCTCCGACGCCAGGAAGAAGACTACCTTCCCGTACATCTTGGAGGCCGCCACGATGGCCGTGGGCCCCACAACCCTCGCCAATGCCCGCACGTAGATCTCCACGTGGGGCGAGGCGGACACCAGGAGGCAACGGACGCCGTGCTTCCTGGTCAAGGTGGGGAAGGGGCCCCGGCCGCTATAGATGGAAGTGGAAGCGGCAGTCGGAGGAGCAGCGGCAGGAGGGGGGGCCGCCGTCACCTGGGCATACGCCCTGGGGGCTGGGGGAGGGACACCCGCGGAGCTGGTAGAGGGAACAGCGGGGAGGGATGCTGCGGCCAGTAGCAGGCCCACGGCAGCGGGGGTATTCCCCGCCATGGAGGGCTTGGTCTTTTTAGTGGGGCCCTTACCCTTCTTCCCACCCCGACCTTTCCCACCGGCTGCGGGGGCTCCCCCCGAATCGGAAGGGGCGAGGGACATGGCAGCAGCGGACGTCTCCCCAGTACTTGCCGCTGCAGGTGCCCCAGTGGGGGCGGTGACAGATAGACCGGCAGCGGCGGTCGAAGTAGAGGCTTGGGGAATGGACACGGGGGTGTCTGGAGGAGGGGCGGTGGGAGCATCGCGAGGGGTCTCCCCCGCCGCATCCCCCGCCATAACGAGAGCGGGGAGGGGGACAAACAGCGAGGGGAGGGGAGGGAAAGGAGGCGACCACCCCTCCCCGCTAGGCTGCAGGCAGGGGAGGAGGGTGCCAGAAAGGGAAGGCTAAAGGGGCGTGGAGAACAATCGAGGACCCAGGGGCGGGAGGGTGGCAGGTCACCGACCCAGAGGGGAATTCCGGCTCCTCTAGTTGCACTAGGGGATCAGGGGGGCTAACAGCATAGGGGGGTGCAGTGAACAAGGGCAAACTCAAATGGGGGGGAAGGGCACAAGCGCATGGAAGGGGGCATGGGCGCACAGGGGGACGGGGCCAATCAGGGCTGGGGGATCACGGGGCGGGAAAGTTGAGCTAGGAGCGGGGCAGAGGGACCACGGGGCTAGCTGCAGGGCTGGGGCAGGACAATCAGGGCCACATGGGAAATGGGTGGGGCAGACAAAAGTGGCAAAGGAGAGGGGGCCAGACCAAGGGGTGGGGGTGGGGGTGGGGGTGGGGGGTGCGCCCACGGGCACTTGAGCAAAAAGTCAATTGTAGCTGGCTGCTGCTGCAGGCCCAAATGGTGGAAGTGGGCGTGGCAAGCCAGGTGAGCAGCTCAGTCCCGGAGGCAGGAGGCCGAAGCAGAAGGAAAACAGCCAGCGGGGGCGGTGGAGAGGGCAACGATGGTGGTGGGGGCGAAGGGGGACACGGATGGACCGGGGGCAGGCTCCACGCCACACCCCCGGTGTCCCAACAGACATAGTCCAAACCCCCACCACAAGAGCACAGTTCGAAAAAATACTCAGTCCTTTAGTGCCCCCTTCACGGTGGTCTTCAGAGTCACCATGAGGTCCTCCAGCAGCAGATGGTCCTCTCCTCCTCCTCCTCCTCGGGGCTCCAGCAGCTCCCCAGCAGCAAACACAGCAGCTCCAGGCGGTGGTCTGGTGGCCAGGCAGGAGGGACCCCGCTCAGAAGATGGTGGTGGTGGAGCCCTCAGCAACCAGGGCCGGAGCTGGGGTCCCTCACTCCCCTCCTCCGGGGAGCAGGCCAGCAGCCGCCCCCCCCAGGGGCTGTAGGAAGAGTAACAGCAGCAACTGGGTGGTGGTGGGGAAATCTACTAGCCAGCCAGCAAGCAGATAGCAGAGAAAGGGGGTGGGTGGTGGTGTCTAGCCCAGCCAGGGGAGCAGCCGGAGCAACAGCAACAGCAGCAGCGAGGGCCCAGCAGGAACAGCAGCAACAGCAGCAGCAGCCCTCTCCCTCCTACCCTCTACAGCAGAGTAGCAGAAGGGAGGTCTTCTGGCCACTGGAGAAAGAGTTTTCTGTCCTGAGTGACCAGAGCAGGGGCTGCCCTAGAGCAATCAGGAACCTGCAAGAACCAATTAAGACAGGCAGGCTAATCAAGACACCTGGAGCCAAGTAAGAACTTTCTAGAATCAATTATAGCAGGCAGGCTAATCAGGACACCTGGTTTAAAAAGGACCTCCCATCAGTTAGTAAGGGGGGCGTGCAAGGAGCAGGGAGTGAGAAGGTGCTGCTGGAGGAGTGAAGAGTTCAAGCGTGATTGGTCTTCAGGAGGAAGATCCTGCACTGAGGATAAAGAAGGTGCTGGGGAAAGGCCATGGGGAAGTAGCCCCGGGAGTTGTAGCTGTCACGCAGCTGATACAGGGAACATTGTAGACAGCTGCTATCCACAGGGTCCTGGGCTGGAACCCAGTGTAGAGGGTGGGCCTGGGTTTCCCCCATCCCTCCAACTCCTGATCGGACACAGGAGGAGTTGACCTGGTCTGTGAGAAACATCAGAAGGGAAGGTCTAAATTGGAAAGGGATCTGGCCTGTTCCCCACCCACTAGGTGAGACACAAAGACTGCGGGGATTGTACTCAATTTCCCCCATGGTGGCCAGTGATGAGGTTAGCTGAGTGGATGGCAGGTTTGAGCCACTAGCAAAAGTGGCCAAACTGAGGGCTGCCATGAATCTCCAAGGCAAGCAAATCCTCCAATAAGCACAGGACCCACCAAGGCAGAGAAGAAACTTTGTCACAGTATGCATTCACTAGGTATAAAAAAAATCTGCTAATACTTGCTGAAATAGCCAGTGGTAAACTCATTCATCAGGTAATAAACACAAACAGATGGCTAAGCAATACATTGGACAATGTTGCTGTACAGGTTCCTGTACACCTGGTCTCAGTTGCAAACCTCCATTGCCATTTTGATTCAGAATAAACATAATGGGATGATCAGATTAATAAACTGGATCCAAGTATAGAACTGCAGCTGGAAAGGTTCTGCAGTTGTAATTGCACTGGGATAGTTAACTAGATAACAATACCTATTTATAACTAATAAAAATATTTTAACCATCTGGCTAACTAGTGTATAGCCTGGTGTCCAAAATAGAGACCCTAAAAGATGTGATCTTTCATTAATATCAAAACTCCACTTCAAGGGGGACCTTAATCTTTGAAAATTAGAAGTTGAACAATAGAATTCTCTATAATTTTAGCTATAGATTTCTTCATCATAAAAAGGCAGCACTGAAAAGCATCAAGTTGTTATAGATGGTTTTTTTGAGGAGCAGTGCAAGGACATCTGTCTTTTTGGAAAGAAGAGTCTTGTTAATGATCTGACCTGGAATGAAAATCTTTGTTGTTTCTTGTCAGTGAAATGAAACATTTAGAATATTGTGGATGGACAAGTAAACTGTTCTAGTAGTTGTTCTGAGAACACACAACTATTAGCGATGGTGATTTTATACAGTGCCAAGTGTGTTATGGCTTCATAAATTGGCGCTGATACAACAAGAAGTAAACTTCCACCCTAAATGAAATCCAAACTGAACCTTTTTTTATGCTCAAATTAAATGTGATAACTTTAAAAAAACACATTTATATATATTTACAGATTCTGCAGTTGGTCTGGACTAGGAAGAAAAATTACAAAATGCTACAGGATTTGTTGTTCCAATGAGATTTTCTGAACTAAATAGATAGGGTTAAACATCCAAAGTTTTCAATTTATTAAAAAAAAACCCTCTCAACTTTGAAGTTTACCTGACATGAGCAATTCCACTAGCAAATTTTCCCTGTTTTCAGTTGCTAGTACTTTTGGAGCAATATTCAGCAGACTTTCATTTATCTGCACTCAGAATATCTGGAGAGTTTGAAATATCTGCTTTTAGCTGATTAGGGACGGTATGTGTGAGAGGCTGGTGTTTTCAGGAATGTAATATTCTTTTGATGGCTTTCATTGTAATTATGTTGTGTCACACTGCATCTATCACAGCTCTTCATATCATGTTACACCAGGTCCTGTCAACATACTTGTTTTGACAGTGCAATACTGTAAGTGATAGAATGTAATATAGCACCAAAGGCTTGGATGAACAGCACTATTTTTTAAGTGAATGTCTCTAACTGCCACAACCAATCTCAATGGACCTTTCTGTGCTGTACTATGTGTAGAGATGGGCTGAAGAAGCAGCATTCAGGTCTGGAATTTTGAAAGCATTTTTAGAAATATCTCTCACTATTTATCTCCATGTGTGTGAATTGTGCTTGTGTTTCATTCAATGAGAAATGTCAGTTTACTGATACTCCCAATAGGGAGTCCTCTCTGATCCTCTAAAACACAACAAAATGTAGAACAACATTTGGATGCATTTGAAAGACTTTCAGAGTATATATGATGATGGGTACCATTATAAAAACTCATACAGACAGATAAAAGTTGTAAGGTCACTTTACACAATTCTGTAAGTGAAAGGAGTCTTTGATATGAGTGTAAAGGAAATTATGTATATTTTAAGAACTGTGTAAAGGGATCTTAGTATAAATGAGAATTACGTTCTTTAAAAATAGTTTGAAATGATAAAACTTTGCCACAGTTTTGCAGGTCTTCTACTTTTGCTATGCTTCCAAATGTTGTGCTATATTTTCTACAGTTTTCTGTTTTATTATTCATTGCCATTTTTATTATATGTAAGACATTTTTAACATTTTATTTTTAGTTATTTACTCTTGTCATTAGAGGCAGTGATCAGAATAGCTCTCATAGCACAATATCCCTTTGACTCTTTGGTATATATTTAACATGTAGGTAGTGGTTAATGGTCAGGAAGGAGATTGTTGGACAAGGGAGGGCACTGTGGCCTGAAGGAGAGAAGATCTATGAAGGTCTGTGTGGGATGGTGGCAAGTCAGGATTTCAGTCCAAAATCAAGTTTTGACTGGTCCTTCTCTACATCTAAGAAACCCACTTCCTTCTGACATTGCCCTGCCTGAAGGAGTGGCCACCAGTAATGGGTCAGTAGGCTACATTGAGTGGGTCAGGCTGAGATGAGGGAATACTCAGAGCCAACTCTACTGAAACTCCATGCAGAGAGACAGGGTGATTGCCCGCTTAGTAGGCCAGAGCTGAGCTGCTTCTAGTTCTTACATTAGTGCTTCGGAGCTGGCAGGGGTCACTTTTTCTGTTAGGGACAGGGGAGTTGAACATTATAGTGGGGGACAGGGAGAGAATGGAAAGTGAGATACTTAGGAAAGTACAGTTCTGGAGCTATGTATTTCCTCCTGTCCTGCAGAAAATTATTCTTTCTTTCTATTTCTCTCTTTAAATAGAACCCTGCACAGCAAGAAATCATAGGTTTATAGGAATTGCCATACCAGATACTACCTGTGGTTTATACTTTGACCTCTTCTTGGCTCAACATCATTCTGTGGCAGCAAGTTCTGTAGGCTAATTACGTGTTGAGTGAAATCCCTTGTAGGGCAGGAGCAGTTTTAGGGAATACAAATTGTAAGTGTCCACACTCTGGTGGGCAAACCTCAGTGTGTCAAGTTGCACATTACTGAGGCCTGATCCCAACACACTGAAGTCAGTGGAAATAGTCCCTTTAACTTTAGTGGACTTTGGATCAAACTATTGATGAATAAACTAAAAGCCTGGACCGGAGAATTTCTCATTCTTTTACTCTCTCACTGGTTTGTTGTGCTTTCCTAATATGCTATGACAGAATAAATGCTGAACATTTGTTGGAGAATCTTAGATTTCCTTTTTCTATTTTCTCTGTTACTGAGGCTTATGATTGTAATAGAGAGAAAAACAATGCTACCCAGTCTGATTTCTTTTAGAAAGTGAACTCCGACTCTCTTGAAAAGTGGGTGCTAAAACTTTTTGCCAATGAGTTCAATAACTTCTTCCTATAAAATATTAGCTATTCTGCTTGCACCTTCAAATCCCAAAAGCTCTGTACAGATAATTGGATTCCATGTGCAGCTGTGAGCATAACAATAAGCAATCAGCCAATTCCATTACTGTGAGGGTGCGACTGTGAGGGCTATACCAATGCCATTTGCTTTTCTGTAACACATGCACAACATACTCAGAGTCCCAGTGTTTTCTTGTTATTACATTTTAAATCATACAGCTAACAATAGGTTTATAGTGACTTTGAGTCATGTCTGCTACGAATACAAATACCAAGAGACCAATATTTTTGTTACAGGAAACCCGGAGTTTTATTTTAGAAAAGTGATAAGTGGATAGAAAAATATAGTATTGTTACTTTGATTTGCAGCTAGTTATACTGACAATAATGCAAAAAATAACTTTATAAAAAAAAAGAAATTGTGTACTTAAGGCCAAGGTGTTATTTTCCTTTATCAATGTGTAGTGTCAAAGTAGTAATAAAGGAGAGTTTAAATAGTCTTTCTGTCTTTTAGTTGAGATAATTCTACAATGATAAAATCTCATATGACATGGATTTTGGATGGGAATTAATCAAAAAGATCATAACTGACTTTTAAATTTGTTTCCTAAATAATGCTGGAAGTGCAAAATCATGCACTTTAATCATCTTATAAAAATGGCTGAGGTAGATAATACACTGACCCAGATCCTTTCATGCATGAAAGGCAGTTGAGTGCTAATCCGCTAACACAAAGCTAGCTAAAGAGTACCTTGCTAGCAAAAGGAGCGTGCATGGCTTCTAATTTATTTTAGGGACCAAATGGGCACCCTCTACCATCTCCTGAGTGCTCTTTGGCTATAGCTCAAGATCTGGGCCAAGATCTGGGCAGTATAACAGTAAATATAAGTACACAAACTTTCAGAGTCCTTGTTCAGGACTATTTGGAGCTAAAACATGTGTAAATTTATCACTTATTAGACACTAGAAGGGGGTTACTTTTTTCTCAAAGAGATGCTCATCTGCAGTAGGAAAGAGAAACAAATGACCAAATTCCAGGTGTTTTTAATAACACAAAATATTGAGGCCTTTTACTTTAAATGCATACACTA
The DNA here is from genome assembly GCF_020497125.1 of Mauremys mutica. NCBI lineage: Eukaryota > Metazoa > Chordata > Testudines > Geoemydidae > Mauremys > Mauremys mutica. The sequence continues at coordinate 96,881,427 of NC_059073.1, forward strand.
TAGACTATTCTTTTTTTCTTAATTCATTTTACAGGTAACTCAGTAGGCATTTCTCCAGTGCTTAATATCTTCCGTATTTCATAAATCTAGACCAGGAATGCAATTTACTGAACTGGAACTTAATAAGTCACACACTATTGAAATACTACAGCAGTTGAGTCATAGCAGCATCACTATTATCATTATGTAATGTGCCATTTTAGATGGGAGAAACTACTGCCTTTGACTGCACAGGTGCAAAATGCTTTTCACCACAGGAAAAAATATATCTCCATATAGAGATGCTTTCATCAGTACATTGTTGTCTTTTGTGAACAGATTCTGCTTCAGAGGACAGATAGAAGCTAATGACTATCTTTTCTTGGAGTGAAATAAACCATCATCGTGAGAGAGATTGAGTTCGAGGGACAAAAACCTAAATTCTTCCCTTTCTTGTTGCTAACAATAGCCAGGGGATAATGATTAAAGTAACAAGGTAATCCTCTTCAATCCACTTACCCCCCTGCCCTTTAAAGGGGTGCACAAATTCTTTAGCAAAATAGTCAATCTCTTGATATTTGTATTTTGCAGCAGGAGGCTGAAGGCAAGGGAGGACAGAAAGCTTGAGCACACAGTCTGGGATACATACACAGTCTGGGATTTATCCCAAAGGATCATCCTCAAATTCCATGGATTAATCATGTGCATCATGGAGTGTTAATGGTGGACATAAATTGGCAAAAGTAATACCCCACAAATCCCTTAGTTTTGTACCCACCCAAAAATGCTAAGGCCAGGTCTAGTTATTAACACTGTCATCCCTCTCTCAATCTATCCATTACTGACAAAACCATCACAGTTAGTACAAGGGCAGTTCCCCCTTTATGCGCTCAACAGTGCTGCTAAGTGTACATGGTATTAACTGTGTAATCCCCAAAGCCTTCTGCTTGCCCGTCCTTCCAGCAGAGTATGAGAAGAAGTAGAGCATGCAGAACAAAGCTGCTTCTGTAACGTGTGGGAGTTCTCTACTAGTGGCTGCCTTCCCAGAATCTGAATAGCTGGTACTGGGAGAGAACCCGGAGTCCTGTTCCCCCACCTTCCAGCCAGGACAAATATGCTCTGCCAGCTAATTTCTACCTCTTCATCACCATTTCCAATCAGCCTGGGGAGGTCTATCCCTATGCCAACTAGGGAAGAGCTCCAGCAATAAGGAAAGACCTGCCACCTCAAGAACCACAGGGAACCCATTTCCCCAACTTTGATACCACCCACTACTGGAAGGGAATTAGACAAGACCAGTTTCGGGGTCAAAGACGACAGAATGGCCAGCTTGCCACTAATTCAGCCAACACAGGCCCTAGGATGAGCCTACCTGCTTTTGCTGCTCTAGGAAGCAGCTACCAAGAAGGAGTGGTTATTAGGGGAATGTCTATGGGTGGAGAAGCATGCTGGGTTGAGAGGTACTGAGCTGGGAGGAGTCAAGCGGGATAAAGAGATTGATGGATTTAGTTGGGAGTGACATGTGGAAGGGAGATTGTGGAATTGATTAATTTTTTTTGAGTGGTTTGGGGGAGAATATTTTACCTATGGAAAGTTGCATGAATCACTGACTGAGGCAGAAATGTTCTGAGCAATCCTCTTGTTAAAATTTTGGCAGCATATCAATGGATTGTTTACATATATAGGGCAGGATGAATAACAAGTTTTTTGGTTTAGTGGTTGAGCTGAAAAATTGGGTAGGGGTAATTGTCTTAGACTGAACCAAAATTATTTTTTCAACTAAATAAAAACTGGAAAACATATTTTTAGCCTGAACAAAACATTGTATTTAATTTGAAATATTTTTCAGAGGGTTTTAAATAGTTTTTCAATGGCTTTTCAAAATTAAATATAGGACTATTCTGTAACAGAAAGACTTTCTGAAATGAAAAGTCAAAATATTTCCTTTTGGAAATGCCAAAACAAAATGTTTGAACATTTTTTTAAAAAGAACCCCCCCCCTTTTTTTTTTGAACAAAATGATTTGCCAATTTGATAATTAATAGTTTTGGTTGACCTGTTTCTGCATTTTTCAGTGGATAAAACTATTCACACAAAATATTTTCCCAGCTCTTTACAGACAGGTGATAGTTAAAGAGCATGAAATATAGGAGTAAACATGAACATAATTTATAGTCCAATGAATTGTTTTCTGACCCTGAAGGTTTTAATCAAGTAACTCCAGTGTATTTCATTTCAGCAAGCACTATTCAACATTTTGTTTTAATTAGAGCTTGGCCCAAATGAGAAACCTATGTCTTACATTCTTTGAGAAAATTCAGGATCAGTTCTGAACTTTGCAGCTGAGGCCCATCACCAGTTAAATTACATTTACAAAAGAATATATACTTTCAAGACGTATTTTGTTGCAAAGGGAGCACAGAGAAAAATACTCTTTTAACTGAGATGTGAAACCCTCTTAAGCTCTTCAAGGAAACAAACATCATGACAACACTAGTATTAACAAGGCAGGAAGTAAGGAGGAAGGCTAAGAAAAAAGAAAATCAACTATTGTAATGCTACTGACAATCATGTACCTCTCCACAAAGAGCGACTGGTGAGAGAGAGCACATGTAGTAATAGAAAGAAACATGGTGTTCCCCTGAATACACACTCTTAAATTGCATAAACTCATGTGAAATATTTTGAATTAGTTAATAAAAACACAGAGCTGAAAGGAAGAGGGAGACAATTTGCCAATGGGAATCACATAGCTAAAACATAATAGTAATCGAAATTCTGATGATTTAACAATATTATAAATTACAATAGTGATATAAATAATACTTGGTGTTCAGGGCTTGATCCTGCAATCAGGAGCATACATGCCTACTTTTACTCATGGCAGTAGCCCACTGAAACCCATGGGAATAGTAAATTAGTAGTTATGCAGAGGATAACTTAAGTTTGCAGGATTTAGTCCTTATAATAGTGCCTTCAAGTTAAAGTCTTAAAGAACTTTACATACATTAAACATTGCCCCTGCACGGTATGTAAGTAAACTGAGAAATAGATGGGCTAAGGACTTCACGTTCAGAAGTGCTGAGTAGCTGCAACTTCCAATAGACTACAGTGGGAGTTTTAAGGTCTCGCTTCTGAAAAATTTGTCCAAAGTGACTTGTTCAAGGTCACAAAGGAAACAGTTGTAGGCCCAGGACTCTTACCTCCAAGTCCACTGGTCTAATCACTAGACACAACACTTGAACACAACCTCAGTTATATTCTAATCCACAGAAGCACCTGTATCCTTTCCACTTGTAAGGAAGGATAGAAAATCATTGCAAGATAAATATGATTCAGAAATGAGTAAAACATGTTATTTTTACCCAGCCCAAAATACTCATGAGAGATTCAGTGAGGGGAATGAAGTGACTAGGTAACAAATGAACAGGCAGTGCTTGGCAAGGGACTGAAGAGAGGTTTTTTTTTCTCCGTCAAATATGTAACATCAGTCAGTGGTACTACATATCAACTTGATCTGGCTAAACAGTAATAGTTCCGTGATTCTATTAACCTGCTGAGTACCATGCACACTTGAGGCTCCATATACTGGGAGTCATGACACTAATACACATCTACACAAACACACATGTAGGTACATACATACATACATAGTGCCCGGGGTAACTTTTTAAATGCTGACAGAAATATCCCATATATGCTCTTATTTTCTGATCTATACTATCTTGTTACTGGTGTTATGTTGTTGGTTGTTGAGTTGGTACGACGTATATAGTCATTGCAGTACATACTTGGTCTGCTTTGTGTCAGAAGCTTTCTCCTCAAAATTGTTTTATCACAAGTCTTAAGCCCTAAAATGTCTTAAAGCCTCAACTCATGGAGTCATGAATCTCAGATTTCATTGAAAAATGTTTCTAGCCTTCATAGTTGCAGAGAAAAGCATGACAACATGACTACTAAATGCTCAGAAACCAGGAAATAAATAAAAAGAACCCTGCATTTATTATTCTATAAAATCCCATGATTGTGGGGGGAGGGCTGACTAATGATTTTTGAATGTTTGCAGTTGGCAATACTGTCCCAGCTCACTCTCCAAATCTATCTTCAGTATTGGTTTTGATTTGAATTGGTCTATCCAAACTTTGCAACAATAGGTTTAATCACTGAAGTGTCTCAGGGCCACACCAAACTTTCATACACACTTGTACTGTATGCATAGGTCAATATTTTATCTCCCTGAATAGGTGAATAAGATACTACTCATTGGCTAGGTTTACCATACACCATCTTGGAGCTTTAAAATTACACTTCTGCTGTAAGGAGTTTTGGTTTGTTTGTTTTGGGTGAGGTGCAGGGGAATGAGAGAGAGAGCTTTGGGACGGGGGACAACTCCATGTATTGAGTGGTATACACCCTGCAAAGCAAGAAGTTGCCTGTAGTAGGACCTGCATAAAACCAAACAAATCATTCACAGAGCGATTTGAAACAGCAGACATGGATTTTGTCTTTAAGGGCCATATCACAGAGATACAGTGAACCAGATGATGGCTGCAAGCTGCTCTTTAAGAGGCAATGATCCACGTCTAACTCTCTGGGCCACCCCTTATATAAAACCAGTAAATAAATATTTCTATGTTTATATGGAATAAAAATACAAGTTACATTCTACTATCAGTCCTTGTAACAATGCACCTTTTTCTTACACACACACACACACACACACACACACAGAGTGACTTTTTTCTGAGTTTTCCAGAAGAGCTGGAGTCTATTACAGCACAGATTGAACAGATAACTAAAAGATGTATGAGTGAATCATCACCAAACATAGCCAAATGTGTTTAACAAAATCTTAGATGAAAAAATTAAATCCCCCCAAATCTTAATGGAATCCTGTGTTTGGAAGAACAAAGCACATATTAGAGTAAATATGATCTCAGGTAGTCGTCAATTCAGCCAAATGACTCAGCCAAATGCCTTCTGTGCTTCACAAAGCATTTTCAAACTGACACTCTTCCACTTGCTATAGACACATGGTTACCACAAACAGCAAGGACTGGAATATTCCACTGCACCTTATGTGTCCCTAATTTGTATTGTCACATGAGAGCTGTAACGGGGAATGAAACCCCAAAGGATGAAGAAGCAATGAACTCCTGGCATCAGAAGAGTGTTTGCTGTACCTATTCTTTAGATAGTGCCAAAGAAATCTCTATATTTTCTCCTGCCACCCACGTGACATTTTCTTAACAGTGCAGGACAGAATGCCATCCTGTCATTGTTTCCCTTATCAAATACTGCTCTGGTTGGAATATTTTACTTATTTACTTAAGTATTACTTACTTACTGAAGTACCAAAATGTAGGTTTCATTTTGTTAAAGGGTCTGATCAGTGATGAGATGGAAGAAGACCAGTTCACTCTGATTCATTTAGACACTGGCTTAATATAAGAAGGGACCGTAGCATAGAGTTGGCATTTATCAGGAAACACATGTAAATGGATTTCAAGTGGCAGGCAAAATATTTTTTTTTACTTTAACATCAAAGGAGTGTGGCTGACTCTCCATGCCAAACTACCAGGCTTTAATTGGGTGCTTTGTTATCTCCCTTATTAATTCTCCATATCAAAATTTGATATGAGGGAGAGGATTTTTAAATTGTCACAGACTTCACTGTAAAACATCTTCTGTCTCCACATACTTCATAAGATATCCAAATTCAAGAGTTTTGAGAGTCTGCAAATATTTTGGAGGAAAATCTCACTGTATTTGTGAAGTTAAAAATATCCTGGTTGACAAGACAAGTTCCTAGGCAGTGTTGGGCAACATGTTTGACTTGTGTGCATTTCAGGTGAGTATATTGGTTTTCTCTCAAGATCCCCTGTTGAGCCTGTTCTACTTTATATAAAATACTTGAATATTTATTGGGGCAGAGATAGAGAATGAATATGGATACATCTACACTGCAGCATGGGATGTAATTTTAGGCCCAGGTAGAAGTATCTGAGCTAGCGTGATAAAAACAGCAGCATAGCCACAGCTACTCAAATCTCTGCTCCAAATCAGGCAGGGGCGGGGACTTAAATCTGGATCTACTTGCATTCTGCTGAGTGTGGTTGCCACAGCCCTATAGGATATAAGCAGGGTAAGGAAGACAACACCACCACTACTACATCCTCATCCTCTGGTTTTGTAAATGACACCTAACTGAACCTCACCCAGTTTTTTTCCCCACTGAAACTATTCAGCAAATTTATGTTGTGTTCCCTAACTGTTTTGGTAGACCTGAAATTGCATCTTTGCAGCAAATAAATTATTTGCCCAGAAAATTTCACCCAGCTCTAGCCCTGAAGTCATACCTATTCTACTAAAAGGAGTAAATATCTTACACAAGAAAAAATTACTATTACTATACATTTAAGTCTATTCTCTTGCTTTATGTTATAGTTTAGAGCAGTGGTAACCAGACTTCAGTGGTTCAGCAGCCAAAACCATTAACTAGTGATCAGCATTACCCAAAAGTACAGGGCCAGATTAACTCTCCTGTGGGCCCAGAGCCATTAGATTTTGTGGGGCCCCTGTATACAAGTATTTTTCCTAATTTAAAACAAAATTACCACAATTATGGCATCGAGGCTATTAATGCTATACTAAGCTTGTCTTTTAATTAACATAAAGCCATTCTGTGGTTACATTTCAGTCTTAAAACGTGTAGAATATAGTCAAGTTAATTCAAAGTAGCCTACTTCTTACCTTAGAACAGCTGTTATATTAGTTTCTTTCTGGGAGGGAGTTTGATGCAGGAGGAGATTCTGACTTGGGGCAGAGGGTTGGGGTTCAGGAGGGGATGTGAGGTATAGGCTCCGGCCGGGAGGCAATTACCACAGGCGGCTCCCGGCCGGCGGCGCAGCAGGGCTCAGGCAAGCTGCTTGCCTTCCTGTCAGCCCCATGCCGCTCCTTGAAGTGGCTGGCTGCTGGCACATCTCTGCATGCCCCTGGGGGGAGGGGGACAGCGTGTCTCCATGCAATGCCTGTGCCAGCAAGCGCTGCCCCTGCAGCTCCCACTGGGGACAGGAGCAGCATGCAAAGCCACCTCCCCAGCCAGGGGCTACAGAGATGTGCCAGCAGCCAGCCGCTTACAAGAGCAGTGTGGGGCCATGGCTTGAAGGCAGCCTGCTTGAGCCCTGCTGCGCTGTTAGGACTTTTAACAGATCAACTGGCAGAGGCTCCTGGATCAACCAGTCGATCACGATTGACGGATCAGTGGTGAGCACTGAATTGTATATAATTGTGGATTTATTTTTGGGCCCCCCCCTTAGCCTGAGGCCCTGGGCTGCAGCCCCTAAAGCCTCTGCATTAATCCAGCCCTGCAAAAGAGCCCCAGTAGTGTGAATTCATTGTTTCATTTACTATAGTACTATAGATTCATATTTAATCAGTATGAGGGAAATATTTAGTTTATTTATATATTATTCTCACAGCAAAATATATTATTATTTTATCAACTACAATTGATTAATAACACAGTGAAAGCATTCTAACTGCTTAATAACTTAGATTGGCTAATAATTACATCAGAGAGTGTTTTAACATCATGAGCTGCAGGAGACACATTAAAGAGCCACTTGTGGTTCACAAGCCTCAGTCTGAGTATCACTGGCTTACAACCTTGATCTTGGGTCCAGCTAAATTGCCCTTTTCACATGAGTGAAGAGTGAGAGAGAGAATATAGATACATGCCATGCTCAGGTTTATCTAATTCCTAAGGGCTAATGTAGCTCCTGTCAAGGATTAGCACAGCACCCATGCTGTTCTATCTGCAGCAAAGCTGCAGGAGCTGCTGTGGCAGCTGGGATTTGCTGGAATGTATTGTGCTTTGGCCAGACCCTGCACCCCATTGCGGCACACCTCCCCAATCTGGGAAGTGGCATAGTGAAGGGCACTTGGGGATTCCCTTATACCATACGAATCACCCATCTGCCACTTTTGCTAGCGTCAAGGCTCCTTTGCACCACCAAAGCAACTTTATCATGGTCAAGGATATGCTTAAACATAGAGAAAATTCCATGACAATTTTTTGGTACCACAGCAAATTAGGAGTTCTGGAAAATGGAGGGAAATAGAATATACTAGAATAGAATGCATGTTTCTTCTGTTCCCTTTTCTTTTTTACATTGGGAGGCATTATGCAGGCAACAAAAAAGGACAAAATATGTATTTCTGCTGTTTGTACATTTCCAGTCTTCTTGATATTGTAAAATTAAATCCACTAGGGTTGTAAAAGTGAAGTGCAAACATCAATGCTTTCTAATTCTGCAAAAATATGCAATTGAGAGTTACTACGGGTGCTTAGATATTCAGTGATGAGCATGCTAAAAGAAACTAAACAGAATATAGTGCAATAGACTAGCACACCTTCCACAAGGGATACAGCTAATACTTCTGTGAACAAACTGCTCATTTCAGTTATGGGGGCTGAAATTGCTGAAAGGCAGAGTATGTCAGATGCTGAAACAGTGAATGTATAAAAGGAAACATCAGAGCTGGTTGGAATCTCTTCCTCACAATTTTTTTTTTAATTTTTTTTTGTAGAAAATGTTGTTACTGGTTGAAACTTTGATTTTTATACAAAAACCTGGACACTGAAAGCCAAAAAAAAATAGTATAAATTGTTGGGGGTTGGTTTGGGTTTCAGTAATGTCGTTTGGAGTTTTTTTTCAATAGTTTTACCAAAACTAGTTTTTGAAAACCAATATTAATTTGGGTTAAACAGGAGAATTTTTGTGGGATTTTTTCTGGGAGGGGGGACAAATAAAAAACAAAACCACAAGTCTTTCAAAAAAATCTCCTGTAAAAAAGTATTTATATTTTTGAGCAGCTCTAGAAAATATAACTGTTATGAAAATTGGTTCCTAAGAAAGGACTATACATAAAGAACATGGGATAAGTTTATTTGTGTAGGGAGACATATCTAATGTGATGAATGAGCTAGCAAAGTCAGCACAAATCTGTTCCAGCTAAGAATGCATTCAGCAAAGACCTGTGCTTTAAAAATTAGACCCTGAGGTTTTTCCCAAAATTTTGCAGACAGAATTTGTAAAAGGCCTGAAAAGTTACAGGGTTTCCTCTTGCCCTATAAATGAATAACTTACAGTTGTTGATAAGCACAACCCCAAAGAAGCCCAACGGAGTCAAATTATTTGGGTGAATTTAATGTATTTAGGCTAAAATGTGATGCTGAAATAACGCTCTAAGGCTCTCATTAGGTTACAAGTAGACATAATGATGGACCATAAATTCCCTGAAATGGAAATAAATACCTCTATTTAGATCCTCAGGAATGGTCTTGATTGATTTAAAGAGATGGTGACAATGGTGGTTGGCTATGTCCTTTCTAAACATGTCACAGAGGTGCATCCTGATGGATTCTGGTGTGCTCAAATGTCGGAGTTTCTTTGTCTTTGTTGATTTCTTTGTCCCGCTTCTTCACTGTAATGTGTCTAGACAGTTCCAAGCTTGACCAGCCTTAGAATTAACTGCACTCCATTGTATCATAGCAGCATGAAGGAAGACTCATGAAAGGACACTAGAACTCACCAGGCAGATGTGACCCCAAGCCAGAGACATGTGTTAAGGACCAGAGGGTTAAAGCACATTTGCTTTGCTTGACCTTCCAGTTTACCATATCCTAGCTGCAATGAAGCAGACATTTACTTTTCTGGTTAATTTCTTCAAATTTATTAAATGTATAATGACAGTCTTATGATTTATCCTTAGTGTATGTTATTAATATGTGAGGCTGCACTAAAAACACAGTGCAGTGTATTACTAAAATTAGTAATTCATTAGTAAAGCTGCAGACAGAAGAGGCATGTGTGCTATGACAGATAGGGGAACAGTAAACACATCACTTTCTCCAAAGCCAGATACATACTCAAATAAGTAAAGTTAGAATCCTATTTATTCAGCAGAGTAGCAGGAAGTCTCATTCTATTATGTCCTACTGCTCTTAAAATGACATGCCCTGAAACATGAAGAGAAAGAAATCTTGAAGGTACAAGAGATTTGGCAGGCATTTAGAATTGTGACTGGGATAAAAATACTTCCTAATGGTATTATTATTATTATTATTATTATTATTTTACTTTATTATTATTTATTTTATTTAGTAATGGGTAATCTTATTCCCACTTTGGCAAACTAAAAAGGCTGCATCTAATGTCTCAAATTTGGACCAAACAACTTTAAAAAGCCATATTAAATAGTAATCCTCCTATAAGTCTTGAGTCAGAATGGGCATGTCTAGTTGGTTGCAAATATCCCACAATGATCTTTGTTCTGCCCTGGTAGAAGGCTCCAGCAGGAGCTCTAGGAAGCATTGTACCTTACTGAAGCACAACACCCTCTGGAACATCCTGGAGGTGCAGCTGTTATATCTCCCATAAGCATGTTCAGCATGTACATTATAGTTTCTCCTGATTGCCAGCTCTGTGGAAAGGTCCATGGCCAGAGGGACTAGAGTCATGCTCCTCTGCATCCCCTTCATAGATGCTACCACCAGTAGCAGTTTTAGCCCTCTGGAACATTATTCTGAGTGCAAATACTCCAACTGGCCTGAACTCCTGTCTGTTTGAGGGAACTATGAACCCTCTCCCTTCCTTTTGCATGTAGCTTCTAGCACTATTTTACCCATAAAGTTTGACTAACACCTGACACCCCTCATCCTACCACTTTAAATTAAACTGCTGTTAAGCCAAGTACTGTAGTGAGAGCCTTCTAGGAGACTACTGTGGGGAAATTGAAAAGTTGTTCTCTTATATTGTTGTGGCGATATGTTAAATAATCAGTCCCACAGCACGAGACATGAAGTACAGTACATTGTGCAATTTCTGTTATGATGCTTGGCAGCAATTTCACTGAAATAAATTCAACACTGCTGCTATTTTGGGAACACTTTATTCTTCTGACTTCAGCTATCGGAAGACTAGTGACCCCACTAACATAAATAGACCTAAGACTATGTCAGCATTAACATGGTAAATCCCTATTTTCATTTGCTTAAAACTATCTCAATGCTAGATGAGATTCTGAAACACATTTTAAAAAGAGAGGAAGTGGAGTAACTAGCCTACTAATATTTCATATGCATGCTACAGAACCCACGTCTTCAGTAGCAAAGAATACGAACCATAGAACTACTGGATTGGCCAACTCCAAATGAGTGGGAGTAAATGCTCCATTTTTTTAGAGATCCATATACATATACAGTAACATTGATTGATTTGTTTGTTTGTTGTTGGCAATGCACATTATAGTCGATCAAAAAGTGGGAAAACAATGTATTGAGAAATTTTGATGTTTTTTCTCTTTCATAAGGTTCAGAGTGAAAAAAATAAATGTTTTATGAAATTTGTTTTTAAATTTTCACATTTTTAAAATTTTGAGTCAGATTTCACAACTCTTTCCCCTTCCCTCCCACCCCCGTGCTTTCCAATAGGTTCATTCAGTGATGTCCCAGCTCCCTTTTTCTTTTCTTTTGCCACTCTGTAATGTTTGCAAAGTTGAGGATTTGGAAAAGATGAGAGGTAAAAAAACGGAAAAGAAAGAGAAAAGTGTGGGAGGGGGAACCAGACACTATTCATTCCATTGTATCTTTTGGGGGTTGGAGAGAGAGGGGAAGAATGTGGCAGCACAGGAATTGGAAATTTTCAGTTTTGGTTGGAAAAAGATTTTGAAAAACAGAAAGCTTTTAGCAATTGTTTTTGCTTTCTTTAAAAAAGGCAATTTGTTTGTTTATTTATTTTAAATTAGCCAGCTCTAATGTGCCTGGTTTCCAAGAAGAATGAAATGGAAAATAAGTGCTCATTAGAGCTGCTTGGAAAATAGAATTTCTATTGTGTGGGAAATTAAACATTTCAAAATTTGTTTTCATTCCTTCTGAGTACAGTGCTCATTAATGCTATTCTCCATTGGACTAGATTATCCCCTGTCAAATAGTAATGCATCGCAGGTTGAATGAGAAGATTGAATACCAACTCTTGAGGTTTGCAACTGGCAATACAGACAAATGGCTTTGCAGCGGCCTTGGCTTTGCTTCAACTACCCCGGCTTCCCTTTATGTCCCTTTCACAGAGATGCACAGCGGCTTTATAGAGCTAGTGCCACTGGAAATGCTAAGCATCTGCAAAAGGTGTAGGGAGAGGCACAAGGAGGGGCTATGATTGCATTCACCACTTGGTACTACGTAGCAGAGCTGGGAAGACCTGGTGAAAGAGCAAAATGCTGCCCAGATATCTAATTCTTCCTACATCTCCTGCAGTACCCTGCCCTAATAACCGTATCACTCTTCAGCTCAGAATTTTAAAGAAATCACTTACATTGATGTGTTATCCCTGAGGGAGGCTTCTTTTTAAAAAAATAAAAGGGAGGAGGGGGAAAGAAAAGTTAAACACACACACTAGGGGATGAATAATGTGAATGTTTAATTTTTGTTTAACTTCTTAACTGTTCATTAAAGAAACTTATTTAATCCCCACAACTATATTATCTAGAATAAAATAATTGGCTTATTAACAGAGCATAGTAATACAAGACAGTATTATTCTGCACTGACCGATAGCCTTATGGTTGAGTAGTAGTGAATACTGAAGCTAGCCCTAAAAATCACTGTTCTGTTTTTATTTTCTAAGGTAATTAGTTCCTGCTTTTATTTATATAATATATAATATACATAAAGAGCAACAAAGAGTCCTGTGGCACCTTAAAGACTAACAGATGTATTGGAGCATAAGCTTTCGTCGGTGAATACCCACTTTGTCAGACGCATGTAAGGTGGGTATTCACACACAAAAGCTTATGCTCTAATACGTCTGTTAGTCTTTAAGGTGCCACAGGACTCTTATGCTGCTTTTTACAGATCCAGACTAACATGGCTCTGATACTATATATAAAGAATTACCAATATATTCCCAAGGTCCTCATTTAATTTTTTTATCTCAGTTTATGACTGGTTATCGGCACTGAGATGCTTACCCTTACTTCCTAGCAAGGTATTTTGCTCTTTTAAATTGTTTAAATTTTAATTATATCATTTTATTAAAAATTCTGACTAGATTACTAGAACACCATTAATTATAAAGAAATAATGGTAACTTACATCCTAAAGGACCTTGACTCATCTCTGGTATGCAATGCATGGACTTAATTCATCAAAGGACTTCCTGATACTTGACACTTCCAATGATTATGGTTGTATTGTGACACCCTTACTCACACTGATTAGTATCTTATTCCATAAGTAACCACAATGAAATCTATGGGACCACACAGGAAGTAAGAGGTACCTTTCAATGTGTGTAGGTGTATCACGATCTGACCCTATATTTATTAATGTTTGTCTCAAGGATCTCCACCTCTTCCACTTTTTTAAATGCTGCTTGATATGTCTTATCTAATGATAGCTAAATTAAACTTGCTGCTTATATGTAAGCTTCTAGCAGTGCATGAGAGAACATACTCAAGTAATTCCAAGCAATTCCAAGAAAATGAAGTGCTTTGAGAATGGTATAGGTTACTACCTGGGTACAAGATTATGAGCACACAGAAGACTGCAGTTTTCCTTTAAGTTCCATAGTCTAGTTTACTAGGTCCACTGTACAGATTAACAAATTGAAAATATAGGCACAGTTACATCTTTTAATATAAAGTATTGAAATATGAGGATATGTTATTTACAAAAAAATGTAGCTTGGCCATATTACATTTCTTTATCTCCATTTTTTATATTTACTGTTTAGTTTTCTATAAATGATGAAGATTGGAAGGAATTACCAGAAATACTAATAAAAATGTTAGGAATATTATTAATCCTACTTGACTCTGTCATGTTGCTTGTGTCAGACAGAAACATTGTTATATTAAATCACAGTCACTATTTTGTATGCAAAATGATAGCTGTTCTGTACTCTGTTTTACTTCCAGGCATCTATAGTACATGTCAGTCCATGAAATGGGGGTTTCAAGGATGCTTCAATGTGTGGCAAAGGGGACCTCAATATGTCCTTGAATCACTGGCCAGTGTTTAAAAAGTGAAAGCATTAATAATACAAAATATTTGATGTGATTCGTCTTAACATCTCCTTCAAAGCCATTATGGTGCATTGCCTCAATCTGTATGGAGCAATGATGATGCTTGCTAATATGGGTATAAGGGTATATTGTCCTTTTGGTGTGCCTGGGTTATTCATATTAATGCTAATGGAAGTTATGCACATACTGTGACAAGTCTTTTTTCCCTTAGGAAGGGCATCGTGACTTTAAGGAAGCTAAGCTCTGTTACTCCACCTAGTGGAAAGAGGTCAGCCCCAATAAAGCAAATACTGTGACGTAGATATTGAACTGAGGTACAGGTTGGAATCAGTGGAGCTTGTATACATGCAGACTCCTCTTGCTACCTTGTGAGGGAAATAACAGTAGGAACCATAAGAAACAAGTAGGTCCTGCACAGTGAGGAATTTGCATGTATATCACATAGGTGCTGACTCCGTGGGTGCCCCAGGGCTGGAGCACCCACAGGGAAAAATTAGTAGGTGCTCTGCACCCATCAGCAGCCAAGCTCCCTGCCCCACCCCTCCTGCCTCACCTCCTCCTCCCCTGAGTGTGCCACGTCCCCGCTCCTCCGCCTCCCAGCGGGGCCAGAGTGGGGATTTGGGGAAGGAGTCGAACAGGAGCAGGGAGGAGGCGGAGTTGGGGTGGGGACTTTGAGGAAGGGGTTGGCATGGGGGCAGAAGGGGACGGGGCAGAACGGGGTCGATCACCCACTGGCACCATTAGAAGTCGGCGCCTATGGTATATCATACAGGACTGGACTCCAGATGTTTTTAAAGTACATTCAAGGAACTTGCATTTCCTCCAGCTGTGAGTATCTGAATTCATTTCAACAAGCACTTCCCAAGTTTTTGAAAGTTGCATGCTGCTTCAGGAAAATGAAACCTTTTGCACCAGGATCCTCTCCATTTCTGTAATTCCACTATATGTTAAAGACCATCACAACTTAATGTAAAATAAAAGCTCTGTTATCTGGCATGTTGGGGGAATGAGGGGTGATGATTAATTGAATATTCTGGTTAATTAATTGATACTCACATCTTCTTGTCAATTGCTGGGAAGTTGGGAATCCACCATGATTGAATTGGCCTCATTCATACTACAAAAAGCAATTTCCCCTCTGTTGATATTCACCCCTTCTTGTCAACTGTTGGGAATGGGCCACATTCACCCTAATTGAATTGGCCTCATTAGCACTGACCCCCCCACTCGGTAAGGCAACTCCCATCTTTTATTGTGCTCTATATTTATACCTGCCTACTTTTTTTCACTCCATGCATCTGATGAAGTGGGTTATAGCCCATGAAAGCATGTGCCTAAATAAATGTGTTAGTCTCTAAGGTGCCACAAGGACTCCTCATTGTTTTTGGTTAATTAAGAGTGATACTTACTGTAGCAGGGTGGAACCCCCCCCCCACGCCACCCTGAGGGGTTTAAAAGCAGCCTGGCAGGGTTTGACAGCGGTGGCTCTAAAAGCTGGGCTGATTGGGGAAGTGGCTGCAGCTGGGGCCACGCCCCAAACTAGGCCACAGCTGGCCCCTATAAAAGGCCAGGGAAGCAAGAAGCCAAGGCAGTCTCTCTCTGCCTTCAGAGAGAGAAGGGCCTAGCTGCAGGGAGCTTGAGACTGGATACCTGAGTGAAGCAGGGCTAGGGAAAGGCTGAGGAGCTGGGGAGCTCCAGCCTGGAAAGCCCCAGGCTGCGGCCTAGCAGAGGGCTAACAAGTACTGGGGGTTGCAGAGGGCAGCCCAGGGGTAGGCCAAAGCAGCAGGTCCAAACCCCTTTGCCTGTGATGAGTAGGCTGATACTGCAGTCTGCCCCAGGACGTGGGGCTAGACAATGACTGGCAGTAGCCAATACTGAGGCAAGGTGGGGATAGAGGGTGGGGGTTCCCCAAGGAGGGGAAACCCAGAGAGAAAGGGGTTACTGCCAGGGGCCAGCACCCCCATGTAAAAGGGCACTGGGTCCAGGGAGGGACACGGGGGCCAGAGGACAGGCGGATCACTGGCCTGCAGAGGGCGCTCCAGCGCTGGACAGAGCTAATTCCCGGAGTCACCAGCAGGAGGCGCCGCAGGGGTGAGTCCGACCCCTCTACACTTACCAATGGAATACCAATTTTCAAAGAATTAGAATACAATAAAATGAATAAAGTATAAAATAGTATACAGATACTCACCAATCCAGTACTGCACTGCAGAGTGGTTGGTTTCTTGAAGCACTTAGGTGTACACAGGTAAAGTTTTCTATATAGTAGGTTATCTTATGACACTACATATCATTATGGGCAGCGCATGGCATACATCCAGATCACTAAATCTACACTTAACACTAAAACTATACTGAATATAATTTAATCTCTCTCTGATGATTCAGAAGGCACTTCTGGATCTTGCAGTGCCTCAGGATCATCATTAGCAACATCAATTATCATTGTAGATCTAGAAGGTGTAGGAGATAGGGCTGAATCTGTAATGACCCTATGACACACCCTGGAAGCTTATTTTTTTATAAATCCTTGATGTCAGCTTGCTTACTTGTCTTCTGCCTCTTTTGCATAAAAGTAGAATGTAGAATGTGCAATTGCATAACCTCCTGGGCAGTATAGTAGTCCCAGTTACTAGATTGAAGATTTGTATTGGGAGATATCAGAAATGCCGGTTAATAGAATTTTTCAGTTGGTAAAGTGCCAGATAACACAGCTTTTACGGTATATCTCTTTGGCATTGCCACACCACACCCTACCTACAGTTAATCAATCACACATCCTTCCACTCCGATAACCTTTTGTAGAGTTTCATAATATAAGAATTCCTCACTTTTCTCTCATGCTTTGATCTAATGTTTTCATGAAATAGTTAACAATATTGAGACTTTAAGACATCTGAGTTAACACCCATTGAAATAAATGGAACATGTTGTACCTCAGGGCTATTGTTTTAAACACTCTGCAAACTCAGGCAGATATCAGCACAATGGTCATTCTTGCTTCATGTTTTACAAGTTTTTTTTTTTTTTTACAAACATCTGAGGTGGAAGTTAAACTCAAACAGCTTGATGGGACTAAATCAGGGAACCTGGATAATCTCCATCCAGGAATATTAAAGGAAGTGGCACATGAAATTGCAAACCCAATAGCACAGATTTTTAATGAATCCATAAATGTAGGGGTCATGCCCTATACCTGGAGAATTGCTAACATAATACTATTTCTAAGAAAGAGGTGGGGGGGGGGGTGATCTGGGAAACCACAAGCCTGTCAGTTTGACCTCAGTTGTATGCAAGGTTTTTGGAACAAATATTGAAAGAGAAAGACACTAAGGACATAGAGGTAAATGGTAATTGGGATAAAATAGTATCAGAGGGGTAGCCGTGTTAGTCTGGTTCTGTAGAAGCAGCAAAGAATCCTGTGGCACCTTATAGACTAACAGACGTTTTGCAGCATGAGCTTTCGTGGGTGAATACCCACTTCTTCAGATGCAAGAGAAGTTCTTCTTGCATCTGAAGAAGTGGGTATTCACCCACGAAAGCTCATGCTGCAAAACGTCTGTTAGTCTATAAGGTGCCACAGGATTCTTTGCTGCTTCTGGGATAAAATAGAACATAGTTTTACAAAAGGTAGATGGTGCCAAACCAACCTGATCTCTTTCTTTGATTTTTTAGACAAAGGAAATGCAGTATATCTAACCTACCTGGATTTCAGTAAGGCTTTGATACATTTCCACATGGTAAACTTTAGTTAAATTGGAGAAAATTAAGATTAATATGAAAATTGAAAGATGAATAAGGAACTGGTTAAAGGGGAGACTAAAACGGCTCATACTGAAAAATGAACCATCTGGCTGGACCAATCTTATTTAACATTTTCATTAATGACCTTGGCACAAGATGTGGAAGTGTGCTAATAAAATTTGTGGATGACACAAAGTTGGAAGGTACTGCCAAATGGAGGAGGACCAGAATATCCTACAAGAAGTTCTGGATGCTTGAAAACTGGAGTAATAGAAATGGGATAAAATGTAATAGTGCAACATGCACTTAGGGACCAACACAAGAATTTTTGCTATAAGATGGGGGCTTAGTAGGAAGCTACAGAGGAGGAGAAAGACCTGGGTATCTTGGTTGATCACAGAATGCCTATGAGCTGCCAATGTGATGTGGCCATGCACAAGTCTAATGCAATCCTATGATGCCTCAGGTGAGGTATTTCCAGTAGAGATAAGGAAGAGTTAGTAACATTATACAAGGCACTAGTGAGACCTTATCTGGAATATAGTGTCCAATTCTGGTGTCCCATATTTAAGGTGGGGGGGGGGAGGAAGAGACTAGATTATCATGATGGTCCCTTCCGGCCTTAAAGTCTATGAGGCTACAACATGACTTTCATTTACCAACAAAAAAAAAAAAAGTGGAGACTGGAGAACAATTTGTGGGTATGTGTGGACAAAGTTCTAGCTAGTCCTATATGCCTCCCCAGTAGGGTATGCCCCACACTTTGGGAAATACTGGTTTAAATCCAGCATTTTCATTACCTGGGTACAATCAACTCAATGATGTTCAATCACCTTCAGACTCATGGGTACCATGTTGTAAGAGGAGAATACTATTCCACAATGTGGAATCTATGTTAAAAGCTTTACACAGAAATGATTGCATATGGGCCTTTATCATCTGTTTCTCTCTGCCATATGCTTTGTGAACCCTCCACGAAGTCTTTAAGAAAGCAATATTGGTTGATGTGGCTTGAAAGAAAAGGCAGAGTATTGTTACAATATTTCTCCAGTTTTGAATCTTCTTAATTGTATTAATGGTGCCCAGATGGTAAAGTGATGCAGATCTTTAAAATTAATGTAATAATAACTGTATGTTAAATTAGTCACAGTGAATTTTTTTGTGTGGAGCCATAAAGGCATATTTCTGACAGAGACCCTAGTATTTAATAATACTGGTAACAGGTATGGGCCTTAAATGAGAAGGGACAAATATTTTATGGCTATCTCTAATTAGTTTTTGCTGGGAATACAAAGGATGGGAGCTACGCCCTTTTCTGGCCGCTAGCATGAATGCATTTTTCCTATGACCTTAAGAATTATTCCAGGAAAGTGAAAGTTAATACAAGTACACACAGACACCTTTCCCACTGCTCTACTAAAACAACACACACAAGTTCTTTAGTTATGTCTTTGTTAATAAAGCCAAGTCCTTCCTGGTTTGGATTTATTAACAAAGAGCAGTTCAGATCTTCTCCACAGACTTAGCTGTTCTTACAATTCCTCCCTTAGGACAGTGTTTAGTCCACATCCTAGAGTCTCTCTAGAAAGTAACTTCCTCCCTCATATCCAGGAGCTGTAATGAGTTACCCGCCTCAGTAACTTATCAGAACCCACCTAATGTTTTCCCAATAGCACCAATACCTGCTAAAAGGATAGTGTACTTCAGAAGACCATGTGCAGTCTGTTGAAGCAGATTTAAAAATAAAACAAAAATGATAGAACTTTCTGCAATGAATAGATTCCATTTATTGTTTAATCTTTAATATGAACTAATAAGCAATTGGGTAAATATGGGCTTTGGGTGATAATTGTAGTCTTTCTAATTGAGATATTTTGTATAATCTTTTTCTTCTATGTCTACTAATTTTAAGTTCAGAATAATTTGCTCATTGGAGTTAACTCTTGGCATTTTTAGGAGATAGACAATAGATTCTGTCCACATGTAAATATTTGATCCTTCTGCAAAGCACACCTCTTACGGTGAATTTTGTAGAATTTCAATCACATTAGTAATAGGAAAAAACTGAGTTACATGGTTACTGTGATTGTTATTTTATAATGCATTCTAAACTGGAATAATTCTGAAGTATCAATGAATTGAATGCAAGTTTTAAAATGCAGCCATAAAAAATAAAAATGAAGCTGGGTCAGCTGTCAAAAGTGTTCATCCCAGATGACAGCAATATAATTGCTTATTCTTTAGATGACAGCACAAAGATTATGGTGAGTGGTTTGGTTTGCAAACCACAGCTGCAGTCTCATTAATTGGGTTTGTACACTTTAGAACACATAAGAAACTCCTTCATGAGTGGAGACAGGATAGAGCTACTGAAGAAGACTGTTTCTTTGCTGTAGGCGCAAGTGGACAGGTCTAGCAGAAATGGATCTTCTCCATACCAACTGTTTTCAGGTGTCATCAACAATCCTGACCTGTTGCACATTCCGTTGCAATGGACTCAGTGTCACAACACGACATCCCAGGAACAAATCTGCAGCCCCCTCCTTTCTAGGAATCCATTTCTTGAATATAATTGGCAGCACTGGTGCTGGAACTGGGGGAGCTACGTGGCCATACCCCCCCACTTTTAAAAGTAGGAAGGACATGCCCCACCCCACTTTTTAACAAAAGAAACATAAGCACAGAATTCATGTCCCCCACAGATTTTTTTCCCCCTGGCAGATTAATAGATTCTGCTGGAGAAGTGCTGCAATTATACCTTTCTCCCATTAGAGGCTGCTGTTGCACCAGAGTAGAGGGCATCTGGCTCACCGCCAGATCAGCCAGACATGGAGAGGGAGGGGGCACCTTGGCTTTGCTCCCCTCCCCCCATTTCCTCAAACGTTCTGACACCTTTGATTGGCAGAAGAGGACTGGACACATAGGAAAGTGGCTGACCACCGGAGACCTGTGTTCTGTAAGATCATGTCTGGATTATAAGAAGGAGACAGCTGACCATTTCCCTTCCCAACTGCCTTAACTCATACATAGCAGTGTCATTTCTAGGAGGGTACATGTCCTCTCTTCCCATATGTGCCACTTGTGGTGATAGTTTTGTGATATAGATATCTGTTCACTGGCTGATGGACAGAGACCATTAATTAATTTAATGTTGGCCAACAGATTATAGTAATTTGGCTGAAGGGTTAAAATCCATGTGCATTTTATATTACAACCTGGTATATGGATTGTGACAGTTCTTTCTTAGATTCAAAGTCCAGAGTTTGGTCAAGAGACCAGAGGCCTAGTGAATAGTGATTAGCTAAGAGAAAGCTGGGGTAAACAAATAATCTTGTTTTGCTAAAATAGGCCTGGTCAGCAAATTGCCAGGTGTTGGAGCTAAGAACTAAATAATTGTCTTATTCAGAGTTTCAAATTGAACAAAGGATCCCTGTTCCTATTGTGTCAGTCTCTTCTGTAGGGAACATTCTTCCCACAGATCCAACCTTGAGTTTATGAAAAGTTGGCACAAGTCAGTATAAGATATGGCATCCTTCCACTTCCCTTCCCAGGGACCAATGCCCTGCCTTAAGATATAAAGGGGACAATCTTTATTGTCATATACTTTCACTGTTTCTTTGCTTTAACCCCTAGGAATGTACCTGGTGGACAAAGGAGTTGCCCCCCCCAAATCAGAATTCAACATATATATTTTATACTAATAACATTTTATCAAAGTATTAATTAAATGTTAACTTGCTAACTTGAGACCATGGGTGGAGACATTATGTAACCTTTTAACCATTGGCTAATGTGCTATCTTGTCTTGCTGCAAAACCTATCCCGGGGTGTGGAACTGCCTATCCCATCACTTCCCCCGCCAATGGAAAATCTATATATTCTATTGTAATCAATTGACTGACAGTGTCTCTGAGCCTAATAAGCCAGGTGACACTCCACCAGCGCTGTGTGTAATAAACTCCTATGCTTGGCCTCTGCATGGTGTGGATTTATGTCCTTCATTGGTGATTTCTAATTTTTCATGGATTTGAATCTGCAATCTGGAAATGAAAAAAAAACATATTTGGAAATTGAATTCTGCAGAATACAAGTATGGAATTACTAAAAAACAGCAAATTTTAATAACTGCAATATAAATCCATTGTCTACACTGAAATCAGAACATAATGGAAATAAGAAGACAAAAAAATGCAATTAAGTAATTAAAGTCAAACATTGCTAATAGAAGTTTCTCCCATTTCCTATTCCAAAAAAAGTCATTCTGTGGGGATGCTTCTTTCCACAATGCTCTACAATCATTGGGTAGCTGTTGTTATAATCCAGTTATTAAAATCCACTCCCAGTGTGCCTCCATTGAACTCGGTATAGTTATACATCAGACGTAAATTTGGAACATTGTGTTTATGGAGTAATTACCTGTGATACAATCAAAAATACAGACTGCACATTTGTGCTGACATGTAACAATGTATTGATCATTAGAAAAGACTTCACTTAAGCCTCATCCAAATTTTGCCATATCTCTGGATGTTGATCAACTCCATATATAACGCATAAAAACAAATCTTGATTAGGATTCTCACAGCTGAAGCATGTAATGGTGCCTGAGGGATTTAGATGGAAGTTATGTGTATGGAATATGTGGGTAGAAACAAACAAAACCAAAGCAATGTGAAGTGTATCTCAAAGAGATCATCTCCAAATAGAGGTGATTTTGGATGGTTCATGTGATTTGACCAGTGCTCATTAAAGAGTGGAACTGGAGTATCACCTTTCCACAAACTTTTTAACACAGCTCTATATCAGAAATGCATATTTCAAGAATATATATTTCAAGATAGTATCCATCATGTCATCCATCATAAGTATCTTCTCTTTCTAGATCACTTGAGTATCTGGTCACTTATCTTTTGGGATCATTGAATATCTGGGCCAGCGAAAAAGATTTTAACATGAAGGCACTTTAATGTTCCTGGCTAAAGAAAACGTTTTCAAATTATGGAGCAAGTGTAAAATTTAAGTGAAATACAGCACATTATAGCTAGTAGGTTTATTCCCTAGCTTTATGCAGAAATAGAACCATGGATCTTGAACATCCAGGAGTCCTGAGATACACTAAGATGGGCGTTGCTTGTTCTCTGGTTTTATGGCCTTGGTTCATGTTATACCATAATCTGACAATATTATCTTACTACTTTCTTGTTGATATTCCCCTAGAGATGGGGGACTCAGGTTGGGGGGATACCGGCTTCATACCCCATGACAAATCAAAACAAATTAGGAATTAAAACCATTAGACCCTGGCTCTGGTATGTGATGCCTCCACCCTAAAGCTAGCTGAGCTGTGCTTGGCCCAGGAGTCTGGGTTAGGAGTGGGAAGAAGTATGTGGAAGGTGGTTCTAAGGCACTCCTGCAGTCCTAAGGCTGGCTAGGTGGGCAGATTTTTCCACAAGCATAACTTGGAGCAGCTGCAAGTTACACTGATAGAAACAGTGTCATCCTGCTGACTGGGGATTACTGGCCATGCTTCCTGCACCTAAGGAGAAGGGATAGTGTAGCATAAGATCTAGAAATAAAATGATTTTTTTTTCATTTCATGTAACCAGAATGGATTAATGTAATGCTGCCTGCCCATGCTAGAGAATCAAAACCATAAATATACATTTTTCTATGGTAATTACTGTAAGAATTGATTTTTCCCATAGACTGTGAGTACTCTGATTTAGTCTTTTAGAGAGTGATGAAGTTCCAAATGTGAATTCTGGAGCTATTTCCAATCTTCAGAGCTTGGGGGTAATCCACCCATGCCATGATGCCTACAAAGCATTTGATATGGCTGGGAAGCAGATAAGTTGTAACTGCTTCTTTTTTTCCATTGTTCATAAATGCCCCACTCTTCTCCCACTGTCTGTCATATCCACCTATGGTCTTTCATCTTAAACTTAGATAGAGCACAGACTTTTTTTGATAGGGTCCATCCTTTTGTTTGTACAGTGTGTGATTATGTACCTGTAGCAAGGTGGTGGGATACCCCACAGCCCTGCCGAGAGATGGACCTCCCCTGACACCAACGTGGGCGGAGCCACTGGGTCCTGCGCCTGCCCCCAGAGGTCACGGCGCAGACCCAGAAATATAAAAGCTCCCCCGCAGAGCTCAGTTGAGAACCAGCCATCGCAGAGACCAGACGTCTGCAGTCGAGCTCCCTCGGGGGAGACAGCAGAAGGCCGTGACCGGCCTGACATCGCACCGGGCTGGCCGAGCCTACCCCTTGCTCGTTACCCCGAGGAGGACTGGCCGGGCCGAGCCTACCCCACCCCGCTCCAGCTACCCCGAGGACTGGCCGAGCCTGCCTCTTGCCAGCTACCTCGAGGAGGTAGCCTACTGTCCGCTACTTACCCGGAGGAACTGATGGTGTTCGAGACCGCCGGCAATGCTACCACGACTCAGGTACCCTACGAGGGGGAGTGTGGAAGCAGCCCAGAGGCAGCTGACCCCTGTCTGGCTGCAACACTGCCAGAGCCTATGTCAGTGTGTTGCGGCCAGGATCCCCACTGACAGCAGCAAGTTTCTGCCGCTGCTAGGGCCCCGGGCTGGGATGCAGTGGAGTGGGAGGGCCTGCGTCCCCCCTGCCACCCACTCCTTGGGTGGCAGACTCCCCCCTTTCCCTGGCCTGGAGAGGCTAGGACCTCCTGGTATTGAAACTATTGACTCAGTCCCTGCTGAAGGGCCTGAGTCCCTGACTATTTGCTTGCTGCCCTGCCCTGACCTAGGGCCCTGGGCTGCTATTTAACTGCTGACTCAGCCCCTGTCTAAGGGCCTGAATCTCTGACTGTTTGTTTGCTGCCCCGCCCTGACCTAGGGCCTGGGCTGTTGTTGAACTGCTGACTCAGTCCCCACTTAAAGGCCTGAGTCTCTGACTGTTTGCTGGCTGCCCCGCCCTGACCTAGGGCCTGGGCCACCATTTGACTATTGACTCAGCCCCTGCTTCAAGGGCCTGGGCCCCTAACCGAGTGTGCATTATTCCCCACGACCGCAGAGCCATCGGCCGGCAAACTGTAGCGAGGTGGTGGGATACCCCACAGCCCCGCTGAGGGACGAACCGCAGCAAAGCCGCACTACAGTACCCCATAAGGCTTCATGGGCATATGCTTATGAATGTATATATGATATAACTGGAATATGTTTTAGGCTACATATGCCATTTAACATATCTCTGTAAAGGTTATGATCTACTGAATCTAATCATCCTATTTGTATCCATGTATCATTTTTGTATTCGAAGTTATGAATATTGGCTGGGCACTGGCTTGATTTTTAAATAGCCTTTGTAAAGCATTTGGTCAGCTTCTTGAGAAAGGACTGTGCAAATTAAGTACCCAATCAAGAAGCACTTAAGGGACAATGGATCTTGGCAGGCTCCAATCCACATAAGAAGTCTACATGAGGACGTTCAAGGGAGCAGGTAAGCAATGGCTGTTGCCTGTAAAAAACTGAGTCATGTATGGACATGTGACTTGCCCATATGACTCCTAAACTCCATCTTGGAGCTGAACTTTGCATAGGGGAGAAGAGGGGGTCTCTACCCAGAAGAGAGAGTCTACTTAAACCCCTGAGAGGCCCCTCCATTTTGTCTTCAGCTGGCTAAAGAGATAACCTCTCCATCTCCAAGGATACCTGAAAGAGACTGGAACAAAGGACAATAACTACAGGGGGAGTGAGTGATTGCTGGACCCAGACTAGCAGGAGACTAGTCTGTAGAAGGAAGCTTACTGGAACTGGTGAGGTTTTATCTGTATTCAGTTTTCTTAGACATAGATTTGCGTGTTCTATTTTATTTTACTTGGTAATTCACTTTGTTCTGTCTGTCACTACTTGGAACCACTTAAATCCTACTTTCTGTATTTAATAAAATCACTTTTTACTTATTAATTAACCCAGAGTGTATATTAATACCTGGTGGGGGCAAACAGCTGTGGATATCTCTCTATCAGTGTTATAGAGGATGAACAATTGATGAGTTTATGCCGTATAAGCTTTATACAGGGTAAAACGGATTTATTTGGAGTTTAGACCCCATTGAGAGTTGACCATCTGAGTTTTAAAGACAGGAACACTTCTGTAAGTTGCTTTCAGTTAAGCCTGCAGCTTTGGGGCATGTGGTTCAGACCCTGGGTCTGTGTTGGAGCAGACTGGCGTGTCTGGCTCAACAAGACAGGGTGCTGGAGTCCCAGGCTAGCAGGGAAAGCAGGGGCAGAAGTAGTCTTGGCACATCAGTTGGCAGTTCCCAAGGGCATTTCTGCGATTGTCATGGGGACTGCAAAAGGCACATCCCTGTTGAATCTTTGCTCAAAAGCCTGGGATTAATTAATCAATGGAGATATACCTATTGCCTAGAACTGGAAGGGACCCCAAAGGGTCATTGATTCCAGCCCCCTACCTTCACTAACAGGACCAAGTACTGATTTTTACCCCAAATCCCTAAGTGGCCCCCTCAAGGATTGAACTCACAACCCTGGATTTAGCAGGCCAATGCTCAAACCATTGAGCTATCCCTCCCCACATAGTGCTGTTCTCTAGCGCTGTTTAAAAAAAAAAAAAAAAGGTTAGCAGATTTTATTTTTTAAGAGGCGCAAAACAACGTATTTTTCCCGAGACTTGTTCTTGGAAACCACTGAATCATTTTGGCTGAAATTTTCCACGGGTAGGGGGTGGGGGCAGGAATCAGACTGAGACAGACAGGTGGAATAGAAAATTTCAGTTCAAATGATTAAAGTCTGGCAAAGTTATGAGGAATTGAAAATAGAATGTTATAATGGCAAATGCTGGGGATCCTTAACTACCTATAATAGTAAACTTCAGGGTAAAAAAACATAACCTGGAACCTACAGAATACAGTGGTCACAAATTCAGCTAATATGATAGAGGGAATTCAGGTGTGTGTAAGGATGGGATGGTTTTCTAGAATGCAAACTAAGTCTGTACTCAGGTCATAATGGAAGCATTTTCTGGCAGGGATTTGAGAGTGAAAGGCCTAGCTTCTAATCTTGGATTTTCCAGTAACTCGCTATGAAACTTTAGGCAATTCATTTACCCTCAGTTTATCCATCTGCAAATGAGTATATACTTACCTACTTTATGTCAGGGCTATGAGACTAAATTAATTATTATAAATTGCTTTGACATTCTCAGCTGGCAAGTGCTATATAAATGTCTGTCATCTTGCTTTTTTTTTTCATCCAGAGATGCTCTAGATGTGTGTATGCTGGTGTCTGAGAATACTTGGAGTATGGCCTTTCCAGGGGCACTGCATTTTTAAAAATATTTTATGGACATATGTTACAATACCTTGTGGCGACATAGTGATCCAGTAAAATGAGTGTAAAAAAATGTCTTGGCAGATAGAAAACACTAATTGGTCACTTTTTGATATCTCAAGAGCAGCCAAATGGAATTTTACCAAACTTTGCCCTCTAGAATTCAGCTGTGGGCTGAGAACACGCATGAGAAAATGCTATTTCAGAAAATTATAAGGTGTTAGATTCTGGGATGTGCCTCTTGCAGTCAAGACACGAGGGAAGGGGCCTTTAAGCCACCTTTAGGTGTCCGGGTTTCTAGGCTGCTCTGAGGACTGGAGTAGCCGCTGGCATAATTTAGACAGTGATGGACATGAGGGGCTCCCCAAGTTGCAATGTACATGGTGGTGCTGCTGGAAATGTAGAATTATGTGTTCCAGGCATGCACCTCCTCTCCTCCTATCCCATCAAACATTTCCTATGCCAGGGCTTGTGGAGAGTCCTCTAAAGCCAAATAGGATGCCTTTATGCCAGGCCTGTGAGGGAGGAATCCTTCTTTCCTGGGTATGGAGTTTTCTCTAAAGCCAAGTTTGTTCTTTCAAAATTTTGTTTTGTTCAATATGGCAGTAGTTTGAGGCAGCAAAAGGCCACCCGCCCCCCCCCCCCCACAATTTTAATATCCTCCTGAAGATTTACCTTGCATGAGGGAAATCCCTAGGCTGCATAATGCCAGCATAGTGGCTCTAGCTATCATTGCTCCTGAGGTCATGGCCAGGGGAAGATACTGGCTGAGATCCTCCCATTGGGAGTTAAGCTCCTACATACCTTTTGATGATCTTCTGGGCCAAAGTGACTAGAGCATAGCTCTGGAACCCATTCTCTTTAATGCTGAGAATTTTTAATTATTTTATATTGATTTTCAGCATATGAAGCATGTTACTACATAAATGCTACATTAGTATCTATCCACCTATCTTTTTTCAATATCCTATTTATTTTGGCAGGTCTATAACTTCTTCAGTTTTATGGACTTGGTTGTCCTCAAATGTGCAGTTAGAATACTATGTGTTAAATATTATGTTAACCAGTATATTTTCTCCCAGGTTCATATTACTTTGATATCAGTTAAATAAAATATAGTGCATTCAAATATGACATGATATAATTTTTTGTTTTGTTTTTGGTTATTTCATTGGAAAAGAGCTATATTAATATGCAACTCTACTAAACTGAATTTTAAATCCCAAGGTGTTGAAGTTGTTTTGCTTGATATTGTGCTCCAATAGTGTTCAAGTATTTGTGGTCAAACAATTCTTTCTGTTGCAATTAATGTGAGCACAGAGTGCACAAAGGGACATAAAATATTTTAACCTATGTCCAAGGAAATGAAAACAACCTATTTCATTGTGGTTTAGCTCAAATCTGAACCAAAGTTTCCAGATATTTTCTGCTTAGCCAATTTATTGCATCATACCCACCGTGTCCTTTATCCAAGATAAATAAAACCAAAGTTTCCTCAATTAATTATGTTTTTTCATGATTTCACTGACAGATAAATTGATTCTGTTTTACACTCAATTTGATTTTATTTTGGCCAACAAATGACTCAGTTAGTGAATAAAGAAAGGAGGTTTGAGCAGGGCTTTAATTAATTTCATTGAATTATTCCTCAAATGCAATGTACCCTGAAGAAAAATTCCTCCAAGTATTTTCAATAGGTTGTTTATCAAAGTAATTATTTTCTTTAGAGAATTTCTTAGCATTTTTTCTTTATGTATTTGAAGGTTAGAAAAAGCAGGCTTTTGCTTCTGCAACCTTGCAGAAACACTTTGTGTCAAACAATGTGCACTTGCAGTAAAAAAAAGTGTATTGTTGAAAATAAATGTGTTGTTATTTAGGTGTCTTGCAATAAATAAAGACATTGGTAAAGCCTCTATTGAAATATTCTGTCTTCAATGTAAAAAATTATGAAGGATACGCTTTCCAACTATAGACATATGTTGCTAAGTGCATAGTGCAAGAGATGGTACAGAATCTTGAAATTGCTCCACTTTTTAAAAATAAAATATACATTTGGACCTAAATTATTTTAAAAATCTGTCTTATATAGCGTCATGTGACAGCTGCCTGCTGAAGTTGTATGAGAGTGACAAAATGTTCTAACAAAACATAGAACTAAATCTCTATAAGAGAATATTAAGATTCTGATGACCAAAATAAATACAAAAAATTAAAAAAAAACAATGATAGGTGGTAATCCACAGATAAGGATAAAATCAATGTAGTGTTTATCTTCTCTCTATAATTATACCAGGATGCATAAAGAAAGCAGTTTGAGACATCCTATTGAACTCGCCATTATAGGACACATTGAAGATTTTGCTCCATTAATTTGTTTTTGTTGCCTTTTACAGTTTTTACACATTTTTTCATGGGCATTACCTACTATAAAATAAAAATCATGATAATCTCAGGAGGGGATGAAACGTGGATTTTCCTCCCTCCTCATGCTGAGGCTGGGACAGAATGGATGGGAGTCTGCATCCAAAAACACTGTGCTCCCTCATTCTGGACCCTTGAGTGCTTTCATTAGGCCACAGATATGCAATTGAGAAGGAAATAGGTTATGGAAGTTATGAGAAATAAACCAAGGCCCACGGGTCATGACTGGGTGATTAATGTAGTTCACTGATTCAGAGTTAATTTTGAATCACATATTCAGTAGAAGTAATTGCAATATGCACTATGTAGTTTAGTTACATAAATCATCCAATTAGACAATAGCAGCAATACCATGTGACTTATGAAAGTAACTAACCAATACAGCACAATTTTTTAATTGGAAATACTGCTAATTTCCAAGTTAATGAACGACATGCAGATCAAAAACTATCTGACGAGGAAATGCACAAATGATTTTTGATTAACAAACACATTTGAGAATTTTTCAATCTTTTCATGAACCAATAAAAGCCCTATCTTTTTTGGATAAATTATCTGTGGCAAATTAGTCAATCAGCTGTGGTCACTCGATACCTTATAAGTTGTTTCAGCAATGGAAAAACTAACAAACTAATAAAAATGTCCAACATGTGTGTGGAAAAGTTTGCTTACCAGGTTTCACAATACACAATAGTGCAGGAGAGCCAAATTGAGGGCACATGAGCTATGGGGCTATATTGTGGATGTGAAAATATATAGTATATTATTGTAGGTCACATTAATATTTTTTTTTGTAATTTAAGGCATCCTTTGCTAAGGGTAATGTGGCAATGCACTCCTCCCCCATATGGAGCTTTGGGATGCATTTTGGCCTTTGAGAAGGTGTGATAGGGTATGAGACCCAGGCTCACCCTGAAGAGGTTAACATAGGCCAGAGGGGCCAATTAACTCATTAAGCTGCAAATTGAGGGAATTAAGGCTGAGAGGAAAGCTCCAATTAGCAGAAGCTCACCTATGCAGGAACAAGTAGGGCTTCTATAAAGCCAGGGAGATGATAGCAGAAAGGGGGTTGCAGGGAAGTAGTGGGCAGTCATTCCCTGGGGGAATGGAAGTGTGTTTTGAGGCTATAGAAATTAGGCAACAGTTACTCCTTAGCAGGAGGGAGTTTGGGCTGGCAAAACTGGGGAGCCAGAAGGAGTAGGAAAAACTCAGGGAAAAGGCAGCAAGGTTCAGGAGGGTACAAACCTTGGCCACTGATTAGAGGGTCTCTAAGCTGGAAACCAGAGTAGAGAGTGGGTCTGGGTTTCACTACCAGCCACTGGGGAAGTGGCACATAGGGGCAGTGAATGAGAGGACTGATGTTAAAGAAAGACTTTGACACCCTGGAAGGGGGAAAAATGCATAATGACCTGGCTGGAGGGTGAAGTCATGAAGAGGGAGCACCCTGAGTCACAGAAAGTGAAAGAGAGAATGGTAGCAGGGTGCACACCAAAGTGACCAGGAGGAGGTGCTATCTGTGATGAGTGGACCCCATGGCAGAAGGTATAACATTCACTTGGTGAGCTCTATTGACCCCCTTCTCAGGTAATTTTCAAAAGGCAAGCACCACAGTTATACAGGGTGACCAGACAGCAAATGTGAAAAATTGAGATGGGGTGGGAGGGTAATAGGAGTTTATATAAGAAAAAGACCCCAAAATTGAAACTGTCCCTATCAAATCAGGACATCTGGTCACCCTGCCATTATATTCTTTTTGTATGTTCAGAGTAGAGCAAAGTCTACGTTGTATCTGGTCCCTATGTAAGAAGGAAGGGTTTCTTGTACTCTCTCATCGCCCATTCACTTTTGCAAGGCTTGCCATGATCTTGCCTAAATGTTAGTATGCCACTTATATTTTTGTTACTACTTAGACCTCCGTGTAACCATATTCTGACGTAGACGGAACTCAGCAAATCATAGGGTTTGATCCAACTTGCATTAAAGACTATGGGATTCAAATATTGATAGCACTGGTGTAACACTTCTCATCTTCAAAATAGTCAACAAACTAACTAATTAGGCTCTGATCCTACAAACACTTATTCAGCTGATGTTGCAATGACTTCAGTGATGTCTATTTTGAATCCTGTGAACCTGAAACAGGATTCAGTTTGTTTCCACACATTTTAAATTGTTGACCTTTATAAACTATTCAAGTCCAACTTCTCATACACTTATTGCTATGGGGCCACTTATGCAGTGTTACTCGATCTGGGTAAGGGTGTCAGAATCTAGCCCTCAAGAAGAAATATTTTACAATGTTGATTTAATACACAGTCTCAAAGCTCATTTAATATTATTTTTTAAAAGTCCTCCTCTATTTAAATAATGTTTAGTTTCTCTCTTTACATCCAAGCAGCATATTAGCATAACTTCATGGTGACATGGTATTTCTAAGTTCTCTGAATACATATATATGAAAGATATTTGAATCAATATCCTTGTGCTTTTTTGTTTACATTTACCAAGTGTTTTTGGAAGACATCCTCTACAACTATCTTTTTGTTCAGATTAGCGCTGCTATTGAATCATCATTCAATATCAGAGTCCATTCTTAATTCAATCCTAACTGTAATTGTAGAGTAAACCCTGATTTATTCCCTTTTTAGAAAGCACATCCCTGTAGGAATAAAGAAAAATCAACTCCTAACACAGCTCTGTAAAAGTGAATAGGATCCAAAACCCAACACATCACTTTTGAAAACAATTAGTTCACTAACTAACCAGTCTCAAGAATAGCTAACCCAGTTACACACATGGATTTCTATGTAGTTGTTGTGTGATATGTGTGTTTCCATCAATTTATATGGGAAATGGTTGAACTAATAACTCCATTAACTGTTTACAAATATATACTGAATACAAGCAACTTGTATTGGGAAATCTATTGTCTTCATTTTAAGCAATCTGATAAGAGACGCATTGTGTAGGGAATAGAACAAGCACATGAGCATTACTGTAAGTCAGTCTGAAGTACTTTTTGACAGCAAAGGATGTTGGTTTTTAACCTCTTGTGTGTGCATGTTTCTTTCAGCCACAATTCTGGAGCATACTAACTAAGCAGAGCCACTAATGCAACCTGACAGTACAGGAGTAATGCTTTATCAACAATTAGAGTTGCTTTCCGTCAGTTATTTGTCAGAATCATCCAATTATTTTTTTGCCATATAAATTTAC
The DNA here is from genome assembly GCF_020497125.1 of Mauremys mutica. Taxonomy (NCBI): domain Eukaryota; kingdom Metazoa; phylum Chordata; order Testudines; family Geoemydidae; genus Mauremys; species Mauremys mutica. Next base: position 96,914,189 of record NC_059073.1, read on the forward strand.
TGTAACACAACTGTGTCCGAAATAGATTGCGGTTCGATCAGCTTTATATTGGGAGAGGAAAATCAGACTAAGGTGCAAAGCCAAGTGGCTGCGTTTATTTGGGGGAAAGTTACAACTTGGGCCAAGGGAGAGAGGCAATTTTTAGCTGGGATGTTGTTAGGCAATATAAACAACCCAAAAATCATTAACAGTACAATTCTATACTGCTCACTGCACCACACTGGATAGGCAGACACACCAATCACACAAGATGGGAATCGGGTTCGTCAGGGCGGTGCCCGGTGCAACACAGGAAAGAGACCCACAGGCCACTGCCTCAACCGCCCTTGCTTTCACACTAAGGGTAAACCCAGAGTGTGGTGCGGCTGCAGTTGGGCAGATTCCACTCACACAGACCACGGGGACAGGAACCCCTTGGTCAGCTAATCCCCAGGTGGAGACAGCTCCCAGACACAAACACTCCGGACAAAGACAGAGCAGTGACTCACACACTTAAAACAGTTTACAATAAACAATTTATTAAAACCTTAGAACAACTATACACCTAGGCAATTGTGCAATTATGAGCTCAATACTTTAATCCTTAACACTGTGTACACACTTGGTACTGGGTTAGGGAGGGGAAAAATAGGAAGGCTAGATAAGCAAACTGCCAGAAATTAGAAAACAAATACCGCACTCCAGGCGCAGCTGACCAGCAGAGCAGACACCAGAAGCATGATGAGGTGCCAGGAACAGGTCCAAGGCGACAACGAAGACGACACGACACGAGCTAGCTATACCGGGAGGAGACCCTGGCCAAAAGGTTGATCAGGTCCTTCAGCTGACACGCGGATACTCCACCCAGATTTTGGGGGGAAACCTAGTTTTATAGAAAGGGTCTCACTCACTCGTGTCAACATCTGATTGGTCCCTGGTTCCCGCTCCCTCCAGACTCCGAGCTGTTGCCTCCCACGCCGGTAGGATTTGCACACAGCATACTGGGGTATCTGGGCAGAATTAGGGCTCTGCATACAGTACTCTGGAGTTGCTGGGCAGAACTAGCCTGACCTCCAGATGACCGGGCCCAAAAAGAGCGGGAAAATGCATACTACGGAGTTGCTGGGCAGAATCAGGTCTTTGCACACTGCACTAGCCTGACCTTTAGACGGCCCAACAGAAAAAAAAAACAGGAAAGTACACACAGCACTTTAGTGTTGCTGGGCAGGATTAGGTATCTGCCCTTTCCTATGCAACAAGAACCTGGTCCAAAATGGAGGCTGCCTTGTCCTTTTAACAGGACAAGATGGCCGTGGACCGACAATTGGCCATACAGAGCCATAACTGCATATCAGGTTGCGACAAACTGCAAGCAAACAACAAACCATACTAAAACTATAAACACAATAAAATAAAGATAATGGCTTTGGAATTAATTTTGAAAGATCTTCAAAGTGGTATTGACAAATTAATGAAATAGCAAATAATATACTCTACTATAGAGAGAGAACTTGAGACATGAATAGTTAGATCCTTCAAGTAGCTGAATATTTCTAACCCTATGACTTTTAATGAGAATCATATGTGATATTTTAATTGATATTGTGACAGACCCAGACCAGTGGGGTACAGGAGTCTGGTAGAGGGCAAATATACTGGTCACTGGATGAGTAGTTTTCTGTTCCCTGAGTGACCAGAGCAGGGGCTGCACTAGAGTAATCAGGAACCTGCTAAAACCAATTAAGGCAGACAGGCTGATTAGAACACCTGCAGCCAATCAAGGCAGGCTAATCAGGGCACCTGGGTTTAAAAAGGAGCTCACTTCAGTTTGTGGTGGGTGTGTGAGGATCTGGGAGCAAGAGGTGCAAGGAGCTGAGAGGGTGTGGGTGTGCTGCTGGAGGACTAAGGAGTACAAGTGTTATCAGACACCAGGAAGAAGGTTCTGTGGTGAGGATAAAGAAGGTGTTTGGAGGAGGCCATGGGGAAGTAGCCCAGGGAGTTGTAGCTGTCATGCAGCTGTTACAGGAGGCACTATAGACAGCTGCAATCCACAGCGCCCTGGGCTGGAACCCAGAGTAGAGGGCGGACCCAGGTTCCCCCCAAACCTCCCAACTCCTGATCAGACACAGGAGGAGTTGACCCAGACTGTGGGTTCCACCAGAGGGGAAGATCACTGAGGTGAGCAAATCTGCCAATAAGCGCAGGACCCACCAAGGTAGAGGAGAAACTTTGTCACAATATGAAATAAGAATCCTTTTTCATTTCAAAGGGTGAACCTTTCTATATAGACACTATATAGTGCATATTTTGTTTTAATACATTTTTTTTAAGAATCAATATATCCTAACAATGTCAGCTTAACCATTTACAGCCAATGTTTCAGTTGTCACTCAACCTAAGGCTGAGCTTTTCAAAGGAGTTTTAGGGAGTTCAGTGCCTTACTTCCATTGGATTTCAATAGGATTTGGGCACTGACCAGAATTCCATGGGCTCCTTTGAAGTTTCCTACCTAAACACTTATTTATTTCAGTGCCAATTTTGCTTAAGGACCGCCAGACCTGAAGCCTAAATGGCTGATCCATTTCTAATACTGACATCTTTATACAGTGTTACCCTTTTTGACACAAGTGATTAGTCAAATTTAGGCTGTTGTGGTTTATTCTGTTTAGCAGGAGAAATTAATGAGTCTGGTGTAGTCTTTGATGCAATTTTGTTTGTTTACAAGCAATGTGCAAAGTCCTGTTTCCCTGAACACAGGAGGAACAGAAGATGGTTTCTTTGTTTACAGCCTCAAGCCTCATTAGCCAGCACCAGACCTAAAAGCCCTATCTCTATGCTTCTCTCAGGGTCAAACACCGTGCTTGTCCAGGCTGTGTATCTCTGATTCCTGTGTGCTATCTCTGGGTTCAACTACATTGGAGCTGGAAGATGTAATTTTCAGCTCAGGTAAACATACCCATGCTGGTTCTGATGGAGTTGCATCTGGTCAGCAATACAAGTAAACTTCTACCCTTGTCATTTAAATTTCTGGGCAACTTTGCATTTGCTTTTCTTTTGTCAGACACATATTCCTATTATAGGCTTGGAGACTGCTATTATTTCATTCATGTCTTAACATTAATCCTAAATGAAAAGTGGTACCAAACACCCAACAAAAAACAATATACTTAGAATCAAATGGGGAAATTGCTGAGGTGATTTTCAAAGTTCGTTGGGAGAAGGCCTACGGTTTTGCTGTGCACCTTAAAGATAATAAGGTTTGGGTTTATGGGAGGCCCTGTCCCTGGTATGTCATGGGTTATGTAGTCTAACAAGAAAGCCTAGCCAATAAAGGAGAATGAGACCTGAGGCACTATGGCAGCATATCCAAATTGCATAAAAATGGGGTTTTAGTCAGTTGATTTTTTTTCTTCAAAGAACAATCTAATTTTCGGCAGAAAATGCATTCTATTAAACATTTTCATTTAGATGGCAAAATTTTGACTAGCCCTGTTGAATACCACCACAGGGCATTTGTCACTACCCAGTGTACTCCAGTGCCTGGTAGGTTCACATGGTCTCATTGTGTCAAACATACACCAGCTTGTTACACACTTCATGAAAGGATGTTTAGTCTTTTCTTACAAAGTAACAGTGTAATGCAGACTTCCATATCACCTTCACACCTTAGCCCATGCTTACCTTCTGAGCTATCACTTGTTTTCTGTTCCTCTCATTTATATCCTCACAATTACCTTGTTAGTCCAATCATTGCCACCCATGTGCTCACAATCCCCCAACAGAAATTGCTTCCAGCTGGGCCTGCAGTTGTCTTCAGGCTGCAGCAATGTCAGTGATCAGGATGCTGCTGATAGCACCTCGTCAGACACCCACGAGAATAGTCAGTGATGGAATCTCCATCAGGGACCAGTGATCTAGGTAAATTGGACAGAATTATGAACCAATGGGAGTTTCCAGATGGCCTCCAGGGCCAACAGGATGTAGAATATACTCCAAAAGTCTAGCCTAGAGGCACATAGCTCACATAAATAAGTCTATACCAGAAAGGAAAGTCTCTTGGCTAGCCAAAGATCGAATATTCCTGCCCACTGCTCATATCTGTGTATCTGAGAGCATAGGTGAACAGGGTAGGACCCCCAAAATGTAACCTACCTTAATAAATGAACAGCTGAGTGAGAAATCATAGCTCTTGCCATTTATTGAAAAGCCATCCCACTGACAACTGGCATGTACTTCCACTTCACTTGGACCTAGCTCAGATTCATTGCATTTCATCCTGGTTCATGCCAATATCTACATACATTCAAAACATATTGGAAAAATAGACTTAGTGTATTTCCTGGTGGTCTCAACAATTTTAAAAGAGATTTTCATTAAATGCAGACTAATTTTGTAAGACAGAACTTTTTTAGTATGTCTGGTGGCATTTTCTTTTTCTTTCCTTAACATTGATATCCATTGATGTGCCATTATTCCATGGTGGATTGCTGAGAAAGTTGGGTGTGGGGAGGAAAATCCATCTGTTCATATGTCTCTTATCATTTCTATGCATATTCCAGATTGTTTTCAATATCTGTTAGCTTCTCTCCAGAATTAACTTTTCAAATCTTTTGTAGAAATTGAATGTCTTACAATTACTGACATATTTCTGGGACTGTTACTTCTCTGTGTTCTGTATTCCTATATACTACTTACAGCTCAAGACAAGAACGTGCTTCTCAGCTTCAACTTGTTCTTCCCCTTAAAATTCAACACCTGATTCTACCATTCCCTTCTGTTCGTCAGTACTATTTTCTATACTCCCTTGTAATCAGTAGGATAACATCTAATATATTTTTCCTCAGGCAAGCAGTAATCCTTGCTTGTTACCCCAAGGTTACATTTTAAACTTTAAATAAAGAATGCTGACGACATTATTTCTGCTGCTCAAATTCTGCACCTTGTGCAGTATAGAATAATTTTTACCTTGTGGCATCCTCAGTGGATGTATTTATAATGCTGTAGCTAGTATTCTTTGTATGGGGTGACTTTATTTTTACAGGTGATTTATATCTCATTGTCCATACCTTAACTGGAACCATGTATAGCTGATTTCCAAAAGTGATGGAAAATGAATTGCAAGTGCTTATTGCAATGGAAAGTAAGTAAGCCACAATTGCATGACTTTTTGTAATTAGAGTTAAGATGTATAGTTGTATCATTTCATCTTAAACTACCTACTATATAACAAATGTTTTCATCATGATTAATGACATTGTGAAGTTCTACCCAGAAATATCTTTGTTGCAATTTCTCTTCCTAAACATACTAATTGTAGCTCCCAGTTCTTCTTTGACAGTAGCCTGATGGCTTTTTTAAATAATTCAACCCACCACAATGAAATCCTTGGATAAAAGGTGCTCTAGAAACAGAAAATTTATTACTACTTATTTCATGGTGTTATTACTTCTACATAACATATAAATAACAGACCTAGTTGATCTCAATCCCTTACTAGTGATCTTGCAGCTCTTGCTCAACTCCCTTGTTCAACTTTCTTACTAGGGATGGCAATTACCAGGATTACTCTTCTTTCCATGCTGAATACTGGTACCATACTTGTTTCTCTCCATCTAGTCACTACTCAGTTTATTATAACTATCAAAATAATCATAGTGAGTACACTTGCTAATTTCTTCTGTATCCTAGAAAGAATGCCATTGATTTGAATATGTTCAGATTTTGCAATAATTCCTTTACCTGTTTTATAAAGAAATAACTGTTTATATAGAACCTTAGTGATTTCTGATGGTCCAAACTGCGTTTATTTATTTATCTTGAAGATGAACTACTTTGTAAAAATCTATTTTCTGAGCTATTGTTGAATCACTAATTTCAATCCCTTCCTCCTTTACTAATGAACTTATTTTCTGTTTAGTTTTCCTCTAACATAGCTATACAAGCTGATCTTATTCCACGTAAGACTTTGAATAGCACTTTCTCATTATACTTTTTGAGGTATTTCTCTTTTTTCCTAAACAATCCTTAACTTAATCTGTGCATTCTTGTTTGGTTGACTCCTGGCTTTTCTATTTGCAATACAGGGTATTCAAAACCTCAAATTGTTCAGCAGTCTCTTGTTAAATCACATTGACTCCTTTTTGCCCCTTTCATTCCTCTTATTTAGGCAATTATAATCTATTGCACCTTAAATAAAGCATATTAAGTAAATTCCATTTGTTAAAATATGGGCAAACCTGCTCCCAGTGAAGTCAATGGGAGTTCAGTCATTGATACTAGTGGCTACAAGAGAGGACCAACATTGAGGAATTAAGCAATCTGCTTTCCTGAAATATAAACAGCTGTGAACCTGTTCTGTGAACTAATGCTGGATCAAGAAAGCTTCTGAGTAGAACCTCATGAAACTCAGAATTTCAGGTTTGCAGAAAATGTTGACATTTTGAAATTTCCTATGAGTTTCTAAAAAAGTTAATTTCAGGAACACAGAAACATGGTATTTCTGAAAGGAATAATTCTCCATTCTCCTCTTTCAGTTCTATGAAATTGACATGATTCTTCTGTTTCACTGATGTCCAGGCAATTTGACAGTTTTACCACTAATATTCAGTTGTGGGCAGCCACAAAACTGACACGAACCATGACAATTTCAGAAAGCTGCTAATGCATGGACATTGGTGTTTCTGAAAGGAATACTTCTCCATGGATCCCAGCTCTGTGGCAGGGAGCCCAGAATTCCTGGGGTCCCTGTTCCCAAGACAGTTCACTTGGCAGGCCTACCTGGAATTGTAGACCCTGGAATCCTGAGCTCCCTAGCAGTCCACCAAGTAACCAGACATAGTTTTCTTGTGGGTTTTTCTCAAAATTGACAGAACCCAAGATGTTTTCATAAAACATTTTGGATTTGGCGAATCAGCATTTTCTGAGGAAACTCAGACTTTCAACTAGCTCAGCTTGTGAGTCAACATTCCCTTGTTCTTACTTTCTCAATCATAGTTAAACAGAGTTTAAGCCAGGGGTCAGCAACCTCTGGCACACGGCTCGCCAGGGTAAGTACCCTGGTGGGCCGGGCCAGTTTAACTGCCGCGTCAGCAGGTTTGGCCGATCGCGGCTCCCACTGGCCGCGGTTTGCCGTCCCAAAAGCGGAAAGCGGTGCGGGTGAGGGATGTGCTGGCCGCACAATGTCTTAGTAATATCATACAGCAGAATATCGTAACTTTACTTACAATGTTGCCACATATATTTTACCAGTACAATAATGATCAGTAAATGGAGTTTTCAAATGATACCTCACAAGGCATGCTTTGTACAAAATATATCATAGTCCTATAAAAGGGGTGACATATTCGTACAGACTGTCATGACTTCCTCCTTGCCCCTCCTCAAAGCAGAGCAATAACTCCATCTGCTTTACCCATCTCCCTGCCCCATTTGGGATATTGTATGTCCTTGGACTATCTCAGAAGCAACCTTGAACCTGAGTGAATTGCTACAATTTTGCTCCTGGCTGTGAAAATCTAATAGGCTTTGGAATACTTCCCTTTCCCTTCCCTTTCCTCCCCCCTGCCGCCCAAGTGTGTGTCCATGAAAGGGCTAACTAGAATTGGCATTGATGTAGCTTCAGATTTCAGTAACATACAGCATTCAGAGCCAGGAACCAGTTTCGTACAGTATCAGAGGGGTAGCCGTGTTAGTCTGGATCTGTAAAAGCAGCAAAGAATCCTGTGGCACCTTATAGACTAACAGACGTTTTGCAGCATGCTGCAAAACGTCTGTTAGTCTATAAGGTGCCACAGGATTCTTTGCTGCTTTTACAGTTTCGTACAGGTTTTCTAAAAAATGTTCTGTGATGTACTGGATGGCTAGTAGGTTGTATCTGCTATAAAAGTAACATCAAGAAGGTGACTTCTGCTAAGTGTTTCTAAAATTAGAATGCTGATGTATTGAAGCTGAGAATACCCAATTATTAAGGGAGTAATTCATCCATTAACCTGCTTGTCATGCTGTTTGCCAAGAAAAAAGCTGAGCTCATGAAAGCGTGACCTGGATGGTGTCTTCTGCAAATACTGTAACAAGAGAATGTTTTGAAGTTATAGTGGATTTAAAAAAAATGCAATTAAATCTTATCTTTTCAGACTGTACTGGGAAATAATAATAATTTAAAAAAAAATGAATATTAGTCAAGGATCTTGATCCTTATCTCTGAGTACCATGATGTGCACAGTAGCTAATTATAGTTGATCATGTGACAATATGAACCCACATCTGATCTGTGTGTGTGTGTGTGTGTATGGCTATATCTCTCAACTGTACTTGATTATTAAACTTTACATTAATAAGGGCTCTGGCCCAAATTCATTTCTGGTTTATAAACACAATGAAATCAATTGAGTCATACTGAAGATGAATTTTACTTTGAGATTGTTTCTGAGTTGTGAGAAGTGGCATATATTAGGTTTAATATCAATATTACTACTATGTCCTTTTTGGCAATTTATTTAAAGTTTCTTAACTTCCCTTTCTGTAAAGAAAATTCTACCTGAGTTACATTTTGATTAGTACTTTAAGTGTAATCTCACTTATTGTTTTGTTGAATACTACAATACCAGTTTACTCTACTGTATAAACATTTATCATGATTGTCGTTTTCTTTGGAGAAAGAACACCAGCAAAAAAAGGGAAAGTTTCAGTTGGCCAGTATATTCACCCATTGGTCAATCTGAGTCTACAAAAAATGATATTTCTCTAATATGTCAGACCAAAGAAGAAAATAAATCACCATATTTGAGCCAATGTAAAATATACAAGACAATAGAGCTGTAGTGGAGAAACTACTCTAGCCATGAAAAAATTCCAGGGAAAACAAAATTCAGCAAACCTTACATTTTGCCTGAGTTTGGGAATGTGTTTTGGAATAGACTTTTTGCACAGAAAGAACTGTTTCTCCTCCCCAGGCTTCAGGGACAGTGTCCAAGTGCATGAAGCTCTTCTTGACTGGTCAGCCTTCTCTTGCCTTGGATGCACTGATCCAAATGAACAAAGGCTGGCTGCAGCTGCTTTGAGGAGTTCAAAGCCGAGACCCCCGAAGTGTTCTAACGAGAAGAAAAATTGGGAAACCTGTCACCTGTGCTCACTATCAGCTAGTGAACTCAGTTCTGACAGAGATGGCTTTTGATTCCAGCAGTATGTGACTACTTTCTGAACATCAGTCATCATAATAGCAAGGTCAATACCCCTAGCACCTGTAAGTGTTGAGCTTCCAGAATTGTACCTTCTCCCTGTGGTGCAGTTTCAAGAGCAGACTGCAAGTTGAAAAGGTTGTCGCATAACATTTCTAGTCTAAGTCATTTCCTTAAACTAGTCCGTAATGTTTTCTTCTGGTAAGGGCGTGGATTTTTAGGTGATTGCTACTGTAGCTGTCTATAGCTGTATAATTCCATACCAACTCACCTGATCTTTATAAGTCAGAGTCAGGGGCGGCTCTAGGCACCAGCAAAACAAGCTGCTGCCTAGGGCGGCAAAATATAGGGGGCGGCAAAAGGCTGCAGCCGGGCAGGGCCGCGCTACCGGCTCCGCTTGGGGGAGAGGGGGGGCCCCTTACCGGTAGCGCGGCCCCGCCTGGCTGCAGAAGACGGGCCACTCCTCCTCCGCTCCTTCCCCGGGTCCTAAACAGCCCGGCAGCAGCTTGGCTGCGGGGGGCGGGGCTGAGCTCCGCCCCGCTCAGAGCTGTGTGGTCAGGGGGCGGGGCTACAAGCTCCAGGCCGAGAGGAGGCAGCTGAGCTTAGCCTGGAGCTTGCGGCCCCGCCCCCTCCCCACGCAGCTCTGAGCGGGGAAGAGCTCAGCCCCCTCCGGAGCCATGCGGCTGCCACGCGGTGAGCCGGGGGTAAGCAGCCGGGGCGGGGGGGTGGTGGCTAAGGGGCGGGGAGTCCCGGGGGCAGGGAGGGGGCACAGGTTCTGGGGGGGGCGGTCAGGGGCCAGGGAAGGGGGGTTGGATTGGGGGGGTCTCAGGGAGGTGTTTGTCAGGCACCCCTTGACCCCATTACCCCCCAGGCCCAGCCCTGACCCCCAGCTCCAAGCCCAGCCCCTCTGAGGTGGGCACCCCCCCAAACCCATCCTCCCCACCCAGCCCTGACCCCCAGCTCCAAGCCCAGCCCTTCTGATCCAGACACTCCCCCGACCCCATTCCCCCCACAGCCCTGACCCCCAGCTCCGAGCCCAGCCCCTCTGATCCAGACACCCCCCTCACCCCATTCCCCCCACAGCCCTGACCCCCAGTTCCGAGCCCAGACCCTCTGATCCGGACACTCCCCTGACCCCAGTCCCCCCACAGCCCTGACCCCCAGCTCCGAGCCCAGCCCCTCTGATCCGGACACCCCCCTGACCCCATTCCCCCCACAGCCCTGACCCCCAGCTCTGAGCCCAGCCCTTCTGATCCAGACTCCTCCCTCACCCCATTCCCCCCACAGCCCTGACCCCCAGCTCCGAGCCCAGCCCCTCTGATCTGGACACCCCCGACACCATCCCCCACTGCCCTGACCCCCAGCTCTGAGCCCAGCTGCTCTGAGGTGGGCACCCTCCGACCCCATCCCCCCACCCCAGACCCTCACCCCAGGCTCCGAGCTCAGCCCCGTTGAGCCAGGCACCCCCCGATCCCACCCCCCACAGCCCTGACCCTCATCTCCAAGCCCAGCCCCTTTGAGCTGGGCACCCTCCGACCCCATCCCCCCACCCCAGACCCCCAGCTCTGAGGCGAGCCCCTCTAAGCCAGACAACCTCCGACCCCATCTCCTCACAGTCCTGAGCCCAGCCCCTGTGAGCCAGGCACCTCCCCAGAGCCCAGCTCCCCACCCAGCCCTGGGCAACAGCAGCACCACCTCCAGGCAGTGACAGCCCATTGGCACCAACCATCACCATCACCCAGCAACAGCCCATTTTGTAATTGCAAATGTATACAGACCAGTAAAGCATTTAATGTTTTTAAATAATGTATTTGGTGTATTTTCAAATTATTACAAATTAATTTTCACTAGTTATTTTTTACATTTCCAAATACATGTTACTATAGTATTGCAACTTTTTTTTATGGAAGGGGCCCCCAAAATTGCTTTGCCCTGAATCCTCTGGGCGGCCCTACCCAGTGTGTGTGAGGAGCCGGGGAGGGAGGGAAACGGGGTCCCCTGGAGCCGAGCCCGGGCTGCGATGGCGGCGAGGGGCTCCTGGAGTGTGTGAGGAGGTGAGCGGCCGGCTGGGCTCGTCGGTGCTGAGCAGGTAGCCCCGCAGCCGGAGATCCTCGCCTTCCCTCCTGCCAGGGCTGGGCCAGGGCACCGTGAGGCTGAAGAGCAGCAGGTCCAGGGGGCTCTCCAGGTCTTTGGCCGCCAGCATGTCGAGGGTGAGGGCGGTGAGCACGAACTGATCCACCTTGGCCACCAGCAGTGCTGCGAAGCCCAGGGAAGGGGCCGTGTTCTTTGCGCCACCCCGTAGCTGTGCCGCCACCTGGAAGTACTCCCGCTCCGTGCTGCCCAGCAGCTCCACCCGCATGGGGACAGAGTCGCAGCTGGGCCAGGGCTCGGCTGCAGTGTGCTGGTAGCGGATCCCACATTTGGGGGGGAGCCCAATGCTGGGGCAGCAGGGGGTGTGAGTGGGGGGCACTGGTGAGCGGGGGGGCTCATGTCTGGGGGTGGGGGGGGGCAGCCAAAAATTTTTTTGCTTGGGGCGGCAAAAAACCTAGAGCCGGCCCTGGTCAGAGTTCACAAACTTTCCCAACAAGGTTACAGCATTTGGGTTTGCATGAAGCATGTACTCAGAATTGGCTTTGGTGAGAGTTTTCATTGAGTAAAGATTGAATTGGGGTTTGTTAGATTTAATGCTTTAAAATTTATTTTTTAATCTAACACTTCTTTTCCTTCTGATCTCCATTGTCTTCAAGACACCATTTTAGGTTTTGGTCTGTGATTATGTTGTCTTAAAAAAACTCTTTAAAGGTTTGTTTTACTAATGTTTTGTAGTAGTAAGCTGAAAAGTGTAACTTCAGTTTTTTATTACTGCATAATCGTTGTCAACAAATAAAGCATCAACTGATCCTACCAATAAGAATTTGCTACTGTACCTACATTCAGTTCCTCACTTCCCTTCATGTTCAAGGACAAATCTCCATTTGGCAGAATTGTCTAGTGACTAGAAGAGGGGACTAGTACTTAGTTCTATTTCACAATCTGCCGCTAATTAGCTTTGACAAGTAAACTTAAAACTTCAGTATTCTTGCCTGTAAATAGTGAATAATTATACTTGCCCATATTTTATAAAGTGCTTTGGAATAAAGGTGCTATGTCAATGCAATGTATTACTTCTACATAAGCTGTTCAGATCCTATAACCATTGTTGAATTAATATTAACATTATTTTTAGTACTATAGGCCCTGGATCACTACTGCCTACTTTATTTTGACCTTACCTTATACAGACCTTGCATTTTTGAGCTTACTATAGGTTGTACAACTTGGGTAAGTGATGTATTTCAAACATAAAATAACTCTGCAGCTGGATACATCTATGCTCCAAATTAACAGTCACAAAGAGGAGTTAAAGATGCATTAGTTTATATAGACGGAATCATCCTAATTCTGTTCCTGATATAGAGTATTCATCATTAAGTATACTGCTATTCATGCTTTTTTGCCATTATCACCACTAAATCTTCATAGGGAAATCTCACGCTTGATTACTGTCAGTATGAGTTCATTTTACAAGTGTTATGAAAAGGGTAAGTCAAGATTAATATGGTTCAAAATACCAGTATAATCTCAGTGTGCTCCATAACTATAATTGCAGTAGGCAACCGCCATCTTACACTTATTTGATAGGCAGTTGATCTTCCTGTACAAGAGTAAAGTTAATACAAAGTTTGACTCTTGAAGTGAGCTATAGTATCAATTAACAGTTATCCATCACAGCTGTGTAGCCATACAAATGTGTACAGTTTGTCCTAGTTTAAGGAGCCTATCTATTCTGAGTCCTGAAAAATTGCAGTGTTACATTTCTTCCTCCCCCTAAATTGCAACTGGCTGATCTCGATTTGAGATACTGAGATTTTTCACCGTGGTTGGAGTCTCTCTAACTATTTCCTCAACTCCTTGAAGGGTCATTCTTTCCCATTTCAAAAAGTTACTTTTGCAATCTCTGTAATCAGTGATGTGACCAAAACATATACAGAACTTTTAAGCACTGTATTAAATCTCCAACTCAGTTCACTATGTCAAGATCTGCCTACAGCTGCCTACTCAGCAGGAAATCTGTCAGTGCTGTCTTTATTAATGGCTTCAAGAATGGTGAGGAGATAAATAGAGAGCAAGGGCATGACCTAGCTTTTTTTAAGCTGTGCTGCCACATATTTTATGTATTTCATTGTTGGGGGAAGGAGGGAATCTTACTAACTCTTTCACTGCCATAGTCTAAGGCAGTAAGCACCTAGATATTTCTTAAACTGAATGTCAAAACATCTTGATGGAATGCAATATACCTATTCCAAGATCCTGCATAGCAGCAGCACACTTTTAGTTGATTAAAGAAAAGATGGGTTTGGATAAAACTTCTTGCATCTGGTTAGACAAGATTCACTATTTTATTTCCTGATCTGTTACCTGTCAGCTCTGTGTTCTTGGGGAACCAGGGCACAGTATCGAGCCTGTCTGACTCAGAAAGGCCTCACCTCCCCCAGACTCTGCTTGAACCAAACTGATCAGAAGAAAGACTTACAAAAAGCAATGAAAAGGCAGGGGGAGACGCACCTAAACCCTTCGTGTCAAGAGTGATAAGATTAAGTAGCTCCCCTAGCCTCATTTGTGTCAGAGATGGGACAAGGAGGCATCTCCATTAGCATACAGAATAGAGAACAGAGATTCCAAGGCAAGAACCGCAGTGAACTCTGGGACAAGAAAAGCAGGGAAGCACTGCTCCAGATGTTAATGAACCCATGCCTGCACACACCCAGCTCAATAGTTATCAGACCAATTCTACTTATAAATCCTTTATTGGTATCCAAAATAAAGCTGCCTCATTACATTGTGAGCTCCCTTGAAGGAACACCACCCATAGCCAGGAATGATCAGTTCCTATTGTCTAGCCTAAAGAAAACCCTTGAGTCATCAGTTTACCCATAAAAAAATCTAGTGTTCCCTTTGAACCGTTGTTGTTTCCCGACAAAAAACCCTACCCATGCTCAAGTAAGGGTTCTGATGCCTGGATCCCAAAATCTGCATCAGTTCCACTGGGACTTCATCTTCTCCTGACTGATCATGGGGGAGCTCTGCCAGAGTCCAGCACTCTGGACTCTCAGCTACCACCACCACCTGGGAATCCCGACTGGGTCAAGATTCACAGAGTGGTAAGAACCCAACTCTCTCTCTTTTTTCTACTCCAGCTATAGCTTTCTAACCCTGACTTGTGCGATCTGTTATAGTTTTCTAAACCTGACTTTTGTAATAAAATCTAAGCTAGATTTAATATTATCACTGTTTTGTTAGTTTGGCTCTCCTTTAATGATTATTACCTGGCAATACCCCCCCCGCCTCATGTTTTTAGCTTTCCCATTTGCTCTGCAGCAACACTCCTCTTACCTAAGTTAAAGATCCCTGTAGTGCCCAAAAATGGGGTTTGCTCATCATATGGGTTACTACCAGAACAATTATAATGTGAAAGTGGGGATAGGACCTGATGAATCTGTGGCATAGGAGGATGGCAGCTTGGACTTGCTGCTCGACCCAGCCTATTCAGGCATACTCTATTCTGGTGTGGTGCCTGTGGCATATATGAAGGTGGCAGTTTGGAAGTGCTGCTTCACCCAGCCTGCTGTGTCCATGGGCATATAAGGGGTCAGCTTGGGAGTGCTGATTGACCCTGTCCTTCCAGGGGTGTGTGTGTGTGTGCGCATCTGATTCTGGGGCTGGAGGAACCCAGCCCTGGGGAACCTAGGCCCTGCAGGATAGTTCCATTGGGAGGGAACTTGCAGCAGGGAGAAGTAGAACTCCATATGAAAACACAAGTGACACAAGCAGTACAGTGATAGATACAGCTTCAGAAACCCTCCCCACCCCAGAAGAGTAACCCTAATAAATGAGAGTACCCCAAACTAATGGGCAAATCTGGTAACAGATCCAAAATCTGGGTTTGGCTTAAATTGCCCATGTGCAAGATTAATCAGCCAGGTAAAGAAAAATGCATCCCACCTACAGTCATAGCCCCTTTGTCTGGACTTGCTTCATTTACAAAATTCCAAGCTGAAGCGCAAAACAAACTACTACCTAGCCAAGACCCTTCGTCTTCAACCACATTGTAGGAGAGCGGAGGCCCCATTCACAGAAGATGGCCTTCTTTCCACCAGCTTCTCCTTTCCTTTTTGTAATCCCACCCAGATCAGTCATGTGATAGGCAGGTACCCAGTAATCTCTGGCAGGCTGGAGCACCTCCTTTGTTTGTCACAGAAACACTAATAATCAATAGGTACTTCAGAGAGGACAAGATCCCAGTAAATTTTATCATTTGAGGCAATACAGAATACATGATCTAATGGTCCCTTCTGCCTTTAAAATGATATGAACATCTTCATATTAGTCTAAATATCATAAGCTTGATGAGAGTCCCACAAGGTTCCAGTAGACTCGCATCTCCTGCTTTTCAGAATGTAGTGGCCTTGCAAAGTGGCAATTGAGTGAAGCTCTCCACAAGGAGTGTTAGATTTAACAATCCTATTCAAATTTATGCTTACTCCAGCAGAATCTGCAATTTATTATTTGACCTCTCGAGGTGCTTCAATACCATCAGCAACTGGATATGTGAAAATTTTGTTCTATCATTAAAATTATGTGTGGCAGATTACATTGTTTTTCTAAGTTGCATGGGCGCTTTCAGATTACAGCTAGCAAGGTTTTGTGGTTTTGTTTCCGAAGCAGGTGAGAACAATTTAAAATGGTGGGTATGACATTCCCAATAGATCAAGTATCATACTTTCTCCCTGGCTAATTTAAACAAGTATAACAACAATAAAAAAATCAACACAGCTTGTGCACACAGATCTTGAACAAATATATTCAAATGTTATGAAATGACCTAGCCCTCCAGTCCAAAGTAACTCCAATCTAATTACAGTAAGATGAACAGCAACAAATAAAATTGCTTGAATACTGTTGAATATTGACCCCTTATGGGGCAACAGACCACTAATATCTGAACTGCCCAGGCAAGAATTAGACAGTGCAGAACATGCATTTTGGGGGAAATTCAGGACTGGGAGTGTGTTGGGGGCTACCCTGTAAATAGTAACAAAGGCTGGCGGAAGCCAGTGTGTATCTGGTGTGTTGCTGACAGGCTGCTGGGATCAGAGCTGTTGGACCAGGGCTGAAGCTGCACACAGACACTCAGGGTGTGACCTGCATGTTGTTAGGCTGTTTGTGAGCAGCCCAGGTTGGGAGCTACAGCAGCAAAGCATTGTGAAGCACTAGGCAGTGACACAACATCTGACTGGTCTGGATTTGCACCCTGGAATGTGAGGAACCAGCAGGTCTTCATACCCTAACCTCTCAGCCTGATTTGGTAACCTCATCACCTCATACATCGTGACCTTTCATTCTGTAAGTCTGAGATTTTCTAAAAAATCTAGCAGTTTGGGATTCCCAAGTTTCATGCAAATTAATAGAAATTGGCATCCACATTTCTCAGGCAACTTTGAAAATCTCAGCCCAAGAGTCAAACCATGTAACAGCTGGAATTTCAAAATTTCAGGCGTACACCCCAATAAGAGTTAAAAATAAGGCCACTTTCTTTGTATTTCCCATTGATTGATGGACCAACTTTGGAAAGGTGGGTGGGAACAAGGAATGGGGCTGGTAGAATCCTTCCTGTCATCTATTACAAAAAACTCTCTTTATAATGCTTTCAAAAAAGAGTCTACAGGCTGGCCAACAAAATTTAACTCGTGTCGTGACTTTAAATGGCCCACTCTGTGTTGTATGTGGGGACAGATATTGATTACAGTGGGAGCATTCTCTGAAATGCTTCCAGTTCCATGCACAGGGCCAGTTAGAACTACAGGGTTTCAATGCATGGATGAGATGATGGTGTGGGAGGAGGGGTTTGGATTTATTAGGAACTGGGGAAACTTTTGGGAAAAGGGGAGCCTATACAGGAAGGATGGGCTCCACCAAAACCAAAATGGAACCGGATTGTTGGCACGTAAAATTAAAAAGGTCATTGAGCATTTTTTAAACTAAGGGCTGGGGGAAAGCAGACAGGTGCAGAGGAGCACATGGTTGACAGTGACATCCCTTAGGGGAGGATATATTAATGGATATTCTCTATGTTCCAGTAAGGAGGGGAGGAAGGAAGATGATAAAATAGAGGTGGGATCTGATGAGAAATAGTCAAATGAAAATAAGTCCCATTCAATTACATCATGTAATAGCAGACAGGTAAAAAGTGATAAGTTTTTTAAATGCTTTTTATACCAATGCAAGGAGTCTAAATATTAAGATGGGTGAACTACCATGCCTCATATTAAATGAGGATATTGATATAATAGGCATCACAGAAACTTGGTGGAATAAGAATAATCAATGGGACACAGTAATATCAGGGTATAAAATATATCAGAAGGACAGAACAGGTCGTATTGGTGGGGGAGTGGCACTATATGTGAAAGAAAGCGTAGAATCAAATGAAGTAAAAATCTTAAATGAACCAAACTGTACCATAGACTCTCTATGGATAGTAATTCCATGCTCGAATAATAAGAATATAGCAGTTATTACCAACCACCTGACCAGGATGGTGATAGTAACTGTGAAATGTTCAGGGAGATTAGAGAGGCCATTAAAATAAAAAACTCAATAATAATATAGGATTTCAGCTATCCCCATATCAACAGAGTACATGTTGCCTCAGGACAGGATGCAGAGATAAAGTTTCTTGACACCTTAAATGACTGCTTCTTGGAGCAGCTAGTCCTGGAACCCACAAGAGGAGAGGTAATTCTTGATTTAGTCCTAAGTGGAGCACAGGATCAGGTCCAGGAGGTGGACTGCTGGACTGCTTGGTAATAGTGACCATAATATAATTAAATTTAACATCCCTGTGGTGGGGAAAACACCACAGCAGCCCAACACAGTAGCATTTAATTTCAGAAAGGGGGACTACACAAAAATTAGGAAGTTAGTGATACAGAAATTAAAAAGTACAGCACGAAAAGTGAAATTCCTGCAAGCCGCAGGACACCATAATAGACACCATATGCCACCGTGGCTAAACAACAAAGTAAAAGAAGCAGTGAGAGGCATAAAGGCATCCTTTTCAAAAGTGGAATTTAAATCCTAGTGAGGAAAATAGAAAGGAGCATAAACTCTGGCAAATGAAGTGTAAAAATATAATTAGGAAGGCCAAAAAAGAATTTGAAGAACAGCTACACAAAGACTCAAAAAGTTATAGCAAAAAGAAATTTAAGTACATCAGAAGCGGGAAGCCTACTAAACAAGCAAGGGGGCCACTGGACGATCAAGATGCTAAAGGAGCACTCAAGGATGATAAGGCCATTGCGGAAAAACTAAATGAATTCTTTGCATTGGTCTTCACGGCTGAGGACAGGGCCGCCCAGAGAGGAAGGCAAGAGGGGCAATTTGCCCCAGGCCCCCACAAGAATATATTATTCTATAATAATGCAACTTTTTTTTATGGAAGGGGCCTCCAAAATTGCTTTGCCCCAGGCCCCCTGAATCCTCTGGGCGGCCCTGGCTGAGGATGTGAGGGAGATTCCCAAACCTGAGCCATTCTTTTTAGGTGACTAATCTGAGGAACTGTCCCAGACTGAGGTGTCATTAGAGGAGATTTTGGAATAAATTGATAAACTAAACAGTAATAAGTCACCAGGACCAGATGGTATTCACCCAGGAGTTCTGAAGGAACTCAAATGTGAAATTGCAGAATTACTAACTGTAGTCTGAAACCTATCATTTAAATCAGCTTCTATACCACATGACTGGAGGATAGCTAATGTGATGCCAATTTTTAAAAAAGGCTCTAGAGGTGATCCCAGCAATTACAGGCCAGTAAGCCTGACTTCAGTACTGGGCAAACTGGTTGAAACTA
Source organism: Mauremys mutica (assembly GCF_020497125.1). Taxonomy (NCBI): domain Eukaryota; kingdom Metazoa; phylum Chordata; order Testudines; family Geoemydidae; genus Mauremys; species Mauremys mutica. The sequence continues at coordinate 96,933,293 of NC_059073.1, forward strand.
TAGTAAAGAACAAAATTGTCGGACATATAGATGAACATAATTTGTCGAGGAAGAGTCAAAATGGTTTTTGTAAAGGGAAATCTTGCTTCACAAATCTACTAGATTTTTCGAGGGTGTCAATAAGCATGTGGACAAGGGGTATCCAGTGGATATAGTGTACTTATACTTTCAGAAAACCTTTGACAAGGTCCATCACCAAAGGCTCTTAAGAAAAGTAAGCAGTCATGGGATAAGCAGGATGGTCGTCTCATGGATTGATGACCAGTTAAAAGATAGGAAACAAAGGGTAGGAATAAATGGTCAGTTTTCAGAATGGAGAGAGGTAAATAGTGGTGTCCCTAAGGGTTCTGTACTGGGACCAGTCCTATTCAAACAGCAAAGAGTCCTGTGGCACCTGGGTATTCACCCATGAAAGCTCATGCTCCGAAACGTCTGTTAGTCTATAAGGTGCCACAGGACTCTTTGCTGCTTTTACAGATCCAGACTAACACGGCTACCCCTCTGATACTAGTCCTATTCAACATATTCATAAATTATCTGGAAAAAGGTGTAAACAGTGAGGTGGCAAAATTTGTAGATGATACAAAACTACTCAAGATAGTTAAGTCCCAGGCAGACTGCAAAGAGCTACAAAAGCATCTCTCAAAACTAGGTGACTGGGCAACAAAATGGCAGATGAAATTCAACGTTAATAAATGTAAAGTACTGCCAACTGAAAAACATAATCCCAACTATACATATAAAATGATTGGGGTCTAAAATTCTGTTACCACTCAAGAAAGAGATCTTGGAGTCATTGTGGATCATTTTCTGAAAACGTCCCCTCAATATACAGCGGCAGTCAAAAAAGCAAACAGAATGTTGGGCATCATTAAGAAAGGGATAAATAATAAAATAGAAAATATCATATTGCCTCTATATAAATCCATGGTACGCCCACATCTTGAATACTGTGTGCAGATATGGTGACCCTCATCTCAAAAAAGATATATTGGACTTGGAAAAGGTTCAGAAAAGGGCAACAAAATGATTGGGGTATGGAACCGCTGCCATATGAGGAGAGATTACTACAACTGGGACTTTTCAGCTTGGAAAAGAGATGACTAAAGGGGCATGTGATGGAGGTCTATAAAATCATGACTGATGTGGAGAAAGTAAATAAGGAAGTGTTATTTATGCCTTCTCATAACACAAGAACTAGGGGCCACCAAATGAAATCAATAGGCAGCAAATTTAAAAAAAACAAAAAAGTATTTCTTCACACAATGCACAGTCAACTTGTGGAACTCTTTGCCAGAGGATGTTGTAAAGGACAAGACTGTAACACAGTTCAAAAAGAAATAGATAAATTAATGGAGGGTAGGTCCATCAATGGCTATTAGCCAGGATAGGCAGGGATGGTGTCCCTAGCCTCTGTTTGCCAGAAGCTGGGAATGAGCAGCAGGGGATGGATCACTTGATGATTACCTGTTCTGTTCATTCCCTCTGGGGCACCTGGCATTGGCCACTGTCGGAAGACAGGATACTGGGCTAGCTGGACCTTTGGTCTGACCCAGTATGGCCGTTCTTATGTGTTTATCTGAAGTGCTCTCAAGCTGTCTGAAAGAATCTTTCATGTTGATCTGGGGAGTCCTCTTCTGGTTCATGTCAGATATTTCAAAAATCTCGTGCTTCAGGGCTTCAGCTGGTTGCCTGCAGTGATCAGGAAAGGAATTTTTTCACCCAATATATTGAGATTTTTGTTGTTCCTCTCCCGCTTCCTTTGACGTATCAGAGATGGCCACAGCTAGAGATGAGACACTGGATGAACTGAGATGGTGCTCTCAGGTGCAATTAAGCATTGTCTCTCTGTGATGCTTACCTGGCTGTTTTTTGTGCACATGCTTAAGGTCTAACTGTTCACCATATATGTGGTTGGGAAGTATTTTCATCCCTCAGGTCAGATTGTCAATGACCTTGGAGATTTTTTTTCACCTTCCTCTGCAGCATGAGGTGAGGATCACTTGCTGGGATCAACTGGGTATATCATACTTAATCAATTCCCTGTCATTGTAGGAGCCTCAGGCACTGGTGCACCTAAGTCCCAACTTTTCACTGCCTGTGGCACAAAATAGCTTAGTCACTGTGAACTGTAATACTTGGTCTAATTTTGGTTGTTGCATTTAGAGAGAGAGAGAGAGAGAGAGAGAGAGTGATGACAGGCATCCCCACCTACATAAGAATATTTTCAATTCCCATTTCCCAAGCCTCTTTCTCAAAGCACACCCTCCTGCAACCCAAGGGAGGGGAACACCATTACAATAGTGTTGCCTGCTCTCCTGTTGTTTGATGCTCTTCTTGAAGTTCCACCCTGCTGGAGTCATGTGATTATGTGAGCTCTCAGTTTTCATTTAAAAATAAGTTTCTAGCCTTCATGGTTGCCGAGGAAAGCTTGAAAACATGATTCAAGTGCAACCCAAAGGCTCAAATTTCAGAAGGGAAATAAAAGAACACCAATTTTTAATGTTTTTAGTGGCCAATCTCATGATTTGTTTTAAACAAATAAACCTCAGTCCTGTTTATAAACCATAAAGAAGCCAAAAAGGGTACAAGCTCTCCCCTTCCCTGTCCGCCTTTCTGATGCAGTTCATCTTTACAATGTGGTTGGGCACCTATGGAAGAGCTATTTGGGGGATACACTAGTTCTGAACTCTCTAGTCTCATGATATAGCATTAGCTGGTTCCAAGCCTTGTGGCAGAGCAGGAATTGTGGATACTTTGCCCACTTTTTTCCTAGGGGATATGAGCCCAGTTTTCTGCTGCTGGAAACCAGCATAATCTAAGAGTGAATCAGATCCATTATTCTTTAATAGCATTTGGGAGACTGTTTGGGACGGTCAGTGGTGCTTTAAGAAAACCATGGGCCAGGTTCTCGGCTGGTACAAATCAGCATAGTTTCACTGACTACTCATCATCATAAAACATACATAGTCTAACGAGGACTGTTGCATCAGCCAGAGTGACCACAGCTGGTGGAGTCACACCAAGCAACAAGTAGTAATGTTCCCATATTTGGCTCAATCCTGCAAAGCCATGCATTTCTGGGGCAGCCACGAGAGTGGCTTCAGTTAGGGTCATGATATGGAAATAGGGCTCCATTGCACATTAATGGAAATGAGGCTTCATTGACTACAAAAGGGCTATGTCTGTCCACTGTGTCTTAAGATCTAGCCCCATGTTTTTAAAGTCACAACCCCAGCTTTAACACTACATCTCTCACAGTACATGTAAGAGAAAAATTCAGCAGATTCAGGATATTGAAATTGGTTTTTTTTTCCTTTTCAGAGGACAGAGTGTAATGTTCCAAATAACGAAGTTCTTCAAGGATGGACAATCCAGTATCTAAAATGTAGGATTGTACAAAATGGATGACAGTTTATTATGACAGGTTTCAGAGTAGCAGCCGTGTTAGTCTGTATCTGCAAAAAGAACAGGAGTACTTGTGGCACCTTAGAGACTAAATTTGTTAGTCTCTAAGGTGCCAGAGTTTATTATGAGTTTATGAAAATGTATAGAATAGCAATAAAGTGGATAGAAGAAATTCAGAATTCCTAGTCCTACATACAGTTCCCACTTAATGGCACCTACCCATGTATGCAAATAGAACAGGTAAGTTCTACTGAAGTGAACATCATCAGTACTGGGGATTTAGTGAACTTTGTTACCTAATAAGATACAAAAGTGAAAGTAGCTCGGTGGACTTCCAAAAAAATTATTGGTAAGGAGAATTATCTACAGTCCTCAGCCATAACTCTGAACAATATTACATGAAATATCAAATACACAGAAAAAAATGGAAAAGATTTAGCAGACAAAAGTTGTTTGTTGTGTGTGTGACTAAAACCTAGTAAATAAGGCAAGCAACATCACCAAAACAGAAACGCTTAACTTCATTAAGCAAGTATAAAACTATCCCAAATGATGGAAAACCACTTTGAACACCACCCAGTAGCACAACTGGAATCCACTTTGAAGAAAAATTGAGGCAAAAGCTCCTGTACAAATCAGAGAAAGATTACAAACAAACAAAGCATTAAAGTAAAATTGCCCAAAAGAAGACAACAATGAGAATCTGTAACACCCTCAGCAGAACACAAGAAGGCACTTAAGAAGGCAATCAGAACTAATGGTGACATTAACACAATAAAGGAATACACATCCAAGGAATCCCTGGAGCAATTTATACCCAGTGAGTATGACATCAGGGAAGCTGCATTTGAAAAATTAACACCCCATTACAATGGAATGAGGACAATGAGTGGGAGGTTTTTAAAAGCAAGATGCAAAACTTGGCAATTGAACCAGTAATGAGGAACCCAGATGATAAAAGTTCAGAATGGCAAGGAAATGTGAGAACATACTGAAATAGCTTCCCTGGTGTTGTCAATAAGCCTGTAAGAATAACTGAGGGGGGCAGTAAATATTCAAATTCCTTCCTCAAATAGTTGGATGAAAGTAAATGTGTATTGAGTTGTGTGTATGTCACTGGAATGATCAGGAGCATCAGAGATGGCTTTGATCCTCAAAGCCTCATGTCCTCCACTATGTAAAAATATCAGAGGGGTAGCCGTGTTAGTCTGGTTCTGTAGAAGCAGCAAAGAACCCTGTGGCACCTTATAGACTAACAGACGTTTTGCAGCATGAGCTTTCGTGGGTGAATACCCACTTCTTCGGATGCAAGTAGTGGAAATTTCCAGGGGCAGGTATATATATGCAAGCAAGAAGCAAGCTAGACATAACGAGGTTAGATCAATCAGGGAGGATGAGGCCCTGTTCTAGCAGTTGAGGTGTGAAAACTAAGGGAGGAGAAACTGGTTCTGTAATTGGCAAGCCATTCACAGTCTTTGTTTAATCCTGAGCTGATGGTGTCAAATTTGCAGATGAACTGGAGCTCAGCAGTTTCTCTTTGAAGTCTGGTCCTAAAGTTTTTTGCTGCAGGATGGCCACCTTAAGATCTGCTATTGTGTGGCCAGGGAGGTTGAAGTGTTCTCCTACAGGTTTTTGTATATTGTATATATATTCTTAAGGTGGCCATCCTGCAGCAAAAAAACTTTAGGACCAGACTTCAAAGAGAAACTGCTGAGCTCCAGTTCATCTGCAAATTTGACACCATCTGCTCAGGATTAAACAAAGACTGTGAATGGCTTGCCAATTACAGAACCAGTTTCTCCTCCCTTGGTTTTCACACCTCAACTGCTAGAACAGGGCCTCATCCTCCCTGATTGATCTAAACTCGTTATCTCTAGCTTGCTTCTTGCTTGCTTATATATACCTGCCCCTGGAAATTTCCACTACTTGCATCCGAAGAAGTGGGTATTCACCCACGAAAGCTCATGCTGCAAAGCGTCTGTTAGTCTATAAGGTGCCACAGGATTCTTTGCTGCTTCTATGTAAAAATAGTGGACAGGACCCAGTATATGTTATGGTGCCTGAGCCAGAGTCCACTGAAGCCAATGAGAGTTTTTCCAATGACTTCAATAGGCTTCAGAGCATTTTGAAAAGGGACCCATCATCTTTCATGAGTTTAACCAACTAATAGCTTTCTATCATTCTCTACTGTATATTTTGTCAAAAGTGAGAACAAGACAGAGACATCTTGTAATGTCTAATAACATCCTGGGATGATAGCTATGATAATTAGTAATAATTAATAGTTAGTTTGACTTTTTAAAAACAATCTTTCTTTCTTCTTACTGGGGTGTTCTAGGTACTGTGCAACATTTTAAAAGTTCAGCTTTATTCCTTAAAAACATATATTAAATAATTCTGCCACTGTTCCATAGTTGAGGACAACCCAAGACTGGTTGGAAGATGAGTGACAGTGTATCAAGCCTAAATCTGTCTCAGAGAACCTTGTTGATGGGCGTCTATTTCCCAGTGCCGTGGGTCCACTTGTGAGCTCATAGGTGTGCTCATAGCTTTCTCACAAATTTCTTCATTATCCTTACTAAATTTAAGTGCTACCAATGTCCGTGTATGTGGTGATGCTGGATAGAAGGTGAAACATTATTATCAGGAGACTGTAAATTGTTGATCATAGCATACATGGAATACTTGTGCTTATGCTGACAGCAAAGAAGTAGAAATCTAAGCAGAAAAATTCAGATCTAGATTTTGAATCCTTCACAAAGTTTTGGGATGTTTATATCTAGTTAGAATTTTGAGTTGGGCTCATCTCTAAAATTAAATAGAGCACCCTGCTCTTTAGAGAACTCTTTGATCACCGGAGTAGGGGGAAATACCTAATGCTTCCTTTAACCAGCCTACCCACTGAGAGAATCTATTGCTTCCCCTTGCACCATCCCGTTCCCTTCACCACCTTCTGTCATGTCATTTCATAGCAGAGTGCCAGAAAGGAATAGTTTCCATATATGCCAACAGTACATGCTCAGTATAAAAAGGACAATATTTAATTCTTGTTAGCAATATGTTAGCCTTTATCTATTTTTACACACATCCCACAGTATTAAAATGTGTGGTCTGTTTTTTTTCTCCTTTCATAGTTGTCCCTAATTATAGCTTTCTAATGGTGTAGTGTATAGGAATTGCGTAGTATCACTTTTAATGAGCCCTGTAGTGGTCCTCACTGTCTTCTGTGGATCAGAAGCCAAAAGACCCCTGCCAGTGCAGAAGCATGTAGATATAGCTAGCCAGCGGTTCTCCAACTGTGGGTCAGGACCCCAAAGTGGGTTGCAACCCCATTTTAAGGAGGTCATCAGGGGTGACTTAGACTTGCTGAAACCCAGAGCTGAAGTCAAAGCCCGAGTCCTGGGCAGCAGGGCTCAGGTTACAGGCCCCGTCACTGGGGCTGAAGCCACTGGGCTTCGACTTTGCCCCCCTCCCTGGCCCCAGGGCAGTGGGGCTATGGCTTGGGTGGGCTCAGGCTTCAGTCTCCCCTCCTGAGATCATGTAGTAATTTTTGTTGTCAGAAGGGAGTCATGGTGCAATGAAGTTTGACAACCCCTGAGCTAGGCCTTGTGTGAGTAGTTAGTAAACATGGTTACTTTGACCCCTGTGTGCCCATGTGTTTCCTTTACATTTTTTATTAAAGTTAATGTTTAAAATTCAATTTACACAAGTTAAGAGGGAAGGTACTGTACATCTGGGGTCAGGTTTGCGTTATGAGGGATTACAGGTATCGGTTACAAGGGTCACGAGATACATTCATATCACATAGACCCAGACTGGGGATACATATGTTGTGTAAAGAGCAAAAGACCCAAGGAAAGTTGGCAGGTGTGATTTTGCTGAATGTTGGGTCTCTCCCCCTTCCCTAAACTTTTCCCACTGAATCTGTTTCTAATTCGGATACAACACCACACCCTCACCCTTTGTGGCTGAATATAAAATATCACTGCTGCTGTGACATGTGAGTCTCCTTCCTCTGTTTCCCCCTTGCCTGGACAACAGCAAAACAGTGATGATATCACTGACTAGATCCCCTCCACCCAAAGAAGGGATTGGAGCAACAAAACTAGCTAAGCGATCCCACTCCTGTCATCTGTCTATTCCAGTGGGTCTCAACCAGGGGTACATGTACCCCTAGGGGTACACAGAGGTCTTCTGGGGGTACATCAACTCATCCAGATATTTGCCTAGTTTCACAACAGGCTACATGAAAAGACTCTGTGAAGTCAGTACAGACTAAAATTTCATACTGATGATGACTTGTTTATACTGCTCTATATACTATACACTGAAATGTAAGTACAATATTTATATTCCAATTGATTTATGTTATAATTATATGGTAAAAATGAGAAAGTCAGCAATTTTTCAATACTAGTGTGCTGTGACACCTTTATAATTTTATGTCTGATTTTGTAAGCAAATAGTTTTTAAGTGAGGTGAAAACTGGGGATACGCAAGACAAATCAGACCCCTGAAAGGGGTTTTGTAGTCTGGAAAGGTTGAGAGCCACTCTGTGCTACCAAAGAAGTAGACTTTGCCTGAAGTCTGCCAAACAGCCATCTTCCTGCTCTTGAGCTGTGCTCACAGGTTCAGGTGGATTACTAGGAAACCTCTTAATGCACTGGAAATACCTTGAGATACAATCATAAAGCATTATGGTACATTTACATCTTCAGAGAAGTCTATGTTTACAGTAAACTGCTACCTGCAACATTCCTCATTCTTACAAATCCTGAGGAGGATTCTGTGTCAACTCTGCAGGTTAATGAGCAGGGGATGAAGGAAAAATAGTGTGTAGGGGCATTTTCAGGGGTATTGCTGGCACTGGATTATTGTGTACAGTAGAGTATACAAGGATCTGATGTTAATCTGTCTGAGCTCTGCTCCCTACTGAGATTTAACAGTGGGTAGTTTGAATAAGTACTCCGGTAACATTTGCTTTTTGCAATAAAATTGAGCCCAGAGTAATCCTTCCATGCATGCCTCCATTACAACTCCTTTTTCCCAGTGTACATGACTAATGTTGCATGCGCTTCACATTGCTGGCCTAGTGATGATAGAATGAATGAAGGAGCTTTTGCAGAACAAATTAAAACTGCTTATAAAAGAGTCAAAACTTCGGCACAGTTGTAATTGTGTTCAAGTTTGCTTTGTTGACTAGGCCTAATCTGTTTGACTGGGCTGAATCTCAAATTTATGGAATTTTAAATCCATCAAAATCTTTTATCCCATTTTTGAACATGTTGCTCTCCAAATGGGGCACCTACCCCAGTTCTAAGAACAAGCACAATCACTACTCTCTTTGGGGCTGATCACAAGCCAACTGAAGTTAATGGAAGGAGATCAATTGACTTCAATGGTCTTTGGATGTAGGCCCTTTGTCCTTTGATTTTAATAATTATGGTTACTTATTGGACAGATTTTAATAGAGCTGAGTATTTAAATGTTTGCACTGTACATCTTCTATTGTTACGTTGCCTTTCTTCTGTTCTGCCTCTGCAGAGATCATGTTCAGTGCTTAACTGTAAAAGGAACTGGTGGCCTTGATAAATGACTGGATCAAATGCCAGCATTGCCACTGGTTTCTGCACCTTTCAAATCCGTCTGATATAAGAAACAGGCTGTGCATGTGATTTCAAAACACTTTATCTGATTCTCTCCGGATTATGAAAAATTAGAGTTCATGTCATAAAGAAAATGTCTATAGATATTGAGAAATAGTTGGGCCATTAGCCTATCTGACAAGGCTTTTTAACACTAAATGTATGTTCCATCTTTCAGTGCCACATGGATGACAAACGCTCTGACCATACTGTGGCTCAAGGACCCACTTTTACAGGTGCGCTGTATATAGCATTCCCATTGCTGTCATTTAGAGGAGAAACACAGTTGGTCCCTAAGGGCACAATTGCTAGCTGCTTTTGAAGACTTGCATTATAACTGTGTTAAATACTTATTACACTCAACACTGAATGCAGTGTAGTTCCACTGATATTACAAACAGCATGGGTGGGATTTTTAAAGCACTCAGCCTTGGCCTAACTCTGCCTTCATTAAAGTCAATGATAAAACTCTCACTGACTTCAACAGGAGAAGAATTAGGCCAATGGTAGTGCTTTTAAAATCCTATTCCATGTGTCTATTACCTTATTCCTGTTAGAACAAGAGTTATGTAAATGGGTTTCTTTTGTGAACCAAGGAAGCGTTGGCAATCTGTAAAAGTGGATTGCCTAAGGATGGATTACTTATAATAGCTGTCTATGAGGCCATTCATGAAAATGTCATGGTTTGTGATGCATCATTATTCATAGAGGGATTCAATAAGAAGAGGGTTAACTATAATTCTGTTAAGTACACCTGGAATAAAAAATTATAATACAGCTGTGGTGAAATCCTCATGTCACTGAAATGAATGGGACTTTTGCCATTGACTTCAATGGGGCTAGGATGACACGTCTCAACTTTATACTATAAAACATATTGGGGAATGATTGTTGTTAGCCTTATGGGACTGTGGGGGAGACATTCAAGGCCAAATGCTACATATGTCCTGTTATGGCATGGAGCCTTCAGGCCTACCACAGTCTAGTTAGTCATTCACAGACCAGATCCCTTTTCCAGCCTGGGTTCAGTACTCCTCCCTCTTTTCCTTTGTCCTTGTTCCTTAGGTGTTTCCAGCAATCATCCTGAGTGAGGATTCAGTGAAGAGTGAACCAAGATCAACTTACTCCCCAGCCTTAAATAAGATTTACAAAAGGTGGGAATCTTTTGTTTCCTGGTCTTGACCTCGTTCTCCTTTTAGGGCATGGCTACACTTGCGAGTTAGAGCACATTAAAGCAGCCCAGTGTGCTCTAACTCACGACGTGTCCACACTGGCAAGGCATGTAGAACACTCCTGGTACTCCACCTCGGTGAGTGGAATAACATTTGATGCGCCCCCTCTGGAGTGCCGCAGCACCAGTGTGGATGCCCTGGTCTGATCGGCCTCCAGATGTGTCCCACAATGCCTGTTCTAGCCACTCTGGTCATCAGTTTGAACTCTAATGCCCTGCCCTTGGGTGACCAACCGTCAGACCTGCTCTTTAAATTCTCTGGGAATTTTGAAAATCCCCTTCCTGTTTGCTCCACCAGGTGTGGAGTGCTCTCAGCGGATCTTTCCAGGTGACCATGTCTCCACATTCCAGGCAATCCCCAGTATGGAGCTATGGCGAGGTGCTGGACCTCATCAGTGTTTGGGGGGAGGAAGCTGTCCAGTCCCAGCTGCGTTCAAGCCATAGGAATTACGATACCTTTGGACAGATATCAAAGGACATGATGGAAATAGGCCACAACCCAGTGCAGGATAAAAGTGAAGGTGCTGCAAAATGCCTACCGCAAAGCCCATGAGGCAAACAGCTGCTCTGGTGCTGCCCCCGCGACCTGCCATTTTTACAAAGAGCTGGATGTGATACTTGGGGGTAACCCCACCTCCATTCTGAGTACCACCATGGACACTTCAAAGCCCAGTTCAACAAGGCAGGAGGAGGAGGAGCAAAGTGGGAGTGAGGGTGTTGAGGAGGAGGAAGACACCCTGGCATCCCTAGCTGCATGCAGCCAGAAGCTGTTCTCGAGCCAGGGGGAAGGTAGCCAGTCGCAGCGGCCGGTACTTGGGGAAGGACAAACCCCAGAGGAGGTTCCCAGTAAGCGGCTTTTATTTTGGGAAGGAAGTTATTCAGTGCAGGCTCTTGGGGCAAGGAGGGTTAGGGCTGCATGCATGCCTAGATACGGAATAGGGCATTGATGTGTTCTCTCACATCGCAGTAATCGGCCTCAGTAATCTCTTCAAAGGTCTCATCCAGAAGTTCGGCAATGCTCTTGCGCAGGTTTCATGAGAGAGCCACTGTGGTCCTTGTCCCAGTTAGGCTAACATGTCTGCGCCACTGTGCCGTGAGGGGCGGGGGGACCATTGCTGCACACAGGCAAGCTGCATATGGGCCAGGGCAGAAGCTGCATTGTAGTAGAAGACCCTCCCTTGCTTCCCAGGTCACCCTCAGCAGTGAGATATCTTCCAGGAAGAACTCCTGTGGAAAATGTGGGGACAGTGGTCAGTATAGGCGCCCCCTCCAGCTGTTGGCTCTCTCCAAGACACAGAAACCCAGAGGACAGTACAGCCATGAAAGAATCAGTCCCCCTTGACTCTCTGCTTACTCACCATTTTGGGGCTCCTGGGGGTTATGTGCGCTCGCTTTGGGATGGGCAAATTATGCTATTGTGTAGACTGTGCTTTCCCTCCTTAAGTATGGGGGAATCATTGCTCTGTCTGCTGTGAACAATGCTGCCTCTGTTAAGTGTTGCATTTTGCCTTTACAGATGCAACCTTGAGATCTCAGCCGTCCGTGTTATCACTGTCCGAGAGGCTGCAAAGAATCAGGAAGAGGCCACGTAGAAGCAAAGAGAACATGCTGCATGAAGTCATGCAGCACTCCCTTAATGAAAATCAAAAAGTGCAGGAGTGATGGGAGAGTGAAAGGAGGATCCACCAGCAGAATGCGGATCGCCAGCACCAAAGCATGGAGAGGCTGCTAAGCATCATGGAGCACCAAGGAGACTCGATCCAGGTGCTTGTAGCCATGCAGGTGGAGCACTACCGCACCTGCCCCTCCATCCCCCCCCACAGCCCTTGTCCCAAAACTCTTTCCCTTGTGCCCCCATGTCACCTCCAACCCACTTTCCCCAACGTCCGGATTCTTATCACCACCAGCCACCTCCAAAACCTGTAGCTTCACCACCCAGCCCTGAAAACTACAACCCTTACCCACTGCACTCAACCCCCAACACCATGCAGTATAGCCAGCCTGAAGTGCAGCAGTCATTGCACAGCACTCCAGACAGGAAGGCTGAGTATGATTGCACCATTCCCCATTCCACCCCCTTGCCCTTTCTGTTTCCCAAGCAGTTGTGTTGCTTTTCAATAAATGGATTTTTTGGCTTTGAAAACATTCTTTATTATTGCATAAAGTAAAAGATAGCTTAGCCCAGGAAAGCAACAGGCACTGCAAGTCAGTGTATCATACTTAGCAAACACAGATTACTACTCATTGGAACCACTGCACTTCAGTCCCGTGCAAGGTACCAGACATTACTGGTGGCTTTCAGCCTCAAATTTCTCCCTCAAATCATCCCTAATCCTTGCAGCCCCGCGATGGGCCCCTCTAATAGCCCTGATCTCTGGCTGTTCAAATTCAGTCTCCAGGCATTGAACCTACAAGTCCCACGCCTGAGTGAATCTTTCACCTTTTCCTTCACAAATGTTATGGAGGGTACAGCACGTGGATATAACTGCAGGGATGCTGTTACTGGCCAGGTCTAGCTTCCCATACAGACAGCACCAGCGGCCCTTTAAATGGCCAAAAGCACACTCCACAGTTATTCTGCACCAGCTCAGCCTGTTGTTCAACCGCTCCTTGCTGCTGTCAAAGCTCCCTGTGTAGGGTTTCATGAGCCTCGGCATTAAAGGGTAAGTGGGGGTCTCCAAGGATAACAATTGGCATTTCAACTTCCCCTATGGTGATCTTCAGGTCTGGGAAAAAAGTCCCAGATTCCAGCTTCCTGAACAGGCCAGTGGTCTGAAAGATGTGTGCATCATGCACCTTTCTGGGCAGCCTGTGTTAATGTCAATGAAATGCCCACAGTGATCCACAAGTGCCTGGAGAACCATAGAGAAATAGCTCTTCTGATTAATGTACTTGGAGGTTAGGTGGGGTGGTGCCAGAATTGGAATATGCATCCCAGTAGGGAAACCCATTTGTGCAAAGCCAGCCACAATGTCATGCATGTTACCCAGAGTCACGGTTCTTCTGAGCAGGATGCGATTAATGGCCCTGCAAACTTGTATCAACACAATTCCAACAGTCAACTTCCCCACTCCAAACTGGTTAGTGAATGATCAGTAGCTGTCTGGAGTTGGCAGCTTCCAGATTGCAATAGCCACCTGCTTCTCCACCGTCAGGGCAGCTCTCAATCTCGTGTCCTTGCGTCGCAGGGTGGGGGGCAAGCTCCTTTCACAATCCCATGAAAGTGGCTTTTCTCATGCGAAAGTTCTGCAGCCACTGCTCATCATCCCAGACTTGCATGATGATGTGATCCCACCACTCAGTGCTTGGTTCCTGAGCCCAAAAGTGCCATTCCATGGTGGTGAGCATGTCCATGAATGCCACAAACAATCTCATGTCGCATGCGTTACTCAGGTTGATATCATCGTCAGAGTCCTCGCTGTCACTTTGGATCTTAAGGAATAACTCGACTGCCAAAGGTGATGTGCTGGCAAGACTTGTCAGCATATTCCTCAGCAGTTCAGGCTCCATTCCCGCACACCGAATGGGAAGACAGAGCATGCAGTACAAAAAGCATTGAAAGATTGCGCCAATTGTGGACAGAAGCAGAGGGATTGCTGGGATGCTAACTGAAGCATCACAGCGCATTGGGACAGGACTCAGAATGCCCCGCCCCCTTCCCACAAGCCACAACACCAGAATGGGAAGAAGTGCTCTATGGGATAGCTGCCCACAATGCACTACTCCCAATGCCGCTGCAAGTGCCGCAAATGTGGACACGCCAGTGCGCTTGCAGCTGTCAGTGTGGACAGACTGCAGCGCTTTCCCATCTGCACTCTACAAAGGCTAGTTTAATTCAAAGCGCTCTACATTTGCAAGTGTAGCCATGCCCTTAGTGGAAAATTATTAGAAGTCCAAGATGGTGTTTAGTACCAGGTGACATGACCACATGACCTCGTCGTGTCACAGCGTCGTCCCCGGATGCCTCTCAGGAATGAGAGAGATTAGTATCTTCAAAGTCTTATTGTTTCTTCCTAATGTCCCGTCGAGGCTGATGGCCTGTTGTCTGGGGGGTGTTTCCCAAGTACACACCTAGTTGTAATTGTTATATAGTCAATATTCCTAACTTTAGATTCAGAAATGATACATGCATACAAATTGGATAATCCCATTTAGTAAATTAGAACCTTTCCAATGATACTTTACAAGACCCACCTTGCATAAACTATGTTTCAGTTATGCCATATTCATATCATAAGCATATTTCCTGAAAGCAGTGTTTCCCAAACTTGGGATGCCACCTGTTTAGGGAAAGCCCCTGGCAGGCCGGGCCAGTTTGTTTACCTGCCGCGTCCGCAGGTCTGGCCGATCACGGCTCCCACTGCCCGTGGTTCACTGCTCTGGGCCAATGGGAGCTGCTGGAAGCGGCGCAGGCCGAGCAAATGAGACAAAAGCCCACTTTTGTCAAAAAAGTGGGGTGTGCTGTGGAGGAACTTGCTGGGGTTGGGGGGCAAGCGGTGACGCCAGCCCCGCACACCGGGGGAGGGCTCGGGCCACCCAGTGCGGTATCCAATTTTCCCTTTGGGAAATATGGTCATCCTAATATAGTTATCACCAAACTGCTGTCAGCAGGGAAATAAGAAAAAAAATGCCCTGCAAAATACCTTATCTGAATTCACTCAGAGACAGTAAAAAGTCTGAGGGTGGTAATGCATTTTGCTTTTTTGTAAAAGCAGCAAAAGTTTTTGTTTCCAAAAAAGAAGTCACCCTTTATATTATTATTTTTTTTTTTACACTGTGACTGATGGTGTGGAGGGGGCACTAGTTCTGGGACGCTCTACTCAGGTCATTTACACGCACTGGCTTTCAGTTGATGTTGTGAAGGGATGTATTCAGTGAGCTTGCTATAGGGAAAAAATTGATGGCTTAACATTTGTTTCAAAATACAATACATTATGTCCCTAAAATGACATGCTTAGTGCTATGTTGACAGCACAGTCACCAGAAAGCACTGATATGGCAAGCTGATGACCACAAATAGATGAAAGAGTAAATTATTTTTGTCCTGTTCCTTATATGATTACTGCTATTGCCACTGAGACTGCTGGTACTGCAGCAGGTAAAACAATGGCCAAGCACTCACCAGCTTGTACTTCCAGGCATAGTAAAGCAATAGGTGTAGGACTGAGAGTGGTTTTTTTATGTTATTGGGCTGTTCGCAGTTGTTTCAACTAAATAGAAATGTCAAACCTTGTATCTGGCTTATTTTAGATTCTTGCTGAATAACTGAACTGGCAAGAACAGATTCCTGGAGCAAATAAATAGACGTACTAAGGGAATGTCTAGGGTATTTTTTTTCCCTCCAGAATAGCTTTGAATTAAGATTGGGAACTCGTCTTGTAATAGTTCTGTTAATGTCCCTGAAGAAGACCTAAATTGGTTTCTGCAGTTTTCATTTTTTATTCCCAGTCCCTGGACTGGCACTTGTTAAGAGTGCCAGGAATTACATGTGCTGATCCCCATATGAAGAGTGAGTTTGTCATTGTTATATATTGACCTCTGAGGAAATTCTGGTGATAACTTCCAAAATGCGTCCCATATGTCGCTTTCCGGAACCTATAGATTTATAGCAAAGTGAAAGAAGGATGTAGAATGGGTAATAATGGGGAGACGTCATCATGCCATATGGTTTGTGGCCAGACTCTTCTGTTGGGGTTCTCTGTTCTCTGTCAGAGTTACTTTCCAGACTCCTTTAGCCCTTCAGGGTTTTTAAGCTGTTCACAAATATCTCTTAACCTAAGACTACTAAATTCTATTTGTGGCTTAGGCAGAATTTGAATCTAGGAATCCAGAGATGAAGTGTAGTGTATATGTGCGTGCCAGTGTGTGCATGCTTATAATTTTATATATAGCTGGAGGTGTTTTTAATTAATCCGAACACCTATTGAAAACATTGCTGTCATGCGTTGCCTGGTGATACAGTGTTTATCATTGTATACTTATTGTAGTTTCACCCCAGTTTTTCAGTTAGGGCAGGATTCCTAATTGCTTTTCAGTTACAGTTCCCTGTCACTTTTCACTTTCCCCTGCAATTGAAGCTGAGACGGTTCTCAGTGTGGGAGGTTATTGGTTGTTTGCAGCTTCTGCAGCGTTTTGCCGATGAAAAAGTTGCTTTCTTGCCATAATTGGTTACTGTAGGCCTAGGAAAGTGTAGTAAGGAAAGCAGTGGACAGGGACAGGGTGTGCTTGTTTTTTGATGTACTTTGTCTCAGAGTCATTTGGCCTCTCCTTGGCACTTATGAGTGCATCAATACTCACATTACTCACTTAAGAAGATAGATTTTCAATCATGTGGCAGCTGGGGCTGGCTTTATGATAGCACAGTATACAGTGTAGACAACAAATTTAGCTGGTTCCTTCTCACAAATATAGACATTAATCATCATCAACATTACCCACTCAGAAAAGCTAAAATATTGTTTCATTGACAGGATTGCCCCTCTTGACAGAGTCTATTATGTGGAGAAATAAACTGGAAAGAGAAAAAGGCCACAGGAAGGAGTGAGCCAGCAGGTGTGGAATGAAAGGAAAAGAAAAAAAATGTATTAACAATGGCTTCATTTCCATAGCAAAGTGATGTATTCAACACACAGGGCAGTGGTCTGTGTGAGATATCTGACACTTCAGTTGTGAGTCTCTGGCTTTTGACTGTGAAGTCATACTTTCTACAGCTACCCTGGGCATAGGATGCCCAGCATACACCACTCAGGTTTTGGGCAGTACTGGCTCATTTTGGCTGCCCCATCAGCAGACTTTTCACTGAAGGGATCCTTGCCAGGTTCAGCATCTGGTGGACTGTGTGTGTGTGAACACTTCTGCAGGACTCTTGTAGTTCTTTAAGGGCTCCAGCGTCACAGCCCTTACTCTCAGCAGGGAGAGTAAGGAGGAGTAAGACTGATCACCTGCCTGCGTGGCCTTGCTGAGCTAGTGACTCTGGCCACGAGGGGGATAGCTGCGCAGCTCGCCTGATAACTGTCCCTGTGTGGAAGTGTATAGCGAAGGGGTAGGAAATAGGAGTCCTGGCTATGCAGCTGGTCAAGCACAGAGGGAATAACTTGCTTTGGGAATAAGAGTAAAGTGACTTCCTTCCCACTTCCCTTTTCAGAGTAGTGAGCAGGAGAGGAACTGTGACTTCAGAGGGACACAATTCATTCCTGAGTCTGTGCTGGGGCAGTACAGCTATGTAGATTGTAACATTATCAAGAGTCCTTGCATGGGGGGATATAGCTGTGCAAGCACACCATTGAATTTGTTCATTCCTTAATTAAAACAATATGGATCTTGGATCAACTTCTCAATAAATATTTAAATAATATTTTTTTTCCCCAAATAGACTCAGTAGAAACTAGTTTCTATCCCATTTTTAAAATGACTGATAAAGTGTTACATATAAACATTTTTATTTTATAAATATAGTTCCCATGTATCTCTCGTTTCCTGTATTGCTATTTCTTCTCAGATAACAAGCATACCCTCCTGTGGTTAAATAGCATTTTGACTGCGTCTTCTATCAGTCTGATACAATGGGCTGTGTTACTTCCCTCAATCCACAGCAAAACTCCCACTGATGTCAATGGCTCAGGATTTGCCAGTATAATCTCAGAGATAAACTCTGCCTGAGTAGCTATTTGGTTTTATCACACATTTTATTATAGATATATGGTATCTGCATTTTGTATTCATTTCTACAGTCTTTTATTGGCACAACCTAGTAATGGACAAAGCTTAAAAGGGAAGGAGTTGCGAACCAAGGAAGCAATTTTTGGAGCTTCATGACACAGTCCAATTTTTCATGTTTTATTTCTGGACATTTTTATCCTCTTGGAATGTGTGATGGTTCTCTTCAATTCCATCGTCCTCCTTGCTCCTGCTGCAACCTCACTTTCTGTGCCCTGCTTACATCTTTGGTATTGTTCTTCCTGTTCCCACTTGTCTTCTTATTATTCATGCCCCTTCCTCCTCTCCCTGTTCCGTGTGTGTGTGTGTGTGTGTGTGTGTGTGTGTGTGTGTGTGTGAGAGAGAGAGATGTGTGTGTATTCTGAAAAGGAATTAATATATTTGTCATCCAGCCTCCTGATAGCTGTATGTGTATGTTACATCCCTTTACTCCCCCAAATCTGACTTAAATATTGAGATCTTCAGGGCAATTTGTACAATGTCCAGCACAATGGGGATCCCAGTTCTGGTTTGGGTCCTTTAGCCACCACCAGAATACAAATAAATAATAACTACAATTCATAATAAAAAGTTTGAAAGTTTAATTTTGTACAAACATCTAAATACTTAGGTATGTTTCCAAAGCCTATCCAGCCATTTCTGAACCAATATGGTCAATATTTTTATAAAACATGTCCAGGGTTCCTTAACTGTAAGTCAGAAGTGAAATTCAGTGGGTTTTCTCACACTATTTAAATACAGTTGGGATGTGTAAAAAAGAATCAATGCCATTTATAACATGTAAATGTGGCAACAATATTTTCATTTCTATGTCCCGTAAATCCAATCAGTTTCAGACAGGTGGAAAAGCTAAATTAACCAAACTTTGTTTAAACTTCAGACGAAATTCGATCCCTGTAACCTTTGATGTGGCCAACTCTCCTCGCCAGATGGGCAGAAAGAAGAGGATCAGGTGACCCAATCAGTCTTGGGGTAGATAAAGAAAGGACCTGGAGTGAGAAGGCTCCTGTGTGGAACCCAAAATTATATCCTCTTGCACTGCACAGAGCTCTGTACAGTGTTAGCTCATTTATATGTCTGCACCTTCCTCAATGTGGAGTAGGGTTGCCAATTTCTACTCACATGAAACGAAACACTCTTGCCTACCCCCTGCCCACCCCTCCTCCAAGGACCCACCCCTTCCCCGAGGCCCCACCCCCAGTCACTCCATCCTGCCCACTCTGTCGCTTGCTCTTCTCACCCTCACTCAGGGTGCAGGAGGGGCTCTGGGCTAGGGCAGGGGGTTGGGGTGCAGGGGATGAGGGCTCTGGGTGGGGGTGCAGACACTGGGGTGGGGCTGGGGATGAGGGGTTTCAGGTGTAGGAGGGTGCTCCGGGCTGGGACTGAGGGGTTCAGAAGGCAGGAGGGGGATCAGGACTGGGGCAGATGGGGTGAGGTGTCTGTAGGTGGAGGGCTCTGGCTGGGGGTGCTGGGGGGTGTACCTCCCGCTTCTGGGAGCTGCGCAGAGCCACAGCAGGCAGGGATCCTGCTTTAGCCTCACTGCACTACCGACCAAACCTTTAATGGCCCAGTCAGCAGTGCTGACCAGAGCTGCCAGGGCATTCCAGTTGAAAACCGGATACCTGGCAACCCTAATGTGGAGAGGAATATGCACACTTATGGTAATCAAGCTGAGGTTTTTTTCCGCAGACACTTCACTTAAAGGAACACTGATTTAGGTTAAAATATAAACAAGTTTATTAACTACAAAAGATAGATTTTACATGATTGCAAACAGATCAAAGCAGATTACCTAGTAAATAAACAAAACCACAAACTAAGCCTAAAATACTAGAAAGATAGGATATGAATTAGCAAATTATCACCCTGGCTGATGATACAAGCAGGTTTAGAGATTCTTAAGGGACAAGCTGCTTTTTCTTTGCAGCTTCAGATCCCCATTGATACCAGTCAGCTCTCTGTTCTTGGGGAACCAGGGTGAAGTATCCAGCCTGCCTGCCTCATGAAGGACACCTCACCCCTCTCCCCAGCCTCTGCTTGAACCAAAACCGATCAGAGGAAATACTGACAGAAAGCAATGAAAAGGCAGTGGGAGACACACCTAAACCTCTCCTGACAAGGATGACAAGATTAAGGCAACTCCCCTAGCCTCATCTACATCAAAGATGGTACAGGGCGGCATCTCCATTAGCATACAGAATGGAGAACAGAGATTACCACACTGAACTCTGGGACCAGAAATGCAGGGAAGCACTGCACCATAGGGGATCTCTGCTCCAGATGTTAATGAACCTACGCCTGCACACCCAGCTCAGCAGTTATCAGACCAATTCTAGTAATAGCAGCAAAGACTCCTGTGGCACCTTATAGACTAACAGACGTTTTGCAGCATGAGCTTTCATGGGTGAATACCCACTTCTTTGGATTCAGCCACAAAAGCTCATGCTGCAAAACGTCTGTTAGTCTATAAGGTGCCACAGGATTCTTTGCTGCTTCTACAGAACCAGACTAACACGGCTACCCCTCTGATACTTGAATTCTAGTAATGAATCCTTGATTGGTATCCAAAATACTGAAGCTGCCTCATTGCATTGTGAGCTCCCTTGAAGGAACACCACCCATAGCCAGGAATGATCAGTTCCTATTGTCTAGCCTAAAGAAAACCCTTGAGTCATCAGTTTACCCATAAAAAAATCTAGTGTTCTCCCTTGAACCACTGTTGTTTCCCTGAAAAAACCTCTACCCCCACTAAAGTAAGGGTTCTGATGCCTGGATCCCAAAATCTGCATCAGTTCCATTGGGACTTCATTGTCTCCTGACTGATCATGCTGGGAGCTCTGCCTGACTCCAGCGCTCTGGACCCTCAGCTACCACCACCACCTGGGAATCCCGACTGGGTCAAGATTCACAGAGTGGTGAGAACCCAACTCTCTCTCTTTCTCTTTTTTTCTACTCCAGCTCTAGCTTTCTAACCCTGACTTGTGTGATCCCTTATCGTTTTTTAAACCTGACTTTTGTAATCAAATTTAAGCTAGATTTAATATTATGACTGTTTTGTTAGTTTGGCTCCCCTTGTATGATTATTACCTGGCAATATCTCTCTCTCTCTCTCTCTCTCTCTCTCTCATGTTTTTAGCTCTCCCATTTGCTCTGCAGCAACACTCCTCTTACCTAAGCTAAAGATCCCTGTAGTACCCAAAAATGAAGTTTGCTCATCCAGTGGGTTACTACCAGAACAATTGTAATGTGAAAGTGGGGATAGGGACCTGATGAACCTCTGGCATAGGAAGGTGGCAGCTTGAACATGCTGCTCCACGGGCATATAAGGGGTCAGCTTGGGAGTGCTGATTGGCCCTGTCCTCTCAGTCACACTCTGTTAGCGTCTCTCTCTCTCTCTCTCTCTCTCTGTGTTCATCTGATTCCGGGGCTGGAAGAACCCAGCCCTGGGGAACCTAGGTTCTGCAGGATAGTTCCATTGGGAGGGAACTTGCAGAAGGGAGAAGTAGAGCTCCATATGAAAACACAAGTGACACAAGCAGTACAGTGATAGATACAGCTTCAGAAACCCTCCCCACCCCAAAAGAGTAACCCTAATAAATGAGAGTACCCCAAACTAATGGGCAAATCTGGTAACAGATCCAAAATCTGGGTTTGGCTTACAATGCCCATGTGCAAGATTAATCAGCCAGGTAAAGAAAAATACATCCCAACTACAGTCATAGCCCCTTTGTCGGGACTTGCTTCATTTACAAAATTACAAGCTGAAGCCCAGAACAAACTACTACCTAGCCAAGACTCTTCCTCTTCAACCACATTGTAGGCGAGAGGAGGTCCCATTCACAGAAGATGGCCTTCTTTCCACCAGCTTCTCCTTTCCTTTTTGTAATCCCACCCAGATCAGGCACGTGATAGGTGGGTAATCTCTGGCAGGCTGCAGCACCTCTCTTGTTTGTCACAGAAACACTAACAATCAATAGGTACTTCAGAGAGGGCAAGATCCCAGTAAATTTTATCATTTCGGGCAACTCCAGAATACATGATCTAATGGTCCCTTCTGCCTTTAAAATGATACGAACATCTTCATATTAGTCTAAATATCATAAGCCTGATGATTGAAAGAGGATTCATTACTTTACAAAGAGATGGATACGTATCCTGGACCACATTCAGTGGATGTTTTGCCTGAGTAGAACTGTAAGAACAGCCCTTTAAATGGCAATCTCCTTCCATTAAATTCAGTTCCAACATGTATCATTTATACCAAGTGAGACAGCTCCAACAGGAAAGAGCTAGAGAGATCTACCTCAGAATGTGGCATAGCCAGGGACCTCTCTTTTCAAGTTCCTGCTCCACATCAGGCAGAATGGGGAGTCAAATCCAAGCATCCTGCATTCTGCCTGAGTGCTAGAAACACTGGGCTAATGGGTGGAGGGAGTACAACCACTTAAACACTTTATCATCTCATCAAAATAATTTTGTTTGGATTAAGAGGGGGAAAATGGTCCAAAATAATTATTGTTTCTTTTGTGTAAAATATCAATATACTTTAAATGGATATTTCATTTATTTTTTGTTAACTTTTTTAGCGAATTTCTGGCCAACTCATCACTGATCTAATGTAGCCATGCAAGATTATAAGGAGAACTCCCCCCCACACACACACACACTACCTCTCCTCTTGGTGGCCTTTTGGACCTGGGGTTCAGGCATTGAAGGAGAGTAGGAACTATTTATCTGCTACTTCCTTCCCCTCACTCCCAAGGTGAGCATGTGGGTGGAGAGGGTTTAGGGAACAATTGGGAGTAGGCAGGGCCATAGCTCTGCCCACCCAACACTTCAATCAACAAAGGTCAACCAGCATGGGGTGGGAAAAAATCTGCACCTAGTAAAAGGCTATAGCAGATTACTTTCCCCTGGGAGAAAATATGGAAGGGGATGCCAGCAGGGGAAGAACTGTGACTCTTTAACCTTCTCTTGGGGAAAATGCAGCTGCATGCTGCCTCTTCAGGCTCCAGTTACAGTCTAAAGCTAGCAGGCAATTAGTGCTGGTGACAGGTTAAATGGGGCTGGAAAGTGGTTCTCTGTCTACCTGCTGAATAAGTGCAGCACATTCCAGAGCATAAGAATGTTCCCATGCTGCCTCACAACCTCTCTCACCCTGATCTAGAGGAACAAGTTTTTTGATAGGATGAGAGAGTAACTTGATCTCTGTCTGTTCATTCCCAGGTTTCTCTGCAGGAACTGCCAATAAAAGAGTTAAAGTGTTCTGGTGTTTCTATGATGTGAAAACCTGCCTAGCAGTAGTGTTCATATTGATTTCCCAAGGGTCTATTTCTCTCTTCACCTCACACATAATGTTTCTACAATTAAAATTAGTAGATCTAACTACTCACGATATCTGGGTGTGGTACATATTTATAAAATGTTCATCACTATGATATCTACGCACCCATGTGCAATTGTGATGATGCCCTGTAAAATTAAACTAAAACCAGTCTCCTAATTTTAAAAGTAACCCTATATTTAAACAAAATCTGTTCCTGTAGCAGCTAAGGATCTGACTAGGTCAGGACACTTAAAGGACTTGTCTACACTGGAACTTTACAGTGCTGCAACTTTCTCACTCAGGGGTGTAAAAAAGTGCAGCAAGTTGCAGCAGTGTAAAGCGCAAGTGTAGACAGTGCACGCTCCTCGTGGAAATTTTTTTTTTAGAGCGCTGGGAGAGCTCTCTCCCAGCGCTCTGCCATGACCACACAAACCACATTAAAGTGCTGCTGTGGCAGCGCTTTAACATTGCCAGTGTAGACAACCCCTTGGAGTCATTTCAAATTTGCATATAGGGATTCAACCACATACTCTGAGTCTACTAGGAAATAGCATGATTTCAAGTTACAGAAATGAGCAACAAGACAAGAGGACAGAACAAAGTGATTTGGCTTATCAATGCTGAGCTATTAGTCCACATGTGTGGGCAATCAGAGAATGGATACCACACAAATACAGTCCAGCCTTAGAAATATACTGCACTGCAGCCATGAACTTGTGGCTCCATTTTTTAAGCTAAACACCTATTTTATAGCTGCCTTTACCCAGTCAGGAAATCTCAGATTGCTAACTGGGTTAAAAAAAATAACCAGGTTTTCTATTCTGTAAACATAATGCTTCTTTTGCACACACATCCCAGTAGACTGAGAATAGATGCTATCAATATGTTTAAGCTCCATAAGCAGTAACAGTCAACAGTAAGGTTATGGCTACACTGCAATAAAAGACCTGTAGCACAGCTGCAGCTGGCCCAGGTCTGCTGACGTGGGCTCATGAGACTTGGGCTACAAGGCTATAAAATAGTAGTGTGGATGTTTGGGCTTGGGCTCTGAGACCCTAAGTAGGAAGGCCATTCATCTGGTTTAAAGCTGGACAGTCCTAGATTTGTGCAGCAATGTCCCTGTCTGGTAGTGACTTAGCACCCAACTTGTTTTTTGTCCAGTGAAAATGAGAAGAGATAGTCGGAGGAGACTGTGGATGCAGAAAGATGCTGGGGCCAGGATGAGAGGCAGTTCCTCCATGCAAAGTGATGTAGGCAAGAACAGGAAGATGCAGAGAGGGTCATGCCAGGAGGAGCAGGATCACACCTGCAGGGATGGGGATGTCCTGCATTCTGGGGATGTGTCAGTGGCCACCCTAACCCTGAGATTGGGGAGAGTCTCAGAGCCAGGGGTCCAGCTGAAACCTGAATGTCTACACTGCTATTGTTAGCCCCTCAGCCTGAGTCCATGTGCCTGGGTCAGCGGCAAGTCTTTTATCACAGTGTAGACATACCCTCAGTGCTTTCCTCTTATTGGTTGTCCATAATGGATGTATTAGTTGGCAGGACTCTCTATTTAGAAAAACTGGACGAGCACTGCATCCGAGGGTGCTAAAGGAGTTGGCGGATGTGATTGCAGAGCCATTGGCCATTATCTTTGAAAACTCATGGTGATTGGGGGAGGTCCTGGATGACTGGAAAAAGGCTAACATAGTGCCCATCTTTAAAAAAGGGAAGGAGGAGGATCCGGGGAACTACAGGCCAGTCAGCCTGACCTCAGTCCCTAGAAAAATCATGGAGTAGATACTCAAGGAATCAATTCTGAAGCACTTAGAGGAGAGGAAAGTGATCAGGAACAGTCAGCATGGATTCACCAAGGGTAAGTCATGCCTGACTAACCTAACTGCTTTCTATGAGGAGATAACTGGGTCTGTGGCTGACGGGAAAGTAGTGGATGTGTTATTCCTTGACTTTTGCAAAGCTTTTGATACAGTCTCCCATGGTATTCTTGCCAGCAAGTTAAAGAAGTATGGGCTGGATGATTGGACTATAAGGTAGATAGAAAGCTGGCTAGATGGTCGGGCTCAACGGGTAGTGATCAATGACTCCATGTTTAGTTGGCAGCCAGTTTCAAGCGGAATGCCCCAAGGGTCGGTGCTGGGGCCGGTTTTGTTCAATATCTTCATTAATGATCTGGAGGATGGCATGGACTGCATTCTCAGCAAGTTTGCAGATGACACTAAACTGGGAGGAGTGATAGATTCGCTGGAGGGTAGGGATAGGATACAGAGGGACCTAGACAAATTGGAGGATTGGGCCAAAAGAAACCTGTTGAGGTTCAACAAGGACAAGTGCAGAGTCCTGCACTTAGGATGGAAGAATCCCATTCACTGTTACAGACTAGAGACCGAATGGCTAGGAAGCAGTTCTGAAGAAAAGGACCTAGGGGTTAGAGTGGACGAGAAGCTGGATATGAGTCAACAGTGTTCCCTTGTTGCCAAGAAGGCTAACGGCATTTTGGGCTGTATAAGTAGGGGCATTGCCAGCGGATTGAGGGATGTGATCATTCCCCTCTATTCAACATTAGTGAGGCCTCATCTGGAGTATTGTGTCCAGTTTTGGGCCCCACACTACAAGAAGGATGTGGAAAAATTGGAAAGAGTCCAGCGGAGGGCAACAAAAATGATTAGCGGGCTGGAGCACATAATTTATGAGGAGAGGCTGAGGAAACTGGGATTGTTTAGTCTGCATAAGAGAAGAATAAGGGGGGATTTGATAGCTGCTTTCAACTACCTGAAAGGGGGTTCCAAAGAGGATGGATCTAGACTGTCCTCAGTGGTACCAGATGACAGAACAAGGAGTAATGGTCTCAAGTTGCTGTGTGGGGGAGGTTTAGGTTAGATATTAGGAAAAACTTTTTCACTTGGAGGGTGGTGAAGCACTGGAATGGGTTACCTAGGGAGGTGGTGGGATCTCCTTCTTTAGAGGTTTTTAAGGTCAGGCTTGGCAAAGCCATGGCTGGGATGATTTAGTTGGGAATTGGTCCTGCTTTGAGCAGGGGGTTGGACTAGATGACCTCGTGAGGTCCCTTCCAACCCTGATATTCTAAGATTCTATGATTCTAGCTATTGAAATGTCATTTGCAGACATTTCCTTATTTCTACAGTAGCAAATATATTAAATCCAAAGGTTGCCCAAATGTCTACTATAACTGCATTCGGAAGTAGGCCTTCAAATTAAAAAGAGTCCAAATTGTGCAGTTCATCTATGAACCCAGAGCCAAACTTCTTTGACATTCGGGGATGTTCAGATCTAGACTTCTCGTTCAGACTCATCTCTTGCTAATTTTTTGCTATTCATGCCATCAATAATCTTTAACCCTATCGCTGCACATCCTTAGCTAACAGCTATTCTGATTTGTCTTGGCTTTTGATAGTATTGTGACAGATATGCCAAGTCCCTGCGATATCTTTGGAAGATCTAATTGAAATAAGTTTAAGTATCTTTGGAGTTCATTGTATTAAATGGAAAGGTTATGTATCATTGTGGCCCTGGATGTTGAATATAGTCCTTGGATCAATGTGGAAGACAAGAATGGTCTTTTTGGACAATAGGTATGAAGTGGATTTTCCGAGAAATAACTAGAGGTATTTGAATGCAAACATCCCATTTCCAGTCTCCAGTTCATCCAAAACCCCAGCCCTTTAAAGTCATGTGCTAAGGAGAGGGAAATTGTCAACTGATTACTTGTCCCCAGAGTCCCAGCATCAAAGACCGAACCTGTATAAAGGAGTGGCTCTCAGATTCCTGGGAATACTTGTTCTGAGGTAAAAGCTGTCATGAATATGTTAACCACAGAAATAGACCTGTGGGGTTTGAAAGACTGAGTACCTCCCAGAGTCCTTTTTGGACACAAGGGTGTTAGCATGCCTCTAGGTTCTTTGATTGTTTTTTCCAAGCAATCCCATTTATTCTTAAGGGAATTAGGGAAGAGTTGTGTGGTAACTTAACTGTGGGCAATTATGCTGTTCAAAGCCTCTGGAGTGAAAGCAAAGTGTAGACACAGGCCTGCTTGGGCAGTCTGACTTGCTGGGGAATGCGCAGTGTAAGCATGGAACTGTCAGTCTCGAAAAACTCCAGTCAAGAGGAACTGAGATGTGGGTCTGTGCTTAAGAGAGGTGATGCTTAGGGAGCTAGAAGCCTAAAAGTGGGTGCCCTAGCTGGACCACCAGGGAACTCTTGGTGCCAAATGGCAATGGGCATAGTGGTGTATTGGGTTACATGGATTTGTTCTGTGACCAAGGCATATGACACAAGCCTGAGAGCAGTGCTGATACAAGCAGGGGAAGATAGCAAGAAGCATCCCATTGTCATCTTAAGTTAAAAACAAACAAACAAACAAAAATGTACACACACCATTGTGAATTTTCTCTTTCATAATTTTTTTTCATAAAGTCTACAAAGGGTCTACTAAGAGTCTGTTAGACCATTTAATCTGACTGCCTGTATAAAACAGGCAGAGGCATTTTCACCCAGTTATTCCTATATTGAGCCCTATAACTCATGTTTGGCTAAAGCATATCTTCCATCTAGTCTTGCTGTGAAGACTCCCAGAAACGGAGAATACTTCCCTGGGTGGTTTGTTTCAATATTTGGTTATCCTCACTGTGAAGAATGTGTGCCTTATTTCTCATGAAAAGTTTTAAAGACTTCATGAGAAGGCTCTGACATCTCCCGCAGGAGTCCAGTCTTTCTGTGAATTGGTATGTGCTTTGAAGTTTGCTTCACATTACAGAATTGTGAAGGTCAAACTTTTATTTAGAAATGACATTTTAGAAGTCTCAGCAACTGGCGACATCTTAGGCACCGTCACATGGCACCTCTTCCTGCAATAAGTCTGCATTATCAACAAAAAATCTTTAATCAAGCAGACTTCCATCTCTGATATGAAGTTATGTGTCTGCATTACTCTCACCGACTCTCTCTTCAGACTGCATTCCATTTCTGCCATCAGGTCCTAAATGGTAAAATATGATTCCATGTAATGAATAGACTGTTTTCACCCTTTTCAGTTTTACCCACTATACTTCCAGTATCTCTCCTATCTGCTGATAAAGGAACAATTTTCCTGGCTGAAAGTCAGGACACTCATCTTAATTGCAGCAGTGACATGAAAATAATTATGGCTTGGAATTATTGGCACTACATCAAAGCAGTTTCATAACGAGTGGGAAGCTTCTACTTTTGTTTGATGGAAGTGCCCCCTCTGGTAAAACCGCATCACTTAAACTACTAAGCAGCCAAAGACAGTGAGCTGATAGACATTTTCCTCTCTGAGTGCCAGAAATGCCAGCCCACGAAATTACCAATGCTGGGCAGCATTGCAATTTGCCCTGCTTTTACCCTATATTACTTTGTGGACATTCCATGTAGTACCCCATGGCATACGAGCCAAAATTCAGGTTTTTTTCAAGGGCACATACTAGTTGCCCCACAAGTCCAAATTGTGTCAAATTCAGACCCATGTCACTCTTATGGAAAAATGACATGGGCCAGTGTTTTCTCTATCATGCTATTGAATCTGGATAATTGTATTTAATGAAGTAAACATTCAAGTTTGAATTAACATCCTATAAATATTTTATTACTTTTAGCTGGAGCAATAAATAAAATAATGTTACCTAATAGTTTTTGCCTCTTTTTCCTAGTATTATTTTCTTGGTTCATGCTATTCCCAAATAAATATAATAGCTTGCTGAAATATCTGTGTGATGGATTGGATCACAGAAACTCCTTTGGGACTGCCACCTGATGTGCTGGAACTATGGATCTGTGTTTGCAGCAGGCAATGTCAGGGTTCCTTCCCCACCCTGAACTCTAGGGTACAGATGTAGAAAGGACCCCTGACATGGTGGCAATGGTAATTAATCCAAGGTATATGAGAGAAAATGTGCCTTGGGGAGTTTTTAACCTAAGCTGGTAAAAATAAGCTTAGGGGGTCTTCCATGCGGGTCCCCACATCTGTACTCTAGACTTCAGAGTGGGGAAGGAACTGTGACATGGTGGTAATAGTGGGATCATTTAGAACCAAAAGCCCAGTAAGATTTTTTAAGACATTTTTTCCCCTTTTTGGCTGTCTAGAAAGCAGATAGAGATCTTATCTCTCTTTGCCTGGAGGCAAAGGTATCAGGTTCTTGTAAGAAAGGGATTTTTTTTTTTTTTTTTTTTTTTTTTTTAGCTGTGAGCAGCTGGAGATTTTTGTCTCTGCCTGAGGGCAGGGTAGTTAACTTCCTACAACGGAATTCACAAGCCGTTTTTTTTTCTTTCTACTCTCACATCAGCTAGGCAAGCAGGAGCTAGAATGGTGAAATAGAATGTCCAGCAGAAACTAAAATTAGCTAAAATTAAAGCTGAAGAGAAACGAAAAGAATATGACAGACAGATAGCCTTAAAACACTTGGAGGCGGAGATGGAGGTGAAACGCTTGGAGACGGAGTTAAAGCTCGAAAGAGCTAAGATGGGTCCACCGAATAACTCTAACAATCCTTCCCCAAAAATCCACAAATGGGAGTGACTATGTCCACAGTATGATGAATCCAGTGATATTGCTGAATATTTCCTCACCTTTGAGAGACTGTGCACACTCTATGTGATTCCACAAGATAACCACATTGATAGCAAAATTGACTGGAAGAGCTCTGGACATATTCAACAAGATGCCTATTGAAGAGGTGTCTGATTATGGTAAATTTAAGGATTTGGTTTTGAAACAATTTCAAGTTACACCTGAAACTACTTACAGAGTAAAATTTAGAGCGCTTAAGACAGGGCCTGGACTAAGTAATGTGGCTTATGTAAACCAAATAAAGGATTTGTTAGATAAATGGGTCAAAGGAAGAGGTGTAACTAGCTTTGAAGGAGTGTGCAATTTGATGACTCAGGAACAATTCCTGAATATGACCAATGATGATATAGAAAAGTGTTTATGGGATAAGAAAATGGACTCAGCAGAAAGTCTTGCTTCTTATGCTGATCAATACGAGCAGTCCCAGACCACCTGAGAGGTGGGGCAAATTGGAACAAAACAGGTGGAGGAAGCAGAGAGGAACAATCCTGGTCACAATTTGAGCGGAGACCAGAAGGGACACCCTCAGACCACACCCTACAACTAGGGGCAGCCCAAGGCCCCACTACACCCCAAGGAAAACCCTAGACACCCTATCGTTCCACCGCACCATTCTCCAGAAACCCACCTCACCCCAGTGACCAGTCAGCTGGGCAATGTTTTAAATGTAATGAGCTGGGGCATATAAAGGCCAACTGCCCCAAGAACCCCAACAGATTACAGTTCATTGCACCGGGGTCACACCAAAGATCCTCAGGCCCAGATGCCTCCCAAATACCCTCAGAGTGAAGGGAAACTGTGAGTGTGGACGGGAGGTTACAGGATGGAGGAACACTGGTGGATAGCTGACACTTGCACTTCAATCCTTAGTGGATCCCAACTTAATTGACCCAGAGGTCCAAGTGACAATTCAACCCTTCAAGTCAAACTCCTTTGACATGCCTACAGCCAAGCTGCCTGTCCAGTACAAGAGCTGGTCAGGATTGTGGACTTTTGCAGTCTATGATAACTATCCCATTCCCATGCTGCTGGGGGAAGACTTGAAAAGTCATGTGAAGCTAGCCAAGAGGGTGAGAATGGTCACCCACAGCCAAGCCTTCACACCTAGCTCTATTCCTGAGACTTCTATCATAGAATCATAGACTATCAGGATTGGAAGGGACCTCAGGAGGTCATCTAGTCCAACCACAAAGCAGGACCAATCACCAGACAGATTTTTGCCCCAGATCTCTAAGTGGCCCCCTCAAGGATTGAACTCTGAAAAAAACACCCAGAGGAAAGCAGTACATACTGAGTTTCATGAATTTTGCCACCCGATGGCCAGAAGCAGTAGCTCTAAGCAACACCAAGACTAAAAGTGTGTGCCAGGCATTAACAGACATTTTTGCCAGGGTAGGTTGGCCCTCCAACATCCTTACAGATTCAGGAACTAATTTCCTAGCAGAAACCACGGAAAGCCTTTGGAAAGCTCATGGGGTGAATCACTTGGTTGAAACAAATGGCCTGGTGGAGAAGTTTAATGAAATTCAGTATGAAGTCCCAAGCTGGCAGGGAAAATGGGTTCAGAGCTAGTCCCAGCACATCAGGTGGCAGTCCCAAGGGGGGTTTTGTGACCCAACCCATCATAATCTGCTAGGGCGAGCAGATGACCCCCTCCCACGTGTCCTGATATTTTCTTCCTCTGATCTGGTCACCCTACAATCTGCTATTGAGAGGAAGAGATCTTCAAGCTGTTCTGCTGCTATTGGCTCTTGAAAGAAGATTATTATTAACACTGATGGTGTTTCTTGTTTTGATGATAATGGAAAAATGTATGAATTATAATTGTCCTCAGTACACATGCTTTTTACTTTTTACTAAAATACTTTCAACCAAAATCACCATGGATTCAGGCAGATGCAAAAAGTGACCTCAATGGAACTTTTACATGCTTACATTAACCTGAGCAGTCAAATTCATGGATAAATGTCAGATGACCTAACAGAATCAAAAGCAACAAAGTGAGTTGCTGTATGCAGGATCATAGTTTCTCATAAAGTTGATAGGATGATAATCCACTATACCACAAGCTTTACAGAGAAAAATAAATGTCTATTTGTTTGCAGTGTTGTTGTAAACATCCTCATCCTAGGATATGAGAGAGACAACTGGGTGCGCTAATATGTTTTAATGCAGTGGTTCTCAACCAGGGATACACATACACAGAGGTCTTCCTGGGGTACAGCAACTCATCTAGATATTTGCCTAATTTTACAACAGGTTACATTAAAAGCACTAGTGAAGTTGCTACAAAGAAAAAATTCATATAGACAATGACTTGTTTATATAGCTTTATATACACCGAAATGTAAGTACAATATTTATATTCCAATTGATTTATTTTATAATTACATGATAAAAATGAGAAAGTAAGCACTTTTTCAGTAATAGTGTGCTGTGATACTTTTGTATTTTTATGTATGATTTTGTAAATAAGTAGTTTTTAAGTGAGTTGAAACTTGGTGTATGCAAGACAAAACAGACTCCTGGTAGTCTGGATAGGTTGAGAGCTAGTGGTTTTAATAGACCCATTTCCCATGATGGAATCTTTCAAACTGCACAGAGGAGAGCTTGGCTCTTCCACCAACAGAAGTGAGTCCATTAAAAGATCTTACGTTCTCCTTGTTGTCTCTCCCCTAAGTCCTATTTATTTATCATAGCACCATATGTTTGCATGATACTTTACAGAAATTTAAAAGAAATGGTCTCTGCCCCCAAAGTCTCATACTGTAAAGCAATTTGATCATTTTGGCCATTTCAGGTACCAAACCTGCAATTAGAGCTAAGCAGATCAATCTGTTTTGTTGCTGAAAGTCAACCATGTAAGTACAACAGTGCTAACTGAAAAACTGAATACAGTTGAATAATTAATACACTGAGGGAATTCACAATCTGCCTATGATCACTTCAGCAGCAGCAGAAAAAGGCTGAATTAATCAAGAATATTATTTGTTGGGAATTAATCACTCACTTGTAGTCAGGATTAGAAGACCGAGGAAAGGCTTTTCCTTCACAAAAAAAAAGGTCATTAGTAAAATGCAGGAAAAGTTAAAGGGTCAGATCCACAGCTGTTGTAAATCAGCATAGCAACTTGGACTTCAGTGGAGGTATGTCAGTTTCTAAAAACTGGGGATCTAGCCTTCCAGAAGGCTTCATTTTTAAAAAATCCAGAGGACTTTTTAATATACTAATTAAAAAAAAATGCACACACACACAAACCCGTGCCTTACATGGGTGACATATGATAGACTCCACACTGGCCGTCTAAGTCTCCATATATTCTCCATCAGAAAGAAAACTCATGTTTTTCAGCTTTGAGAATATAGACCTCTACCTGGTGAGCTAAGGAACAGGTCAATAGAATCTTCTCAAATAGGCCCCGAGTCAGCCAAATACTTAAGCTTCAAAGAGTCCTGTGGCACCTTATAGACTAACAGACGTTTTGGAGCATGAGCTTTTGTGGGTGAATACCCACTTCGTCGGATGCATCCGACGAAGTGGGTATTCACCCACGAAAGCTCATGCTCCAAAACGTCTGTTAGTCTATAAGGTGCCACAGGACTCTTTGAAGCTTTTACAGATCCAGACTAACACGGCTACCCCTCTGATACTTAAGCTTGTGTCCAACTTTAAGCATGTGAGTTGTCCCATCAAGTCAATAAGGACTACCTATGTGATTAAGTATCTTGCTGAATCAGGGCCTTATTGAATTAATAACTACACCAGATGTTTTCATTTCTCCAATAGCTGGGGTAAAATACACATTTGTCACTATTTGAGAGAGAGAAAGGGTAGGATTATGTGTAAAAGTTTCCTCACCATGAGTTTAGGATGGCAGCATCATTCATGGGAGATAAAGTCACAACTGAATAGCATAGGTCATGCTGGATGAATGATTATTTAATGTTCATTTAAAATTTACTTTTCCCATTTTCCCATTTTCCTTTCCAGTGAAATACATGCAAAAGTGAACCAAAAGGGGCACAAACTTAGTTACAACCACTCAATTTTTCTTTGAAAATATATTCAGATAAAACCTTTGATGTATTCCTCTGTTCCTCACCTCATTGGTAGGGCATCTTGACACACTACACTATTGTAGCAGGAGTCAAAAGTTCTGGATTACAGTGTTTGGAAGATCCAGGGAAACACATTAATGCTCAGAAAAAAAGGCTCCAACTCTTGAAATGGGATTCTGGT
The DNA here is from genome assembly GCF_020497125.1 of Mauremys mutica. Lineage (NCBI taxonomy): Eukaryota > Metazoa > Chordata > Testudines > Geoemydidae > Mauremys > Mauremys mutica. Next base: position 96,967,462 of record NC_059073.1, read on the forward strand.
TTGTTTTAGGCAGTTGTACTTAGCTCCTGCTTGCTGTTTTTAAGATTCTGGGCACATTCATCTTCTGTTGAAACTAGCCACACACACTTCAGTTCCAGATGCTGAAGCTAGATGGATTTTGAGCATCTACTCAATTATATTCTATGATTGATCTACTCACCCCTAATTTTTGGAACTAGATGAGTTTTTGAAGGTGAATGAGTATTTCAGAGATTGGTGAATAATTTGTATGCATGTGTAACTAATATATAATACATCCACATTATTCATCCAGCTCTAAAGTACTCACTCACTTTCAAAAACTCATCCAATCCCAGAAATTGTATTGATTAAGAAAACTGACAATAAATATTTTGTGCAAAATTTCAGTAGAGATGTATTTATAAAATTGTGTGTGTACATGTGTAGAGCAAATTAGTGTGAATGAGCTGTTTGAATTAGCCCAATGCAGACAACTCAACTAATTTTCAAAAATACTGACCAGAGGAAGACTCTCCTTCTGTTGCCTATGTCTAGCTCTTTTCATTTTATACTACAGCAGTTTTACTAGGACTCTTTACAGGACTTCAGGTCACTTTGGGGAGGGGAAAGACGTTTACTGCAAAGCAAAAATGAAACAGACATGTCACAGTTTCAGGACAATTGTACCCGTATGTCCCCCTTTGTGTTCCCTCAAGGTCGCCCACTTAAAGGTTTCCAGATCCAAGCCATCATCTCTCCTGGTGGAGAGCTGCATCTCGCTTCCTTCTCACCAGAGGTTTCTGAGGTTCCACAGTCCCCTGATCTACAATGAGATATCCCCTGCAAGATCATCCTCCTAAAAGACCAGCACATGTACTTACTTTTCTCTCCAAGGGCTATGACCGGTATATTACCAGCAGTTACAGGTTACCACATGGCTTTTTCTAAGGAAGCACATTTATTCTTAAGCAAAAAGCATTACAAAGAAAAGCAGATTAAAAACAACAAAAGAACCTACCCGCATGCTAACACGTTTGCCAAAGGTAACTCCAAGACAGAGCTCTGGTAGGTGTCAGTCCTTCAAATGCCACAAATTACTTTTTCCAAGTTCATATCAGTTTTTCAATCTGGAATCAGAAGGAAGGCCCTGAGTCAGTTTAAGCTCAGTATATTTATCCCAGTCTTTCCTTGTCCGTTTGCCTCTATAGAATCCAGTTTGAACCAGAATATGAAAGCCTCTCAAGGTGGTAGTACCTCTCTGGAGGTGGTATAACCAATAATCTCCTACTGGTTTCACTTCCTGAAGGAAGTGTGGTAACCCTCCCTCATGGAGGGCATACAATCCCTGGACACAACAATATGTAAACCATTCATGCACTTAATACAATACAGTATCCCACAGATATTGCAGAAGGTAGCCCTATTTATCACAACTTGGATGAGATCTATAATGTGGTTTAGTCCATCCTGAGGAAGGTCTTTATTTTTAAGTTTTACATTTATATATATCCCTGTTTCTATGCCCTTTGTTGCCTTTGGCTTCTGGTGATTTCTTTCTTTACCTTTGTTACATAGAAGGAATTGGTGAGTACAACTTGGAATATGTCTATACTTATGGCAGTGTGTAGAGCACAGACACTGCAAATCCTGCTAGCATGGGTATAACTAGCAGTGTAGATGGTGAGGCATGGCTGAGGTGCATGCAGTACAGACATGCAAAAATCTTAGGGTTAAATACCCTACACCTCTCTCTACACACTCAGGCAGTGCCTCCTACAACTACACTGCTATTGTAGGATTGTATTGTCCCACTCTTTTCCCTACTGCAGTTAAGGGCTCCAGCCATAGGTGCTGACTTTCTATTGTGCTGGGGCGTACTCCTGCCCCTCAGCTGCATATCCCACTCCACCCCTTCCCCAAGGCCCCGCCTCTTCCCACTCTCAACTAGTGCTTTTTATGTAGCCTATTGTAAAACTAGCCAAATATCTAAATGAGTTGGAAGACCACATACCCCTAGCTGAGACCCACTGATCTAGGCTATATTTTCCTAATTTGCTTATGAGAAGGTCATGTGAGACAGTATCAGAAGCCTTACTACTGTAGAGATATAGCACATCGATTAAGTCCCCCCATCCACAAAGCTTCTTACCCTGTCAAAGAAGGCTATTACCTTGGTTTGACATGACTTGTTCTTAACAAATCCATGTTGACTGTTACTTATCACCTTATCTTCTAGATGCTTACAAATTGATTATTTGCTCCATTATCTTTCTGGTACTGAAGTTAAACTGACTGGTCTATAATTTCCTGAGTTGTTCTTATTCCCATATACATATATAGCTAGGCATTATATTTGCCTTTTTCCATTCCTCTAGGATCTCTTCCATCTTCCACTAGTTCTCAAAGATAATTGCTAATGGCTCTACCAGTTCCTTAAGTATTCTAGGATGTATTTAATCAGGTCCTGACAACTTGAAGCCATCTAAGGCTATGGCTATACTACAGCTTAAGTCAACATAAATTATGTTGCTGGGTGTGAATTAGCCCCCCCTCCCCCCGCTTGATGTAATTTATGCCAATTTAAGCACTGGTGTGGACAGTGCTATGTCAATGGGAGAGCTTCTCCTGCTGACATAGCTACCACTGCTTGCACAGGTTGGAGTAATTAAGCCAACAGGAGAAGTCTAAGCAATAACCTAGCTTTTCTAAGTATTTTTACCTTGTTCGTTTTCTATTTTAACCCACAGATTCTACCCCATTTATGCTGATGTTCACTATGTTAGTCATCTGATCATTGCTAACCTTTTGGGAGAAAACTGAAACAAACAAGACATTTAACAGTTTGGCCACTGTATTTTCTGTTATTGTCTTTCCCTCCTCATTGAGTAATGGGCTTACCCTGTCCTTGGTCTTCCTCTTGCTTCTAATGCATTTGTAAAGTGTTTTCTTGTTGCTTTTTATGTCCCTAGCTAGTTTACTCTTGTTTTGTTCCTTTGCCTTTCTATTTTTGTCCCTACATGCTTGTGGGTTTTTTTCAATATATCCATCCTTTGTAATTTCACCTTGTTTCCACTTTTTGTATGATTTTTTTTTTAAGTTTCATCTCATTGAAGATCGCCTGGTTAAGCCAGGGTGGTCTCTTACTATACTTCCTATCCTTTCTGTATGTAGGATAGTTTTCTCTTGTGCACTTAATAAATAAAAAGTGCCAACTCTCCTGATCTCTTTTTTTCCCTTAGACTTGCTTTCCATGGTATCTTATCTACCAATTCTGAATTTGCTAAAAGTCTGCCTTTTTTAACTCTATTCAAAGCCAAAATCTGGTTTGATTTTTTTAATGTTGTTTTTGTTTTAACACTTAATCAGAAAAGAATAAGGGGTGAAATCCTCACCCCACTGAAACCAATGTCAAAATTCCTGTGGAGTTCAGTGGGTCCAGGGTTTCTCCAGGAATATCTAAAATACATCCTTTTCTTAGCTGTGTAACATAGTTTAGGACATGTTCCTTTAAAATTTGGAAGACAATAATATACAGTTTCAGGTGGGGTAAATAAGAATAGATCAAATGAGATCAAATTAAGCTTTCCTGCTCTATACTAGATTAGGCTTATGTTCACTATCTTCTTTTGATCAGTGGGAACGTTTCTTAATCAAACAATTGTTCAGAATATTTTACTGCTTTTTTCCTCCTTCACTTACTATTAGATGATACACAAAATAATATAACATGCACCTATAACAAGCATTAGGGTTAAGTTCTTTTTTATTATTATTTGTAGCAGTCACAAACATGATTCTCCAAGCAGCCTATGTATACAAAAAACCTCAGAACACTCAATAAATTTAAAGCTATTACAACAAGCAAATACATTTACAAAGGGCTGGAGCCAGTGGTTTGGCTCTCTTTATATGAGATGTCTGAATTATGTTGACAATCTAATAATGCGCCTGAGTAGCTAAAGGCTGATACAGGCCTGCAGGAGACAGTAATGTTGCTGCAACATCTTATAACATTAAAGACATCATGGAGATAAATGAGACTAATGTAGTTTGAAAATGATCATCTCCCTTGGCTTAAAGAAGAAGTATATAAATAAATATTGTGCATATACTGTGTGTGTGGCTATATATACATAAATAGTGTGTGTGTGTGTGTGTGTGTGTTTGTGTGTGTGTGTGTTAGATATTTTTGATATACAAATTATTGAATTAAACATTATAGTAAAACATCACTATCTATTTTCAAAGCCAAAAGTATAATTAGCAGAGGTAGAAACCACCATTTTCTTTTATCTTCAGACCATAGCTATTATGTTAAGCAAAATCATAAAAGTGACATTATATGGCGAAAGTAATGAAGTGTGGGTAGAAAAGCAGCAGAGTTGACATGCAAAATGAGACACTTCATGACTGTATGTGCTTGTAAATGAAATATAGTCCAAATATTGCTTTGTGCAGAATTTCGGAAAGCACTTGAAGGGCTTATTTTATCCTCTTTTTGAACTGTAACATTTATTAAACTAGCATGATTATTTTTAAGCGTGATCATTTACTTTTTCTTTCACTTTTCCCAGGTTTAAAGGATATTTATTCTAGGACAATATCTGTAATAAATAACTCACAGCCCTATTTATGATGCTGCAATTTATTTATTTTTCCTAAAACACAGATTATGATTTGTCATTTAGCAGGACTGACAAAATGCTGTTGGAAACTCACTAATAAGATAAAGATTATTTATATTTAATAGAATAACTGACAAAATCAATTTAATGCTGTGCGCCACAAGATTTACACTTGCTCTTGAAATATCATGCCAACTAGTATGCTTGGTTAGCAGATGTAAGTCAGATAAAAATATATATATTAGGTACAAAACAAGCAAACGGTGCTGGTGAATTTCACTTCTGCTGCTCGTCTAAAGACAGACTTTTTCATTTCTTTGTGTGTCCCCTCTGTTTTAACTGGAAATGAACTGGGAAGTAAAGACAGGGTAAACCAGGGAATGGGGGAGGAGGAGAGGAGGGAATGGCTTAGCACTGCCTGAAGGAGAGGGTGTCTGTTCAGGTAAAAAGAAAGAATCATATGGAAATATGAACTTGCCCTACTTTTTTTTTCATTGGGTCACTCTTTTTTTTAAAATTTAGAAATGAAAATGCATTCATTAGGCACTAGTACCATTTATTAATTATTATAATTTGTATTTATTATTTTATTACTGTAGGCCTAGAGACCCCAGTGGAGATCAGAGCATCACTGTGCTAGGAGTTGTTCAAATACAGCTTTTAATTTATAGTGCTTACAATTTAAATAATTGGTATCACATTCGTGTGTATATTACTACTCATTTGTAATACATATTCAAGTACAGCATTAAAGATGATGATCGGTGGTATTACAATTTATGGTATGTTTGCTAATCTTGCTAAAAAAAGTTCACATTGAGCTCCCATGGGAATTGATCAAATAGAATATAAGATAGACAGCACAGAGATGTTGGTCATTCGTAAATAAAATTTGTATTAGTGAGATCTCTCTTTGTTAATCAGGTAAAGTGTGTGGACTTGGAGCACACTAAAGAGCAGGACATGGAGTAAGTTACATACCAATGAGAAACAGCAGGTTCTCAGAGTCTCTAAAACAGCATCATCTTCTTCTGCGGCAAAGTAATATTAATGGGGGGTAGTTATTGTTTTCCAACCAGGAAGAGGAAGAAATCTTAGGCTGGCTCATTGACACCCATAAAAGCAACTGCTATTTTCAAGCATCTCGAAAGAAAGAGTCATGTTATATGCATAGGATGTTTCATTAAATTTAATAGTCAACAGCAACATAGTTGCTTATTTGTTTAAAAAAGTATCAATGTAGTGAAAAAAATTGAGCCATATTCATTCTTGGTGTGACTCCAGTGAGTCAGTTAGATGAACTCAGCCAAATATCTCTAAGAACCAAAACCAGATAGACACTAGTATAGATAATGACATCCATACAAAACAAAATCTATACATTTATACAATTGATAAATGATACAGTTAGGGATGGGTTGGCAAAGAAAGATAGTCAAAAATTAAACTTATAGGATGTTGTTGACACAGCCAAGATCACCAGGTACTCATCTGAATCACATCATTTAACCTCTGTAGCAAATTACCTTTTTCAGACACCATCACCACCTGTTGGGTGTAGTAGCCAAGAGATAAGGTTACCTATCATTGGTAACCTAACTACTCTGAAGGACAATCAAATATGTTAGAAACCATTCTGCTGTCCACAACAAATTGCTGGTAAGAAAGTTGCAGTCCATTTTGATAGCAGAATTTCAGGTGCTTTGAGAAGGGAAAGTGGAGTTCCCAGACTACAAAGAACAAAAGTCTATTTATTTTTGCCAAAGGAACCTTGTCTTGAAGGCATCCAAAATTAGGAGAAACCAGGACATGATTAAATGATCTTCTTAATAGGGATGTGTGTCAGTTCTGGGCAATTGCACCTGTATTTCCTCTCAATGACCCAGTTAGGGCACCCAGATGTTAGGCTATCACAGGGTTGGCAACCTCTGGCACGCGGCTCGCCAGGGTAAGCACCCTGGTGGGCCGGGCCAGTTTGTTTACCTGCCGTGTCGGCAGGTTCGGAGGACCGCGGCTCCCATTGGCTGCAGTTCGCCATCCCAGGCCAATGGGGGCGGCGGGAAGCACCGCGGGCTGAGGGATGTGCTAGCCGCAGCTTCCTGCCTCCCGCATTGGCCTGGGACGGCGAACCGTGGCCAGTGGGAGCCATGGTCCGCCGATCCTGCCGACGCGGCAGGTAAACAAACTGGCCCTGGCGAGCCGTGTGCCGGAGGTTGCCGACCCCTGGGCTATTAGCTGAGCAGGTGTTCCCTGTCCTGGACAGAGATATGTTTCTTGCTCCCTTTTGACCAGGGTGAGTCCAGGTTGAACAGTTCTCTGCCTTCACTGTGTTACTCCCAGCAAAGACAGTCTACTCAAAGAGACCTGCTTGATTTCTCTTCAGAGACTGATCCAGGGATTACTACAAAGGTTACCACATGGTTCTTTCTAAGCAAGCTTACTTTATTCTTAAGGTAAAAAGCATTAAACAGAAAACATAACAAACTTCATGACAAGCTCTTTGACCTGCTAAAATCTTAGTCTCTGTCCCCTCCATTTGTCACCAATATTGCTGTAAATATGCTTTGTGCCCTGAAAGATTGTCAGTTTTTGCATGTGCCATTTTTTTGAACCCCACCTTAATGCAATGCTGCATGGTTTGTAAACAAGAAATTGCTTGCTGTTGTATAAAAGGGGTAACTCTGTTCATTTTTGCTGTCCCTTCACAGCTTGACAAACCTCATAGGAATAAAGCAGCCCTACATACACACTGAAAAGTTTACAAAGCACTAAAGCTTTACTAAAGAAAATGTTACAGACAGCAACCTTGAGGCTTCATATATAATAGCTCTAAGTGACATGCTATTCAAACATGCATTCTAAGTACGATACCCTTATGGCCAACATAAGTACCACTATTACATTATTGTTTGGGATGTTAACAATATTAGCCTCTAGCTCTCCTTTCTACATTCTGCTAACATCCTTAGATGTATACAAAATACAATTAAACTTGCACCAGTAGGGGTTTATCATGATAAAGAGTGACCTATTCTCTCCATTATTACACTGTTAAAGTGATTGAGAAATCACTATCCATGGCGTGGGCTGCCACATACACACTTCAGAAAACAACAGGCATAATGTCTCCCTAATCATTTGTTTTTCTTATTTCAGAGCTAAATTGCTTGTGTCAGACTATGCCTGACCAGCAATTCTGGTGCAGCAGAGCAGTGCTCAGGATAAGACCAGAGTTGGGGAGGGTAGCTTTTGCTTTCTGGAAACATGCTTGCAAATAAACCCTCACTCACCTGAACGATCACACAAATAAGCAAATTAAGGCAGCTGGGAACTAGAATGAAGCAAAACCCTGGTAGGTTACATTTGCAAGGACACCGTATACTATATACTATATTTCATTCACCCATCTGTATTTCTAAGATTCAACTCTCCCCTACATCTGACCTCTATCAACACAGGGTTTCTAAGGACCTCCTCTAGCTTACACCTGCTCTAGCGTAGCAGAGTTTTGCTCCTCCACACCCCCCAGCTTTTCTCCATCACAATCTTCCCCCAAAATTTTGTGGGGGATTTTTGGTTTGTGAAAATTTAAGATTTAAACTCATCATCCCCGTTTCCTTGAAACAACACAAAAGAAATAGACAAAAGACAGGTAAGAGAACAGTAAATTGAACATATTATGCAGATTAACAGCAGCCCCATTTTGCCATCTGCCTAGTCTTTGCCAGACATCAATGTTTTCTAGGCATCATAATTGGCAGTGATAACAAGCTGGTCAATCCATATTGTGTCCACCTGGTGACTAAGTCAAGTGTTTCTCACTGAGAATAATTTTCCAGTTACTTTGCAGCTAAGATTTCTCCAGTCCAGCCTGCATTGTCAGCCTTCATAATGGCAGTCATGTATTAGAGGAATAAGCCTGACTGTTCTCTTCTTGAGTTTCAGCTGATATCATTCATGTTGGAGGTGCTGGTGGCATTCAGGTCATGACATGCAAGGTAGAGTAAGGCCCCTCCTGCTTAGTGAAGGGCAGCAGAGAGGTAACCATGGCCATTTTTTATTTGTTTAAATAATATTGCAGCATGCATCTGAAAACAAAGAATGACAAGCAGTGTTTATTACTGTTACATGTAAGCCATATGTTTTGGTTTTGGTGAGTCATACCAGCCAGGTTTGTGTTGTTGTTTTATTTGGGGGGGTGGGGGGGAGAGAAAATGAGATAACATCAGAAGTGGGGGAAGGAGCTGGTTGGAGCAATGAGTCTGCTGCTTTGTAGTAGTGCTCTTCTGTACTGCTACAGGAACTTGTTACTCCTGCTGCGCTGTCCCTGTAGGTGAAAGTCACCTTTTGATCCGATAATTGCATTCAGGGAACATCCAGCCATGAACATCCAGTTATTTGTTCTGTTTTCCTCTGCCTACGTGCCCTGAGAAAAGGCATCTGGCTTAAATGTGCCATTATGTATCAATTGAGAATTTTAACTGCCTCCTGGTGTTACTGCTGCTGCTGAGTCTTCCCGTCCATCAGCAAACAAGAAGCATTGCTTCCGCACGGGCACAGGGCACCATCAGGAGGTCTTTAAAACTATGTAAATTAAAAACAATCCAATGAGGTTTCAAGCTGAGTAAAAGTTACTTTCACTACCATCTCTCCCCGCCCTGTGCTAAAGAAAAAAACAACAACTTATTCTGTATATTCTCCAGTTCTCATTCCCTGGGAACTGTGGCTTTTAGTGAAGCTGCCATCATCCATTCTGCATTGATACCAGCTTCTTAGTATAGTCAACTGAAAGCACTGATTAATTTTCTGATGGAATTTTTCTATCATATATTCTTGCTTTGTCATTAAAATTCTACTTCATAAGACATGTACAATCATGAAAACAAGAAAGCACATTGTTTACTTTCCAAACGATCCAGTATTGAGTCATAATAACCAGCAATGCCACTAGCCATTTTAGCTATTTATATCCACTGCCGAACATTCTTAAGAGTCAATTAATACTATACATTTTTTATGACCTGCTAGCAGTAGGTCACACAGGCATAGCTTATTGCTTAGCTCTCTAGTAAATGACACAGCTGATTTATCTGCATTCAAGTGCCGTGATTTTTAAAACCCTCCCTAAAACACACACTGTTACTGTTATGTAAAATCATGAAACCAGTTTTGAAAACAAGGTGTATGGCTGAAAGGAGACCAGAAAACAAGCTTTTAGAACAGTCCAGACCTGATGGAGACAGGGGAGGGTTCTTCTCTAATAGACCTATCTGCAGAAAGTCTCTCTCTTGGAATGAAATGTGCATTAATTACATAGTTCCTTTATAGATGCAGTACACAGTGAGAACTAATAGAGCACTCCCTCCAAGGGATAATGATGTGGGAGGAAGCTGGTAGGCAAGGGTGAAAATTCTAAGGTTTTTCTCACGGAGTTTTCCCAAGATTGTTCTGTTGGGACTGGAGTTGCTCCTCAGTAGACTAGACAGACCCATCCCCCCAACCCTGCTGCCCCAAACACACCATTGCAAAGTCCAGGGGAATCTCAGCGGCTCAGCTACAATCTATGCTTCTTGCATCTGTGCCTTGGCCCTATGTCAGCCTGGAAGTAGTGCACAGTCTGTACTGGATTCATACCCTAAATACCAATGTGCTTTTGTGCATGAGTAAATTTGTTTAGGATGCTTGGTCTCTGATCAGTCCCTCAAGTTGACCCCTATGATAAATAATGGAACTAGTCAGGAAACTACCTCACCCTGCTTCCCTTCCCGCCCCCCTCCCCCCACACTTCATTTTCATCAACATTTTTCTCCCCCAAGTTTTTTCTTGAAAAACTCGAAGTTGCTGGTTTTGGCAATTGAAAAAATGAGGGTTTTTAAATAATATTCAAATAATTTTTCAACGATATGGACTTGTTAAAATTTCCATTTTGATGAAAAAAGCCATTTTCTGTAATATTTTAATGTATACATATGTGCACACACACACACAGAGGGAAGAAAAAAAAGCTATCAGCCCAACAAATTACTGCTATATAAAGAACCCATTTTAAAAATAATAATAGCTCCTACCTTTGAAAATCTTCAACTTCCATGTACCAAATGAAGAAATACATGTCCCATGTTGAAAGTTATTATTTTGTCACGGTTATTTTTAGTAAAAGTAACTGACAGGTTGAGGGCAATAAACAAAAATTCACGGAAGCCAATGACCTGTCTTTTACTAAAAATAAGGGGCGGGGGCTGACTGCAGTTGGAAGTGGGGGAATGACAGCTCCAGCTCCCTCCAGCACAGTGGCTGCTGACAGCTCTGGGGCCCGCCATGCCCGCAGCACCTGAGAGCTCCGAGGCCCCCACCCCTAGTGGCTAACAGCTCTGGTCCCACCTCTTCAAGGCTGAAGCTGAAGAACCTGTCATGGAGGTCTCTGAAAGTCACAGAATCCATGACCTCTGTGACAAAATCTTATCCTTGTGCCATGTCCTAATATATTTCATAAAACAGTCATTATGGTAGCTTTTTCTTTGACCGTCACTTATCCTTACTATTAATGTGTTCTAATATTATGTCACAATTAATCTTTTTACTTGGATGCAGTTAGTATTTAACAGTTTTCATTGAAAGCATGGGAAAAAGGGGGTCATTCCAGAATAGTCATCTTGTAACACTTCTCAAAGTGATTCTGAGCGTAGAGGTTGAAGGAGCGGGGATAAAAAACCACTAACGATGTGAGTTGATCATGAGTTTTCCAGACCAATGAAATTACTAATGCAACATGTTTCTGACAGAAAAAAATAGTATGACAGATAATGCAAGAACAAAATGTGTGTTAATATATACTATTGTATTCATAAATTTTAATAGAACTATTTATCACAGCAAGAACTGTTAAAGAATTCTGTAGGCTTTCTGCCATTGAGGTAGGATGAATGATGAATCAGATATAACGTCGGGTTTCTTAATAATTTATTGGGTCATGAGTTATGGTTTTATTCTATTGAAAATTATTAGATGGGTTTGCCTCAGGCAGAGAGTATGGTATATGAAAAAGTAAAATAGATTAAGCAAACACTCAATGAGTTTAATCATTTCAAACAGGGCACTGGTTAAAGGCGCTGACAGATTTGTCATTAATTCAGCAGACATTTTTACCTCCACACAACATAATCACAAGATGGGAGTTGTCAGGGAGGCCCTGAAAATGTGATGTTTATAATGAATAGTTTGCATAATCCATTATTTTCACACAAATTATGTATTTTCTCCAGAAAGGAGGACAAGGGACAAAACAGAGGGTAGAAGGTCATTTTTCAAGGACGACGGTATTGAAGTAGCTCTTTTCACCCCCAATTCTTATTATCCAACGCTGATCAGCCTGTTTCATGCATCCTTGTACTACCAAGCAGAAGATGGAATGAACTACTGTTACTACTGCTTCCTTTTCTTCAGCTGGTGCTTTGGCCTTCTGGAAGGTTTGTTCAATTTGTATTGAGTAACAACGGTTGCCACATACTTAAACTAAAAATAATAATATAGTCAATGCACAAGTGTAATTACAGTCTTGACAATTGACGTTAGAGGGCTTTCCCTTCACCTTCCCACTTCCCTGGTTCTTGTCACACAGACAGCAAGCAGCAAAAGACCAGAAGTCTGAAGTGCAGACAATGTGATGTTTATTGGGGTTAGTTCCAAACAAGCATATCCATAGCTCTACACACCAGCAGAGTGTTTCCCAGTGTTCCATTCCCAGCTCTGATGCCGCAGAGCCTTGCCAGTGTTCCCATTCCCTATTCCACCTCCTCCTTCTTAGCAGGCCCAAATATACCTGCAATGCATGCCCACAGTCCCACTCCTTACAACTTAGGGTCATGTTCCATTTTGGGTCTGGGGGGTCTTCATCCCACCCCTTTTGTACCACATGGGAGGGGTACGGTGTGAGGTTATTGTCCGGTCAGGGATGGGCATTTCTTTGGTCTTTTAGTATTTTATACTTCTCCTCCTCCTCTCCCCCCCCAGTCCTTTTGCCCTTCCCAACAGGTTGCTTGACTTTGCCTTGAGATAGAGGTTGAGGCAATCTTGGGGCTTGTCTACACTACTGCACAGGGTCCAGCTAAGATAGGCAACTTCAGCTACGTGAAGTTAACGTACTTAGATCTACTCACCGCGGTGTCTTTGCTGTGGTAAGTCGACAGCTGACGCTCTCCCGTCGACTCCGCTTACGCTCCTCATTCTGGTGGAGTACCAGAGTCGACAGAAGAGCACTCAGCGGTCCATTTATCGCATCTATATTAGTCATGATAAATCGACCCCCGCTGGATCGATCGCTGCCCACTGATCTGGTGGGTAGCATAGACAAGACCTTAAAGTGTGCTCTCCAGTAACACTTTAACTGCTCTTATCTGTTCCCATTCTACTAGCTGACTAGGGAGAAGTAACATCACAGTGTCTTTGTCCCTTGTTTACACATTTTAGTATAAAAAAGAATATCAAAAAGTCAAACCCAAAATTCTATCCCAGGCTAACGAACGGACCTATATACTAACAGTTGAATATCCACTATTGAGTTGATAGATTATTTTATATGCCAGTGAAAACATTCCTTAAGCTTCAAATTGTGGAAACTTGCAACACTAGTACAGTTGCATTTTGCTGCAAAACTTTAACAGGGAAAGCCAAAGCATTTTATTTATTATTATTTTTTATATTACTGCAACATGTACAAACCGCAGTAACTTTGCTGCAATACTTTAATTAGGAAGGCCAGGGGAAGAATGCTACTGAGTGTTTTCCCCTTTTGAAGCAGGGTAAGCATCTACCACTTTATCTGCACCAGTAAGCCTAAGTATTGCAGTTCTGATTCATTATCTTGCATTCTTCATATTAAACACTGTAAAATGGGTTTATACTTACAGAACATGTACAAAACGGGCCTGGTCCTGTGAGACCCTGATGCCTCCAACAATGGGTGCTGCTGGTTCTCACCAACTTCCAGGGTCATGCCCAAAGAATTTGAGATGTGCTATCCTTTTACTTCAATGGCAGTCTGTGAGATACGGTTACTGATCCTTGGTAACAACCATATAACAATACTCAAAATGCTTGGCTACCACAATTGGCATTATAAATAGGGCAGGCCTAGTGGATTCATTTTAAAATGATATACAGTAGCCTCCGAAGATTCAGCGCTGAACATCATCAGAACTGTTAAAGCAGTTGTGCCAATGTACAGGATCCAAAAAGTAGTCAGAGTGTACAGATCCCCCCTCCCTCCCCCCACACACACTTCCCTTGACACATGCCCTACACTGAGATTTGGGTGTGGCTGGCTCAGGATACAGCTTTTCTGCTTTTGCACATCCAGAAAATTTGCTTCTGCAAGGGGAAATCTCTGCTGGCCATGGAAGCCAGAATTGTTCCAGCCTGCAGCATGTGATCCTCCAGTCCTGACTTCATTCACCTGCCTCAAACCAACTCCTAATATACTCTGGAAATGTTACCATGCAGAGGATTTCTACCAAGCATTACATGTTCCCCTCCCCTCTCAAATCCAATTGCATCTATTTTGCTGCCAGCAAGCATTCTGCTTCTGTGAGGCAAGGAAATGATTTGCCTCATAATACCACATACTGTTTTCTTTTCAGGTCACATGTACACAAAATCATAGTTTTTTAAACAGCAAACTACAGGTAGAGAGATGTTCCAGGAGTAAAATCTCATATGCACAAAGGCTGTTCTCGATTTCCTCAAACATCTTTCAGACTGGGAATAAATAAATCTACAGCACTAAATCATGAAGCCAATTGGCAAATTCCCTGTTTATCCAGCGAGCATGTAAAAGGTGTTAGCCTTCTATTTGCTCTATGTACCATTATCACATTACTATTTTACTTCACTGATGGCTATAGTGACCTCAGGCCAGTAGTCATCAAGCAACATTACCCTTCACTAAAATTAAGGCCATTTCTACTATTACTGACATAAGAAAATATGAAGTGGGAAATGAGTCAAAGCAAGACATTTTTGAGCTTAAGCTGGGGACCTTCTTGTAACAGAGTCACTTTTGTTACCACAGAATATGATATTGCACCCACAAATCTATGCTAAAAAAATTATTAAGGTTGCAGTCGATCATTCCAAAGTTAAGAAATGCCAGAATTAATATTACTTGCACAACCTTAATTCAGCCTCCTTGCGCATATGCATTATGATACAGGTCCAGATCCTCAGCTGGTATATCAAAGTTAATGGAGCTACACCGATTTATACTAGTTGAGGATCTAGACCAAAGTCTTTAATTTCATGCCTACATATGTTATTTCTAAAGGATTCCCTTCCTCAGTCAGTGAGCTCACAAGGCAGGGTTCAGGGATTAAGGTAAACTGTTGAATAGGCTCTGTGTGTCCCCATATCTAATTTACTATATACCATCCAACCTGCACTGACCATGATATTTTTCATTTTTTCATGGGCATTTCAATAGCGTCCCTCACTGTCCATCTGAGTGTCACAAACCTTAATACACTTAGCAGGGAAGTGGGAAGAAAGGTTTTTTTGTTTTGTTTTTTCTAACTGATAACAAATGGAGGCACAGGGAGATTGTGGCCAGAACTTACAAAGGCTCCACTAATTGTGAAGAAAGCAAAGTGTACCCCTGAGGTCTTTCTGTGCCACAAAATACAAAATTCTGTGCCAAAGAATTAAAAATTCTGCGCCCAATATTTTAAAATTCTGCAAAATTCTGCAAATTTTATTTGTCAAATAAATGTGGAGACTCCAGCATGGCATTCGGGAGCACTGGCCACCAGCTGACCAGAGGTAGGAGTTCACTGTGCAGCTCCTCTCCCCCCCACCCGAGACATGGACTCAGCGGTGAGGCTGTACCCAACCCTGAGACAGCGTAAGGACCGGGTCTGCTTCAGAAACACCTCAGGGCCTTGCCTCTTTATGCCAGGTATATCAGGTGGGTAGGCAGGCTCAGCAATGCAGGGTCCAAGTGTGGAGGGGCTTAGTGTGGGGGGATCCAGGTATGGGTTGAGAGGGCTCTGTGTGGGGCAATCTGGGTGAGGGACGCTCAGTGGGCGATCTGGGTGTGGGGGGTGGTCTGGATGCTCATGGGCTTGTTGGGGGGTTCTGGTTGAAATGGTAATGGGACTCTGCAGGGCGGTCCAGGTGAAGGTGGTTGGGGCTCAGCAGGGGATGTGTCTGGGTGTGGGGGGAATAGAGCTTGGCAGGGAGTCTGGGTGTGGTGAGCTCAGTGGGCCGGTTCCAGATGCTGGGGGAGTGGGGCTAAATGGGGTGGAGATCCATGTGCATCTGTTTGGGGGTCGATAGGGTGGGGATCCAGGTGTGGGTGGCTTGTAGGGTGGTCCAAGTGCAGGGGGAGTGGGGCTCATAGGGGGGAGTTTGGCTGTGCGGGGAGTGAGGCTTGGGGGGAGGGTCTGGGTGTGGGGGGAGCAGTTCCCTGTATAGTGATCCCTCCATCTGCAGCTGAGGAGCAATGGGTGCAGTAAGCATGGGTGGGGAGGGATGGTTACAGAGCTTCCTATAGCCAGGGGAGAAATCTGGGGGTGGGTCTGACCTGGCCCCAGATGCCGTGCAGGGGAAGAGGAAGTCTCATCCTCCCCAGCCCAGATGGGACTAGCAACTGAGCCCAGAACAGGGTAGGAGCCCCCAGCTGGGTCTTCTCCAGTCCTGCCCCCTGCTCCACAGATATTTACTTCTCTGCCAGCTGCCCAGGGCACCCAAAACATACCGCTGGGGAGGGTCGTATGACCGCTCTTGTTGCTTCCTTTGCTTCCCCCTCAGAAAGTCATTTTTCTGTGGGGAAGCAAAGAAATCTGCAGGGGAAATAAATTCTGTGCATGCACAGTGGTGCAGAATTCCCTCAGTAGTAAATGTGACTTGTCCAAGACTACACTATGAGTCTGTGGCAGAACTAAGATTGTAACTCGGGATCTTCTGATTCCTAGCCCTTTGCTCATGCTTTCAGGCCACACTGCCTTACTACTGGAGATGCTGAGCACCCACAACTTCAGTTGCAACTTTGAGTGCTCACAGCTTCTGAAAACTAAGGCCCAGATACATAAAGGTACTTAGGCACCTACATCCCAATGCTGGTTCCACTACAATCCACAAAACTCTTGTTGAATCTGGTAGCTGCCTAAGCTCTCTTAGTGCCTAACTTTTCAGGGTGCAAGTTCCCTACCTACCTAAGTTTCTGCCTCTAAGCATGCAACTGAGGCATTTCCTATAGGTGCTCAGACACTATCTTCTACCTATGCCACAGAGTGATTCACAAACTGGAGGAAGACAGGTGTTTAGCAACCTAAGTTGTGTGTGTGGCCCAGTCCAGTAGATGTGCTCAGAAGCTGTCTACCAGATTGGGTCACATTCATAATCTGTCCAGAGGAGGTGTTGGTGGTGGCGGCAACCTTATAACCTTTAGCCCAATGGTGAGAGCACTTGCAGGGGGTATAGGAAATCGAGGTTCAATTCCCCCTCTCTCTGCCAGAAGTAGCGGGGTGAAAGAATTTAAAAGGGAGAATTCCCACATCCCAGGCAAGTGCTCAAACCACTGGGTTATAGGTTATAAGATGAGCCCAATCACCTTCTCCTCTTCCTGTAGAAGCTACACAGAGTAATTCCCTCTCATTAGCCCAATGATGTTTTGAGTATTTATTCACAACGGAACAGTCAGAGAGAGTGCGAGTATAAAAATGAAACTGTAGTCCGGATTCCCATCCAGGAGGCAGGAGACCTCAGGTCTTGTCTCTCTGCTCCAATAATTCTTTCATTATTTATCCCAAGTGGAACAACTTCTACAAGAGACATTGAGGGAGCCCCACATCAAAATATCCTATAGGTTAGAGCACCCTCCTGAGAGGAGTGTGACACACCTTGTTCAAATCCTTTCTCCCCCTCTGGCAGAGAGAGGGTAATTGAACCTGGGATAAAAGTTCTAAGGTGAATGGTGGCAGTTCCTTCTTTTCCTACTACTATATAGAGCAAGGCAGGCACCTAACTGACTCTCACAAGAAATGCTTCAAGCCTGGTCTACACTACGCGTTTAAACCGGTTTTAGGAGCGTAAAACCGATTTAACGCCACAACCGTCCACACTAGGAGGCACCTTATATCGATTTTAATGGCTCTTTAAACCGGTTTCTGTACTCCTCCCTAACGAGAGGAGTAGCGCTAGTATCGGTATTACCATATCGGATTAGGGTTAGTGTGGCCGCTGATCGATGGTATTGGCCTCCGGGCGGTATCCCACAGTGCACCACTGACCGCTCTGGACAGCAATCTGAACTCGGATGCAGTGGCCAGGTAGACAGGAATATTTCCTGTTTGCCCAGCGTGGAGCTCCGATCAGCACGGGTGGTGATGCAGTTAAAAATCAAAATAAAGAAAGAGCTCCAGCATGGACGATGCGGACGTGATCGCTGTAAGGGCAGGCAAAACTGTTCTATCAGCGCTCCGTTACAGAAGACGAAATTCAAAATCATTTTTTAAATATCTCCAGACAGACGCCATAGCAGGGACTCAGCGCACTGCTGCGTGGCAAGCGTAACGGAAAGCCAAAGAATCAAATGGACGCTCATGGACTGGAGGACTCAAGCTATCCCACAGTTCCTGCAGTCTCTGAAAAGCATTTGCATTCTTGGCTGAGTTCCAAATGCTTCTAGGGTCAAAAACAGTGTCCGCGGTGGGTCAGGGCATAGCTAGGCAATTTACGCACCCCCCCCACCCACCCCCAGAAGTGAAAGGGAAAACAATCCTGTCTTGACTCTTTTACATGTCACCCTATCTTTACTGAATGCTGCAGATAGACGGGATGGTGCAGCACTCAACAACAACATCCTTCCTCCCACCCCGCCATGGGTGGCTGATGGTACAATAGGACTGCTACCTGTCCTCATCATCAGCCTATTGGCACATGGGGCAGTGCAAAAGGACTGGTAACCATACCATACCAACTTGCTTGGGACAAGTCGATCAAGGTCGCCTGGTCCTAATTTTTCCTGGTAGATGGTGCAGTATGGCTGATATCCATCATCGTCATAGCAACAGGGGGCTGAGCTCCATCATCCCCCACCCTTCATGTGTAAAGAAAAGATTCAAGTGCCCCTGAACTAGCAGAGGGATGCACTCCTTACTGTCCTGTCTGGACTATCATAGCAGCTGGAGGCTGCCTTCACTAACAAGTCACTGTGTCTTATTCCTGCATTCTTTATTACTTCATCACACAAGTGGGGGGACAATGCTACGGTAGCCCATGAAGGCTGGGGGAAGAATGAAATGAACAGGAGGGGTTGTTGCAGGAGCACCCCCTGTGAATAGCATACAGCTCATAATTTCTGCAGGATCTGACACAGAGCAGCTGTGCTCTCTGGTTCTCTGATACAGTGGTTCTCTAGTACACTTGCCCATATTCTAGGCAGGACTGATTCTATTTTTAGATACCAAAAAGGAGGGATTGACTCAGGGAGTCATTCCCAATTTTGGCTTTTGCGCCCCTGGCTAAGAGCAGCCAGGGGCACTTATGACAGCAGCAAATGGAACAGTGCAAAAGGACTGGTAGCCATGATCATCTTATTACCAATTTATGGATTGGTAGATGGTGCAGTATGGCTGATAACCATCTCTGCTGTCATGCAAAAGCAAAAGCATGCTGCTGTGTAGCGCTGCTGAATCGCCTCTGTCAGCGGCATCTAGTACACATACGGTGACAGTCACAAAAGGCAAAACAGGCTCCATGATTGCCATGCTATGGCATCTGCCAGGGCAATCCAGGGAAAAAAGGCGCGAAATGCTTGTCTGCCGTTGCTTTCCCAGAGGAAGGAGTGACTGACGACATTTACCCAGAACCACCCGCGACAATGATTTTTGCCCCATCAGGCACTGGGATCTCAACCCGGAAATGCCAAGGGGCGGGGGAGGCTGCGGGAACTATGGGATAGCTACGGGATAGCTACCCACAGTGCAACGCTTCAGAAATCGACGCTAGCCTCGGACCATGGACGCACACCACCGATTTAATGTGTTTAGTGTGGCCGCACGCACTCGATTTTATAAAATCTGTTTTACAAAACCGGTTTATGCAAATTCAGAATAGTCGCGTAGTGTAGACGTACCCTCACACACATAAGCCTCCAGTGGGCAGGTTTGCATTCATGGATCCCTAGAAGAGCTAGGCATCTCCCTGCAGCCCAGATTTAGATGCTTGTCTCAGAGAGACAGTAAGAGTTTAGGAGAATCCCCCACCCTCCCGCAGCCCTGACATCGTCACTGGACAGCTTAGTTGGTTCCTCACCTAGCATGATGGCTTTTGGAGTTCAAATTACTAGGCACCTCTCTTTCCCAATTCATTGTATTGGGAGCCTAAGCACTGAACTCAGGCTTTGTGGATCAAAGAGTTGTTTATGTGATATTCTAGGCACCATGATGCTCAGTTTTGCAACACCAAACTCCATGGAGTTCCACCCTAAGCATCTCAAACTGATTACCCATAAAGCAGTGAACACATAGTTAGTAGCAACTTGCTTCAATGACTTGTCCAGAACTCAAATCTGAGCCAAGGATAGAACTGAATTCTCCTGAGTGATATTCAACTGCCTTAATCACAAACTATCTTTTCTTGCAATCTCCTGCCTCATTCACTACATACCTTCCAACTTCTGCAACAAATGAAGCATGGTTTCATAGCCAACAACCTCATTCATGCCATCATCCTAATTCATTCGCTGAGTACTAGTCGTCTCATGTAATGAAATGGGGAGCATCAGCAGTATAACACAGACTTCTACCACTGGAGTTGGAACTGCCAGCAGTGGTAGGCTGTTATTCCATGTCCCAGCCACAAGAGTAGGATATAGTATTCCTATTGATTACAATGGGAGCAAGATCACACCCATAGTCAGGAAAGGAACACAGACCTTTATGGGTACATCTACACTACACACTAAGCCCAGGTTCACAAATCATTCTGACTTGGGTTAGCAAGCATGGAAGATCAGAGTCCTAGAACCCCCTGCTAGAGGGCTAGGTATGAGCCTGAGTCCCGCTGAGGTTCGAGTCCAAGCCCAGTCATTTTGCAGTGTGGGCACAGGTCAAACCACAGACCTATATCAGAAGGCCTCCGTAGTGCAATATGGACAAACTAGCATGACTGTGAGACCTGGGTCCAGTAATTGTGACTATGGGTTTACAATATAGTCTGGATGTTCAAGTGCAGGCTTGGAAACACCAGCTCCCCAAGCCTGAGTCCCACAGACCTGGGATTACAATGCAGTGTAGACATAATGAAATATATTTTTCTGGCCACATACATTATGTTAGATAAAGAACAGTCTCTTTTTGCCTCTTTCTCTGGAGACGCTCAATCTTTAAATCTCTAGTATGTGGCTAAATGCCTTTTTTTTTAAAAGAAGAGTGATTTTTGTATATGAGGTATAGAGGTTATATTGAAGTTATTTTCCAGATTTTCTGCCTGTCCCTTGAAGTGGAAATAGTTATCAGTTTTCTATTCTCTAAAACATATGTTGATATATGTGCTATTATTTTTGTTTTGCAAATAGCTACTTTATAACATGCATTTGATTTGGCTTTCCTTTAGAATAGTAAAAGGAAGAACAGAAATGTAATGAAATATTCTTACCAGTCCTAGGACAATAATGTAAGTAAATTGGATTGTATACTTAGTTGACCTATTTCATAATCCTGATACGACTTGAGTGTAAAATCTTTGGGTGAAGGGGGTAAGGATCATCTGTAAGAAGGTTAACATATACCTCTGAGCCACAGACTTGTGGCTACTTTGGAAGCAGGATACCAGACGAGATGGATCTATGATATGATAGTTTAATTCCTTTGCATTTCTAAACTACAGACTTTCCTCTTCCCTGAGATGTTGCAGTAAAAATGGCACATATTATGCAGAAGTGCAGAAGGAAAACCAGTTCTTCAGTGAAAAGGACATCAACCATTTTTATTCAGCAAGAATAGATGTAAAACTTCCACATACCTTATCTGAGAACAGTTAATGAGCATTGCAAAAGCGCGTTAGCTGTTTAATGATACTGTAAATCTCATCCTCCACTCGCTATGCAGTTACGTCTGCATTATGTGTAAGCAGAAAAAAAGGGAACATACCCTGCTACAGTGAGCAAAATGCAGCATTAGTCTAGATTGAAATGGTCATGGGGAAAGAATGGCATAAAAATGGATGTGTGTTTGCAACTTGCTGGGGGCCAATCTTAAGAAAAACAAATTAGCAATGAAATTATGCAAGTTTATTTAGCAAGTGCAAGTTGCTCCATTTGTGGTATTTCCTTTTGGTGTCAATTCTTAAAAAGGAATGCTGACTGTACAGCACTCTCAAATTGATATGAGATTTAACCTTTGCATAACATTTGATGGCATTTTAATTTTCTATGAAAACAGGTTGAAATGCTAGTCTTCATTTTGTTACCTTTTTGTTTATACGTTTCTTTAAATATATTTGTTTTGTCTCAGAAAGGAGGGGAGAGGAGGAAAAAACCTAAAATGCCAGGGATTTGTGAGCAGAAGAGGTAGGAGAGAATTTGATCTGGCAGTTTAAATTTGCTGCTACTATGTGTATAAAGCAAAATGATCATTAATGTTATTCAGAAAGGAGACTTGCATAAATTAATGAAACGAACCCTAAGGATGCCTGTCAAACTGTCATATACTCACAAGCTGCAAAGTCACTGAGTAAAGCTGTCAGTCAGGGTTTGACATTCTAAAATCTTTCGGCAAGCATTAAGCATTCAAAGCTCTGCTGGTAATAAACCTGGCAACATTCCGATAAGCTGGCTTGCCACAGCCTCAGGATTCCCTCACAAATAACTCCGCCAGTGTGACTCAGTCTCCTAATTTTTGGGGAAGAATCTAGCTCAATTTGTTGATTTTTTTTAAAGTACGTTTTTTCTCTTCCTGAAGCCAGCACTCCTATTTTCTAATTCCTAAGTAAACATATTGGCCTCAGGTAAATTGTAATCCATAGCACAGCTCTACTGATGTAAAATGATTTACTCCAGCAGAGGATCTAACGCAGTGAAACAATGTGGTAAAGTCAGTGCCTAAATACTGTACTATGGCTACTGATGCTATAGGTTCCATTTCAGCAAACCAAATCGTTTGCTGAATTAGGGCTGTATATAGTAATTACCTTAGATAGAGAGTGAGTAATGATCCGAAAATGGTCATTGTCTAATCTACTATGTCTATTTCTATCATTTCTAATGAGCCCATTAACATGGAATCTCTGCACCAAATACACAATTTAGAATTGTTGTTAAATGTATTCAAACAAATTCTTTTCATAAGGTAGTTCCATTTGGTTTTGTTTTCTTCTCCCTTTTCTTTTTCATGTATTCCATTTGCCCTCCCTCCCTCTCTCTGTCACTTCCTCTTTAATTCTGTAGTTTTGTTACTTCAGGAAGGTTTTTCAAAGATGTATGTTCTTTTGTATTGGGGTTTGAACAAAATCATCCGAGGCCTCAATTTAAATGTCTCTTATAAGGTGTTACTAGTAAGGGTTTTGGGGGAAGAAAGCCCTGCTCCCAGCTTTTGAGAGGTGTTGTATAAATAATTTTTTTCCATTCTCTGTTCAAATTAAAGTAAGCAAACAAACAACCCCCCCCCAAATAAATAATTAAATAAAACAAAAAAAATCTGTTTCCTGGTTGAGACAAACATACACACCAAAGATTCATTTTGGGTTGAACAACATCTTTTGTTTCAATTTCAGGGGGTTTTAATCACTATTTTATGAAACACAAATGAAATTTACAAATCTATGTCCCTGCATGCCCATTCTTCCCCTTATAATGTTCATAATTTTAAAACTATTTAACTATTTTTTTCAACTTAGCTTGTCTTTATCTGGGATGAGTTTTGGAGCTCTGAGTTACCCTTAACTATTGAGTTATTGTAATAAAATTAATACTTTATACTTTGTATTAATACTTCGTAAATATGTAATCCCCTGTGAGTCTCCTAAAGTGTGTTTTTATTTACCAGTCAGTTTGTTCCCTGATGTAGAAGTATTAACCTAATTTTAAAGACACAGAAACTCAGGCATATAGGCAAAGGGTATTTTCAGAATTCACCTCTAATGTTGGTAGACCCAGTATTTTCTGGGACCAGTTTAAGACATTCAAAATGTGAGGCACCCAAAACTGGAGGCCACTTTTGAAAATGTAGGCTTTAGTGACTACCCAAGATCAATCATGTTTCCTGTGTGAGTAAAAAATAAATAAAAAAAATAAAGTCCAGGTCTCCCAGCTCGTAAAGGCTTAGTTTAGATAATGCAATGTAGCTTGCTCAGTACATACTGTATTCCCTTTAGCCTCCAAACTAATATAATTACTGCCAAAGTGAAGCTCAACATTTAGAGGTCAATTCTGTTCTCAGACACAATAAATAGATTCACATTCCTGTACGGATTGTAAAATGTACTGTAGTATTTACATGCGTTAACACTTGATCTTACAAAACACATTACTATGTGTGAACATGTATGAGAAAGCAGGATCAAGCTCTTAATAGGAAAGTTATAAATACAACATTATTTCAACATTAGTTAATGGTTCACTGTATAGCAACTAGTGTATTCACCTCTTGTTCAAATTCCCACATTCCTGTCTATTTCCTGATAACTCACCAATGCT
Source organism: Mauremys mutica (assembly GCF_020497125.1). Classification (NCBI taxonomy): domain Eukaryota; kingdom Metazoa; phylum Chordata; order Testudines; family Geoemydidae; genus Mauremys; species Mauremys mutica. Next base: position 96,991,735 of record NC_059073.1, read on the forward strand.
TTGACACAGAATAATAACTGATAGTAGGTGTCTTCTTTCTGCATAATAGAACACAGCATATCATTGAATTAAAAACAATCATAATCTTCTTTTCTTGAGTACTTTGTGAAACTACCCATCTTTTTAAACATACAATGCTTGTCATATTCGCACTTGGAAAAGCTAGTGAACTATTGTCTGAAAATTAAAAAAAATCACACATCCAGGGTAGTAATTAGCTAAATTAATGCTTCAGTAATGTTTTGAGGTACATATTATATTTGGGAAATATATGGAACACATTTTAAATGTGAGATCATATATTTACCCTTTAAAAAGTGTTTTATAGTTTGCATTGATCTCCAGAGTTTTAGAACCTATCACCACTATAAATCTATGTTTGCCAGCCAGTAAACAACAACTGCATTGTTTTCTTGCTGAAATAATCATTTCTGGGGAATGAGACTTCAGGATACTGTAATCTTTCTAGCCTACAGCTCTTTTGCCTTAGCCATTACAACCGTAACTTAGTTTACTTTGAGCAATTATTTATGCACATGTGTCTTTCTAAACTAATCAATTTCCACATAATTTTTCACCACCAGTCAAGCTTAGCTAGTAGAAAACAAAAAAAATCTGTTACTTTAAGCACTGGTGAGTTTTCTATTACATCCCTCATTAAAATAAAATTAAAAATAGAAAACACTATAGATATATCTGTTACTATTTTCAAAGTGTTTGTGTCTGTATTATTAGGAACATTTTTCATTTACTTGACTTGACAATTCCTGTAGTCTTTCCTTAGGTGTCATTTGCTGTCTAGATTTTTAAAATATGATGTTGCTTCAGTGCACTTTACTTATAATGAGCATACAGAAATAGATTTTCCTGCCCAGGGTTCTGCACACCTTGCCAACCAATTAGAATAAAGAAGAGGCAAGAATCCTGTTGGAATTTGAGATCCTATTTTGTGGTTAAACAATTCATATAGACTTTTTTCTAATCATCATTAGTCTGCTTTCTACCATGTCCCCATAATAATTTAACTTGGAGCATTAAGATGCATAGTCTAGGTAGTATGGAAATACTTAATTCCGTAAGCTCACACTAAAACAACACTAGGATCAAGCAAAAAACAATTAGCTAAACAAACATCCGGCTCTACTCGAAAATGTATAGTTCTATTTACAACCTGCCTTTTTTTCTGGTTCTAGAAAAGTATAAGATAAAAGGCTAAATTCTGCTCTCTCTAATACTTGGGCAACAGAGTAGAATGAATTTCACTTAGGGAGGAATTTTGCCAACAGATGTTTTTGTGGTTACAGCACTAAACAACAAATTAGAAACTGATGGTCATTGCACCATCAGCTGCATACCAACCTGCTACTTGATCTTACTCTAATGAAGTCAAAGGGTGTTTGCCATTGATTACAACTGATTTCAATAGGAGAAGCTTTGCATGCAAAAAGCAACCTCAAAAGAAGCAGCAAGTTAGCTCTATGGAGTCTGAGGTCTCACAAAATATGTTCCTGATTTTATTGGACAATTAACCCAATAGGAAGGCATTCAGCACTTTATAGGAGGTGCACAGCAATGCCTGCTTTTTGGGATTCTCAGAAATAACACTACTAATTTGAGATCATAAATCTTTTCCCCAACATTATTTTAAAGGGAGATTTGATATTTTTTAAAGAAGATTGTTATTTTTTCTAGGCAAAAGAAACTTGTGCTATATACTTGGAATAAAAGAACATTGTCCCCATACCCAAATGCCCCTTGCACAAACCTAAGCCAGCACAAATAGATGGTTTATATACAGTACATGCAGAGTATCTATTTTTTCCATTAAATTTTCTCTCTTCCTCTGCCACTTTTTGTCCTTTTTTGAAGTTTCTTGACAACTTATTTCTCACTCTGTTCACACTTTACATTCTTTAATTTTTTTCCATTGGATTTTTTCTTCCGCAACCTCTCTTTTACTTTTATTCATGGCCTTTTTTTACTTAGGAACATGAGTTCATCTTTCTTTACTCAGAACCCCACTAAAAGCATTACATTAAGGTTAAGCGATGCTACTGCACCAGGAAATTGAGAACAGCCAAGATTTTCAAAGATAAGAGCCTAAGGTTAGGCTTTTACCTCATTATTTAAGCTCCCACCTAAGTAGCCTAATTTTAACAAGTGCTGAGTGCCAAGCATTTCCCATTGACTTCGCCATTAGTTACCGGGTTACTCAGCTCATTTGAAAAATAGGCTGCTTTTTTTAGGAGCCTAATTTTGAAAATCTTGGCCATAATGTACATCTGGCCTCACAGTATAATTTTCAGCAGCACCATTTTCTGGAAGTGGTACTTCCAGCTCTTATAATAAAAAAATAGTTTGCTTTTATATAGCAACTTTCAGATGGTTATCTCAAAGTTGTTACACACATTAATGAATTAAGCCTCATGATACCCCTTCAATGAAATAATATTTTTCAGATGTGCAGACTTTGGCATTGATGGGCATTGCATGCTTATGCGCTTCCCTAAAGTCACCCAGCAAGGCAATGGCAGAGCTGGGATTAAACTCAGGGCACCTCCATTCCCATATTGGAACCACTATCCTCTGGGAAGCTTATATTAGGTTAGCCTCCTTTGCGCACCTGCATTAGGGCACTCAGATCCTGGGACTGGGTTCTGTATGGAGTGCAGGGACTGAACTTGAGCTGCTCCCCCTGGAGAGCAAGTGGACAAGGAGATGGTGAGGAGAGGCAGCTGGAGTCGATGGTATTTTCTCCACCTTTGTTCCAGCCAATGGATCTGGCAGGTCATGCAGGGAAAAGGAAACTACACCCTGTATAATAGGATGAGTAGACTTGGGGTATGTCTACACTACGGGATTATTCCGATTTTACAGAAACCGGTTTTTTAAAACAGATTGTATAAAGTCGAGTGCACGCGGCCACACTAAGCACATTAATTCGGCGATGTGCATCCATGTACCGAGGCTAGCGTCAATTTCCAGAGCGTTACATTGTGGGTAGCTATCCCATAGCTATCCCATAGTTCCTGCAGTCTCCCCCGCCCATTGGAATTCTGGGTTGAGATCACAATGCCTGATGGGGCAAAAACAGTGTCACAGGTGATTCTGGGTAAATGTCGTCACTCAATCCTTCCTCCGTGAAAGCAACGGCAGACAATCATTTCGCGCTCTTTTTCTCTGGATTGCCCTGGCAGACGCCATAGCATGGTAACCATGGAGCCCGTTTAGCCTTTTTTCACTCTCACCGTATGTATACTGGATACTGCTGACAGACGCAGTACTGCAGTGCTACACAGCAGCATTCATTTGCCTTTGCAAGGTAGCAGAGACGGTTACCAGCCCTATTGCACCATCTGCTGCTTTGGAAATTGGCGATGATGGTTACCAGTCATATTGTACCGTCTGCCAGGACTGAATCTCCAGGACACAAAGCTTAAAGAATGAAATGACCGGGAGTCATTCCCATTTTTGCCCAGGCGCCCCCGGCAGACCTCACCGAGGCCAGCCAGGAGCACTCACAAGATGATGATGAGGATGGCTATCAGTCATTTTGTACCGTACCGTCTGCCACCGGGGAGGGGAGGGGAGAGGATGCTGCTGTTTAGCGCTGCAGCACCCCGTCTACCAGCAGCATCCAGTAGACATACAGTGACATTGAAAAGAGGCGAGAAATGATTTTTTCCCCTTTTCTTTGGGGGGGGGGGTGGTAAATTGACGACATATTCCCTGAACCACTGGCGACAATGTTTTTGACCCTTCAGGCATTGGGAGCTCAGCCAAGAATGCAAATGCTTTTCAGAGACTGCAGGAACTGTGGGATAGCTCGAGTCCTCAGTCCCCCCCTCCCTCCCTCCATGAGCGTCCATTTGATTCTTTGGCTTTCCGTTACGCTTGTCACGCAGCACTGTGCTGAGTCCCTGCTGTGGCCTCTGTCTATCATAGCCTGGAGATTTTTTCAAATGCTTTGGCATTTCGTCTTCTGGAACGGAGCTCTGATAGAACAGATTTGTCTCCCCATACAGCGATCAGATCCAGTATCTCCCGTACGGTCCATGCTGAAGCTCTTTTTGGATTTGGGACTGCATGGCCATCCATGCTGATCAGCGCTCCACGCTGGGCAAGCAGGAAATGAAATTCAAAAGTTTGTGGGGCTTTTCCTGTCTACCTGGCCAGTGCATCTGAGTTCAGATTGCTTTCCAGAGCGGTCACAATGGTGCACTGTGGGATACTGCCTGGAGACCAATACCATCGAATTGCGGCCACACTAACCCTAATCCGACATGGCAATACCAATTTCAGCGCTACTCCCCTCGTCGGGGAGGAGTACAGAAATCGGTTTTAAGAGCCCTTTATATCAATATAAAGGGCTTAGTTGTGTGGACGGGTGCAGGGTTAAATCGGTTTAATGCTGCTAAATTCAGTATAAATGTGTAGTGTAGACCAGGCCTTGGAGAAGGCAGGCCAGGTTTCAGGAGAGACTGTCTGTGAGGGGAAGTTCAGCAAGATAAGTGGGGGCAAAAATAGGGCCCCAGTATGGAACACTGGCCTCTAGTCTCTCAGCATGATTAATAAAAATCTATTTCCTGTATCTTAGGCTGCATCATTTATTGGCTCCAGTAAATGACATACAAGAAAGGAGCAGAGGAGGAATTCTGACTCTCTGAGTAAGAGATCTTCTCAGAGCTACAGTTTACACACCACCCCAAATGGAATGGCCCTTAATTTTTACATGAATGACATAATTTCTCCATGCAGGAATTTAAACCACAGAGTGATGACAAACGAGCCAATTAAACAATAGCCCTGTACTCAGCCTAGATGCAGACAAACTCCCAAACACTGCCTTCAACCTTTTCTGTAATGAATAAATGTTTGAAGAGCAGAAGGGACTTCTAGCCATACAAGAGTTTCATCCTTATCTTCTGGTCAGTTATGGGAGTGCAGAGTCATGTAAATACCAATTCTTCTCTATCCCGATATGGCTACAACTACACTGAATACAATTCTCCTCTATGACCAATAGGTGATCATAACAGAATATATATAGGGGAGAAGAGCCATTGTCACAAGAAAATAGAGGGAGAAAATAATAAAAATAAAGAACAGAGTAAGGTAGCAAAGATCACGTTTAGGTTTTTGGAGCTACTGTAAATGGCCTAGAAAGTTAAAGGAAAGAGGTGAAGAGGAAGGGGAAACAAGAATGAAAGAGGCAAAGAAGAAAAAACTTTGGTGGAGGGGCTAAAAGACACTCGCAAGACTTATTCATGACTATTTCTAACAGGCAGTGTTTTAGTAATCCACTTTCAAAAGGAGTAATCTAAGACAGATTGATGAAAGTAGAGTTAACAGGTCTAGATGCCAGCAATCTTTGTGAATCGGACAGAATGATCAGCATAAAGTGTTTGCTTTCAATATTAGTCCAGGATCTCCATGGTCTATAGTTTTCCAAAAAAACATGACATTTAATTTCCTGTGAAGGGACTAATTCCTGTCTCCATTCACTATGTAGGCAAAATTAAACAGGTGGCACGCGGATCTTAAATGGATGGTGGGGATAAGAGGAAAGAATTTAATTTTCAAGAGACTACAGTTAAAAATCTCCAGCTAAATTGGGTCTTCCATATAGAGAAACCTGAACAGGCAAGACACTGGATTCAGTAGTATATTAAATAAGCAAGGAAGGAGTATGAAAAAAGCCCCAAATCATCGTTTTCCTTGCTAGGAAAGTCTTGGGAGACTCTGAATTGTAATTTCTACAATCATTTAAAAATGAATTAGGTTTACTGGGAAACTGTCATGGGAGATAGTAACCTTTACATCTTTGAGGCTGGCTGTCTAGAGAGACTTTAAAGTTTTACACAATCTAATAACTATCTGAAGACTTTTGGACAGAAAACAATGTCTTCAGCCAACCTTTGAAAGGTGAAAATGATCTGTAAAGTCAAATGCTCACTGTAGGCGCGTGGAACTTCCTGATGCTAAACCTTAGAAATTGAAACAAAGTATGTCCTAAAGAAAGATATTTTTTCCTTAACAGGCAGCATAATTCATTTCCAAAGTCAGGAACAGGACAGGGGAGCCAGACTCCATGCAGGCAGTTTACATATAACAGTGAAGATACTGGTCCAACTTCTCTGCTGGCATAAATTGGAGCAATGTTGAGTCAATGTTGTTCCAATTTACATCAAGAGAGAAGCTGGGCCATTAGTATTTTTGACAGAGGATTGGAGATCATAAAGGAGATCAGTCAAATGGACGAGGAATTTGACCAGTTCTTTAGAAGTATTATGAGTGGTAGTGACATCAACAAAACATTGAAATTGAAATCCTGGATCACCTGAACTCAATTGCAAAACTACCATGGAGTTTCACCCTTAAAATAGACAGAGATAATGAGCCCAATTCTCAGGTTTGGCTGAGCTGTGCAGTCCTTAGGGTAATTTCTAATTAGGCAACTGGGGCTGGCCAAACACATTACAAACAGAATGAAGTTGAAAATCACGATAGATGAGATATTTGATATATTTTAATCTCCCTGTTTGGAATGACTACAGACATGTGACCCAATGGACCACCTCAAATAGAAATAAACTGTCAGGAAAAAAATTCCAAAACCAACTCTGAGGTTTTCCTCACATAATTTTTCTTGCATCCTCCTTCCCAAAGGAAGGGTAGAGAGAAGTTCCAGAGCAGAGACCTCAAGAATCTGCCGGGTAAATAGTCCGACTGTGCTGTCAGTGAGCATGGATTTGTGGTTGAAGCACTTGACTGGGACTCAGGAGATCTGGGTTAAACTCCCGGCTCTACTACAGACTTTTTCTGTGATCTTTGTGTCTTGGTTTCTCCATGCCTGTTCCTCTATCTGTAAATGGCAATAAGAATATTCATTTTCTCCCACTTTTTGTCTGTCTTGTCTATCTAGATTGTAAGTCCTTTGAGGACAGGCACTGTTTCTTCCTGTGTTTGCACAGTACCCTGCACAATGGAGCCCAGTCTCAATCAGGGCCTCTAGGTACAATCATAACAGAAATAATAACAATAACTTCACACAATGAGATTAAGAACAATTAAACCAAAGGATATAAAGCTCAAAGACAAAATTGCCATTCATTTTCAGAAAAAGAGGAAAGAGGGCATTAGCTACAAGGACCAGAAAAGTAAAAGGTTAAGGATATTCTCTGCCTTTTTCTCTCTTTCAATAGATCCCTTTCTCTCAGGGCTCATCTACACTTAAAACATTACAGCAGCTCAACTTCAGCTCTTCAGTGCAGATATTACCTATGCTTACAGGAGAGATTCTCCCATCAGCATAGATAATCCATGTCTCTGGGAGGTGGTAGCTAGGTTGGGTCACTGTGCCTCAGTGGATCACAGCTGAGGATGCCAGATTCAGGACCAACTGTTGAGAAATAGGACAGACTCACCCCAGACTGATGGTTATTCTATCATTAGAGATACCAAACCAGTAACAAAAGTAAACTTCTCTCTCACCACAAGAATGGTCAACAAGAATTCATAAATGCAGTCAGCTTAGGCATCCCAGCCCTTGTTTCACCACCCACACACCAGACTTTATGATGAGTGGTTACTGACAGCCAATTTAATCAAACAAAGGGTTCTTCTGATCTCAGGAAAGCAGCCACATAGCCAGGTCAATATATAACTCAGATCTTACCCAATAATCACACTGTTGCCAATCCTCTAGTAACTAAAATCGAAAGGTTTATTTATGAGAGTAAAGAAGAGAATTAAAATTGATCATATACAATATGCAATAAACCTTGCAAAGTTCTTACACCAGGTTTGAAGCCGTGATGTTACAGACTGCTGGCTTGTAAAGTCTCTAGTAAACTTCCAAAAAAATGGAAGGTCCTCAGTCCATAGAGTTGTAAATCCATAATGCAGAGAATCCGAGCAGGAAAGAGGCATGATAGACATGTTTCCAGGGTCTTTTATACCCTTTGCCATGTGCCTGGAAATTTTCTGTTTCAGACAAAGCTCATAGTCTCAGTTTGTGGAAAATTACAGGCACAAGAAGAAGTCTACGACCATATGAGCAAGCCATGTGCCCTTACAAGGCATGCTGGCTCACGGGGACAGCCATTACCCATATTCTGGTGTCCACACGAAGGCTCATCAGGTGGGACGAGCTTCTTCTATGGCCCATTGTGAGAGTTAATATATGGAGATATACCTATCTCATAGAACTGGAAGGGACCCTGAAAGGTCATTGGATCTAGCCCATGTGCCTTCACTAGGAGGACCAAGTACTGATTTTTGCCCCAGATCTCTAAGTGGCCCCCTCAAGGACTGAACTCACAACCCTGGGTTAATTGCCTTTAATAGGCTGCCTGGTTTCAATGTTGATTTTAGCTGTGTATTGCCCCAGGGACAAACACATTTGGGATACAGATACATAGCCAATATTCAAAACTTCAGATACAGTGATGATACATGGATTTAAACAGGATAATCACCTTTAGCAAATCATAACTTTTCCGTTGACACTTGACATGATATACTTTGTATGCATTTTGTTGCAATTGTCAATGGGGGCTAGTCATTAATTTAAATGGGCATAGGTGCAGGCACTTAACCTTTAAAGGTTGCACGCTGTGACATACCAGGGCACAATCCAGACTAGTCAGGGGTCTGTGTCACCACTGCCCTGCAACATTGGGTGCCTTACAGTGCCTTGCTGTAGTGGCCTTCACCTGAGTGGTTCACAAATAGCCTGCCAGCATGCAAGCCACATCCCGAGTCTCTGTGTGTAAGTGCAGTCTGCCAGCTTTACCCTGGTTCTCACCTGCCTCAGTTATACTGCAGAGTGAGCCCAACACACCCTCAGACCCAGATCTTCCCCCAGAAATATAGGTCCTGCACTGCCCAGCCCTCTTCTGGACAGTACAATATATTCAGTTCATTATTCCTTTAAGGGAATAATATGCCAGTTTATTACCTTAAATAGTTATCCAAACACTTCAGTTTAAACATACTGGATTAGATGAAACAGTAAAACCAGATTTTAAAGGTCTGGTCTACGACTACATACCCATATCAGCATAACTAGGTCAGGGGTGTTAAAAATCCACATCTCTGAGCGACATAGTTAAACCAACCTAACCCCCTGTATAGACAGCACTATTACTGGTGGGAGAGCTTCTCCCAATGACATACTTACCACCTCTCAGGGAACTGGATTAACTACATCACTGGGAGAGCTCTCTCCCATCAGTTTAGAGCAGTGGTTCTCAACCAGAGGTATGCGTATCCCTAGGGGTATGCAGAGGTTCTCCAGGGGATACATCAGCTCATCTAGATATTTGGCTGGTTTTACAACAGGCTACACAAAAAAGCACTAGCAAAGTCAGTATAAACTCAAATTTCATACAGACGATGACTTGTTTATATGCTCTATACACTATAACTGAAATGTAAGTTCAATATTTATATTCCAATTGATTTATTTTATAATTATATGGTAAAAATGAGAAAGTAAGCAGTATTTCAGTACTAGTGTGCTGTGACACTTTTGTATTTTTATGTCTGATTTTGTAGGCAAATAGTTTTTTACGTGAGGTGAAACTTGGTATATGCAAGACAAATCAGACTCCTGAAAAGGGTATTGTAGACTGGAAAGGTTGATAGTCACTGGCATCATCTTTAAAGCGCTACAGCAGCCCGGCTACATAAGTACAGCTGCCCAATGCAGTGTGTTACACATGTGCCCCAACTACAAAAAGATAGATTTTAACTGAGTATAAGTAATGAGGCAGAAAAGTCAGACATGATTACAAGAAAAATAAAGATAAAATATTTAGTAGTATCTTCTTAAGAAATTAGCTTAGTTGCAAAGCAAACTTTCTCAGTACATGCTTCCAGCCAGGTTATTGACCAAATTCTTCAGGTCAGGACCTCACCCACCCAGAGTCCAACAGCTGTTTTCCTTTGTCTTCTTAAGTGAGATGGCAGAGACAGACAGGGAAAGAGAGAGAGGAGGCTGTCTTGGGGTATCTGCCCCGTCTTTTTATAATCCTATCCCTCCTTTGAGAAGCATTTCTACCAGGGAACAAGGTGACAGGCAGTCTAGTGAAGAAAAGAAATTTCATGCTGTTTCTTTGCTAAGATGTAGATTTTTGTCCCTGACCCTTTTCTTGCCAAAAATTGGCCACTTAGCAGGTAATGGTTAATCAGCCTTTTTGACACCTGGCTGAGGCATCAGCTTGCTCTTTGTCTCTGAGAAACTACTTTAGTCACTTCAGTCATGATTTCAGTGTATGTTTATAACTTTACCTATTATGTTGCTATTTGAATTTTGATCAGCAAGTTGAGGTTTTAAATGATACCTCACAAGGCATGCTTTGTGCAAACATTATCACAATAGTGTAGTGTACATTATTACAAGTAGTCAATTGACAGACTGGGTTAAATCTAGATCACCAGATGCTTTTAAACAGATCCTGACATTAATTATTTATTTATTATCATTTTATTATTATTTTATTTGGTGTCTGGACCTTGGCTATACCTTGACCATGAAATTTGGACCATGATAAAAAAATGACTACGCCTGGTGTAGGGTGTGAACACAGGGATGTATTCCATAAAAAGGTGGTACACTCACTGCAATGTTTAGCTGTAAATGTGGGTAACACTGCCTTTTAAAATATTTTCAGCACTCCATTGACCTCACACAGGGACACATTCTTCCCTTTTATACATGCCTACAATTGTCTAAGTTCAGCGGTGAGTGAGTATAGTTCTGAGGGCAGAATTTGAACTACAACAGCACTTGTGTCAATGGAGGATCAGCCAAACAATTTGAAAAAAAGCAAAGCAGAGGATTCATAACCCTAAAGTAACACTTAGTATGAAAATGGTACTTTTTAAAATAGCTTTTATTGAACATTTGCTTATATAATCATCATACTGCTGCTTAGCAGATTTTTCTCTAGAAGCCGAATCTACGTATTTTAAGCAACCAGCACTTTTACTACCTGCCATCTCTTCCATAAAAACAATTGAACATATGTGCACTATTATAAAATGTTATATCTGCTAGCAGAATGCTAAAGACATTTGGCTCAAGTTGAAGCTTCCAGCAGGAGAAGAAAAATAATTACTTCTATTTAAACAATAAACACATTTTCAAGACTAACGTGAAAGTTTCACAAATTCCTGGTTACAGATGGGCTGGATCACAAATACCTTCTGCTCCTTTGTAACCATGAGGAACAAAAAGAAAACACACCTTTCTTTGATCCTCTATACTGTAAAACAAGTTAATTACACGGGACCAAATTTGCTTCTCCGTGAGAAACAAAGGACCTGTGTAGGGAACAGGAGACTGCATAAGCCAAATTGCGAACTGGTTTATGTCATTCGCAGTCTCATTGACGTCACTGGTAAGTGAGCAAAGAATTTGGCTCCTTGAGTCTCTATTCACAGCTAATCACCCTCATTTTTCATGTATTGCCATAGGAATTGCCCCCTCCAGAATGCCCTAAACTTGTAGCTATTGTTGGATGTGCCCAGATGTCAGGGCACCCACCAGACACACTGCACTGGCTCCCAGTCTCACCCGGCCCATGGCTGCTTGACTACAGGAACTATTATGTTTTAGCCTAGATGTTTGCCCCTCTCTTGTACTCTTTATCTCCAGCCCCTTCTCAGCAAAAGCACCAAAATGAGTGTTGCAACATATTAAACCCGGGTCTCTTTCACAGGAGATGTAGGGTTGCTAAAGAAAACAACTAGAAATACAGATAAAAAAAATGAGCTTCCACAAAGCTCAGGTTCCAACTTTGGTTCCTTTCTTAACCAAGGACTGCATCTGGTCTGGAACGCTATACATCAGAAAGAGACATCTAGTGGATGAACAATATACTGCAAATTAACACCTCACTGAAAAGGGCAATCTGCAGAATGTAACTTGGGTAAGCCCTATGAATTTCTGAGAGAAGAGTGTCACAGAGAATGCCCACTCCTCTCCCTCTCTTCTCAGTATACCCTTCACCATACAAAACATATGGCTTGTTACTTTCATATATGTGGAACCACGCAGTTCCCAAAGAGAGGAGCTTCCTTAGTCTCCTGGGCTAGGAGGGTACATACCAATACCCATATAACACAGCTGTTTGGGGCCTACTCATTCCTATTTTGCTCTCCTTCTTTCATTACATTAGGAGGGAACATGTAGTCCAGTGTAATTTTACTGTTCACAAGAGGCACTGTATTCATTTGCTTTGCATTTATTTAGGGCCCGATCCAAAGCCTCTTAAAGTTAATGAGGGATCTCTTCATTGACCTCTAGAGACCTTGAATAAGTTCAAGTTAAAACTATAGACATGGAAGATAATGCTACTATGAATCACACTGTATGGTGTATTGTTTATTATCCTTCTCTATGAAGGAATTTGGAACTGATCCTGACCAACAGGAAATCTTGGCAAGCGATTGTTACAAGTGGCACCATCGTCTCCATCAGAGTATCAAAATCCATGACAGAAGTTGACTCCTACAGCTTACAAAAGAACATAAGAATGGCCGTACTGTGTCAGACCAAAGGTCCATCCAGCCCAGTATCCTGTCCACCGACAGTGGCCAATGCCAGGTGCCCCAGAGGGAGTGATCCTAACAGGTAATGATCAAGTGATCTCTCTCCTGCCATCCATCTTCACCCTCTGACAAACAGAGGCTAGGGACACCATTCCTTACCATCCCATCCTGGCTAATAGCCATTAATGGATTTAACCTCCATGAATTTATCCAGTTCTCTTTTAAACCCTGTTATAGTCCTAGCCTTCACAACCTCCTCAGGCAAGGAATTCCACAAGTTGACTGTGCGCTGTGTGAGGAAGAACTTCCTTTTATTTGTTTTAAACCTGCTGCCCATTAATTTCATTTGGTGGCCCCTAGTTCTTTTATTATGGGAATAAGTAAATAACTTTTCCTTATCTACTTTCTCCACATCACTCATGATTTTATATACCTCTATCATAGCCTCCCTTAGTCTCCTCTTTTCCAAGCTGAAAAGTCCTAGCCTCTTTAATCTCTCCTCATATGGGACCCATTCCAAACCCCTAATCATTTTAGTTGCCCTTCTCTAAACCTTTTCTAGTGCCAGTATATCTTTTTTGAGATGAGGAGACCACATCTGTACGCAGTATTCAAGATGTGGGCGTACCATAGATTTATATAAGGGCAATAATATATTTTCCGTCTTATTCTCTATCCCCTTTTTAATGATTCCTAGCATCCTGTTTGCTTTTTTGACCGCCTCTGCACACTGTGTGGACGTCTTCAAAGAACTATCCACGATGACTCCAAGATCTTTTTCCTGACTCGTTGTAGCTAAATTAGCCCCCATCATATTGTATGTATAGTTGGGGTTATTTTTTCCAGTGTGCATTACTTTACATTTATCCACATTAAATTTCATTTGCCATTTTGTTGCCCAATCATTTAGTTTTGTGAGATCTTTTTGAAGTTCTTCACAGTCTGCTTTGGTCTTAACTATCTTGAGCAGTTTAGTATCATCTGCAAACTTTGCCACCTCACTTTTTACCCCTTTCTCCAGATCATTTATGAGTAAGTTGAACAGGATTGGTCCTAGGACTGACCCTTGGGGAACACCACTAGTTACCCCTCTCCATTCTGAGAATTTACCATTAATTCCTACCCTTTGTTCCCTATCTTTTAACCAGTTCTCAGTCCATGAAAGGACCTTCCCTTTTATCTCATGACAACTTAATTTACATAAGAGCCTTTGGTGAGGGACGTTGTCAAAGGCTTTCTGGAAATCTGAGTATACCATGTCCACTGGATCCCCGTTGTCCACATGTTTGTTGACCCCTTTAAAGAACTCTAATAGATTAGTAAGAAACGATTTCCCTTTACAGAAACTATGTTGACTTTTGCCAAACAATTTATGTTCTTCTATATGTCTGATCATTTTATTCTTTACTATTGTTTCAACTAATTTGCCTGGTACTGACATTAGACTTACCGGTCTGTAATTACTGGGATCACCTCTAGAGCCCTTTTTAAATATTGGCATTACATTAGCTATCTTCCGATCATTGGGTACAGAAGCCAATTTAAAAACAGGTTACACACCATAGTTAATAGTTCCGCAACTTCACATTTGAGTTCTTTCAGAACTCTTGGGTGAATGTCATCCAGTCCCGGTGACTTGTTAATATTAAATTTATCAATTATTTCCAAAACCTCCTCTAGTGACACTTCAATGTGTGACAGTTCCTCAGATTTGTCACCTACAAAAGCCGGCTCAGGGTTGGGAATCTCCCTAACATCCTCAGCCGTGAAGACTGAAGCAAAGAATCCATTTAGTTTCTCCGCACTGATTTTATCGTCTTTAAGCATTCCTTTTGTATCTCAATTGTCCAGGGGCCCCACTGGTTGTTTAGCAGGCTTCCTGCTTCTGATGTACTTAAAAAAACATTTTGTTATTACCTTTTGAGTTTTTGGCTAGCTGTTCTTCAAACTCCTCTTTGGCTTTTCTTATTACATTTTTACACTTAATTTGGCAGTGTTTATGCTCCTTTTTATTTACCTCACTAGGATTTGACTTCCACTTTTTAAAAGATGCCTTTTTCTCTCTCACTGCTTCTTTTACATGGTTGTTAAGCCACGGTGGCTCTTTTTTAGTTCTTTTACTGTGTTTCTTAATTTGGGGTATACATTTAAGTTGGGCCTCTATTATGGTGTCTTTAAAAAGCGTCCATGCAGAAGAGCTTGAAGAGAGCTTGAAGAGAAAAGAGCCTGTAGGGAGTAAGCAATTCCCAACCAAGATGCGTACATTTGCAATAACTGCCAAAGATCATGCAAATCTCAGATTGGACTATCCAGTCACACGAGAGATTGCAAACCAACTACATCATAGGCTTCAATTCCCACCATCTCTCACAGACGAAAGGATGCCAACACTGAATCCTTCTCAGAGTTGGACCCAATACCATAGCAGTCAGAAAAGGAAACACTTTTAATTAGACAGCCCTATAACTGGGAATTGGATGTATAATTTTTAACAAGTAAGTGGGAGTGTAGAGCATAATTGGTCAAGGAAGAACTTATTCCACACAGCACAACATTGCTCCAGTAAAAAAAAAAAAAAAAAAAGTGGCTCAAGAAACCTAAATCTGAAAAAGTATTTGGTTTGAGACTTAGGCCATGTGTACACTGCTAAGTTAAGTTGACTTAAGTTACGTCAATGCTCATAAACTGCTTTAATTACATCGCTTCTGCGTGTGCACACAATGCTCCTTGTGTCAGTGGTGCATGCCCAGTGTTGGTGCTCTAGCCAAATAGAGCAGTGCACCGTGGGTAACTGTGCAAATTGCCACCTTCTCCCACTAGGAGTTCTGGGAATGGATCGTAGTGCATCATGGGGGCAGAATCACTGCCCGATGGTGCAGTTTTCTTTGTCCCATAATTCCTAGGGCTTACAACTGCATTTTGTGCCCTTTTTCAACTGCTCCATAAACTTTGTACCCACCACTTCTGCCTGACATTATGTGTAGTATACACAAGACCTTACAAATACATATGTCCAAGCCTCATTTCCCCTAACCTTTCCAGGACAACATGGAACAGGGAGAAGAAAAAAGCAAATTGTGAAATTATTATTTTTTTAATCAGTGGTTGTTATTTACATAGTGTAGGCAAGATTGTGATCCCCTTGCTTGGACAGAGTAATATCTTCTTCAATAGAACTACTCATAGGGTAAGGTATGATTAAGGGGATTACAATCTGGTCCTGTGTCACTAAATTCATAGTCCTCATTTCTCTCCTCTCTTGCACAATAAAAATGAAAATCACACTTAAAAGGAGAGGAAGGGCCAGATCAGAGCCTCTTGTCTCAGACAAAATGATACCCATATTAAACTCAGTGTGAGTTTTTAGCATCCATATATTAAATTTGGGATTTTAAACAGCTGTTTTGTTTAATGCTCTGAGTATGTCTCACATTTCTCTCACACTGACAAAAAAAGGAGCGAAGAATGAATGATTGAAAAGAAACATCTGTGATATTTAGAAAAAAACAACAACAAATACTCTTTCATTCCTACACGCTCCATCACAAGGAGAAAGAACTGTGAAATAATGACATTTCAAGGATAGACTTTCTCAACATATTTTGTGGCACAACAATGGCCCTTTTGTCCACCAGGAATGTAATT
Organism: Mauremys mutica; assembly: GCF_020497125.1. Classification (NCBI taxonomy): domain Eukaryota; kingdom Metazoa; phylum Chordata; order Testudines; family Geoemydidae; genus Mauremys; species Mauremys mutica. The sequence goes on from NC_059073.1 coordinate 97,007,941, forward strand.
ATTCTGTGAAACAACATCAGTCCCCAATTTTGCCGTTTTGGAAGTGTAAAAAGTTTTGATTTTGTGGGCGAATACACTGTTTTTTGAACTGCAAGAAGATGAAGTTGTCACATTCAAATGCAGAATAGCAGATTCAGCTAAGCTATATTGTTAACATAGATTTATCTTCTCCATTTTGATCATGCATGCTTCTAGATTGATTTAGTATTCATGTAACAACCTTAAAAACTATTCATTTTTGTGATGGAGGTAGGGGGTGGAACTGCATCATTGCACAGGAAAGGCATTAGCTGTGATATGGTAGTGCAGTTATAAGTTTAATAGAATTCATTAGAATTAAAAATAGAGTCGAAAAATCCTGGTAAAACCTCCAGCCTAGTGAACAAACTTTCTCTCTCAATTAAAATTTCCCAAGCTTTTCAGTTTAGTGAACGCTTAATTTTATAATCAACGCATAATTGGAAAACAAACACTAAAATGTCATGTTTTGCACTGGCTCTCAATCTCTCTCTCTCTGTCTGTTCTCTCCCTCACTGGTTTCAAATGGAAAAGAAATTATTTTATCCCTCAAAATATCAGAATTCTCCAACAATCACGTGTGCTGTTATTGGTGGTGCTCAGCAGGGTTCCCTGTCCCTCCCTGATTGTGCTGTTTTGAAGTTAAAACCCACTTCCACTAAAGTTACTGCCTACTGATTTCATTTGGATGTTCTGACCACGGGATAGTGAGGGCACAATTTTGGGACAGCAACACTGTGAAATTTAAATACCCCAGTCTGTCAAGCATGTCAAAAAACAGACCACATCCAGGTCTTATTAGACTTTAACATGTTCGAATTAAACACAATTGTGAGAAGTCACTTGAGCTGATGGGATGCTGACCTCAACTGACTAGTCAGAGTAGACAAGGCCAAAGATGTTGAGCATCATGTCAGTTAGTCTTAGTGAAGTCTTTGTCTCAGTAGGGTTTAATCTTGGCTCACTAACCCAACCCTGAGCAAGATATAAGTATTTATATCAAAGATGTCCCTGAAATTAATGAACAAAAATTCTTTATAGGAAAGAGAAGACTCCAATTTTAATCTCCTTAGTATGGAGTTTGCCTTATTGTGTATTGCCTTATGGAATATTGCCTAGTCTGGAGACTTTATTAATAAAAGATACAAGCAAATTAGACTTAATGTGTATTACTAATAATATTAACAAAGCTGATATTTAAATATATATTAAAGACCAGTTGTTTTTCTTAGAGCACTGATTCTTGTCTCATTGTCTAAATATATGTTTATATAAATCTTAATATAAAAAAAATATTAAGCAACAGAAAACCAAGCATTTGGGAAGCCAACATTCCTGAAAAAAAGGAAAATTTGTGCAGAAGGAAAAAGAAATAGATGATTTCAGAGTTTTACTAGTAATTAAGGACTGATTCTGTCACCCTTACTCATATAGAGTAGCATTTCACTTCTGTGAAAAGTCCCACAGAAATCAAAGAGCTGCTTGTGGAGTTAAGATACTACTCTGTGTAAAGAAGGATAGAAGAATCTGGCTCTTAATTTATTTCCACCCATGTGATTTTCATTTAAATATCAAAAAAAACCCTATACATGTACAAAAAATAAATTGTTTGTGAAATGACACCTTTTTAAAAGTAAGTAAAAAAAGAGAACATGTTAAGTGTTTGCTAAATATAAGATTCTGTATGGAATAATGTCGAGCCACCAAATACAATTGTTGTTTGGTTTACACATGAATTATGATTTCCTTCATTGCAAAAGCTTTCCATCTGGAAAAAGGAAATTTTTCACTGTTTTGTAAAAAGGGTGGCACAGCAAAATTTGTCATTTTCACTTCACTTTTTTTTTTCAAGGCATGATTGCAATGACCAGCATTCAAAAGAGACAGCTTTCGGGGGTGGGGGGAGAGGCGGACATAGATAAACCATAAGATGTAATTTATAATGCAGGAATGTACATTCATATAGCACTTTCTGCACAATAATCATTTACAACAGACGCAAAGGATAGGAACAAAATTATTTATAATGTAATGGTTTAGTTTGTGTAATCATGTCTCCCTCTAGTGGCTCTAGTACACCTAAATGATAGATCCTGTGTTTCTGGTGCTGAAAATTCTGGGTTCAGTTCAAATTAGCAATCATCATCTCTGTATGTGTATATGGCCATGTTAATTATTAAATGTTTTGGATACTGTTGTTCAAATAAGCATTGAGTGGTTTTACCCAAGGCTTACCCAGAGTCTTAAAATTTTAATATTTAGACATCACAAATTATATTGAAATAGACATGCAGCTACTATGCTTAAGATTTTCTATCAGACTGAGCAATATTAGCAGTGCTACTAATATTTTTCAATATATGTGTTTTGCTTTATCTTTAATTACATTGGTGGCACTTCAAGTCTTTACCATTTTTAGAGTTTCTTCCATTTGGAGAGATATTGCTTTAAAACAATTATGTTCTGCATGATAGTTACAAAGGTAACGACTACATCATGTTGTTGATGAGCAAGTGAAACTAATGTGGATAATTGGGTCTGGTATAATAAGGATCACTTTCTTAATTCCTCAAAAATTGCATTATATTTTTTAAGGGAGATGATAGGTGAGGATTGACAGAGATGAAGTCTAAATCCTATTGTAAATCCTAGTTCTCAAATATATTTTAAACTAGGATTTTAAGAAACTCTCTGTCATAGTCAATAAAGAATGAAAAAGCAGTAAGTTCAATACAGAGAACAATGACGATGACTAAAGCAGTGAAATTAGCAAATGAAGGCATTCCTGCTGTGGCTTCAGTGTCTAGAATATTCAAATAGCAGGGTAGGAAACAAGATCAGACTTTTAACAAATAAAAAGTTCAGAAACTTTGAACTATGCAAGTTTCCACTTGCTGAGGATTTAGCCCAAAAGGGGCCCGTTCTCCTTCCACTGAAGCCAAAAATAGTTTTATCATTATCTTCAATAGGGGCACAATCAAATCCATGAATTTGATCAGAAAAAGTGAGACACAAAATCATGTTTTATCACCAAAAATATTAAAATTGTTAACCAAAACCAGAAAACTGCAAATATAAACACATTCTTCAGAAAATACGATTTGCAAAAGAGATTTTAAATTTTTTTTAATATTGGAGAAAATACATAATTCCCTTCAGATTACAAATGATGTTTGCTATTAAAAAGTCAGTGTGAAAGCAGATAAAACCAACCACAATAGAAATGTAAATCTAGTAAAAATAATTCTTTATAGAGGTGAAAAAATTGAAAATTATAAAGACAATCAATATAATAGCTGAAAACATCACATACTATAGCTTTCTTGTTTAACAATGACTTTGATTAAAATGCTCGGTGAGATGGGGAGAAAAATCAGGCTTTAATCTATAAAAAATCAGAAATCCAATCAATAGACAGGAAGTTTCACGTTTCTATAAATTTGACTGTTAACAAAAAAATCACATAAATGAGTCATTGTCAGCACTTCTCAGGGAATGATAAGGCAAATCAAGCACCCGGAATGAAAAATAATGTGAATAGACAAAACAAGCAATAAAGAGTGCAGAGAAAGAAGATTGACAGGACAAAAGACAAGCTGCTCTTCCTTCCCTCTTCCAACCACTGCCTTCCTTTTCATATCATTTATGCACCCCATATCCTCACCCAGATTTTATTATTCTTCCTGCCTCCCTTCCATAAAACCACAACCAACTTCTAGGTTCATCCTGATTTCCTATGTGTACTTCACATGATCCCAACCCCCACCCCTGCACGTTCCTCCACGAGTCTAGCCCAGTGCTCACAGGAGGGAGAGATTTAACTCCTCTAGCCATATGCTAGCTCCCTGGTTAGCAGTGTGCTACAAGGCATTCGGTGATTTTTCATCCCCATGGCAATTGTCCAAGGGATTCTGCTGTGGAGCCTGAGGCATGATCTCAAGTCCTGATTGAGTACATACACAAGTGACAAGTATTACACCTTATCAAACTGCAACATACATTCCCAGTGCTATCTTCTAACCCAGAATTGGAGCACAGAAGGACAGGAGCATAATTATGCCCCAACAAAACCATGGCAACAAAGCAACTTTGATGCTATTCCCCCCTAGACTTTGCACTCAAGAAACACAATCACTGGTATTCTGGCTGCCATCTGCATGGATGTACAGGAGCATTATGGCTTATTGCACCCTCTCCCCATCTTGCACAGGCAAAATTCTAACCATGGGTATTTAGGAAGATGACCAGTGTTGGCCAGATCACATGCCAATTCTTGGAGCACAGGAGCTCTTTATGGCTTCTTGGCATGATTGCTGGCAGCTATTGCACTTTGACTTTAACTATGAGACAGGATTCTGTACCTGGTATTGGTTTGAAAGTTAAAAATATGAACCGATAGCTGAAAGAAACAGCAGTCAAGAGACCTAGGCAAGGGATATATATTTGAGGTGTCATCTGAAAATAGAGAAAACAATACATGAAGGGATACATGAAAGCATTTCTAGATGGTTGGTGCTGTAGAGGAGAAGGTTCTCATATTTAGGGGAACAGAGACAAGGTTTGTGCTGAATAAGCAAAGAGGTGAGAAGAAGACAAAATGACCCTATTCTGCAATCTGCTCCCACAGAAACTGATTGGAGTTTCATCATTGGCTTCAATGGGAGCAGGATTGGACCCAGGTTCTCTCAGCTAGGAGGAAGCATATCCATGGAGAATATTAACAAGTCTGTTATGTCTATATCTTAAGTCAGTATATTAACAAGTCACTGTGATGTGATTGGAATAACAGAGACTTGGTGGGGTAACTCATGACTGGAGCACTGTCATGGATGGGTATAAACTGTTCAGGAAGGACAGGCAGGGGAGGAATGGTGGAGGAGTTGCACTGTATGTAAGAGAGCAGTATGATTGCTCAAAGCTCCAGTATGAAACTAGAGAAAAGCCTGTTGAGAGTCTTTGGGTTAAGTTTAGAACCGAGAACAACAAGGGTGATGTCGTGGTGGGCGTGTGCTATGGACCACCAGCCCAGGAGGATGAGGTAGACGAGGCTTTCTTCAGACAATTAATTGAAGAACACAGGTCCTGGTTCTAACGGGGGACTTCAATCACCCTGACATCTTCTGGGAGAGTAATATAGCAGTGCACAGACAATCCAAGAAGTTTTTGGAGAGTGTTGGGGACAACTTCCTGTTGCAACTACTGGAGGAAACAACCAGGGTCCATTCTCCTCTTGACCTGCTGCTTACAAACAGGGAAGAATTGGTAGGGGAAGTAGAAGTGGGGGGCAACCTGGGCAGCAGTGACCATGAGATGGTCGAGTTTAGGATCCTCACAAAAGGAAGAAAGGAGAGTAGCAAAATATGGACCCTGGAATTCAGAAAAGCAGACTTTGAGGAGTATAAAAATATTGCTTGAGCATGCAGGGGTCTAATCAGGAACGCAAAAACACAACTGGAGATGCAGCTAGCAAGGGATGTGAAGGGTAACAAAAAGGGTTTCTACAGGTATGTTAGCAACAAGAAGAAGGTCAGGGAAAGTACGGGACCCTAAATGAATGGGGGAGGTAACCTAGTGACATATGATGTGGAAAAAGCTGAAGTACTCAATGCTTTTTTTGCCTCAGTCGTCACAGACAAGGTCAGCTCCCAGACTGCTGTCCTGGGCAACACACTATAGGAAGGAGGTGAGCAGCCCTCAGTGGTGAAAGAACAGATTAAGGACTATTTAGAAAAGCTGGACATGCACAAGTCCATGGGTCCAGCTCTAATGCATCCAACGGTGCTGGGGGAATTGACTGATGTGATTGCAGAGCTATTGGCCATTATCTTTGAAAACTCGTGGCGATCGGCGGAGGTCCCAGACGACTGGAAAAAGGCAAATATAGTGCCCATCTTTATAAAAGAGAAGAAAGAGAACCTGGGGACCTACAGACAGGTCAGCCTCACCTCAGTCCCTGGAAAAATCATGGAGCAGCTCCTCAAGGAAACCATTTTGAAGCACTTGGAGAAGAAGAAGGTGATCAGGAATAGTCAACATGGATTCACCATAGGCAGTTCATGCCTGACGAACCTGATTGCCTTCTATGATGAGCTAAGTGATTCTGTGGATATGGGGAAAGCAGTGGACATGATATATCTTGACTTTAGCAAACATTTTGATACGGTCTCCCACAGTATTCTTGCCAGCAAGTTAAAAAAGTATGGATTGGATGAATGGACTATAAAGTGGATAGAAAGCTGGCTAGGTTGTTGGGCTCAACAGGTAGTGATCAACGGCTCGATGGCTAGTTGGCAGCTGGTATCAAGCACAGTGCCCCAGGAGTCGGTCCTGGGGCCAGTTTTTTCAACATCTTTATTAATGATCTAGTTGATGGGATGGATTGCACCATCACCAAATTTACAGATTACATTAAGCTTGGGGGAGAGGTAGATATGCTGGATGATAGGGATAGGATACAGAGTGACCTAGACAAATTGGAGGATTGGGCCAAAAGAAATCTGATGAGGTTCAACAAGGACAAGTGCAGAGTTCTGCACTTAGGAAGGAAGAATCCCATGCACCACTACAGGCTGGGGACCGACTGGCTAAGCAGCAGTTCTGCAGAAAAGGACCTGGGGATTACAGTGGATGAGAAGCTGGATATGAGTCAGCAGTGTGCCCTTGTTGCCAAGAAGGCTAACAGCATATTGGGCTGAATTAGCAGGAGAATTGCCAGCAGATCTAGGGAAATGATTATTCCCCTCTATTCGGCACTGGTGAGGCCATATCTGGAGTATTGCGTCCAGTTTTGGGCCCCCCACTATAGAAAGGATATGGACAAGTTGGAGAGAATCCAGCAGAGGGCAACAAAAATGACCAGGGGGCTGGGGCACATGACTTACAAGGAGAGGCTGAAGGAACTGGATTTGTTTAGTCTGCAGAAGAGAAGAGTGAAGGGGGATTTGATAGCAGCCTTCAACTACCTGAAGGGGGGTTCCAAAGAGGATGGAGCTCGGCTGTTCTCAGTGGTGGCATATTACAGAACAAGGAGCAATGGTCTCAAATTGCAGTGGGGGAGGTCTAGGTTGGATATTAGGAAACACTATTTCACTAGGAGGGTAGTGAAGCACTGGAAGTAACTGGAGTTTCCTAGGGAGGTGGTGAAATCTCCATCCTTATAGGTTTTTAAGGCCTGGCTTGACAAAGCCCTGGCTGGGATGATTTAGTTGGTGTTGGTCCTGCTTTGAGCAGGGGGTTGAACTAGATGACCACCTGAGGTTTCTTCCAATCCTAAATCTATTTTGAATTGAATGCTGAGCCAGTATCAGTTTAGGACAGGCTCCTGTGGCTCTGCTTCTTGGAATCTGTTTTAAAGCAGGCAGTTTCATGTTTCTGTACATGTGGGGTGCTGCAGAGCAGGACCTTGGATAGACATCACACAGCAAAAGGAATTGCAGAATCCAACACAAATAGTTTAAATCCACACATTTTGTTTTAACTATTAATAGCTTGTTGGAGGGTTGTGTAGGAAGAGTGCTCCTGTTAATTAGATGCAGAGGTTTAGGAGTGGAGAATGGATCGATCTATGTAATTGTGGCCTCAATCATCACAATACCTGAGCAACTTACACTCAATATACTTATACATACCATCCCTCTGTAGTAGGAAGTACCATCCCTATTTTAGAGCTGGGGAAGTGAGACACAGGGAAGAACATTTGCCCAAGGTCACACAGAAGGGAACTGAACCTAGATCTGCAGAATTTCAGTCCATTGTCCTATCCACTAGACTAGTTATACTCAGACGGTGGTTCAGGAGCCAAATTAACAATCAACATTACCCAGTGTGAATTCATTGTTACATTTACTATAGTACTATATATTCATATTTAAACCGTTCGACAGGGGAAATATTTAGTTTTTATATATTATTCTCAAAGCAAAATGATTAATAATAAAAAGTATTATTTCATCAACAATTGGTTAATAACATATTAAAAGCATCCTGATTTGTTAAGAATTAAATCACACACTGTTTTAATGTGTGCTGCAAAGAGCCGCAGGAGACACATTGAGCCACTCGCAGCTCCCAAGCTTCAGTTGGAGTATCACTGCACTAGGGTATCCTATCTGGGCAAGCAATGTGGCCTACTAGATAGAGAGCTGGCCTGGGACTCTGGAAACCTGGATTCTCTTTTTGGCTCTGCCACTGGCCTTGGGCAAGTTACTTAACTTCTGTGCCTCAGTTTTCTCGTGTGTAAAATGGGAATGAGGCTATTGCCTTCCTTTGTGAAGTGCTCTGAGATCTACTGATAAGTGCTATTTAATAGTTAGACCATCCTACATACCGTAAGAATTAAAGAAAAACATATTTTTCTCTCACAACTCGAGAAGAGGGTAAACAGTCTATTTGCCCAGATTAGTTAACAATAAGAGACCATGTGGAAGGCTTTTCTTGTTACATTTTGGGCTCCATACTATGTGTGGAATGTTGTCTATAGCAGTACATTAAAGAGTACACAAACCAAAAGAGACTTTAAAAATAATTATCTTACTTCATTTACAGTTTGCACTTACATGATCCTACTCAGTCAGCATATATTATATTAACACAAATTGAATCAAGAAGAAAGGGAGTATAATTTTGTCGTAGTTTAAAATTCTTATAGCATTTCAGAGCACATGGGACACAGCCATTTGATTTAATTTATACTGCCCTGCACTTTCATAAAGTCACATACACTTAGGAAATAAACAAAAGAAGAAAAACGTTTTTGTCATTGTTAATAAGCGTTGCAGCATCTCAGCCCATTAGTACAATGAGCACTGATTTTGATGTTATTTTACAGAAAGATATACCTGTAAGAGAGTCCCAAAAAGCATTATATCAGCTAAACATGTCTTTGATTCCCAGAATAGAGTTCTACATGATTTAATAGGATTGCTACAAAAGAACTAAACAGACTCTTTGCTAAGTACTATTCAGAACCTGACGTATAAGTACATCTAATTTGAATAGGTTTGCATAGTCATCTGCATCACTGTTTTCCTAAATGAACAAAAATACTGCATAATATTTTGGCTGATATCAAACAATTTTTATCCAAAATTCTAAAGTAGTCTTCCAAAAAAAAAAATTCAAACCGTTGTTAAGTGGTCCCAACTGAAAGACTGTTAGCCTCAGCTAGCGTGCACTTAATCAGACATTTTCTTATGGAGTTTTCACATTTTACAGTCATGCTCTTCCAACTTCTTTTATAGTGTGTCCCAGGCAGTCTTAATGAAGGCAAAGCAGAGTGTAACTAAATGGATGAAAGGTGTTGTAATATACCTTGACAACTGGATCCATTTTAGGTAGCAAGACAACACTAAACAGAAAAGATTCTAGAGGCAGCAGTGGTTAGAAAGGTGAGTTTGTCCACTCATATCCTGAACACATGTGAGTCTTAATTATACTGAGTGTGTGGTTAAGTTGATTGTAGAGTAACAAAGAAACCTGTGATAATGACCCATTGCTGACTGATGTTTACATGTCGGTCTTGCTCCATTTTAAGTACTGAAAAAAGTTTAGCTTCCAGACTTGTGTAAGCAAGACAAAAACCAGTTTGAGGGTGAATGTTACACTTTTATGAGAAACATCACCACCAGGGGCTATTCTATATGGTCTGGATCCAGAAAAACACTTAAGGACTCAGACCACTGACCTCAAATTGCAATTTCTCTTTTACAAAAGGAGCACAGAACATCAGAAAGTTTGGGATTGAAATGCGTTGTGTGTGTCAGGAATCAGGGATTGCAGCAGGGGCAGTCTGGAAGCAGACCCTGCAGCAGATGATTTCTTTAACACTGTAACAAGCACAGCTGGTCTGTAATAGGCTACCTGTTTGGCTACACTGCCGGAATGGTTGGAAGGGTTAGACTGCATGTTTGTCTGTGACTAGGGAGACCAGACAGCAAGTGTGAAAAATTGGGATGGAGGTGGGGGGGTAATAGGATCCTATATAAGAAAAGTCCCAAAAATTGGGAGCGTCCCTATAAAATCAGGACATCTGGTCACCCTACCTGTGACTGTGATAGTGCCTTCCCCTGCTTTGCCTTACTACAGGCATCCTGGTTCTGAGCCTTGTCTGATTCCTGACTTCTGACACTGGTTCTGACTCTAGGTGCCTGGTCTAATCAGCAGTATTGACACCCTATGTCTGGGTGAGTTTGATTTTAGGAGATAAATTGATGGACACAGACAAGATTATATAAGTATGTGCAATTCCTTCATTAGGACTAAACTATCTATTTACTTAAAGTTAAGTATGCACTTAAGTACTTTATTGTTACACACCTGTCTGGGTCCCCTTTGTGCCAGGTACCAGTAGACCAGGGGAGAAAATAGTTTTTCCATCCCACAAAGAGCATCAAGTTTTCAATTTTTTTCAATCCCAAGTCTTCCATATTTTTGCAAACCAAAAGTCTGATTTTTTTTTTAGTTTGCCTCAAACAATGTTTTCATTTCAATATTTCCAAAACACTTTGTTTTGATTTCAACCATTTTTATAATTAGCTTAAATTTTGAAATGAAAAATCATTTCAACCTGGGAAACAGGATTTTGTTTTGCGAATATTGAAGCAAAATTTTTGACAATTGACACTTTTTCCCCAATATTTCCTGTGTTGAAAAATCTCACAAAAAGCACTGAAAATAAAAGGTTTAGCTGAAAAATTCCCAACCACCTTTAGTCACTAGTCTGCCAGTCTGTTGTAATTGGACCAAACCACTGGATCCCATGTGCTTCCAAGGGCTTGGCTACACTAGAGAGTTGCAGCGCTGGTGGTGGCTTTACAGCGCTGCAACTCACTCACCGACCACACTTGCAAGGCACATACAGCGCTGTATCTCCCTGGCTACAGCGCTAGCTGTACTCCACGTCTGCCTGGGGAATAACGACTGCAGCGCTGGTGCTGCAGCACTGGAGTGCCAGTGTAAACAGTGATTAATCTTACTACGCTGTAACTGACCTCCGGAATTTTCCCATAATGCTTTTAACTAAAGAACTCTCTTTGTTTTGTTGTGAACTCGGGGCTCCCGGAGCTGCTTATCTAAAAAACAAACACAGCTACTGTTTGCTGTGAATGAGGCAGGCAGGGGGATGAATGTCCACAGCTAGTGTTTGCTTGAGGAGAGAAACAGCAGGGCGCGGTGGGGGGGAGGGAGTCCATCGGAGCAGCTGCTTATCTGGTCTGAAGGCTATTTGCATTTAAGAGTGAATGAGGGGTGGGGGAAGTGGTCGGAATTTGCAAGGCAGGAAGCTGACACAGTGTTGGCTCCAAAAATCCACTCTCTCTCTCTCCCCCACACTCCCTGTCACACTCCACCCCACCCCCCTCTTTTGAAAAGCACATTGCAGCCACTTGAACGCTGGGATAGCTGCCCATAATGCACCACTCCCAACACCGCTGCAAATGCTGCAAATGTGACCACATTGCAGCGCTGGTAGCTGTCAGTGTGGCCACACTCCAGCGCTTTCCCTACACAGCTGTACGAAGACAGCTGTAACTCCCAGCGCTGCACACCTGCAAGTGTAGCCAAGCCCCAAGTCTGTTTCTAACTCTGTGCCTCCAAGGCACACAATTCCTGTGCAGCTATCCTGTCTGGCCTTCTGCCTTGGGACATGGGATTCCGCAGTACAATTGCCCTAGGCTCTGAAAAAAGTGCTTTGACCTCCCCAATTGCTTGTGTATGCTCCTTGTGTCTACCACCATGAATTATCTGAATTATAGTTTAACTCTTCAAGGACCACATAACAGGTAAAAGGAAGAACGGAGGCTGTGCAAAGGACTTTCAGAAAACAAGTAACATTTACTCTCAAAGCATAGAAGAATAACAGATCTTTAGACAAATCAAGTGGGGTCCCGCAGGGATCAGTTCTGGGACCAGTTCTGTTCAATGATTTAGATAATGACATAGAGAGCACACTTTTAAAGTTTGAGGATGATACCAAGCTGGGAGGGGTTGCAAGTGCTTTGGAGGGTAGGATTAAAATTCAAAATTATCTGGACAAACTGGAGAAATGGTCTGAAGTAAATAGGATGAAATTAAATAAGGACAAATGCAAAGTACTCCACTTAGGAAGGAACAATCAGTTGCACACATACAAAACGGGACATGACTGTCTAGGATTGAGTAGTGTGGAAAGGGATCTGGGGGTCATAGTGGATCATAAACTAAATATGAGTGAAGCTGCGCGGGCCGAGGGACTTACAGGCCACTGCTTCCAGCAACTCCCATTGGCCTGGAGCAATGATCCATGGCCAGTGGGAGCTGCGATCGGCCGGACCTGCGGATGGGGCAGGTAAACACACTGGCCCGATCTGCAAGGGGCTTTCCCTACATGAGCAGTGACCCCTGTTTGAGAAACCCTGTATTAGTAGGATAGTTGTAAGCAAGACACCAGAAGTAAGTTTTCTGCACTGATGAGGCCTCAACTAAAGTACTGTGTACAGTTCTGGGAGCCGCATTTTAGGAAAGATGTGGACAAATTGGAGAAAGTCCAGAGAAGAGCAACAAAAATGATTAATGTTCTATAAAACATGATGTATGAGGGAAGATTGAAAAAATTGGGTTAGTTTAGCCTGGAGAAGAGAAGACAGAGGGAACATGATAACAGTTTTCAAGTACATAAAAGGTTGTTACAAGGAAGAAGGAGAAAAATTGTTCTCCTTAACCTCTGAGGATAGGAAAAGAAGCAATGGGCTTAAATTGCAGCAAGAGCAGACATTAGGAACAACTTCCTAACTGTCAGGGTGGTTAAGCACTGGAATAAATTGCCCAGGGAGATTGTGAAATCTCCATCATTGGAGCTTTTTAATAGCAGGTTAGAAAAATATCTGTCAGGGATGGTCTAAATAATACTTAGTACTGCCATGAGTGCAGGGGACTGGACTAGATGACCTCTTGAGGTCCCTTCCAGTTCTACGATTCTAAGAAAACATATACTCTTTCTATGACCACACCTCCTTGAGTCCTTAGGTTCAGTCTGTGTGTCAGGTAGATAGACGCCTCTCCTATCCTCTGGCTTCTGCCGTTAGTTTTGTTACTTAGTTTTGTTAGTCTGACAGAATGTCAGCCAAACGCAGATCTTGCCCTTAAATAAGATTTCAGTACCTGCTCTTGTGTGATGCACTGGTCCACTTCTAAACTCCTGGTGATTAGAGTCGCAGTCCTTCCAGACACAAATTGGAAGAACCAGTCACCTTTAGCATGGCCACTCTCCTTAGCAAACCCATTGTTCTGACAAGCAATGTTGCTGACCTTTGTGTTAGTCACTTTAGGGAGATGTCAAGCATTAACAATAACCTGCCTTTACCTGTCCTTGGCATCTCTAGGCAGTCACAGTTCACACTCAAAATGCAAGTTACATTATTCCAAATGGTGGCTGCAATGTCAAGTGAAGGACACAGTTTAATACCGTTATATATTAATAGATCGCAGTTATGAATCTCAAAGATTTTCAAATATAAATAAAAAGACTTGGACAACGTATTAGTTTTGTGCCTGTGACCACCAGTTTCTAGCCTAAAATATAAATATCCAATGCTAATCCAGTACTTATTGACCAATTGGATGGCATGACACTGTGCGCTTCTTTTATGAAACCAGAGGATTTTAAAAAAAATAACATAGCTTATTCCTTTACTGTTATTTGAAGCCCTCAATCCCTTTCCATTTGACTTTAGGCCAGGGTATAGCCTTGTTGGTTGCTGGACTCTTTCTAATGATGGATAAAGGTCAGCTGTCCACATTGATTCTATTAGAGTTGTCAGCACCCTTTGGTAGTGTGAACCAGGTTTTGTTGAGCTGCCTTAGCATCTGCCCCAGACTGGATCTATCAGCTGAGTAGTTCCGTTAGTTCCTATCAGAGATATTACAGAAAATAGTTCTGGCTAATTACTGATCATGTCACTCTCCCTGTCCAATGCCCTTGTCTCTGTGAATCATTGATGAGATGTGTGATGATTTGGGGAATCTGTCTGTAGAACTAATGAATCCTGATTGATGTGATTACTGTGAAAATGCTGTATTTTGGAATACCTACATATGTATGTGGAATCCACCCTTTGCTGTCTTTGTCATGTCCCTCTCACATCAGGTACAAGGTGGGTCATTAGAATTTAATGGTAGCCTTCTCAGAAGGAAGCCTTGGAACAAAGAGGTTAGCTCAAGCTTATGAGAACCCACTTTGATCCTACTCCTCCTCAGGGAGCTGTTGATTGGAGAGTGGAAAATCCCCAGATGCAGGGAAAAAAATCAAGGTGTTTAATCTAGCTTTTAACAACCACAAAGGCTGGATAGGAGGGGAAAGATTCATAGAGCCACATAAGAAGCTTTGGGCAGGAGACAGAAAGAGACAGGAAGGCTCATAGCAAGAGGTGCCTGCTTTACTGCAGACCAGCCAAGGTCAGAGAATGCTAACTGACCTAGAAAGGGGCTCCATGTTTCTAAAGAGAAGTCCTGCAGCTGCCGGGGGAGGATCCTGGATCCTTCAGAGGACTACTCTGCAAGTCCACAGAACTCTCCAGAATGGTGAAGAAACCGAGGCAGGGAAAATGTGTACATCATTTTGTCTAGATTAATGTATCTGTCATGCCATTAAATAAAATGATGCTCTAGAACAGGGGTAGGCAACCTATGGCACAGGTGCCGAAGGCAGCACGTGAGCTGATTTTCAGTGGCACTCACACTGCCTGGGCCCCGGTCACCGGTTTGAGGGGCTTTGCATTTTAATTTAACTTTAAATGAAGCTTCTTAAACATTTTAAAACCCTTATTTACTTTACATACAACAATAGTTTAGTTATATATTATAGACTTATAGAAAGAGACCTTCTGAAAACGTTAAATGTATTACCGGCACGTGAAACTTAAATTAGAGTGACTAAATGAAGACTCGGCACAGCACTTATGAAAGGTTGCCGACCCCTGCTCTAGAATCCTGTGCAAAACCTATCTATTGTGTGTTACACCTGTTACATGCCCCTGAAGAGTTAACCTGTGAATCCAGAGTGCCCATAAGGGTGGAATTCTGGGAGAGGGTGTGTTTAAACTGTGCGGGAGTCTCAGGGGTCAGTGCTGGTCCCAGGACCTTAGGGCAGTTGGACTGTGGAGCTGCAACTCTCAGAAGGGGGTGCTAAATAGAGGATCTGCACTTAGAGTGTGTCTAGCGGCCCCAAGCCAGGGGCAATGCCTAGACGCTGTTCAGACTCTGGAGCACAGTTGCCAACTTTCATGCTTGCCAGGAGCCGATCAAATAAATAATTAAATAAAATAGAACAACAAGATACAAGCCAAAAACTAGCCAACAAGCAACTCACAAGCAATTAAGTCAAAAACAGGCCCAATTTCTGCATTTTTTCCACGAGTTTGGCATGTCTGCTTTAAATCCCACAGGATTCAGTGGTTGGGTCCTTCACACAGTCTGGTAACAAGTTGTGTCACAGGTTGCTATACCATAAATTTGCAACTGAGACACAGCTCTACATCAACTTTTCATTTGACATAGATGGTAGAGTATCTCAGTTTACCCAATATCTGGTTGTACTAGGGTCTTGGATGAGAGTGAGATGGGCTCAGACAAATCTCAAAAGGATGGAACTATTTCGGCTGGTTTGTTGGGTGGATGGTTGAAGCATTATGGAAAATCCCAACATAACTGAATTGGAAGTGGTAACTTTATGGGTTTTTGAACTATCCTACAAAATAGTGCAGAGAATTGTATCCTAGATATCTGTAGAATTTAATCTGTAGAATTCGTTTCCAGGATTGTCATTCTGTGTGTCACTTTGAAGACTAGAATGTCTGAATCAGAGACAGAAACAGCTACAGGCATATTTAAGAGCTCTTTTGGTTCAGAATATCACCAGGTTCAATCATCACTGGGATTCACAGTCTGTTACTATCCAATTTTTAAGTTCTCAGGAATTTTGGCTTTACAAATTACACCCGTGCAGTGTACAGCTATTGTAAGGCATGTATCTATGCCATGGCAAGAGTCCTGACCTAGACCATTATAATGTTGGAGGCAAATCAACCAATCACCACCCTTAGTCTGCAGTTAATGTGAAAGCAACAATTTAATTGGTTATATGAGGAAGACAGCACAGATGGTCAATAACTGCTACACATGGTTTCAGCTATTAATATCTACATAAACCTGCCAGTTTCAGTGCTGTACAAGTCTATATATTTCTTTTCCATAAGAGAAGGACAGAACGTTATGATGCAAATCAGTGGAGTCTGGCAAACCTTTGGCTGGCCTGAATTCCTTCATTCCTGCTCACACAACCTGACATTCCCAAGCAGGGCCCAGAATCCTCCCTCCAGTCATAGCTCATATTGTGCATCTCACTATTCCCCTACACAATTCTCAAACCCAGAGCTGAGGGAGAGGGATTATTAGAATCCACATTTTACCCCAGGGGTGAGTGCCCTAATCACCAGGCTATAAGCTTGTTCTCACTCACTCTCTCTGCTTGGCCCAATGAACATTTAAGTATTGCTACAAAGTGGAAGAGCTTCACAAGGAGAAATGGAGAACAACCCTTCCCCCAGTCCAGATGTAGGATGATCTGAGTTCAAGTTCCTGCTCTATCCGCCTTTCGTCCATCGGTGGAGAGTCGCTCCGTCTTTTCCAATCCGATGGTCTCCCGCTTCCTGAAAGGCCTCGACCGCTTATACCCGCCGGTTCGACGTCCTGCCCCGACCTGGGACTTGAACCTCGTCCTGGCCAGACTCATGTGTCCACCATTCGAGCCTATGGCCACATGCTCTCTCCTTTACCTCTCCTGGAAGACGGCCTTCCTGGTTGCCATAACATCGGCAAGACGAGTATCGGAGCTCCGAGCGTTGACGGTGGGCCCACCCTACACCGTCTTCCACGCAGATAAGGTGCAGCTTCGTCCTCACCCGGCCTTCCTGCCAAAGGTGGTCTCGGCTTTCCACCTTAATCAAGACATCTTTCTTCCGGTCTTCTTCCCGAAGCCCCATACCACGCCTCGGGAACAACAGCTCCACACCCTCGACGTCCGTCGAGCACTTGCTTTTTACATCGAGCGGACGAAGCCCTTCCGGCGTTCCACACAGCTCTTCGTAGCAGTCGCCGATCGCATGAAAGGCGAGCCGGTCTCTTCCCAGCGCATCTCCTCCTGGGTAACGCAATGCATCCAGACATGCTACGAGCTGGCTCACGTGCCGCCGTGCCGCCTCACCGCTCACTCCACGAGAGCGCACGCCTCGTCTACCGCCTTCCTGGCCCATGTCCCTATCCAGGACATCTGCAGAGCGGCCACCTGGTCTTCGGTCCACACCTTCGCCTCCCACTACGCGTTGGTGCAGCAGTCTCGAGACGACGCAGCCTTCGGCTCAGCAGTTTTACACTCTGCCACGTCTCACTCCGACCCCACCGCCTAGGTAAGGCTTGGGAATCACCTAACTGGAATGCATTGGAGCAATCACTCGAAGAAGAAAAGACGGTTACTCACCTGTAGTAACTGTTGTTCTTCGAGATGTGTTGCTCCAATCCATTCCAGACCCGCCCTCCTTCCCCACTGTCGGAGTAGCCGGCAAGAAGGAACTGAGGAGCGGACGGGCCGGCTGGGGTATATAACCGGCGCCATAGCGGCGCCACTCCAGGGGGCGCCAGCTGGCCCGCCGGAGTAGCTAGGGTAAAAAAGTTCCGGAGAAGCCGTGCACG
Organism: Mauremys mutica; assembly: GCF_020497125.1. NCBI lineage: Eukaryota > Metazoa > Chordata > Testudines > Geoemydidae > Mauremys > Mauremys mutica. The sequence goes on from NC_059073.1 coordinate 97,025,677, forward strand.
CGCGGCGCGCACACCTAACTGGAATGGATTGGAGCAACACATCTCGAAGAACAACAGTTACTACAGGTGAGTAACCGTCTTTTCCCCCAGTCCAGATGTAGGATGATCTGAGTTCAAGTTCCTGCTCTGCGGTGGGGATTCAATTCTGGGTCTCCTGCATCCCTGGCAAGTGCTCTAACCATGGAGTTAAAGGTTATAGGGGATGGACTGACACGCACACAGGCTCCTGACCTAAAGTGAACTTTTCCAATTTGCTGACAAATTTCAAACAATTTCAGAACCAAACCAAATATTTCTCCAGATTTTTTTGGTTTGCTGACCCAACTCAAAAAAATCTACTACTCGCCCAGCTGTACTCCAATCTCCTTTCACGGTGCAAGTGGGCAGTCTGCACCACTGAAGGTTTTTACCCTGGATGTGTGTATATGTATGGCTTTGAACCTTAGTGAAACAAACATTTCTATTTCTGTTTGATGAAGCTATATCTAGTGGGAGGAATAGCTCAGTGGTTTGAGTATTGACTTGTTAAACCCAGACTTGTAAGTTCAATCCTTAAGGGGACCATTTAGAGATCTGGGGCAAAAATGGTACTTAGTCCTGCTGTGAAGACAGGGGACTGGACTCAATGACCTTTTATGGTCCCTCCCAGTTCTATAAGATAAATAAAAAATAATAATAACGTTTTGCAGCATTGTACACTTGAACCTTCTGAGAACTTTTCGTTGGTAGTAAACAGGGTAAAATGAACAAAAGTAAATGTGAATCATCTGTAATGTTCTGTTTAAAGGTATTGGGCATTACAAGGGATTTGAAAAGCTAACTACAGAATGATGCTGGAAACAATTATAGAGGGCTACTTAACAGTATTGTGTGATATGAATACAGGGACACTTGGCTGGAATCACATTATTAATAAAGAATAGGATTGATCAGAGAAACCCTAATTAGACAGTGTATTGTGAACCACCACTAGAAGGAACAAGGGGACCCTATTACAAACCACGTTTGACTTACTGACTTGCTGCTGCTGTCTGTCATTCAGTGTGTACTCACATGTAAATCAATTTTACTTAGGTCAGCTCAACCTCTTAATGTTCTGCAATGCAGCTGTTTTAGCAGTGTGGAAAAAATAGCATATAGCTAGAGTTGCAAATGACAATGATTTTAAGGACTTGAACCTGAAGGGAAAGCAAACAACTTTTAACCACTATTCAAACTTCTGCCACATATCCTTTGCTAAGATGTATGGTATGGTATATGCCAAAATGAAAACCTTAAGAACTGTAATCTGTCAAATAACGAGGATCAATTATTACAGCTAAAGATGCACTAATCACAATTTCTGAAGTACAGGTGTTTTCCTACACTGGTGTCGGAAATAAGGTCAAGAAAACCAAATGGCTTAGGAAGAAGGGATTCTCAAACTTTAAGACTTAGCTCACCACACCCAAGACTCAGAAGTACTTGAACCTTGCAATTTTAAATCAGTACAGTTATAATGGATTCTTATTCTGATAAACCAAACAACAATTTGCTTGATTTCAACCAGTGTACCACTGTTCTAAACTCTTGGTTGTCAGTGTCCTTGTGATATTTACAGAACTGTGTTTTCTAGTTATGCCTCAGAAGGAGCAGGGCTAGGAACAAGCAGGAGCTATCACAGCCCTGGGTAAATACTTTGAGCGGCAGCTGAACTGCTGCTGCTGGGCTTAAGAGCAGGTTTTCTGACTCTTCCCACTAATCAGGTAGTCTACTGAAGGTAGGGTTGTCAACTTTCTAATTGCATAAAACTGAACACTCTTGCCCCACTCCCTGCTCCATCCCTTCTCTGAGGCCCTGCCCCAAGCACTCCATTCCCCCCCTCCTTCACTCACTTTCACTGGGCTGGGGCAGGGGGTTGGGGGCAGGAGTGGGTGAGGGCTCTGGCGGGGGTACAGGCACTGGGGTAGGATCAGAAATGAGGGGCTCTGGGTTAAGGAGGGGGCTCCATGCTGGGGCCGAGGGGTTTGGAGTGTGGGAGCGAGCTCAGGGTCGGGGCAGAAGGTTGGGGTGTGGGAGAGTATGTGGGCTCTGGGGTGTGGTCGAGGATGAGGAGTTTGGGGTGCAGGAGGGGGCTCAGGGCTGGGGCAGGGGGTTAGGGTGCAGGCTCTGGGAGAGAGTTTGGGTGTGGGAGGGGAAGCAGGCTCTGGGATGGGATTCAGGAATGAGACAGGGGGTTGGGGTGTAGGATGGGGCTCAGGGCTGGGGTAGGGGGTTGGGGTGCAGGCTCTGGGAAGGAGTTTGGGTGTGGGAGAGGGAGCAGGCTCTGGGATGGGACTCAGGAATGGGGCAGAGGGTTGGGGTGAAGGACGGGGCTCTGAGCTGGGGCAGGGGGTTGAGGTGCAGGCTCTGGGAGGGAGTTAGGGGGCAGGAGAGGGTTCCAACCTGGGGCAGGGGGGTTGGGTGTAGGAGGAGGTTCGGGGTTCGGGATCCAGCCAGGTGGTACTTACCTCAGGCAGCTCCCAGTTGCTGGCGCAGTGGGCCTAAGGCAGGCTCTCTACCTGCCCTGGCTCTGTGCTGCTACCAGAAGCAGATGGCATGTCCAGCCCCCAGGCAGAGGCACGGCCAGGCGGCTCTGCACAGTACATGCTGCCCACGCCAACAGGCACCGCCCCTGCAGCTCCCATTGCCCGCAGTTCCTGGCAAATTGGAGCTGCGAAGCCAGTGCTTGGGGTGGAGGCAGCACACAGAGCTTCCCTGATTGCAACTGTGCCTTGGGGCTGCAGGGACATGCCAGCCACTTCCAGAAGCTGCACAGTCAGGGCAGGCAAGGATCCTGCCTTAGCCCCTCTGCACTGCTGACCAGACTTTTAATGGGTCCCTTTTCGACTGGGCGTTCCAGCCAAAAACCAGATGCCTGGTGACCATAATGGAAGGCTGACTGTGTTTGCTGCCTGGAGACTGGCTCTGCTGCAGGCCCTTGTTCCTGACACCTAGTACATGTGGATGAAAATTCAAGTTTATGCAGTCAAATTCATAGCTGGTGTAAATAGGTGCAGCTCCATTGCAGTTACTGAAGCTATGCCAATTTACACCAACAGAGGACCTGGCCTATAAACCATAGCTAAGCCAGAGTCCACTGTGCAAGTAGCATGTTGTCAGAGCAAAAATGAGCAAAGTACAATTGAAAATTAGCCTTACAGTTTTCTCTGTTCATTAATCCAAGTAAAATGAATGGGGTCATTTGGAGCTGAAATGTTAGAAGTGGAATTTAACTATATTTCTGGAAATCAGGAACAAGCTAACTCCCAAAGCATCTTGTCTGATGGCTGATGGATGCCACAGACACAACAGTGACAATAGATAGCTATGCTTCTAATATTGCTTTTGCACCTGCAAAGGAAAGCTGGACGAGCACAAGTCCATGGGGCCGGATGCGCTGCATCCGAGGGTGCTAAAGGAGTTGGCCGATGAGATTGCAGAGCCATTGGCCATTATCTTTGAAAAATCATGGCGATCGGGGGAGGTCCCGGATGACTGGAAAAAAGCTAATGTAGTGCCCATCTTTAAAAAAGGGAAGAAGGAAGATCCAGGGAACTACAGGCCAGTCAGTCTCACCTCAGTCCCTGGAAAAATCATGGAACAGGTCCTCAAGGAATCAATCCTGAACCACTTAAAGGAGGGGAAAGTGATCAGGAACAGTCAGCAAGGATTCACCAAGGGCAAGTCATGCCTGACTAACCTAATTGCCTTCTATGACGAGATAACCGGCTCTGTGGATGAGGAGAAAGCAGTGGATGTACTATTTCTGGACTTTAGCAAAGCTTTTGATACAGTCTCCCACAGTATTCTTGCCAGCAAGTTAAAGAAGTCTGGGCTGGATGAATGGACGGTAAGGTGGATAGAAAACTGGCTAGATGGTCGGGCTCAACGGGTAGTGATCAATGGTTCCATGTCTAGTTGGCAGCCGGTATCAAGTGGAGTGCCCCAAGGGTCGGTGCTGGGGCCGGTTTTGTTCAATATCTTCATTAATGATCTGGAGGATGGTGTGGACTGCACCCTTAGCAAGTTTGCAGATGACACTAAACTGGGAGGAGTGGTTGATACGCTGGAGGGTAGGGATAGGATACAGAGGGACCTAGACAAATTAGAGGATTGGGCCAAAAGAAATATGATGAGGCTCAACAAGGACAAGTGCAGAGTCCTGCACTTAGGACGGAAGAATCCCATGCACTGCTACAGACTAGGGACCGAATGGCTGGGCAGCACTTCTGCAGAAAAGGACCTAGGGATTACGGTGGACGAAAAGCTGAATATGTGTCAACAGTGTGCCCTTGTTACCAAGAAGGCTAATGGCATTTTGGGTTGTATAAGTAGGGGCATTTCCAGCAGATCAACGGATGTGATCATTCCCCTCTACTCAGCACTGGTGAGGCCTCATTTGGAGTACTGTGTCCAGTTTTGGGCCCCACACTACAAGAAGGATGTGGATAAATTGGAGAGAGTCCAGCGGAGGGCAACAAAAATGATTAGGGCGCTGGAGCACATGACTTATGAGGAGAGGCTGAGGGAACTGGGATTGTTTAGTCTGCAGAAGAGAAGAATGAGGGGGGATTTGATAGCTGCTTTCAACTACCTGAAAGGGGGTTCCAAAGAGGATGGATCTAGACTGTTCTCAGTGGTAGAAGATGACAGAACAAGGAGTAATGGTCTCAAGTTGCAGAGGAGTAGGTTTAGGTTGGATATTAGGAAAAACTTTTTCACTAGTAGGGTGGTGAAGAACTGGAATGGGTTACCTAGGGAGGTAGTGGAATCTCCTTCCTTAGAGGTTTTTAAGGCCAGGCTTGACAAAGCCCTGGCTGGGATGATTTAGTTGGGTTTGGTCCTGCTTTGAGCAGGGGGTTGGACTAGATGACCTCCTGAGGTCCCTTCCAACCCTGAGATTCTATGATTCTATGATTGTGTAAATATCTAGAGAAAAAAATGACAAAAAGTCATATTAAGGGATAATAAATGAACCAACTGTTGGTGAAAGAGACAAGCTTTTGGATCTTGAAAAGTGTGTTGACCATCGTAGCAGTGGGGAACAACAGATGCCAAACCAGTAGACATATCTCCAATGCTACAATGATCACAACCACCCATAGCACAGTTTAAGATCCATGGATCCTACACTTGCCTATCACAACATGTGGTGTACCTCATCCAGTTTACTAACAGTCCCAGTAACAACTAAGTGAGTGAAATCAATCAGTACTTTCTTGAATGAACTCACACAGGGGTACTGGAAAGGAGGGGTGAGGGGGCCATGGCCCCATCACTTTTAAAAGCGGGAGGGTTATCCCCTCCCACTTTGTAACCGTCTGTAAGGGCAAGCAATGGGGAAGGGGGCGGAGAGGAGCAAGCAGGGCTGGAGGCTTTGGGGGAAGAGGTAGTGCATGGGGATGGGGCCACTGTTCAGGGGCTGGTGCCTCCTTCCACACTTTTAGGGAGCTTCTGCTGCTCATGAACTCTCACAGAAAAACAATAAAAGACAAAAACACCCTGTCACTTGTGGGTGAACACTTTTCATAAAGAGATCTCTCTGTATGTGACCTCTCAGTCCTCATCCTCAATGCAAACCTGCACAACACCTTCAAAAGATGAGCCTGGGCTCGTAAATTCATAACCTTTTAGATACTAAGAATCATGACCTGAAGATTGTAGTAATAAACCATAAATCCAGTCTCAATCTATAATTCAATTAATCCTCACCCCTCTCCAGATTTTTTTCTCCCTCCTGCTCCATGACTAGAAAGGTGTTAACAGGCAAGTTCACCTTTGAAATGTGTTAACTACTTATGCTAAACAACCTGTTCCACCTTTTATTTATCTGTGACACTGGTTACCTTTCCCAGACCTGAAGAAGAGCTCTGTATAAACTCAAAAACTTGTCTCTCTCACCAACAGAAGTTGTTATATAATATATATATATATATATATATATATATATAAAGATACTACATCACCCATCTTCTGTCTCTAATATCTTGGGACCACCACAGCTACAACATTGGAAACAATAAATGAACTGTCATTGCACTTCACAGCTGGTAAATTAACAACTTAACTTTTGCATATGAAGTGTCTGTGGAGGGAAACTGTTCAAGTCACCATGAACGTGCAGGTCATGTTTTAGCAGGGGCTGCCAAAGTACGCATCACATGGTTTCTCAGTACTATAATTTAACAGCATAGCATTCACAGTAGAGGATTAAGGAACACTTTTAAAAAAATGCCTTTAATTAATGAATCCATGTGTGGCTATGGAGAAGGACTCAGTACAATCTGCCATTTGATGGGACTAGGGGGAAGAATTTATCTTTGTTTCGATCAAGCCTTCTTCTATATGGAGTTGCATGAGGAGTAAATCTTTAGGATAATGAGACCCTTTACAGCATGCCTGGGCCCTAAGGACTGTTTTCTATGTCAAATAGATAATTTATATCTTGCAGGTGCAAGGGCTTCGTTCTTATGAATAAAGATTAGCAAAAGATACTCTTCAAAGACTTGTGCTTGTTTAACTGGAACTCCTGGGGTAGGAAAAAGTTAATATTTTCATTTTAATTAGCAAACAAAATGCTAATAAGGGTAACGATGATCTACAAAATGGAATGCACTGAAAGCTAGAGTTGCAGCAAGTTTCATTTTAAGTACATTTTCTATGTTTTTTCTTGGTATTTAAATACTCAACAGTGTAGTGTGTAATCACACCAATGCTTCTAGTTCAGCATGAGCATGAGATTGGGGTAACGAGATCAGATTTAATGCTTCAACCTACTGACTGCCACAGGGATCATAAGGAATTTTTTTTCTCCCTGGTGCAGCATTATACAGTCTGCTAAATGCCTGATGGCTGTTTTCAGTAGCCTTTGAAGTTTCAGGTACTGACTCCTGCTGAAGGCAGGATGACTGACCACAGGACAAATATACTATGGTATACAGGTCCTAGACCAGCATTTCTCAAATACAGCCACCCTTGCCTCATGCAGCCACAGGAGGAATTTTTTTGCAGCCATGGCAGCGTCCAAAGCATGGGCAGAGATTGGGAGCAGGGGGCAAAGCAGCAGCCCCTCCCTGCAGCTGTTGCTCTTGAATAGCAGTGAGATGTGCCACCTTGGTATTTGCGCTGGCACTGCCAACAGGGATCAGTGCTATCCACCACACACAGCTTCCTCAGGGGCTCTGGGCAGCGCCTCTGGGGACACAGGGTGCTGGTGTGCATGGTACCTGAGATGGCTCTTGTCAGTGAAGGTGGTTGTGGTGCTCACTCGCCGGGGCATTCGGTTGCCAGGGTGCTCCCCTAGGAGGCTCCCCTACTCCTACCTGGCTGGGACACGAGGAGCCTGGGCTGTCTACAGATGGCCCGTGAGTTCCCAACCTTCTCTGGGATGGGCTTTTGCTGAAGAGCTGTGAGAGATAGGGGCAGAGACAGGTTTGTCAGAGCAGCCACCAGCAAGAGTTGGTGTCCATACTCTGAGGCCACCAAAATTTTTGTTGTGAGAACCCCACCTATATTTGTCTCTGCTATCAGAGGGTTTCCCCCCCCAGTTAAATATTTTGATCATAATGTCTTTTGTTAAAAGGGTAACAGATTCTAAGCAAAGTCAAAAGGTTTAGGTTTAATAAACCAGAAAATGCTCCTTTTAAATAAATTTCCATAAGTGCCTCATTTCCAAAATATTTTTTTCAAGAGGAAGAGGAAGATAAGAGAATCCACATTTCCAAGGTAAACACAGATTTTAAGAGCAGGGTTTTAAACCTAATTTAAATAAGTGAAAGCAGCTTAAACCATATTGTCATAGAATCATAGAAGATTAGGATTGGAAGACACTCCATTATGTGGCACCATGGAGGTTGAGCAGGTGTTAAAAAAAATGCAATTTCTCCCATTAAAAGTAAGCAAGCCCCACACAACCATGGTGGCTTTTACTGATCCCAAAGCAAAAATCTAGTGCAGCCCACTGAGCATGGCTATTGTATCCAGATGGTGTCAAAATGCAAATTAGGGAAATGCTACAAGAACAGAGGCAGTGCTGCAGGCTGTCCCTTAGAACGTGGGTATTCCAGCCAGAAGACATGCAGCCAAACAGACATTTAAAGTGAGAGACTGAGTGGTTCGCAGAGCATCTGGTGATTTGAGACGCAAGTTCCAAAGACCGGAGACAAGACAACCCAATAGATGCTAGACAGTAACTGTGCCCAATAAGCAGCAACAATACCACAGTGCCTCTGTGAAAGCATTTTGGCCATAGCATGTGCCCCAGAAATGCTCAGAGGTCTCAGTCCAGATGTCAGCACTCCTGGCAGACCCGCTCTAACCTGACGGAGTTCAGCAACCCCCAGTGCTCACACTATTCTGTAGGATGGTATCTGTAGAGAGATGCCAACAACCTTTTGTGCATCTGCCTGAGTCTGTACCTTATAGTAGCTGGAGGGGCTGTAGAGTACATTACAATAATCTAAGGTAGAGATGACAAAGGCATTGATGACTAACAAAATAATCCAAATCTGCATCCAAAAGAAACAGTCACAACCTTGTAGCCTGATGTGGATGAAAAAAAAAAAAAGTCCTACCCAGCGCTGCTATATGATCCCCTAAACATTAGCTGGTAATCTAATTAGGCCTCTAGATCGCAAACTCAAGCAATAAAAGGCAGTCACACGCCCTCTGTCATAGAAGCACTTATTATCCTCACTGTAATTTCTGATCGTTTCCACCAACCAATGAATATCAGCTAATTGCTGTCTGAGCCTTCGCCAGCTTTCCTCCAGCCTCAGTTAGACTCTCTCAGCTAGACAGCGGATATGGCAACTGACGGCTTTGGCTAGGTCAGATGAAATGGAGATAAATAGCTGGGTGTCATCAACTGTCTGACAACACTACAACCCATGTCTCCTCACTGACCCTCCAAATGACCCAACATACATTTTGAGGGGAAAGTAGATAGACCCCTGCAGAATGCTACATGAGTGTGTCCTCAGGAAGGAGCAATCACCCATATTTTATGCTTTGAAACCATTCAACAAGTATGACATGGACTCAGACTCATGATCAGTCTCATATATACCAAGTATAGTCTCTTCAGATGACTCAATAGCACCTTATAGTCAATGACATAGAACACAGCTGACAAATTTAATATTACCATGAACACCAGATCTTCATATAGCAAAGATCATTTGTCATTTTCTCACTAATCTTAACCAAATGTGGATGATTATATACAGCACAATGATTGGCTGGATTGTTTCTCTAGCCGCGTTCACCTATATATGGTGTTCCACAGCACTTTGTCTTGCACTGCCATCTCTATCTGCATGGAGCCACACTCATCCTACAGACATACAATGTGCTTGACTTTCTATAAGCAGTTTTTGACAGTTTTCTCCCTTATGCACTTTGTGGCCTACACTGGAATGACAGCATTTTCAGCGTGGAAATGATAAAGGGAGGAAAGGAGAGATATGGAGTAGAGGAAGGAATCATTAAAATGTCCTAGGTATAAAAGGACCACTTTCAAATAAATTATTGGTTTCATTTTTAATTTCTGACAAGAGCTTACAGCAGTCTTAACAGTCCAATAGTGTTTAAGAAATGTTTGGCAAATTTCACTGGTATTAGTTAAATAATCTTTTAGCCAATATTCAACAAGCTCTATAGCTTGCCAAATACCAATCATTAGATATTTTTTACTAATATCAAATAGATTATTTTCTCTAGCAGTCAATATAAATTTTCCTTGAAATTTGTTCATTTTAGCATGAATATGGGGAAAAATGATCCACACTTTAACTACCATGGTATTTACTGAAAATCACAGCCTTTATTTTAATATCAAGTTTAATTATTATTTAATATATTTGATTTCTCATTTACTTTTTGTAAGTGCTGTGGCTTGTTCACTTAATAAGACATCTAAGTTTATAGGGGAAAAAAAATCAATAGCCTTTAAAGTTTTGCTCTTTCAGTTAACTGAGCCCCAATCATCATTAAGAGTATACTGTGGGGATGTATAAGATTGTTCTTTTAAAATTGAAACCAATCTAAAAATCACATACAATCCTGAATTCCTGACAATCAGCTAGCTTGTCACAGCTAAAACAGCAAATTGCTAAGGAGTCTGATAGTTACTGTTACTAAGAACTGGGTTTCAGATATTGTTTATTAGAAAATATGCATTGCCCTTTGAGAGAAATATTGATGACAGACATATGTATAGGTGAAATGAAAGGACAGCTTGAAAAGTATAGATGTGTATGGACTTACTTCAGTGTCCACCATAAAATGCAAGGAACCTAAAAAGCCATTAAAAGGAAACTGATTAAAATGTCAATGCTAATGCAAATGCATACTGAACAAAATTGCTGAAAGGAGAATAAGTATAAGAGCAAAAGTAGTTTCACTAATTATATGGGACTACTCAAATATTTAAACTTGAGCATACGTGTAAGTGTTTGTAGGATCAGGACATAAATGCAGAAAATAAGTGTTATTCACTGTCAAAAAGCATTAACACCACAGAGTTAAGGTTGCCCAGCAATGCCCAGGGTCCTTCCAGAATGTGGACAGTGTTTAAACTTAAGCCTCTGAAAACCAGGAAATACAGTTAAGGTAATGCCTTCCACATCATGCCTCCACCCAATCGTACACAACCCAAGAGTGCCCAAGGGAGATCTTGGGCCGTATCACTCCCTAAGATGTGTGTGGTCAGCAGGGGAGGATGAAAAAGAGCAGAGTTGGGCATATGAAGAAAAAAAAGTCTGTAACTGTAAATGTTTATATTGTATATGATTGTGTGGGGAGGCATATGAGTTAGAAATCTCTAGAACATTAATCTAGAACAGTTTTCAGTGGAAAATAATTCAACTATCTTTTCCCTAAATCATACTTAAACTACCTAGCATAGATTTAAATTATTTTCTGGATCACACACCAGAAGTACTATGAATCATACAAATCCATAGAGTTTGATGTAATTGCTTGCCCATTTTCGGATAACAAATGCAAATTATATTTTATGCAGAATGGTCAAATATGAAAACTAAACTAAACATACAATAAAAAACTACCCATCATATGACTAACAGTAGCACCAAATACTTTCAGATTTCATGTAAGCCATAGTATGAATATAAAAGTATTTTGAACCAATGTTTAGTCCGGTATTTCAGCCGTGTTTGCACTTGGTGGATGGATTTTTTTTGGGGGGGGGGGGGGAGGAGGGAAAGAGGGGAGGCTGCATTTTAGTTCCTGCTAAATTCACCAAATGAAAGAAATCAAGATGAATACTGCACACAAATCTCTCAGGTATTTATGGAAGAGGAATCCTCACAGATCTTGAAGAAATTGACGTGTTTGTATTAATTATCACTATATGCTGATTTGAAAAATCATCAAAAATGTTTAAAGTAATTATTTCTAGTAATTGGTGAGTGGCAGCATTTCCTAACAGACCAAAACCAAACAGGTCTATAGTAATGGAACAGTAATCTTGGAGGTCAATTAAAGCTTTTTTTTTTTTTTTTTTTTTTTTTTTAAAAGATAAACACAAAAGAGTTCAATATTTTTACATAATGGATGCTTCACCATAGGAAGAATTTAGAAAGATTCAAAAAGGGATTTGAGATTTATATCTGAAGATATTATCATAATTAGTGACAAAAATAGGAAGAAATACCAAACCTTATGTTCAGAGCTTAAACTAATAGCTAACTATTAGATCTAACGGGGAGGCAGCTGATATCCCATCTGCCTATTGCAGCGTTGTTTCTCTGAAGCATCTGGTGCTAGCCACTATTGGAGAAGGGACACTGTTCTAGATGGACTTCAGTCTGATCCAGTCTGACAATTCTTATGTTCCTAATCACTAATGGAGTACATGGATAGAGTAAAAAGTTACAAACAAATTTTAAACCTATATTTGAAAATCATTTCTCATTTTACTTACCTGACTGTGACAGTGTTGGGAAACAGCAAGTGATGCAGCACTCTGGTCACCACAATTACAAGTAGTTTCTCAGGAGTAGCCCTGATTAGGAAGAGCTGTGCCAAGCTGTTGGATTGAGACGGGCTGAGGAGAGCCCCAAAGGCTAATTAGCCCATTACCCAAAAGGTAGAAAAAGATATAAGAAGGAAGTGCTCTGGGGCAGAGAGAGCAAGCAAGCAGACAGGCTTTTCAGAGTTAGAGCCAGGAGAGATCTCTCAGAGGAAGATACTTTCTGTCTCCTCCTTCCTTGGCCAAGTGAGCAAAGCATTATATAATATTTTAAATACAGAGTTTGTATAGGTGGTGGGGAGAACAAAGTGAAATAAAACTAGAAGGTGGTCTCTAAGCAGTTTGTTGCTTGTAAAGAGAGAGCGTGAGACACTGCCCAAGATGGTAAAAAGCTGAGTTCGAGATCTGTGTTGCTTATGCTATAGCTGACAGCAGAAGCACTTAAGTACAGCAAAGAAAGCAGCAATTACAGGTGAAACACAGGTTTCAAAGTAGCAGCCGTGTTAGTCTGTATCCACAAAAAGAACAGGAGTACTTGTGGCACCTTAGAAACTAAAACATTAATTTGAGCATAAGCTTTCGTGGGCAACAGCCCACTTCATCGGATGCATAGACTGGAACATACAGCAAGAAGATATTTATACATACAGAGAACATGAAAAGGTGGAAGTAGCCATACCAACTGTAAGAGGCCAATCAATTGAGATGAGCTATCATCAGCAGGAGAAAAAAAACTTTTGAAGTGATAATTGAGATGACCCATAGAAGGTGTGAGGATATTTAACATAGGGAAATAGTTTCAATTAGATTCCAACCATTCCCAGTCTCTGTTCAAACAGAACACAGACCCCTAAACTCAGATCTTACCAGGGTGAAGAAAAGCTACTTATTTACTTTTATTTAATTTAAAAACAGCAAAACACTAATTCTGGTAGGGATTTAAGACTTTAAACAGTATTTCAGGAAGGAGAATTATTTATAAAAAGCATTTTGATTCACTTTTAAACATAATAGGAAAACTTCATAGAAAATGGGAAAATGTCATCACCTAAGATGACACTGAGGCAAAAACAAACTTCAGCTCTTGGTCATGCCAGGTGCCATTAAAGTCAGTAGGAATCAAGAGTGCTTAGAACCTCACAGGACTGAGCACTCAGGCCTGCTCTAGTCAAGTAAAGTACTTCAGTACATACTGTGGTAATACTCACATATTTTAAGCAAGCACATCTGTCTTTATCACCCTGATGGCCCAGAACATCACTGAGCATCTAAAGCCTGCTCCTGCACCTGCTGGAGCCAGTAGAAAAGCTCCCTTTGATGTCAATGGGTGCAGGAGCGGGGCTCTAGAGAATGCCAAAGGATACTGAAGAATTTAAGGACCAGCTGTTGCTCCCATTGATATAGATGGGGATTTTATCACTGACTTCAATGAGCGTAAGATCGGACCCTAGTAGTCTGGTTTGCGAGCAACTCATGCAGGATGAACATTCATTCTTTAAAGGCCCTGCAAACTTCCATGGATGCACTGCAAACATGGAGTCTGCATAATTCAAAAAGATAATTGAAGCTATGATAGAATCTCTCCATCTGCAAGATGTATTCCAGTTACTGTATGTGGACTATATGCATTTTCCAGTTTGGTGAATTATTTAATTTCTTCTGGTAAATTAAGCCACAGTATTTCACTGACTCAGTCAGCTGCTGCAGATTGGCTGAAAGTGGCAGTAGATAAGACAATGAAAACTAAGAAATTAGGTGTATAAGAAAGATTTTTTTGTAAATTACCCTGCAACCTCTTTGTGTCACAGCAGCACTTCTTGTCAATGCAATCTTTATTAATCAATGCAGACATAGAGAAACATCCTTAATAAATGAAGTAGATGGGAGCTACCTATGTCTCTGAAGCCCTGCAGCACTGTCAGGAGAATTTATAAGGAACATCAAGTCTGCACTTTTAATTTGAAATGGGAGCAGAGATGCTATATTTCAACAGTTAAGTGTACTTAGGCGTTATCTTGTCTTAAAATACAAGCTATTTATTTGCTTACTGCTTCTTCCCCACCCCTACCCCCTGAAAATAGTTGGAACTGCTGACTGAAACAATGCACTTTGATTTTAAACAATTCTCTACATTTTTTTTTATCATCAGACAAGGTATATGGGATAATCAGGGAATGATATTGTGACTTCAAATCATAATTCATTCCCTGGCTTGCTCCTGAAATAGGGTAACTTCCCACTGCCCTTTATTTGGGGCAGATTGTAAAGTTATAGTTTTGCTATACATGCATAAAATATGTGCATCTACCATATTTATGTGCATAGACCAGTAATCTGTGTTTGTAAATATCAAGGAGTAGTGTCTGTAACTGTGACAGATATGGCAATTTCCTACAATATATTTGGGAGATCTTACTTTATTAAGTTTCTATGTCATTGTGGGGCAGAGATTGTATGTAATTCAGTGGCGGAGGGTGACCATTGCCTTCCAGAAACTAAGAACCATGGGCGTGAGTAGGTAAATTCACTCAGGCTGTAACACTGCCAGAGAGGTACCATCATCTTAAGTGGCTCACAAATACTGGCTCAGATGGGATTCTCTAGAGACCGAACAGACAAAGAAAGGATTTTTGGATAAATAGTCTCCGTTTAAACTGACTCAGGGCTGTCTTTCCGGTCCAGCAACTGGAGAGCACCTTCTGTCCAAAGGGCCCCCAATCCTTCCTGGGAAGGTTTGGAAGGACTTTGGCCTAAGGAAGTCCCCATAAGACCGATGGGTGACCACTGGTAGGCTTTTAGCATGTATACAGGAAATGTTATTGATTTAAATATATTTTCTCTGTAATGCTTTCACCTTCAGAATGAATGGGTTTGTTTAAAGAGAGATGTGTGGTAATTTATAACTGTGGGGAATTACGCCTCTGAGAAGAAAGCAAAGCATAGAGGCTGCTTTGTTTAAGCAGACTGGGTTACTGGGAGGTGTAGTTAGGGAGCTATGCAGCCAGGTAACTGTGCAGCCTGGGGAAAAAAAACTGATCAGGACGGAGAGACACAGGGGTCTTCACCCAGTAGAGGTGACACCTGAGGAGGAGGGAACCTAGAGTGGCTGCCCTTGCTGAACCATGGAGGGGAAATACTACTCTGAACTGTGACAGTAACGTCTGTGAAAAATCCAGCAGAACTTTTTTGCACTCAAAGATCAGGAAGTTCTGATGGATAAATACCATCTTGTAATTGTTTTCAAATGTGATATTTCCCCCTGTATGTGACTGGTGGAAACTGGAAAATTTCAGTGAAAACAATTCAGCCATTTCCAAGAAAGACATGGGGTGGGGACATTATTTTGCCTTTTAAAAAAAATTCAGGTGACCTTTCTTTGAGAATGTCAAGGTGTCCCTCCCACTCTGAACTTTAAGGTACAGATGTGGGGACCTGCATGAATAACCACTAAGCTTATTTTCACCAGCTTAGGCAAAACAGTCGCTGCCACCACCAAGCGCGTTCCAAATCTTAGGGGAGAGCCACTTGGAACTCTTCCTTCCCCCAAGTCTCTAGACCCTTTGTCCTGGGTAGACTCAAGAAAATTTCCCCACCAATTCCTGGTGAGCCCAGATCCAAAATCCTTGGATCTTAAAACAAGGAAAAATCAATCAGGTTCTTAAAAAAGACTTTTAATTAAAGAAAAAGGGTGAAAGGAATACCTCTGTGAGATTAGAAAGCAAGATGATCTCACAGACAACAGATTCAAAAGAGCGGATTTCCTTCTGGGCAAAACCTTAAAGTTACACAAAAACCCAAATTGAGTCTCCCTCTATGTTTGCAAAAGAAACGACAGAGAGAAAAATAAAGAAATCTACCACATTTTTATCTAAATACTCACTAATTTAAACAAGGGTTAGGTGGTTGTTTTCTGGATCTCTGACTCCGGCAAAAGCACACACAGAACAGACACAAAAAGACTTTTTCCCTCCTCCCTCTTTGAAAGTATCTTATCTTTTTATTGGTCCTTCTGGTCAGGTGTCAGCTAGGTTTTGTGAGCTTCTTAACCCTTTACAGGTAAAAGAGGAATTAACCCTTAACTGTCTGTTTATGACAGAGAAACTCTAGTGGTTTTGGAGGCAGGATGAGAAATTTGATAGCCTTTGTGCCAGGGAAGTACCTTTGGTTGTTTCTGTGAAAATCCACACCAATTTGGCCAAGTTATAAACCTTTGGGGAATCTCATTTCTCACAGCTCAATAGAGACTTCTTACAGTTTAGCAACTAAAATCTCTGAAGACTGAGACGTACTGAACAAGCTCCATCTCCTCAGTTCCTGGGCTGATAAGTCTCTGTGTTCCATCCCCAGAGAACGACTGAGCATGTTCTGTCCCTTCACCGCTCCTATGTATGACAAGACTATGAGTGCACTATACCACCAGAGTTACTGAGCGTGCTCTAGTCCAGCAATACAGGGATGAAGCTGGACTTCGCGTGTGATGGCTCTGGGCCAGGGAGAGTCCATGGACTGAACCTGAGAGGAACAAGCTGGTCTCCCATATTCTCATCCATTCCAAAGACAGTGAAAACTGAGAATCTCTCCCCCAGCAGGGTGGTGATCCTTGCCCCATGATTCCCCTGCAAAGTTGCATAATGGAATCCTCCCCTATCTATGAGGCTCCCAGACTTCAAGCATCCATGATCTCCAGATTGGGGCCCTCCAAGGCACAAAACAGGACATGCCTTCTATAGCCCTTGATTGTGCCTGTGCCCTTCCTTCCCCTGGAATCACCAACTCCTGCTGAAGCTGTAAAGAGCTGGGCTGATGAAAAGCCAGCAGCTGCAGCTGCCCCAAACTCCAAGATGCCTTACTTCAGCAGCGATAGGCTGCCCCAACTTCTGAGTCCTGGTGGGGAGCAGGGCCAAGTGCTGTCCTGCAGTAGCCACAGCACCACACAGGCCATCTCCTTGACCCACAATTGAGTCATTGGACCCTTTGATGGGAGATGGTACTGGTGGAAGCTCTAGGAAAATATTTGTGCACTTTTTTTTTATTCAGGCCAAAGTGTTTTGTTATGAAAAGTTTCAAACCATTTCATTTCAAATTTAGTACAAGATTAAAAAAACAACAACCCTTTTCCAGTCTAATTAGCATACTTTTTTTAAAATAAAAATTTTGAACAAGAAAATCTTTATTTAAAATTTCTAAATGTTTTCTCTCAACATTTTATTCAAGTTGGGAAATTCAATCTACCTTGATCCTCTTTTTCAAACAGTTTCCATTTTGACATGATCGGCATTTTTTGACTAAAAAAAAAGATTTGTTGAAAAACTCCAGATCATCTCTATGCTTCACTACATCTAAAACAGAAAGAACTGTGTCTAATCTCTGTGGAGTTCAAATTATGCAAGACTTCTTGGCCACAGACTAGACAGCAGAATCTTATTTAAATCATTTGGGGCAGTGAGGTAGGCGACACAGTACACACAGAACTGCATAGCCACAACAAAATCCATAAGTGCTGACATTAAACCACTTCCTGTATATCTCACTGGGAAGCTGAAATTTTCCCTGCTGTTCAGTGGTTCAGAATGTTCATATAGATCCTTGGGAGCTGATTTTTCTTCTTTTTTAATATAAAACCATGCAATGATGATCCACTTCAGAATAAATGTTGGAAAGTTCTCTAAATTTCTAAGTTTCCTCTGGGGATATGTATGTCCATGCATGTGATTGTCGCCACAATTTGTGGAGACTATATATATATATATATATATATATATATATATATATATATATATATATATATATATATATATATATATATATATATATATATATATGATAAATCAAAGAGTCATATGATAAATGTTATTTATCATGCACCTCTGATTGCTGCACCTGCCCTTTTTGCCCACTAATTCATTTCCCCAGTATCTCTGCAAACATTCTAAACCTGAAAGCAACAAAGACTCAAATGAGACACTTCCAGCTTCCCAATGTAGTAGTACCTAGCATTTCCTTCTAGTTCTAGAAGGCCCTTTATAGATCATGATTTTTATATGTATAGAAAAGCTACATAGCTCATGTCTATATATGTTTCAAAATGTATCCGTTTAAATTTGAGACAACTAGGCCATCCTTTCTCTTACAGTATGCCACCCTTCCTTACAATGAATAGGACCTTACTCTTTAAATAAGACTCGATGCAGTAGTCACTGAAGCTCATAGCGAAACTCCCATTCACTTGAGTGATGCACAATCAGGCCTACAGTCCCATTGAAATGTATGGAAGTGCCTGAATAAGGTACTACTCAACAACTAGGTTTGACTCGGACAGGTGAGCAAAGTACACAGGTAACTGGAGAACATGGAGACCTGGGAGATGGGTCGGAAACAGGAGGGAGCGTGGGCTATAATGGCAGAGAGAAAGGAGGGTCAGGGCAAAACTGGGAGGCAAGATCAAATCAGTATCTTAGATGCCTATATACAAATGTGAGATGTATGGGTAATAAGCAGGAAGAACTGGAAGTGCTAATAAATAAATACAACTATGACATTGTTGGCATCACCAAAACTTGGTGGGATAATACACATGATTGGAATGTTGGTATGGATGGGTACAGATTGTTCAGGAAGCAAAGACAGGGGGAAAGGGAGGAGGTGTTGCCTTATATATTAAAAATGTACACACTTGGACTGACGTGAAGATGGACATAGCACACGGAAGTGTTGAGAGTCTCTGGGTTAGGCTAAAAGGGGTAAAAAACAAGGGTGACATCATGCTAGGAGTCTACTACAGGCCACCTAACCAGGAGGAAGAGGAGGATGAGGCTTTTTTTAAACAACTAACAAAATCATCCAAAGCCCAAGATTTGGTGGTGATGGGGGACTTCAACTATCGAGATATATGTTGGGAAAATGAAACAGACGATCCAATAAGTTCTTGGACTGCATTGCAGACAACTTTTTATTTCAGAAAGTTGAAAAAGCTACTGGGGGGAAGCTGTTCTAGACTTGATTTTAACAAAGAGGGAGGAACTTGTTGAGAATTTGAAAGTGGAAGGCAGCTTGGGTGAAAGTGATCATGAAATCACAGAGTTCACAATTCTAAGGAAGCGTAGAAGGGAGTACAGCAAAATAGAGACAATGGATTTCAGGAAGGTGGATTTTGGTAAACTCAGAGAGCTGATAGGTAAGGTCCCATGGGAATCAAGACTGAGGAAAGTTGGCAGTTTTTCAAAGGGACACTATTAAGGGCCCAAAAGCAAGCTATTCCGCTGGGTAGGAAAGAGAGAAAATGTGGCAAAAGACCACCTTGGCTTAACCATGAGATCTTGCGTGATTTAAAAAAATAAGAAGGAGTCATATAAAAAATAGAAACTAGGACAAATTACAAAGGATGAATATAGGCAAACAGCACAGGAATGCAGGGGCAAGATTAGAAAGACAAAGGCACAAAATGAGCTCAAACTAGTTACAGGACTACAGGGAAACAAGAAGACTTTTTATCAATACATTAGAAGCAAGAGGAAGACCAAGGACAGGGTAAGCCCACTGCTCAGTGAGGAGGGAGAAACAGTAACAGGAAACTTGGAAATGGCATTGATGCTCAATTACTTCTTTATCAGAGGGGTAGCCATGTTAGTCTGGAACTGTGAAAGCAGCAAAGAGTCCTGTGGCACCGTATAGACTAACAGACGTTTTGCAGCATGAACTTTCGTGGGTGAATACCCACTTCGTCGGATGCATGTAGTGGAAATTTCCAGGGGCAGGTATATATATGCAAGCAAGAAGCAGACTAGAGATAACGAGGTTAGTTCAATCAGGGTGGATGAGGCCCTGTTCTAGCAGTTGAGGTGTGAAAACCAAGAGAGGAGAAACTGCTTTTGTAGTTGGCAAGCCATTCACAGTCTTTGTTTAATCTTGAGCTGATAGTGTCAAATTTGCAGATGAACTGAAGCTCAGCAGTTTCTCTTAGAAGTCTGGTCCTGAAGTTTTTTTGCTGCAGGATGGCTACCTTTAGATCTGCTATTGTGTGTCCAAGGAGATTGAAGTGTTCTCCTACAGGTTTTTGTATATTGCCATTCCTAATATCTGATTTGTGTCCATTTATCCTTTTCTGTAGAGACTGTCCAGTTTGGCTGATGTACATAGCAGAGGGGCATTGCTGGCATATGATGGCATATATTACATTGGTGGACGTGCAGGTGAATGAACCGGTGATGGTGTGGCTGATCTGGTTAGGTCCTGTGATGATGTCGCTAGTGTAGATATGTGGACAGAGTTGGCATCAAGGTTTGTTGCATGGATTGGTTCCTGAGTTAGAGTTACTATGGTGTGGTGTGCAGTTACTGGGGAGAATATGTTTCAGGTTGGCAGGTTGTCTGTGGGCAAGGACTGGCCTGCCACCCAAGGCCTGTGAAAGTGAGGGATCATTGTCCAGGATGGGTTGTAGATCCCTGATGATGCGCTGGAGGGGTTTTAGCTGGGGACTGTATGTGATGGCCAGTGGAGTCCTGTTGGTTTCTTTCTTGGGTTTGCAGTAGGAGGCTTCTGGGTACACATCTCGCTCTGTTGATCTGTTTCCTTATTTCCTCGTGCGGGTATTGTAGTTTTGAGAATGCTTGGTGAAGATTTTGTAGGTGTTGGTCTCTGTCTGAGGGGTTGGAGCAGATGCGGTTGTACCTCAGTGCTTGGCTGTAGACAATGGATCGTGTGGTGTGCCCGGGATGGAAGCTGGAGGCATGAAGGTAGGCATAGCGGTCGGTAGGTTTTCAGTATAGGGTGGTTTTAATGTAACCATCACTTATTTGCACCGTGGTGTCTAGGAAGTGGACCTCCCGTGTAGATTGGTCCAGGCTGAGGTTGATGGTGGGGTGGAAACTGTTGAAATCGTGGTGGAATTTTTCCAGAGTCTCCTTCCCATGGGTCCAATGACTTCTTTGTTTCAGTCTTCACCGAGAAGTCTGAAGGAATGCCTAATATAATGAATGCTAATGGAATGGGGGTAGGTTTAGAAGATAAAATAAAAAAAAGAACAAGTTAAAAATCACTTAGAAAAGTTAGATGCCTGCAAGTCACCAGGGCCTGATGAAATGCATCCTAGAATACGCAAGGAGCTAATAGAGAAGGTATCTGAGCCTCTAGCTATTATCTTTGGAAAATCATGGGAGACAGGAGAGATTCCAGATAACTGGAAAAGGGCAAATATTGTGCCCATCTATAAAAAGGGAAATAAAAACAACCCAGGAAACTACAGACCAGTTAGTTTAACTTCTGTGCCAGGGAAGATAATGGAACAAATATTCAAGGAAATCATCTGCAAACACTTGGAAGGTGGTAAGGTGATAGGGAATAGCCAGCATAGATTTGTAAAGAGCACATCACGTCAAACCAATCTGATAGCTTTCTTTGATAGGATAACGAATCTTGCAGATAAGGGAGAAGCGGTGGATGTGGTATACCTAGACTTCAGTAAGGCATTTGATACGATCTCACATGATATTCTTATCAATAAACTAGGCAAATACAACTTAGATGCGGCTACTATCAGGTGGGTGCATAACTGGCTGGATAACTGTACTCAGAGTAGTTATTAATGGTTCCCAATCCTGCTGGAAAGGTATAACAAGTGGGATTTCACAGGGGTCTGTTTTGGGACCGGCTCTGTTCAATATCTTAATCAACAACTTAGATAGCGGCATAGAAAGTACGCTTATTAAGTTTGCAGATGATACCAGTTATTGCAACTGTTTTGGAGGATAGGGTCATAATTCAAAATGATCTGGACAAATTGGAGAAATGGTCTGAGGTAAACAAGATGAAGTTTAATACAGACAAATGCAAAGTGCTCCACTTAGGAAGGAACAATCAGTTTCACAATACAGACTGGGAAGAGACTGTCCAGAAAGGAGTATGGCAGAAAGGGATCTAGGGGTTATAGTGGACCACAAGCTAAATATGAGTCAAGAGTGTGATGCTGTTGCAAAAAAGCAAACATGATTCTGAGATGCATTAACAGGTGTGTTATGAGCAAGACACAAGAAGTCATTCTTCCGCTCTACTCTGCGCTGGTTAGGTCTGAGCTGGAGTATTGTGTCCAGTTCTGGGCACCGCATTTCAAGAAAGATGTGGAGAAATTGAAGAGGGTCCAGAGAAGAGCTACAAGAATGATTAAAGGTCTAGAGAACATGACCTATGAAGGAAGGCTGAAAGAATTGGGTTTGTTTAGTTTGGAAAAGAGAAGACTGAGAGGGGACATGATAGCTGTTTTCAGGTATCTAAAAGGGTGTCATAAGGAGGAGGGAGAAAACTTGTTCTATCCTTAGAGGCTAAGATGAAAAAGCAGCAATGGGCTTAAACTGCAGCAAGGGAGGTTAGGTTGGACATTAGGAAAAAGTTCCTAACTGTCAGGGTGGTTAAATACTGGAATAAATTGCCTAGGGAGGTTGTGGAATCTCCATGTGTGGAGATATTTAAGAGTAGGTTAGATAAATGTTTATCAGAGATGGTTTAGACAGTATTTGGTCCTGCCTCTCAAGGTCCCTTCCAGTCTAGAATCTACGAATCTATGAATAAACAGGATATAAACTATATATGCATACTTTACTTGTCTAAATTCCTATGAAAAATAAGAAAAAAAAAACTTACCTCCCCTTGTTACATCACCCCAGTATTGTGCCAATGGTTTATGTCATGGCAGCATCAATCTGATGATGCATTGATATAATCATTAGAGTACTACAGTAGCAATGGTGATATGCTAGTTTAAATCATTTCAAAGTGATATTGCTGTAATGCTACTGTGTTGATGACTTGGTATAATATATTGCCAGAAAAATATCACACTGATTATATGGATGGCAATATGAAAATATATATCTATCATCAGACAAAGGAAAAATGTGGCAGCAAAGCTCTCCTTTTAACTAACTTCTCTAAGTATTAATTTAAAAATATATCTAAGTTAAATTGTATAGGAAGTGCTAGAGAAAATAAAATCATTAATAGATTTGAGACTAGAGGTGTTTGGCTTAAACATCCTGTATTCCTTTTAAAATTGAAGAGATGAGAAAGTTAAGAGGTGTGTTACGGTAAGCTGTGGGCAGAAAATGGATCTGAGATATTAAATATATTTGGTATGCTCTATGCTGTATTTTTACTGCTTTACAAGCAGCCCAAGCAGGAAGGTAAAAGTGACCAAGATTAAAGTATATAATGTATTTTAGGCATACAGAAAGTTCATTCACTACATATATAAAGTGTGAACTGGGTGCCTCAAGTTTTGGATGCACAACATGAGACACTTGAAAGGGGCTGGGTTTTCAGGAAGTGCTGAGCACCTGAAAAACAGACCACTTGCGCAGGTTTAAAAATAGAGGCACCCAAAATCAATGGTTGCTTTTGACAAATATTAGCCATATGTCTCTCAGAAACAGTCAGGGACTGCTATAATTTTGTTCCTATTATGACCTCTGTGTAACAAACATATTCTTCCAGACAAACTCGCAATACAAAGTGTCTTGGAAACATCCCAGATCTCACCACTAACACCAACTGGATCTTATCATCACAAGGTGTTCCAACATTAACATTGTCCTCATTACCCACAGTTATCAAAGAGCTGATTGTGACACAGACCACTCTCTGGTATGCAGCAAGATCAGACTTAAACCAAAGAAAATACACAGATCTAAATTAAAAGGATATCTTTGTATCAACTCAGTGCCAGAGCGGATCAAGAAAAGTCACAACAGTACAAGAAGATACTACAACAAGCCCTTGACACCAATGATTGTGCCATAAGTGTCCAGTTGAAGTGGGAGCAACTGAAGAACACAATCTATGATTCAGCTCCGTCAGTCTTTAGGAAGAAGGAAAACAAGACCAACGACTGGTTTGACGCATATTCCAGTGTGTTGACACCAGTCATAGAGGCCAAACTCACAGCCCAACCAACTACAAGAGAGAGCCCAATGAAAAAACCTTACAAGCATTGAGAGTGGCAAGAACCAAGGTACAACAAATTGCTCAATGTTGCACCAATGATTATTGGCTGCACTTATGTGAAAGCATCCAAATAGCAGCTGATGCAGGCAACATCAGAAACATGTATGACGGGATCAAGCAAGCCTTGGGTCCAACTTAAAATAAGACAGCCCCATTGAAATCAACAACAGGGGAAACAATCAATGACTGCACCAAGCAGATGGATTGCTGGGTAGAACACTACTCTGAGCTTTACTCTCATTAAAATATTGTTACGGACACAGCCATCAACAGCATCAAAAACCTGCCCGTTATGTTATGAACCAACTCAATGAACCAACTGTTGAGGAGCTTAGCCTTGCCAGAGATGGCCTCCCTAATGGAAAGGACCCCAGAAAAGATTGCATATCATCCGAGGTCATAAAATGTGCAAAATATATTGTATTGCAACATCTTCATGAGTTGCTTTGCCTGTGCGGCAAAGAAGGCAAAGTACCACAAGAAATGAGAGACACCAACATCATCAGTCTCTATAAAAACAAGGGTGACAGGAGTGACTGTAACAACTATCATGGCATTTCCCTTCTTAGTATTATGGGAAAAGCCTTTGCCCAAGTTGTCCTGAACAGATTTCAGACCCTTGCAGACAGAATCTATCCTGAATCACAGTGCGGCTTCTGAGCTGAAAGGTCTACTATTGACATGACTTCCTCACTGAGACAACTACAAGAGAAATGCAGAGAACAAAAACAACAAAAAAACCCTTACATAGCCTTCATCAGTCTCAAAAAGGCTTTTGACTTTTTCAGTAGAAGTGGACTATTTGTGCTTCTAGAAAAGATTGGATGTCCCCCCAAGCTCTTGATTCAATCCTTCCATGAAAACATGAATTGCGTAGTCCAATACGATGGCTCAATCTCTGAGGCTTTTCAGATTCATAACAGAGTTAAGCAAGGTTGTGTACTTGCCCTAACTCTGTTTGAGATCTTGTTCTGCCTGCTACAGAAACAAGCTTTCGGTTCCTCAACTGAGGGAATCTTCTTGCATACAAGCTCTGATGGAAAGCTGTTCAATCTTGCAAGACTCAGATCTAAAACCAAGACTCGGGAGGCCTTTATCCAACACCTTCTCTTTGCCGATGACACAGCAGTGACAACCCACACAGAAGCTCATCTTCAAAGCCTAATAATTTTTCCAAAGCCTGCCAAGACTTCGGGCTTACTATAAGCCTAAAACGACTGACATAAAGTGCCAACGAGTTGAAGAAGCACCCTCCATTAAGATCAACAACTATGAACTTGAAGTGGTGAATGAGTTCACATACTTGGGGTCCACTATTGCAGTCAACCTCTCACTTGAAACAGAACTCAACATCTGCATTGGAAAAGCTGCCACAACAATGTCTAGACTGAACAAGAGGGTATGGCAAAACAACAAACTGACAGAACTCACAAAGATCTGTGTATATCGTGCATGTGTTATGAGCACACTTTTATATGGGAGTGAGACATGGACCTTATACTCTCACCAGGAAAAGAGGCTCAATAGCTTTCATATGTGTTGCCTTTGTTGAATCTTTGGACTCTCCTGGAGGGACAGAGTCACCAACACTGAGGTGCTCAAATGGGCCAACAAACAAACACACCTCAAACAGAGACCCCCTCCATTGGCATGGGCATGTGTGCCAAATGAATGATAGGCGCATTCTAAAGGACATCCTCTATGGTGAATTGGCATCTGGAAAAAGACCCAAATGACACCAAAAATTGTGTTTCAAGGATGTGTGCAAGAGAGACCTCAAAGAAATGGACATAGACAAATGGGAAGATCACACTCAAGACCGCAGTCTTTGGAAACAAGAGGAAAAGGTCACCGGAGTTACAAGAGGAAGCAGTTCAGCTTAGCAGAGGAGAAAAGAGCTTGCAAAAGGCAGGTCCCAAAGGGTCAAAACATCGCCTTTAAATTTGACAAATGTGGCAGAGATTGTCTCTCTTAAGTGGGTCTCTTCAGCCACGTTTGTGGCTGCCATAAAACTGAGTAAATTCTTTACCTCTCAGGAGCACATACCCATGGTCTCTTGAGACTGAACGATGCCTACTACTGCTATCTTTCAGATCTCTCTGCTATCCAGACTGGATAGCCAAAAAACAAGTTTTCAAAAACAGCCTTTACAACTGAGCTCTCAGTTTTCAGTACACAGTTTTTAGATATGTGGTTGCAAGGTTCATGTGTGCAAATGCTGTTTGCATAGAAAAACACCTGACTTTGCATGTGCAAAAACAGGCATGGAAAGTGTATGCAAAAAAATGTAGGCATGTTCATGTTTCTTGATTATATTGCCCTTAAAACTGTGTTTGTGACATAAGAAATACGTTTAAGAAATTAAAGAAAAAGCATAATACTGAGCCCAGCAGTAACTATTCCTAACCTCCAGTGCAAGCATTGAAAGGAAACCAACCCTGATCTCATGGCAAACTATTTAGATGAAGGAGTTAGTATGCTGGAAAGAATCCCTCATATTCCATGCCCCCCTTTAACATAAAAACTAGGTTAGGACTTCAGCTCAAGCTGTAGAACAACCTGCTTGAAGAAGAGATGATGCAGTTGAACAATCCCATTCTCCTCTGCCCTTACTTACCTTCAATGTTTTAACTTTACACCTATGTTCCTACAGCCTGCAGGAGTTGTCCATACAGATATATGGCTGTATTAACTCCATCACAGCAGTATGGAGGTATACGATATTTAGTTTTTAAATATCTAGGAGTCTTTGTAGATATTCCCCAGTTGTTGGACAGATCTGAGTGGATTGGTGCTTCAGTTTAGAGTGACTTTTGGACGTCTTTGCTCTCCCCAACAGCCAGAACGGAATTTTCAGCAGGGAAGAGCACAGGTGAGGCACCTTCAAGCATCTTTCTTACATTGCTGATTTTTCAGTCGACCAAGGAAATACTTCCCCCCACCCCGCCATATTAGGGAGTTTTGGCATTTCTCTTAACAAAGAAAAAGCAGATACTGCAGGAAGTGATGCTGATGATTCAATATGTGGCATTCTTCCTAAGTAACAGATCAGTAAGCTAGCACTGTGCTGTTGGAGGTGACAGCTTCTGGATGTGATGTCAAATTGCTGTTTTGATCACTTTGGTTATTAAAATTCTCAAGACATTTTCACAAGATTTGAGGCACTAGTTCCTATACAGTGGCCAGATTAATTTGGGGTAATTACCTCCTGCCTACCTAAAATTCCTTCTTAAGTTTCACCCATATTTGCTAGTCTTCACTTCCTGATCTGTGTGGTTTTGTTGCAAACTACTGAACAGTTGTCATGTTTCGCCTTGGTGGTGACCACATTACAATGGTGGATGAATGGTATCTTTAGTCTGGTTTTATGCACATGTGTTAAGATCAGCAATGGGCCTGAGCTGCAGAAGTGGACCTAGATCTTATTATCCTTCCGAAAGCCTAAGAGTGTTCTGATCCAGAAGGATTTGGTTTCAGTCCATTTCTAGTTAAAAAAAAAACAAACTTACCATTTTGAAGTCAGTGCATTGTTTTCTTTAACTTACAAACAAGTAAAATCAATAATAAAATATAATAAACCATCTTTCATTAAAGAGGAAAAATAGCTTGGTACAAGCAGCAGAAAGGAAGCCACATATCAAATCCTTTGAGTGTGATGGCATATTCACATGGACTGAGCATCCTCAGTGACACTGCTGAAGCAGGATGCCCTCACTCCGCTCCTCCTTCCCCCCCACTATTGGCAGGCATGAGTCGCCTCTACGCAATAATCATGCTGTTGCCAATCCTTAAGTATCTAATATCTAAAGGTTTAAGAGAAAAGAGGAAAAAGTTAAAATGGTTAAGGAAATCAAATTCACACACTCATTGCAAAGTTCTTGTACCAGGTTTGAAACAGCATGGATGAAACTGCTGGCTTGCACAATCTCTGGTAACTACCAAGATTGGACAGTCCTCAGTCTATGGGCTGGATCCAGAGATCAGAGCAGGAAAGAGGCAAAATGGAGATGCTTCCAGGGTCTTTTATACTTTCTCCCATGTGGAGGGAATGCTCTGTCTTAGTTTGTAAAAAATTACTGGCACAAGGTGGATTTCAGGGTCACATGAGTAAGTCACATCCCCGTGCATGCTTTGGTGACTCATAGGAGCAGCCGTTACCCTTATTTTGGATAAAGTGTCCACAGGAACAAGCTTCTTCTATGGCCTGTGTTCTTTAATGGGCCATCAACTTGAATGGTCCGTTCACAATGTGCTGGGTACACTGGATGAAAACTACTTTGTGGTTTACCCCAGGAACAAACACAGTTGAAATACTGGTACATAGTCAATATTCATAACTTTTTATAGAAAAAAAAATACATGCATATAAACAGGATAATTATACTCAGCAAATAATAACTTTTCCATTGACACCTTGCATGACATACTTTGTACAAGATTTGTTCCAATTGTCTAACAGTGGCAATATTAATGATATAAATGGTCATGTTTCAATCATACATCATCAGACGGGGTGAAATCTTTGGTTCTCTGGAGTGTTGTCTGGGAGGCAGGTCAAACCCTGAAACATTGTATCCCTCTGCAGGCTAACCAGATTGGTAGAAACAAACTACCCACTAATTAGTATTTCTATAGTCAGTGTCACCCCAGGAAAAGAGAAAGAGAAAACTAAGTTTGAATCCCAACTTTACCATCTCCTGACAAGAAGAGCCAATAGTTAACAGTCTTTAGCTAAGCACAGCAATCAGTTTACAATCCCAACAAAGTAATTTTACCACTTCTTAGGTCCAGGGGAGAGGTGGTCATCTGGCTGGTTCCTCTCCTAGTTTCAGTTTCCATCTACTCCAAATACAAAAAATGTTCTTTATATATACAGCAAAACCCCGCTATAACGCAATGATTGGGGTCCAAAAAATTCCATTGCGATAAATGTGGGGTTGCGGTATAGCGGGGTTTCAAGAGAAGCCGCGGCCCCGCACCTGCTGGGAACAGTGAACACCGGCGCCCGCAGCCTCGGAGTTCTCTG
The DNA here is from genome assembly GCF_020497125.1 of Mauremys mutica. Taxonomy (NCBI): domain Eukaryota; kingdom Metazoa; phylum Chordata; order Testudines; family Geoemydidae; genus Mauremys; species Mauremys mutica. The sequence continues at coordinate 97,054,710 of NC_059073.1, forward strand.
TCCCCGGCAGGCGCGGGGCCGCAGCTTCTCTCCAAGCTGGATGATTGCGTTATATGTGATTTCACGTTATGGCAGAGCGCATTATTGCGAGGTTTGACTGTATTTATTTCATTCTTGGAACATGCAGATTTGACATAGCTATCTTAAAATACACACAGGCTGTCTAGCTGAAGTCTTCATTTTGATTACACAATGCCCATTTGATTACACAATGTGTTTTTAACAGACATGAGTTAGGGTAAGAAGATTTGGTGGGGGCTAAAGACACTGATTATATAACGTTTGCCACTTGAAACATAGGTCATGGGATGATTGGGCTACAACACAGGTTGATTATGCAGTGCTTGCAACCTACACAGACCCCAGATCATAAGCAAAGTCAGTTTTGAGAACTTGGGTTACATCAGTGTTCCCTTTGCCACAATAAAAATGCCCTTTATCGTAGCCCTGCAGAATTCTGGAGCCCTTCAAACAAATAAGTCTGGTTGTCAACACCAATTGAACAGAGAAAGTGTTGAAGTATGGGAACAGAGTGATAACACAATGATTTTTTAAACTTTAAAAATCACTAGGTTCAGATTAGATACAATGAGTTCACCCTACCCTACAGCTTAAAAAAAAAGCTTCACAAAAGAAAAACAGACATCAACATAAAAAAAATAATCACTGGTTGCAGGAAATGCAGTTCCAGTGTGTAGTATTAAATGGCTATATCACAGGGTTTTCAGCTTTTTTCATAGCATGACCCAACATTTGCCCACTTTCAGATGACCTTCCTCTAATATGTACCAGTATCCTTTGAGCCAGTAACTGTGGTGCTTCATAGGAAGTGCCCAGAAAACTAGTTCAATGCAGTGTTCTTAGTAGAGGAGAAATTACCAATGGATGAGTACATCTCTTTCAGAAGAAAACTAGAGATAGAGAATGGTAGCAGACTTACATAATGAGACAGGTTGTGATAACAGAGAGGTGGATAATACAGAAAGTCACCAAGAAGTGTATGAGGTCTAAATAGAACTGAGAGTGAAACTCTGAGCCAAAGTACACAGCAATACAAATACAAAATCTGTATTTTTGTGAATGAAGCAGCAATGTAAACTTGCCCCTGGTTATCACCTATCTCCCAACCCAATACTTGTGAAGCAGGAATCCATGAAACATGTCGGACAAGACAATACATCATCATTTGTAAAGACAGCCAAACGTTAAGACCTTCTTCAGCAAAGACAAGTTTAACTGTGCCTACATTATGCAGACAACTAATATGTTTGGTTTTATTTAGTGATTTCAAGACTCAGTTCAGTACCCAAGGGAGACAAAAAAATAATCGTTACAGATCAATTTTCTAGCTCCTCCTCAAACACATGAGCAACCCTGCAAGATGCCACCATCCAAATTACTTTACAGCCATTTGACATATTTCTATTCCTTAAACAACCCTAATTTATTTAAGAAACGTTTTCTTGGCTCTATATTAGCATAATTTAGAAATGTAACCTTTGTAAAATATTAATTTATAGGGCCAGTTCTTTGAGGATAACTTTTGGTTTATATTAGTAAGGAGATGGGGTCATTATGATTTTAATATATGTTTTAATTAATTTAGAATCATTGTTCTTTCAACCTCCCACTACATAGCTGCTGTTGTTGTTGCTTTAAGTTTACCCTACTATGTATAACACTGAGTTCATTCAAAGTTTATTGGATGAGCTAGTGAGAGAGATAATCATTACAGACTGGTTTCGACACAATTTTCACACATGTGAGAAAATATTACACAGGCACTTAAATGATGCAGGCTGTCAACAATATGCCATGGACCTTATATTTGTGCCGATGAATAATAATATTTGGTGCATAGTGGATAATTTTCAGTGTTCTGTCTCTAGTGATTGCAATTATCTAAAAAAATAGCAAGGTTCCACTCGATCCAATATTATTATTATTGCTTGGATGCTCTGCCACTGGTACTCCATTTCTGCAAATTACATGGCATGCTATAGCAAATCTCATATGTTTCTTTTCTAAGTTTGTTTTACAGGGACATCTAGTGGTGTAAGGATTACAGTTTAATCATATACTGGTACACTTTATTTTTCAAAGCTCATGGTTCATTTATGAGATTCACAGGCAGTATTACCGAGAAGAATGATAGGAAAATTGTACATACTTTCAATTAGTTTAAAGTGGACTGGGAATGAATTATGTTGCCTTCTACCAATACTGTACCATCAAATTATCTGTGGCAGGTAGTGAAAATGAAAGGGTCTTGCTAACTTTTAAAGTCTGCTTATATGAGGTGTTTTATTTTGTTGTTGTTAGGGTTTTTTTTAAGATGCAGGAATAGGAAGGTATACAGTGTCAGCTAAGATAGACTACAGTCCAGGAGTAATGTTTTCTGTTCTACTCTTAGAACACGCTCATCACTGTAGCTTCTGCATACCTCCAGAATTAAGCAATATGACAAACAACTATCTCACATTTGTTCTCTCATCCTCTGCCCAGGGAGAGAAGCACATGCAGAGGAATATCTTGTTTTGGTAGGGTTTTTATGTTTTTTTTTAAATATAATGTTTCTATGTATTTATGTTAAAGAACCTAGGTGCAATAAATGTGCATTGCATCTGGAGTGGAAGGTTTGTGGTGGTCCTTAGTTCTTGGAGAAGTCCATTCCACAGTCTTGGACCATCCTCCAAGCTTTACCCTCATTGTAGAGCGTTCCACTGTGCAAGAGGAGCATAGATGTTGATTATAGTCTTCATTAGTAATGCATTTTCTTTGCTTGCTTTTTTACACATAAACAAAATTAACCTATGAGAGTTGTTTTTACTTGAACACACACCTTAAGACAAAAAAGGTAATCATGCATGATCACTTCAGTGTTTATATTAATATATTAAATGTATATCTATTTAGAAAAACAAATCCAAGGAAAATGAAATTGATGAAAAATAAGTTAGGGTTTTTATTAATTAAAATTATGTTTTGCCCACATCTTTTAAATAAGGACTAGATTGCAACTATGCCACTCTGATCAGTTCCTCACATAAGTGCTTACACTTTCACTCATATCAGTTATTACCGTACTTAACTTTGCAATTAAGTGATTTACAGTTTCCTTTTTCCATTCTAACCTTTCCAAAGGTAGAGAAGTTCTGTAGCATTAGAGTAGAAAATGTAAAGTGAAAAAACAAAATGTGTTGTGGGGAGAGGGGCAGAATGGAGAAACAAGCTGAATGAAAAATGTTTGTTTCAAAATTTCCCATTGAAAAAAAAATAAAAAATGTCATTTTCACATGAAAAAAATTAACCTTCAATGAAATTTTCAGTCAAAATCCTGATGGTGATAACTTCTAATTGAAGTGAAGGACCTTTTCCCCTCATCAGAGCAGATTTGTCCAAGGTCATTTTCAACCTTTGAACTTGAAGACTGATTGATGGTAAATCTAGAATACAGAACAACCCATTCTTAAACAAACTTCACTTTCAATATTTCATTGTTTGAAGACCTGAGGGGAAAAAAAAGTAGTGATGTTTCAGGAACATTTAAGGAATTCTGTCACTTCCTTCTCCACTGAAAAAAATTAAAATATCAAGAGCTAATATAGTACTGAAAGTACTATAAAGCATAGAGAATGTGGTCCCCTTGTGCCTATCCCATCACAGCCCAAAATTTACAACCACAGAAGGATGGTATGGAAAAATATCTAGTACTTGTTGAACAACAAGTGGGTCAGGTTGCTTGTTTACAAAATCTTCATGGGTAGGCATACATTCTTGATTGTGAGCACTGCAACCCTTTTTAGTGTATGCCCATCTCTGAATGTTCCTTGTTTTGTCGGTAGTGAGTAATAACTACTGTTTACTGTGCAACACTGGTTTGGTTCACTGTTACCTCATCATCCTCGTCCTCTCATGCCCCTCCATTTCTATTTGTCTTGCCCTCCTGTTTATGTCATGACAGAGTGTGAGCAATTAGGTGCCCAATTCCCAGGGAAAGTCATTAGAAATTGGATGCCTGACTCCCATTGGTACTTTTGAAAATCTCCCCCTAAAATATGAACAATGGGGTCCTAATCTGATTGGGCCTATGGATACTCCCTGCTGTAGTATTTCAGATAAAAAGATATTAATGCTCTTTTGAGCTTCAAGGAAAGGACTTAAAGCCAAGGTGCTTAGTTTCTTGGTGGCAAGTCACCATTCATAGAATATCAGGCTTAGAAGGGACCTCATATGGTCTAACCCCCTGCTCAAAGCAGGGCCAATCCCCAGACAGATTTTTGCCCCAGATCCCTAAATGCCCCCCTTAAGGATTGAACTCACAACCTTGGGTTTAGCAGGCTAATACTCAAACCACTGAGCAATGCCTCCCCCCTATACAATTTTGCTATGCTTTAGTTTACCCATCAGTAAAATGGGTCTAACATCCATTTGAGTCAATTTAGGTGGGATTTTCAAAACCACTCAGCACTGGTCTAACTCCATTCTTATTGAAGTCAATAGGAATTTTACCATTGACTTAATTGGGAGCTGAATTAGGACAGCACTGAATGGTTTTGAAAACCCCTCTCTTAATGTTTTAGAACTGCTTTCAAAGCCCCTTTAGAAGTGCAAAATTACTCCACTATGAGTAATTATTCTAAAGCTGTTTTTCTCTTCCATTAAAAATATGTTAAAAGAAAGCTCATATCAAATGAATAGAAAGAGTCAGTGCTTCTTGGGAAGAATGGCATATGTGAAGTTTAATTTAAAAGTCAGAGGTTAATATTTATGGTTTTAGTGAATACATTTATAGATATCCTTTATTTTGTACCCAAAAAGGAAACCTGTAATCTGATTTAATCTTTTGAACAGAAATAGTTTTCAGAGTAATTCATTTACCTTGCCAATAACAATATTTCTCCTGTGAAAGTCTAACTGGTGGCACAGTAAAGAATTAGAATAAATGTCATGCTGTAATTTCAGCAGTGATCAAAGAGTTAATATTAATGCATACTCTTGTAAATATCATTTAGATTTCTGAAAACTGTCTGAAGAAAAGGCAAGAAAATGTTTCTTTCATCTATAATGAGCCTGCGAGGAAGAATTTCAATAAATCTAGGAAGATATAGTTGAAGTTCAGAAGAAATTAAACCCAGAGTCTTTTTGGTATTTCAGGTTAATGTGATTAAAGAATAGCGCTCTTCTAAATTCAGATTAAAAAAATGGTTTCTTGGCTTCTTCCCAAGTTCTGGCCAATACCTTCTTAACATTGTACTTCCAGGCTGAGTTACAATTCACATTGTTAATGTTTGTTTGCCAATGTTATATCATAGACCTTCCAGGTGGGTGATTTTGTTTTATTTTTGTTGTTGCTGCTTCTGTTGTTTTTAAAGACAGACTGACAGGTATTATAGAAGACTTTATAAGGAAAAGCTGATTAAAACTATTTTACTGTGACTAAGCAATTCTACCTTAAAAGTTGAATTAACTATAAAGGTAATTTTAATTTTTCCATTTATTTGATTATGCAAGTTGTAGTTTACTAATTTGAAGCCTACCAACAAAGTATTGGATATGAGAATAACAATATTTAGCTACTGGAGATAAGATATTAATATAATTTGACATGCCTCTTCCCCCGATTACCTTGTTCTACATTGGTTTGGATCAATATTGTTCTTGACTTTCGCAATATAGTAAATCATGATTTACTCAGTGTTTATACACCATATAGCCTCATGGTCATCACTACACACCACAGTCCTGAGCTTTTACAGGTTCATTTTCCAATAGCACATTTCTGGGACTAGCAATTCTGCAGCAGTAATTACCATCACTATCTCCAAGTCTTTTCCCACAGAAGCTTTACATTATATCATTCGCCCATGGTACATATAGTCTAACTTTTGTCTCTCTAGTTTTGTTTTCTGCCAGTTGGAGTTAGGGGTATTTTAGGGGCAGAAGAAGTGTTTGGAAAATTTGCCCAAGTTTTTAAATTAATTTATTTCTGTGGTGGCTTAGCCCATTGTCAATAATGTAGGGGAATGAGTACACTGCCATTAATGTTTGCTTTAAAGGGGGAAATTTTAATTGACTGTTGAAGAGGATTTGTGGGAAATATTTTTTGTTGTTGTTTTGAATTTATAATTATTGATTCTGAAAACCTAATTCTAACAATTCCATCTAGGATTGGACATTAATGAACCAATTAAAATTACAAGACTAAACAAAAAAAATACATTTTGACTTAATATTTATTACACATTAATATCTAAAATTAATGCCAAAGCCAATGTGAATTTGTATAATTCAAGTTTTATTGGTATAACTACTTGCATTTTGATACAATTAAATAAAATAAGGATGTGTTGCATGAAACATAGCCAACCATAGGTACTTAATAATGGAGATATACCTATCTCCTAGAACTGGAAGGGACCCCAAAGGGTCATTGAGTCCAGTCCCCTGCCTTCACTAGCAGGACTAAGGACTGATTTTTGCCCCATATTCCTAAGTGGCTCTCTCAAGAATTGAACTCACAACCCTGGGTTTAGCAGGCCAATGGTTAAACCACTGAGCTATTTCATTTTACATAGAGTAGAATGGTATATTTTGACATTAATTGTTCATGAAAACATTAGTAAAACAGAACACTTCTTAAATTTTACAGGTAAACCATTTTGTTTTAGATACTTGTATTTTTTAGATGTGTTTAAACCAGACTACCACCTTTAGAGGTAGGTTGTTTTGCATCCCTTTCCTTCCCCCCCCACCTGTCACCCCAATTTATGAAATACCTTGTCATGAATATAGGGGGAAAGGTAGCAACCTTTATGTATGCTTGGCAGCTGTACTGGATTGCCTTACCTGTAAAGGGTTAAGCAGTTCAAATAACCTAGTTAGCACCTGACCAGAAGGACCAATGAGGAAAGAAGATACTTTCAAATCTGGAGGGGAAAAGGATTTGTTTTGTTGTTCTCTCTCTGGACAGAGGGAAAAGCCAGCAGGTACACTACCTCCCAAAAAACATACCTGGAATAATTCAGCTAAAACCACAGAAACTGTAAGTAGGGCAAGGAAATACATTAGGTTATTTTTTGTTTTAGCTTGTGAATTTTCTTATGTTAAAGAGGTAGTTTCATTCCTGTTTTGTAACTGTGAAGCTGAGCCCAGAGGGGATTCCTCTGTGTTTTAAATCTTTTTATTACCCTGTAAAAGTTACCTTCTATCCTGATTTTGCAGGTGTGATTCTTTTACTTTTTTTCTTTATAAATAAAGTTCTTCTTTTAAGAACCTGATTGATTTCAGTGCCCTGAAGACAAAGGGTCTGGTCTGTGCTCACATTGCTAAGGCAACTGGTTGGTATATTATTCTCAAGCCTCCCTAGGAAAGGGGGTGACGGAGTTTGGGGGGGATGGGGATTCCAAGTGACCCTTCCCTGAATATTTTGTGTAAATCACTTGGTGGTGGCAGCAATACCAGTCTAAGGAATTAGTGCCTTAGAGAAGTTTTAACCTAAGATGGTAGAATATAAGCTTAGGGGGTCTTTCATTCAGGTCCCCATATCTGTACTCCAGAGTTCAGAGGGGCGGGGAGAGAACCATGACATACCTGTTTGATGGGTGGCATTATTTCAGGAATAGGTCAGTAATGTGGACTTTGAGGACCTGGGGGCCTGCTCCTCCCTCTCCCTGCATATACTAATTTCCTAGGATATTTATGCTTGTGACAATTATGGGTGGATACTTCTGGTCAGAAGTGTCAGAAGTTGTTTTAATATATATAGATTTAAAACAATTTGTGGCACTTAGACTTAGGGTTTAGACATTTTTGAAAGGTTAAAAGAAAGCAGGTATTTTGGTTATTGAATTTTTTGGGAAGCTATGTACCTTGGATAAACCACTGCTACAGGGATGAATTAGAGATGTAGTTCTCAAACTGTGGGTTGGGATGCCAAAATGCCAATTTTCTTATACTAATATGACTTTTTTGAGCACACTTTTTTATATTTTGCTGTATAAAGGCAAAGGTTTTTTGGTAAGCATTTTAATTATTTTATCTTTGCGGGTTAAGACAGGGGCCAGATTACTTTTTTGCTAAATCCCGGAACAAAAGATGTGTTACCAATACAATGGATTTCTAGTTATAAGTTTAAAGGGGATGTAACAAGTTGTCTGGCTCGGTGCCAAACATATGGCCCATAAAATTTAAATTACCTTTATGTTCTAGTTTTGGATTATTTTGGAGGCTTTTATACAACATGGTGGTAATTGTTTTATTGGTGTTTTTAACCAACTCTGAGGACTTGGGGTGATAGGCAATGTGCAGCTTCCTTTTAATTCCAAGTAGTTTGTACACTTGAAACAATTAATTTAGGGATGAAACCAGAGCCTCTGTCAGACTCAGTCCTCAGGGGATAATTCCCAGCTCGTAAAAACATTATTTACTAGAAGAAATGCTGTAGTGACAGCAGTGTCATTGGGACCTGCAAAGCTCTTCACCCATTTTGTGAAAAGACATGTTACACTTAGTTAATATTTTTAGGGGTTTTTGTTTAGATGTTGGAAGAGGTTTAGTTTCGTTTACCTGTAGATCTGTTTAAGACGGGCAGCCCTTTAAGGCTGGGATTTTTTGTATCTATTACCTTAATATGGCTGTGTTGCAGTATGGGTTTTTTTAAAAAAAATAAGATATTGGAACCACCAATTTATGGTGTTTGTTACCTTTATTTTTAAAGGTCAGCAGCTTTTTTCCCCCCCTTTATGCTGAGTCTGGTTTTAAATTAAGCATTATTGCAGTTTTGGGTTTTGTTTAAGATTTTTTTTTATGATGGAATATTATACCATATTTTGGACATGATGGTAAAGTTTACATACATGTGGATTATTTAAATGGTTTTGGACTGGTTTTTGGGGCTTATTTTTAATAAAGATTACTCCCACCTTTGACTGACTGACAGACATTTGCAGATGTAGAAGCAGCAGCTCTTTTAGCAGATGGAGCTTGTCCTTTTTGGTCTGACCTTGGTTCAGTACTTTTACTTGGGATTTTACAGTCTAGTTAGGTAATGCAAATCTGTATGGCACTTTATTTGGTACAACTTTAGCCAGTGTATTGGCCTGATTATTATAGGCAATTTTGCCCATTTATCATGTATCCTTTATCTTTAAATAAATGGTTAATTTATGCTTTTGGACCAGTTGATTTATTGTTTTAATTAATTTAAAGTGTTTGACATGTTTACCTTTAGCATTTTGAAACTCACTATATCATGTCCAGTAGGAAGACAGACCAAGAAGAAATGTATTTATTTGTTTTTACATAGCTTGAGTTTTGTGCATAAAATGAAAGTTTATCCATTATCTTTTATGGATGATTTTATAGTCAATACCACAGCAACAATTTTAGAATTTTTTTTGGTGATAGAACTTGAACTTTAAAAAAAAAAATTAAGCCTACTCAGGGATGCCAAAAATGTTAGATTAAAGGGTTCAGCTCATACTTATAAGTTGGCACTTGTTTTAAGATTGGTTTAAAAAACAAGGGTTTAATGTAAGATCATTAAAAAATTAAAGTATAAAAATAATTTCTTGATCCAATGCAAAAGTTAAACAGTGTATTGAAGAAAATTTATAAGTTAAAGAAAAGTGTGAGTACATTCCAAATGGTGTAAAACATTTGCAAAAAAAAAGTTGACTTTTATAAGGAAAATTTTAAAGAAGGCATAAAAGGTATTTGCCAAAAGGAATTAAGGAATTAAGTAGAACAATTTCTATTGTCAAATCAATGTGTTGAAAAAGAAAAAGATCAGCCTTTGAACAGGGAATATGGGGGGTGGAACACAAGTATTAAAAAGTAATTTAGAAACATGCAAAGCAAACTGTTAATCTTCTTGTTTTAATAAGACAGGGTTAACAACTGTTTTATAGCAACTGATAATTTTTAATAATTTAACAAATGCTTTGTTTTCTCTCATTTTAAGGTTTGTGGTTTCTATAATTGGTACTACAGTAATTTTTAAAAAAAGCAAAAGTGGCAAAATTAAAATGCTTTAATTTGTTAAAGTTTAAGTTGTTAAAGCAGACTCGGGTAACCCTCTTGTTAACAGAATGCTAGATTTTGTTGTTGTTCTGTGCTCAAGTTCCAGGTTAAATCCCCATAATGGTCTAAGTTGGCACAATGGCCAGGTTGGTCTCTCAATGTTGGCAGTGAAACAAGTGGGCAAGGCCTGTCAGATTAAAAATGCATGACAATTTTTACTGAATTTGGGTGTTGCAAATGACTCATGAATGCAAACGTGGTTCCAAGAAAACATCTTGTAGCTTCTTTTTAAAGAAGGCAACATACTTGGGTTATAATAATTAAAAAAAAAAGCTGTGAGAGCTAATTTTTTTTCTCCAAGTAAGTTTAAGCACTTATGCACAGAATTTCCACAGTTTGTGTAAAGGCATAGCTTTGAAAGTATAAACAATAAAAAAGGAAAACATTTTTTTTCTCCCTTCTCTCTACCCATTCTGGGCATAAAGCAAAAAAGGAATAAAAGCTGGTTTGTTTTTAAAAATCTTACGCACATAGAAAATCAGTTTTGAGTTTTGTTTTAGCTACAAAAACAAACCTTGTAATTTCTTAGCTTTCTTAATATCTATATAGTTTAACTGTAATTTTTGTAATATCTAACCAACTCTAAAATTTGCAAATCTCAATTTTAATATAAAAAATTGTAAACCTTAGAATATATCCAAGTTCCTTTTTGTTTTCCTATGTGCTTCAAATAAAGAAAGGGTTAGGTTTATAATCGTAATGCTATGAACCAACATCTAATCCTAGGTGGAATTGGATGCTGTATTGGGTCTACAAATTTACCTTAATAGTGAGCTCCACAGTAAAAAGTGAAAGTTCATAAAATGTCACAATTACCTAAAACAAGAAATATTAATGGGAAAAAGGTGCAGAAGCAAGGCAGAAAAATGAAATTAATACAAAGAAAAAGCCCTACTAATATAATTCAAGGACTGTCTTAAAACCATGCCTGGCAAACAAGAAAAATGTGGAATCAGAAAAACTCAGTGAGCCAAAATTGGTGTCTTGGAAATTAGTACTAATTGGTGGACAAAATAATGAGAGGATGAGCAAGTCTACTCAGCACACCCTTTTTGGGTTCGTGGGTGGGTGAGACTTTGGGGGAAAAACAGAAATAAATGAAGGCAACTGGCATACTGCTGACACAAAGAAGGGGAAGAAGCAGATTTCAATATCATGGGTTCAACCCCACTGCCTCTAGGACCCTAGACCTTCTTCATCCTAATTGTGGAAATGTCCTGACCAGGGCAGAGAAAGGAAGCCAAATGACATTGCCACCTCCATTGGCATAGGCGAAAGCCCAAATACCACCTGGGATGTGAGACTTTGTCACCTCCCCACACACACACACACACACACTTGTGTGTTCTTTCCTTCCCCATCTTATTTCTTCTCTTTCCTGTCACTGTCCTTTTTCCATTTGTCTAGGAAGGTTTAGCTTAGCTAGCCACGACTGCATATTTTTGAAACACTGCTCTGAGCCTGTGACCCAAGAGGCAACTAAAAGCCATGCCCTGAACAGCCAGATGCTTGGACAAGTGTGCCAGTTCTCAGAGTGGCAGATAAGACCACGTGCTGTGACTGTGTTTCTCCAGATGTGAGGTTGCAAGTGAAAATCAATACCAGAGACAGAAATTGTGTTTTTGCTCTTTGCTGTTCTTGTGTAATTTGTCTTGTTTTATCTTCCAGGAAATAGGATCAGACTTCAACAACAACAACATCAACAGTTTCAACCCATCTTTTCTTTTCCATCGTAAATACCATCTAAGAGACTGTCAAACAAGGTTCTCCTCCTGCCTTTCTAAAAATCCCTCTCCAGAAAATGGGAAAGGGAACAAGGGGTGTTGTTATTAATGAGAGCCTTATTTAATAATTTACATTTTTACTTTTTTCTCATTTTCTCTATCTTTACTAACAAGTTAAAATACATTTTTTAAAATGGTGTTTGTGCAATGGTACTAAGCAGGCTGAAGTCTCTGTATACCAAACCCCAAACCTTGTTAAACAAAATTTAGTGTTGGACAGTGACAAGGTCATGTTAACTCCTTTAACTCTTTGGCCCCTATGTTCCATCTAAATTAATATAATGCCTTCCAGCTCTGTATTCATAGATTGTGGCAGTAGAACTGTTTGTTTTTAAATCAGTGAGCTATTTAAGAGTTTGAAGTATCAGAGAGGTAGCCATGTTAGTCTGTATCCACAAAAACAACAAGGAGTCTGGTGGCACCTTAAAGACTAACAGATTTATTTGGGCATAAGCTTTCATGGGTAAAAAACCCACTTCTTCAGATGCATGGAGTGAAAATTACAGATACAGGCATAAATATATATTGGCACATGAAGAGAAGGGAGTTACCTTACAAGTGGAAAAGCAGTGTTGAAGGCCAATTCAGTCAGGGTGGATGTGGTCCACTCCCGATAATTGATGAGGAGGTGTCAATACCAAGAGAGGGAAAATTGCTTTTGTAGTGAGCCAGCCACTCCCAGTCCCTATTCATGCCCAAATTGATGGTGTTAAGTTTGCAAATGAATTGTAGCTTGAATTGTAGTTTGAAACCACTTGTCGGTGGCAGTTATATGTGTGAACAGTTTCCTCTCCTCCCCCTCCCACATGACCCCTGTCAGCCTGCCTCACTTGAGGTTTGAATAAATAATAATACAGTCTCATTTGTCTCTCTTGTCAAGTTCTTTCTGGTTTTCAGAATATGGTCATTCTAACAAAATCCAATCAATCAGGCACATTCTAATCTGGGGATTCAGGGCCTTAAAATTCTTCAGTATTGTTGCTATTCCACTGCCAGCTTTCTGTTGGCATATGGGAAGAAGCACACCACACCATCCCACTAGGGACACTGAGGCTTCCTCAGAAGCCTCACTCATATTCCATTGCTATCAAATATTCCACATTCAAATACAACAGTCAAATTCTCAGCCCTCCAGTTTCCCAAACCAGAACTGAAAATGAATAAATGAGATTCATATCACAACCCAAGTGGTTCACTGTACTAATTTGTAAATGACGCCAATTAGCACATCTTGTTCTTCATACCTGCCATTAGACTTCTGCATTTCACTGTGGAAATGCACACATTTATATGCCATGTAGGCCCCTCTCTCTGGAATTAACTCTTAACATTTACTCTGGCATGAAATTACTAGGTTTAACTCTTCATTCATTGTTGGCATTTACAAGACTCCTGGTGTGATGCATATTTTAATTTAACATGTGTTGCTTTCTCTTCCCGCCAACAGCCAAACATGTTATGCCTCATGTACTGTACATCTAACCTACTGTATATACAAAGAAGAGAGACTAGGTTCTCTATTTCAGCATTCATCTAAAAAGAAATGTACCAAAAATTTCCCCCAAAAACTTCCTAAATCAAAATAAGTCTAAGGCACAGATCCTTAAAGTTAATTAGGCACCAAACTCCAATTGGTTTGAGGATTTGGGCCTAAGTTTCTCCACATGTCCCCCAAGTGCATGATCCTCTAATCTTGAGAGGCTGTTAATGCCAATTCAGTCCGTGTTCATCTTTCTATTCATTACTGTAATTTTTTTGTTCTACTGTTAGTAGCTGGAGCTGTGACTTACATCATGTTTAAAGTTTAAAAAAAAAATCTATTGAAAGAGTATGTTCTTCTTCTACCAGGCTCACCTCATCCCCCTTAATTTGGGGGAATCATGATACTCATTTTAGGTTTGGGTTTTTTTTTCCAACTATAAATGAGATTTCTGTTGACTTTGGGGAGACTCTAAATATTCCATGACACTTTTCCCTCCTCATAGTGTTGTGAAGTGTGTTGTATGTCAGTTGGTTCCTTACCTTTATGCTAGAGATGGCTGTGTTTCAGTGGAGCTATATGTATTTAAGACCTGAGTTGAAGTCAGTGGAAATTTCTTTTGACTTCCGTGGCCTTTGGATCAGACCTATAGTTATCTGCTGCTTTTGGACCCCTGCGGATAAAAGTTGTTATATAAATATAGGATATCAATATTAATAAAACAGTAAATAATCACTTGAAATTTAACTACTTTGAGCACATCAGAAGTCTAGTCTAACATTTTATTACATTACTGGGAATTTTTTATTTTAACTTTACTCTCATACATTGTGTGCATAAATCATTCCAACATAATAGCTAAAGCTAAAGACATTACTTTTAAATAACAGTATACCTTTATTGCTCACTTCTCTGGCTTTAGGTTATTTTTGATGAGAGACTATTGTGCTCTACCTTTTTGAATCCATGGAAACTCACTGTGGGATACTTATTTATTAAGGGCAGGATCCAAAACCTAATGAAGTCAATGAGAATCTCTCCATTTACTTCAATTGGCTTTAAATCAGGACCTAAATGAATCATCTTAGAACTTGAATGTTGCTTGAGTCTTAAAATGAGCTTTCCTGGAATGAGGGATACTAGTCTCACCCCACTGTTACTATTTTTTGTGGGTAAAAATAGTCATATTTTCAGTCTGAATAATTTTTACTTTGGATTATGGGAAACAATACATGAAAAATGTCTCTGGGAGAGAGCACAGTGTGTTCATCTTCTGTAACATGCTGAACCTCTACTTCACAAAATGGACTCCCCTATCCTGCACTGCCACTGTTCACAGTTGGATTGGGGTTCAGCTTTGCGCTCACTACATTCCTGAATCCAGAGTGCTAGGTGTGCTCAGATTTTCATACTATCTTCCCGACCCTGCTCCTATTCAGTGTACAAGCTATTGACTCCCTCACTCACAATAGCCTCCCTTGTAATCCCCCATCACATGGCTAGAGGCCTCACTCGCTGTTTTTTCTTGGTCTCCTCCATCTTCCTTGCCACCCCCAACCCCTGCAGTCATAGGCACAGCCATGCTGAAATTTGGCAAGACTCCTTAATTTGCTCACAACTTCTCCACGGATGGAAATACCACAGGGAGAGAGAGGAACATAAACAAAACAAAACAAAACCCACATTTCTTCTGTTCTGGGATGAGTCCTGTAATAAGCGCATGCTACTCACCATTTGGTGGTGCCTCATCTGGCAAATTAGCTTGCCACTGTCCATTCCCCATCTGGTGGTCGCTCAGCCCATTGCCTCAACAACTCACTCAATAGCCCCTTTCTCACTGCTCAGGAGTTGCAGCACCTCTCATTCATGGCCTACCCTCCAATCATCCTCCCTTCTGGAGGGTCACTAGACTCTCTCTTCACACAGTCTAAGGCAGGCTCCCTATCCACCTTGCCGACTGTGCCACTCCCACAGTGGCTTGTAGGGGAACCCAGGCCCACCCTCTACACCAAGTTCCAATCCAGAAGTTCAGGTCTATGTTCTCAGCCCATACTGCACCTGTCCTGGACTGCTTCCTACACTCCTGTTACAGGCTCTTTCCCCCATTCTTTTATCAGGAAGTCTGACTGCACATTTCCTCACTACAACCCCTCTTCTCTATTGCCAGCTCCTTGAATTTATAGAAGCCTCACCTTTTTTTGCCCAAGTGAGCTTCATCCCCAATTAAACCTCATAGCATCCTAACTCCCTCCACATGCAGCCTATGGCTAATTGGCCTCTCTTACCTATATTAACCCCTCCAGCGCTAGTGAGGGGTGAATTTCCCATCACAGGTTCCCAGGAGAATTATCGGTTCATAGGTGTTCTTTGCCCTATATTTCTCTCTTAGTAGCTTACCGATCTGTAATATTTGGAGAAAAATACTTTTTCTCTGCCGCTCCCCACCATGGGGTATTGCAAAGCTAAATTCATTAATGTTTTTAAAATATCCTGAATGAAAGGCACAGCAGCAGAAGAAATTCTTTTTTGCTATAATCCCTTGCAGATATTCTATGCACCTTTAGAAATTAAAGAATGTACATATAAATTAGTACTATGCATAATATCCTGCCCTTCTAGCACCAGTAACACAGTGAAGTCCTATTATTATAGTTAATTCATTTTTTTTACCCTCAGACCAAGTTAACTCTGAGGCAGATTCACTCTGTAATTGGAATTCCAATTTGCACATTAATCCATTGAAATAATTTCAAAGCTTTATCCTATTTCCAATACCTGAGTTCACTATAAATTGGTTTTATGTGACTGTGAGGTAGTAAAGGTAAAGGTCAGCCCTACCTTGCTCCAAGAATTTGTTTATGCTTTCTTTTTGCAGACGGAGAATGCTTCAAGTGTGTTTATTGGGCACTTCCACCTTTTTTATGGATCCAGTCCCCTGACCTAGACATTTTGCCGCCCCAAGCACGGCAGGCAGGCTGCCTTCGGAGGGTCCGCTGGTCCCACGGCTTCGGCGGACCTCCCGCAGGCATGCCTGCGGGAGGTCCGCCAAAGCTGCGGGACCAGCGGGCCCTCCGGAGCCAGCCTGCCGAAGGCAGCCTGCCTGCCGCCCTCGTGGCGACCGGCAAAGCGCCCCCAGTGGCTTGCCGCCCCAAGCATGCGCTTGGCGTGCTGGTGCCTGGAGCCGCCCCTGTTACCACTAGGCTTTCTGTGTTTTGACATTTTTCTGGAAGAATACTATTATATTTTTGTGGAATGGTCTCAACAGATCCATACTGAACTTAGAAGACATACCGATATTCCAAGTGAAAGTATGTGTGGCTGACAAGAGTTATGCATTTCACTTTTTAAAAAATGGAACTATATCAGATTAGCCACATAACTTGTTACATTTCTTCAGTATAGAAAGTGGCTATGAAGTCAGAAACAGTGGAGCAAGATGGGCTTAATACTTCAAAGTAAGCAATTCTAGATTCCCTTAAGTGCACCATCTTTTTTCAAGTTCAATGTAAAAAGAAAGAAAAATGAAATTGCCCCATGAAAATACCACAGACCTCCAAACCAGTGATAGGCAAATGACAAAAGGATCAGAATTTCAGATTGCTCCCAAGCTTTGCTCAAAATTAATGGAATCCCTTTTTCTAGAAAACAGGGTGTAACACTCTAGGATCAGACTTTTTCATGTGTTTTCACACTGTACTATAGTTGCATAGTCTTAATATCCTATCTGTCCTAAAGGAAAGGACTGCCTATTTTTTTCAGGAACTCAGTGTTACTCAGTGAAATTCACCCTGCAAGGGAGGAAATCTCAGGTAAGGGTAAGTTGAATTTTAAGGATCTAGGATTGGAGTTTTGCTGAGGTAGAAAACAAAAACAAAAGACAAGAAAACAAAACAAAAAATCAAATCAAAACAAAAACAGCATAATTACCTCTTTCCCCATAATCATTTGGTGGTACTTCCAGTCCCAGATGAAATCATGAAATATAGAGACACAAAACATTGTGGGTTGTATTCTTTTTTTAAAGAAGTTTAATATAATATTTTAACTGACAAAAGGATTTGAATTTAGTTTGGCTCAAATTCCAACAGGAGACTCTGCCCTGTTCTTATTTTATCCAAACCAATTCATCCATCCCATTCATTTAAGATCAGCAGAGAATTTTAACTCGGTATGCCTAGTACACTTCTCAGAGAAAGTATTAAAAAAATCTAAGTAGTAAATATATGTAGTTTATAGGACATCGAAATTAATGAGGTAAAGTTGAAACTTTCTTCCAAGCATCTTAATGTTTATTCATGCCTTTTATGCCGCCATTAATGCAGCATAGCACAATCAGACAAACACCAAGCTTCAAAGATTTAAGTCATGAAGAAAGATTAAGAAAGCTGGACTTATTCTCACTGGAAAAGAAGAAACTCACAGTGTCCTAATTAAAGCTTTTAAGATTTTAAAGATGATAACATACTGATCCAAGCAAAGTTTTACAGTTGCAAATAACACCATGATCTAAAAATGAAGTAATTGGAAAGGAAGCACATGGATAGTTTTGAGCAAAACTTTTTCTCCTGTTCACATAAGGCTTGTAGGTCAGGGAACAACGTGAAGTTATTAGTAACAGGAGATATTGAAGAAAAATGCTACAACAAGTGTGGAAAACAATTTCCAGGTAAACGTAAGACACAGAGGTTTAAGAATAAATAAATAAATAAATAAAAGTCAATGGTGTTGACCCTTCATTGGGAACTGCACAGGGAAATCCCTATGTGTGCTCAGAGCCCCACTGAAGTCTGCTCATCTCCATGTGGGTACAGGGGTCTGCCCACATGGTTGTCAATGCATAATTGGGACCAATGAGAGTGCAATTGACTGCCTTACAAAGAGTCAGATCAAGCTGTTAAACCTTCTGCACCAAAATGGATTTCAAGCAGGTATAATATGCTAAATAGATTTTTTTTTCCTTGCCTGTAAATATCTGGTTTTAGGAGATCCTTTCTACATCTTTGGCACCTTGCATAAAACAATAAGGAATTAGAGGTTATTTCCTCTCCTTTTACTGATGCAGATTCTTCCAGGGGATATTCTGGACATTATTAATACTGCTTAGGAAACTTGTATACCGAGAAGGGAATTCAAGTGTGATTTATAGAAAGGCTTCAAGAGATTGTAAGTGCTTCAGGGCAGGATCTTTATCTTATTAAAATTTCCAGTTATTAATATAAAATCATAAAATAATAACAATAACAACTAGAAATACTATCCATCTTCTGGGAGGTGACTAGTCCCAATAGTCTTAATCTAGAATGTGTGTGAGGGGGAAGGGCAGGAAATCAGCTGGGATGTACAAGTACAATATGTGTTGAGCTCAGGAAATGATTTTGGTATCACACAAAGTAGTCTAATAGGTGTTCATTTTCTAATAGAGAGAGTTCAACATTAATTTGAAATTGAAATAGCTTTTGCAGCAATAAGAATACTACAAAGTCCTCCACCTATATAACCTTGACGAATACTTCAATAGCAAACCTAGCGGATCAATTAAATGCAAGTGCTACACGAAATCTGTCCTTTGGGGGAGCAGAATCCTATTGAAGAGCAATTTCTCCAATACAATGAAAATGGAAAATTGATTTACAGTCTAAATGTATCAGCTCTTCTAAATAGAGTTATAACTAGACTCTATAGAATGTCAGATAAAGGAACAGGGGGGGCTGAATGAAGGAACAGATAACACTTCACTTTAAATGAAGTGTAATTGTTCAATCAATAGTTTGCTTTAAAGATTAGGTAAGATTTCATTACACATCGATCAACCAAATATCACATTGTACAGAGATAGAGCAACAAATTGCAAGTTGATGGCAGAAAATGCACAAGGTACCCTTTTCACACACAAAAAAATAGAATTAAAAGGATTAAATGGCACTAAAACACATTTCAGTGGATCAAGCTAATGAAGAGTTTTTAATTACACCTAAACAGGCTCTCTTTTCCTCCCTCCATGTTAGCAAAGAGTAGCAAAAGTAAGCTGGCTATTGCAGGGTGCATTCTAGTTTCAAGTGCTGTTGCAAACATGACAGTTGCCATTCTTTAAATAAGAAATGAGTTCATAAGGTATATGAAATGGTTAACAAATTGTACACTCTTGAAGCAGGCCAGGCAACTATGTGTTTCTCTGACGGTTCATGCCAGAAGTGCTGACACAGCTATTTTGTAACTTGCATAAGCAGGTCTACACCTGCTTTTTAAAAGTTTCAGCAATCTAATAGAGGAGCAGAAATAATGCCATGGGATTTACAGCAAGTTAAGGAATTCAGATGCTCAATAGTCACAGGAAATAGTTGGCAAGCAATCCATAGGATGATATAAAAAACAAAGTCTAAGTCTAGTTTCAGACACTTCATGAATGGGGGGAAAAGGCTAAATTAATTTAAATATATTATTTGCTACATATATTTTGCCCATTTCTAGTATGAAGAATACTTTGAGTATATAGACACAGACCTATTTTCTGGACACAATTGGCCATTAGTGTCAGTTATGGGTATACAAACGGATTGAAGGCTAGATCTCCCCAATGGCTAGAGTGTGCTATTTGCATAAGGGCCTGTGAGAGGGAAGTTCCTGGAGAGATTGTGCCTTAGGAGACAATCTCTACAGTCATTGTTCATCCCTGAACAATTAGGGTGCTGTAAATTACGATTTCTGGTGCCCTGGCCCTGCTTTGCAGACCAGTGGAAAAGAGGCAGAGCAATGGCCCCATATCTTCCCACTATTTGCTCCCCAGAGGGACCAAGCAATCCCAGATCACAAAGAGTGTTATGCTCACTCTTTCACAGGATGAGCAAGGAGGATGCAGGCTCCTTGCCTGCTGCATCACCCATACAAGGGCCAGTCATAATCTCAACCTAAACGCTGAAGTTAATCCATAATAAACCAACAGTCATACCAATTTGAAAGCTAATATTTGAGCCCAGAATGCAAATCTAGATTCATTTGAGGGGTGCAAGTCTTACTTTGCAAACAGATGAGGGCTGCCTTAAAATGTTTTTTGTTTATGAGACCATATTGGTAGTGGGTTTTTAGTTCTTGGGGTTTTTTTTATTTAAGATTATTTTACATCTTGGAATAAAGAATCTAAATCAGTTATTCAATGGGATGAAGACATATGAAACATACTAATATTGAAAGAAAACTAGAGTTTGCAATGGTTTGGGCCATTTCCTAATTGTAAGAAATTCTTCTACAAAGCTCAGTGGGGCAACAATTTCTCCCTGTACGGATTTCACATGCATGCAGTATCCTTACCTTAAAAACCTTTTAAGTCCTGTCTTACCACAACTGATACCAAATATGTGTGATCATTAGTTGAGAGGAGCCAAAGCCTCAACCTTGAATATGAAACCCCTTCAGATTTTGAGAGGATTCAAAATTTGGGTATCTAAAGTCAAACCTGCTCCTACATTTTTGGGATGGGACCCATTCTAATCGCAGTCCTGAAGATGATGACATCTTTTAAGAAGAGTTGCTCTTATGAAATTTTGGTCAAAGATAGTTGAACTCTTGCAAGGACTGCTGATTTTACCATTTATACCATTTCACCAGATTTCAGCATCACTGAATGTAAATCCAGACCGTTCCAATTTGGCCATAAACCTATACCAATAGCCCTGGCCTAAACCCAATTTGGAATCATAACTGAACATGATTTTCTCGGTCCATCTGTAAATTATTGAGATCAGCCCCTTAATCAGCAATGAAATTCAGTGACACAATATCTATTCACATCAAAGGCTCAGGACTGGAATACTTTGGCCAAATCCTTCCCAGTTTAATAACTTACCCTTAAATTTTGTAATGACTACTATGCTGTGTCATTTCAGATGTTTAAATTATTATTGAAATTAGCTAATCCTCCCCCAACCAAATCATAAATAATATTTTGGCATTATACAGTGCCTTCCAAAAAAAGGATTTCTAATCGCTTTACAAACATTAATGCTTCAGCACATCATTATGAGGAACAGAAGTATAATTATCCTGGTTTTGCAGAGGTTAAGAAACTTGCCCACAGTCACAAAACAAGTCAATGGAAGCACGAGGATTAGAATGCAGGAGTGAAATCCTGACCACAAGATTCCTGCTGACTTCACTGGAGGATTTCACCCTAGATCTCATGACTCCAAGTGCTCTTATTTAACCACCTGCCTACGCTTTCTCCCACTTTGGACTCATAAGCATACAACACCTCTAACGTTGATTAATGCTATACAAGCTGCACTTGTTTAAATGTAAGATTTTCCATTGTTGTTGATTTATATTTTTATGGTGGACATATTTAAGTAAGAACTGCTGTACTGTGAAACTATCTAAAGTAATATGCAACAAAACTGAAAAAGAATGAAGCAGAAACCAGAAGTATTTACCATTTATAATGGTTCCCAACACTGAAGTGAATGTAAAGCAGATCTTCCTTGTGATTTATTGATGTTCAACCTCAGAAAACACTGAAAATAGAAAAGGTTCATTCAGAATACTAGTCTATTTATCAAAGTATTGTCACATGGCTACAGAACTGCAACAATAACTTTAGCTGCAGTTTCACTTGCCAGTTAAATTGCACTGAAGATTATTTATGTTTTAATAATTTAGTGGCTTTTCATTTTAGAAGCGGTCAAACATGCATTGAGACTCATTAAAAGCACACCATATCTGAATTTCTAATAGAGCTATAATGTCAGTAAAGATTTTACTTCTCTCTGTTTTTTCCTAGAAATGGACAAGAAGTAGTATTACATTTTTATTATAGTAGCCCACAGTGACCTCAAATTAGATCACAGCCTCATGGTGCTAAGTATTGCACAAACACAGTTCCTGCCCTGAAGATATTGCAACCTAACCCAACAAGGCAGACAGCATGTGTAGAGGAAACAGAGAGCTGAAGTGACTTGCCTGAGATGGGGGAGGATCCCAGAGCCCGAGCTCCAGTGACAGCCCAAATGTCTGCACCTCTATTTTATATCCCCATGTCTTGAGCCCCTCAAGCATGAGTCAGCTGATATAGGCCAGCCATGGGTGTTTAATTGCTGTGTAGACATACCCTTAATGGGGTGAGAGGAGCACGTGCCCCTAGTAGGGTGAATGCATGTCTGCAGGAGAGGGCTTGAGAGAGAAAACCCCTGCATACGGGTAGGGAAGAGAAGAGAGATTTTCCATCTCTGGGGAAAGAGAAAACATTGCTCAACTCCTCAGAGGGAAGAGAAAGAGAATCAGAAATCATCCATCCTGTGTATGGAAGAGAAATAAAGAATCCTTCTACAAATTCCTGTGAGAAAAGAGAACTGAGCTGCTTCCATTCCGAAGAGGGAAGATTCTGGAGCACATGGTCTCTGTGAGTATGTCTACACAACAATTAAGCAAGTACCTGTAGCTGGCTCAGTCTCCAGGGCTGTAAAATTGCTGTGTAGGCATTTGGGCTCTCACTGGAGCCTGGGGTCTGGGATTAGGGTGACCAGATGAGAGGAAGAAAATATTGGGACACATGGGGGTGGGTGTAACCTAAATGCCTACACAGCAATTTTACAGCCCCACAAGACTAATTCAATTGACCGTGGCCAACCATGGCCATGGCACAGATGTTTTATTCCAGTGTAAACATACCTTTTAAGGCCGCTGTACAAACACTTAAGCTACTGTAAATAGCTACTTAAGCACTTGAGCCTTGAGGGTTTGAGTATGTGTGTAATTCCTTCTCTATTCAGAAATACTCTCAGAGAAGGTAAGAATGTGTTTAAGTAGCAAAGAATCCTGTGGCACCTTAAAGACTAACAGACGTTTTGCAGCATGAGCTTTCGTGGGTGAATACCCACTTCTTCGGATGCAAGTGGTGGAAATTTCCAGGGGCAGGTTTATATATGCAAGCAAGAAGCAAGCTAGAGATAACGAGGTTAGTTCAATCAGGGAGGATGAGGCCCTGTTCTAGCAGTTGAGTGAAAACCAAGAGAGGAGAAACTGGTTCTGTAGTTGGCAAGCCATTCAGTCTTTGTTTAATCCTGAGCTGATGGTGTCAAATCTGCAGATGAACTGGAGCTCAGCAGTTTCTCTTTGAAGTCTGGTCCTGAAGTTTTTTTGCTGCAGGATGGCCACCTTAAGATCTGCTATTGTGTGGCCAGGGAGGTTGAAGTGTTCTCCTACAGGTTTTTGTATATTGCCATTCCTAATATCTGATTTGTGTCCATTTATCCTTTTCCTTAGAGACTGTCCAGTTTGGCCGATGTGCATAGCAGAGGGGCATTGCTGGCATATGATAGCATATATTACATTGGTGGACGTGCAGGTGAATGAACCGGTGATGGTGTGGCTGATCTGGTTAGGTCCTGTGATGGTGTCGCTGGTGTAGATATGTGGGCAGAGTTGGCATCGAGGTTTGTTGCATGGATTGGTTCCTGAGCTAGAGTTACTATGGTGCGGTGTGCAGTTACTGGTGAGAATATGCTTCAGGTTGGCAGGTTGTCTGTGGGCGAGGACTGGCCTGCCACCCAAGGCCTGTGAAAGTGTGGGATCATTGTCCAGGATGGGTTGTAGATCCCTGATGATGCGCTGGAGGGGTTTTAGCTGGGGACTGTATGTGATGGCCAGTGGAGTCCTGTTGGTTTCTTTCTTGGGTTTGTCTTGCAGTAGGAGGCTTCTGGGTACACGTCTGGCTCTGTTGATCTGTCTCCTTATTTCTTCGTGCGGGTACTGTAGTTTTGAGAATGCTTGGTGGAGATTTTGTAGGTGTTGGTCTCTGTCTGTGGGGTTAGAGCAGATGCGGTTGTACCTCAGTGCTTGACTGTAGACAATGGATCTTGTGGTGTGCCCGGGATGGAAGCTGGAGGCATGAAGGTAGCATAGCGGTCGGTAGGTTTTCGGTATAGGGTGGTGTTAATGTGACCATCAATTATTTGCACCGTAGTGTCTAGGAAGTGGACATCCCGTGTAGATTGGTCCAGGCTGAGGTTGATGGTGGAGTGGAAGCTGTTGAAATCGTGGTGGAATTTTTCCAGAGTCTCCTTCCCATGGGTCCAGATGATGAAGATGTCATCAATGTAGAGTAGGTAGAGAAGGGGCGTGAGTGGACGGGAGCTGAGGAAGCATTGTTCCAGGTCAGCCATAAAAATATTGGCATATTGTGGGGCCATGCGGGTGCCCATAGCGGTGCCACTGATCTGGAGATATATATTGTCATCAAATTTGAAATAGTTGTGTCTGAGGATAAAGGCACAGAGCTCAGCAACCAGTTGTGCTGTGGCATCATCAGGGATGCTGTTCCTGACAGATTGTATTCCATCAGCGTGTGGGATGTTTGTGTAGAGAGCCTCTACATCCATGGTGGCCAGGATGGTGTTTTCTGGAAGGTCACCAATGCATTGTAGTTTCCTCAGGAAATCAGTGGTGTCACGGAGATAGCTGGCAGTGCTGGTGGCATAGGGTCTGAGTAGAGAGTCCACATATCCAGACAGTCCTTCAGTGAGAGTTCCAATGCCCTAGATGATGGGGCGTCCAGGATTTCCAGGTTTGTGGATTTGGGGCAGTAGATAGAATAGCCCTGGTCGGGGCTCTAAGGGTATGTTGATTTGTTCCGGTGTTAGTGTAGGGAGTGTCCTGAGTAGATGGTTCAGTTTCTTAGTGTATTCCTCAGTGGGATCTGAGGGAAGTGGCCTGTAGAATTTGGTGTTGGAGAGTACCCACTTGCATCCGAAGAAATGGGTATTCACCCACGAAAGCTCATGCTGCAAAACGTCTGTTAGTCTATAAGGTGCCACAGGATTCTTTGCTGCTTTTACAGATCCAGACTAACACGGCTACCCCTCTGATACTTGACATGTGTTTAAGTGTTTTTCTGAATTTGGACCTAAGACTGGGATGGAGGAAGAGGATCTTCCTTTACCAGGTACTAAAACAAGCCAAAAACAGATAAGGGTGGGGAGGAGAATGTTAGATGTCTGTTAAATCATGAATGGTGTGGAAAAAGTGAATGTGAATAGAGAAGTATTATTGACCCTTTCCCACAATACAAAAACCAGGGGCCACATGATGAAATTAATAGGCAGCAGGATTAATACAAAAAAGAGGAAGCACTTTTTCACACAGCACACAATTAATCTATGGAACTCATTGCCATGGGATGTTGTGAAAGCCAAAAGTATAAGTATAGGTGGGTTCAAAAAGAACTAAATAAGTTTATGGAGGACAGGTCCATCCATGGCTATTAGCATAGGCGGCAGGTTTGTATAATTTTTGGTGGGGCCCAAAATGGTGGCGCCCCCCCCCCCCCCCCGCTCCCGCCCTGTAAGCCGATATAAAATGAAGCTACAACGCGTCAGTGCCACAAGATTACAAGGGTCAATTAAAAGTGGAAAGTCAGAAGCAGCACTTGCCTACTTCAATATACAGTATTATATTTTGTTGCACCTGTTGTGATGAAGTGGGAATGTTCTTAATATTTTCTCTGAATACTGTGTGGGTGCCTCAGCTTCCTCTGCAAGGTGCCAACTGAAGGTGTTGGGGACAAAGATCAGGTGGCCTCCTTGTCCGGAATCGAGACACAAAGGTCAGAGGAGGGAGTGTCAGTTTGGAGCTGGCTGGAGAAATGGGGAGAGGCCCAGAACTTGGGTCTGGGCTCCCCACCCCCCAAGATGGACCTGACTGAGGGGTCCTGTTTTCTGTACCCACAAGCTCTGTTCTAGACTGTGATCCTGTCATCTAATAAACCTTCTGTTTTACTGGCTGGCTGAAAGTCACGTCTGACTCCAGAGTTGGGGTGCAGGGACCTCTGGCTGCCCCAGGACCCCGCCTGGGCGGACTCACTGCGGAAAGCGCATGGTGTGGAAGGGCATGCTGAATGCTCTGAGGTCAGACCCAGGAAGGTGTAAACTTCTTGCCCTGGAGACAGTATGCTCAGAGAGGAGGCTCCCCCAGAGTCCTGACTGGCTTTGAAGGAGCGGTTCCAGAGCATCCCAGCATCCCCTTCCACACCATGCGCTTCCCGGAAGTCCGCACAGGCACTAACACTCCCTCCTCTGGCCTTTGTCAAGAAGGCTAACAGCATTTTGGGCTGTATAAGTAGGGGCACTGCCAGCAGATCGAGAGACATGATCATTCTCCTCTATTCAACACTGGTGAGGCCTCATCTAGAGTACTATGTCCAGTTTTGGGCCCCACATTGCAAAGAAGGATGTGGAAAAAATTGGAAAGTCCAGTGGAGGGCAACAAAAATGATTAGGGGGCTGGAGCACATGACTTCTGAGGAGAGGCTGAGGGAACTGGGATTGTTTAGTCTGCAGAAGAGAAGAATGAGGGTGGATTTGATAGCTGCTTTCAACTACCTGAAAGGGGGTTCCAAAGAGGATGGATTTAGACTTTTCTCAGTGGTAGCAGAGGACAGAACAAAGAGTAATGGTCTCAAGTTGCAGTGGGGGAGGTTTAGGTTGGATATTAAGAAAAACTTTTTCACTAGGAGGGTGGTGAAGCACTGGAATGGGTTACCTAGGGAGGTGGTGGAATCTCCTTCCTTAGAGGTTTTTAAGGCCCGGCTTGACAAAGCCCTGGCTGGGATGATTTAGTTGGGAATTGGTCCTGCTTTGAGCAGGAGGTTGGACTAGATACCTCCTGAGGTCCCTTCAAACCCTGATATTCTATGATACTCTAAACTGACCACCAAATTTAAGTAGCGTGTTTTTCCCGTCAGGTGAGGACTCTGGGGCAGGGCTGGGGATAAGGAACACTCGCCTCCCCTATGGTGGGTACCGGGGGTGGGGGGGAGTTGCCATCACGTGTGGCCTCCCCTGCTGCCACCCCTCACCATAGCCTCACTGGGGATGGGGCTGCCCCTTGCCCAGCATGGTGCAGGAGTGGGGACTGCAGGGTGGTAGCTGGGGAGGGGCACAGTATCACAAAATTCACCCAAGCCCCAGCTGCTCAGGTCTAGGAAGCTCCCCTCCCCAGTGGTGTAGCCAGGTTCTAACATCAGGGGGAGCGAACACGTAAAAAAAGGTGCCAGCCAACATATCCAATTACTAATCAGGAAGTAGGGTTTACAGTGCTATAACAAGAGATTATGCTATTATCATTATCCAGTCAGCTTGCACGCTACTATTTTGAATTAGTGATAATTCAGAAAGAGCGAAAGAAGAAAGCTGAATTTAGAGAACAATTATTAACCAGATTCCTGGTTATCCACCAGCCACTTTGCTCCAGCCCATGGCACAAAGCACCATAAACGCAGTAGAATCTGGCCAAGAGACTATTCCCCTCAAATTGGCATCTGCTACACTCCCCTCTCCCCTGCCCCCAGTCCCCACTATTCAGGATGTAGCTGAGTGAAAAGGTGGTATTGTGGAAGCATTTAGCAGGCAATTGAAAACTCCTATAGAGCACTGTGCAGTCCCTGAGAACATTGCTGAGTTCTGAGCACTGGGTCTGCAGCTAGTCAGCAGTGAGACTGAGGAGACACAACTGGTACCTTAAAGCACCTTTACCCCCACCCCATTCACAAGCTGCACTAAGCACCGTTTCACAGCCCCAGGTGCAACACTGAGGGAGGGTAAGTGGGGAGGGGGCAATAACCCAAAGTCGCTCCTTTGCCTCCTGGCCCTGCTGATCCCTCAGCCCCCTCCGCTGAAGAGAGACCAGGAGAAAAAAACATCCCCCCTCCCCTTTTCCTTCCCTCTCCACGGGCACCAGCTGGGCTTCAGAGCCCTCTTCCCTGCCGCATGGCTGCCTTGCTCTGCACGGGGCTGCGGCTCCTCAGTCCCCCGCCGCACTTGGGGGGGCTGCCCTGCCGCCCCTCCCGGCAGAGCCCACCCCAGCCGGCTCAGGGAACTGGGCAGCTGCGAGCGGATGGGCGCCTCCTCTTCCTCACCCCTGGGGAGCCCGGCAACCAGCCAACCTGCCTGGAGCCAGCGAGCAGGGCTGGGGCTGCAGGAGGGCGGTGCAGAGCCCAGAGACAGCTGGCGGCCACACGCAAAACCCA
Organism: Mauremys mutica; assembly: GCF_020497125.1. NCBI lineage: Eukaryota > Metazoa > Chordata > Testudines > Geoemydidae > Mauremys > Mauremys mutica. The sequence continues at coordinate 97,083,067 of NC_059073.1, forward strand.
GTCCGGACTCCAAGTCCGGAGCCCAGTGCTGGCTGCCTGGAAAGGTGCTGATTTTGTAAAATGTGCTCAAAGGGGAGCAGCTGCTTCCCCCCTTCCACCCCACTATGCTACTGGGGGGCGGGGATGCTCTGGGGCTGGGAGTGGTGGTAGTGGCAGCCCACGGCCAGTGCCTGCTCCAGGCAGGGGTAGCCAACATGGTCAGAGATGCAACCACATGCTGGCGCAGCCCTAAACCACTGATTGCCAGACACCAGGAGAGGAAGACAGGTTCAGTCTCTCCAGCTTCACTGCTCTGTACAATCCTCTTAAAGCCCTGGTACTGGCTACTATCAGAGACAGGATGATGGACTAGATGGACCATTGGTCTGACCCATTATGGCAGTTCATATGTTAAAAGTGTGTTTAAACAGAAAAATATTAATAAAAAAGTAAATTTCCCAACAGATTTGGATTAATCCTGTCCAATAGTACTATATATTTACTAGACTATGAAATAATTTAAAGGGCAGAGTGTTTTTTTAAAGTCCATTCAAGTGGGGGTGGGGAAGTAACTAGAATCCATATGGGTTCCCATTCTGCTTACAAAGAGCAGTCAGCTGTAGTTATACCTCATAAAGGGGTCAACACCCTGGCCTCTATAAGGTGACTAGTTTGCTGTAGGCATTAACAGTCACCTAGAGACTGCAATGAGGGACTGCAAGCATCAAGATTCTGTTTGCCTGTTGCTCAAGAGCACATGCATAGTGGCAAACTCACTGCAGCCTCTCCTCTCCTTGGGCACTTGAGGCTGGATCCAATGCCTCTTAAAATCAATTGATAGCTCAGTAGTTTGAGCATTAGCCTGCTAAACCCAGAGTTATGAGTTCAATCCTTGAAGGGGGCACTTAGGGATGTGGGGCAAAAATCAGTACTTGGTCCTGCTAGTGAAGGCAGGGGGCTAGAGTTGATGACCTCAAGGTCCTTTCCAGTTCTAGGAGAAAGGTATATCTCCAATTTAAAAAAAAGAAGTTTTCCCATTAATTTCAGTGGACTCTTGATCAGGCACTGCACAATGGCTAGTAGAATCTGGCTCAAGGAATTTTGTTTTATTTTTTATTTGTATTAGGATATGTGGGGCTGTCAGAGCAGACTAACTGTTGGAATGTGGATTCCAAACACAAAGCAATTCCTATGCAATTCATCTGTCACAAATTTTTGTGAACTTTCAAACAAAAATAAAGATTGTTTTAATTAGGCCATATTGAGAATATGTAGAGACAAATTACAGCATTTTAACAATTAAGGGAAAGGATGGTTTTGTTTTTGACATTACATATTACTAGGATAAACATCTGGGTGTCTAATTTACTGTAATGAACAATTAATGGCTAAAACATAAAACATCCAATAAAAAAATGTTTCTAAGCAAGGAGCGTTTGGTTTCCAAAGTAGATTAATCATCCTTTAATGCTTCTTCTTCCCCGTTTATGATGATGAAATGCAGTATATCGCTGCTTAGCTGTGATCAGTTTAATATTTTTGTTTTGTTTTTAACAACACTTCGAGTATTCATTTTAGTTGGTGATGGTGATCCAAACACTCATAGTCATCCACATCTTTCTTCCAAATGAACTGGCTTATATCTGCATAGCTAATTTCTCAGCATTTCTTCTCAATTTAAAGAAGAATATATTATTCAAACTTGCCCAATAATGTCAGGATTTTTTTTAAATCACCAGTCATAAAAAATGCTTTTCTAGTCAATCAATCAACCAATCATCAGTTAATGGCCTCTCACCTTAAATGCTGTGGGAAAACAAGCACTGTTTTCAGATATATGGTAGCATATTGTATATTTTGTTAAAAAAGAAGTCTACAGTATTTATTTTCCTAATATATTAAAATACATTAAAATATTAAAATATATATTACAACAGTATGCTTTGCAATATAAGGTGGTAAGGAGAGTTTGGTTGACTCTTGTTAGTAATGTTTCAAATTCCAATAGCCTGCATCCATATTTGAATTTGAAACTGTATGCTAAACTGTTTAGAATAATACAGCAAAATCTCAGTACATGAAAGCATGTTACAGCAAGGATTAGGATTTGGGTTAGGCCATAATAAATCACTTTTGAATATGACAAATAAGTAATTTAAACAAAAAAAAAGACATACGATGTAGATTTCCTTACAAAGATACTCAATAGATGAGATTTATATTTTGTCACTTGAGGTCTTCATTAGTATCAGTTTTCAATTCTGACTTACTCTGATTTAAATTGAGAATAATTCTCTTCACTTTATTGAGTTATACCACCAGCGCAAATGACTCAGAACAGAATTTAGCTCTTATTTACAGGCAGTTATACAGAAAATAATCTAGATTTTTAAGGAATTCCAAATTGTTATATAATCCAGTACAGTTTTTATAATCTTGGACGGGGGAGGGCAATTTCACTAGTATTAGAGTGTGAATAAGTGCATCTTGATAATTTCCAGATCCTTAACTCAATGAGATACTATTCCTTCCCCCACACCTCCCAGGAGGTCCAATTCCTCATTGTTTAGTTTGATCAATTCTTATTGACTTCAACTTCTTTGCAGGCAGAATGATTCTGTGAGCCACAATTGGCATTTACTACACTCTTATATCTTTCTGGCTTAAAAGCCACAATCTGATCCTAAGAATAAATTAATATTTTGTCATCAGTAGAAGTTCTGCCAAAGGAGTGAGTACTAACTGTAAGACTTTACATAAAATATCAAATAAGGCATCTACCATAATATTTACTAAGTTGTCATCTTCAACAAAGCCCCATGAAACTTTGGGTTGACCTCAACAAGTTGTCATCCAGTCGGATACAGGATTGCTAAGGCTTAGGGTACGTCTACACTACGGGACTATTCCGAATTTGCATAAACCGGTTTTGTAAAACAGATTTTATAAAATCGAGTGCGCGCGGCCACACTAAACACATTAAATCGGTGGTGTGCGTCCATGGTCCGAGGCTAGCATCGATTTCTGGAGCGTTGCACTGTGGGTAGCTATTCTGTAGCTATCCCATAGTTCCCGCAGCCTCCCCCGCCCCTTGGCATTTCCGGGTTGAGATCCCAGTGCCTGATGGGGCAAAAATCATTGTCGCGGGTGGTTCTGGGTACAGCCTCACCCCTCCCTCCCTGAGCAGCAGACAACCGTTTCGTGCCTTTTTTTGCTTGGTGAACTGTGCAGACGCCATAGCACAGCAAGCATGGACCCTGCTCAGCTCCATACCGCAATCGTGAATGTTTTAAACACTTCGCGCACTCTTGTGCAGTCTATGGTGAACCAGGACCTTCAATCCGAGGCGAGGAGGAGGCAGATACGGCAGCGCGGCGATGACAGTGATGAGGACGTAGACACAGAATTCTCTCAAACCGCGGGCCCCGGCGCTTTGGAGATCCTGATGGTAATGGGGCAGATTCTATCCATTGAACGCCGATTTTGGGCCCAGGAAACAAGCACTGACTGGTGGGACCGCATTGTGTTGCAGGTGTGGGACGATTCCCAGTGGCTGCGAAACTTTCGCATGCGTAAGGGCACTTTCATGGAACTTTGTGACTTGCTTGCCCCTGCCCTGAAACGCCATAATACCAAGATGAGAGCAGCCCTCACAGTAGAGAAGCGAGTGGCGATAGCCCTGTGGAAGCTTGCAACGCCAGACAGCTACCGGTCAGTCGGGAATCAATTTGGAGTTGGAAAATCTACTGTGGGGGCTGCTGTGATGCAAGTAGCCAAAGCAATCACTAAGCTGCTGCTACGAAAGGTTGTGACTCTGGGAAACGTGCAGGCCATAGTGGATGGCTTTGCTGCACTGGGATTCCCTAACTGGGGGGGGGGGGGCGATAGATGGAACCCATATCCCTATCTTGGCACCGCAGCGCCAGGGCACCCAGTACGTAAACCGGAAGGGGTACTTTTCAATGGTGCTGCAAACACTGGTAGATCACAAGGGATGTTTCACAAACATCCACGTGGGATGGCCAGGGAGGGTTCATGACGCTCGCGTCTTCAGAAGCACTACTCTGTTTAAACGGCTGCAGCAAGGGAATTACTTCCCAGACCAGAAAATAACAGTTGGGGATGTTGAAATGCCTGTCGTTATCCTGGGGGACCCAGCCTACCCCTTGATGCCATGGCTCATGAAGCCATACACAGGCAGCCTGGACAGTGGTCAGGATCTGTTCAATTACAGGCTGAGCAAGTGCAGAATGGTGGTGGAATGTGCATTTGGCCGTTTAAAGGCGCGCTGGCGGACATTACTGACTCACTCAGACCTCAGCCAAACCAATGTCCCCTATGTTATTACTGCTTGCTGTATTCTCCACAATCTCTGTGAGAGTAAGGGGGAGACCTTTATGGCGGGGTGGGAGGCTGAGGCAAATCACCTGGCCGCTGATTACGCGCAGCCAGACACCAGGGAGATTAGAAGAGCACACCAGGAAGCGGTGCGCATTAGAGAAGCTTTGAAAACGAGCTTCATCAATGGCCAGGGTACAGTGTGACTGCTGTGTTTGTTGATGAACACCCAACCCCCTTGATTGACTCAGTCCCTGTAAGCAACTCCCCCTCCCCCTTCGAGTACAGCTTACTTATGCAAATAAAGTCACTCTCATTTAAAAAGCATGAATTCTTTATTGATTCATTATAAAAAGAGGGAGAGAAGTAAGGGTGTGGTTTGGGAGGAGGATAGGAGGGATGGAGAAGGCCATTAAAAAAAAAATTCACAGTAACGACATCCTTCTGGTTGGGCTGTCCACGGGGGTGGAGTGGGCGGGTGCACGGAGCCTCCCCCCACGCGTTCTTACACGTCTGGGTGAGGAGGATGTGGAACATGGTGAGGGTTGAGGGTGGTTATACAGGGGCTGCAGCGGCACTCTGTGATCCTGCTGCCGTTCCTGAAGCTCCACAAGACGCCGGAGCATGTCAGTTTGATCACGCAGCAGCCCCAGAGTTGCATCCCGCCACCGCTGATCTTCCTGCCGCCACCGCTGATTTTCCTGCCGGTCTTCCTGCCGCCACCTCTCATCTCGGTTGTCCCTCCTGTCCTCACGTTCATCCCTCCTGTCCTCACGTTCACTGGCCTCTTTCCTGTAATTTGAAACCACGTCCTTCCACTCATTCAGATGAGCTCTTTCATTGCGTGTAACTTCCATAATATCCGAGAACATCTCATCTCGCGTCTTCTTTTTCCTCCGCCTTATCTGTGCTAGCCTTTGGGATGGAGGACGGATGGTTGAAAAATTTGCAGCTGCATGAGGGAGATAAATATTTAGAAAGATACATTTTACAGAACAATGGTTATACTCTTTCACAGTGAACAGCACTATTCACCTAGCACATGTGATTTCCCTACAAGGTCGCATTTTTCATCTTAATAGTGAGTGCTTGCAGCTCTGGAGTTACAGATCTCACAGACACAGGTCCAGGCATCAGAATTCAGCTTGCATGCGGCCATGGTAAGCCACTGTCTTTTGGCTTCTGTAGTGATTTACCCCTCCCCCCCAACGCATGGCTAATACCACGCTAGCTCCCTGCTAATCAACAACCTTCCCCCCCCCCCCACTGCGTGTCTGGTAGCTTGGGGAAGATCGCCGGTGACCAAACACAGAAAAGATCATCGGCATTTCACTCCTCCCCTCCCCCCGCTTCGCTACGTGCAGGAAAGTTTTTTTTTAAGCTGATGCAGTCCACGAACCCAGTAGAAAAATGGCCACCCCCCTTACTTAAATTCCTGATTTTTAACCAGGTTATCCTGAACGATATCACTTTGCTGAGGATAACCGAACAAGATAAAGAGCGGATGCTTCTTGAATGCCAGCAGTCACCAGGACCATACGCTGCTATGCTTTGCCATGCAATGATACCTGATTACTTGCTACATGCATGGCGTGGTAAAGTGTCCTACCATGGTGGGCGGAACAAGGCTGCCTTGCACAGAAACCTTCTGCAAAGGCTTCTGGAGTACCTACAGGAGCGCTTCATCGAGATGTCCCTGGAGGATTTCCTCTCAATCCCCAGACATGTTAAACTTTTCTAAGTAACTATACTGTCTGCGAATGCATCCCAAGTCCTCAGGGCAAATCAATCATTAAGAAAGGCTTGCTTAAAAAACAATGTTTGCTATTTGCAAAGGTACACTCACCAGAGCTCCCTTCCATGGCGTCATTGTCTGGGATAGTGGCTTGTGAGGGCTGGGAGGACGGTAATTCCGTCAGGGTGATAAAAAGCTCCTGGCTGCTGGGGCTCACGGAGTGCTGTGTGCTCTCTGCTAGGTCTTCCTCCTCTTCTTCATCTTCATCTTCCCCGTCTGCATAATCCTCAGCCATGGCAGAGATTACAACCCCCACCTCGGAATCCACGATCAGGGGTGGGGTACTTGTGGCGCAGCCCCCTAAAATTGCATGCAGCTCAGCATAGAAGCGGCATGTTTTTCGACCTGCCCCGGACCTTCCGTTTGCTTCTTTGGTTTTCTGGTAGGCTTGTCTGAGCTCCTTAACTTTCACTCTGCACTGCACTGAGTCCCTGCTGTGGCCTTTATCCGTCATAGCCTTAGAAATTCTTTCAAATACTTTTTCATTTCGTCTTTTGGAACGCAGTTCTGTTAGCACTGAATCCTCTCCCCAGATAGCGATCAGATCCAGTACCTCCCGTGCAGTCCATGCTGGGGCTCTTTTACGATTCTCAGGAGACTGCATTGTTACCTGTGCTGATGAGCTGTGCGTGGTCACCTGTGCTGATGAGATCTCCACGCTGGGGAAGCAGGAAATGAATTTCAAAAGTTCGCGGGGCTTTTCCTGTCTACCTGGCCAGTGCATCCGAGTTCAGAATGCTGTCCAGAGCAGTCACTGGTGCACTGTGGGATACCGCCCGGAGGCCAATACCGTCGATCAGCGGCCACACTAACCCTAATCCGATATGGTAATACCGATACTAGCGTTACTCCTCTCGTTCTGAGGAGTACAGAAACCGGTTTAAAGAGCCATTAAAATCGATATAAGGTGCCTCCTAGTGTGGACGGTTGTGGCGTTAAATCGGTTTTACGCTCCTAAAACCGATTTAAACGCCTAGTGTAGACCAGGCTTTATTGTCCTATGTGACTTAAATGTCCATGCAGATGCTGACATTTGTAGGTCTCCTCCTAGAACTATACTGGGTAGTTTGTGCCTCAATGTTCAATGCAGGATGCACTCTAGTTCTTGGTTTTTGGCATAGGATTGGATCACAGGAACTGCCATTCCAGGATGACCCTCTTGTTCACCTCACCCTGGATTGAACAAAGGATCCCCACAGCATAAAACATGAGCTGTCACAGCTTGACCCAATGCTTTCTAACAATTCAGATTCTCTGTGGACTGAGACAGAGGAAATCTGTAACATACACTCACAAATGAGTTACAAGATCACTGATTTATCTAGTCCAGTCTCTGACAGTGACCAGTACCTGAGAAATAGTACATGAGGGGGATGATCGTTACTAATTATGAAAAAATGTGCCAACAGAGAACTTTCTTCCTAATCTCAGACAGTCTAAATACACAGCACACAAGGTATAGTGGAAAGGGGAGGAACAAGCAAGCAAAGGGATCAAGGATCACATCTGGATAAGTCTATGATTTTTTAATGCAAAGCTTATCTTCCTCTTTCCCCAACCCTCAAATTTCCTCTTACTGATCCACTGCAGTAATGTCCTAAGTCTTATCCCCCATGTCCCTAATCCCCTGCTCCCAAATACACATCCCCCTCCCACAGTAAATCAGGGGCAAGGATGAATAATTTAGAACAGCAACCATCAAACAACAAATAACTTTAAAGTATTTTAAGTGTCTGAATGTGCCTCTCTGGCAGCAAAGGAGGGAAGCAGACAGGGGGCTATTGCATAGCTGCCCTTCATCCCTAAAGTCCTAACAGCTCCAACAGCATCTAGCCCCACTCATCTCTATCACGCAGCAGTCCTGGAATACCATAGGTAATTATGCATTAGGTTAAAAAAGTATTTATTTTTCATCAGCTTTAAATGTGTTGTCTTTTGAGGTCATTGGGTTACCCCATGTTTTTGTATCAAGAGGAAGGGTATTTAGGAGCATCTGATTTACCTCCTCTACCCCATACATTATTATGACATCTTTCTCATACTTATTTGCCTTGTGTCTAGGAGTCCTAATCTCTTCACTCTCTCCTCAAATTGAAATTATTCCACACCATGGATCATTTCCATTGCTCATCTCTACACTCTTTCTTTTTCCACTGTACCCTCTTATCTCCAAAAGCAACTTCAAATCTTAAAAACTTCACTTGTTTCCCATTATTTGCTTTACAGTTGGTTTGAGAAGGACACAAAGGCAGTCAGAGATGTGCAAACACTGAGGACATAGATGGTACCTTTATGAAAGACTGGTGAACAATGGAAATTCAGTTCCGGTAGCAGCACCCATCTGCCTACTGCAGCATCTTCTCCCTACTGTCAAGTAGCAGCATCAGTAGCTGCCTCCTTCTACATCCTCCCACTCCTAGCTGTTGTTTCTCACTATTCAGGGCCAGGAATGTCGTGATTAGCCCAGTTGCAGCAACTCTCCCAGTGGGGGAGGGGAGCAGTATAGCCCCAAGGAGAAAGCAGAGAAGCCTTTGAGAAGGTCCTCATGGAGTATGCCCATAGAATTTAATAAAGAATATCTTCTTTTTAAAAACCATCCTATAAAATGTAATAGTGGATAACATCATCCTTGGTATAAAAATCCAGTTTTGTTTTGTTTTTTTCAAAAACCCTATAGAAAGTTCATCGTGACAATATTGGAAACTTCAAACATTAAAAAATCGTAAGTCAGGTCTCCAAAAATCTAGATATTGGTTTTAAAAATAAGAGACTTTCATACAATAATAATTTTGGTGTTCTCTTTATTTACCTTTTGGTTTCTGAGTCCTTAGAGTGCACTTGCTTCACATTTCCCAGCTTTTCCCTGAAACTAGCATGGCTAGAGGCTTTGTTTTTTAAAGAAAGTTGAGATTCTTATGTAATCATCTGAACTGAGCTACTGGGGCTTGAAGATTCACACAATATCACAAAATTCACCAGAAACATCATGATTGGTAACACTATCATGCTGCAACATATTTTTGGTTTCATTCCTAGTAAATTCTAGAGGACTTTTCCACAAGGAATAGGAAGAAAGTCAAAGGAACTGGGATGAGGAAGGCATAAAAGATTGTGAGAAGGCAGATAAGGAAGAAATGGTGGGAAATGGTGGGGAGGGGAACTGTGGCAAGAAGAGATCATGTAATGTGAGAGAATAAGTGTTCCCCTCCATATCCTCTGCACATAGTCTCTAACGTACAGGACCCGCTCTGGCAGGCTGTTAGAACTGAAGTATAACTAATTTTCTTTTTTTGATGTATACTGCAGTTGAGTTTACATAAGAGCACTATAGTGGCTATGCTTCATCCTGCACAGGAGATAACTCCAAGTCTGAGGTCTTTGAGGTCTTGCTTTATAGAAAAAATCCCAATTATTTGCAGAAAAAGAGTTAATCATGCTCAGGCTGAATTGTGAAACCATTCAGTTAAAAAAGTGCTAACTAAGGAGTGACTGATGTTAAAATTAGAAGAGATAATCCTGCCTGAGTCTGATAAGGACCCAAATCCTTATCATCTCCATTGCTGGTAGACAGCTCTGTGTCTCAGAGGATTAACTGAACAATTTCATTTTTACAGCCTAAGCCTGCCAAGTATCCAGTAATATAAGAGCACTCTCTTTCTCTCGGATCCTGCCCAGATGCTACGAGGGCATGGAGTCACTTAAGTGCTGGACTTGTGCAGTTAGTGTCACATCTGTCAAACATCAGCAGCTTAAAACCTGACAGAGCAGCTAATGCTGAACAAATACCCATGAGGATTGCATTTCATCACATTCTGCTCTCAGCCTCTGTGTAGGTTTTTAGGTAATTCAAACATATGCTTTGAATATAACATTTGGCATATTGTCTTTAAGATCCACAACAAACCCATGATACATTAAAGAAGAGGAATGGGTCCGTGTTAGAATTCTGCAACCTAAATGAAGGACAGATTAGGATCCCCTTCCCTGGATACTGCCAAATCATCTTTGCCAGGGACAGTAACCTGGGGCTCATAAAAACTCTCCTCAAAAGTCTTATTTTTGCCTTTAAATGGATAAAATCCCCCTCCCCAGTAGGTATTTTATTTTAATACTACTACAGTAATAATAAATAATGATAATCCTAGCTCTTATATATTACTGCTCCGAGTAATTTGCATTAGTATTACAATAGTGCTGAGAAACCCCAGTCAGGAGTTCACAGGAGCATGGAATACTTACATAATAAAAGACAACCTCTGTTCCAAAGATCTTTCAAGCTAATTTAAGCCAAGGTGCAATAAGTGGATTTAACAAGAAAATGGAAGCTATGGGAGAGACAGAGAAGTATTGCAATAATAGATACGTATGGCTACATATACCAGCTATGTTTGCAATTCAGTGGTTTCAGGACATCAGTTTTTTGTTTCTTATATTATGATATCAATATAAAATAATATTGATATTACTATTCCCTACTGATCACCTTCCATCAGTTGGCAATTCACTGTAGGCACCATGGTAAGAATGGGTCTTCAAGAGGAATTTGAAGGATATGGAAGTAGCTTTATTGAGTAGTTCAATGAGAGTGTTCCATGCATACGGCATGGCATGAAAGAAAATGGAAGTTGCTTGTAGGAGAAGTGGACACACATTTTTCAGGAAGGATATTCCCAATTCCCTCAGTCCAGATCACTAGAAATTGTTTAGTTCAACATTGTTGTCAATATACTCAGTGGTCCAGATCTTCAGCTGGTGTGAATTGGCATTGCTCCACTGATGAACGGCAACTTCATCTGAATTGTTTGGAGGTATGCTGATTTGCTCCAGCTGGGATGCTATGCCCAAGTATACTAGCTAAGAATCTGGCCCTCATGTTTTTTCAAAAACAAACATTTCAGCAAAGTGCATTTGATATACATTTTTAACCAATGATTTTCCTTTCCACTTTCATTACAGGTATGAGCAGTTTTTGTTCAAATGTTAAAAAAAAAGATTCCACAGTCCCTTGTGACTTTTTTTCTGACAGGCACGCCCACACACATCTGAGCATTTGGTTTGTAATCGCTGTCAAAGGAAGACATCTTTGTGGGAGTCCCTCCCTTGTTAAAATGTTGGCTACAGAATCACTGCAGCAGACTGAGAACTGTTTATGGTAGTCTAGTTCAAGGGAATCCTGTGAACATGGACAAGCATGTGAGATACTAAACACCTTCCTTACACTGATGGGGACAGTGAAAAATAAATAGGACTTGGCCTTGCATTTGGAGACTCTAGGATGTATGGCTGAAATATGAGATATTAAGAAAGCTGAGGAGTATACTTAGTTGTGTGTGAGATTATTGAAAGAACTGATGCAAAAATGTCCTTCACAAATATATTTTTGGGCATTAATCCAGATGATTTATTGATTGACTTTAAACTGTTCACCTTGAATATTTGCTATTCATAGTGAGTGACTGGCACATGTTAACAAACAAATGATAGTACTGGACCAGAACATTTATTCTAGTATTTCGGCACTGTCTGTGACCAGCACCTGATGCTTCATAGGAAGAAGGTTTCAGAAACACTTCAGTAGGTAGTTATGGGATATCCTGCCTCAACAGAAAGATTTCTTCTAATCCCCAATAGGTAAAGGTTAGTTTATGCCCTAAAGCAAGGTTTATATCTCTTACAAAATTGTTTGTTCTGTTAATATTAACTATTATTACTCAATTATTCATATAAATGCTTATTTTTTCAGTCTTTATGATTGGTCACAGAAGTCACATGGTATGATTTCTACTTTCTGATTGGATGACAGAATTGTTTACAACCAGTATTATGAAAAACAGTTGAAACAGGCTGCACCAATATTTATGAATGATAAATAAGTGGCATAAAGTGAGTGAACTGAAGAGCCATTCGGAATTCAGACTAATATTTGTAAAAATAATGTTTTGCAATATTTGACCATTTCTAAAAAGCAAGCACAAAAGCACCAAAATAAATACATACATTCTGTTTACTGTCTTCCTTAGTGACACCTTTTACCATTTGCAGTGATTCAAATTTGCTAGGGATGCAGATGGTGTTTCCCATTCTAAAGGTTATTTCATATATATTGTGATAAAAGTAAATAACAGGATGTAATAAACATCGAATATTTTATTTACAAATGCTTAGATAAAGATACCATGCAAAGGTTTAGGCTACCATGAAGAAAGCAGGAAGCATGGATAGGACATGTGATTTGTTCTTCTCTCTAGACTGCTAGATCAATAAGTTCAGAATGTGGCTAATCCTCTCTATTATGGTTCATATAAAACCTAGAAGAATTGTATTTATATTATACTGCAATACCGTATTTGAGAAATTGTATAAGACTATATCATAAAATGATTAAAGCTATAAGTAATACATGGCAGCTCCTCTAGTACAATCCCCCTACTCCCCTCTCCCCCTCAAAAAATTATAACTGTTATTTCTCCTCAGAAATAAAAGGTGAAAAGAAATATTCTCAGAGAGTTTCTGCAAATTCCTCACTCTTCAAAAGGCTAAAAAAACCCAACATCTACACATAATGTAGAAAACAGAAAATTAGAACAAATTTTTGCAAAATGTATTAGTGCCAATGGTCTGCTTAAAGAAAAAAGAGAAAAAACAATTTGAATCTGATTATTATTAACCAAAGTGAAATACTGATAATATTTAGAAGGAAATGTTCTTTACAATCAAACAGCTCTGTCCTACTCCTATACATTTTTAGAGGGAACTTTTCCACTGACTTCAGATGGGAATTGATTTTTCAACTATAGAGATTTTTCACTTATAAAGAATCCCCATGGTGGGGTCACTCACTGGCCAGAGCACCTCCTTGGTGCCAAACCCAATGCTGTACTGCTTCTATGTCAGGCACCCCCTGCCAGCATTTGTTCTCCACAGGCCCACAATAGTCTATTGCTTCTTCAGACTCATCTCTATTATTGGGTTGCTTATCATCTTTCCCCTTCAGGGGTACCTAAAGAAGTTCCAACAGAATCAAATGTCCAGTGACTTTAGGTTCAGGGGTGCTGGAACAATTGCTATAGTGTGTGGGGGGAAGGAGGGGGTTGAGAGCCATTGAACCAAACTGTAAACCATGTATATAATGGAAACCACTTCAAGCCAGGGGTGCGGCAGCACAGCACAACCTAGTTCCAGCACCCATGCTTAGGTTAGGTCTTCAGCTCCAACCTGAAGCTCGACAGTTCTTGCCCCCTAGTGCTCAGGAACATGCACCTCCACTCCTGTGGAAGTTGGAATGAGAACCCAGGCCCTTCAGGTTCCAGCCCAGGGATCTTGTCTTTAGGCAGCTGCTTCTTAAGATCCCTAGGCTGCTCCTATCTCTTGCCTGCTTGGAGACTTTGGGTTTGTCTATACTGCAAATAAACACTTGCAGATGACCCATGTCAGCTGATTTGTGCTCGTGGGGCTCAGGCTGATGGGTTATAAAACAGCAGCATAGACTTCTGGATTCAAGTTGGAGCCCAGGTTCTGGGAATCCATAATGGAAGAGAATTCTAAAGCCCAGGCTCCAGTCCAAGCCCAGACTTCTACACTGCAATTAAACAGCCCTGCAGCCCATGCCCTCTGAGCCCGACTCGGCTGACACTGCAGTGCAGACTTAGACTTAGTTACAGAGTAGACATAACCTTTGTTCACTGAGCTGTACTCTCTGGTTCTCTCCCCCTGGAATTCTGGCTCCTTGCGTGGGTTTCTCCCAGTTAGTTGCTGGGGAGTTTCTTCAAAGTAACTCCCAGCCATCTTTCCCTACCTCAGCTATTGCCTTTTATTCCAGCAATCATCAGACAGCCATTTAGTTGCAGTAGTGAGATAATTGCTCTGTCTATTAACCCTTTTGCGGCTGCTACTGTGTGTGGTCTATACACCCCTTCACACAGCTGTTGATGGCAGGTTTTGGACCTGACCCTATGTGATCAATCTTGCATATTTTAGTTCCCCTGATAGTTCTTATTTATGTGAGTTGTCAGCTAGGCTTCAAGGGGACTACTTACATAAATAGTGGTTGTGAGATCTGTCTCTATATAAAGGAATCACTTCACTGGACACTGAAATGCAACTGTATCTGACTCAAATAAGAGATGACTGTAATTCTACTATGAATAAGCATCAGGTTCACACCTGGTACCTCATGATCTAATCCAGTTACCATTGAAGTAAAGGCAACATTTCCACTTCACAACAACAGAACAGGTTCAGGCCATTAGATGGTAAAGCATGGGTCATAAATCAAAGATTCTATACAGTGTAAGTAATCGTTGGTTAGCTTCATTTAGTGGTAGAGTGTTTGCACTCATCCTTTTCCTTCTCTAGTCAATGGGACCATTCCAGGAGTAAGAAGTGCATGACCAGGACCTATATCTTTTATTTCACCAGAAATGTAATGATCTCTGTAGTAAAATCTGGCAACTCTTTGAAAGCCCTATTCTACAGTTTAAGGCAGTAGTGAGATTTTCTGCCCCTATGTGGCAGTACTGAGTATTTATAAAAGCCATGTTAAATATTTTAAATAGCTGATCATGCAGGACTTCCTTGGAGTTTTTTAAAATAGAAATATTAACTGAAACCTTCAAAATTCAAAGCTAAACCTAGGGGGTGGGGGAAAGAAATCCCTGTTATCCATATACTAACAAAAGACCATAAATATTACATAGGATTTTCTATTAAGAAAAATATTTTAAAAATCAGTTGACTGGAAGAAAAGTGAAATAGAAACAGAAAATTCAAAAATACATGGGGCAAATTCTGAAACCCTTAATCTATATGCTTCACATAGTCTCATTGACTTCAATGAGAGAACGCAAGGAATAAACTGCTATGCACTTGGAGTAAGGGTCTCAGAATCAGACTCTATCTGAATAATATCTGTTTCCATGCTACTTGTCTGAATGAACAGAATTAATAAGAAAACCTGAACAAATATACATACTTAAACTGAGTCATCAAGAATTCTGCCTTCACTGAATTCTTGTTCCTCTTATAACATCCTAATTGAAACACAATGGAAATTATGCTCCTGATTCACTTGGGCTCTTTCCCATATTTAGCAACTCCAGAAAAAATGGCCCAATTTTTAGAGGTACGGTAAACCTGCAGCTTCCATTGATTTCAGTGGGATTGTGAGTGCTCAGGACCTCAGGGAAAAAAACAGCCAATTATATTTAGATGCTTAAATATAGATTTAAGAACATGACTTGTGTACTTAGGTTTGAAAATATAGGTGCCGACTTCCTCTGTTCCCGGAGGGTGCCTGACCCCTGCCTTCCCCCTAGTCCTCTCCCCCTCTCCCTGCCCCTGCTCCATGCCAGGCCCCACCTCCACTCAACCACTTCCCACAAGCCCCCCCACACCATTTCCCATCTCCTCTCCCCTCCCCCCAAGCACCTCCTGCACACTGTTGAACAGCTGGTGGCAGCAGGTGGAAGGTGCTGGGAGGAAGGGTGGGGAGCTGTTTGGTGGGGCCACCGGCAGGTGGGATGTGCTGGGGGTGAGGAGGAGGTGCTAATCCATGGGGCTAAGCACCTACTATTTTTTTCCTCTGTGTGCTCCAACCCCGGAGCACCCACCGAGTCAGCACCTATGTTTGAAAATGTTGTGTTCCCAAATCATTTGAGAATTTTGTAAAATCTGATCCTTAAGAACTTAATTTTAAGCATTCAGGTTTGAAAATGTTTGACTCTGACTTTAAAGCATTTAGGTGCCCATATTGAGGCCACTTAAGTCAGTAGGAGTTTTGCCCAAGATTTGAACCGAAGCAGGATTGTGTTCTTTTTTTTTTTCCCCCAGTACCTGTGTCTAATGGGAAACATCTGTAAAAACGTGGACTTCACTGTTGAGAGCAAAGGCATTTTTAGGCCTGATGAGAAGCATGTTGTGATTTTTAAGAGTCTATTCTGATAATGTTTAACAGCTTAAACTTTCGTAGAACTGTCCATGTGTAAGAAAGATGCAGAGTAATCATTAAGATAAAGTAGCCAAATAGCTAGAAGAAATTGCTTTGAACTAACCAGGGGCGGCTCTAGGTATTTTGCCACCCCAAGCACGGCAGGCAGGCTGCCTTCGGCGGCTTGCCTGCGGGAGGTCCCCAGTCCCACGGATTCGGCGGCACGCCTATGGGACCAGCAGACCCTCCACAGGCATGCCGCTGCCCTCGTGGCGACCGGCAGAGCACCCACCGCGGCTTGCCACCCCAGGCACGCACTTGGCGTGCTGGTGCCTGGAGCCGCCCTTGGAACTAACACAAAACATGTACTGACAGTAGAGGAGAGTTAACATGGAGATAAGTCTGTGTAAGAAAAAGAAGCTGAAGCTTTATTGTCCAGTGTTAGAGGCAACTGCGATGAAATCATCCAGATGAGCTTCACCATTTGTGAGAAATTGAGCGTTATTTACAGTTTTGCCTTATTCAAGATTTGTTAGACCCATCTGCTGTATAAGTGACTTTCACTCGCCAACATTTAAGCTGAAATAGACAAGACTAACAGAGGATGTGAGGGGAAACAGTGCTACAGAATGGCAATGTGGCTTGCTTTATGGTCAGACAGCAGGTCAATGGAAGATCCAGAAATAGAACCAAGTCTCTTGAGTCTTGGTCCAGTGCCTCCTCAGTGCTGCATACCTTATTTAATCTGAAACTGTGCTGATAGTGTTTTATTGTTTGGATATATTTATGGAAAAATGTTTGGCACAGCCCCAATAGTGTAATTTCAGTCAACAGTGATGTTTCCTAGACATTTTAAGATACACTGGTACAATATTCAGGAACTAATGTCTCATTGAGGAGCCCATGCCCTTCTGCTCCGAGCAGTAGAAGTCTGATTTTCTCCTCTGTTCTGAAGGATTCTCATAGTATATGATTTTGTCATTTGCCAAAAGTAAACTATTTGCAGCTATTGTATAAATAATAGATATAAGGAGCAAGTTTTAAGTTGGGCTAATGTGATTTTATAAATTGTGTTTATTTAAGAAATGTTTTATTATCACTTTTGCCTGAGTACTTATTTGCAATCACTAGTCACAACCAGAAAATATAAGTTACCAGCACAGCTAAATTAGAATACCTCTGTATTTTCCTAGATTGCCAGGAGTAGTGGTGCCCATTAACAAGGAATACAACCCCAGAACTTCTTAGAAACAAAACCAACAGAAGTCTATACAATTTACAGACAGAACAAGAGAGACAGCAAGTGAATTGGAATTCCAGGAAAGCCGGAGAAATAATGACAAAGCATCGTCACAGCAGGCAATGGCACACAAACGACATTCAGAGTGGTTTTTTATAATGGAAGTAAAGCTGTTTGGATGCTCGGTGAAAGAAATGCAGGTCACTAAGGAATAGTAATCAAGCCTCCCAAATCCAGTTTGATTGAAGAGAGACTACCTGGTGGTTAAGCAGAAAAGGGATTCATACAGACACTAAAACAGGTCAGTTAGGTCAAAGACAAATAGCAGTTTATATGGTCTGCAAAAGGCCAGAACCAGTCCGTGGTTCTGAATGGCAAACGAAAGGAAGACTTTTACAAGAAGAAACCATCCTGTCATACTAATAGGTGAGATTTTTTCATCAAATTACAGAAGAGGTCCCAGAAGAATGGAAAAGGGCTAACATAGTACCCATCTTTAAATGGGGAAAAAGAAAGAGCTAGGGAACTATACACCAGTCAGCTTGACTTCAGTACCTGGGAAGCTATTAGAGCAATCTATAAAACATTCAGTTTGTAAATGCCTGGAGGATGAAGGGGTAATAACTAGCAGGCAGTATGGATTTACTAAGAACAAATCATGCCAAACCAGCTTGATTTCCTTCTTTGACAGGGTTACTGGTTTGGTGGATAGCGGAAATGCAGTGGACATAATGTACCTGGACTTCAGCAAGGCTTTTGACACAGTCCCATATGACATTCTGATAAGTAAGCTGGAGAAATGTGGGCTCAACAGAACTACCGTTAAGTAGACACAGAATTGGTTAAAGGACCACAAAGAGTAACAATTAATGGAATGATGTCATATTGGAGGAAGATCTCAAGTGAGGTTCCACAGGGATCTGTTCTGGGTCTGGTGTTGTTTAACAGCTTTATTGATGACCTGGATATAGGAATAGAGCACATACTGATAAAATTTGCAGATGATACAAAGCTAGGTGGGGTTGCCAACAGTTTGGAAGATAGAGCTAAAAATCAAAGGGATCTTGATAAATTGGAGAATTGAGCTATAAACAAAATGAAATTTAACAGACAAATGTAAGATGCTACACTTAGAGAAGAAAAAACAAATGCACAAATACAGAAAAGGGGATAACTGACTTGGCAGCAGCACCGCTAAGAAGGATATGGGGGTTGTGGTGGATCACAACCTCAACGTGGGTCAACAATGCAACGCTGTTGCACAAAAAGCAAATGCAGTTTGAGGTTGCATTAACAGAGGCATAGCATGCACATCACAGATGGTGATGGTTCTGCTCTATTTGGCACTGGTTAGGCCTCAGCGAGAGTACTGTGTCCAAATTTGCTCATCAATATATAAAAAGGATGTAGAAAAACTGGAAATGATCCAGAGGCGAGTGACAAAGATGATCAAAGGGATGAGCACAAGCCATATGAGCAAAGGCTGAAGGAACTGGGTATGTTTAAATGGGAAAAAAGGAGATTAAGGGGGGACATGATAGCTGCCTTCAAATATTTGAAAGGCTGCCATAAAAAAGGTAATTGTTCTTTCTTGCCACAGAGGGCAAGACAAGAAGAAATGGGTTCAAACTACAGTATAGCAGAATTATATTAATTCTCAGGGAAAACTTCCTAACTGTAAGAACAGTAGGACAATGGAACACTCTGCCTACGGAGGTTGTGGAAGCTCCTTCACTGGAGCTTTTTCAAAAAGAGGCTGGATAGCCATCTGTCTTGGATGGTTTAGACAGAACAAATCCTGCAGGGATGCCCATTATGGCATCTTTTAACTCTATGATTCTAACACTGAATTTGCACTGCAACATTGAGAAAGCAGATGTTGCATCTCATGCTAACCAATAAGAGTGGGTAGATTAATGCGATACATACTAGTACTTGAGGTAATTCTGTGTCAAAATGTAAAAATTGTGCATATGATATTTTAAAATTCTGCAAAATTCTGCATATTTTATATATCAAAACAACATAATATAATCACATCATTTCAATTATTTTGGTAATTTATTCCAAAATCCCTGACAGCAAGTTTGTCTGTAACAATACAGACAACTAAAAAGATTCAGGAAATGTTTTTTTGACAAAGAGATTCCTTACTAAGCATATTAGCACATTTATATGGCGCCACAGTGACCAAGTGGGACAGTCTCACATGCATGCCTAGTCCTGCCCCCCGATACAGGCAGGCTCAACCCAGCAGGATCCAAGTGTCAAGGGACTCAGTGTGGGGAGATCTAGGTGTGGGGTGAGTGGGTTCTGAGTGGGGCAATCTAGATGTACGTGACTTGGTGGGGCTCCAGGTGTGGGGGCAATCTGGATGCACAGGGGCTTGTTGGAGGGTTCCTGGTGCAGAGGATATGGGACGTATGGAGAGGCCCAAGTGAAAGTGGCTGGGGATCAGCACTGGCAATCAGGGAGCTCAGTGTGGGATGTGTGTGTGTCCGGATGCTGGAAGAGAGGAGTTTGGTGGGGTAGTGGTCCGGGTGCAGCCAGTTGGGGCTCAGAGGGGTGGGAGTCCAGGTGTGGGGCATTTGGTGGGTTCGTCCGAGTGTAGGGGGGTGGGGTTTGATGGGGTGGGGTTTTGAGTGTGGGGACTCAGTGGGGAATGTCGTGGGTGAAGGGGTGGGGGGTCTGGATGCAGGAGAGTGGGGCTTAGTAGGGGCAGAGACTTGGCATGGGGGATCCAGATGCCTGAGGGCTGGACAGACAGGGGACATACATTGACCTTTCCCCCCTGTGGCTAGGGAGTGATGGTGGTAGGAGGGTGTGGAGCTTCCTTCAGCAGGGGGAGGTTCCTGGGGATGGGTCTGACTTATCCCCAGCTCCAGCAGGGCCCATGCAGGAGAAGAAGTCATCCCATACTCCGGGCCACAGCCCAGCTGGGACTAGCAGCGGGAGCCCAGTGCACGGTAGGAGACACTGGCCAGCGCCTCCCCAGCCCTGCCCCTCCCTGGCTGCACAATAGTGAGCAGGAGAGACAGAAATAACCAAGCTCTGCCCCCTGAAGTGGTGATTTATATCTTCTCTGGCCACTTCCTATGCCTGAACCTGACATCCCTCCAGCCTCCGGACCACTGCCCAGGAGGGGCACATGAATCAGTTTTTCTGCAGGGAAAGAGTAAATTCTGTTGGGGACATTATTTCTGAGCACAAATCCCACTGAAATTCACTTAGGTAATTTTGAAAATACCACTCTGGGTGCTTAAAGTTAGGAGATTTTCATAAGTGGGAGATTTTCATGGGTAAAAATTAAATATAAATGCATTTTTAAAATTGGCCATTACACACCTATCTGCATCATTAGACACCTAAACATTAAAGAAGAATGTGGAGGAGGAGGAAGAGCAGGGAGAACAAACTCATGTACTTTTATCTTTGGGAGTTTTTCAGCAGTGCATAGTTATTTTGTATACTTCTTGTAGCTCTCAAGAGGAGCTTTTCCTATTGTGACATATTGTGGCTACATTGTGTTTAAGAGAGTGACATGCAACAAAAATACATGATTCCTCCCCACCACCTCTCAAGTTCTCTTTTATATTGGCAGTCTTCACTTGAGATGTTTAAAAAAAACTTTAGTTTACCAAGGCACTAAAATTCAGGATTTAGATTGCCTGTCTGCATGGTGTGAATGATTTTACTGTAGAAGCTCAGAATTATGAACTCCTCAGGAATGGAGGTTGTTTGGTACTCTGAAATGTTCATAACTCTGAACAAAACATTATGGCTGTTCTTTCAAAAGTTTACAACTGAACATTGACTTAATATAGCCCTGAAACTTTACTATGCAGAAGAAAAAAATGTGCTTTTAACCATCTTAAATTAAATGAAACAAGCACAGAAAGTTTCCTTACCTTGTTAATTTTTTTAAACTTTCCCTTTATTTTTTTTAGTAGTTTACATTTAACACAGTACTTTACTGTATGTCTTTTTTTTTTTTGGTCTTTGCTGCTTCCTGATTGCATATTTCCAGTTCCAAACGAGGTGAGTGGTTGACTGGTCAGTTAATAACTCTGGTGTTCATAACTCTGAGGTTCTACTGTACTTGCTGATCAAGAAGATTGTGTATTGATATGTTTTCTACAGTACAAATGGAACGTGAATAACTTACCCCAAAATAATATGATTACTGTGAGCCATTAACAAATGCAAATATAAAAATTAGAGTCCAGGAGGTGCTCAATACTGTAGATATAAAAGTCCAGGTTATAGCATCCTCGGTATCAGTATCATTTCCCATCTTAATACAAATGTTCATGCAACTATTACATACTGTGTTTTTTTTTTCAGGTAGTCTGGTCTCCATAATTGGATATACATCTCAATGATTTACAGAAATACAAGGGGCTTTGTAGTGCATTCATTCTTGTGTTGCTAACCTTGCCTTAACCAAGAAATGAATGACTTAAGTTCAGTTTTCTGGGATAATTCTAACTATGCTGTAAGCGTCCTGATTTTCCACCAGATGGAACCCTTTCACTATCTTACAGCTCAACCCTGAACTAATACATTGAAAAAATTACCCTTATTGCTATTCTCTGGTTTGTAGAAACAGAAGTCAAGAGCACCAAGTGTAATGCAATATTTCTCTGTTAAAAAAAGAAGGAAAGAAATTTCTGCTACAAATCAGCTCAGAAAAAGCTCTCTGCAGCAACACTGAAAAGTGAGTTCTGAATTGCAGACTTAGGGTTCAGATACATTCTTATAACTTCTCCCCTTTCTTGAAACAAACAGATTTTATTAAATCAGTTATTTAGACTCAGAATTCAATACCTGTATACTAGATCACTCTTTAAATGTCATCCAAAGTGATTTCCAAACTGTGTGACTAGATCAGATTTCATCCTTGATCATGTACAAGAGGAACACCACATTAATGAGAGGATTAGATTTTGCATCAGAATTAAGCCCTGGTAATAATATCTTTAACTAGCGATTTCCTTAGAATGTGTCTTGAATCTTGCATTATTAGAAGTGGAGCATACTTCTGCAGGTCCCCACTAGGGGGAGAGGTTTTGCAGTTGCAAGGTGTTCCCCACTGTTTGAGCCACATTTAGTACGTTCACTAAACATATTGTCTGTGCATGCAAGGTGGGACAATGCACTTTAGCTGCCTATCAGGAGAAACTTCTGTAAAAAATGAAGGGACATTTCCGACTCAATGTTCCTCCCCACCTCCCACCCAGGTCCCCCCAGTGATGGAGTCCAGCTGTCTTCTTCCCCCTCCAAATTAGGGTGAGGCAACACATGCTAGCTGCTTAGCAGTGGACATACTGCATGCCTATTTTTAATGCTCCCTGTACTCTTATCCATATCTGTCACTCCTCCATGGCTATCATCACATTTTTCTTCCATATCAAATCATCTGTCATTCTCTTTCCCTTGCCCTTCTCCCTACTGGTCTCATTTCTCCATCCTTGTTTCCCTCACCTCTCTACCATTCCCACGAGATCTTCCTGCTCCTGTTCCGCTCTCCATCCCAATCTCCTCTCTCTTCCCACCATCAAAAATCCAGATCCCAAATCCACTCCCTCCTCCTCATCTCTGGTGACATTTGCCCCAACCCTTGGCCTCTCTTCATCCCCAACCTCTGCACCTGCTACACCCATTCCTGCCACCATGGCTAACCTCACACCCATCCCTCTTCTCCTCTGCCCCCTCCCTCCTTCTTTTGCTGTCTGTGGAATGCCCACACTATCTCTAAAAAGAAAACAACCTTCCACAACCTCTTCATATCTTGCTCCCTCCAGCTCCTGGCTCTCAGAGACCTGGATGCCTCTGCAACTGCCCTCTCTTACAGATGCCTCCCTTCTCAACACCCCCTACCCTGGATTTGACCATGGTAGCTTCTCTCCCATTCCTGCTGCTTCCAACCCACCCCTTCAGATCCTTTCCCCTCTTTTGATCAGCACTGCATCAATCTTTCCTATTCTTGTCTCCTTAATGTTGCTGTCATCTACTGTCCAACTAACTCATCCCCACCAGCCTAGCTCTCTGATTTCAACTTCCATTTCTCTCTTCCTCTCTTCACAATCTACCACATTCATTCTCAGGAACTTCTGCTTCCATATTGATGCCTATTAGCCCTCTTAAATGCATGTTCCCTCACCCTCACCTCTTCATTTGACCTGCAGCCCTGGTTCAGCTCTCCTACTCACCAAAAGTGCTGTTAATTTGATTTAGTCATCACATCACCAAGCAGTACTCTCTCTCTATCTCTCTCTGTTGCCCTCCTGTCAGACCCTGCCTTTTGGCCTTTTTGTGACTTCAAGGTCATCAGCATTGATGACTCCTTATCTATTTCAGCCCTCTCCTTCCTGCCTGTTCTTCTTTTTATATGATTTTTGAGTCTCTCTCCATGGTTCAGTTTCCTCCATCCTTGACACTTCTGCCCCTCTCTCTCATCACATGTTGCACCCTCTCAACCCCCACTCCTGGCTCACTTCCAACAACTTTCTTTGTTCCTGCTCTCACACTATGGAGTATTTTTGGTGGAAATCCCATGACCGGGATGACTCCCCCTCTACAAACTTGTTCTGTTCTCCTTCAGTTCTCCCACCTTGCTAGCTAAACAACTCTACTTCTCCAACATAATTGAATCCCACATCCTCAGTCAAGGCAACCTTTTATCTCACTCCTCAAACCTTCTGGTCCTCCTGCCTCCACTTCTCTCTTTGCACAGGATCTCACCAATTTCTTCTATGAGAAGTTGACAAAATACAATGTATATTTCAGCCTCCTCTCAGTTAATCTTCCCTTCCCCTCCTACAACTCTCACCTCCTTCTCCTGCCACAGAAATTGAAGTTTCTCATCTGCTCTCCTCTTGTAAGCCCAGAATACTTCACAAAATGGAATTTCTATTCTTCACACAGCTCTAGTGTAAACACTCTTTTCCTCTAGGAGTTTGGTCTGCAAGATGTCAGATGCATGCCATTTGCACTGGAAAATGTATCACAAGCAAAATATAATCTAGTGTGATAAGAATCTGAAGCCTTTATTGCAGAGGGTTAGTTATGGAGCTGAGTTTGTAGAGCTGAGAAATGCTATGTGGCTTATTTGCTCTACTATGTTATAGCCTCATAACTTCTGTTGTAAGACAACTCAGCTACAATATCTGTATTGGCAACAGGAAGTGAAACTCTGAGCCTGCCTATTCTGAATTTAGTGATAACACACATGACATAGTTTATTAAATATTATAATAAATACTTGGTATGAAAATTTATAAGAACAGCACAGCTATTATTTAGCTATCACTTGACTATTCTACAGAAGAGTCTGATTTTAGATATTTACAAAAGTCAACCTAAAGGTATGTGAAGAGTAGTTCCTATTAGGAGGAAAGGATTTCTCCAAATAGATTTTTTTTAAAAAGTGTCCTAAACCCAAGTCATTCAGTTATGCAGATGTACACTGGTTAGATACACATGCATATTCAAGACTCATAGTACTTTCTGATTCCAACCACAGGAGAAACTACTCATGAAGCCAGACTGCAGAATAATTTGCCAACTACACAATTCAGAGGATTTAGGAGAGGCAAGTACCAGTAACAACATTATTTATTTTTGAATTATTAATTTAATATTTTTGTCAATCAACATTTCTTAATGATTGAAATGTTATGTTTCAGCCTTGTACTATCGCTATGTGTATAAGTTGTATTTAGATTTGTAAACCACTGGGCTCCCGGTATTCCACCCAAAATTGGAGAGCATGCTAGAATAACCTTACTGAAAGATAACACAGCTTGTTATTTGCTCTTTATGGGTTTTAACTGACAGAATACTGCAAGCTGTGAACAGTAGGAGAAATTGAAACTGTTAACCTCGGCACTGAAAAGATAGTGATGCAAAGATGCAATAGTTTTAAACCTAGATCTTTACTATCTCACCTGCAGACCTTTTGCAAAAATACAGGGCATTAATGGAGGCCTTCTTTTTAAAAAAAGTATTCAGAATGCTTTTGATCAATATATTTTATATGGACATCATCATTGGATGCTGCTGCTTCTTTCATAGCTCTGCTTTCACCCTTGCTTGTGTAAAAACACCTTCTATGAAATGTGGTACTGACTTGCTTGTGGAAGTGCCATGAGCACAGTAAAACCATGTCTAGAACATTTGAAGACTACAGGCCTCTCCATCAAGTCAAAAAAATAAGACAATTTTATCTTTTAGCTAGAATTCACTGAAAATATTTCATCGTTTTTTTCACACACATGCCCCACCTCAAAATGTGTTTTTGACTAAGCGGAACTCTTCTCAAGAAAATGTCAAGTTTTTAGGGGTTATTTCAGGGGCTTTATTAAAAAAGTTTTCAGTTGTAAAAAATTAAGAAATGTGAACTGTTTGGTTATTCGATAAAATTTTGGGGTTTCTGATGAAAAACCAAAAATTCCGCAACAAATATTTATAACTGAAATAATTCATCTTTGAAGTTCCTCACCCAAAATAAACTACATTTTTGACCAGCTGAAGTTTGCATAGCTAAAGTACAGGTGCTAATCTGGACCTTAAAACCAACCCATTTATTCAGTGCAATTTTATCTGAAGAAGCTTTATTGATTAAATGAATCATGAGAGCACCCTCAAATATTTATCTCCTTTTATTTACTTCCTGAAGCATAGTTTGAGAAATGACAGTAGTAGTGGAAATGTAACTAGTAAATAAATGCACCATGCATTAAAAAGGTCCTGAATGGCTGAAGATGCCTCATATTGCTAAACAGGGGGCATTCATCAACACAGGCAGAGAAGTACTCTTTAGTTTTTTTCCTTAAACTTTTCTTTGAGGATGAGATTCTGCAACCCTTACTTACATCGAGTAGCACGTTACTACACAAGTAATTCCTGGCAAGTGTTACCTCAATCTGAGGGTAGTCCTATGAGTAAAGGTGCCAGAATCTGGATCCTATTTATGTATTTATTTTTACATACTGTAACTCACAGCAATACATATCTAATACTTTCCATAGGGGTAGGGGGAAATACAGTTCTATTGATGGACTGGTTTACTGCATTTGCTTTCATTTACATAAAACATTTGTTTAAGCTCTGGTAGGACAGTCCTCACATTTTCAATGTTCAAGGGAAGTACTCCCATCACACTTCACTGATTTAATCATACACCACTCTATGTTATTGCTCCTGAAGTGTTATCTCACACTTACAAGAAAAACGGCCCTCTGCCAGGCTGTCTCTTATGACTCCTGTGCTCTGAAAAAATAGGTGCATTAGACAACTGAGTCAGAGACCCAATTAGCATGCATAGAACTGGGTTGATCATTCAGTAAGATTCAACTAGATACAACACTCTTCACTTTCGGACTTAAACTGTCGTATTTCTTGGATTTGTTGTCTAAACCTTGATCATGTAAACTGCTCCATGCTTTCAGAGCCTTCACTTCAATGGGGCTCCAAATAGGTTGAGGGTTCTGCCCTTGCAGAATGACTAACAGGAGCAGGACCTAAGTTTGGTTTTGATACACTAGCATGTATAATCTATCAGTTATACATCCGGACAGTGATATATTACTGTGAAAAAATTCACTACTTTACTTCTTTTAGTAAGACAGTTTTCCTCAGAGTTAATCCAATTAACGAGCATCCCACTAACTCTCTGCAAGAGCAGAAACCAGACAAACAGGTGATATTTGCTTTGCTTATTAGTGTCAAAACATTTCAAGACGTGCACACCATGTTGGCTATGTGTTGTTCAGAAGGTCTTTAATTACCTTTGTTGAAACTTTCCAAACAACATGAATGGAAAGCACAGCAAGTGACCTTTCATTTGGTCATTACTTCTGGTAAGCATATACGGTTGAAGAACTTCAAAATCATTAGCTGTTGAACTTGGCTGTTACACAAGTGGAGGGCAGAAGGGAAAAATATTAAACACTCTAACAAAGCTACTTATCCGTCCTCCGAGCAGAAATCGTACTCTTCATCATGAAGGAGACCAAATTATGCCAGCCACAATCATAAATAGGAATTTTAATTGAGAGCTAAGGAACAAAAATAAAAACACAATGCCC